>NC_138126.1:55524238-56724238 GCF_964188305.1 Podarcis bocagei | reverse complement strand
TGCAAAGCCTCCCACTCTGACGATCTGATGTGCAGTGGGAGCACTATTGCCTTATATAGGAAGGCCTGCTTATATAGAGAGCCAGTGTGGTGTAGTGGTTAAGAGCGGTAGATTCGTAATCTGGGGAACCGGGTTCGCGTCTCCGCTCCTCCACATGCAGCTGCTGGGTGACCTTGGGCCAGTCACACTTCTTTGAAGTCTCTCAGCCCCACTCACCTCACAGAGTGTTTGTTGTGGGGGAGGAAGTGAAAGGAGATTGTGAGCCGCTTTGAGACTCCTTCCAGTAGTGATAAAGTGGGCTATCAAATCCAAACTCTTCTTCTTCTTCTGGTCAGCAGTGCCAATTGGGCATGGACAGAGAGGGCTCTGAATAAGCAGTAGTGACAGTAGCCAGGAGATGGGCCCACCCAGGTAATTTTGGCCTCGGCGCGCACCCCCCCCCCAACATCTGCACCTGACACTGTTAAGTGTCATTGGCTGAAACAAGACCTGCCCCAGTTTTAACCTCAGAATCCCCTTCCCTCTGCATGCCTAGCCGCCAGGCGGACATACTTTGACACTGGCATATTGTGTGGCTGAGAACTTCTCTGTGCAGATGGGTGCCACCGGGATATAGGCTTTAAGCATCTCACTGTGCTGGAAGAGGAACGGAAGCGAATACATCCCGCTGAGAGACGGGCTGATCACCACCGCCTGGTCTAGCTTCAGGGCCTCGAAGACGGACTTCAAGAAATTGGCTGGTGCTGGCTCTCCGACAGGAGCTGGGGCAGTAGCCTCTTTGGAACGACCTAATCCTGGACCGCAAGAAACAAGACACTGCACGTCACACATGTTCTGTGGGAAGGATGAATCCTGGTAGTGATAAAGCGGGATATCAAATCCAAAGTCTACTGCTGCTGCTGCTGCTTTCCTCCCCTTCAGCTTGCATGTTTGTAAAGATAAATAAATCATTTAAAAAAAAAACAACAACACCACATTCTTAAGTCTCCAGTGCCCTCTCAGCCAAAGGCAACCAAAACCCAAGGAGCCTGACTTCTGGGATGTCTTGCCTCTTGGGAAACACACAAAGGAAAAGAAGATTATTGCATTGCAGGGGCTTGGACTAGATGCCCCTCAGGGTCCCTTCCAACTCTACAACCCTATGATTGTATGAATGTCAGGACTTCATCAGCACAGTGGGTCAGAATCACCCCACTTTCCCCCTGTATTGGTTTTTGGCAGATCTCCCTTGAATGGAATGGCAACATCAAACCGATGGAGCAGTTGTTTCATAGCCAAGTATTATACTAAGCCATCAATTCTTATACACTGTCATTCTAAGTTTTACTTTTATAAAACAAGAATTGTACTGCTCTTTAAAGATTACAATCGCCGTCTAGACTCAGGCGCTTGGCAGCAAACTGCCATTAATATTTATTTTAGATTGTGAGGTAAAGCCAGCTTATTGCACAGTCATGCCACAATCTGTGGGCAAAGGCTATCAGCCTTCTCCCTGCGTAGTTCAGTTTTCACTTGTTGAGAATGTCTCCCAGGGCAAAGTTTTCCTCCACAGGACTGCTTTTGGATGAATGCCCGTGAAGGAAAACACAATAAAGACGTTAACACCAGTTTGGTCAAGCATGGACATTTTCCAGGAAAGGTCTGTGACCAGAAACCCACAGCGAAATAGTATCCTGCTCACAGCCCTGGGACGACTGATTTTGATGTAACCTTTTCCACCGGAATTACTGCATAGTAAGTAAGAAGAAGAGAGGGGCTACCATCTATCATTCTATTTTTTTAAAAAGAGATAGACAGGTGCCCCACCCACTTTCCACCAGAAGCCCCACCTCCTTTTAGGCTTCTCCCAAAAGTGCTATTTGGAGGTACCAACCTTCCACTTAGTTTTAGAGGTGGCTTGTACCCCTCCACAGGGCCATCTCATTGTCCCTGACTGTATGAAAGAGACTTCCCCCGATATTCCATGAGACCTCAGAACCTATGGGGCTCCGAGTACATAAAATATTGTTTTTGGGTGTTGTGGAAGCTTTTTATGTGAATCATTTCAGTGCCTCCACTCTGAAGGGACAGAATCTGTGTCCCGTCCAACCTTCCATGAGTCCATAAGAACTCCAGGGTGCCGATGGTTTGGAGCTGTTGGCATTCATCTGTCTTGGGAGACAATGGAGGAGTCTGCATTCAAGGGTGTAGTCAACCCACTGGAGAGTTACAGCGCCTGCTGTGGCTGTAGAGACCAATGTGGTAGAGGCATGTTTTGTTGCAGCTGGGGCAGGTGTCTGGTTGTGCTAATTCAGGTGTACCATGGCGTGTCTTCTCTCTGCACTCCTCCTGGCAATCATTCCTCCTCTGGTCACTACTACGGATGCCTGACCTGTGTGTCTGTCTGTCTGGTTTGGCATATAAATGCTCTATATGCCTATCCCTGAGGCTAAGGGACAGGTTTTGAATCCTTGTGGTGTAGTGGTTAAGAGCAGTAGTCTCGTAATCTGGTGAACTGGGTTCGAGTCTCCACTCCTCCACCTGCAGCTGCTGGGTGACCTTGAGCCAGTCACACTTCTTTGAAGTCTCTCAGCCCCACTCACCTCACAGAGTGTTTGTTGTGGGGGCAGAAGGGAAAGGAGAATGTTAGCCGCTTTGAGACTCCTTTGGGTAGTGATAAAGCGGGATATCAAATCCAAACTCTTCTTCTCTTCTTCTTCTTGTACATCTGGTCTTTCCAAGACCAATACAAGGTAATGTCCTCATGACTTGTAGACTCATGTTCAAAATTCCCTAGTGTGTTAAGTAATTTTGAGGCTCCTAGGGGTGTCCCTGCCCAACCAATGGGAATATGAGGTATGAACAGCCCAGCACCCTTGCCCTATAGAAGCAGGACCCATCATGCTAATCAGGGGGTGCATTTTGAGCACATGTTGATGATGGGCCTCCTCCCACCTACTGGCACAACCGTCCCCATATAACCACCTCCTCCCTTGACCAATAGGAACACAATGCACACCATGCCTCCATTTCTAAGGGGCAAGAGTGCATATTGCTACTATTAGCTGTCATTTCCTTTTACCCCAGACCTTGCTGTCTCCTTAAACCTAAACTCAACACTGCTCTCTAATTCCAGTTATTGGCTCTGAGACAATTTTACTGACGAAGTCCTATTCAACCACGTCTTCAGGTGGAGGTAGGATGAACTAAGCTCCAGGGATTCCATGTGGCATCTTTTGGCAGGAATTCAGCAGAAAGGATGTTTGATTTCTAAACTTCATCTACCTTGTGGGTTCTGGTGATGATAGCAGACAAGAAATGACTTACCAGCCTCAGCAAGCATTAGAAGTTAGTTATCATTAATTGCACTTTCATATTCCTTGATTGCACTTCTATGTTCTTTATGTCAAAAATGTGCCTTTTTGGTTATTGAAAACCACCCTGAGATTTTATGATGTGGCAGCATAGAATTACTGTTATTGATATAAATAAATAATATTCCCTGTATAAGAAGTTATTCTTCTATATCTTACCTGCTTTTATTTTATGAATACTCCAAGTTACTAATTCCATTGGCAGTCATAGGGAAATTGACATGTTACATTTGACATTTTGCAAGAACTCGAGTTCTTCTGATACGTCATGCATGAAAGGCAACCTATAAATATTCCATAATTGTTACTTCCCCGGAATGAGCTACTGTGCCCTGGGCTGCTGAGATAAGGCCATAGACTGGCACTGTCACCATGGTGGCTTCAGCTGGGGCTACCTACTGTTCTTGCTAACTGAACGTGCACACCTGTGGGCTCAGTTCCAAGTCCTGCCTTGATGCTTCCAGTGGAGATAAGCACTTCCCACATCCTTGAACTTAGCTTGGCACTAATTAAAGACTCACACTGTTCCAACTCTCTTCTGTGCTTACTGGCTCTCAGGGGAACCTGGCTATTTTTATAAAAGTCTTTAGTGGATATTAACTTCTCAGCTAATGTTGCCAACTGCAGCTAAATAATGTCACAGTGAAACAAGGCTCCATACTGATGCACTTCCTTTCACTTTCATCTGATTTGAAACCTCTTGGTGACCCTTACAGCTATTCATAATTGATTGGCCATTTTTAATGGAGGAGATCACAAACAAGCAGAGCCATTTTCAATGGAGAAGAAATGTACAAGCTTCACTCCATACTTGCATATTATTTGTTCCACAGCATGGCTCTGCCAGTGTGGTGTAGTGGTTAAGAGCAGTAGACTCGTAATCTGGTGAACCGGGTTCGCATCTCCTCTCCTCCACATGCAGCTGCTGGGTGACCTTGGGCCAGTCACACTTCTCTGAAGTCTCTCAGCCCCACTCACCTCACAGAGTGTTTGCTGTGGGGCAGGAAGGGAAAGGAGAATGTTAGCCGCTTTGAGACTCCTTCAGGTAGTGATAAAGCGGGATATCAAATCCAAACTCTTCTTCTTCTTCACACCTTCCACTGAAGTGGGGTGTCTCCCAGTTCCTTTGTCACAGCCATCTCATCTGTTTTGGCCCGAACTCCAACTCAGGTTGGAGTTTCTTAGAAACTCTCTTGAGTTTCCAGAACCCGCTACCTGAAGGGGACTAGCTTGTGGATTCTTCACAAGCACCCACAGATCAGCATCTAGATTCCAAGCCACATGGTCATGCTGAACATCTCGTAATGGATATAAAGATGATCTTGCTGGCTCAGACCAAAATAGGCGGAGCAATGATCTAACTCAGTCTGAGCTACGCTGGCTAACACAGTATAAGACCAATTCCTAGATATAGTACGGAGTGGGGCTACAGCAGTTCCCATGCAACTGGGATAACATAGGAGACCACTCTTAAGAAGAATCTGCAGAAGAGCTGCCAAGAGCTAGTCAGCAGTTAATGCCTAGAGCTAGTCACCCGTTTGTCCCATTAAGGCTAAATTGATGTTTAGATGGATAGGCTTAACTGGGAGCAGCAAAGCCTAGGAAATTAGTGTGTTGATAGTTGAAAAGAATTAGTGAATTCAGGCTTCGAGACACTCTTCTAGAAAGAAAACAATTAGCACAAATACATCTTACAGGCTGGTTTGTCATTAAAGTTCACTGTGTTTTGAATATATGCATTCATTGATTTAGATTCTTCAGATGGATAGTCACATGGTTCAGTTGACACCCCAGGGCAGCTAGCAATGTTAAAATCTACAACAGTTTAGTAAAGATGCAGCAACAATAAAGTAAGTAAATCAGAAGAGAAGCCAAAACTAGTACAGAATCAACCAGCAACATTTTTTTAAAATAAAATGATTTCCATATATCCAGTCTGAAAAATTCAACCACATCCAATTCAAAAGTATAACTTTATACAGTGGTACCTCAGGTTACATACGCTTCAGGTTACATACGCTTCAGGTTACAGACTCCACTAACCCAGAAATAGTGCTTCAGGTTAAGAACTTTGCTTCAGGATGAGAACAGAAATCGTGCTCCGGCGGCGCAGCAGCAGCAGGAGGCCCCATTAGCTAAAGTGGTGCTTCTGGTTAAGAACAGTTTCAGGTTAAGTACGGACCTCCGGAACGAATTAAGTACTTAACCTGAGGTACCACTGTGCAGTACTATCAAAATGAGTTATAGTGAATTCCTACATACAGTAAAGAGAAATCTTATGTCCAGAAAGGTTAAACACTAGGGTATTGCCTGTGACACCAGTCATTAGCTGCAGACAAAATTGCACCACAATAACTAGGTTTGCCATGGCTCAAGCGGACACGTAGTTCCTTCTCTTATCTTCTTTACTTCCATGAGATTAGAATTCCAGAATAATAGGAGTCTAGTGCAGAAAAAAGCTAAAAAATGGCTATCCCCATGCACATGCTCAAAAGTCCAAAATTTACTTCTGGAACACTAGGTTAGGTTAATATTTATATTTTATTAAGGTGATTCCAGTTAAAAGAAAGAAAGTGATACAGAAAAAAAGAAGGAAAAGTGAGAGGGAGAAAAACAATGCCAACAAAGATTCATATAAAAGCAAAAATATAAGAGAGAGAGAGAAAGAACAATATACATTCCCATACATTCTTGTATAAATCGGTATAGTGTTATTGTCCTGGTGCTTATGTAAATGCTAATAGCCTAATATATTTTGTATGAACTCATTCCAAATGTTATCATATTTATCCATACAGAACACTAGGTTATGTTAGGCGTGTGACTACAAGCACGAAACTTTTCTGAATTCAGGCACAACCTGCCAATAGCGTAGAACGGAAAACCCTTCACTCACTGTCTATTGACAGTGACATGTGACCAAAGGTGCAGACAATCAGCTGCAAATTCATGCTTAAAAATATTGGATCAAGCAATGCTAGTCCACTATCAATGGTAAGTACGGAAACCTGGCTGGTTTCTGATTTTGTATTAGGACTGCATTCATGCCAGCCATCTTTATATTGGTATCTGTTATGGAACTGTGCATCACATTTGCTGTTTGAATCCACTGGGATCATCTTGGCAACTGCACACAAGAGCATGGGGTGTGTATTGTCATCTTTCGATACGATGCTTAAATGTTAACTTAAAATGTTAATCCTTTCTGACTTCAGCCCTGCTTTCATGGTTTGGCATTTTCTAAACACATCCAGGCAGGAACTCTCTCAGAACTGGATTCTGTATCGCTGGGGCCACAATAGAGAAGCTGATATTCCCTCTTCCCTCTAAGGGTTTTATGGTTACTAGGTAAAGGTAAAGGGACCCCTGACCATTAGGTCCAATCATGACCGACTCTGGGGTTGCGGCGCTCATCTCACTTTACTGGCCGAGGGAGCCGGCGTACAGCTTCTGAGTCTTGTGGCCAGCATGACTAAGCCGCTTCTGGCGAACCAGAGCAGTGCACGGAAACACTGTTTACCTTCCCGCTGGAGCAGTACCTATTTATCTACTTGCTCTGGTGTGCTTTCGAACTGCTAGGTTGGCAGGAGCAGGGACCGAGCAACGGGAGCTCACCCCGTCATGGGGATTCGAACCAAAGGCCTTCTGAATGGCAAGTCCTAGGCTCTGTGGTTTAACCCACAGTGCCACCCGCGTCCCTTATGGTTACTAGTGAAGTACAAAACAACACAAGTCTTACAGTGGCACTAAGGATGGATGGATCTTCTGGTTTCAGTTTCTCTCAGCTTCTTGTGTTTCCAGCCTTCGGTTCAGTTTGCCCCATTTCTGAATCAATTTGCATTTTTTCCTATTAACACAGCCATTAATAAGCATTTTCATGCACAATTATGTGACATACACAGTTTTGACACAGTTTTGCACACACACACATTTTTGCAAGCCATTTCCCCCAATCCCTAACATAACATAGTTTTGTACATTATTTTCACTAATATGTCTTGCACACACTTTTTGGTTGGAGGGCCACATCACAAAATTCGGAGAAGTGTAAACCTCTAAGGTTATTTGTGTTTCGGCTTGCTTTTTGGTATGGGAAGTGGAAATGTGAACTAAATGCATTTCTCTCCCCCCCCCCCATCCTCAAGCAGTACCCATCTTTACTGTGTATCTCACCTATTTCCTATGATCATTATTCTGAAGAGTCCTTCTCTGAAGTGATAAAACATTTGCTTCCTTCATCCATCTAGATTATGCTGATCAGTATCTTCATTGGTGGCAGTAGCAGAAGTAGTTTGTAGCACCTTTCCTAGGTGTTCGAATCACTTCATATATCTTCTCAGCAGTAGCCCTCCCAACAATCCTGAAAGGTGTGGCAGTACTGTTATCCTGACTTACAAATTTGTTTATTGCATTTCTATCCAACCCTTTTCTCCATGGAGTTCAAGGTGGCCTACATAGGTCTTCCCATCTCATTTAATCCCCACAACAGCCCAGTGAGGTAGGTCAGTCTAAGAGACAGAATGACTGGCCCAAGGTGAGTGGGTGAGCCTCATAGCTGAGTGGGGATTTGAACCCTGGTCTCCCAGGTGTTAGTCCAATACTCTAACCAGTACCCCACACTTGATCCACCACACTGGCTTCCAAAACTTTATGAGCCAGAAGTCCTCAGTAAGATATTTGGGGTCTTCATTTTTGGCTGGGCTTCCAGTCCTTGCTAAGTGCACATTTACATGGAGCAGCTAGTGAGATTCATTGGGAATAAGCATCTTTTTGCTTTCATGCCATGTGGCAAGACCCAGGCTGTGGCTAACTTGAGTTGTTCCTTGGTTGTTCAAACGTAAAATATCAGGACGCCGCTTCCACTCTGTTTCCCCAATGCCCCAAGGTCCCCCAGTGAGCTTTGTGGCTGAGTGGAGATTTGAACCCTGATTTCCCAGGTTCTAGTCCAACACTCTAACCACTACGCTACACTGGAAAACAATGCTGGTGGCTGTGCTCCACGAGGGCTTGTCTGCGAGTGGTGGTCAGCTGCATGTCTTCATTGAGGGAGAATGTTTATATGGATGTTGGAGTTTCTGAAACTTTGGGGGGCTGAGATGGGGAAATGTTTTGTTGTTTGTCCACGGTGCTTCCTTTCACCAAGATTCCTTACCAACACAACTCCCTCTTGTGCATTTGAACTCTCACTGAGAGTTCTCCAGACAAAATTACACCACTCCATGCTGCGTGTCTTGATATATGAGCTGTGTTCCCTTGGAAGGACTTGTATCATTCTGGTGGGATGTGGTGGTTACTCTCTTCTCCTTCATTGGTGAGAAAGTGGGGGAGGACCATTGTTTGAGACCCTCATGGGCTCCAATGGGAGTGTTTTATGCCACCTCTTTTGCAGGTGTACCATGAAGCCAGCACATGGGACTGGCCTGGCCTCAGAGTGATCAGAGAGTCTGGATTCAGCCTGCTCCTCCTGCATTATGCCCCCAGCTTTACACAACATTTCCCTTCGTTCTGGTGGTATTCTGCGATTAATAGCTGACTGCAAGTGCCGCAGCATCACTACGCCAGCAGAGATTCACTATGCCAGCATTTTCTGGCAGCACAGGAGGATTTAAAGCAATCCTGCTCTCACCCAGCAGGTGTAAACTGGGAATCAGGATCATACTACAGCACTTGCAAATATGGCTGCACAGGGAGCAGACAGTCTCAAGAGGGAGTGTGGAAATGTGCATAGCCAAGATTCAGAGTAAGAGAGTTCGTCTGCATATATTATAGTCGTGTGACATTCATTAATTCTCCTAATTAGTGAGAATATGCATGAAAAAACCTCTTGTTTATTATTATTATTATTATTGTGGGCATTATTATTATTTATTATTTTATTATTATTATTATTAGAGTTATTAGAACAGCCAATAAGCCCCTCCTGATTAAATGTATTTTCTGTTTGAATTCCTGAAACTATATGAATGGAAGTAAGTGTGTGTGTGTGTGTGTGTGTGTGTGTACACATACAGAGAAAGAGAGAGATTTACACATCCCAAAAAGCTATGAACAGCGACAGCTCCCAGTTGAACAAGTACATGGTAAATAAAAGGTTCATTATGCAAAAGGCTGGACTGGATGAATCCCAAGCCAGAATTAAGATTGCTGGAAGAAATATCAACAACCTCAGAAATACAGATGACACAACCTTGATGGCAGAAAGTGAGGAGGAATTAAAGAACCTTTTAATGAGGCTGAAAGAGGAGAGCGCAAAATATGGTCTGAAACTCAACATCAAAAAAACGAAGATCATGGCCACTGGTCCCATCACCTCCTAGCAAATAGAAGGGGAAGAAATGGAGGCAGTGAGAGATTTTACTTTCCTGGGTTCCATGATCACTGCAGATGGTGACAACAGTCACAAAATTAAAAGACGCCTGCTTCTTGGGTGAAAAGCAATGACAAACCTAGACAGCATTTTAAAAAGCAGAGACATCACCTTGCCAACAAAGGTCCATATAGTTAAAGCTAGGGTTTTCCCAATAGTGATGTATGGAAGTGAGAGCTGGACCATAAAGAAGGCTGATCACTGAAGAATTGGTGCTTTTGAATTATGGTGCTGGAGGAGACTCTTGAGAGTCCCATGGACTGCAAGAAGATCAAACCTATCCAGTCTCAAGGAAATCAGCCCTGAGTGCTCACTGGAAGGACAGATCCTGAAGCTGAGGCTCCAATATTTTGGCCACCTCATGAGAAGAGAAGACTCCCTGGAAAAGACCCTGATGTTGGGAAAGATTGAGGGCACAAGGAGAAGGGGACAATAGAGGACGAGATGGTTGGACAGTGTTCTCGAAGCTACTAACACGAGTTTGACCAAACTGCGGGAGGCAGTGGAAGACAGGAGTGCCTGGCGTGCTCTGGTCCATGGGGTCACGAAGAGTCGGACACGACTAAACGACTAAATGACAACAACAAAAAGATTCGTTATGGGGCACACTAGGCGTACATATGACAACTTACTAGCCCTACTGGGCATTCCCCTTAAAAAAAAGGCACTGTTAAAAATCATGTAAAGGGGAGACTAGAGTTGCCCCCTTTGGACCTGCCCCCTCTGTTGTTTCACCACTGACTCAGTTCCCTACTGCCCATGTATTGGGCAGCACATCTGCAGAGAGAACCCAGCTCTCTGTGTGCATGGCTCCTGCATGTTTTAAAACCCTGATTGTGCATACAGTTTGTGCATGTAGGACATATTCCCCTCTGCAGATATGTCCCCCAACATGTGCATAGCGGGAGTAGGATTCTCTAGAAATGGGGCCAGCGGATGTGGCCCTGATCTCTCCCCACCATGCTTGGCCAATGCTAGCATTTTTTGTAACCTTTGAACAGATCCTTTGATACCTTTACAGTACGTGGCAAATAGTTTTGTATAACTTAAAAGCTTCTTAAAAGCAATCCAAGCAAAGTGATGATCCTCTTTATTTTAAGGAGTTGCAGGGAGGAAAAAGGGAACGCTCATTTAAAGACTCTGGACAGGCTGGCCCAAGACATTTTAGCACCTGAGGTGGACCCCAAAATGGTGCCAGGAGAGAAGATCTACATTGGTAGCTAGAAAATAAGAAAGATCAAGATCAGGATCTGCTGCCTGAGGCAGTTGCCTCACCTTGCCTCATGGGTGGGCTGGCCTTGAATAAAGATCTACATTGGGATTTGCTGCCCCTGTAGATCCTGCCACCTGAGGCAGTTGCCTCACCTTGTCTCATGGGTGGACCAGCCCTGCCTCTAGGCAAAGCAGAATAAAATGTGTCTTGCCAGAACTGCAACCATAACCCTTATAAAAGATATTGAAAAACATCAGCTGTTCAGATTTCATTCTCCTTTCCCTTAAACTTACCAAAATTAATAAAGGGTGAATAAAGAACTGCCATTGATGGAAACATTTGTTTCTCTCACTCGGGAATATGGTGTGCATTTCATAAAGATTTCCTGGAAACAGAGATCAAGTGGATGAAGAAAAAGGCCTTCTGGTAGAATGGAGAATCTGCCAAAGGCCGATATTTTGTCATTAATTTATTGGGAGAACTGCACAGGACTATTCCTGTTAATTAAAATTGGTGGTGAACAAAGCACAGTTGCGGCAGCTGGGCTTTGGGCCAAACGTTTGTATGGAGATGAGGAAATGAGCTCGTAAAAGTTGAGGATGGCCTCCCAACCTCAGAGTCATTTAATTGCCAATTCACACTTCCTTCCCCGCTCCCTTCAAGCCCCTCCACCATCTGCATTTCACATTTATAGCCTGGGCTCTGTTTACATTAAAGAACACTAGGGCTGGGCGATGTATTGATACATTGTCCAAAATCGGTTTGAAGTCCACATTGCGGTAACGGTTTCATATCATTCAACATGGTGATATCACAAATCACAATGTGTGCATGTGCTATGTAAAAAATTGCAATGTGGTAAAAACCATGAAGCCGACCACCACTTCTCTCATGATTCTTGCCACCCCAGTTGCTCTGTACCAGGCATAGGCAAACTCGGCCCTCCAGATGTTTTGGGACTACAACACCCATCATCCCTAGCTAACAGGACCAGTGGTCAGGGATGATGGGAGTTGTAGTCCCAAAACACCTGGAGGGCCGCGTTTGCCTATGCCTGCTCTGTACTATAAAATAACAGTTGTAACAATATGTTAAAGGTACATAAAAATGTACCAGTTTTAGACCCCTAAGTAGTAGCAGTTGCCTGGACGTTACCCTGTCTGCCTCTACATAATTCCATCCTTATTTCAGACATTGAGATATAGTGATATATTACAATGTTTAGCTGGTGATATATCATGATGTCTGAAACCGGACATCATTCAGCCCTAAAGAACACACTTACCTAAGACAGGCTACATGTCATATGAGAACACAGTAAGTGTTGTTTCGGACCCTTCAGTCACTAATGTGTGTTTGGCAAATATGTGAACTGGGGCAGGGTCTTTTCTGTGAAATCTGCCCTGTGAATTCAGGTTGCCTCTGTTCATCTCTGCTAGTTCCCCTCTCCTACTTTTGGTGGTAGCAGAAGGAAGATTACGGATTTGACAGAAAGTGATTCTTAAGCAATATCCGTGAATTTATTCTCAGTTTCTGGAAATGGGAAAATGATAAGATGGCAGGAACAAGTATAAATTAGAATAGTTTCACCGCATGGGGCTACTGAAATAAAGGCCACACTGACTATTTCTGAGAAACAGTGACAAAGAGAGCGAAGAAAAATGGGGAAATTAGCACACACATAGTTGAAGGGATGGAAAGTTTAAAGGAAACTGTAATTTGTAAGAAAATAATATTGTTGAAAGGGAGGCTGTGATCAAAGGCAGAACTGGCTTCAGACTACATTCAACAAAACAATAAAACTAATAGGAATAGTCAACATTGTTACTCATATTCCCACTGAAAATACACAGGTAGCAGAAGTTTTCGCAGGAGCCTGTGGAACCACATAAAGAGGCATATGCTTGAAAAGGAAGGAAGCGTGGGAAATAACAAACGCCAGAGCAGCATGAGAAACTTAAGAGCACCACCAAGAAGGTGAAGATGAACTCACTCACTGCCTTCTCAGGCACCATACCAGATGTGGCAGAGACCATGCACCACACCTGGAACTAAGGCAGAGGTTTTGCCCACTTCAGTCCCAGGTTAATGGCTTTCTCATCAAGGAGTATAGCAAGTCCCAGAAAATAACAGTATCTTTTGGTATGGAAAACAAAAACAAAACAGGAGGGAGGAGGGCCCAAGAGAGACTGTATCTCCCCTGCCAGTTAATGACCAGTGTGAAGCCTTGATAAATGGTGGAAAGGGGATAATAATATTTAACTGACCAATTATAGCGTACTAAGAACAGGGGAGTTTACATGACAAATTGTATGTGGCCATATGTGGGCTGCAGTCATTTATGGATGCCTTGAAAGCCTTCTCCACCCCAAACATTTGTCCAATCTGCAGATGTAAGAAAGATGGCACAAGGGGGTAAGGAATGTGAATAATTGTAGTCCATATATTTTGGCAATTCTACTGAAAAAGATGGATCTAAGAGATTTGGACTTTTTCTCATTGATGAGCAGCAAAGGAAAGGCTGCAAGCAATGAAACCAGGAGGCCAAATAGAACATTGTTTCCTCACATCTCCTGCAGCAGCACATCCACAAGGCTGTACACGAAGGCAGTGTGCCAGGCCACTATGGGGAATGAGAGATCTGTCCATGGATCCAGTATTCCCCTCCAGCCCTCCTTTCTCTGCTTAGTCAAAGAACCTGCCCACTGAGTTCATCTTCCTTGACCCAACAGGGCATGGAGTACTTGATAGAGATATAAGGGCATGCAAAAAGCCTTGTCTCATTCCCTGTAACATCCTGGTGTGCTGAGCGATCACGCCTATACATGGCAGAGGAAAGCAGGGTGGTGGTGGAAGAGGATGCTCTCATACTTTATGGTGCGGGTCCTTTCATGCCTCATGTGGTCTTCACTAAACCCGCCATTTTTAACAGTCTCCTTAACCAAAGTTGCATTTTTAACAAAGTACACAATATTTGAAAGCCATGTGCAATTTCCCTGCTTGTCATGCAGCCTGCACCAATTTATCCAAGTACATTTCCCTCTAGATTTTTCTAATGATGTTGGTTTATACAGATCAGCATGTATTTCATTGATTTGAAGACCCAAAGCTGGAGAGAAGTTTTTCTGTACCAAAAGAAAGGCCTTGGTTAGAACTTCACTGTTTAGTGCTGCATTATTCATCAAACAGCCAACGGGACCATTAAGTCTCTCTCCCTTTGAAGATTCTGGTAGCTATTTTTATACATCATTGACAAGCTCCTTACAGGCCTCATTCGAGAATCACAAAGGGGATGTCTCCTTGTCACGTGCATTCATACAACCCATAAAGATCCCTTCCTTTATGGTAGTGTCAGTAACAATTATCTTTTATTTGAAGCAAGCAAAAGGCATTAAAGTTCTTTCAAAATACTTACCTTTACATAGATCCTTTCTTATTTTTAGCACCAGTTTAAAAAGCAGGATGGATTTCACTCACACAAGTGTCAGTAAGTGCTTGCATTAAAATATGTTGCCCTTTTAATCAGAATAGTCTTTTCATTTGAACAAAAGTTTCTCAGTTCAATTAGAATCATAGAACCATAGAGTTGGAAGGGATCCTGAGGATCATTTACTTCAAACCCCCCCCCCCTGCAATGCAGAAATTCGCATCTGTCCCTTACGGGGATTGAACCTGCAACCTTGGCGTGATCAGCACCACACTCTAACCAACCGACCTCTAAGCAAATGGTTGATTAAGTATTTTCAGCCAAATTATTATATATTCTACTTGTTCATGTGGTAGGATACCATATATATCTTCTAATTCGAGGTGGACATTTATTGATTTCCTTTAGCATTTTACATTCATTTTAATGTCTTGTTTCCATATAAATTATTCATTTACAAGGCTCCCAAAGAAGGTGGTAATGTAAATGAAATGGTGCTGGGCATGTAACAATCCATTTGCATGTAATAATCTATTATATTACTTAGACTCCATCTTGTGTTTTCGTTTATTTGTTTGTTAGGCTTTCGGATACTGTCAAGTATAGACTGCTGTATGTTTCATACTATCAAACGCAGCCGGGGCTCTCCTAGCTTCCTCAAAGTGTGGGTGGCTGTCCCTATCGAGAGCAGGAGGAGAAAGGGGGAAGGAGCTCACTGGAGGAGTGCAGGGGGAGCGCACCGCCCTGGCAGCACGATCCAGGTGGGGTGCCATCGCGCCACACCCCTGCAGGCAGCATGCCCCACCCCCAGGACCTGCGCCACGCCCCTGTGGGCAGAACACCACGCCCCCAGGACGCGCACCAGCCCTGCCCCCGCCTGCTCTCCGTCCCCCGGTGCCTGAGCATGAAGCTCCACCACTGACGGAGCTCAGCATGGTGCAGAGCATAGCAAAGGAGCCAAACTGACGCTGCTGCCACTGCGCACCACACCACACTGAGCTCCACATGCCTCACTCTGCCTGCTCTCTGCAAGTCACAGCAACCCACACTGTTGGGAAGCAGCGAGAGCGACGGAGCCCCCTTTGCACCTACTCACTGGCTGCCACTGCCATCAAATGCTGACTGCTTCCGCATGTCAAATATTGCACATGCTGGCTGCCGCTGCAGAATCAGTACATGTGAAATGCAGATGCTCTAAACATGCCGCTCCTCCACTCCAATTTAAGCGGGGCATCCTGGAATTAAAGAAGCCATCCTGGATTCTGATTGGATCCTGGAATATGCCAGTAGTGGTGTTAAGTGAAAAATACACCCTTCATTCACATTACATGCCAGTTTAAAACCCCGCTGCCAAGTGCATGTTCTCTTCTGTTGCCGAAAGCCTATTGTGCCTTTCTTTCATACCTTTAAAAGGCCACAACGCCTTTCTTTAACCACCACCATTGACTAATCAGTTTTGTGATGTTGCTACATGCTAATACTTCCCTCCCTCTGTCCTTGTCCTTCATTCACTAAACTAGACAATCAGGCAAAGCCAATATTTGTTTCTGTACACTGTATTGCACCTAACACCGTTCTGGTGCTAAATACATGTGAATAATACCAGCCACAACTTACTAGAGAAGTGACACCCATGGCAGAGCAGAACACTAATGAAGGCTGAAAATAGATGGGGACATTTCCCCACAAGAAGCGCTTACCTGTCATTGCTGTTCTTCAAGTGGCTCTCTGTGCAGTCACACACTTGGGTCTTGCATGTACAGACCTGGTTGTGGTATCTTCTACAACCAGGAATGTGAGGTGCTTGTTCCTCTTCCTTCAGCAGGGCCGGATTTAGGTTTGATGAGGCTCTAAGCTACTGAAGGTAATGAGGCTTTTTATATGTCCAGCTGTCCTTTGCCAACAACAAATTGTCACTGTTTTTTGTGTTGAATATCTGTTATATGGTAATTCATGGACCTAATAGGTACCGTATTTTTCGCCCTATAGGAGGCACTTTTCCCCCTCCAAAAATGAAGGGGAAATGTGGGTGCGTCCTATGGGGCGAATGCAGGCTTTCGCTGAAGTCTGGAGAGTGAGAGGGGTCAGTGCGCACCGACCCCTCTCGTTCTCCAGGCTTCAGGAAGCTCTGTGCAATCCTCCGGAGCCCGGCACAAAGCCGCGCCAGGCTCCGGAGGGTCATGCAGAGCTGCCTGCCCTCCTGGGGTCCGCGCAGCTCTGCACGACCCTCCAGAGCCCGGCGCCAAGCTGCTCCGGGCTCAGGAGAGTTGCACAGAGCTGCCTGCATTAGGAAGCCTCAGTGCGCCCAGGCTTCGCACAGCTGTCCGCAAGCCTGGGTAGACCGGCGCGGCTCCCTAGGCTTGCAGATAGCAGGCTCTTCTGGGGGCTGGGGTCGGGGGAAGCTCGGGCTTGCCCCGCCCCATCCCCGTGCCTGGGGGGGAAATATTTTTTTTTCCTATAGGGCGGTGTGTCCTATGGGGCGAAAAATACGGTATCTAAAGCCATTTGCACATAACAAATAGGAGCCTACACAACACAAAACACTGTTGCTGTATGTAGGTTTTATTTTATTTGTTTTTTATCTTATATTTTGGAAATATACATCCAGTTTCTTTTTCTTTGATTTTTTGGGGGGCCCCAAGAGAATGGGGCCCTAAGCTATAGCTTGTTTAGCTTATACCAGGCATAGGCAAACTCCGCCCCTCCAGATGTTTTGGAACTACAATTCCCATCATCCCTAGCTAACAGGACCAGGGGTCAGGGATGACGGGAGTTGTAGTCCCAAAACATCTGGAGGGCTGGAGTTTGCCTATGCCTGGCTTACACATAAATCTGGCACTGTCCTTCAATGAGTGTTTCTGGCACCATGTGACCTGGTCAAAGGACAAGGGGAAAGAGGGATCTAGAGTTTCCTCAGAGATTTTGGCACCTGACTTTATATCGGTACGCAAATCAGCAATGCACTATTGGAGTTCACACCCTTGTCCTGTGCCTAGAAAGCACAAGTGGTTTTCCTTTTGTCCATGTTTTCCAGGCTTGGGTCCAAGCGGTTTTGCCTTTGCCCCATTCTCTTGCTTTCCTCTTGGAAATCCACTCTTTAGCACTAAATTGGAACAAAAGGCATTCCACTGTGAGTTTCCTTGGGTTAAAGTGGTGAGGCAAGCGGAAGTGTGGACTGTAGGGCTATAGAGTTGCCCACCTTGGTGCTAGAGAGTACGCACTTCAGTGACCCCACTCTATCTCGGAGCAAAAGATGAGTGACCAAAACCATGCGAGCTACACATTCAAGTAGATAATTGCAGGTATGGCATGGTTGCTTTTATAGACACGTCTCTTAAATAAATCAGGCTAATCTTTTGAAGCCCTGGTATCTCAACTCCCAGTTTAATGAGCTATTTGTTAGCTTCAGTGCCTCATAACGGCTATTAAACTTATCCTTGTCACTCTGCTCCAGTGATAAACAGAACCCCATCAATGCAGTGTGACAGAAGAAATGCTAGAGGGTAATGAAGCGCTCATTGAAGTATCCACACAATCACTACAATCAGCTGACCCCAAATTAAATTTAACTTTCACCAGAAGACAGAAGGGAAAGAGGTGGTGATACTCCCAAGTAGCTACACTGCTCTTTTAACGTCCTAATTATGCCAGCAGAGTAATTATACTGAAGGCAACTCTATGGATGCAAAGGAAATGAAGAAATGTACTTGTAAGCCAAGCAGAAATTGTAGTGAAGAAGCTCAAGAGAATCATATCATAGCCGTTCTATGAACTCCTTAGTTGTATCCTTTCACATTTTTAAATAACATCCCAGCTGGGTAGCCTTCCACACAACTATTGAACCTACTGTTCGCACCAGTCACTTCCTTTTCATATACCTGTTGCGTTTATGTCCTTTTTATATACCACATGCCCTTTGGCTGTCTATATCCATTACTGAATTGTTCTCAAGTTCTGACACCATGTGTATTCTACTTTCATGCTTTTTACCTCAGAAAACAGAAATGCCTTGCCGCTAAAACCCATCAGCAGTAGGAAAGAGTTGAACTGACACTTTGCTACATCATCCTATACAGAGCTTCCTATTATCATTCTGGAATTCCTTCCATCCTAGCTTTTGCTTTGGCCTTTGTGCTCTGTGGTAATATACTAAATTTCTGTCTTTTAAAAAAAAGAAATCTAATTTTATAGATATCACAGAGACAAGCGACTATAGAAGCTGGCACATAGCTGTGTAGAAATCCAGGAAGGGATTCCAGATTCCAGTGTGTTGTGTCTTTGTATTTACTGTTCCCCACTTAGAAAAGAGTTAAATAGACTGAGAACCTGATCTGAATCACACTGATTTCAGTGACATTTACTTTCAAGGAAGTACACTGAGAATTGCAGCTTAAGAAGCGCTCTCTGATTATTGTTGGATGGCTGTTTTGAGCTCTCTAATTTTTTTCAGATAATGATCAGATTTTGGGAACAGCTTGTGTGCCCAGGAAGACTCCCTGAGTGAGTGCTTGTGGGCCCTGCTTTTGCCACTCACCATCTGGCCTGGGGCGGGGCCTGGGGCCTCATAAGGACTGCGTGCTGCTTGCTGCCTGCTGCCCAGGAGGACTCCCTGAGTGAGTGCTTGTGGGCCCTGCTTTTGCCACTTACCATCTGGCCTGGGGCGGGGCCTGAAGCCTCATAAGGACTGCGTGCTGCTTGCTGCCTGCTGCCCAGGAAGACTCCCTGAGTGAGTGCTTGTGGGCCCTGCTTTTGCCACTCACCATCTGGCCTGGGGCGGGGCCTGGGGCCTCATAAGGACTGCGTGCTGCTTGCTGCCTGCTGCCCAGGAGGACTCCCTGAGTGAGTGCTTGTGGGGCCTGCTTTTGCCACTTACCATCTGGCCTGGGGCGGGGCCTGAAGCCTCATAAGGACTGCGTGCTGCTTGCTGCCTGCTGCCCAGGAGGACTCCCTGAGTGAGTGCTTGTGGGCCCTGCTTTTGCCACTTACCATCTGGCCTGGGGCGGGGCCTGAAGCCTCATAAGGACTGCGTGCTGCTTGCTGCCTGCTGCCCAGGAAGACTCCCTGAGTGAGTGCTTGAGGGCCCTGCTCCTCCCTGCCACTTACCATCTGGCCTGGGGCGGGGCCTGGGGCCTCATAAGGACTGCGTGCTGCTTGCTGCCTGCTGCCCAGGAAGACTCCCTGAGTGAGTGCTTGTGGGCCCTGCTTTTGCCACTCACCATCTGGCCTGGGGCGGGGCCTGGGGCCTCATAAGGACTGCGTGCTGCTTGCTGCCTGCTGCCCAGGAGGACTCCCTGAGTGAGTGCTTGTGGGCCCTGCTTTTGCCACTTACCATCTGGCCTGGGGCGGGGCCTGAAGCCTCATAAGGACTGCGTGCTGCTTGCTGCCTGCTGCCCAGGAAGACTCCCTGAGTGAGTGCTTGAGGGCCCTGCTCCTCCCTGCCACTTACCATCTGGCCTGGGGCGGGGCCTGGGGCCTCATAAGGACTGTGTGCTGCTTGCGGCCTGCTGCCCAGGAGGACTCCCTGAGTGAGTGCCTGAGGGCCCTGCTCCTCCCTGCCACTTACCACCTGGCCCAGGGCGGGGCCTGACAGGCCTCACTAGGACAGTTGTTACTGCCGGAGAGGCACAGAGTGTTTTTAAAATGTTTTTAAAAATTTTCTCTGGATTTTTTGTATGTGGGGGGTGGGGGTGGGATGGATGTTTGGTTGGGCTTGGGGAATTTTTATTATTATTATTAATTTGATGTTTTTGTAATTTTTACATTTTTTTTTGTTTGTATTGGTTTATTGGTTTTGTTTGTTTGTTTAAGGTGTTATTTTGTTTTTAGGGGGAGGGTTCAGGGCTGCCGGGGAGTGGGCCCCAGCCCACAAAATGGCTGGGGCATGTTCCACAGGGGGGGATGCACTGGGACAACCGATCTCAGTGATCACGGGTAGGAGGAGGAGTTACGCTAAGACCAGACCATGTCATTACAGAGGAGGCAGGTTTAGTCGTTGTCTGAGGACTATCCCTGCCTCCGGGTCTGGTCCTGACCGGATGGATACTAGAATCAGCAAGGGATACCCACATGACCTGAAGGTGCTGCTGTGCAATGCCAGGTCAATGATTCATAAGACCACTGCCATCCATGACTTGATCGTGGATGGAGGACTTGACCTGGCATGTGTAACAGAGACTTGGTTGGATGAAGCAGATGGGCCTGTCCTTGCCGCTGCTTGTCCACCAGGTTTCTCTTACGCACAGCAACCCAGGTCACATGGGCGGGGAGGGGGGGTTGCAGTGATTTTTAGGAAGTCATTAGTTTGCACCAGGCGTCCTATTGGGAAGACCCAGTTTTCTGAGTGCATGTTCTGGAAGTTGGGCAATAGGGGCAGTACAGGATTCCTTTTGGTGTACCGACCTCCCCGCTGCACCAAGGATTCCCTGCCCGAGCTGCTTCAGGTCGTGGCGGATGTTCTCCTGGAGACACCTAGCTTGGTTGTCCTAGGGGATTTTAACATCCATGCCGACACGACCTTACAAGGGGCCGCTCGGGACTTCGTGGAAAGCATGGCCTCCATGGGGCTGTCCCTGAATAAGTCTGGCCCAACCCACAGCCGTGGACATGCCTTGGACCTGGTGTTTACCTCTATGGATGTTGGTGATCTGACACTAAGTAAAAGCGAAACGAAAGAAGTGCCATGGTCAGATCACTTCCTGGTGCAACTGGACTTCTCCGCGACCCTTCCCCTCTGCAGGGAGGTGGGACCAATTCGGATGGTCCGCCCCCGCCACTTAATGGATGCAAACGGTTTCCAGAGAGTGGTAGGGGATACTTTATCCCATGTTGATGGCCTTTCAGCCGATTCCCTGGTGGCCCGCTGGAATGTGGAGTTAACCAGGGCTATTGACTGTTTGGCTCCGAAGCGCCCTCTCCGATTGCATGGAGCCCGGACAGCCCCGTGGTTTTCCACGGATCTGAGGGCAATGAAACAATCGTTGAGACGGCTAGAGCGCCGGTGGCGGATAACTCATTCCGAATCTGACCGGACACAGGTTAGAGCTCAACGTCGAGCCTACCAAGTGGCGATAGCGACGGCGAAGAAGAATTTCTTCACCGCCTCTATTGCATCTGCAGAAAACAGCAGCAGGAGACTTTTTCAGGTGGTTCACAATTTAGCGGAACCACCTGCAACATCGGGGCCCAGTACGGGCCACATGTTCTCCTGCAATGATTTTGCAAAGTTTTTTGCAGATAAAATCGCTCAGATTCGGGAAGAAGTAGACTCCACTGTGGGAGCAGGGCCGGGGCGGGAGAGTGCTAGAGTTCTGTCTAGTCAAGTTGAGTGGGATCAATTCCAATCTGTTACCTCCGAGGATGTGGACAGGCTGCTTGGACGAGTGAAACCAACCACCTGTCTCCTGGATCCTTGCCCATCCTGGCTTATAAAAGCTAGCCGGGAAGGACTGGGCGATGGGCTTCGTGGGGTGGTGAATGCTTCCCTCCGTGAGGGAGCCTTCCCAGACCCGCTGAAAGAGGCGGTTATTAAACCGCTTCTTAAAAAACCATCTTTAGATGCGGCCACGATGGCCAACTATCGCCCAGTCTCAAATCTTCCATTCCTGGGCAAGGTGATTGAGCGAGCGGTTGCCGAACAACTCCAGGCACGCCTGGAAGAAGCGGACCATTTGGATCCCTTCCAGTCGGGATTCAGGCCTCATCATGGGACTGAAACTGCCTTGGTCGCACTGGTTGATGATCTCCGGCGGGCTAGGGACAAAGGTGAGAGCTGTTTCCTAGTTCTGCTGGATCTCTCAGCGGCGTTCGATACCATCGACCATAGCATCCTTCTGGACCGTCTTGAGGGGCTGGGAGCTGGGGGCACTGTCATACAGTGGTTCCGCTCCTTCCTCCTGGGCCGTGTTCAGAAAGTGGTGGTGGGGGATGAGTGTTCAGACCCCTGGGCTCTCACTTGTGGGGTGCCTCAGGGTTCTGTCCTCTCCCCCATGCTTTTCAACATCTACATGCGGCCACTGGGAGAGATCATCAGGAGGTTTGGGCTGGGTGTTCATCAGTATGCGGATGATACCCAGCTCTACCTCTCTTTTAAATCAGAACCAGTGAAGGCGGTGAAGGTCCTGTGTGAGTGTCTGGAGGCGGTTGGAGGATGGATGGCGGCTAACAGATTGAGGTTGAATCCTGACAAGACAGAAGTACTGTTTTTGGGGGACAGGAGGCGGGCAGGTGTGGAGGATTCCCTGGTCCTGAATGGGGTAACTGTGCCCCTGAAGGACCAGGTGCGCAGCCTGGGAGTCATTTTGGACTCACAGCTGTCCATGGAGGCGCAGGTCAAATCTGTGTCCAGGGCAGCTGTTTACCAGCTCCATCTGGTACGTAGGCTGAGACCCTATCTGCCTGCGGACTGTCTCGCCAGAGTGGTGCATGCTCTGGTTATCTCCCGCTTGGACTACTGCAATGCACTCTACGTGGGGCTACCTTTGAAGGTGACTCGGAAACTACAACTAATCCAGAATGCGGCAGCTAGACTGGTGACTGGGAGCGGCCGCCGAGACCATATAACACCGGTCTTGAAAGACCTGCATTGGCTCCCAGTACGTTTCCGAGCACAATTCAAAGTGTTGGTGCTGACC
This sequence comes from Podarcis bocagei, assembly GCF_964188305.1. NCBI lineage: Eukaryota > Metazoa > Chordata > Lepidosauria > Squamata > Lacertidae > Podarcis > Podarcis bocagei. Next base: position 56,701,248 of record NC_138126.1, on the reverse strand, counting down.
TTTAAAGCCCTAAACGGCCTCGGTCCAGTATACCTGAAGGAGCGTCTCCACCCCCATCATTCTGCCCGGACGCTGAGGTCCAGCGCCGAGGGCCTTCTGGCGGTTCCCTCATTGCGAGAAGCAAAGCTACAGGGAACCAGGCAGAGGGCCTTCTCGGTAGTGGCGCCCGCCCTGTGGAACGCCCTTCCAGCAGATGTCAAAGTGATAAACAACTATCTGACATTCAGGAGACATCTTAAGGCAGCCCTGTTCAGGGAAGTTTTTAACGTGTGATATTTTATTGTATTTTTGGTTTTTATGGAAGCCGCCCAGAGTGGCTGGGGAGGCCCAGCCAGATGGGCGGGGTATAAATAATAAATTATTATTATTATTATTATTATTATTATTATTATTATTATTATTATTATTATTATCATGGACTGACAAGACAGGACATTTAATACACTTAAGCATTGTTTTGTAGACAATGGCAATATGAGCAAAAGCACTCAAAACTTAGTTGAGGAATACAAATGAGTTAGGGTTGTTGTTTTTAGGTGCTTTATTCAAATGTGCATTCCAAAGATTTAAGCGAAGCAGCATCATTTATAAACATGAAAGAAAAACAAAATGCCTGTGTTACAAAACAGCTAAACAGGTAATATAGATTACCAATGATACAACAGGAACGTATCATGCTTGGGAGCTTATCAATAGCAGTATCTTCCCATGCAGTGGTGAGAATTTATCAAAGACCACAAAAGATTAGAAATCCAAGGAAGTGATAGAATTAGTCTCCTGACCGTTTGAACAGATGACGTAGAGACAACCAGCTTCCCACTACGCATCCCTTAACTTTGTAAGTTGCATTGTAAGTTCACAAATAGCCTTCTGCATTTCTCACAATGGATCACCCTGCTACTAATGGCGTAATCTCAAAAAAATATAAACATAAAAAATACAGAAATTTTCTTCTGTGAGGAGGGCCATGGATTAAATCCAGGTGACTTTAACTTGGGGGAGTTGATACACAGATCTCTATCTACCCGACCCAGATGTGCAAGATGCTTCATAAAATGCCATTCCAGCAGTGGATAAAGATGATACTGTACAGGCTCTCCTACGAGTCACCAGAATAGGTTTTTCATCATGTGAGACACTCCCAATTTAAACAGCTATTTTTTTAGCTTACTTGCGTGGACTCTTGCGTGGAGAGCCAGTGTGGTGTGGAGAGCCAGTGTGGTGTAGTGGTTAAGAGCGGTAGTCTCGTAATCTGGGGAACCGGGTTTGCGTCTCCGCTCCTCCACATGCAGCTGCTGGGTGACCTTGGGCCAGTCACACTTCTCTGAAGTCTCTCAGCCCCACTCACCTCACAGAGTGTTCGTTGTGGGGGAGGAAGGGAAAGGAGAATGTTAGCCACTTTGAGACTCCTGAAGGGGAGTGAAAGGCAGGATATCAAATCCCAAACTCTTCTTCTTCTACTACTCCATCTCTTTAGTTGTTAGGTATCACTGAAAGAAAGGTTTTTTAAAAAGGTAAAAGGGGACACGGGTGGCGCTGTGGCCTAAACCACTGAGCCTCTTGGACTTGCTGATCAGAAGGTCAGCAGTTTGAATCCCCACGACGGGGTGAGCTCCCATTGCTCCGTCCCAGCTTCTGTCAACCTTTCAGTTTGAAAGCATACCAGTGCAAGTAGATAAATAAGTACTGCTGTGGCAGGAAGGTTAACGGCGTTTCTGTGCTCTCCAGCTTGCGTCACGGTGTCCCATTGCACCAGAAGTGGTTCAGTCATGCTGGCCACATGATCCAGAAAGCTGTCTGTAGACAAACGCCGGTTCCCTTGGCCTAAAAGTGAGATGAGTGCTACAACCCCATAATCGCCTTTGACTGGACTTAACCGTCCAGGGGTCCTTTACCTTTTCTCTTTTCCCTTCCATGTCACTGAAAGACATGTAGATGAATTTGAAAACCAACATATCTTACTATGACTTTTACTTTCTTATCATGGTCCCTTCACAGACTGAGGGCCAGTCTAGACACAGATCTCCTACAGGCTTTTGTTTTGTTTTGTTTGACTAATAAGCACCCTCATAGCACAGCAATGACGATCAAGGAAGCAGCAGTGGGGAAGAGGAAGTTAACCCTTCTCCTGACTATTTCCCAAGTCTAAATCACTGCAACCCCACCTCAGCTGCTATTAACCCTGTGGAGGAAATGACAGGTATCATATGCCACCTATGGTGGAGCTGCTATGATCATGCTTATTGTGGAAATCAGATTTATTGGTATCCCTACTAGGTACCAAGGCCACAGGTGATCCTGTGCAGTCCCAAAGATGACCACGTAGGGCCAGTCTCAATCACAAGTTACTCTCTTTACAATATGTTAGCACATTTGCATCTAGCAGTTTACTTTTCTTCATGGGGTACTCATAAGCTAAAATATAGTGCTCCATGGAGCAGTTTTACCTGAAATGTTAAGTACAGCCACTATCTTTAGCACTATTACAGAAATGTCAGCCTAGATTTTTGTTTTTGTTTTGCCATCATCTCTCCCTGAGGCGCCATACAGAATCTGGCTGCATAAGCTCCTGTCATTTGCACAGGCCCATCAGACCTCATTTGGCACCAGCCATGTTAAGCCACATTAAAATTTTAACGACTCGCACCAGGACAGTGTAAGAATAATTGGATATCTTCCCTTCTCTATCATTTTTGTTTGTGAACCATTTAAGCTAGTTTTTTTTTTCCCTGAGCAGCAAATGTCTTGATTTTTGAGCTCTTCTTGTTCCTTCTCCCTCCCTCCCACCTTATGAATTCTATATAATATGCTTGAACATCTTGAACTGCTGCTTTGTTTCTGATGTAATTACAAGAAGCAATATGGTTCTTCCATCACTGTGCAGAGAGGGAAAATGCAGGTGTGACAGCTTAAGGAGATAAGGAGTGCTTCACCAAGAAGGTGAAGATGAACTCACTCACTGTCTTCTCAGGCACCACACCAAATGTGGCAGAGACCATGCACCACATCTAGAACTGGGACAGAGGTTTGGCCCACTTCAAGCCCAGGTTAATGGCCTCCTCATCAAGGAGTATGGGGAGTCCCAGAAAATAACAATATCTTTTGATGTGACTGTACCTCTCAGTTAATGACCAGTATGAAGCTTTGATAAATGGTGGAAAGAGGATAATAATATTTAACTGACCAATTATAAGGAGACAAGGAGTACTTTGGGTCTCAGGGACATAAAGCACTTGTCTGCCATTTAGCTTTCTCAACCTGAGAAATGCCTTAGAAGTTACATTTAAAAATAGTGATCTTCCTTTATTGAAGTCAGATATTCAAGTGATATCCCACCCCGGGGAGAATGTTCCACACAGTGTTGTGGTCGAGCTACTACATCCAGAAGGGATCGCAGTGTTCCATGGTGTAAATTGAAACAGTTCTCCGTTGAGACTTGAAAACGCGCTTCAAGCCAACACTTGCTCATGTGAATCAGACCGGAAGTGTGAACAATCAGAAACACAAATTCTACTAAGGAAGAAAGCCCTGTTGAAAAAAGAATATTTACCCAAGCTGCACAAGTATATTAGGGCACTGAATACAGCATCTTCTAGGTCCTTTAGTCTCCCACACTGAGTTGGGTGCGGGGGCATGTGCTCTGCTTCTCAATAGACAGCCTTCTTATTGAAAGTCTGCCAGTGGACAGTCCTCCACCTGAAGGATTGCATGTTCCACATCCACTTTAAAGGTAAAGAACTGGAAGAAAGCAGAGTGAAGGCTTTGAAGTTTCCCGTCAAGCGTTAGCCCCTGGACTGCAGGTTGAACAACCACATAGGTCACCTGGTCATAGCCTATGGTGAGATGCATTGTATTTCTAGTTCAATTATAGTAATTGGTTCCCTTTCACAGAATCATAGAATTGTAGATTTGGAAGGGACCCCAAGGGACATCTAGTCCAACCCCTGCAATGCAGGAACCACAGTGAAATCATCCCTGACAGGTGGCCATCCAACCTCTCCAGTGAAGGAGAGCCCACTTGTGTGAGACCATCACAAAGAGAGACCCCACCGAGGACTCTGGCTGTTCCCAAGCCTGCGAGAAGGCCGGTGGGGTGGGGGACCCAGGCAGCCAAAGAGTGGGACGCCCTCCCACTCCAACATGCTGCATTTCTGCATCCATAGATATAAATTAGCATGTGCAACTTTTATGCAAATCTGTGTCTCCTTTTCTCCTCTTTTTTTTAGTGATGCATTTTTTCTTAATGGTGTTGGTTATTTATCTTTAAACCAAACCACACAGCTCTTCAACTAGAGACTCCTTCAAACAGACGACTCTCCTCTGTAAAATAGGGCACATGGCAACCTTAATCCTTACAACACAGGATTGTCCTTTTCGTGAAGCCGGATGTTCAAAACCTCTTTGCCTCCATAGTACCAGGGGAAGCAATGTGCTTCAGGCAGATGTGTGAGAGGAGCATAAATGAAGACAGGATTTGAAATCAGAATGTCCCTTTAAAAGGTTGACCCCAGAAGGAGTGGGCATTTGGGCCCCATTTCAGGCAACAAAATGCCATGAGCAGGCACTCCATAACTCTAGTAGTAGGCTTTTTTTAAGTGAAACAAAAAAGAAATAGAGCATAACTGCTATTTCACCTCTCTCTCTCTCTCTTTTAGCAGCCTGGTATTTAAATTGTGGTGCGATGAGAAAAGCTTGGAGTTTGAAAAATGTTGTTTCTTACATTGGTGGGTTTTTCTGCAAGCCTCTCCTGGGCATCACTGCCTGCTATCAACAAATATTCAAGGAACATGGGTGACCTGCAAGTATGGAAAAGCACCACTTCACGCTGGCTCTCCGACAGAACTGTAGCAGCAGAAGCCAAGTAGCAGTTTTGACATACTGCTGATGCAGTAATGATTTCCCCTGATGCAGGTTGAAGGCAGGAGATGTTATAGCATCTCTCATTCTTGATATCTCAGCATTCAGCAGTACATTAGCACTGACAGCCTGAGAATAGGCGCTTATGTTGGCAGAGTGCTTTTTATGATTAGGTTTGTATCTTGTTTCAGAATCAGCCTTACAGGTGTGTGAACAGTACAGCAACTTCGGGTGTTTATTTCCTTGTCTGTGATTTCAGCTGCAATTGAAGTCTCTACACCAATGCTTTAAAAAAACAACTTGTTTCTCTGATACAACTCTCCTTTGATAGCTTGTCGTTCCCTGGTTCCACTCTATCTTCTCTCTGCCCCCAATATTACCCCTGCCCCAAACCAGATGTGCCACTAAATGCATCACTTTATGGTTTTTACTATTAATTGCATGTGGAGGGAGGGGTGATTTTCATCCAGACTGTGTTGTGTGGAGCAGGGGGTTACATTTTCTCTCTACCACAGTCCTAATGGAAAAGCCATCCCCCTCCCTTTAGTTTGTGGAGGCAAGCTTTCATTAGCATCAAAGCTTGAAGAGGCTTCAAATAGTTACCTCAGAAGAGAGGCTCCTTTTTTCCTTCCCTTTATTTACTTACTTAAAAAAATAAATCTATGCTGCCTATTTCTCCAATGAGACTCAGGACAGTTAACAGTCAGTAATAAAAACAGAATAAAGCAAGCGTGATCTGCATTCAGATTGATACATTAACAATATTCAGCCTTTTAACAAATGCCAACAGCACAAATATAATGTTGTAAGTTGTTGGGGCACACACACCCCGAACCCAATAAATTAATGAACATCAGAATCTAGCTAATATTTGGGACAGGAAGGGTAGATGCAAGCTGCAGAACTGTGCCAGACAAGGGCCAACTCATGCAAACCAGCCTGGCCAGTGCAGAGCCATTAAGAAACAATACTGGGCCATTAAGGGACAGTATGCTCTGAGGAGTGGACAGAGACAGGAGAATGGGCAGGTTGCCAAGGTGACAGGGGTGGGGTTAGAGAAATACCTTTCGAAGGAGGCTTTTGAAACAGAGGTGACAGGAAGGAAGTTTGGGTTTTGGTGAGGGGTATCCTGCAAAGGAGAAGGAAAACAAAGGCCAGAACCATCTTGACTGCAGATTAGAGCTGCTGAAACCCACAGAGTGGGGAGCACGGCTGGCTGCTCCAAACTCAAGCTGGCTGAAGCTGTGGAAGAAGTGAGGAGAGACACTCTGAAGATGTCATGCTGTGAACTCACTTCTTCTCCGTGTATATCCAGGTGTAAAATAAACCATATATCTACAGCCTCTGTCAGCCTCTACAGTGCTGTGTAACAACATGGCACTGTACCTAGTGAAAATGATGTAATCCACTGGATCTCCAGCTGGTCTCACAACCATCACTGGTGAGCATTGGGCCTGATCCAGACCAGATTGTTCACCCAGCCTGGAGCTGATGCAGGGATTGGGTCCACTCATCCTGCCTTGCTTCTGCTGCGGCTGCTGTGACAGGGTAATGTTATCTACAAAGTCCTGCTCTGGTGGGTGGGTTAGAACTGCCTCCTAAATGTCACTCAATGCTTTTCAGAAGAATATTTGTGTTGCATCTTTCACAAGGGCAGGCTACTTGAACCGGTTTTGTAACAGCCTTAAGATCAATAGGCAATTCCAGCAAATTGGCCTGAGAGACATGGAAAGTGTTACATCTGCAGCACCAGAAGAAGAGGCGAAGTGTGATTCTTTGTTTTAAATATTCTTTCAGCTCAGCTTCAAAGTGACCTCCTGTGGTAACAGTTCATCTAATTCCTAGCAGAGAACAGTTTCCAAAAGCCTCATAATTAGGCCTCTAAACATTAAAGAGATTGCTTCATTTCCCCAGGTGCCAGTGTGACTGGAATATGTCTTCCTTCTGTGCCTTTGTTTGAACACTAAAGAGGTGACAGGTTTATTAATTAAAACAGTGGTGTATATATGATTCTGAAGTGGCATTCTCAAATAAATCTTTCCCGATTTTCTGTGAAGAAGGACTTTGCAGTTTTGCTCACGTAAGGTTGGCCGAATGTTGGGGAAATGTTGGGCAACCAACTCGCTTGACGCAGTTTTGGAATGGAGCTCGTATTTTAGGAAAGGGAACGCTCAGCTAAAGTTGGGTTGCAACATGTCTGGAATTTCCCGGACTGATTTCCTGCGAGATCTCGCTAAAATCTTGCAAGGTCTCACAGAGCGAGAGAGAACTCGTGAGGTTTTGATGTGATCTCGCTAGAAATCAGTGCCAGTGCCAGTTCTCCATCAGTGGTGCAGTGCATTGGGTACTGCAGTGGCAGTGCGGGTGAAGGTGGGTGGCGCAGCAGTGGAGATGGCAGGGCAGGCAGCACGGCAGAGTGGGGCGGCACTTCCCGTTTTGCCAGAAGCAGCAAAACAGGATGTGCCACCCCGGCGTATACTCACAAGCCACTCTGTCACTTGTTAAGATGAACTTCCTCCAGAGCATGGGTCGGCAAACTTTTTCCGCAGGGGGCCAGTCCACTGTCCCTCAGACCTTGTGGGGGGCCATACTATATATTGGGGGGGGTGAACGAATTCCCACAAATAATCCAGAGATGCATTTTAAATAAAAGGACACATTCTACTCAGGTAAGTGTTAGGAGTTCAGCCTACACTCAAGTAGGACCCTGGCAGAGACACATGCCCGACTGGCAAGTTCCCTCCCTCCTAGTCAATCGTTCGGGAGCTTCAAAAGCTTTCTTCAGCCCGAACATCCCAGCGACCAATGCCAACTGACACCGGCACACTTAGGGATCCGCAGAGTCTTCACAGCTTACGTAACAGACCTCAGCAACTCAGCATTTTGGCTAATCTACTTTCATACAGAGCACTGCAACATGGCTCCCTCTCTCTCTAGCATCAGACAGCAAAGAGAAAAAGAACAAAGGACAATAGTCCCACTTCAGGGAACACAGTAACATAAACATCCTGTCTCGATCACTTTCCACTCTGTGGAGTCAAAACATATACTATCATGTGATAGACAAAAATCCCATGACTGCAATCATGGAGCAGGAATTCTAACAGTCGGCCACACACACCCCACCGACTCTCCTCTTCCTTCTCCACAGCACCAGACGAGCCCTGGTGGCTGCTTACCTGTGTCTTGCAGTGGCGGGATGATGAGTGGTGCGTGAAAGAGCTCCAGAGAGGGGCTGGTAGCAACAAAGCCTGAATTGAGCCTGCTTACAATGGCGGCCGCTCGAGCGCTACCCCTGCTGCTGCTGGCACCAACAAAGCCCAGCCCCCTTCCTCTCAGTTCTAGGCAGGGTGGGGAGAAGCCAGGAGGGAGGGAGGGAGGAGGTGCCACCGAATGTGCTGGCACAGCCCAAACAATAAGATCCAAGCTGATCCACCTGGTGATTCCTGACCCATCCGCAGGCCGGATCCAGAAGGCAACTGGGCCGGATCCAGCCCCTGGGCCTTAGTTTGCCTACCCATGCTCCAGAGGGTGAACATTTAACAATTTCTCTTGGCTTCCATTATTATCAAATAATGGAGGTTTTCAAGTTGGACAGGAAAATTGGCTTTCAGGTGGAAAAATCAAAATTAGAAACAAAACTGATAGAACCCAATACTAAGAATTTGTCAAGAATGTATAACTTGCTGTTGAAATGGAATACACAAGATGAAACAGTGAAATCAGTTATGATAAAGTGGGCACAAGATATTGGTCATAATATTATGTTTGCTGACTGGGAACAGTTGTGGAACACCGGTATGAAATTTACGGCATGTAATGCCTTAAAGGAAAATATTATGAAAATGATCTATAGGTGGTACATGACCCCAGTCAAGCTTGCAAAAATTTACCACTTGTCTGACAATAAATGTTGGAAATGTAAAGAAATTGAAGGTACTTTTTTTCCACCTTTGGTGGACGTGCCCAAGGATTAAGGCTTTCTGGGAAATGATTTATAATGAAATGAAAAAGGTATTTAAATATACCTTTCCTAAGAAACCAGAGGCCTTTCTCCTGGGCATTGTCAGCCAATCGGTGCAAAAGAAAGACAGAACATTTTTTATGTATGCTACAACAGCGGCAAGAATACTCATCGCAAAGTATTGGAAGACACAGGATCTACATAGGCGCCGACTCAATGGGGCCTGAGGGGGCCCGAGCCCCCTCAAAAATTCGTTTGGGGGGGCTCAGCCCCCCCAATAATCTCGGGCGGCGGTGGGCGCATCCGCGGCTTTTATAGGGCGCCCGGCGCGCACCAGTTCGATAACGGGCACCGGCGCGGCGGGGGGCGCCGGGCCGGGGGAGGGGGGCGGCCGGCCTGTCTCCTTGGCAACCCCATTGAGCAGCGCCGGCTCCCCCGGGAGGGCCATCCCCCCGCGCCGCCGATCGCCAACACCGCCGACGCTGTGGCTGCCCGAGCCCGATCCTGAGCCTGAGCCCGACCTGAAGCCCGAGCCCGAGCCTGAGCCCGAGCCCGTCAGTCAGTCAGTCAGGAAGGAAGGAAGGAGAAATGGGGAGGGAGACGAGGGAGGAAAATTGTGCGCAGGGTGAAGAAAGGAGAAGGGCGAACGAGACGAGCTTCCAATCCAAAAAAGGGCTGGAAGACTGGGAGGATGCAGGATCGGGAAAGAAAGCGACGCCTTCCCCGCCCGCGACGTCGCCCGCTTGTCATTGGCAGCGCAGCGGGCGCCCAGAGGGGCTGGGCACCGGCGCAGGGCCGCTCCGCAGCCGCGGAGGACAGCTGCGCGGCTAGCAAGGTGTGCCGCGTAGAGCGCGGCCCTTGTGTGGCCCGGTGGCCAGGCAAGCTCGGGCGGGGACCCCCATGCAAATCTAAGACGGGAGAAGAGGGCAGAGCAAAGGGGGTCCCTTCCCCAACCTCCGGCTCTGAGACTTCCCTGAGCCCCAGAAAAGCGAAAGGATTTTCTCTTCTTCTTTTTTTATAAATATTTTATTAAGTTTTCAAATACAAAGTTAGAAACATACACTGAAGAAAAAAGTAAAAGAACAAGAAAAAGAAAAAAAGAAAAAGAAGAAAAGAAAACCAACCATTCAACACATTTTTTATATAACTAACTGGACTTCCTCGCATCTCCCTTACCCTGCATTCTTTATAATAAAGATATCAGCAAATTATTACCTTGTTTCGTACCTTATTTTGTACTTTTCAAATACTATACCTCTAAATTTGACATACTTTTCATCAGTTACTTATATCTTAAATTAAACATAGTATACCTTAAATTTCGACCTTTTCTTACTTAAAATATAATTTCCTGTTTCCCAAATCTAATTGCTGAAGCTATAGTTTCCGAATCGTGTAAATTTTTAACATTCATACAACTTATATTGTTTTTGTAAATAGTCCTTAAATTTTTTCCAGTCCTCTTCCGTTGTTTCTTCTCCCAAATCTCGGATTCTGCCAGTCATTTCAGCCAGTTCCATGTAGTCCATCAATTGCGTCTGCCACTCTTCCAGTGTGGGCAAATCTTGTGTCTTCCAATATTTTGCGATAAGTATTCTTGCTGCTGTAGTTGCATACATAAAGAAAGTTCTATCCTTCTTTAACACTTTCTGGCCAACAATGCCCAAGAGGAAGGCCTCTGGTTTCTTGGGAAAGGTATACTTAAATACCTTTTTTAACTCATTATAGATCATTTCCCAGAAGGCCTTCACTTTTGGACAAGTCCACCAGAGGTGAAAGAATGTCCCTTCAGCCTCCTTACATTTCCAACATTTATTATCAGACAGGTGATATATTTTTGCAAGCTTGACTGGGGTCATGTACCACCTATAAATCATTTTCATAATATTTTCCTTCAAGGCATTACATGCCGTGAATTTCATTCCGGTGGTCCATAACCTTTCCCAGTCCTCAAACATGATGTTATACCCAATATCCTGAGCCCATTTTATCATGGCTGATTTGACTGTCTCATCCTGAGTGATTTTCTCTTCAACCTGCCCTCCATCCTCTTGCAGAAAACTCTTTGCCTGCCCTGCCCGTATCTCGTTTTTGCTTTTTAATTCCACACACGCACCCTTCGGACTTCGTGGCAATCGGGCGCGCGGGTGCGTTTCCTAAGAGAGTGAGGACCCCCGCCTCCTCCCCACCTGCTCCCTCGCCAGCCAGCCAGCCAGCCGCGCGCCCTAGCCGGAGAGCCCCGGCCGTCCCCGTCGCGCAATCGGCTGGATCTCCCTTCAGCAGGCCGTGCTCACAACTCGGCCCAGGGACCCCCAGCAGCGGATCTCCGGCTCAGCTGAAGAATCCGGCAACAAGCCCCCTCCTCCCCAATCGCTCCGCCGAAATACGCTCCAAAACCCCCCAGATAGGCCGCCGGCCGCCAAGTCTAGTGGCGCCCTGAGCGAGGGTCTCTCCCCAACACCGCCACCTCGAACTGCGTTCTCCCGGCTACCCGAGCGAACCAGCGGCAGGACCCCGGTATGGGCCCCCCCAATATTTTTTATAAGTCGGCGCCCCTGAGGATCTACCCACCTTGGAAGAATGGCAGATGAAGGTGATAGACTATATGGGACTAGCAGAAATGACTGGCAGAATCCGAGACCAGGGAAAAGAGACGGCGGAAGAAGACTGGAAGAAATTTAAGAATTATCTTAAGAAATACTGTAAAATTTATGAATTTTAGAATGATGTGGTTTTTAAAATCAAATGGAGTACAGCTGTAAAGATTAAGTGAAAGGAAAGTAAGGATGATAATTAGATAAAATAAAGGGTGAGAATTTGCTGAACTAAATTTTTGAAATGGGAATGCAGAAAGGGGGGTATGAGGAGGTCGGTGAAATAAGTTTTATGATAATAAGGTATTGAAATTATACTTGTTCTTTCTTTTTATTTTATTTTTGTTTTTGTTTGTGTGTATTGATATGTTTGTTATAATTTGTAAAATCCTAATAAATATTTATATTAAAAAAACCAATTTCTCTTGGCTGATGAAAAACACTTTACTTCACCCTCAATTTCTCAGTGTTGTTTCCTCTCCCTGCTTTTTGAAAAAGGAATACGTTTAAGATTTTGATTACACATTGTCTCGGACATGCTATAGCAGCGTTGATGGGGGAAACCTTGACTGCATCTTAGAAGCTGCCATGGGGAAGCCTTGGGCATCTCCAGCCCACTCAGGGACTAATATTATTGGACATGCTAAGCCCACTTCAGACTAGTGCATTGGCATCCCCTTGTTTAACACTAGTACAGTCCCAAGGCTGCCGTGGGGCACTGCACTCCTTCCTTGACTGCTTCTTCCACGTTTCTTTTCTTTTAAGGTCACAAGAGCATTAATATCAGTGGGCCTTTGAATCATTGCTTAATGGATTGTTTTGAGAATCGGTAGAATGGGAAATGCAATCTACCCTCATCCACTTAACTCTCCCATCCCCCCCCCCCGCAATCCCCTAAGGCTATTGAAATGGTTGCCATCAGCACTTTCTGTGACCCGCAGAGGCAAATGTCTCATCATCATGTCACCCTTTAAAAGGGAAAGAGAAAATGTGAAGCACTGCAAACTGCTGTCAGAGAACAATATCCATCTATTTAATTTTCAGATTCAGACACCTTGTAAACTACCAGGGAGAAGAACGTAAGACATGGTCAGCCACAACACAACACAGGGGCAAGAGTCACACTGATTGTAAATGTGTGTTGGGTGGTGGGTGTAATCTTGGAGGCATGGTCACAGGGAGTAAAACAGAGCCCTATCTCCCATGTTATCTTAGTGCAAAGTTTTCATTTAAGTGAGGAAGCAGTGGTGGAGACAAAACCTTATTGCTTGTGAGAGGCTGTATTTCTCGGTGGTAGAGAACATGCTCGACATGAAGATGGTTTCAGGACAGGAAAGTTCTTGGTTCAATTGTTAGGATCTCCAGTTAAAAGAATGAGCCATGCAATATAAAATATTTGCTGGGAAATGTCATATTAAGTCAAAGAAAAACAACTTTATGTAACTGTGTACATAACAGTTTAATTGTAAATCAGTACAATGGGTTTACTCAGAAGTTTCTTTCCTTCGCTGATTTGCACATCAGATATAATTATGTTCTTTTTCTATTCACACGTTCATCTCTTTTTCTTCTCTTTCTTTTTTCTTCTTCTCTTCTTTTTCTACTTATACTCTTTACAATTCACAGAATGTCTGTATGTCGGTACTGTATGTATTTTAAGGTTTTTCTTGTTCAATAAAAATTAATAAAAATAATAATAAGGAAATCCTACAGGCCAGCAAATAAATAAAAATAAAATAAAATAAAATAAAATAAAATAAATAAAATAAAATAAAATAAAATAAAATAAATAAAATAAAATAAAATAAAATAAATAAATAAAAAATAAAATAAAATAAAATAAAATAAAATAAAATAAAATAAAATAAAATAAAATAAAATAAAATAAAATAAAATAAAAAGGGTATCAGACCTCTGTCTGAAACCCTGGAGAGCCTCTGCCAGTCAGAGAAGACAATGCTAGGCCAGATGGGCAAACAGCCTGGCCACGTGGAGATTAAGTTATTGCTGTCAGGCACAGCAAAATTCTCTTTTACTGTCTTGAATCAAAGATGCCACGGACAAACTAATTATTGTATAAGATCATACAGCCATAGGGATTTAGTTGTTATCATGAATAGAATCAGAAATGTAGCTAAGAGGAAAATTCCAAAAGTTGGAATAATCTGAGCAACTTTCCTGCCTAACCTTCTAGTCTTTTTTTTTTTTTTAAATAATGGAATAATTGAAGGAAAACCAGGAACGCCACAGCAGACTGCCACGGCAAGCAGCCTGATACAGGTAAAAGGAGAGCAGAATATGGGGAATCAGATTGCTTCAGATAAGAGTAACTTTTAAAAGCAGTTGTCAACTAATGAACTTAAATCTCTTTGAAGTCTGAAGAGCCTCATTACCATCAGGTTTCATCAATGTTCTGATTAATTAACAGGTTGGGCACAACAACCATCAAAGTACTGAAGCCAAGAACGAAAACTGCATAATTGATTGGCAGTGGTGGCTCTATACCAGGCACAGGCAAACGCGGCCCTCCAGATGTTTTGAGACTACAATTCCCATCATGCCTGACCACTGGTCCTGTTAGCTAGGGATGATGGGAGTTGTAGTCCCAAAACATCTGGAGGGCCGAGTTTGCCTATGCCTGCTCTATACAACTCCATTCTTGGCCTTTACTTTGGCAAAGCACCCAACATCTTGTTTTGAATAATTTTAAATTGGCACCTGGCTTGGGGGACCAGGATTGAAATCCCAACTCAGCCATGAAGCTCACTGGGTGAACTCAAGCCAGTCACTGCCTCTCAGCCTAACTTACCTCACAGGGTTGTTGTGAGGATAATGCAATGGAACCATATGCTATTTTGAGGTCCATGGAAGAAAGGTGGGGTATAAATGTAATCATCTTCATCATATTTTGTTGCCTGCTCACAAGCATTATGGAAGGATCCTTCTCCCAAATGTGACATGACGTCACATGTAGGAAGTTCGTTACATATAGGGAATAAGCAGTGTGATTCCCACTCCTCCCAATTCGTTTTCCTACATGAATGAATGAATTCAATTAATTAATGAAAACCTTCCCCCACCCATTGTTTTGCTTAACATTCAGCCTGATGAAGAGTCATAGAAAGCTGGTCACCCCAAAGAAATTTGCAGCTACCTATATTTAATGCAACTATCTTTCAAATTTTCCCCTTCTCTGAATTCTGCAATTCAGTTCTCTAACAAAATAAACAAACAAATACAGTATGCATACAAAGTGTGCATACAAAACTGAATATATTAGTGTAAATAAAGTACAAAAATGCATTGTTTTGGGGAAAACTTTGCAGAAACGTAGGTATTGGGAGAAACATGCGTCAAAATGCTGCTGAATTTTTGTGAGGATTGTTTTGTAAGGAAAAATGCAAACTGATATGGAGGTGTGGCAAACTGAATATAAAGAATGGAAAAATGGAAAATTGAGAAAAATAAAAATTGACAGGTGCATCCATGCCTAGTCTGTAAAAACATTACTCTACTGTGTCTTTTTGATTCTGTAACATGCCCCCATCCTCCAATGAACCACTTACTATTTTTATTTGCCTCAAAGGTTCATTCCTCTCTCTCTCTCTCTCTCCTCCCTGCATGCTGCCCCCAAGAAGGAGAGCAAACATTTTTTC
This sequence comes from Podarcis bocagei, assembly GCF_964188305.1. Lineage (NCBI taxonomy): Eukaryota > Metazoa > Chordata > Lepidosauria > Squamata > Lacertidae > Podarcis > Podarcis bocagei. The sequence continues at coordinate 56,686,177 of NC_138126.1, read as the reverse complement.
TCCCTCATCCCTAGTCCTTGTCTTCTGTAGTCCATGCAGCCAATCCCCATTAATTTCACTGGGTTCAGAATAAGTTGCTAGGAAGAGCTCTCCCCTTCAGCTTCCCCGCATGCTGACAACCTATTCCTCATGCCTCTGTTCTCTTTCCTCCCACTTTGGGTGCTATAACGAAGGCATGGAACTTAAAATGGGTATCTACTGTCCAATCTGCTGCCACCTAACCCTGCCCACTGCCCTGCCTCCATGAAGCTCCTGTGCTGGTAAGCATGCAGTGCTCAATGCTAGTCTGAGGGCAGGCTAAGGAAGCAAATGATAGGAATTCCTTTTGTGCCACAGGGATCAGGCCAGACCCTAAAAAATCCAAACAGAATGTTAATATAGTGCCAGCTGTGCAAAGGGTGTGTTGTTGATTGTTATTAGTTGTTTGGGGGGGGTTAAGTCCTTTTCCAAAATGGTTGGTGTTGGAATGCTGAGCACACATTTCTTGAGACATAGGCCATGTGCAACGTTTCAGATCTAAAACACCTGCTTTGAACTGCTAAGCAGAGTGTGGTAGTCGATGCTCTGATCAGTTAAATTTATCACATGCAGAACAGAGAACACAATCCAATTCAATTAACACAAGGGACCTTGTGCTACAGACTCATACAAAACAGGTGTGCCGAGGGGGGGAGCTATCAAGAGAGAAAGACCAAAGCTGTTTCTTCCAGTTATGAAGTGACAATTTTTGGCTAAACCACTGTATTAAAACTGTGCAATGGTAGCTGATGCTGGCTGCCTATTTGATAATACACAAACATTTACAGAAATGTTCAGAAATCAGTAGCCAAAACCAAACTTGTGAGACAGAAATTGTTCCACTACTTTTGCTTAAATACTATGAAATTTAATCATTACATTTAAATGATGTGCCATGGACTATTTTTCCACCTCTACAATTCTATGATTTTATGAAGTGCTGATTTTATATAATGAAAGCTGACAATACAGTGGTACCTCTAGTTGCGGACACAATCCGTTCCGGGGGTGCCATTCGCACCCCAAAAAGTCCACAACTAGAGTGGTGCTTCTGTGCAAGCACGGAGCGCAATAGAGTGCTTCTGCGCATGCGCAAAGCGTAACACTAAACCGTTGTTTGTTTAAGCCATGGTTTAAGAAACTATCAATTAACCACAAGTTGTCCCACAGGCAGTCAAACAAACCATGGCTTGTTTCTCCAAAATTTGGCTTGTTTTCCAACAATTCTTGCCTTGTGCCTTTGTAGCTAGTGAGTGTCTAGGGTAGGGTGATCAAACCAATCATGATTAAAGAAGGGTGCTGAGCTCATATATAATACCAAGCTATAATTAAAGCAAACCAAGCTTCCTTAGTCAAACCATGGGTTCTGACTGGTTTGTTGACAGTATAGTTACACTGCTGGGAAGGATTCGTGCACAACACTAAACCATGATTTAATAAGCCATAGTATAGTGTTATGTGTGAACCAAGGCAAAGTTTCTTCACAAAGTCCAAGCATTGCTCAGTGATGCTGGGTCCCCTACTCCCATGAGTGGCTAACATCAGGTGTTGCTGGACTCCAATACCCATGAGTCCCAACCAGCACAATCAACGGTCAGAGATGATGGGAGTGGCAGTCTAGCAACATCTAGCGGGTCATGCACTAGCCACCATTGCCCTACTGTTAACACATATGTAGCTTAAAGGTTAATGTTGCCAGGCAAAGGACATGCAGTGAAAATAAGCCTTTGAAAAGCAAAGAGCGAGAGACATAGCAATCAAGGTGAAAACTGGCATACATTATTTTTAGCTCTAATTTTTCAGACAGAGGGATCCCACTAGTTGCTATAGTAACACACAGCCACAAGCAAGAGGCATAGTGAGGGTACCAGCACAGGATTCTGGGCAGTCTCTGTCTCTAGTTCTCTCTTACCTTCTTTTAAAATAAATGGAAGCCATTAACTCTATAGACCAGGGTGACCCAACTTTTCATTTCAAGTAGACCTCAAGAATGCATAAGCACAGGACCCAGGGCCACACACAGAATTAAATTTCCACATCATAAATTAAAGTGTTTGCTATATATTTAATATTATTTAATATACACAATTAATATAGTAAATCGCATCTTTATAATTAAGTACACATTTAATAACTAACATATTTAATTATTAAACAAATTTAATACACATGCAGATGCGCTGTCATTAACCACATACGACACAAGAAATTGATTCTAAGCTTAAAGTTGCTTTTTTCTTGAATGTTGCTGAGGGCTGCTGAAAAGGCCTTGTGGGCTGCATGTGGCCTGTGGGCCGCAAGTTCAACCACCCTGTGTAGAAGGAATTCTGGCAGGTGTAGCTTGTCATCTGGGAAATATGAAAAGTTTTAACTGCTTACATTTCCTCTCCACCACTATTACTCTGACACATTTACTTGTATATTACAAACAAACAACCAGACATGGTTGTAGACAGGATCCAGGTTCCCTTGCATGAAACTGGATTTTCTAGTTCCGTTTCAACTGGAGTTTAGGCCTGGAATTGCCCTGGTCACCCTGTATGATGCCCTTTGTCAGGAGAGAGGCAGGGTGTGTGTGTCCCTGTTAATATTCCTAGTGTGATGGGATGATGAGCTGCTTGTGCGTAAAATCGTAGTCCCTCAGAGTTTGTGCAAATCCACAAACCTCTGTCTGTGACAGAGCTCCTCAGACATGTCTGCTCTAGTCACTCGCAGATTCCGACAGTGGCTGCTTTCGGAAGCGTTTCCAGCATAAAAGCTCCTTAACGGAAACACGTCGTCGGGACTCGTGGCGTGACAGTTTCCGGCGAGGAATGGGTCTCCCTATGGGAGCTTCAGACACCTCCCCACTGTTCTCGCTGGACGTGTCCCTGAGCCCTCCCTCTTGCTCGCTTTCCCTCAGATATCCACCTCTCACCCTGCTAGTTCCTGCTTTAGCTGCTGCGTCTCTCTCAGCCTCCGTGAGACTTTCCTCCAGAGACCCACCTCTCCCCCTGCTGGTCCCTGCTTCAGCTGCTGCGTCCCTCCCGGCCTCCGTGAGCCCTTTCCCCACCTGTTCCTCCGATGGCAGTTCCCTGACATCCACCTCCCCTCCAGGGCCCCCTTCACCCCCGCCCGTTCCCTCTCCTCTGGGCGGTGAGGAGGTAAAACCCCGAAAAGAATCCTCTTCATCTTCAGACGTCTCGAACATTTCCCTCCATCGGTCGCTGTTCCGGCTCGCTGAATCCTCCTCCTCCTCGGAATCTGTGAACCCCTCCAACTCCTCTTCTTCGTCGGTGGTGGCAAAGTATTCCCTCCGGAACCTCGCCACAGGCTGAGGTTTACCTGGGAACCTCTGATGAAAGGTTTCTATTAAAACCTCGTCATTGACATCCTCTGCCATGACCCAGGTGTTTTCCGACTCCGGTTCCCCTTCCCACATTACTAAATACTCTACTTGATCTCCCTTCCACCTGGAATCGAGGATCTCCGCTACATGGTAGCTGTGTTCCCTTTCCTCCATTGCTGGTCCCCGAGTGACCCTCCCTTCTCTGTCCCCTTTATACGGTGACAGCAACGACCTGTGGAAAACTGGTTGCAGCTTCATGTGGTTCGGTAACTGGAGTCTGAAAGCCACTGGGTTGACCTGTTGCGTGACTTCAAAGGGACCCAATCTTTTGGGTCTTAACTTCTTACAACCCCCTTTGAATGGTAACCCTTGGGTTGACAGCCACACCTGGTCCCCCACCCTAATGGTTTCACCTTCTCTTCTGTTTTTGTCTGCCTGCCTTTTATATTCCTCCTTGGCCCTGTCTAAGTTAAGTTGGAGCTGGTGATGGATCGCTTCCATTTCTTCTACGAACTTTTCGGCAGCTGGAACGCTCCAGTTCTCCCCTTCCCCCCCCTGGGAAAGCCTGGGGATGGCACCCGTAATTAGCCAAAAAGGGGCTCATCCCCGTGGACACGTTCTCCGCATTGTTGTAGGCAAATTCCGCCAACGCCAGCTTCTCCACCCAATCATTCTCTCTGTCATTGACATAACACCTCAAATATTGCTGGAGGATGCCATTGGCTCTTTCCGCCTGCCCGTTGGTTTCAGGATGCCGGGCAGTCGAAAAATTGACCTCTACATGCAGTAAGCTCATGAGCTTCCTCCAGAACCTGGAAGTAAATTGTTTCCCTCGGTCTGAAACCACCCGCAAGGGGGCGCCATGCAACCTAAACACATTTTCTACAAACAATTTAGCGGTTTCTTCTGCCGTGACAGCATGTGAGCAGGCTATAAAGTGGGCCATTTTGGTTAACAGGTCTACCACAACCATGATGGCTGTTTTCCCTCTGGACTTTGGCAGATCAGTCATGAAATCTATTGCCACTGCTTCCCATGGTCTTTCAGGTGTGGGTAGCGGTTCTAATAACCCTGCCAGTGCCCGCCTCTCCCCCTTGGCTCGCTGGCATTGGTCACACCCTCTCACATACTCCCGCACATCTTCCCTGACCTTGGGCCACCAAAATTCCCTGGTAACCAGCCACATGGTTTTGTGTTGCCCAAAATGCCCTGCTGTGGGGCTATCGTGCAGCTGCTTGAGTACCTTCTCCCTCAAATCACCTTCAGGTATATATAACGCTCCCTTGTAATACAACGCCCCGTTTCTCTCCTCAAAACCTCCGGGTTTATCTCCCTCCCTCCTGAGACCCCTGAGTTTGTCTTGGGCGTATTCATCATTCTCCGTTCCCTCTAACAGTTCCCTTTGCCCCACCAATGCCGCCCCACACACCCAGCGGTCCTCTGGAATGACATGTCTTTCTTCGGGTGCTCCCTCCCCCTCCAAATATTCAGGTTTGCGTGAGAGAGCGTCCGCCCTAACGTTCTCTGGGCCTGGCACGTAACAAATCTCAAAGTTAAATTTGGAGAACTCCTGGGCCCATCTCAACTGCCGTTGGTTGAGCACTCGTGCCGTTCTCCAATACTCTAGGTTCTTGTGGTCAGTGCACACTTGCACCTTATGTTGTGCGCCAATTAGCAGGTGCCTCCATCTCCGGAAAGCCTCATGAATAGCAAGAAGTTCTCGGTCGTACACCGTGTAGTTCCTCTCGGATTTGTTCAGCTTTCGCGAAAAAAAAGCACACGGTCTCCACTCTGACTCCTCCTTCCCTGGCTGCAGAAGAAGCACCGCCCCTATGGCTCTGTCTGATGCGTCTGTTTCGACTCTCATCTTTTTTTGTAAATCCACATGCAGAAGTTGTTCTTCAGAGGCGAAGGCCCTTTTCAGTTCCTCAAAAGCTCGCTCCGCCTCCTCAGTCCAAACAAATTTCTTCTTACTGCTGAGACAGTCCGTAATGGGCGCCATCAGGTGGGCAAAGTTTCGGATGAACTTACGATAAAAGTTCCCAAACCCTAGGAACCTCTGCACATCCTTCTTGGTTTTGGGTGTTTTCCATTCCAGCACTGCCTGGACCTTGCCGGGATCCATGGCCAATCCCTTGTCTGACAGGCGGTACCCCAGGAACTCCACCTCCTTGGTATGAAACTGACACTTCTCCAGTTTCACCCACAGCCGGTTGGCTTGCAGCCTGCTCAACACTTCTCTGACGTCTCTCACATGCCTGCTCCTCATTGTCAGAATATACCAACACGTCATCTAGGAAGGCCACACAATTCTTGTAAAGCAAAGGCCCCAGTACGTGGTTCATAAACGATTGGAAGCACGCCGAGCCTGCTTGTAAGCCAAATGGCATAACGAGATATTCAAATGCCCCCAAAGGGGTGAACATGGTGGTTTTCCATTCATCCCCTTTCCTTATACGTATCAGGTTGTACGCCCCCCTTAGGTCCAGCTTTGTAAAAATCTTTCCCTTCCGCACCCTGGTCAAAATGTCATCAATCCTGGGCATAGGGAAGGCCAATGGTTCTGACACTGCATTTAACCCCCTAAAGTCACACACAAGTCTCGGCTTGTCCGTGTTTTTTTTATCCACAAAAAACACTGGGCTACCTCCCACCGCTCTGGACTCTCTGATGAAACCTCTCTTCAGGTTCTTGTCAATGAACTCTCTTAGCTCCTGCATTTCTCTGTCTGACATGGCATACAACTTGCCTACAGGAAGCTGTGCCCCAGGGAGTAAATTGATTTGACAGTCAAAGGGTCTATGCGGGGGTAGTTGGTCAGCTTCCTTCTCGCTGAACACGTCGCTGAGATCTGCGTATTGTGGTGGTACCTTCACTTTCTCCATTACTTCCGTCCCTGCTAGGGTGGCTTGGGCCCCTGCTGAACCCTTTCCCCCTTTGCAGTGTTCTAAGCAATGTGCTGAACCAAAGGAAACCACTCTCTGATGCCAGCCCACCAGCGGATCATGTAACGCTAGCCAGCTCATCCCCAAAATAATAGGAGCTCCTCCCAAGGTGGCCACATTAAACGCTATCAGTTCTGTGTGCCTTGCCACCTTCATTATCATTGGGACGGTCTGCAAGCTGACTTCTCCTCCCAACAACTCCCTGCCATCGATCGTGGTCACCTGCAGGGGGTTGCTTAAAGGGATAGTCTGTATCTGGTGCTCAGCTGCAAACTCTTTGCTCATGAAATTGCAGGAGCTGCCTGAGTCCAACAGCGCCTTTATCTTTAGGGGGTTCCATTTTGCAGCTCTAGCGACACTTCTATCACTAGGGCAGGTTTAGGAGGTTCTGGCGTGGGCACTTTCACTGCTCTTTGGCCTGGCTGCTGTGCCCCGACGGTGGCAACCAGGCGTTGGCTTTTACTTGCTCCGGTTTTTCCTCCTCTCTTCCCTCAACAGCTCCCACCATCCCTTGCCATTCCTTCCTCTGGGGGCAGACTCTGGCAAAGTGACCTGGCTGTTGGCAGAGATAGCATTTCCGGGCGCCTTTGTCCTCCTTCTTTCCCCCCTCACTGGGCTTTGAAACTGCGCACGCGCGTGCTGTTCCGATTTCCATCAGCTCTGCCGGCGGGAAAGTTGTCTCTGGAATGTCTAGAATGCGGAACTCCTTCCAACGTTCCCCCTTCCCTTCCCGCCTCTCCAAAGCTCTCGCCTCCTGGCGCGCTCCTATGGTCAGCGCAGATTTGGTCAGCTGATCCATAGAATCTGCCCTAGGACCCCGGGAAAGTTCGTCTTTCACAGCCGAAGCAAGGCCTTCTTCAAATAGCATTTGAATGGGTGCCGCCGATAAGTCCCACCCCAATCTGTGAACCAGCATGGTGAACTCAGTCCAGTACTCACGGACAGATCGGCTCCCCTGCTTGCAAGCCATTAGCTGTCTGCGCACCACTCCCTCCTCAATATCGCTGGAAAACATGAGATCCATTGCACGAAAGAACTTCATGGTGTCCTTTAGGACGTCATTATGCGTTGCCATCAGGGGTCTAACCCAGTCCCTCGCCCCCCTTTCAAGATGCCCAATCACAAAAGCCACTCACGATTCCTCGTCAGGGAATTCATCAAACTGCACATTGAGGGCATATTGCATCTCTGTTCTAAAGGCATGGTAGTCCTTGGGGTCCCCCCCAAACTTCTGCACCAATCCTGGTACCTTTCTGGTGAACTGGGTGGCTCTCCCCTTCTTGTCTGCATCCTGAGCCCTTCTCTCCTCAAGCCTCGCCGTCTGCAGCGCCAGTTGGATTTCCAACGCTCGGTACCTTTCTTCCAAGCTTGGACCCGCTCCAACTCCTGCTTCTCCGGTTCCGGCTGGGTCGCCCATGATGCCTTCTCCTGCACAGGCAGCTTACAGAGACTGTCGGAATGCTGTGATGGGATGATGAGCTGCTTGTGCGTAAAATCGTAGTCCCTCAGAGTTTGTGCAAATCCACAAACCTCTGTCTGTGACAGAGCTCCTCAGACATGTCTGCTCTAGTCACTTGCAGATTCCGACAGTGGCTGCTTTCGGAAGCGTTTCCAGCATAAAAGCTCCTTAACGGAAACACGTCGTCGGGACTCGCGGCGTGACAGTTTCCGGCGAGGAATGGGTCTCCCTATGGGAGCTTCAGACACCTCCCCACTGTTCTCACTGGACGTGTCCCTGAGCCCTCCCTCTTGCTCGCTTTCCCTCAGAGATCCTCCCCTTTCCCTGCTGGTTCCTGCTTTAGCTGCTGCGTCTCTCTCAGCCTTCGTGAGACTTTCCTCCAGAGACCCATCTCTCCCCCTGCTGGTCCATGCTTCAGCTGCTGAGTCCCTCCCAGCCTCCGTGAGCCCTTTCCCCACCTGTTCCTCCAATGGCAGTTCCCTGACACCTAGGTTTCTCAGTGGCTTTTGATATCATCAACCATGGTACTCTCTGAGAAGCTCTCTGAGTTGGGAATGGGCAGCAATGCTTTGTGGTGGTTCTGATCCCACCTGGATGGTGTCCCATGAAGCATTCCTTGTGGGCAGTGGTGGAGCTGGGTGCTCTGGTACCTGCAGTGGCACACATGCCGTGCACCCGGGGGCAGGGCGATCTTGGCACAGTGCCGTGATCCTTCCCAGGGCTGGGGGCCCAAATGTCACACACACACCCCTTCAGGCTGAAGGGGGCGGCATTCTGTGCTCCCCCCACCGCGACTCCCAAACCTACAGCGAGCCGGGGAAGGGGAAGAGCCACAGCAGCTGCTTTGCCCCTCACTGGAATGGGGGAGTCGTGGGGGGCTGAATATCACTCCCCCTTCAGGATGACACCCAGGGTGGCCCGCAGCCCCTGCATCCCCTTTCCTACGCCCCTGCTTGTGGGGTTCCACAGGAGTCCCATGCTGTTGAACAAATGCAAGAAACTAATGTGTGGGTTTGTGTTTGGGGTGCATTGTCAGCAACATGCTGATGATACACAACTCTATTTCTCCCATGCATCTGCTATACAATCTGGCTAGATTGATGACCATGATAGTGGACTAGGTGGGAGAGCCAATAAACTGTAACCTAATTCAGTGGGCTTGAGTTAGAGTTGTTGTTTTCTACATTTTACAGATGAGCATTTTAGGTTGTTCTTACACCTTTCAATGTGTGTTTCTGTAATTCCCTTTATAATCCCCTGCGAATTCTCTCTGTAGGGGAAAGCAAGAATAAATAATATATGATGATGATGATGATGATGATGATGATATTTATACTCCACTTTTCTTCCAAGGAATGAATGTGATGTGCTTTGCTCTCCCCTGTCTCCCTTTCATTCTCACAAGCCTGTGAGTTTAGCAAGGCCCAAGGTCACCCAGTGAGGTATATGAACCCTGTCCATTTTTGCAGCTGGTTACCCTACCAGAAAAAAAACCTCAAACATGGATGGTGGTGTGGTATGTGCTGGAAAACCCAGGCAAGCTCCTGTACATCCGAGATGGCTGGTCCATTATGGCAAACAGAACACTGCCCCAGTCCACTGCCTGCTGGCTTCCTCCATCTCAATCCTAGTGTTGCCCTTGGAGAACTTGGCAGGGAAGAGGATGGAAACAAAACTGGAATGAGTTGTTTCTGTTAGAATTCTTGCTCCATGATTGCAGTCATGGGATTTTTGTCCATCACATGACGGTGCATGTTTTGACTCCACAGAGTGGGAAGTGATGGAGACAGGATGTTTGTGGTACTGTGTTCTGTGGAGTGAGACTATTGTCCTTTGTTTTTTTCTCTTTGCTGTCTGATGCTAGAGAGAGAGGGAGCCATGTTGCAGTACTCTGTATGAAAGTAGATTAGCCAAAATGCTGAGTTGCTGAGGTCTGTTACACAAGCTGCGAAGACTCTGCGGATCCCTACATGTGCCGGTGTCGGTTGGCATCGGTCTCTGTGATGTTCAGGCTGAAGAAAGCTTTTGGTTTTTTTGGTTTTTTTGGGGGGGTTATTAATTTTAATTTATTTTGCTACATCAGACATTAAAACAAACGAAAAAAAACATACATCACACATACACACAAAAAAGAAATACATAAAAAAGAAAAATAATAATAAAGAAAACAAAAGAAAAAACATCTCCTAACATAAGATACCAACAGATTAGGTTACATTTACTAAATAACACACAACACTAACTGACTTCCCTTCATCTCGATTTCAGAATATATTATATGATTTTTTATCTGCAGTTTCTTTTCCTTAAGAAACTCTTTACATCACAAGTGTTACGTCATACCTACTGTAATTTTTAGATTTTTTACCTCTGTTTCCATGTATGTCATAAATTTATTCCATTCTTTGTTAAACTTTATGTCTTTTTGATTTCTTATTTTCTGTGTCATTTTTGCCAATTCTAAATAATCAAATAGTTTGGATTGCCACTCGTTTATAGTTGGGATTTTTGATGTCTTCCAATTCTGCGCTATTAGAGTTCTAGCAGCCACTGTCACGTACTGAAAGAGTGTTTGATCTTCCTTTTTGATTTCCTCTCCAATTATCCCCAGCAAAAAGGCTTCGGTTTTTTTTATAAAGGTATATTTAAAGATTTTTTTTTAGTTCATTGTAAATAGATTCCCAGAATTTTTTGATAGGCTCACACAACCACCACATGTGATAAAAATCACCCTCCTTGATCTTACACTTCCAACATAATTTATCACCAGTTTTATATATTTTTTCCAATTTTACGGGCGTTACGTACCACCTGTACATCATTTTATACATATTTTCCCTGAGTGTTGTGCATGCCGAGAATCTCATACCTTTGTTCCATAATGCCTTCCATTTGTCAAACTCTATATTATGTCCGAAGTCCATTGCCCATCTCACCATTACCTCCTTTACTTCTTCATCCTTGGTGTCCCATTCAAGTAACAGGCTGTACATTTTTTATAGGAGTTTTGTTTTATTTTCTAGTATTTCAATCTGGAATCTAGATTTTTTCTCACTTATCCCATTCTTTTTATCTTCAGTCCATATAGAATTAATTTGGTGAAATTGGATCCATCCTGTCAATTTGTTCTTTATTTCTTCATAAGGCCTAATCCTCCAACCAGTTTCTGTTTTTACTAGCAAGTCTTCATAGGTCCATCTTTCTCCTTCGATGTTTGTTTTTTTTATTGTCAGGATATCAATTGGCGATAGCCACCAAGGGGTCTTCTGTTCCAATAATTTTTTGTTTCTTTCCCACACTTCCAGCAGTGGTCCTCTAAAAATGTGGTTAGAAAAACCTTTATGAACCTTTCCCTTGTTACGCCATAGGTAAGCGTGCCAACCAAATCTTATATTGAATCCTTCTAGATCTAACAGGTCTTTATTTTTAATAACAATCCAATCTTTGACCCAACAAAGACACGAGGCTTCGTAATACAACTTTAAATTTGGCATCAGTCTCTGTGATGTTCAGGCTGAAGAAAGCTTTTGAAGCTCCCGAACAAGAGACCAGGAGGGAGAGAACATGCCAATTGGGCATGTGTCTCTGCCAGGGTCCTACTCAAGTGTAGGACGAGCTCCTGACAGTTTCTGCCTGTCATCGGCTCTGGCTCCACCTACCAAGGTGCATGGCTCAGTTGGTAGAGCATGGGACTCTTCATATCGGGGTCATGGGTCTGAGCCCCACACTGGGCAAAAGAATCTGCATTGCAGGTGGTTTGACTTAATGACCCTTTCGGTCCTTTCCAACTCTACAGTTCTATGATCTACGGGCTTCCTTGCCTTCTGCCCATGGGCACCAGCCCCCTCTGCCACACATGCTTGGCAGGCTGTGTTGTGGCTGGGTACGTTACAAGTCGTACAGGCCTGTCCTAGCCTGCTTCTGCTATAAACCAAATTCAGACCCTCCAAGTGTTCCTATTTTCCACAGACAGCCCTGATTTAGAGAAGCCGCCCCGGCTTCTGATCTGATCCCATTATGTCCCACTTTTCCTTAGGATGTCCATATTTTCATTGGAGAAATGTTGGAGGGTATGGAGTTATCTGACCCCTCCCCCAAGCCATCTGAAGGCAATCCCGTATAGGGATGTTTTTTAATGTTTAATGTTTTATAATGTTATTATATATTTTGGAAGCTGCCCAGGGTGGCTGGGGGAACCGAGTAAGATGTGTAGGGTATAAATAGTAAAATTATCATTATGGAATGGGACATCCCTATTTTCACCGGAGAAATGTTGGAGAATATGCAATTTACCATTGGAGAGGCCTGAAGGTTATGCTAGGCTTCACCCTGCTGAAGTGCCTTTTCCCAGGAGGATAAAAGGGGATTGGGTCATTAGTCAAAGCTTATGTGTGTGAGAGAGAGTTAAAGTGTTAATGGCTCTTAAAAGCTTTCCGCTTCCACAAGGACACAGCCTCAGACTGCTTATCTTGTTAGCTCTAATGGGAAATCTTTGCAGTCACCCAAAACTGCTAAGGTAACAGATTTTTATTGGCAGGGTGGGATTGGGGGGGTGTGCCTGTTGCTGGGTCAGCAATTAATTAGGTTATCCCTTTCCCACAGTTATTTTCAATAAACATCCCATTAGGATCCCAATGGCTTCTTTGTCCCTAGTGCAGGGCTGCAAATGAGAGCCACGGGGATTTGTATATTATCCAGTTTAAGTAGAGGCCTGGGACATGGTGTGCTTTCGGGGGCGGTGGGAGGTTGCTACCTACTAATCCTTGTTTACTTGGCATCCTACTCAGTTCTCCTGCGTTTCCTGGGCTGCTGGAAAAGGTGTAATTAGGATTTCCTGAATGAGAGAGAGTAAATGGCATTGATGGGTGGCGGAAAAGGAAACTTCTGTTGTGTGACCAGAGCTGGATTAAGAACTGAATCTAGACTCTGTTGTCCAAAGGTGAGTGCCCTTGCTGGCTTTCTGAGAGCGCTGTTGTTGTTGTTTACTCGTGTCCGACTCTTCGTGACCCCATGGACCAGAGCACGCCAGGCACTCCTGTCTTCCACTGCCTCCCGCAGTTTGGTCAAACTCATGTTAGTAGCTTCGAGAACACTGTCCAACCATCTCGTCCTCTGTCGTCCCCTTCTCCTTGTGCCCTCCATCTTTCCCAACATCAGGGTCTTTTCCAGGGAGTCTTCTCTTCTCATGAGGTGGCCAAAGTATTGGAGCCTCAGCTTCAGGATCTGTCCTTCCAGGGAGCACTCAGGACTGATTTCCTTAAGAATGGTTAGCTTTGATCTTCTTGCAGTCCATGGGACTCTCAAGAGCCTCCTCCAGCACCATAATTCAAAAGCATCAATTCTTCAGTGATCAGCCTACTTTATGGTCCAGCTCTCACTTCCATACATCACTACTGGGAAAACCATAGCTTTGTCGGCAAGGTGATATCTCTGCTTTTTAAGATGCTGTCTCAGAAAAGGAACTCATTAAGACCTGAGGCCATGTGTGCATGCTTTAAAAAGATTGTCTACAGCAATCTTCCATTTAAAAATATTCTCTGCACACCAAAACACACTCAGAAAATGCTAGGTACTGTTGCATCATGGTGAAGATTCATTGTTCAGCTGCATGGGAGTCGGCTATTGATTCTGAGTGGGTTAGATACCACCAAACTATAAAACAATGAATCAACCCCCATCTTCGATAAATATCAAATAAAACATCTGTTTTCTGCTGAGAGTGGCACAGTCCAGTCCAATGTATCTGTAAGTATGCTACAATTTTCTTTATTTTCCAGGGACAGTTTTTCCTGGTAAATCCTCCTCTTGTCCTCTTGGGAGACATTGAATACCCTTTTAAAAAACGTATAAGTGTGCACACATATAGGCACTTGAGTTTTTCAGTCCCCAGTCCCAGGTCTCTAGAAATTAAATGTATGAAGGGAAGGATGTACATACATCTTACATATACATGTGTGTACATAGACCAAAAAGAATGCAAGTTCTGCTTAACTTCCAAACTCACATATAAATAGTTGCAGACAGTGTGTAAATGGCAACTTGATCAAACATGCCACATTTGGAGGAAAACCTCTCCCCCCCCCCATACATATGAGTGAGGTGGAGGGTGTCAAGCCGTGGTCCCTCTTTTCATCTGTGAACTGCTGGTGGATGTGTGCTTACTCAGAAGGCAGCCAATTGAGCTCAGTATTATGACCATTTACTTGGGAGTATGTCCTAGTGAACAAAGTGGTACTTACTTTTGAGTAAACGTGTAAAAGATTGCACTGTAATTGGTTTGGATTATGGACACTTGTGAGTTCAGATCTTGGGATCTAGAGTTGAAAAAGATATTCATGTAGCACCTAACTCTGGATTCCAAGCTCTGAACATGTGAGATGGGAGGAATATGCCTGTTAAATCTGGGATGGGGTACCTGTAGCACCCTATGTGTTCTTGGACAGCACCTCCTATCATCCCTGACCATTGGCTATGCTACCCAGGGCCCATGGAAGTTTGAGATCATCTAGGAGAAGGGCCACAGGTTCCCCATTTCTGTGTTAAATGAATTAAAATCAGAGGGAAATGAGGATGAAACCACAAAATAAACTGGGAACTGAGTTTCCCTTCTGCTTTTAATATCTGGAGAGTGGAGGGGCACATTAAGCCTACCAGTTGCCTAATGCTTGGCAACCCAAGCAAGGACACTGGCCAACATCTATGAAATGTTTCTTTTAGCAAGTCCGTATTGATGTTTGCTGACAAAGTCTCTCCTCCCCTCTCCCTGCAACCAACCAAATTTAAATATATTGGAAGGAAACAGACTAGGCTTCCAGAGAAAGGAAGAAATAAAATTTCATAAAGTCAACCCCCTCAAACATACAACATTCAACTGTGCTTGTGTTAAAATGACTACATGCATAATAGAGGCAACATGAAGCTCTGATTAGTCTGCCTTAGTGGTAGTCTTGCTATCTCATATTTCAAGTACTAAAACATACCTGACAAACTATGAATGTTTGTCCCACCAGACCAGGGATGGAAACCTGTGGCTCTCCAGAGGTTTCGGATTAGAAGTTCACACATCCCTGACTATTGGCTGCATTGACTAAGGCTGAAGGAAGCTGTTACCCAGCAAGATATGGAGGGCAGCAGGTTCCCCATCTCTGTTCCAAACATCAATGGTGGACTCTTTAACTTCTTCAAAGAGCATTTTTGATAGTGGGGGGAAAATGATGAATGCTTGATAGCCCATGGAGATCATCTAGATTTGTATGGCATATGAAGGCATAAATATACAGCAGAAACTTTATTAGATGATCTCTGTATTAATCATACAGCACACACAAAAACCCAAAACACCATATCAGTTCTGGGCTAGCAAGGTTGGGACAGTGTTGGCCCACCTGTAAACAACTGAAGTGAAGGGGTACATCTTATGGAGTGGACTGTTGAATGTACCGTACTTTTAAATCTATATATTCTGCAGAAGTAACATGGAAAGTACATCTCAGCCTTAACCAGCATAAAATTTGACTGCTATGTAAGTGATAACTGGAATAAACATGGGAATGAGTATGGTAACTGACAATAAAATATAGGGTACTCAGCTGGCTGGTATGTTCACAACACCAGATCAATTTCAAAACTACAACAATTAACTTTGGCAGAACTACACTGCTGCAAATGCCCGCCCAATTTATACAATCCTTCTTCCTGCCTACAGGTTATCCTTCTCATAGTTTGAATGGGAATGTGAACAAACCTTTGATTTCTTAAATGAAATGGGAATTTGCTGGCCCTTATCTCTGCTCCTTTTCATCCGTTCAGCAGAACCATGGCCACGGGCAAGAACATAAATCTTATGGTTTCCATCCAGCTCCAGTCTGTTTGTTCAAAGAGGCCTAAGAGATTTTAATAGGTTTCATTTCCCCCTTTTTAAAGCTGATAGTGGATAGACCAATGGGAAAGCATTAGGTTGTCTCTTATCTTGTGCAATATTATGTTCAATGTAGACTGAACTGCACACTGGGCAAAATGCTGCACTCTCCTTGCATGAATAAGATGAGCTACAGATCAATGGAGAATCTCATTCCTAGCAATGTCTCAATATAAGACAATATCTTCATGCAAAAATCCAGTAAGATTAACTTCCTATCTATCTATCTATCTATCTATCTATCTATCTATCTATCTTTTTACCGCCATTCATCTGAGGATCACAGGGCAGTTTACAATATAAAAAACACAAAAATACATACCATAGTAACAAACGAAAACAATTCCCCCTCATACACACAATTTAAAGGGCATAGATTGTTCAGTTAGCACAAAGGCCTAGGAGAAGAGGAATGTTTTTGACTGGCACCTAAAGATATGTAGAGGGGACGTGGGTGGCGCTGTGGTCTAAACCACTGAGCCTAGGGTTTGCCGTTCAGAAGGTTGGCAGTTCAAATCCCTGCGACGGAGTGAGCTCCTGTTGCTCGGCCCTAGCTCCTGCCAACCTAGCAGTTCGAAAGCTCGTCAAAGTGCAAGTAGATAAATAGGTACCACTCCGACTGGAAGGTAAACGGCGTTTCCATGCGCTGCTCTGGTTCAACCAGAAGTGGCTTAGTCATGCTGGCCGCATGACCCGGAAAAACTGTCTGTGGACAAACATTGGCTCCCTCAGCCAGTAAAGTGAGATGAACACCACAACCCCAGAGTTGTTTGTGACTGGACTTAACTGTCAGGGGTACCTTTACTTTTAAAGATATGTAACAAAGGCACCAGGCAATCCTCCCGTGGAGAGCATTCCACAAGCAGAGAGCCACAGCAAAAAAAGGCCTGTTCTCATGTTGCTACCCACCAGACCTCTCATGGAAGAGGCACACGAAGAAGGGCCTCAGATGATGATCTCAGGTCCAAGTCGGTTCACATGGGGAGAAGCAGTCCTTGAGGTACTGCAGTCCTGAGCTTCTTGAAGGCTTTATCCCTGTCCAGATAGGGGCACAGCTGGGCCACCAGCCAATGCTGACCACCGACACCACCTGAGCATCAAGAAGCAGCAAAGGTCCCAGGAATACCCCCAAGCTGCACACCCGCTCCTTCAGAGGGAGTGTGTACCCTGTAGAACACTGATCTTTGATTTGTCGATCTTGAAGGTCAGCAAGCATTTCTTTTGTAAGCATTTGACACATCATTACCATAGGGAGGCAAATGTGTGCATTCCCTTACTGTGTCACCCATCCTTTTGCTTGTAGACCAGCTTTTTAATTATAATTTCATTTTTTGCAGGCAAAACAGAACCTGTGCCACAAAACACACTTGCATCTTTCTTTGACCACCCAGACCATGCTGGAAGGGGAAGTGTCAGAACCAAACTGGCACATAAATTGGTTTCTGTTGCCTTGGGGTTCAAAGGGTGAAACTTACGGGCAAGCTGATGAGTGCACTGGGTTCATTTTCATTCCGTTATTGTTCTATGGTTTTGGTTTGAGGAAAGTGTTGGCATCCTAGGTGAGAAAGAGGAAGCAAGGAGCTTATTAAAAGCTTATGTTAATCTCATTACTAATCACTGGGGCCTGTGAGACCGACTTTAGGGTTCACTCCCTCTCTAATCAGTCATCACTTTGGTCCCTTGGAGGCTATTGTACAATAAGACTAAGCCGGTCATAGGTTCATTATATGGCTATTTCTTCTCCTCTCCACCTTTCATCTAAAATCACTTACCGTATTTTTCGCTCTATAAGACGCACCAGACCATAAGATGCACCTAGTTTTTGGAGGAGGAAAACAAGAAAAAACAGTCTGAATCTCAGAAGCCAGAACAGCAAGAGGGATTGCTATGCAGCGAAAGCAGTGATCCCTCTTGCTGTTCTGGCTTCTGGGATAGGTGCGCAGCCTGCATTCGCTCCATAAGACGCACAAACATTTCCCCTTACTTTTTAGGAGGTAAAAAGTGAGTCTTATAGAGCAAAAAATACAGTAAATGTTCCTGTAGTGACTAGACTATTCCTGTATCAGTGCCTTTTTTCTCACCATTATGTGGCACCTGATTCCTCTCTTTTTATACTAAATATCAGTCTTGTGACTTGTATGCAGTATTAGTCATAGACAGTGTAGATCCTCTGGAAATTCATGGGAATAAGTAATTTAAATTTATTGGTTTCAATGGGTTTACTCCGTGTGAATGTTCCCTTAATGTACCAGCACATGACCACATTGTTGTTGTTGTTTAGTCGTTTAGTCGTGTCCGACTCTTCGTGACCCCATGGACCAGAGCACGCCAGGCACTTCTGTCCTCCACTGCCTCCCGCAGTTTGATCAAACTCATGCTGGGAGCTTCAAGAACACCATCCAACCATCTCATTCTCTGTCGTCCCCTTCTCCTTGTGCCCTCCATCTTTCCCAACATCAGGGTCTTTTCCAAGGAGTCTTCTCTTCTCATGAGGTGGCCAAAGTATTGGAGCCTCAGCTTCACGATCTGTCCTTCCAGTGAGCGCTCAGGGCTGATTTCCTTCAGAATGGAGAGGTTTGATCTTCTTGCAGTCCATGGGACTCTCAAGAGCCTCCTCCAGCACCATAATTCAAAAGCATCAATTCTTCGGCGATCAGCCTTCTTTATGGTCCAGCTCTCACTTCCATACATCACTACTGGGAAAACCATGGCTTTTACTATACGGACCTTTGTTGGCAAGGTGATGTCTCTGCTTTTTAAGATGTTGTCTAGGTTTGCCATCGCCTTTCTCCCAAGGATCAGGCGTCTTTTAATTTCGTGACTGCTGTCACCATCTGCACTGATCATGGAGCCCAAGAAGGTAAAATCTCTCACTGCCTCCATTTCTTCCCCTTCTATTTGCCAGGAGGTGATGGGCCCAGTGGCCATGATCTTCGTGACCACATAACTAGAGCCAATTTCAATGGGCACTAGAGATTGTTGCCCCACTTGTGGTCTCTTTTCTCAGCTGGTGGGTCATTTAAGCAGAAAAGCTATCAGGAGGAGAGAATGTGGCCCCTTCCCTTGCCTTCTCTGCACTCAGACCATATTACCTCCCAAAACTGCTTTTGATTATTTAAACAAACAAAAATGGTGGAGAAAACAGCATGTGAGTATACGACATGTCACTCATTGTGCCTTTCATTCTCCAGCCAGTAGCAGTCAGTGTGGTGGGGCAGAAGCCATGGGGTCACCTTCCCAACACTGTCATCTCTGCAGCTCACCTGGATAGGGTTGGAACAGTGTAGACGCACAAGCGGAACCAACCCAGAACTTCCACCAATGAATCCACACAGCATCCACCTCACCCCACTCTGCTCTCATCGTCCCAATGTTGTGAACATCACCAGTGTTGGGAAGGTAGCTCTGCCACACCAGACTGGCCTCTATTGTCTCCAACCCAAACCAATTTCCTTTAAACCCCAGGCATCGAAGTGTTGGTCTGGGGCGATCGCCAAGGATGCATCGAGCAGAGCTGTAGAAATATTGGCAAGTGTTGTTAGTGAGGGGACAGCCATCCCCAGAGATTTACTCTTAAAAGCAGCCGCAGTTTGAAGCAACGTTGCCTATTAATAGTCAGGAGGAAAGCATGGCAAGTGAAAGTGGGGCGGGAGGCTGACAGATGACAAGGCGGGAGTGTTTTCTGCCTGGCAAACCCCATGAAAAGGCAAGCCCCGGAGGCAAGCCTGCCGCAGTCATCCCCAAATGACAGTCATTAAATGCTTTGCTGCTGTGTCGTGACTGGGAGCCGCTGCCTCCTACCTTCCCAATCTCGCTCGGCAAGACTAGGAGGGGGAAACACAATGGAAACAAAGGAGAGGAACTGCGTTGGGGGTCAGGACAGAATAAATTGCTGCGGAAGCTGAATGGTGTTTTGCTTTTTCAAATAGCATCTGTGTGGGCTGATGAAGCCGAGGCCCGAGTTCCAAAAAGGCAAAGCCACAGCAAAGTACGAGGGCTGGCACGGCGTGAGTCACTGGGAATGGGGAGTTCAGATGACACAACCTCTGTGGGTCAGGACAGAGGAAGCCACCTACCTGAGCCTCATGCTCTGTGTTCTCATTCCTTCACAAAGCCAGAAAAGCTAAGGAGACCAGCACTTACGCCTCCTTCATGGATAAGGGATTATGGGCTGGTAGCTTCCTGCAAGACACAGTGTGTGGAGGCGCTTCAGATTTCTCCCTCCCTTCTCACCCCACCACATGCGTCTAAAACAGGGATGGAGAGCCCTCCAGATGATATTCCAGTTCCCATGAACCCCTAGCAGCACAACCAACAAAAAGAGATGATGGGAGTTGTAGTCCAACAATCTCTGGAGAGACACAGATTCCCCAGCTCTGCTCTAGAGTAAAATACGAGAGATGAGCCCACGTAGCTTGGCCGTCATGAACGAGGAGGAAAGAAGTGGGGAGGAATGCTTTCATGAGGCTTTGTCCAAGGATCACTTCTCCATAGTGGAACCACAATACCTCCCTGTTCTATGTAGCAATTGTAGTCAACCTTTCCAGGAGCAAGATTCACCTTTGACCCAAATCTGCAACATAAGATCCACAAAGCTGCCACTGTTCCTTTTAGAATGGTCAGATGTGAAACAGGGAATTCTGAGTGCTGTTGGAACTAAAAACTGGACAAATGAGACATGGAGAGGTGTCAATCCCTACTAATGGTAGAGTAGAGGGCTATCGCGTTCATTCCCTGGCACTTCCAGTTAAAGCAGCTTTCCCTAGTTGGTGCCTTCTAGATGTTCTGCACCATCAGCCCTAAAGTGGATACCAGGTTAAGGAGCAGCAGCACAAGTAGCAGTGCTGTAAAAGATCTCTGCCTGGGGAGCAGTCAGATCAGATAATCCTGGATTGTCCAGTTTGAGAGGAGACGGCCGCATAAAATAAGATTTATCTTGTTTCCTGAATACCCTCTGCACTTTAGGGCCTGGGACTCCTTTTAATGCCAGAGCATACCTTATAGTTGCCATAGTAATACTGCTGAAAATGGACTCTCTGTTGGGAATGATGCTCAACCACTCAGGCTGTAATATTTAAAAAGCACTCAGTGGATAGAGCTCATCCATCACAGTGAGACTGGAAATATCTGTGCCTGGTTAATGGAGGTGTGTGAGGAGCCAACTTGAAGCTGCAGTATCCCTGACACATCATTGTCCAGCCTCTGCTTAAATTCCTCCAGCCGAGACCCCACCACTTCCTTAGACAGTCCGTTCCGCAGTCAAGCTGATAGTTAGGAAGCTTCTCTTAACATTTGGCCAGCATCTGCTCTCCAATAAATTTCATCCATTGGTTCTAGTTGTGCCATCTGGATCAATAGGGAACAAGTCTAGGAACATAGGAAGATGCCCGGTACTTTGGTGCATCTAATTTAATATTTTCTACGGTAGCTGGCATTGGCTCTCATGGGTTTCAGGCAAGGGTCTCTCCCTTCCCACCTGGGATTTGAACCTGAAGCGTTCTGTATATGAAGCAGATTCTCTGTTCTATCTGCATAATAGCCCTTCCGATATTTGAAGACCAACATTGTGTCTCCTCTTAATCTTCTCTTCTCCAGCTTGAACGGACCCAACTGATCTTCACAGGACTTGGTTTGCAAAACCCTTCACCATTCTGTTTGTCCTCCCCAGACACACTCCAGTTTGTCAAAGTGCTTTTTAAAATGTGGCATCCAGACCCACCAAGCCCAATGTTGCCTAGCACCTGCACACAGTGGCCCACTAAGGGCTTGGCGAACCTGTTCTTTTGCCTGCCTCAAGCTACAGAAATTAGGAGGGGATGGTTGTATTCAGTTGGGCGCATCCCAGATTGTGCGGGCAGGGACTGAGCCTGGACTGAAGCTGTCTGCAGGGATCCAATGCACATAAGCAATCCAGGTCCCTCAGCTGGAAGTTGTGGGTGGGTGCATCTCCAAAGGAAATATGTGCTTGCAGCCCAGGCTCCTGCCACAGGTGGCTATGAAAGGAGCATTTATTCCTGTTCACCATTGTTGTATTCCATGCCCAACATCTGGAAAGGCTCCCACTGAACAGAGAGGGCCTCTCTCACTCGAGCCCTCAGTCTATAAAAAGCACTTGTAGTTGGTAAGCATTTAACCCCAGGAGGCACCTCCTCTAGGGATCCCACTGTATGGCTCATGAATGATGAATGGATGTGACAGGTTAAGTGGCAGAGGTTAAGCAAAGTCTGGTGATGGATGAGAGATGTAGTTGCCATGGAAATTACAAGGGAGCTGGCACTGCAATAAGCCCCAATGTAATGGAAATTTGATTAATGGGATATTGGTGTTTTGCTTTTAAACCGAAAGCCTGTTACAAAAAATAAAACAAGATCCTACAAATCCTACAAAGATGGAACAAAAGAAGACAGCCTTGCAGATAGTACAACATAGAAACATATCATCAGAGCATATTGGACTATCTGGGATTCTCCCATCTGATACTACAGCCTGAATTGAAAAGCCCTGAATCATTGTACAGTAATTTTCATTGATTTATTTTTTCATTCATTGCTTTCTTCCTCCATTCATTCAACTGTCCTTTCCATTCATATTTTCCCTCTGGTTTAATGAGCCGCGCTTAGTTCCCTGCTTTATCAAGGCTCCTACTGAGCTCTCTCCCTCTACAGGCCAGCTCTCTTCTGAGATGTGACAGCTGCCTTAAAGGGCCATGTGCTCATGTTGAGTTGCAGAATGTTTGTGCTCCTCTTTTGCCCAGCAAAATCAGCAGTAGCACCCAAAAAATTCTACTTTGTGTCTTTAGGCAAACCGCTGTCTCATAACCTCAACTTCCACTCCTATCAGTACCACTATCTGCAACATCAAAATAATGAATATATAATGTTGACCTATATTACAGTGTTGTTGCAAGGTTTGTTGAAATAATGCATGCTTTGAACATTTGGAAGTGCTATACAACTTGTTTACTTTAAAAAATAAAGGCTCTGGTATCGCACTAAGGGAATGTTGTCTGTCCCAAATTTCCACAGTGATGGAAAAAGAACATAATACATATGAACTTTCCACTCTAACAATGAATGGCTTTTGCCCTGAGTGGCTTTTGCTAAATACAGTGGTGCCTCGCAAGACGAAATTAATCCGTTCCGCGAGTCTCTTCGTCTTGTGGTTTTTTCGTCTTGCGAAGCACGGCTATTAGCGGCTTAGCGGCCTAGCGGCTATTAACGGCTTAGCGGCTTTAAGAAAAAGGAAACAAACTCGCTAGAACTCGCAAGACGTTTTGTCTTGCGAAGCAAGCCCATAGGGAAATTCGTCTTTCGAAGCAACTCAAAAAACGGAAAACCCTTTCGTCTAGCGAGTTTTTCGTCTTGCGAGGCATTCGTCTTGCGGGGCACCACTGTAGTACATTATAATTCCCTTAAGAGGACCTATGGCTTTCCTCAAAACAGCACCCATAGTAAAGTTTTACGTATATGCAAATATATTCCAGTGTATTCGTTTAAAAGCCAGATGATTAATCAATTGAAACCTTTAATTACATTCAGGATTCATCAAACAGGGAGACAAGCCAGCCCTCCTTTCCTAATGGGGACTGTCACAAATATGTTCCAAGCCCTTTCATACAATACCCTCTCCCATTGTTTCTGCTCTCTCAGTTATTATTTCTGAATGGCTGCTTTCACCAGCCGCTGCTGATGTATTTCCTCCTCTCAGCAATTACAGGTTTAGTCATTCTTGCCGAGATGCTGTATTGTGGAAGTATGTTGTGTGGTCTGCGGCCAAGGTAAACTGAGGTGAGCCATGCTTGCTGACTTACCTGTCAAGTTAATTAGGAGTGGGTGTCTGATGCCCCTGATCTGAGTGAGACAGGAAGAAAAGCAGGGAAGATGGAATCCGTAGTCTTTTTAGATGCAAAAAGGTGGGGTGGGGTGGGGGAAGCAATAGAAAGATGGCTGGATCTGAAGTTTCCTTTTCAGATTGGAGCGAGATGGTTTTTACCTCACAGTTTGGGAAACATCCTCCAGCGCATTGGATTTTGCCACTGTGAGAACGGGGTGGGCTATTGGTCTGATCCACCAGGGCTGTTTTGGTGATCTGATGTTCTTATACACTGTTCCTTTGTTGCTGAAATGGGTTGGTGGGATGCAACTCTCAGTACAGAAAGAGAAAAGGGCAGCATATCAACATTTCAGGATATTTTTTTAAAAAAAATAAGTCTGTAATCTTTTTTAGAAGGGGTCTGTAGTTTTATGATTCTTCTTCTTCTTCAGCGATCATTCTTAATCAAGTAAGATTGTCTTCCATGAACACGGTCTTAACATTGAATCCCTAACCCACCCTTCACTCTAAGGTTCCAGGTTGGGCTACAGCATTAAGACACAATATTAAAAACAGTTTAAACAACTTACAATCATAGAAATGAAGTGGGTCCTGGAAATATACAGTTATTAAATGCCAAGGTAAAGAGGTGTGTCTTTAGCATTTTCCGGAAGCTGTATAACGAAGGTGCCAAATGCACCTTTGTGGGGAGGGACTTCCACAGTTTAGGAGCTGCCAAGAGTGCCCCTTCTGGCAACCTTAGCACCCGAGGGGGGGCTGTAGGGAAGGAAGGGGCCTTTCAGGTATTTGGGGCCCAAGTCATTTCGGGATTTAAACACTGGCATGAGCACCTTGAATCGGAAACAAACTGGCGACGCACCAGTGGAGTGCATTGTAGTAATCCATTGTGGAAGTTACCAGAGCATGGAGCACAGTGGCCAAATCATTTCTGTCCCAAAAGGTACCAAGTGTATAAATAAAGGCCACAAGTCAAGGCAGACCTAAGGACACTTTACAGAGCAATACTACACATATCTGCTCATTCTGTTCAATGAGGTTTACTCCCAGGGCAATAGGAAATAGGACTGCAGACTCAAAACCACTGGTACGGAAAGATTTAAGTGCCTTTCAGTCTGCACTGGATTGTTGTAGAAACACTTTAGCCACCCTGGTCTCCTTTGGGACAGTCAGGCAGAAATGTCTAGGAATAAAATACACAACTTACTGTTGAATATAAATACCAATGTATGGCATTTTGAAGCTTCTGCTAAATCATCAAGACACACATTTCCCCCACCATTTATTAAAGAGTGGATTCTGAATATTTGATATTTATTTTTAATTCCACAAAACACGGGAAATGTAAGTTGCATAAGACCCTAATTAAATCACCGTTCTGATGCCATCGCACGCCTGGTCAGACATCGTTTACTAATATCCTGTCCAAATGACGCCGTATCGTTCGTATGTCAATGCCTTCACCTAAGAGATTTCTGTTCCCTACGCAGTACAGTTGGCCCGTAACCAAGTTTTAAACAAAGTACTTAATAGGGAAAATGTTGGCATTCAAGAGAGATTATGCTCAGTTCTACAAGGAGTTCATGTGCTCCACCACAGGACTGTGAGCCCCTGGCACTTGAGCTAGCAGGTGGGCACAGATTCCTAGATGAAGAAATCTATAGGTGTCTGCATTTGAATTGCTTTCCAGTAATTCCAAGAACCAAGTTGTAAGGAAGACATATAACTTTTTGTTTCAGTGAACCCAAGATGACGAAAAGAAATACGAAATAAGGCTAAGGCCATTGACTTGCCCCACGATTCCCAGCACCCATAACAAACTACAGTTCCCATGATTCTTTGAGGTAAGAAATGTGTGTATGCAGCCATTCATGAAAAAGAATGCAATGTACAAGAAGTTAGCCACTCTTTCACATCCAGAAATCCTTTGCACAAATACATTCCATGCGTGGATAGATTTCCTTAATTTGGGGGATGTTGTATACTGCTTGTGGGGGAGGGGAGGATCACTCATATGAAGAAACGTACAGCAAGGAATTAACCCTGTCAAGTCAGGTCCCCATATAATAAATAGGCGGACTCAAAAAGATTTTCCACTATTTCATTTTAAAGGTTACGGGAAGCAGAAACAGGGTATTATGCAATTCATATATGAACTCAATAAGCAGAATCTCCATGCTTTTAATCACACCTCAAAACTGCAATTTAAATAAAAAGCCCCGCAAGGCTGGACTGGTTTGATCCAGTTTCCGTTAAGCCGTTTTATCTGCAGCCGAACAACCTCCCTGTCACAAAGCTAGTAGCTTGCTTGCTACTATAATGAGGTTAGGAATAGCTCCAAGAGCTTCCTTGCTTCAGGGAGTCATGTGACCTCTCCCATTCATTATGCAGGAATCAATGAAATAATGAATGCAATTCAGGTCAGGCCACCCATCCCCTGTACAATCTCTCCCTCTCCTTTTCGAAACAACTGAACGGAGAAGGCAGTAGTACTAGACACACACACACACACTGCTGACACCACCCTGTCAGATATTAAGGTATGGAAATACCTTATTACCATGTTCTAAAGTATGGCTGAAAAGATTTGGCCAGTGAATAGAGAAAAAAGATCTCCCAGAACAAAGGAGCGTTCCATCTTTATTTCTCCTTAGCTGCTGCGGCTTTTTCAGTAAATATGCCCTGTTCCGAAAGATAATTTTCAAGTCGTTTAAGAAACAAAACCGTATCCTATGTGGCTTTAAAAAACAACAACACGCACACTAGGTAAAATCCAAATGTGCTGTAAACTATAAAGGTAAAGGTAAAGGTACCCCTGCCCGTACGGGCCAGTCTTGCCAGACTCTAGGGTTGTGCGCCCATCTCACTCAAGAGGCCGGGGGCCAGCGCTGTCCGAAGACACTTCCGGGTCACGTGGCCAGCGTGACATCGCTGCTCTGGCGAACCAGAGCCGCACACGGAAACGCCGTTTACCTTCCCGCTTGTAAGCGGTCCCTATTTATCTACTTGCACCCGGGGGTGCTTTCGAACTGCTAGGTTGGCAGGCGCTGGGACCGAACGACGGGAGCGCACCCCGCTGCAGGGATTCGAACCGCCGACCTTTCGATCGGCAAGCCCTAGGCGCTGAGGCTTTTACCCACAGCGCCACCTGCGTCCCTTGCTGTAAACTATGCTATACGGTAAACCATGGGTAGGCAAACTAAGGCCCGGGGGCTGGATTCGGCCCAATCACCTTCTAAATCTGGCCCCTGGACGGTCCAGGAATCAGTGTGTTTTTACATGAGTAGAATGTGCCCTTTTATTTAAAATGAATCTCTGGGTTATTTGTGGGGCCTGCCTGGTGTTTTTACATGAATAGAATGTGTGCTTTTATTTACAATGCATCTCTGGGTTATTTGTGGGGCATAGGAATTTGTTTATATTTTTTTCCAAAATATAGTCCAGCCCCCCACAAGGTTTGAGGGACAGTGGACCGGCCCCCTGCTGAAAAAGTTTGCTGATCCCTGCTGTAAACTAAGCAGTCCTGTCCTTATGTTATGCTGGGACCGAAGATTTGATACTGCAGCAGAACAACCACTGACTCTAATATGTGCTTCGGCTGGGAGCTGGAGTTTGTGTGTGTAGACACCACTCAGAAATAGGGGAGAAATTTCATAAAGACTACAGTGTTGAGGAAGGGCCACAACTCAATGGGAGAACATCCACTTTGCAGGCAGAAGGTTCCAGGTTCAAATATAACAAACGAATAGAAAGAGAACCTATCCAGTTGACGCTGACACAAAACGCCACACGTACACTATAAAAAAGAATATGTTTCACCGCCCCACTCCTCCTCTCCCCCACTCTTCTTCCCTGACCTTATGCTGTTGTTGTTGTTGTTGTTTAGTCGTTTAGTCGTGTCCAACTCTTCGTGACCCCATGGACCAGAGCACGCCAGGCACTCCTGTCTTCCACTGCCTCCCGCAGTTTGGTCAAACTCATGTTAGTAGCTTCGAGAACACTGTCCAACCATCTCATCCTCTGTCGTCCCCTTCTCCTTGTGCCCTCAATTAGGTTCTTTTCCAGGGAGTCTTCTCTTCTCATGAGGTGGCCAAAGTATTGGAGTCTCAGCTTCAGGATCTGTCCTTCCAGGGAGCATTCAGGGCTGGTTTCCTTAAGAATGGATAGGTTTGATCTTCTTGCAGTCCATGGGACTCTCAAGAGTCTACTCTAGCACCATAATTCAAAAGCATCAATTCTTCGGCAATCAGCCTTCTTTATGGTCCAGCTTTCACTTCCATACATCACTACTGGGAAAACCATAGCTTTAGCTATAAGGACCTTTGTTGGCAAGGTGATGTCTCTGCTTTTTAAGATGCTGTCTAGGTTTGTCATGCTTTTCTCCCAAGACGCAGGCGTCTTTTAATTTCGTGGCTGCTGTCACCATCTGCAGTGATCATGGAGCCCAAGAAAGTAAAATCTCTCACTGCCTCCATTTCTTCCCCTTCTATTTGCCAGGAGGTGATGGGGCCAGTGGCCATGATCTTTGTTTTTTTGATGTTGAGCTTCAGACCATATTTTGCGCTCTCCTCTTTCACCCTCATTAAAAGGTTCTTTAATTCCTCCTCACTTTCTGCCATCAAGGTTGTGTCATCTGCATATCTGAGGTTGTTGATATTTGTTCCGGCAATCTTAATTCCGGCTAGGGATTCATCCAGCCCAGCCTTTCACATGATGAATTCTGCATATAAGTTAAATAAGCAGGGAGACAATACAGCCTTGTCGTACTCCTTTCCCAATTTAGAACCAATCAGTTGTTTCATATCCAGTTCTAACTGTAGTTTCTTGTCCCACATAGAGATTTCTCAGGAAATCTTATACTGTACTCAACACTAATGTCTCATAACAAATGTAATTGATCTGTAGAAAAGATTTTACAACCTGGAAAAAGAGACAATGCATGTACGTTTGTAAACCAAGAAAACGTTTAATAAAAATTATTATTAAAAAGAAGAAGAAGGTTCAGCCCCTGGCATCTCCAGGTCAGGCTGGGAGAGACCCAGGTCTGAAAACATGGGGAGCTGCTGCCAGTCAGTGTCGACAATATTAAGTTAGGTGGACCATATTATTATATGGCCACTTCCAATGTCCCTAAGAAAGAGAGAGCATTGCCAGCCAATATTGCAAGGCATGACTAATGGTCCTTGTTTAATGTTGTTATTGATTCCACCCACCCACCTTCCAGCCTAGTTTGCCTCAATGTGTTTGGAGAGGCAGGCTAGAAATCCAGAGTGAATTAAGGCAAGAAGCAGGGCGGATTTCTCCACAATTGTAGCGACACTGCTTTACAAATGTTGTTCTTCTATCCAAAGGCTGACTTTCCAGTAGGAAAGTCACTGTGACTTGACATGATACCCATGGTGGAGGAATGCTGTGTTCCTCACAGCAGCCCTTCATCTGGTAGCAAAGCACTGGGGAGAGCAGAATTCCTGTCAAATTCTTTTCCTCTTGCAACACAACTGGCGCAAGTGCCAGCAGCTGCAAGTCAAAAATAACAGCTACTGTTCCCTCAACCTGACTGATTTATCTTGTGGTTTTTCTCAGGCCTTTAATCTCCAGTAAATAATCTCTCACTTCCTTGTGGTCTTTCTAATTCCATGCTTTCAGATGGAACTTCCTGTAAACAGCACGGGCGGATCAGGAGCATAATGTACCCTAAGCTTAGGGGGAACTTTATCCAAGTGATGCATAAGACCTATTTCAGTGGGGTTGGAAGAAGAGCAAGTCATCAGAGCCAAACAGGTCATTCTCCTTTCACTTTGACCTGCCAGAAGTAACCAGCGGTTAAGTAAAATATGAGAGTTTTAAACCAGCTCAACTATTGGCTTGGCGCATTGCATACTGGGATTTGTAGTATTGTGACGGCACTGAGAATTATTATTAGGTTCCACAGGGAACTACAGTTCCCAGAGAACCAAAGTGGCAGGGAGCCATGACAATAGCCCTGTTCTTGCAACCACCGGTGTTGTTATTATTTATCTGACTTATTAATTGCTCAGTACAAAAAAGGCTCTAAATGCCTTATAGGAATAAGTGCCAAAGGCATATCATGAGATCAAAAGAAGAATACATTTCAATAAAATCATTACATTGATCCAGCAAAACAGCAGAGACAGGAACCAGTAAGCAATGCACAGCAGAACATTTGGTAGGATTGTGACAGTAGCCTCTGCCCTGCCTTCTGCTCATGTAGTTGGTTACTTGAAAAGACCCTGTATCACAAGTACAAACTGCTGCTGTGCTGAATCTCACCCTCAGAGTTCTAGATAATCTTTGCCCCATGCAAAAGAGTCTGGCTTTTCCTGGTTATTTCTTGGGATGTTTAAGAAATTGTTTTATATATTCATTGTAGCAGAGTCGGCAGTGACTTACGAGGTGGGTGAATGAGTGACCTCTTCCATTATACAGTGGTACCTCGGGTTACAGACGCTTCAGATTACAGACGCTTCAGGTTAAAGACTCCGCTAACACAGTACCTTGGGTTAAGAACTTTGCTTAAGGATAAGAACAGAAATTGTGTGGCAGCGGCACAGCAGCAGCAGTAAACCCCATTAGCTAAAGTGGTGCTTCAGGTTAAGAACAGTTTCAGGTTAAGAATGGACCTCCAGAACGAATTAAGTTCTTAACCTGAGGTCCCTAAGGTCTAAGGACCCCTGACCATTAGGTCCAGTCGTGGCTGACTCTGGGATTGTGGCACTCATCTCGCTTTATTGGCCGAGAGAGCTGGTGTACAGCTTCCGGGTCATGTGGCCAGCATGACTAAGCCTTCTGGCGAATCAGAGCAGAGCACAGAAACGGCGTTTACCTTCCCGCCAGAGCGGTACCTATTTATCTACTTGCACTTTGACATGCTTTCAAACTGCTAGGTTGGCAGGAACAGGGACCGAACAATGGGAGCTCACCCCATCGCGGGGATTTGAACCACCGACCTTCTGATTGGCAAGCCCTAGGCTCTGTGGTTTAACCCACAGCGCCACCTGCGTCCCTTAACCCTGAGGTACCACTGTACAATCACCTCTTGGCAATTTGCAGCCTTACCTGCCTGTGCTCCCTCCTTCAGAACCCCATGACATCCTCAGGCCAACACTGGGACCCTGAAGATTTAGGGGACATGACTCACAGGTAAATCCAATGGAGGAAGCTAGTACCCTTGCAAACTCTGCTGCTAAATGAAAATGGACAGGAGCAATGGAGGTGGGCAAAATTTGCCGTGGAAGAAAATAAAAAAGCCCAGAAAGAAAAAAGAAGGAAAACGAATGGAGAAGCAACATAAATGCTTTTGTTGTTACACATGCCTGATGTGAGAGACATTGACAGCTGAGTCACCAAACAGCTTAAGCTAGACCCTGTGACCTGTAAATTCCCATTACTTTGTGCAGTGCCATAGTTCCTTCTTTGATCTTGCTTCCTGTGCTCTTACCTGATCAAAACTCTGGTGCTACCTCACCGGAGCACACTCTTAAGTGAAGAAAACTTCTATCGCTCTCTATGATTTGCTATTGCCTTGATATGGAAATTTCCCCTTGACAAGGTTTCCAACTCTGCTACCAATCTGCGAGCGGTAAAGATCCTTCCCTAGCCTGTTTTGATATTTATAGGGGGGAAATGTTTTAATCAAAGGAGCCTGTGCAAAAAGGAACATAGATGTGAGATAGTGCTCACGGCTAGGTGCTACTTTGTGAAGTCTGAAGAGGAATTCACACTGGAACAAAACTTGTTTTGATGTTTTAGAACTCCACATCAGCTCTTACTTGACTACAGCACATTTCTGACACCGAAAAACCTGCCTCAGGTAACTGTGCAGCGTATAGCGACTGTGCGACTGTGGAATGCTCTCTGGTCTGGCCATAGTACTGAATTGCTTGGCGTGTTACCGAGGTAGATCTGTCCTGAGAAAAGTTTGCTTATTCATACAAGAATGAAGCTTCAGGCCCTTTCAGTGTGCATATTAACAATTTTCACATCCACGCAGGATGTGTGAAGCGACTTATGAACTGTTTAAACAACACTGATTGCATGACAGCGTGTGGCACATCTTTACTTTTCACCCTAGCTGTAGAAATTTTTGGCGAAGATATGTTTAAGTGAAATAACGTTGACTGGAAGGGTAGAGATATTTTCAAGTTGCATAGAACAATACAACCAGAATTGTGCTTCTCCTCTGACAACCTTGCAGATGTAAAAAGGATGGAGTTAGGCCTTTTTGTGACATTTCACTCTTTCCCATCACCAATCCTCCTTTCCTACCTGGTCTGGGCTCAGCCCAGGGGCCTGTTTGCTCAAGGTGGAGGAAAGAGCAGGCAGGTGACAGAAGTGGGAGAAGCCACCACCGCTGACCCTATACATTGTTCTTTCTTTTTCAAATACTGTATTAAAAAAATTATTTGGCTTAGGCAGCCTTCTACAATGTGGTGTCCTTCAGGTGCCCAACCAGCATGGCCAATTGTCAGGAAAGATGGGAGCTGTAGTCCCCCCAAAAACCAGAGGGCATCTGGTTGGGGAAAACTGGACTAAAGGCAATGAATATTCTACATGAAATGATAAATGGCTAGACTACATCTAGACAAGTCCTTCGATGTGCTCCATTTATAATCAATTGCAATGGATTCAATTGATCTTTGATTGCTTTTCTACAATGCAGCAGGGCAGAGGAGGTGGGCATTGCTAATGGAAAGGATAATAAAAAAAAAAGAAATAGTGGGTGGAATTCAGTGTAGCACTAATTAAGGTGTGCATACTCGAAATGAGGTCCGCTCACGCAACATGACTGTTCCCTCCTCTCCTTCCCTGTGAGCCCTTAAACTTGTTCTGAGCAGGGCGTGTTTCATGCAGTTCTCCAGGGCAGATTTAGGGGGAGGAGAGGAAGATGTCCTATTGCACAAGGGGAGCTTGCTCCGTGCACACAACTACTTAGCTGAATCCTGCCCCATGTTTGCCCATCCTTTTATGTAGACAGAATACCTGCGTTTAATGTATAATTTAAAAAAATTTAAAAAGAACTGACAAGCACAATGAAACCCAGTCTGCCTACATCTTCTTTAATATGAAGAAATGACACCAAAATATTTTAAATAACGTTTATGCACATTGCCAAAAAGATGAGTGAGAAAGAAGTTGAGGAGCTGAAAATGCACTTTTAAAAATGCGGGCAATGCCATGAACATTAATTCTTGTAACTGAAAACACCAGTACTCTTGTCTTTTGAACCACATATGCACCATATGTCAAAGGTTGTAGTTAAGGCTCAAATCATGTGTAATGGGTGTTGTTGAAAATTTTGCGGGGAAACCTTTGGAAACTATTTTTCACATACCCCAAACCTCCACTTTCTTGAATGTAAAATGAATGGTGCAGCAACCTTACAGGGCACACCAGTTCCCTGCAGACGTGTAAGAAAAACCGGATGGCTGCTTTTCCCAGGGAAGTGAACTAGATGATCCTTGATGTCCTTTACAATTCTACGACTTTTTTAATGCAGATAAATAATTGGGCATGCACTTAGAGACATCTCCCTATCTTCTTCCTTTTAGACGCAACTTGACCTTCCCCACGCCTGGTGTCCTAGATGACATCAGGCCAGGGAAAGGTGGGCTTGGTTTGCCCCAAACGACATGGTAGATCCAGTTAGGCCCAGTTATTTCCCACC
This sequence comes from Podarcis bocagei, assembly GCF_964188305.1. NCBI lineage: Eukaryota > Metazoa > Chordata > Lepidosauria > Squamata > Lacertidae > Podarcis > Podarcis bocagei. The sequence goes on along the minus strand of NC_138126.1, from coordinate 56,652,994 downwards.
ACTGGTCTAGCCCTTTTAAAAGTTATTTAACAAGAGACCATTATCTTATGAGAACAAATTATATAAGCTGATGCATTGTGTGAAAAACCATCGCCTTTCGTCTAACTTGAACTGCCGCCACTCAGGACTCAGAATAAAGGAGTGGAATTGATTGGCAGTACACTGTCGTCATCAAGGGTAGAGATACTCTTGGCTTTCTATCCATTTGGCTTTGTGGCCACATATTCCTTGTTCTGGAGATCCTCCTCCATGAAAATCCCCGAACAATTGTTGTGCCTAACAAGCTCACGCTGCCTATAGCCAGGAAAACGTGAGGCTCATGAGCACACACAGCTGTTGCTATGACAACCTTTCAGAAGCGACTCCGAAAAGGCCATATATATATATATATATATATATATATATATATATATATATACCGATCATGAGCTGCAAGGCAGCCTTTGCACATGATCCCTCTCTCATTTCTTTTTTGTCTCCTTCGCTCTCACTAGCTTTGTGTTTCCCTCCTGCCTGTAGCTTACGCTCCAGCAAGCTCAAGGATGAGCCGTTCCCCACATAAGCTACGGTAGAGAGTGACTCTGATACATACTGACAAGCCTTCAGTTTCCAGGTCAATATGATCTCATTCACTACATCCTTGAATCAAGGCAGGCCTCAAAGAGCAAAAAGCTATTCCGCCTCCTTCTCTGCCTGTCACAGAATTCCCCACAGGTATTGTGGTTTGCTGTGCTGGATTCTCCAGGCTTGTTCAGCCACCAGGTCTAGTGTGTGAGCTGTCAGAAGATCCAAGTCACACTAGATCACTAGTGGGTGAAGCAGGAGGGAGAAAAGGCAGGAGGAGATAGCAAGGCTTTGAAATACTTGCCACCTCCTGATAATGGGCTTTCAGCAGAGAACCTCAGTGATACTCCACCTTACTAATAAGCGCAAGGTATCCCTAAACATCTCTGTAGTATGGACTGTGAGATTAAGATGGCAGCCTGATTTGTTCAGTTTGGCGCGAATGGCCTTCCTTGATAATATGGCTGGCTGGACTTTATATCTGGGGTGCGGGGGGACTTTGCTTAATATCCCCTCTGTAAACATTTCTGAGACAGATAGGTAAGTGGTGCCTTGTTGCCATGACACTGGTGTTCTTCTGCTCATCTCCAAGGTTACATAACACAATCAAGGGGCCGGTTTCTGATAGCTTCCTACACAGGGAATATGTGTGTATTTATTTATGCACAACACTTATATGCCGCATTTCAGGGTAAAGCTTCCCCGCCCCCCTCCACAACTCAAAGCAACTCACCTACATAATTAAAAACATAAAGTGCAACTAAAATAATCTATTTTAAAACAGCAGCCTAAAAACACGATACAGCCAAACATATCCAATAAAACAGATTAAAACAATTTGAACAATCAAACAACCCAGTGTGGGGCAGCCATGAAAAAGGCCAATTCCATGCTAGGGATCGTTAGGAAAGGAATTGAAAATAAAACTCCCAATATCATCAAATCTATTATGTAACCACATTTGGAGTACTTTTTTACTTTTTTTGTTTCCTCAACTCAAAAACGACCATCTCTGGAGCCTGTCATTTATCTTGACAACACCAACTTCTGAGGATGCTCTTAAGACAGGTTCATATGGGTGGGTGTACCACAGAATTAGCAAAAAAGGGGATTGGGGGACCCCCAGGTGCTAACAAAAATAGCAGTTATTTTGTGTTGTGTCTTGAGAGTGGAGTCAGGACTGTTCCTGTGAGATGGTCCTTTGATGGTTTGGTATCAGAACTGCGTATGTGCACCATGAATTCAAGGAACCATCTCACAGAAATAATGCTCACCTCACAACCAGTGTAAAAGGGAAGTTGAGCATGACCCAGAATTAGCCTGGTTTTCTTTTCTCATCTGCTCTTTTCCTGCTCTTTTCTTGAGGGTGCAGGGAAGCAGATTGACAGTGAGGCGCTAATGAAAAGATGTGAAATGAAAATGGTGACCCGGTAAGAACTCCAAAGCTGGGTCCACTGCTACAATGAACTGTGAGAAACAGTCTTCTCTGTTCTGTTCTACGCACATGAAAAGAGACCAAATTACTAATTTCCTTCATCTTTTGGCCGTGATGTTTCCCCTTCCTGTGCACCAGAGCGACCCTTGGCCTGTGTTGAAAGGCTTTGCCTTTGTGCAGAACGCGGAGACTGTAAGTTTTGTATGGCTTCCTTTCTTTCTCGTACCATTGTACCTCACCAGTAATAATGAATGGTGATGTTTCCTCTCCTGGCACTCATCCTCTTGTCCTGCTTAGCCTCTGACAAACTAGGAAGTTATTGGATAGCAGGTTGGGGGGAGGGAACCACCCACTAATCTCTCATATTGGCTAATCCCTCAGTCTGCATGCATTCCTGTGCTAGACAATTTGATAAAGGAGGCTGAATCACATCCTATTATTTCCCTGAGTTTACAGTACAGTGTTGAGTGCTTGATTTTTCTTCCACCAGAAACTTTCCAAAAGGTCATGTTAATTAAGAGCTCCTACCCTTGTCACAACCACTAATGCAACTAAATGTCTGTATACATCATAAATACTGTAAGACTGACGGTAAATTAAGACTGTTTGTCTTGGGAGCCTGGTTTAATATGCTGGCTCCAGGCTATAGGAAATTCCACAAACAGTCCTATATTAAGGACATAGATTTTTAAACATTTCACTGCCGCCATTATTTTATTTTTTCCCCTCACACAGTCAGCCCACACTGGTACAGACAAGCAAGTACTTGAAGTTACCTCTTCCTGACTGTATCAGAGCTCAGTGCAATTCCAGACTGTCATATTTTTTCAGGTGGGATTCAGTCGCAAGTTCAGGTTGGGCAACTGATGTTTTTTCCCATTCTTTTTCCTAACAATTAAAAATCATAGCCCACCTGCGCTTTCTTCTTCAGGGAGTGTACTACAGTGGGAGAACAGTGAGGGAAAACCCTAGCTTTTCCTATTTTTGGCAATGAAAGTAAAATCACATAGTACGCTAGCCCCTGGACCTATCTGTCTGCTCCTTGGTTGGCTTCTAACCCAGGGGCATTTCCCTGATGCCCGCAGGTTTCAAACTGATTCCTTTCTCCCACCTCCAGCCAAGAAAAACTAGAAGAGACGTGATTAAAATTTTCACTCCAAAATGTTAAGGTCTGGCATTGTGAAAGAATCCCTGCATGTATCTTTATGAAATCTGGCAAGCCTCATCCCTTCAGAAGGGGCAATCATGCCTCCAATTTGCATCCATTTCCAGCAGAAAAGAAAAAAAGGCCTATTCTTCTTAAAAAAAAACACACACTAAAGATCCTGCACAAAACTTCCTGCATGGATCTACTTGAGACTTGGAGGGACTCCTTTACCTGCAGATGCCACCCACTTACGTGAAAAGGGAGAAAAGTTTATAGCCATTTGTCAGATGGCAATGGTGGTTGCTCGTGAGTAACCAGTCAGGACTCCGACCTGTCTTTTACAGGTTTTTATTTTGGTGCAAAACTATTTACAGGTCAGAGCCACAAGTTCACGTCTGCCTCAGTCGCTAGCAGAATCCGGGAGTGGTTGTTTCCGGTCCTCCCCCAACATAATAGCTTAGTCACCCCCAGCCTTTTCCTTCCTTCTTTGCGTTTTACACCTCTGCGCAGGGTGGGCTTCCCTCTTGGCCGGCTTGACCAGGAGCGGTGCTGAGGCTCCCAGCAGCATCCTCTGGTCCCTTCCCCTCTTCCCCACTGGAGGTGTGGCTTTCCCCACCACAGGAAGAGGAACTGCTTTGCAAGATTTTCGGAGGTTCCCCATAACCCAACTGTCCCTCTGTTTCCCTTCCCTGTTCCGATGGCAGCCCCCTGACACCATTCTTAGATTCTCCATTATAGTCAATGCAGGTAAAACAGCTTCAGATTTAGCAGATCAGATTCGGAGCCAAAGAATGATTTGAAGTGGAGTGACAACCGAGTGCATCTGAAGTAGATCCAGCTGCTTTCAAATGCAAAAGATACAAGATGGCTGTTACGATTCCTACAAAATATTCAGACATTGGGCATGATTCCATAGCATAAGAAAGTCCAGCGTCCCAGATTTAGTTTAGAAGGTGCAGTCATGAGCCTCATTTCCTGAACTGTGAGTAGTTTCAAGTAGTGTAAAGAATGGAATAGAAATGTGAATATGCTCAACTAACTGTCTGCTCTGTAGAACAGTAGTAATCTCAATCACGTTACTTCATAAATATTTCCATTGAGGTTGAGGTCAGTGACAACACAGTAAGGAAAATGGATAAGAGAGGACTAGGAAGTGAATAGGAAGTTGATTAGTTAATGACCAGGCAGGCAATCTGTAGAAAATGCACTTCAAGTTATATATTGTACATCTACAGAGCTTAGATATCCCCAAAGAAAAGGAAAGAAGCCTTTGGCCAAAATAGCTACAGCAAAATTAAAAATACATGGGTGAGAGCGGATTGGAAGTATATTTTGTGGAATTTTTATTTGCCTCCTGAAGAGTCGTTGCTTTGGTATACCGTATCTATCAAGAACAGCTATGTTTTAAAAACATGCTGGATCAGACCAGGGGTGTGTTTTAGCATACACAAAAGTGTGGTGATGAACATCACACTTTTCTGATCATTCTATCAGCGCAAGCAAGTCTGCTTGCCAGACAGAATGATCCCCCCTCTCCTCCTCCTCCCACATGCTGTTCTGGGGGTTCTCCCCCCCCAAAAAAAAAAAATCAGGGGGGCAGGGGGGAACGCTGTGGCACTAGTGGAAGTCCTTGTGCTGGCCCTTGATAGTGTGCTGGTTTAGTTGAATCTGGGTCACATGCTCCATTTTAACAGTGTGAAAGAAAACCATATGCTAAGTATACCTTCCTCTGGCCAAATTCAAATCAGAATACTTTTTCTGCTGATTTCATTACTGCCAGGAGGAAGTGGAGTGGGCTTTGTACCTTTGGAAAGAGATGTGAACCTTCTTATAAAATGTGCTAGATAAAAGCTCCACAATTATGATGTTGAGACAACAAGAACTGATATCCTATGAGTGGGGGGAGAAAGAAAGAAAGAAAGAAAGAAAGAAAGAAAGAAAGAAAGAAAGAAAGAAAGAAAGAAAGAAAGAAAGAAAGAAAAGCTTCAGCAAGTCTAATTTTGGGAGTGGAGTTTTTGCCATGAGATTTGGTACAAGAAAAGTATTTTTAATTGATACATTTTACAAAAACGATACAGCAACAAATTCAGTGGTAATCAACACTAGTTATACAATTTAATTATACAAATTAAATTTGTAATAATGCAAATTAAATTTTTTGCACACAAATCTCAGAATCACACACATCCAAAACAAAGTATTTACTTGTTTTCATTTCCTCTGCACACACACACATTTTTAAAATATATTTTCTGAACATATAGATGATGCAAGGAAGGATATGCAGAAGAGACAACAGAGGGGCAGACTGAGGACATTCAGAAGGAATCCCTTGTAGGTTTCAGCTGAATATCTAGCCACCAGAGTTGGAGAGAGGAGCCATGCAGACCCTAAACAGAAACAATTGTTAAAACAGAGAAAGATTGCAGATGTGATTATATTGCTGTTACAGCTGGAAAAATGATGAGTACCACTTCCTTGAGGCTCACAATTCTGTGTTTTTCTTGTATATACCCTCAAAGTCCTCCAATCTTCTTACAAGACAAATAATGATTTTTGTTCCCTAAATGTCAGACCTGCCAAAAATCAAACTAGAATCGGAAAAATGAATTCAGCTTCTTTCATTGCTGCCAGCGCTATATTTTATATTGGGAAGATGGGGACCAGCAGATAATCATGTGTGCTGATGACCAAATGTGCTGCTGTTGTTAGTTCCACTGTGAGAAGGATATAAGGCTTTGTATTCAGGCACAGTAAACGTCCCTTAAGAACATCCCTAAAATCACCTTCTCCCCCACCCACAATATTTTATTCCTCTAGACCGGAAGAAACTTTGCTGCAAGTGTGTGTGTGTGTTAGGATCCCTGCTAGGGAGCTGTATGTAACACTATTAATAAAGCTGCTACATTACCAACATGAATGTGAAGCTGAATTTAACAGTCAAGGTTCAACAGACAAGACAGAAGGAACAAAGGTATAGCCTTGGAACTGCATTTCCAAGGATAACATAGATAAATGTGCCCACAATGTTGGGTTTTTAATAATAAAATACTAATTAACAATAAATTTACCCCAAGGCAGGTTTACCAGTATATTTTCTGAAATAAATAATGTGTGCCTTATATGTTCAGAATGGGCTATTATGTGGAGGGCTGAGGATGCAGGGAGATATGGTGATGAGGGGCGGAGGAAGGGGTGTGTGGTAGGGTCGGTGCTCCCCAGGTGGTGGGGAGGGGTGACAAAATGCCAGGCGGGGGGTGACAAAATGCCAGGCGGCACTCACCATGGGGCCTGCAGCACCACATGTCTCTCCTGGGAGTGACGCAGTGGCTTGGGTGCCCGCAGGCTCTGTGCTTCCCCAAACGGTCTGCCCGCCACCTCCCCCCCAGCTGTAGGGCAGCTGAGTGGGTCCTGCCCCAGCTGGCCCCGTCGCTGATGGTGATAGGTAAAGGTAAAGGGACCCCTGACCATTAGGTCCAGTCGTGGCTGACTCTGGGAGTGTGGCACTCATCTCGCTTTATTGGCCGAGGGAGCCGGCGTACAGCTTCCGGGTCATGTGGCCAGCATGACTAAGCCGCTTCTGGCGAACCAGAGCAGCACACGGAAACGCCATTTACCTTCCTGCCGGAGTGGTACCTATTTATCTACTTGCACTTTGATGTGCTTTTGAACTGCTAGGTTGGCAGGAGCAGGGACCGAGTGACGGGAGCTCACCCCGTCGCAAGGAATCAAACCACCAAGCTTCTGATCTGCAAGCCCTAGGCTCTGTGGTTTAACCCACAGTACCACCCGCGTCCCTCTGATGGTGATATGCACATAGGAGTAAAATACCAGGCTCTATAGTTGTTTTGAAAATGAGGTACAGATCCTAAAGCACCTTAGACTGTGTCAAAACAGTCTTCTCGTTTAGGCTCCTTGTTGTTATCAGCATGTTGCTCAGGTTTCCCGTTCCAACGAGCAGGATGTTCAGGGCAGCCTTTAAAAAGTCAGGTCCCTTTTGTAGCAAACTCTATGTACAAATGGACAGACTGGGAACATAGCATTTGTTTAATTATCCATCAAATTTATAGCCCGCCCTTCCTCTCCAAAGAGTGCCCATTGCAATTAGCAACATAAATTCAAATAAAGCAATACCCAGTATACAACAACGAAAATGAGAGTCATCAAAAGAGTCTAATACTGCCTGTGGCCTTCCGAAGGCCCGAACAAATATACCTGTCCCAGGAGGAAGCTCCAGAAACCGGGTGCCACCATGAAGAGAACCCCTCCTGCACATTCCCATTGCCCTTGCCATCCACAGCAGTGGTATCCATACCCTCCAGCATTTCTCCAGTGAAAACAGCGACATCCTATACTACTACTACTACTACTACTACAACAACAACAACAACAACAACAACAACAACAACAACAACATTATTTTTTTTCTTTTTTCTTTTTATTGATTTTAATTTATTTTGCTAGATCAGACATTAAAACAAACGAAAAAAAACATACATCACACATACACACAAAAAAGAAATACATAAAAAAGAATAATAATAATAAAGAAAACAAAAGAAAAAACATCTCCTAACATAAGATACCAACAAATTAGGTTACATTTACTAAATAACACACAACACTAATTGACTTCCCTTCATCTCGATTTCAGAATATATTATATGATTTTTTATCTGCAGTTTCTTTTCCTTAAGAAACTCTTTACATCACAAGTGTTACGTCATACCTACTGTAATTTTTAGATTTTTTTACCTCTGTTTCCATGTATGTCATAAATTTATTCCATTCTTTGTTAAACTTTATGTCTTTTTGATTTCTTATTTTCTGTGTCATTTTTGCCAATTCTAAATAATCAAATAGTTTGGATTGCCACTCATTTATAGTTGGGATTTTTGATGTCTTCCAATTCTGCGCTATTAGAATTCTAGCAGCCACTGTCGCATACTGAAAGAGTGTTTGATCTTCCTTTTTGATTTCCTCTCCAATTATCCCCAGCAAAAAGGCTTTGGTTTTTTTTATAAAGGTATATTTAAAGATTTTTTTTAGTTCATTGTAAATAGATTCCCAAAAAATTTTCATAGGCTCACACAACCACCACATGTGATAAAAATCACCCTCCTTGATCTTACACTTCCAACATAATTTATCACCAGTTTTATATATTTTTCCCAATTTTACGGGCGTTACGTACCACCTGTACATCATTTTATACATATTTTCCCTGGGTGTTGTGCATGCTGAGAATCTCATACCTTTGTTCCATAATGCCTTCCATTTGTCAAACTCTATATTATGTCCGAAGTCCATTCCCCATCTCACCATTACCTCCTTTACTTCTTCATCCTTGGTGTCCCATTCAAGTAACAGGCTGTACATTTTCGATAGGAGTTTTGTTTTATTTTCTAGTATTTCAATCTGGAATCTAGATTTTTTCTCACTTATCCCATTCTTTTTATCTTCAGTCCATATAGAATTAATCTGGTGAAACTAGATCCATCCTGTCAATTTGTTCTTTATTTCTTCATAAGGCCTAATCCTCCAACCAGTTTCTGTTTTTACTAGCAAGTCTTCATAAGTCCATCTTTCTCCTTCGATGTTTGTTTTTTTTATTGTCAGGATATCAATTGGCGATAGCCACCAAGGGGTCTTCTGTTCCAATAATTTTTTGTTTCTTTCCCACACTTCCAGCAGTGGTCCTCTAAAAATGTGGTTAGAAAAACCTTTATGAACCTTTCCCTTGTTACTACAACAACAACATTATTTATACCCCACTCATCTGACTGGGTTGTCTGGGCAACTTCCAACATATACAAAAACATAATAAAACATTAAACATTAAAAAACTTCCCTATACAGGGCTGCCTTCAGATGTTGGTGGTCCTATAACTCCATACTCTCCAACATTTCTCCAAAGAAAATAGGGACATCCTAAGAAAAAGCGGGAACATTATGGGATCAAATCAGAAACTGGGACAGCTTCTGTAAATCCAGGACTGTCCCTGGAAAAAGGGACACTTGGAGGGTCTGGGTATCTGCTGTGGTGGTCTTTGTGGAGACTGGGGACCAAGTCATTTAGGGCTTTATACATTAGTATCAGCACTTTGAATTGGGTGTGGTAGCTCACTGGCAGACAACGCTGTGCTCTCAAAACTGGAGTGATGTGCCCTCCTCTGGCATCTCCAGCCAAGCGGTTGAATTTTGCACCAGCTGTAGCGCCACAACTGCTTCCAAGGGCAGTCCCATGCAGAGCGCATTGCAACAATCCAGGAGGCACAGACCTGGGCAGACAGTGCTTGTTTCAAATCAGTGTCCGTCCAAATCTAACTCCAAAGCTACTCAGTTTTTAGCTCTCCTTGGACACACCTCCCATGGTCAAACAGGCAATACCAGTTTTCACTCCCTTCTGCTCAAGCTGCACGACAAGATGTACCATTAGATACAGTCAAAAATACTTGCAAATGCCCCATTCATTCATTGTTCCCTTATCAGTGACCATCCCATTCTGAAGCTTGAAGGGAGGCTTTGTGCAATAGGATGATTCAGAGAAATATTCATCATCACACAAACTGTTTGGAACTAAAAAATAAAATAAAATTGAGAACTACATAAGCAATTGGCAATAATTCCTGCAATCTACATAAAACTTAAACCATTCTACAAGTAGCACTTTTCTGCATGCCAACAAAATATCGGGAGCTTTTTGCATTGTATTTCTCATTTTTACGTGCTACCACCAATTCATGAATTCCACATATGAAGAGAAGTCCCTGGATGTTCTTTGGCTTCTCCCACCTCTGACATTCACACATTAGGCATGAACAACTGCAGCCAAATGTACAGATGTCAATTCACATAGGCTTTATCCATGCAAAGCATACAGTACATGCTGGGAAGGATTAAGTCATACAACCTCAGGGGTGGGGCCAGCAGTGCAGTCCCACTAACCCTTGATTGCTAAGCATATGAAGTGGATTTCCATACTGAGGTGACTTGCAGTGGATCCCAAACCAGGCAGCTTACGCTGATGATCACTGTGTTGCATGACAATCTGCCATGAATAGGAAGCCATCACATACTGTCCCAAATCAGTATTCTTAATCTTCTTTAAACCCAGGGCAATCTTCCCAATATGCAATACAGTGGTACCTCGGGTTAAGTACTTAATTCGTTCCGGAGGTCTGTTCTTAACCTGAAACTGTTCTTAACCTGAAACACCACTTTAGCTAAAGGGGCCTCCTGCTGCCACTGCGCCACCAGAGCACAATTTCTTTTCTCATCCTGAAGCAAAGTTCTTAACCTGAAGCACTATTTCTGGGTTAGCAGAGTCTGTAACCTGAAGCGTATGTAACCTGAAGCGTATGTAACCTGAGGTACCACTGTAATGGACCCATTTTTAATTGTATATAGGCTTTCCCCCTATTCTTCTGTCTCTTTCTATCTGTCTTCCTCGCCTATTTCTTTCCCTTCTCTTTGACAACTTTATAAAAAGGAACAAGAAAGAAAAAAATGGCAGTAACACCATTGCACTGGTGCAAACTAAATAGGTTGGGCATGATCTATTTGTGGGTCCTGACAAAAACAGTTGAACACCAATGTTTTGAATGACTGGACGGATCACTTTCCTACTTAGGTCAGAGGGGCAGTGATGTAAACATGCAATTGGGTGTTAAAGTTACTTGTCTTCCTTCCAAGACTGGGATTGACCTAGACCTTTGACAGAAAATTACAGAAAATTAAAGAGCTTTGCCCCGCAAAGGCTGCTCTGCCCTCCCTCCCAAGGTGATATGAAGAAGACTAGCAAGCAAAACAGGATGGATGTTCAGTAAAGAGATAATATGAAGGAGCCCACAGAAGCTAAAGATATGTGCCAAACACCATTGTGATCAGAACTTGGCTGAAGGTGCACAAAATGGTATCATTCTCAAAACTCAGGAAATGGAGCAAAGCCCCAGTAAATTGCAAATATGAAGTATCATCAACATCTGTTTATTTGTATGTCACAAAATTGTGACCAAAGTAGCTCACAAGGTATCAAGTATAACCATTCAAAACCTATTAGAAACAATAATAAATATTCATAATTATGAGTACATACAAAAAAAAGAGAGATCCATGCAACATTGTATTTAAACAATACAAATAGGCTAACCTAATTTTAAAGCACACATGAAGCTTGCTTTTATTCCAGCCAGAGAATTCCAAGAACCAAAGGAGCCTGTCTGTAAGCTGAGGCACACACAAGAGGTTTCTCCTCGAAAAACCTGTAGTACCGCAGAGCTTCAATCTGCAGTTGGCACCTGCCCAAAAGGAGATAATGACGAGAAGAACTAAAGGCTGCCACGTGCAGCACTGCAGCAAAAGGTCCTCAAATCCCATTGCCAGAACTAGCTGGAGTATCCTGGCATACAAGCACACAAGACAGCCCAAAAGCAAGGTGCCGTCAGTCCACAAAACGTAAAACTGAAAGCTGCCCTTTGCACAGCTCCTTGCTGTAAATTCAAGCTGCCAGCAGTCGGTCCTGCTGCTTAGCAGAACAGGCTGTAGATGCCAGATTTAGACACCCCAGAGAAGTGTGATCCAAGTGCAAATGCTGGGGAAACAGTTTTTGTCTCTATCTTGGGGCTGCCAAAATGCTGAAGTAAACAAGCTTTCCTCGCCAGATGCATGAAATTGTGGTCATGTCCTGGGAGAGCTTCTCTCCCACATTGGTCTCTACAGCCACAGCAGGCGCTGTGACATTCCAACAGCTTGACCTCACCCCCAAAGGAGCACTCCTCCATTGTCGTCTCCCGAGACAGACGGATGCCAGCAGTACCTCCTTAGCGTTAGACTTGTTCAGAACCCTTGTACAGTGGCACCTCGCAAGACGAACGCCTCGCAAGACGGAAAACCCGCTAGACGAAAGGGTTTTCCGTTTTGGAGGCGCTTCGCAAGACGAATTTCCCTATGGGCTTGCTTCGCAAGACGACAGCCCATAGGGAAATATCCGGGACAGCGGGGAAGCGCAGCGCGTCTTCCCCACTGTCCTCGGACCTCCTCCAAAGCCGGGCGGTGGGGCGGGAACACCTGCCCCCGCCGCCCGGCTTCGGAACGGTGCTCCGAAGCCGGGCGGTGGGGCGGGAACACCTGCCCCCGCCGCCCGGCTTCGGAACGGTGCTCCGAAGCTGGGCGGCGGGGCGGGAACACCTGCCCCCGCCGCCCGGCTTTGGAACGGTGCTCCGAAGCCGGGCGGCGGGGAGGGAACACCTTCTGAAGGCGGGCAGGGGGCGAAAGTCTTTGCTCCCCCCTGCCTGCCTGTCCCGGAGGGCTTTTGAAGGCAGGCGGGGGGGGAGCAAAGACTTTTGCCCCCCGCCCGCCTTCAGAAGAGGTCCAGGACCTCTTCTGAAGGCTGGCGGGGGGCAAAAGTCTTTGTCCCCCCTGCCTGCCTTCCCAGGGGCTTTTAAATCGCCCCGGACAGCAGAGAAGTCCTCCGCTGTCCCGGGGCGATTTTAAAATGCCGCCCACCAGCATTTTAAGATCGCCCGGACAGCGGAGAAGTCCTCCGTTGTCCCGGGGTTTTTTAAAATGCTGGGGGTGGGAAGAAAAGCCCTTGTCCCCCCCCCCCAGCCTTCAGAAGAGGTCCGGGGACAGACTGTCCCCGGACCTCGTCTGAAGGCGGTTTCCCTAGGAACGCATTAATTGATTTTCAATGCATTCCTATGGGAAACCGTGCATCGCAAGACGAAAAACTCGCAAGACGAAGAGACTTGCGAACGAATTAATTTCGTCTTGCGAGGCACCACTGTATTGAGACAATTTCAAAAGAAACTGCAGACAGAATAGAAAAAAAGACTGATCTGGCCATGTGTCTTCATTTGCAATAATCACATTCTATTAACTTACAAGAATGTACAAACCAAAATAGAACACACAAATGAGACAGATAGATAATCAAAGCAATTAAATATACATTATAATTAAGCCAAATTAAAAACTATTTTATATCAGTGTGTCACACAAACACACACTCGTTCTTCTTATCCATGATTACAAAGGTAAAACATCATGTGTGGAGTTTTTAATATCAGTGGATGTCAACCTCAAACATAATACATAGTAATGGTGACTATTAATGAGTTCATGTGTGAAGTGAGGGCAAATTGAGTAAATCCGTGTTTGAGCTCTGAAAAGGGATTAATGTGAGATGTAAGAGTATGGAATTCCCCTTAAAGGGGAACATGCTTCTTGAACATCCGACTTCTTGAAATGATGGTTCAGGTGAAGCTTTCCAGCATAGGCTCTTTCTGTGGTTGTCTCCACATGAGGAATCTTCAGAAATCTAAAGGCATTGCTAGAAGTGGAATTAAAGTGGTGTTTCCACACAATTGAAGGAAAGGAGACAGCATACTTTTCTTTTTAAAAAAACAAACATTGGAAGGAAATTTCAGAAAGGAAATCTATTGTATGTGATACCACTAACCAGAATTCCTTCCACTCTAGGAGCATGTATTGAATTATTTAATTTCTATACAGTTGTACTTTGGTTGTTGAACAGAATCCATTCCAGGAATGTTTGCAAACCAAGGCACAGCTTCTGATTGGCTGGATTGGCCCCCAAAACAATGCCAACAGCCGAAACAGATGTTCGGCTTCCCAAAAACCGGAACACTTACTTCCAGTTACAGGTGTGTATCTGAAGAAATGTGCATGCACATGAAAGTTCATACCAATAACAAACTTAGTTGGTCTCTAAGGTGCTACTGGGAGGAATTTTTTTGTTTTGTTTTGACTTACTTCCAGGTTTGCGTTGTTCAGGAGCCAAAACGTCTGAGTACCAAGGCATTCAACAACCAAGGTACAGCTGTACTGCATCCGAAGATCACCATCAGTTTACAATATAAAAACACAAACTACATAACCAAACTGCGGGAGGCAGTGGAAGACAAGAGTGCCTGGTGTGCTCTGGTCCATGGGGTCACGAAGAGTCAGACACGCCTAAACGACTAAACAACAACAACATAACATTGTAAGAAATGGAAACAATAACACCTGCTTACTGTTGCTCAGGCATTACTTTTTCACCATCAGATAAAAGCAGAATGGTTGTTCCACACAGCACTTCATATAGCCTAATATCAGTCTGTGATGCCAACTCCATACGGCCAAGATTCTATATTGTTTACTCACAAGTATATCCTATTCAGCCAAGATCCCTTGTAATACTAATTAGCATCTTTCTCCTTGCAGAGTCTGCCACTTCTATCTTTTTCTGTTTGAGCAACATAGTGCTTTGTTACTCTTCTTACTTACCATATTTTTCGCTCTATAACACGCACCCGACCATAACACGCCCGTAGTTTTCAGAGGAGGAAAATCCGTAGGCATGCCACCCGTAGGCATTCCCTCCATAACACGCACAGACATTTCCGCTTACTTTTTAGGAGGAAAAAAGTGAGTGTTATGGTGCCAAAAATATGGTATTTGCTACATTCATAGCCTGCCTTTCCTCCCAGGAGCGCAAAGAAACATACTAGGTGGTTCTCCCTTCTCCATTTTATCCTCAACTCTGATAACGCTTTGCCAGTCCATACAGGACAGACTAGCGCTGCAATGGCATTTCATTGCAAATATATATTGCCATGTATTAGATCTTAAGAAAATATTGAAAGAAAATAATAGAAAACACCGGAACGCAATGTTCTGACAGGAACATCATCTGGATCCTCTAGAACAGCAGTTCTCAACCTGTGGGTCTCCAAATGTTGTTGGACTACAACTCCCATCATCCCTGAGCTCTGGCCTTGCTAGCTAGGGGTGATGGGAGTTGTAGTTCAACAACATCTGGGGACCCACAGGATGAGAAAGGCTGCTCTAGAAGAAGAGAGTGAGACACAGATGGAAATTCCAGTGAAGGGGGAGAGTGTGGGACCAACCTTCTTCCACTACTGTCTGTTGTCATTCTGTTTGCAAGAGAGAGCCTCCTCTCTAGAAAACAGAGCATGAAAGAACAAACGAAAGGATGGTGTCTTCCTGCCAATGACCCTCCATGAGTGGAAGAAGCAGGAGAAAGAATTTTGTATATAAAGCATGTACAAATTTGATAATGGTAAAACACCGCCTCCTGAATATTCATTACAGAAGGACGTAGTGTTGGGTTGTTTGTTGCTTGATTCATGTAAGAGCGACCTATAGCTGCAAATCTAAGTGCATCCCCATGGTTGTGTACCTCTCTGATATTTACTCAGAAATGTGAGTCTGCAAGACCAACACACCAGTTGCTTTTCCGGGGACAGATAAGAAGCGTGTGACAAGGATCCAGAGGCACCATTTATTGCATCCCGAGACTTTGCCTAAATCTATAAAGCCATCCTTCCAGCACATTTTACCACCGAGTGCTCCCTGACTGAATTCGAGGCTCTTTGAGGCCCCAGACAAATTGTGGTTTGTTGATCTCAGTGAAATCTGGAAGAAATTCATTGCGAAAGAATTTAGCAGCATCAAAGGAGACTCTTTCTCAGACTGGATCTTTGTTTGCCAAGACTTCTAAGAACAATTATTTAATTAGTCCCTTTCCAGCCCTTTGCTGACCCCGCAAGCAGCTGTGGAAGGGATTCCAGAAAAGAACCATAGACCACATCAGGAAACGTCCACAAAAGATGCAATAGAAAAATCCTAGATTGCTAGGTTTGGCAGCTAAGCTGCCATCTACGAACCTCAGGTCATGAGTCACTCATGTAGATGCCCTCAGCACTGGATTCCTTGTGAAGGAAAGTAAAGAAGCAGAAAGACAAGAAAGCATTGCAAGGGTGGGGGACAAATTCGCTTCAGTTTTCATTTAAAGGTGAACCCACCTAATTTGTCCTTTCTAAAACAATACATAAGGGATGCGGGTGACGCTATGGTCTAAACCACAGAGCCTAGGGCTTGCCGATTGGAAGGTTGGCAGTTTGAATCCCCGCGACGGAGTGAGCTCCCGTTCGGTACCAGCTCCTGCCCACCTAGCAGTTCAAAAGCACGTCAAGTGCAAGTAGATAAATAGGTAAATAGATAAATAGGCAGGAAGGTAAACGGTGCTTCCGTGCACTGCTCTGGTTTACCAGAAGTGGCTTATTCATGCTGGCCACATGACCTGGAAGCTGTCTCCAGACAAACGCCGGCAGTGGGCAGAGTATTAGTAATACACACACACACACACACACACACACAGTGAGGGGGGAAAGTATTTGATCCCTGCTAAATTTGCCCGTTTGCCTTCTGACAAAGAAATGACCAGTCCATAATTTTAATGGTAGGTTTATTGTATCTGTGAGAGGCAGAATAACAACAGGAAAAACCCCAGAAACCCAGAAGACAAAAGTCAGAGATTGATGTGTATATATAATACACACACACAATGACACATGAGAATTGGACTTCAGCAAGCTTGGGTGCAAAGGACACCCTCTTTTCCTGCAGTGACATCATGCCCCCTTGTTACCTGGCAACCTCTCCCTCTCTTGTCTGATGCTGAATGTCTCACCTTTTCTCATGGTAATGTCTTGTTTCTATTGCTTGTTTCTGTTGTTGGATGGCTCCTCTCTAAACTCAACTCCTGAGGAAGCTGGCTTGACTTCAAACCCCACATTTACTAATTTCGGGAATGATGTGGAGAACCTGGCATCCAGGAATTTCAGGGGACCCTTGCCCCCTGCAAACCCATAACAATTCTATTTTTATACTTCAACAGAGTTGGTTCAAGTATCCGCTTGGCTTAAATGTAGGTGAGATTTCAAACTTTTGCTTTACCTGGGCTTAAACAACCAGCTCCAGATTTATATAAATTATCATAATTTACTTTTGGACCCATCACTTTACCATACAGCTCCTTCACTATTTCTGGCTGTGCCTGCATTGGATCTGTCAGCAGGAGAGAAGCTGTCCTTTCTAGAAGCAAGCGGAGCTTTTTCCTCCCATCAGTGAGAGAGGAGGCGTTGACGCTCCAAAGAGCTTTGCAAGCAACAAGGGATATACACATCCCCCGTTTTGTTGCCATTCTAAAGTTGGAAGAGAACCATCTCAGAATTCTATTGGAAGTCTGGAAGCTCCATAGAAACGTCTCAAGATGCTCATGATTTGATTCAAAGCCATGAAAGGGGGCTGGTGGCAATGTGCTCTTAGTAATATAAGAATCTGCAGAACATATAGACAAGGAAAGGCTCAGACTGGAAATAAACATTTCCTGTTCAGATTCTTCAGCACCCCTTTGGGCCTTCAATGGTAATTCCAGGAGAACTACTTAGATGGGTTAAATCAACAGAGCTCCAGTTATCTCCATGAAGCTCTTCGATTTATATCAGCTGAAGAGTTGGCGCCACACTCTCCACTTCCTGGTTTCTTTGTCTCTGCAGGAGCTGCCTCCAAAAGAGCAGCAGCAGCTGGAGTTCCTTTCTGTTTTTCTCTTTTGTAGGTGCTCTCCACTGTGCTGTGAACACCTAGTCCTTTTAACAGCTCTCTGTTAGTGACTTTCAATAGCTACAGGCAGCATTGCACTTCTCATCTCTGAAGCCGAAGCTGCTTCATCAGTGATATCTTCCTACTGGCAAATGTGTTTTTTTCTGGCAGGCCACACCAAAGGGATACCTTCTGTGATTTTCAGCTCCCAGTGCTGGGAATGGTTGCAAACTGGAAACTTGTGGATTGGAGCCATCCATCTGTATATTAAGAGCAGCAGTGTGTCCTACTTCACAGAGGATAGTCCTCTATTTGGATAGCAGTCAGAGGTTCTTGGTTTGAAGACATTCTCTGTTTGAAACGTCTAGTCCAAGTTTGTTTTAAAAACTTAAGAAGTATAAAAATGAGACTGGGGCCTTGGAGATGCACATCAACAGTTAGCACCTATTACAGACTGAGCAAACACACACTATAGTGAGACTTGATTTAAGCTTTAGTAATTAATTACTAAATTTGCATTCATTCATATAGAATTGATATGTGCACATTTTTCTGTAAATCTGTGCCTTCTGTCCTCTATTTTGGGGTGGAGAGGGTGATGTGTTAAATGGCCCCTCAGCTCTAAAACAAATTTATTTGGCTGCTGGTAAGTTTCAGTCAAGGTATTTAAGAAAATTTGGTGGATCCAGAAGGCCTGTAAGAGCTACATGCAACCCACAGGCCATACAAATACTAATGAGTGAGAGTGTGAATAAAAAACATTAGCACTTTGGGCAATATAAGAAAAAAGAAATTTACCATGTTCCTTGAATCTAGCATTGGTCCAGAGTCAGAGGTTTCAAGGGCACCAGATGGAGACCCAGGTCATGATCAGGGCTCAGAGCTTACTGCTGGAGATTGGAATACCATTGCAGCTGACGGCTTTGGGTGTGAATTCCCAGAGGAACCTCCCAGACTACCAGGGCATGTAGGGCCAGAGCCTGTGAAGTGTAGGTGGGTTCCCATGAGGCAAGACACAGTGATAACAGCAAGAACCTTTATTGAACTTACAGAACTGGACAGCAAGGGCAAAGCAACCACTTATATACATTTCTGAAGTCCTGGGCCACGCCCACGCCCAACATGATTGGCTGTCTAAACTTCCAAGCTTCGAATCACGACTCAGATTTTAAGGGCCAATGGCAGAGGTCCAATTCTTGAAATGTTCTGTGATTGGATATCATGTATCAAATCAGAACACAAGGCCTCAAAATCCTTAGTCCAGACTCAAGCTCAGGCAAACAAAGACCATTGAATACATAACAGCCTGGACTTTCAAAGGCACCCTTCCCTGAGCCTGCAGAACCAGATTTAGTAAGTGGTTCTAGATTTCTTCCGAGTCTATTGGATTTGGGGTCACAGGTGGACAGGATGCTGTTTTGCTCATATCCAGCTTGCAGGCTTCTCACAGGATGATGGACTAGATGGGCCATTGGCATGATCCAGCAGCTCATCTTACATGTTTACTTTCTTGTGATTTAAGAAGATTTGTTTATATATTACAGTGTCCATATGGAGGCTATCATAAAATGCATTGTGTTGGGGCTGTTATCACGTAGCTCTTTGCGTGCAGCAGTTCTCCATGTGGATCAGACAGCTTTCTCTATGGTGCCACGGAAAGGTCAGTGGGACAGATAAGATCATCTAATTCACGAACAAGCTGCTCAACAGTAGATGCGACAGCTTCCATTTGGAGCCATTTGAAGTAGCCTCCACATGAATGCCAGAATGTGTAAAGCAGCTCTGACTTTCATTCAGGATTAGGGTAAAATAAGCTATCCCATTGAATCCATCTAAACCACTTGGTCCATCTAAACTACTATCACCTATTCTGATTGGCACTGCCTTGCCAGAGCCTCAAACACAAGCCTTTTTCAACACTGCTATCTCAGATCCTTTAGCAGGAGACATCAAGGACTGAACCAGGGATGCTCAACATGCAAAGCTATGATCTGCCACTGAGTGATGACCCTTTCCAACACTGCTCCCATCTTTCTTCACTGCACCATACTATGCATGTTTACTCAGAAGTAAGTCTTGTTGAGTTCAGTGAGATTTACTCTCAGACGTTTGGGGATGGTGCTGCACCCTTAAGAACTATTGGAGACACTGCAATGAATATTCAATACCATTATGTACAGAAGTGATAGTACATTTAAACCACAATGGCTACAGGATGTGACATTTAATTCTCAAAAATGATGAGCACTGTACTAGACATCTGAATCTGTTTCATATTCTGAAATGTGTACCATCCATTGTGTTCTTTGAAACTGTGAGGTATTCATAAAGAAGGAGGAAACTTTCAAATTAAGCCATGAGGCATGTAAAAGAAGAAGTTTATATAAATTTTAGTGTGGAATGGGATATAAATTAATAAATTATAAACAATAAATCGTTTTTCAAAAGTTCTGTTGCATCATTAACTCTGTTAAACCAGACTCTGTTTTCCCATAGAATGAATATATATATATATATATATATATATATATATATATATATATTTGCTTTCGTATATATATATATATATATATATATATATATATATATATATATATGCAAGTTCTTGAAACTATTTATAGTGTTTATGAATTGCATCTTCACTACGAAAACATGCCGGGGCAATGTGCAATAAAAACACGAAGACCGTGTGTGTGTGTGTGTGTGTGTGTGTGAGAGAGAGAGAGAGAGAGAGAGAGAGAGAGAGAGAGAGAGAGAGAGATTGAACTGGGCTTCTCCAACATGTTTTAAAACTATTAATTCCACAGCTCCGCATTTTTTTATCCACTACACAAGAGCTCCTTCTACTGGCAGTATTATTCCTACACATGACCATCCACTATTAGCTCTCACTTTTTGGACAGGGATCTGCAGTTACTTACTTACTTGCAGTTTCACCTAAGGATAAAGACAGGCCTAGTTAAGAGCTTTATTTTATTTTTTAAAAAAATATGTGGTTATTGACCACTGTGTGTTTTTTCTTCCCAACAGCCGTAGAGGCATCCTCACACCTACACAACACCTAAGAGAGAAGAAGAAGAAGAAGAAGAAGAAGAAGAAGAAGAAGAAGAAGAAGAAGAAGAAGAAGAAGAAGAAGAAGAAGAAGAAGAGCAGCAGCAGCAGCAGCAGCAGCAGCAGCAGCAGCAGCAGTTTGGATCTGAGATCCCGCTTTATCACTACCTGAAGGAGTCTCAAAGCGGCTAACATTCTCCTTTCCCTTCCTGCCCAACAACAAACACTCTGTGAGGTGAGTGGGGCTGAGAGACTTCCGAGAAGTGTGACTAGCCCAAGGTCACCCAGCAGCTGCAGGTGGAGGAGCGGGGAAGCGAACCCAGTTCACCAGATTACGAGTCTACTGCTCTTAACCACTACACCACACTGGCCTCATTTGAGCTTCAAATATATCTCTGACCACATTCTATCTTACATCTGCAATCAGGGCTGTGTACCCATGGCACTTAAAAGTGGATTTCATGCGTTCCACATGTGCATATTTTTGACATTGTCCCCATGACGCTGCCCACATCCAGGTGACAGCACAATGCCCCCCCCCCCCCGCATTTAATTAAGATTTTCCCAATATGCAAATAATGCAGCAAAGCAGGTGGGGGGAGGGAATCAACATTAACGTGCATGTCCACCAACTGTGGATGTACTGAAGCCCATTCTGTGTGTGGGTTCATGTTTTGTTTTCATGTGTAGTGTCATTTTGCTGCTGCCATCTGTCACCACACACCAGCTACTTGCACTCACAAGATGCTCTTCGGTCGGCACACATGGCTGTTTCTCAATATTCTTTTTTAACTCGCTGTTTTGAGGAAGTCTGATATATAGGAACACTGGTGTCTCTATTAAAAATAATAATAATCATCAGCCATCCTGTGTACATGTCCATAATAGACCTCAGTTTTCCTGGGAATGTGGGGAAGGACTGTTTGAGGGGAGGGAACAATAGCACACAGTGTGGATACATCCCATTAAGGACTGTCTGCTAGTGTGGCTGGGGAAAACAGTGGTACCTCGGGTTAGAAACACCTCAGGTTACAAACACTTCGGGTTACAGACTCCGCTAACCCGGAAGTAGTACCTCAGGTTAAGAACTTTACCTCAGGATGAGAACAGAAATTGTGCTCCGGCGGCACGGCAGCAGTGGGAGGCCCCATTAGCTAAAGTGGTGCTTCAGGTTAAGAACAGTTTCAGGTTAAGAACAGACCTCCAGAACAAATTAAGTTCTTAACCCGAGGTACCACTGTATTGCAATACAGTTCAACTGAAAATACTTGTATGTAGATGTATATTCACAAAAGAACACACAGGGCAGCAATCAACTAACTTACTTGTTAGCACAAGGATTACTGCTAATGCACACACACACCCCAAAAAAAATCTGCTCTGGAGTGTTGGGGGGGGGAACCCTGAACAGATTTAGGGAGTGTATGGTGGGAAGAAATTGGAGAAAATCCTCTTCTCAGAGGTCTCCTTCATAAAATGCAACCTACCCTAGGACATCTTCAGTCAGCGTCTTGGCCTTTTATCATTTTCATTGAGTACGCAAACTCTCCCAGCGTATTGTTTCATAAAAAGCCTCTCCAATTTAAAGAGAGATTAAAAGGTATTGTAGTGCAGAGGCAGACTTTATATATAATCATGAATCCTGCCTATTGCCATAATTGAGGTATAGTGCACATTTTTACAAACTGCAAGAGTAAAGGTCTGAGGAGAGGCTCGAGCGTGACAAACAAACAGGAATGCAGATAGATGGTGGTGAAATCAGGTATGCATAATAGGCTGTGATCATCCTTAATAACAAAACCCAGATGTCTCCAGCAAGCAGATTGAGCCACACCCCAAAGGTCGGGTGGGGCAGGGGGACATCTGCATGGCCCCATCTCATTTGGCATATGCAGGACACTGCTTCAGTTGCCGGTTTATTTTATGTTGGCAAATCCAAAGCAGCTCCTCAGGATTAGTTGGCAAGCCACAGGTGTTGCTTTTTCTGGTTTAAGTGTTAGATGTGGCCACCCAGCAGAAAGGGCTGGGAGGAGCCCACAGATACACGCACCCCAAAAGGTCACAGGGGATCTGGCCAATTTCTGACTGAGCACCGGACGCTGACCTGCTCCTGCTCCTCCCTCATGGCATCCTTGGCAGAACCCACTTTTCTGGCCCTTAAACTAGCTGTCCTACATCTGTGTTGCGGCTGCTCTGGCCCAATGAGCCTCCTGCTTTAATGGCGGTGTTGTTTTAATAGGGTTGTCTTATCTTATTGCATATTTTCATTGTCTATGTTTATATCTTCTTCTTATTTAAATGGGATTGCTTTATTGTGCATTTGCATTATGGATATTTACATTCCAAGGTCAGTGTAAAACTGTTTTTTATGCTTCGTAAACTGCTTAGAAGCCCATTTTAGTATTAAGAGATAAATTAAAGGTTTCAGCAGTGTAACTGTTGTGTTACCTCCTGTACAGGGATGCGGGTGGCGCTGTGGTCTAAACCACTGAGCCTCTTGGGCTTGCTGAACAGAAGGTCAGCAGTTCGAATCCCTGCAATGGGGCGAGCTCCCATTGCTCTGTCCCAGCTCCTGCCAACCTACTAGTTTAAAACCGCTCCAGTGCAAGTAGATAAATAGGTAGCACTGTGGCAGGAAGGTAAATGGCATTTCCATGCGCTCTGGTTTCCATCACGGTGTCCCATTGCGCCAGAAGCAGTTTAGTCCTGCTGGCCACATGACCCGGAAAGCTGTCTGTGGACAAACGCCTGCTCCCTCGGCCTGAAAGCAAGATGAGCGCCGCAACCCCATAATTGCCTTTGACTGGACTTAACTGTCCAGGGATCCTTTACCTTTACCTTTTACCTTACATCCTGTACACCAGTTCATCTAAGTCCCATTCAGGTGGTTTAATCTCTCATGCAAATGAGGGAGGGAGGGGACAAGTGCACTTGCTTCAGCCACCCATTGCCATCCCAACTGCCTTCAGTGATCTTCCAGGGCTCTTACAGGGAGATGGCATGAGTAGAGCAGGCTCTGTTGTGCAGTTCAGCCCAGTGGCGTAGCGTGGGGGGTGCAGGGGGGGCCGGCCGCACCGGGCGCAACATCTGGGGGCTAGGGTTAGGGGGCGCAAATCCACGGGTTAGGGGGCGCAAATCCACGGGTTAGGGGGCGCAAATTACTTGCCTTGCCCCGGGTGCTGACAACCCACGCTACGCCACTGGTTCAGCCCCCAACATGTGGAGAGCTGCAGGTGCCTATGGTGATGAGGGGAGAGGGTGGGCCAGGGAGCACAGTCCCACTCTTCCCCCTCCCCTGATGATAATCACATGTAGGGGACAGCTGAAGAGGGCTTTAGTTTGTACCCTGTCTTTGTACAGTGGATGGAAATGAAGGCTATGACTGAATTGTTAGCACTTGTCTGAAATACAATAGTAACAGTTTATTTGCACTTACAGTTTCTTCCACATTCTGGTTCTCTTGCTTAAGAACTCCATTTACAAAAGCTGCTGAATGGGCCTCAGAACATCTGACCTGCGAGAACTGCTGTTCTAAAGATTATTGGGGTGAAGAATTGTTCAAGAGGTTTTATTGGGGACAAGGTTTTATTGGACGGTACTTAACGTTTGCTGTGATTGGTTTTTGTATCTTTCTTGTTAGACCTTATTATGAATTTTTGGGGGGTTGTTGGATTTTATTGTATACCTACTGAATTGTTCTCATTTATGGTTTATGACTACTTGAATTTTGCTAGATTTTTGTAATTAGGTAAATGTTTTGAAGTTGCAAGCTGCCTTAAGCATGGTTCAACCTTGGAAAGGTGGCATGCAAATGAAGATGAACATAAGGTCTGCTACACCAGACAGTGGCCCATCTAAACCAGCATTGTTATCACCGTGGTTAACCAGCTGCCTATGCAGTCAGGGGTCCCTTTACCTTTATCTTTTATGGGAAGCTCATAATCAGAACCCCCACCCACCTCCATGGTTTCCATAAACTCTTATTCAGAAGCATGAGGCCTCCAGCAAGTGGAAGCAGAACACAGACATTATGGTTAGTAGCCATTGTTAGTCTTGAACTTGTCTAATCCTCTTTTAAAGCTAGCCAACTTTTCTGCCATCTTGTTTAAACTTGTAAAGAGGATCTGCAGGTTACAGTGTAACCTCAGCCCAAAGGAAACAAGATTATGGTGAGACATAACCACAACCTTTTAGATGTCTAAAAGAAGGTTACCCAAAATATTTTTTTTTTACCTTGCTACTAAGGAAAGGGCAATGGGTTTAACTCAGAAATATTCAGTTAGATGATTTCATACCTGTTTATTACCTGAAAAGTAGCAGAGTAAACTGTCAAGAAGAGTTTGAAATTCCTTCCAGTGGAAAATTCTGAATGGCTAAATAAATATTTGTAAAGAGTGGTAGAACTATAATAAATGGAAGACATAGGAAGATAGTGAAATCTTTTCTGTGACTACAAAGCAGTAGGCAAACTACAAGGTTTTCCTGTCCATCCTCATTATTCTGTTTGTCAAAAAAGAGGCGAATGGCAGAAATGGTTGCCTCTGTGTTTCCAAAAAAAAAAAAAAGGCAAACTCCTAAGATTAGAAGTTCAAGCTAAAGAAATCAAATGCGGGCCATTCTAAAGAGAGAGAAATCCAATGCCTTAAAAGAAAATATTTAGCTGGGCACATGATTTGTTTTTTAAAAATCAGCGGTTTGTTAGCCCTCTTAATATCTTATGCAACATAAAACCTTGCCTTTATGTAATATTGCCTGCTTATCACTTCCAGATATTTAGAAACAAAAGCCATTGTTTGTGCAAGAGTTAAGCTGGAGGTACAAGGTGCACTTATGCAATCAAGTGTCCATCAAGATTAACTTCTTACTCTCATTTAGTCTTAAAACAATCTGAGACCTTGGCTTGTCCTTTGCCTTATGCCATACACAGCTCACACATCCTTGCAGATGAGCTCCAACAAGCTAAAAATGATTTCCATACTTTCTTGGGAATATTCAGTAAGTGCTTGTCAAAAAATATCAATACATATTCCATGAATGTTAATTGATTTACAGCTAGGTCTTTGTATTGCTCCGTTAGCATTGCAAGCCATGGCTTTGTAGCAACGATACAAGCAGATTGACCCACATACTACCATATATATGCCACACCTCTACCAACATGTCCCAACCCGCTCTAGATGATATATAGATTAGATTAGATTAGATTAGATTAGATGAGATGATAGATTAGATGATAGATAGATAGATAGATAGATAGATAGATAGATAGATAGATAGATGATAGATAGATAGATGATAGATAGATAGATAGATAGATGATAGATAGATAGATAGATAGATAGATAGATAGATAGATAGATAGATAGATAGATTAGATAGATGATAGATAGATGATATAGATAGATGATTGATAGATAGGTATAGATGATAGATAGGTGATAGGATAGACTTCCACTCATCTCCAACCTAGTGCTTTTACAGCTTCCACCAGCCCTAGGCAGCATGACCATTGGCCAAGGATCATGGGAGTTGTGGTCCAACATACATTTGGAGAGCATCCGGTTGGAGAAAACTGCTTGGCTTGGTCCAGATTGGTGCAACTGTAAACAGTAATGGGACTAGCTAGTATGGCCGAGGATGATTCCAGGGGGTAGTCTTTGGGGAACAGGATGGTCGTGGTGCCACCCACCTTGACAGAAGTGATGGCATGGTTCCTCCTCAAAAGGCACCCCTTTGACCCTGCAGTATTTGACTGATACCTCCCAATGGCCAATATCACCCTTTTAGACAACGTGGTCATGTCGCATGGTTGATGGGTAGTGTATCTTCTGTTGCAGAGTGGGACACGGCCTCCTCTGTGGCTGTGGAACTATTGTGGAAAAATAGTTGTCCCCTCACTGCTGACTTTAGCAGGTGCTAAAAGTGTATCTCATTACACAGGCATTTGGGGCAGGAAGGTGGTGCCTGAATCACTTAATAATTGTTGCTTGTTATTGTTTTTAGTTTATTGCTAGATTGTTGTGAACTGTGCTTTATTTGTACACCACTCTGTGATTTTAAGGACTGATGGGTGGTTTGGAAGTATAAATGATCATCAGTGATATATGTGAAAACACAAAGGTTTTGGTTGGTGGAGAATCTAACCCTTTTTCCTAGGCCCAAAGTCCTACTGAAATAAATAGGACTTCTGAGTATGTCTCCTGGCTGAAGGAAGTTTTTGAGGCTACTAATACTTTTTGAAGTGTCACCCTCTGCATGTCTGCTCCAAAGTAAATCCTGATGGGTTCAATAGAACCTTCTCCCGCGTAAGCATGCAGGACTGCAGCCTTAGATCCGAATGTGTCACTGGTAAACATTGTTAATGTGAGGCAGAAAACAGATCATTTTAAATCAAGCGTACATCTGATTGCCTTCAAATTACAGATGTGAGAAACACAGGAACCAATTTACACATCACTTGGAAAAACATCATTAGACCCTTTCTGGAGTGGATACCTGAGGACAGGCCTTCAAAGAGAAAGCATCAACAGAAAAATTGCCCTGCAGAAAGCTCATGCCTCCTGCAGTTACAAATAACACCTAAAATTACTATAATTGAGAGAGATTAAAAGGGGGCGATGTGGCTCTGCAGTTCAAAGTGTTGCATCTCTGCGCTTAGCAGCTCTATGCCAGCGGACACATTCATTGCTCCTCTGTATAGGCAGTTAGTCAGTGCAGCACCTGGTTCTTTTTCATGCATAGCTGACCAAACAACAAGGGAGAGAAAAGCATTTAGGAATGTGTGGTTTCAAAAAAGCAAAAAGTGGAAAGGGCAGGCGTAGGGTTAGAGCAAAACTGAGGCTGCAAGCCTAACCGTGTCTACTCCCTGAATTCAAGTTATCCGTGACTCAATTCCAGTTGATTTTAATGAAAACAGACTTCAGCTAGCTTAGTCTGGCTTCAGCCCATTGTTCTAAAGCCCACCTTTATATTTTCTTTGGAAATTCTGTGTCTAAAATTGTTGGTGCCTCCATAATGACACTAGTAAAGCATGGTGGGAGTTCTTGAGTGAAATGTGCTACAAAAGAGCAAGCAGGCTATTATTAATGTAGGTGGTGAGCCTCCAACGACTTGCTTCAGCAGCTATTGCTACACTTGAATAAGAGTCTCTAGAAGCAAACGAGACTTAATTTCCAAGCCAATGTGCTTAGGACTGGGGTGGAGGAAGAGTGACCCAGTGCCACGCAACCTGGAGCTGTGCCAGATACATTGCCTTTGAGCACACCTGATAAAGGCTATTGCATTCCATTCTGTATTGAATTTGAGGACCCAGAAAGAACCAAGCAGAAAGTTCACTGTCGCTGCTGCCACTATAGGGCCAGTGGAACAGACAGGAATGGACCTCTGGGCCAAAGATCAGAGTCAAACAGTTCAGGGGACCCCTGCTGGTACCTTCCCCACCCCACTCAAATGACCACTCAGAAAGTGGCAATTTGAAATGGGGAGCAGTGGCAAAGAGACCCAGCATCATTCTTTCCTCCTCCATATTTTTTTAAAAATAAAATCATAGTCAAGGGGCACCCAGGCAGCCATGTACACCATTAAGGATGCGCTTATTATTTTATTATTTTTTTGACTTAAAATCATAGAAAGGCCCACGAGGATCATCTAGCCCAATGCCCTTGCAACGCAGGAATCTCAGACCCATAACCCCGAGATTAAGAGTCTCGTGCTCTACTGATTGAGTTCTCCATCATGAGCAAATGCGTTATCCTTTTCTACAACAAATGGTGCTTATTCCCCAGCAAACGTACTTAGCATCAGGGCAACAGAAGCAACCCCCAGTTTATTCCTGTATTCAGGAATGGTGCTAAGATTTAAGTGAGTTTAAATTGCACGTTTTCAGAGTATTTCTTCTTCCTTTATAGGGTTGGCAATCTTTTGTTTGTTTGTTGGCTTTAATGTATCATAAATGTAGAAGCAGTTGTAAAATAGGGAATGAGAGGAATGGGGGGTGTTAATTGTGTGTCTTACAATTTAAGTAATACACATGACCACCTAAAGGGGCTCCCAGAAGACTCTTTACTCCAGGTCCAAAATTACTTAGCTGCTCTGTTTATGTGCCTCCACCCTCTCTTCTTACTCTGGTGAAGAAGTCCAGAATACCCCTGCTGGAAGGAGAGATGGAATCACAGAACTGTGAATCAAAGAATCATAGAATTGGAAGAGACCGCAATCCTCTACAATGCAGGAATATTTTGCACAATGTGGGGCTCAAACCCACAACCCTGAGATTCAGGTAGGTAGCCGTGTTGGTCTGATGCAGTTGAAATATATATATACAAATTAAAAATTGCCCAGTAGCACCTTAGAGACCAACTAAGTTTGTTCTGGGTATAAGCTTTCATGTGCATGTGTGTCTGAAGAAGTGTGCATGTACATGAAAGCTTATACCCAGAACAAACTTAGTTGGTCTCTAAGGTGCTACTGGACTACCTTGAGATTGAAAACCTCATG
Source organism: Podarcis bocagei (assembly GCF_964188305.1). Lineage (NCBI taxonomy): Eukaryota > Metazoa > Chordata > Lepidosauria > Squamata > Lacertidae > Podarcis > Podarcis bocagei. The sequence goes on along the minus strand of NC_138126.1, from coordinate 56,623,889 downwards.
CTCTATTGACTGAGGCTGATATGGCCCATGATCTGAGTTCATTAAAGATCCTGGTTTGGACCTTTTCAGTTCTTAACTGACGCTGTAGGGTAGTAGGCTGGGGATAGTATTGTTCAGGGGAAGGGAGGTTGTTCACAGAATTGTACAAAGGGCAAGCCGTCCATGTGTTTTTCTGTCTACAGTTCTCTCAGAAACACCCACAGCATTATAGCTAGTTCCCACAGTCTGATTTGCATAGGGAATTTGTCAATTTCACTTGCTCTCAGAAGAAGTGGGTAAGTGGAACTGGGAATCAAGAAGTAGCCTTTGAAAAGAAAAAAGAAAAACCCAGAAAGTTCACCAAATGACAGCACATTAGAAGAATTATCTTGCTTGTATTTGCTCAGTTCCTCATCACACACCATACAAGCAAACATACTGCTGGAGCGGTATGCGGAGCATCCAGCAGTCATGAAAAAATAGAAGTTGTATGAAATGGGAACAAACCAATAGGTGCTGACTTCACAATTAAAGTACTGCTGGGGGAATCTGAATTATGGTGAATATAGGAGAGCGATCACTAGGATTGCAGCTTTGTGAATAGCCCTACTGACTCTGTGGTTTTAAGAGCAGCCTGATTCACATAAATATACCAGGTGAAACTTTTTCTATCACACTCTTATGCTAGAAGAATGGCAGCCCATAGAATCACATTTCTCCAATGCCACAAATCTGATTAGCTCTCAGTTCACAGGCTAGCTGAGATATATACCCACAACACACACTGAATGAGCAAGCTGGGAGAAGAAGGACATCTGGATTCCCCACAACAGCTGAGTAATGGCATTTGTCTGGAAAGTCCCTGAGATCGTACTTTCTGTGAACAAGGTGCCTTTTTTCAGATTCTTTTTCCTTGAAAAGGTGTCCTCATTTTCTCGGTATTGTCCTCCAAACTAATAAAATGGTTGCACTACTCTTTTGAAGGCCAGCGAATAGCTTTGCACAGGCAGCTACCCTTTCCTTCTACCCACATTTTAGATCTCTTTATTAACAGAAAATTGTCATCCCATATTTGTAGGCAGAATGGTATTCAAAAAGGCTGCATTCATACATATGCCATGGTTTGTTTTAACCATGCTGTGTTCAACAAACCATGAGTCATCTCAATTATTATTATTATTATTATTATTATTATTATTATTATTATTATTATACTGCCCATCTGACTGGGTTGCCCCAGCCATTTTGGGCAGCTCTCAGCAAATATTAAAAACACAATAAAACATCAAGCAAAAACTTCCCTATACAGGGCTGCCTTAAGATGTCATCTAAAAGTCAAATAGTTGTTTATTTTCCTGACATCTGATAGGAGGGCATTCTACAAGTCAAGTGCCGCTACTGAAAAGGCCCTCTGCTGGGTTCCCTGTAATTTCACTTCTCACAGTGAGGGATCCCCAGAAAGGCCTCGGAGATGGACATCATTGTCCAGGCTGAGCGATGGGGGTGGAGATGCTCCTTCAGGTATCCTGGGTTGAGGCCGTTTAGGGCTTTAAAGGTCAGCACCAACACTTTGAATTGTGTTCGGAAACATACTGGGAGCCAATGTAGATCCTTTAGGACAAGTGTTATATGGTCCAGGCGGCTGCTCCCAGTCATCAGTCTAGCTGCTGCATTCTGGATTAGTTGTAGTTTCCGAGTCACCTTCAAAGTAGCCCTACATAGAATACATTGCAGAAGTCCAAGTGGGAGATAACCAGATGATGTACAACTCTGGCGAGACAACGCAGGTAAGTAGGGTCTCAGCCATTGCACCAGGTGGAACTGGTAGACAGCTGCCCTGGACACAGAATTGACCTGTGCCTCCCTGGACAGCTATGAATCCAAAATGATCCCAAGGCTGCACACCTGGTTCTTTAGTGGCACAATTACTCCATTCAGGACCAGGGCATCCCCCACATTTGCCTGCCCCCTGCCCCCCAGAAACAGTACTTTTCTCTTGTTGGGATTCAACCTCAATCTTCTAGTCATGGCTTGTTTCTTGCCTCTGTAGCTTAGCAAGTGTCTGGTGTAGGGTGACAAAATAAACAGCTGTTAAGCAAGACTTTTGGGTTCAGCCATAACACCAAACCATAGTTAAAAGTTCGTGAGCCAACAAGAAGCCATGGCTTTATATCATGGGTTGTTGCTAGGAAACAAACCACAGTCTGCTGAGTTGGGTTTGGGCAAAGCATAGCTTGCAAGCTAGACCAATATCTTAGATTGATTAAAGAACAATACATGACCAGCATCAGTATCAATATAATCAAACAATAAACCATCAACAATTTAAAAAAACAGCAGCGGGAGGAGCAAAAGCAACAACAACTGGAGTGCTTTGTGCTCATGGCAATCATGTTGTCTGACTCTTTCCTCAAGTACAAAAACAAATTTTGCCCACTATAACTCAATCCACATTGAGGAAGATTGTGGCAGCATGAAAAATTGCAGTGTGTGGTTGTGACAAATAACTCAGACAACAGCGCTATCTGGGAAGACAAGAAGCATCTTGTCATAACAAACTGTCCCTAACATACATGCATATTAGGACATTTCTTAACTTTCCAGTCATACTCATAAAACGGTGTATTCAATCCATGCTCATCTGCAAAGTGCTGTGTAATTGATATTAGCAAACACTACCCTTAAACGCCTCTCAAACCTGCAAATATTTGCAATCACAATTTATGTTAAATGTTCAGAACCCTGCTTGGTTTCAGTAGGACCACTTATGAGATGGCAGGCAAAGCAGACATATTTACAGCTTTATGCTGTCATTCCATTATGTCTTGAGCCCCATGGCACTGTCAAGATCGGGCCTGGGTTGGCAGGCCCCAACACAAGAGAAGGAAGCGGGGGGAGGAGGGAAAAGATGGGAATCAGAGTCAGAGGAGGGAAGATGCTTCAGAAGGGGAACAGACATGCGGACACCTACCCCTAATATCCCAGCACAGCAGAGAGTCTCAGTGGAGACTGGCGAGGGCTGTAGGCAATGGGGGGGGGGGCAGTGATCAGGAGCCTGAACAGGAGGATGCAATATTGTTACCTAGGACCAGATGCCATCTCTAGAGATGCAAGCAGACCAATGCATCCCAGAGCAACACACATTTGCAAACTGAGTGAATATTATGTGTAAGCATGCCAGTGCCTCCTCTTTGAAAGACAAACATGGGGGAAATGGAAACTGTTGAGATACCTTAGATGCTTCCATCCAGTTGTGACTGTCTTGCCTGATTCCTGAACTCTGTGTCTGCTGCCAAGCCTATGCCATTACTTGCTTGGAAAAAAATTGCTTTCTTATTTAAAACTAAGTCTCTTTCTGTATGTGTTGGGAATGAAGCAGGACTTATTGTTACATTTTGAGGGGAGCTAATAATACAGATACAGTACAGCACAAAACTGTCTTACTGTATCAGACCTAAGCTCTACAGTGGTACCTCGGGTTACAGACGCTTCAGGTCACAGACGCTTCAGGTTACAGACTCCACTAACCCAGATATAGTACCTCGGGTTAAGAACTTTGCTTCAGGATGAGAACAGAAATTGTGCTCCGGCGGCGCAGCAGCAACAGGAGGCCCCATTAGCTAAAGTGGTCTTCAGGTTAAGAACGGACCTCCAGAAAGAATTAAGTTCTTAACCCTAGGTACCACTGTATTTAGTTCAGCATTCTCCTGTCAACAGTGGCTAGCAAGATACCCCTGGGAGGTTCAAAAAGGCATTATGGCGATAATCTTTCCTTGGTTTCTACAAGTGGTGAGTAGTTCCAGGGGTGCAGCACATACCCAGGTTTGCATCCCTTTGGAAGGAGGTTGTTACAGAAAATATACAGGTGGAGCACAGATTTGAGGCACACAGCTTAGAGCCTGTGACAGCTTAAAACAAAGGGGGGCAGTTGCCCCCCCTGAATCAATAAAAGCCAATACAAATCTGATGTTCTCCCCCACACACACACACTAAAACAGAACATCAGAAACAATAATCTATTAATATGTCCAACCAGTTATAAAATTTAGCAGCCTCCCTTGAGTATTGTGATCAAATAGTGCCCCCAGGTGAGAGAATACATGGACCTCAGGTTGGCACAATAAATATCACAGCTGAGGCAGGATATAAAGCTGTGTTTCACACATTCAAGCTTACCATTACAGACCCTGCATTACACCATACCGGTTCTAGTAATAACTGAATATGCTGTTTAAACTGACAATCTTGCAGGACTATGCTGTTGAATGGTATTACAAGGAACATTGCAGGAAAGTCGAGTCTTTAATGAACTGAGCAACTCACTAGCATTATTGCTTAGGGTTACTGTGAGAATAAACACCACAACATTTGTGTACTCTTAGTTAACGAGAATGACTTCCTTTCAGACATAAATTTGAAATACAAAATACAACGTCAGGGAATGTTTTTCAAAACGTGCCAACATTTACAGTATCGGATAGCTTTCCTAAAACGTCAACTCGAGGAGCCAAATGCCTGCATGCCTTCCTGATCACAAGAAAAGGGTTACCCAAATGTATTTTAAAACGTTCAAATTGAAAAATAAAATAAAACACCACTATTAGACGGGGGAGGCAAAATTTTGAAAGGTGTAAGTTCAGAGCAAAACCTTCCCTGGTTCTGAAAACATGGGAGATTGCAATCGTGGGTCTGCCTCTGTTAAACCAGTTTCTGTCCACAGAAAGAAAGAAAGATGCCCTTTTCCGCCCTTGATCTGACACTATAATGGGCTGCGGTGGATCTTATGACAGGCAACAGTGCAATGATAAACCATAAGGAAAGAAACCTGCACAGAGAAGCAACGAAGCTTTTTATCGGAACGCCCTGTTATCTCAAATCGGAACACATTCAACTCCGCGAAAATCCTTCCAAAGCTCGTCCACTGTTTACTGTATTTCAGAAAAGGAAATAAACAGCGGAAGGAACGGAAGGCGAGGATGTCCTCCTGCGGAACCATTTTAACGGAGGCTCGTGTTTCCAGTCGGAAACACAATAACGCAGCCCGGTCTGCGTCTATGGCCGGGCTTTGTGGCTTCCCAGAGTGCCTTGCGAGTGCCGCTTCTCTTCCGGTTTTGGTCTGAACTGTGGCGGAGCTTCAGGTGAGCTTTCCCTCTCTCGATCCGCTTCCATCCTTCCCGAGGGATACCCCAGAGCGGCGAATGGCCGGCGCAGAAGGGATGGGACGCCTTCCTAAGAGGCCGTTTCGTGCTCTGTGCCCGAGGGATGGGAATGAGATCAGCTTGGAGCGTCTGAAAGGTGGAGTGGGGTGGGTGGGTGGATGAAAAGGTGGGAAGAAAGGATAGCTGAAGTGCGCGCGGTATCGCCCTTGGCACGGTCGGGGTCCCGCTTGGTTGTCCTGTGGGGTGTCTGGACCTTGTATCTTGGCAGGATATTGGATCCAGCATCCCAAGTTTATATGAAGTTCGCTCCTGTGTAACAATCCCTATCACATGTGATGTTGCGGCCACTAGAGATTATACGAATGCATGGAGAAATCATGTCAGCATTTTGTGCCGTGCAAGTTCCATCTTCTGCTGCTACAGACCTGTGACAGTGTGCATGTCTACACTGAGGTCAACCAAACCTACTGGTGTGTTTTGGATGGCAGCTGTAGTCTCAATTAATTGCCAGGTATCTGTGGAGTCTCGTTGTCTTCATGACTTCCCGGAGACATTTAACTGCATGGATGCATAATACTGAACTAGGTGCCCTTTTGGTCTGATTCAGCAAAGCAGATCTTAGAAAGGTGTTTAGGATGTTAGATGGACATTGGTTTTAAAGTTTTTCTACAGAAACTTGTTCCTGTGGAGCTGAGGAGCTCTGCTATTCTGTGTTTGAAAGGAACACTTCTGATTCTTCTTCTTTTTCACAGGTTTGAGCCATGGCCAAGTCCAAGAACCACACCACACACAACCAGTGTAAGTTTGCATAGAGGTCAGGGAGTGAATAGTGGTCAGTAATTGTTTATCAAGGTATAGTTGGAGGCATGTAGTTAGCAGCTCTGAGCATGCAGAAGAGTTTTAAGTAATGGTAACTGTAGTTGACCTCTTGAAACAACAGATACGTTGATTAAACTTTCAGTATTTATAAGTGAGGGGATCCACATCCCTTTACTAATAATTCCAAATAACTGGGCGCTGAAATATAATTCATTGTTTCTCTATCATGTTTTCTTTGACTTGCATAGTGTGCCAGGAATAACTGGTCTGATCCAAAATAACTATAAGCAAACATTAATATACATGAAATCTAGATTCAAGTTTAATAAGACTGAATATCTGTATCCTATATTTAGTTTGCATTCTAACTGAAATTGCAGTGGGTAAACAGTCTCATATAGGGCACTCTTAAGTTTTGGCTGGTCCTGCTAGCCAAGCAATTGTTGTCTGGTCCTCTCCCCCCCCCCCCAGTTGCCTTGATGGAGGTAAACACCCCAAGGAAGCTTCAGAAAACCACTTTCTTTCAGGAAAGTCAAGTCAGGGAGTCTGCCATCTTCAACTGATGGAGGAAAGCTGATCATGCAACAGCTTCATCCTTGCCGTGGCGATTGTAAATGTCAATGCCTGGCCCCAAAATTACCCACTTTTCTGGTGCTGATCATAGCATAGCGAGAATAATCCCCAGTTTAGCTCTTTCAGGGCTTCCAGATGATCCTCATTTGGAAACCATCCTTGAATGTAATGGTCTCCAACAGTGGTAGGCAAGCATGTTTTTCTCTCACTAATAATATTACATGGGTAGTATCCATTTGGAATAATAGAAGAGCATGGACTTCATTGGCCACTGTGCTTGTGGATTTAATTCAATGTAGGTGTTGTCAGAAGTTGGGGAAAGAATAGAAGATTTACAGTTTAGTCCTAACTGCATACACATTGGAGTGACACCCATTCATTTAAAACAGATTTCAAATAAAAAGTAGGCAGGAATGCACCTTTTAAGAGTGCTGCCAGGATGGTATTTGTAAGGGTGGCAACAGAGAACATTTGACAGTATGTTGACATTTCCTGCCTCCCAATATACTCTCATGACTCAAAGGGAAAGTTATACAGAGAAAGCATATCTTTGAAAATAAGATCCAATAGCATTTGTTTTTATGAACATTGAGTGCTTCACGTATCGAGAGCCCACCAATTTTGGCCATCCTTGATAGATAGCCAAAACTGGTGCTTACTAGGGACTGCCCAGATTCAGGATTTTAACTAGGGACTTTTGCACTAGCTCACAGGACTTTAAAAACCCACATGTGTGACAGAGGCAGATAACGCTAGCCTGGAGTGGTCATGCTCACTGGAGCTGATGGGAGTTGTAGCCCAAAATATCTGAAGGGCACCAAGATGGCAAAGGGTGATGGACAATATCAACAGCCTTTATCCTTAATGTGAAAATGGTATCCCTTAACAGCTCGCAAGTGGCACAGAAATGGCATTAAGAAACCCAGATCAAATAGATATGAATCTCTGAAGGGGGTAAGTGCATTTTTTCCTCATCAGCAACTGCTTTCACCCATTACTAGTGGGCTTGTAGAGGCCTTGCATGCTAAGATTGTATGATAACAGAGAATGACATTAAGTGTCACTTTATTTGGCAATTTTATGTTATAATTTTGCTTGATTAATTTATGATAGATAGACTTACTTAGTTATTTATTGGTCCTTTTGTATGATTTTGCAATTGTGGTATATTGTTTTTCTCTATTTTCATTATGATGTTCCTCACTGTAGAATTGAGAACACTGTAAATTATGTAAATAGATAAATAAAGTCTGTGTCATATTCAGTGAATCTTGCAAAATGCAACCTGCACTTTGTACACTTGAGGCTCCATCTGCACTATACTTTTAAATTAGTATCATACCACTTTGAATAGTCATGTTTTCCCCCAAAGACTCCTGGGAAATGTGGTTTCCTAAGTGCTAAGAGTTGCTGGGAGACACCTGTTCACCTCACAGAGCTACAGATCTCAGAGTGGTTTAACAATCAATACCTCTTCCCAGGAATCTTTGGGGAAAGCCATGACTACATAAAGTGGTATGATGATTGCTTTAAATGTATAGTGCAGAGGGGACCTGAGTTTGAATATTACTGGTGTTTTGTTATATCCTTTTCGTATCTGGCCATTGTTGAGGAACCTCTTACTACAAGTCAGCTTTAAAATTCTTATTTGGATAGAAATGAGTGATACAGAATAGTCTCTTGGTGCAATGGAAAGGGGGTCTTCTCACGGTGAAAGAACCAGCCTGATAACACTCCTAAACGTGGTTTCTTCATTGCTCACAAATGTTGGAAACTAACCTGCTTGGCAGTTTTTAGAACCTGGAACGGTGCTTTTCTAATGCCTCTCTCGAAGCAAGTATTGTCTGCTGTCTAGAGTTGGTGAACATATGCCTATATAGAAGATAGGTTCTTATTTGCCCTTCTTGCTAGATGGGCTGCTCACCTACATTTTGTTTGGAAACTTAGCTTTTTGTTTGCCAGCTTGAATTATGGCCATCACCATGGTTCTTTATGTGGTTGATCACAGTACCATAACATGATGTCAGAGACAGAGATGTATAAGACTACTGGAAAAGCCGGCAGGTTTGAGCCAGACAGAGCAGGTTGGTGAGCCTGATGTGGCCAAAGGGCTGCTTTATTGAAGAACAGGACTGTGCAATAGTATTAGACCTCGGTTAGTTGTCCCACCCTAAATACTAGGACTTGTACCCAGCTATATGAGTTGCTAAACAAATTATATTTCTCCTCTCCCCCCCCCCCCCCGTTTTCTAGGTTGATCCCAAGTTCCTGCGGAACATGCGTTTTGCAAAGAAACACAACAAGAAAGGGCTGAAGAAAATGCGGGCCAACAACGCTAAGAATGCCAAGTAACCAGCTTGCCTCCAGATGGCAAAAGGGACTGACTTGCTTGGCAATTGACTAGCAGTTGTTTTCATCTTTTCACTCAAGGCGTTTTGTATAAATAAAACTGAGTGTAATGTGTGGATGCTGTGCTTTCTGTTTTCACCCTACAAGAGATTACACCTTCTTAAGGTGATTTTATTCCTTCGGGGGGAAAGTGTCCCACTTTATTTTCCCGTATTAAAATTGCTCAGGGGTTGCTCCATATTGTGGGGTATGCCATGGGAAATTAGAGGGGGTGGAGCAAAACAGAGGGGGGGAGAAAACCTCAGGCAGTGCAGGGCTTAGCCTTAGCACAAAGGGTTGCAAGCTGCCAGGAGACTGGGGAAGTGGAAATCCTGAGCCCTACAAAACCATTGCGATAGGGGAGCCCAGTTACACACATGGTAGTGAAAGAATTTACATAGCTTCTTGGGACCTTGTGCAGTTGGTGGGAAGAGCTAGGAGTGATGAATTTCACATGGTAACAACGTCCTAAAGGGTAGCTGTATCAGTGTGCTACAGCAAAAACAATGTAGCACCTTAAAAGCTGAAGCTCTTGTATAATTGACTTCATCCGATTCATGAACTGTTACCACTCCGTTGACAGTTATGTACACGTATCACATATAAAAGCATACAGAGAGGGAGGCCAAGAAATGAGAATGCAAGAAGGACAAACATACTCTCAACAAGTGCCAGCTAAGCTTTATGACAGCTCAGTGCATTTCAGAACATTTCAAGATGCTACGAAGGCACTACCAGGCTGCTTGTGTGTCCAAACTGCTTCAGCTACTATATGGCACTTGGAATTTTATTTTTTCATATATGTTTATAATTTTCATTTATTACAAACATTTCAACAACAAAAAATTAAACAATTACCGCATATCAAATTTCTACTTCCCTTCCCATCTTTCAGCAGTTCCAAAAATTTACCCCCTTTTTTTCTTTTGCATATCCAAATTAACTATTCTTTTCCTCACCTATTTTGTATATGTTTGGTACTTGGAATTTTAAGGTGGAGCCTGAAAAAGGAACCTTTGTCATGGAATATACTGACAAAAATTGTTGCTACTTTTTGAGAACACATTTGTCCCTTTTCTATTTTTATTGAAAATGTAAACAGTTGGACCAAAACTGCTGCTGTGTGACAATTATCTATGAAATATAAAAGTACACAAGTGCAGTGTACACAATGATGTTGTGAATGTCACTATTCATTTAACCTTCATGTGGAATTGTCAATTTGTACTTCTTACGTTTCATGCCCTTTTGGCCTGTAGTTAACAATTTGGTTTTACACAGTGTCTAGTGCCCCCAAGTTACTAAAACAACTATTGAGCCTACAGAATTAATCTCCAGTATGAGAGCCCCTTGCTACTGCTCAATATGGAAGACTATACCAACAATAAGTTGAGTAAACATTTAAATAGAATAGCCTCTATTCCCTAGAGACGTGCATGAGCTATAAGCAGGGTGTGTGTTGCTATAATGCCATTTGTCCAGAAGGTGGTGCCTTCAGCATATGAGCAATGCCATCCAACTTAAAATGGGAATATCAGAATTTCTGGTGGAAAGTCTTGGCAACTAAGTATGAACTACCTTTTATCTCTGAAATATAATAAAAAAATGTTTGATTACTTGTAGCATGTAATCTAAGGCAGGCTTGGTTCCGAACTCAGGAATAAATGGGGCTTTCCTCAATCCACTCCTGAAAATCTGTGGTTTGAAGGTCTAGTGGGAACAAAGGAATATATGGAAGGAGAGTTTAGCAGAAAGTTTAACAGCCCCCTCCCTTACATAAACAGAGGAGCCATTTAGGGACAAAGCTATGTAATACCTCCTTTCATTTCTTTCTGTCGTTTGTACGCCACATTTCCATAGTTAAACCAATGCTCAAGGCAGCTAACAAGATAAAAAAATTTACACAATTACAGAAGTAGTCATAATAAAGCACATCAAAAAGTACACAACAAAATCCATATTTCCATATGTCATGATAAGAGCTAAAAAATAAAGGTCTAAAAATGAATATCAATGACAGCAACAAATGCCCCTAAACAATACCTCAACCGTATAGATCCTATTTGCCCCTGAAGTGACTATACATAGTAATCACTGCTTTATGGGATCTTCAGACACCATGTTGACTCCTAATAATCTTAGGACAAAGCCAAATTCCACCCTTTAGCTCAGGGGTCAGCAAACTTTTTCAGCAGGGGGCCGGTCCACTGTCCCTCAGACCTTGGGGGGGGCAGACTATTTTGGAAAGAAAAAAACATGAACAAATTCCTATGCCCCACAAATAACCCAGAGATGCATTTTACATAAAAGCACACATTCTACTCATGTAAAAACAGGTTGGATTTAGAAGGTGATTGGGCCGGATCAGGCCCCCGGCCTTAGGTTGCCTACCCATGCTTTAGCTGAATGACACTAAGTAGGGTTCTAGAATTCTACACTTTTAAGGGATGTCCCACTCCTGTGACAGAAATAAACTTACGTACATGTGACCACTTCATTGTTCTCAACTGAGCTTTGAGATAGCTGGCTTAATTCAGATGTAATGCTGTGATCTGGAATTGCCGTATATTGAAGATTGTTAACTTACTGCCCTCCCGATGAAGGTGAGTTGCAACACCATCATGGGTGATCATTGGCCTGCATTACATGAATGTGCCTCAAGCTTACGAACTTTCTCCTTCCCTTGTGTCACAAAAGGACCAGAGACTGTGGAACCTACAGCCCTCCAGATGTTAGTGGGTCAGCTCCTTTTGGTGCCAGCCAGCATGGCCAATGGTCAGGGATGAGGGGAGTTGGAGTAACAGCATCTGCAGGGGCAGTTTTCCCATCCATAACATAACCCCTAATCATGATGAATAGCACCTAGGCTGATATTTTTCTATCATTTAATTACTAATTATTTTTTATTATTTGCAAACTATATGCATTATGTGGTAGCTGTCTTTGTGCTATAAATTGCTCAGCTAGTACTCTCTTATTACACTAAATAGTAACATTAAGCTGTGCATTTCAAATCTTGTGTTTTCTGCTCTTCTTTCTCTTACTGTATATTCTTCATTTGTACATGTGCTGGGCCATTTTTAAATTCTGCAATTTAAAAAATAGGTAGGTAAAGGTAAAGGGACCCCTGACCATTAGGTCCAGTAGTGGCCGACTCTGGGGTTGTGGTGCTCATCTCGCTTTATTGGCCGAGGGAGCCAGCGTACAGCTTCCGGGTCATGTGGCCAGCATGACTAAGCTGCTTCTGGCGAACCAGAACAGCACACGGAAACGCCGTTTACCTTCCCGCCGGAGCGGTACCTATTTATCTACTTGCACTTTGACGTGCTTTCGAACTGCTAGGTTGGCAGGAGCAGGGACCAAGCAACGGGAGCTCACCCCATCACAGGGATTTGAACCGCCGACCTTCTGATCGGCAAGTCCTAGGCTCTGGTTTAACCCACAGTGCCACCTGCGTCCCACAAAAAAAAAGGTGGCATGGATAATAAAATGGTGATGGAGTTTGCTAGAATTCCATTCAAGCTGGAGACAGAGAACCCAGCTGTTAACAAGCTAACTACACATATAGGCAAAATCCTCCTTTTCCCCTCCAATCAGTTGAATATTTTCTAAGTTCTTTAAAATTTAACAGTGACACTGAATAGCATTTTTTGAAGTGAGTGCCAGTAGAGGAATCAAACGGGTTTGTGTTCCTGCTTCCATTTGCAATTGGGAAACTGCCTTTATTGGAAGGCTTTTGTCATCACTGACCTTCAGCTCTGTCCTGCCGTGCAAGACTTTCCCAAATATGGTCTCAATAGCTTCCAGCTCAAAATAGCCTCGTGTGACACAATGCAACATGGAATAATGCACTCTAAAGCCAGAGCTTCATTGTGTGAAAAGAGGAGGCGGCTTGCTAGCTTTGGAGATCCAAAGGGATCAGGTTGCCCTCTGCCCACTTGTCATTCTGGACACTTCTGACTCGTAGAATAACCTTGCCATGAGAACATCATCTAAATCCCTTTGAGCCAAAAGATGTCATGCTGTGTTTTATATATATATATTATTGGTTTTAACAGAAACAATAAAACAGGTAACACAGGATCAGTGATTGAAGATGCAACATTGTTAGCAAAAACATGACCTGCAGTCACAATGCAGCAAAGTATCAGTCATTTCTACAGAGAAACACGAGTTGCACTTGACCTATGAATAAAACTTACAAAGGGAAGCCAAATGTTATCAAATTCGTTGTGCTTTGCCATGCCTTCTATTATTCTGGGATGATAAGTTAGATGTTCTGAAAGAGCAATATTCCACCAGTTTTCAGCAACTTCCAGACATGTGGAGGCCAGGAGTAGGGAAACTACACCTTGCTACTCTGGTGTACAGTTATCTAACTGCAGCAATACTGAACGAAAACGTGTGCATGCTTCTCCACTATTACACTGCAAACAGAGCATCCAGTCAATCAACAGAAAAACTCGGTGCGATCAAGCTTTCAATTGCAGCCGTGTCCTGTAGAATGATCGGTCTTGGCAGTGACTTCCATTTTTGCTATAGTGCAACTCCACCTTCCACCCAAGTGTTAACTGTTATCCACATGCGGTACCCATCCTAGTGTGGGTCAGTGAAGATAGAGAGCCACTTCTTGTGCCAGATACTAGCAGCAGAACAAACAGTGGCATACGAGGCTATTCAGAGAAGGATTCGTCACTACAGTAGTTTATGTTTGGCAGGAGGAGGTTCTTGCTGATATTCAGTCCACCCTCAGGGGCTACCCTGTTCGTGTTGCAGCTGACCTGGTTCCCTGGCAGTCTCTTCAGAGCTGTAGCCACAGTTCTTGACCTACTGTACTTAATGATTGAACACTTCTGTAGGCATGCTAAGGAGGTCACAACTTTTTCTCGATACTGAAAGGAAGGGAGGGAGAAGACAGAAGCAGAGCCTTAGATACTTCCACTGCAGCAGTTTTAAAACATAGTCTTGATTCAGAGCCATAAAGCTACTATATCAGTTCACCCAACATAGATAATAATGTGATCATGAAGAGTTCTCCAGGACTGCCCCCTCTCACAGAAGTAGAGAAGAAATGCCAGCATTGTTATTATTTTTATATCCTCTAAATTGTATTTTATAGCATGTGACTGTATGCAGCTGAACAACTGGCTACAATTGAGGCTACTTTAATAAAAGAAAAGAAGGCTTTTGGCAGATATTATCAGTGGGGCAGCTTTAAATCTGGTTCAATGGCAATCTTGCACCTTCTCTATTCTTTCTTAATGTTCTCAGAAGCACATCTTTTAAACTGAATGCTTCATCTTGGCATCGGTACACTTTGCTAAGGACAGAAATACAATAAACTTCCTTGAAGTTATCCTGCTTCCCAGTGGCAATATGGCTAGAGAGCTACTAATCCAGCCAGGAGGTCAGATAAGCAGCATTAAAGCAATCTCAATTAGTTTAGTGTTCTTGTGAGCCATTTTTAGCATTATTCATAAAAGGGGCATGTAAATAAACTTGATTATGATTCTGTTTTAACAGGCTAGACCATCTGAGGCCTACTAGAAATGTATTCACATTTCAAATTTGCAAGTCATTGCCATCAGATATTATCTCTGTTCTACAGCTTGGAAGGGGTAGTACCTCTGGTGGGGGACATATTGTGCTCCTTCTGGGGTAGTTTACACTCCAGGGAGGTCACTTTGGTGCTGCTCTCCCTTGCGGGATATCTTTGGGAGAAGAAAAGGCTAAGAAGTACACCCTACACAAATCTGGAGTGGAGTCCCTAAGATGGTTGGATGGTGCCTTGTATGCCCTCCTTCCAGCAACTCCTGTAGCCAGGCTGGTGCCAAACGTATTGCTCTGCTTTTCTTTGGATCATGTCAGTGAGGCCCGGAAGGAGTTCTTGTCATCTGGGCAGCCCAGGACCTCCATACACACTGCTCAGACTTGCACCCTGGGGAGGTCACCGGTGTTGCTAGCCCAGCGGTTTGACTTCATCCCTCGAGGCACACTCCGTTGTCCCTTGAGACAGACGGATACCAGCAACAACAACAACTAGGAAAAGCAGGGCGTGAGCTATTAACTGACTTGGTGAATATAATCAGTGCCATAATCCAGAACATTTTGCCTTTAAGCCAATCACAACAAGGTCATATTATTCTTCCTAGATAAACTACAAAGCACCCATGCGTAATTTGCAACACTGCAAGGTAGACTAAGAGATTCACCTGCTTATTCAGACATATGTAAATGACTGGATTGTATACGGTGCCTGTTTTAGCCATATACATAGGGATGCTCTGGATTTGGGGACCCATGATCACTTCTGGATTCACCACTCTGGTCAGGGCAAAGGCAGCATAAGGCACCCAGCTGAGAAGAAAGGCCAGGATCATAATGACAACCGTCTTGGTCACCTGAGTCTCAGCCCGCTGAGTCGAATTGCTCTGGGCTATGCCACTTTTTGCCACCTAAGAAGAGAAAGGATGAAATGCAATGTATTGTTATAAGATTGGGGGCTGGTAGCAGAAGGCACAAGGAGAAGGGGACGACAGAGGACGAGATGGTTGGATAGTGTTCTTGAAGCTACCAGCATGAGTTTGACCAAACTGCGGGAGGCAGCGGAAGACAGGAGTGCCTGGCATGCTCTGGTCCATGGGGTCACGAAGGGTCGGACACGACTAAACAACTAAACAACAACAAAAGCAGAAGGAACTGCTGAAATGGTCAGATGAAGATTTAGGCTACGGGGCGATTTCTTCTTTTCATCTTCTGCATCTTAAGGCTTTGTGGGCTCTCCCAGTGGCTCACAGAAATGAATACACTGATTTCTCTTCTTTTTGCAGCAGTTTAAATGCTTCAACTAAAACAACGGCAGCCATCCATGGATGCAAACGAGTCAAAGAGGAGGGACTCCAGAGACAACAATAAAGGATGGAAAGCGGTGGCAGCTGCTAAACAATGCCTGCGCTAAGTATTCCCAGCATGCCCTGAAATAATGTGCCTATAAATAGCTGCAAGTCATATTAGTGCAAAAGACATGCCTCCTTCAAATGCCTTAAGGTCAGACAGTTGTTACTGGAGCCTAAGTATGTATTGTCGTCCCAAGACTGAACGATCGGTTGTTGCTCTTTCTTTCTTTTTCTTTTGCCATTTCACACCCACCCACATGCAGCTTTTCAACTTAAACATAAGTTGAAACATCATGGAATTTTGCCTAGATTTCTTCAGTGTTGGCCTGATCCTAAAATCTGTGGCTCAGTGGCAGAGCTCCTGCCCTGCATGGAGAAGGCCCCTGGTTCAATCCCCAGCAGCTCCAGGTAGGGCTAAGAAAGATCCCACTTGAAATCAATGAGTTGCTGCCATCAGTGTAGACAGTACTGAGCTAGATGATACCAATGACCTGACTCAGAGTAAAGCAGCTTCCTCTGTTCCTAATCTGATCCAGAGCTCAGATACATAAAGGGACTGCTATGCAAGTAGGTTCTGTCTCCATTCATATCAGTGGAAGACTCAGCTCCAGGCTCACAATTTGTGCCGGATTTACGTATAAGCTAAACAAGCTATAGCTTAGGGCTCCACTCTCTTGGGGGCCCCCAAAAAAATTAAAGGAAAAAAATGTGTTTGCATTATTAAGTTTGTTATGAATAAAAATCATTTTAAGTTAGAGCTTAATCATTATTTCACTATTGATATGGGTAAAGGTAAAGGGACCCCTGACCATTAGGTCCAGTCGTGGCCGACTCTGGGGTTGCGACGCTCATCTCACTTTACTGGCCGAGGGAGCCGGCGTACAGCTTCCGGGCCATGTGGCCAGCATGACTAAGCCACTTCTGGCGAACCAGAGCAGCACACGGAAACACCGTTTACCTTCCCGCCAGAGCAGTACCTATTTATCTACAGTGGTGCCTCGCAAGACGAAATTAATCCATTCCGTGAGTCTCTTCGTCTAGCAGTTTTTTCGTCTTGCGAAGCAACCCTATTAGCGGCTTAGCGGATTAGCGCTATTAGCGGTTTAGCGGCTATTAAAGGCTTAGCAGCTATTAAAGGCTTAGCGGATTAGCGGCTAAAAGGCTATTAGCGGCTTAGCGGCTTAGAAAAAGGGGGGGAGTGGGAAAAAATTGGAACACTCGCAAGACGTTTTCGTCTTGCAAAGCAAGCCCATAGGGAAAATCGTCTTGCGAAGCAGCTCAAAAACGGAAAACCCTTTTGTCTAGCGGGTTTTCCGTCTTGCGAGGCATTCGTCTTGTGGGGCACCACTGTACTTGCACTTTGGCGTGCTTTCAAACTGCTAGGTTGGCAGGAGCAGGGACCAAGCAACGGGAGCTCACCCCATCACGGGGATTCGAACTGCTGACCTTCTGATCAGCAAGCCCTAGGCTCTGTGGTTTAGACCACAGCGCCCCCCATGTCCCTATTAATATACTATATAATATACTATTAATATACTTCTTCTTAATTGTATTTCAGTTCAACAATTACTTTGATAAAATACATATTTTGTTACGTGCAAATGGCTTTAGATACCTATTAGGTCCATAAATTACCATATAGCATATATTCAACACAAAAAACAGCGACAATTTGTTGTTGGCAAAGGACAGCCAGATAAGGGCCCCATTACCTTCAGTAGCTTTGGGCCTCATCAAACCCTGCTCACAAACTTTTTGAACTCATTGAAATATCTCTCCATTTAAATGCATGGAAAGGCTTTGCAAGGTTTTCTGTGTGTGTGTGTACTTTGAAAGGAAGAAGGTTGCCTGGGAAGGAACGCAGCCCTCAGATTGAAAAAATGTTCCTCACCCTCCATTTAAAAACTCAGGGCTGGATTTAACTGAGCTGTCCTGCAACTTGAAGCCAGAGCAAGGTCTCCCAATACCATAATGGGACTTCCCCCACCTCTTCCCCCAAATCCACTCTGGACAGGGAGAACAAGCGTAAAGGAAGGGAAGGCTAGATTGTTCCATCTGGGAAGCGGAAATGCTTATACTACTAATGGAACAATCAGAAGACAACCTGTCTATAGAGCCTTCATCCCGATTTGTTAGCACAAAGTTTGCGGGGTGTTAGACAGCACCAGCTACTTACTGAGCCTTCATCCCCATTTACTTGCAGGAGGTTAGATGGTATTACGTCAAACAAAAGTTATCCCACTCTTTGCAGTGCATTTTCCCATTGCTTGCCTCATTGCAACTAGTTTTGGGAGGGAGTGGGTTTGTCGGGCCAGAGCTCCAAATCAGCTTTATTTGCACAACTTGAATTTACCAGTATGTGACCGAACCTGAAAGTAGCAAGGGCCTGCAAGCGTCCTGAGTATGGTACAAAGCAGACATTTTTCTTCTAGGCCTCAGACTACCAAACTGTGGAAATCAGTTGCAAGAACCCTTTTGGAACATGCACTCCAGACCCTTAGCAGAACTAGTGAATGATTTCCTCAGCTATGTAGAAGCAGGGTGGGTGACTCACCTGTTTGAGGACGACTCACCTGTTTGAGGACGTAAATGAGCTTGCCGTAGGACCAGAGAATAAGGGCCAAAGGAAGCAGGAAGCACCACACGAAGAGAGACAAGTGGTAACTGCGGCTGTTCCAGTCTTCTCTGTGCCAGGCCAGAGCGCAGTTTGAGGCAATGCCTTCCACATCATAGCTACTCCAACCAAAAAGCGGTGGCAGAGTCCACATGATACACCAGAGCCAGGTAAACAGGAGCGCCAGGAGGGCATGCTTCTTCCCAAACTGGATGCCTTTGAATGGCCTGCAAACCACCAGGTACCTCTCCACAGCACACACCACAACAGACCAAAGGGCCACCAGCCCTACAGCGGGAAGAGGAAGGATTAATGCACGCTTGTTCTCAGGGGGGCGGAAAGCTTCTCCAGAAACCTGGCTAGGATGCTGCCATAATGGTGGCAAAAGATGAAAGTGGCTGCAGGATGCCTTGCCAACCCTTTTCCCAGCACGTTCCCTCGCTGGCCATGTAAGCATCCACTCAGGTCACATCCACACAGGCTGCTGCAGAGGGAGGGGGGCAGCCAGGTACACTTGCCCCCGGTTTCAGAGAGCTAAGCAAGCTAGGGGCCTTCCAGACTTGCACTGTCACACCAAGAACAAGACTCTCAGCCCATGCCTCAGACAAGGTCTGAACGGGCCTGCATCCATGCCATACATTTAAAGCACATGGCTTGCCCCCAAAGAATCCTGGGAACAGTAGTTTACCCCTCAGAGAACTACAGTTTCCAGAACCCTTGACAAACTACAGTTCTTATGTTTCTTTGGGGGAAGCCACATGCTTTCAATGGACTTTGTGTGTATGGTGTGGGTGTGACCCTGGTATAGGAAATTAATGTTTATTTAGGTCAGGTTCTTGCCTCACTGGACTCAGGAAAATAAAGTGTAAGAGGTAATGACATTTTCCAAGGCCCTCCTGACTGGTCCACAGGGACCCTTTGCTATTATTATTCTTGTTGTCATTCGTATAGAACTTTCAGGGTTCAAATCACTTCACAAGTACTATTTCACTAATATTTCACTTCCTTATAAGGCAGGCTGAGGGGAAAATTCCAAGAAAGGGCCTTCTACCACCCTCAGAAGTTGGGGTGGGTGTCCTGGGGGAGGGCATTCTCTGTGGCAGCCCCTAAATTGTGGGATTCACTTCCCACAGAGGTGCATCTGCAACCTATACAATACAGCTTTCAGCAAATGCTGAAGATGCATTTCTTTCCTCCGGCCTTTGACACCTGAGATACATGTTTTCAGGATCCACCCTGTTCCTGCGACTGCACTTTGTTTTAACTGTTTTTAATACTGAATTTTAAATTGTTGCAACCCAGCCTCTGCTGGTAAAGGGCAGGTAATAAAAAACAGTAAGAGAACTACTACTGATATTGGTGGTGGTGGTGGTGATGATGCAGACAAAGGGCCCAGACTGAGGCCGAGAAACAAGTTGCTTGCTCAAAACCACTTAATAAGCTCACCATGGAGATGAAATGTGGACCCAGCAGTCTGCATGTACCCTATTTTACAGTGGACAGTCCTTTATGCAAAGGCATCCTCTGTTCAAAGGGCTGTCCAGGACAAGTCCAGTTTAAAGAGACCTTGAAGTTGACCATCAACAGTTAGTCCCCAGACAGTCAAATGAACAATCACACAGGTCACCTGATCAAAGTCGACCCCAATACAGTAAGATGTAATTCTATAAAGTATTGTAATTATTTCTAAATTAGCATATATGCAACTTCTATGCAAATCTGTGCGCTCTGTTCCCTTTTCTTGTTGAAACATTTGCTGTTTCTTGGTGGTGCTTAAGAAGCAACCCTAACCATACAAAGTATCATGCTTCATAAACCTGAATGAGAAAACCACATTAGGTGGTCTTTTCTGGAGTGTCTGTAATGGTTGTAAAGCTAGCAACAGGGATGTGCCTTGGTCTTTCAAATTTCAGCAGCACCCTGTGCAAGGCCAAAATTCACCCCTCTCACCCCTCTCGCCTTCTATTCTGCATGTGCACTACATCATAGTTGTGACACCCTGCAGCACACACACACACAGCTCAGCATCCAGTGCAGGGAAACCTGTCATGCTGCCCTAAATCTGCCTCTGCTAGCAGCTTGTCCAGAATGAGAAGAAAGTGTAAAATTCTAGGCCTCCCCACAAGAGAAACCACAGGAGTTTGAAGAATATGTGGGTGGGTGGTTTGCTTGCTTGGTTGCTGTTGAATGACCACTGGGCCTGGGGTTTCCCACCCATTTGGTGGGACTCCCTCCTGTTTTCCATCTCACACCACAGCAAGAGGACATTTTACTTCTGAGCTAGCATACATCCACATACTAGCAGGCATGTCCAGGAGGTGGCTGCAGAAAGGAAGGAGATGGGTGCTGTGAGCTTCCCACCTTTCCATCTATGTGATAACTAACTTAAAACTTTCCAGGCAACCGTCCAAATTTTCACTCCAGTGGTTGATGAAGCTTATATATTGAATTCCCTGAAGATTCACAAATATGGTTCAGATGTGGGTTTCCAGTTCAGATGCCTTCCCTTAATATATGATATGCAGTTCAGGTACTGAGTTAAATTTTCACTAGACTGTAGTGACCAGAGCTTAACAAAATGTTTACTTACATACTGAGAATTCCTCAAATTCCACTTACATACAAATTAGAAATTGGAAAGGTCAACATATATATTATTTTTAACCATCTGAAATGTCAAATTGGACCAAGCCCCAAACTGATTGTCACCATCAATTTATTCAAGGAAAAAACCCCAAGCAATTATTATCTCCATTCTGACTTAATATTTGTTTCTTCACTATAGTTGTGCTCACATTATCCTATGTCTGACAGTGATTCCCCACAGATTTCTATCTGTGCATGCAACATGGGTTGTATAAATGCATGTATAGACTACTATGTATGCAGCAGAACTTCCATTAGCAATGACACACATAAATCTAGATAAGTGGGTAGGTTGGAATCACTTACCGAACAGAGCAACGGAAAAGCCCTGGAAGATGCAGAAAGACTTGTTTTCAAAGTAATACCCATGCAGATTAGCATCCGTCGTGGGGCAGAGTCCAATGACTATACTGCCCATGTCTGCAACCGACAAGTTCACCACAGCGTAATTAATAGGAACCCTGAGAAATTTGTGCTTGATGGTTAGTAGAATGATGGTTCCGTTGAACCAAATACCCAGAAGCGTGCCAAGGATCATAAGCACCCCAAGACCAAACTTGTATTTCCTTTCCCTGACCTGATCCAAGCAGGTGATGGTGTTACACGTCACATTCGGTCCAAGGGATGTTGAAGCATTGGAGGAAAACAGAGAATGATTCATCTTTCCATTTTGTTTGCAAGAAGTGATCCCTGTGCAAAGGATAATGAGCTCTCGTAATTCTCCTATTATGTCTCTCACAAAAGACACTCTCTGAAAGATGCAATAATACATTATCCCTTTTGGGTTTGAATCCATTCTTGTTTTTATGCCTGGGGAATGAATATATAGCATGTTTGAAAGCCCTGGGCCCAAACTATTAGAAAAACACATCTCTTGGAAACCACTTAATTGTGTATCTGAAGTGCCTCTCTCTGCAGTGTAGCACTCATCTTTTGTGCTTGTTGTCATTTCGGATCTAGATAAATGATAAATAATTGTGAGTTGCTTTGAAGCCCATGAGAATGGTAGTTATGCAGTCTGCTCTAGGTCTGGGAAATGGGTAGAAGAACCTATCAGTCTTTTATGTCTGTCATCTTTTTCTCCAGAATACCAGCTCTTGCTTTGAAAGAAGATAAACCTCTTGTTAATATGCTCTGCTTTGGAAGTGATAGTGACAGACAAACAACCCTGAAATATAGATGTTAAGATCATATGTAACTAAACACAAATATATGCCACTCTGGAGAGTAGCAGTGCTGGGAAGTGTGAACTGAGTCTTCCATCTCCACTCTGCCACCAGAGTCCCACTCACAGGAATGGCACTGGAGGGGGCGGTCATTGGGCACTTGCCCCTGAAGTGGGCCCACTGCCATTCTCTGCAGCCCCTTGCTGCTCCAACCCCTTGCTATTGCTGCCTGCTCACCTGCCCTCTGAGCGTGCAATAAATGACAAGGGCGAGGCGATGGAGCAGCAACTCCCTCTGGGCAATTGTGCAGATTGTAGCTGGAAAAAGAGTCCAAACAAGTTGGCAGGAGGAGCACATGGCAGAGGAGGTCAAGCGCACCAAGGACTCCTTGGCTCAGGGGCTCCTCAAAACCTAAGAGTCGAAACAACCCATGGATCAGTATCTTTTAAGCATCTGAAGAAATGCTCTCTGCTCTAATAAATAAAAGTCTTCCAGTGTTACATTTCTGAAAGTATGTTAATAGCCAGCTTGGGTGCAGAAGCTAATAGAAGGTGAAAAATTGGGCATCCTAAGAATCTCAGATCATGCAGTCCATTTCACCAGGCTGCAGAACAGAAGGCAAAGCAGGGAAGGTGGCCTATCCAGCCAACTCTGCTGAGAAACCAGCTGCCTTTGACGGATAGTCAATTGTCACTTAGCAGCAGCCTTTCATTCACTCTGACTGAACACTTCCATCCCAGCTGCTTGTTATTAGAGCTATAACTTTGGTGCTTGAGATTGCTTCCCCCCGCCCCCATCTTCCTTCCTCATTCCTTATTCCTGTTGCCACATGCCTTTTAGATTGTAATCTTGAGAGCAAGAATTGTCTGGTGTGTGTGTTTTTTAATTGATCAGTAAGCTGCATTGGGGGGACGCGCTTCGCGCTGTGGTCTAAACCACAGAACCTAGGACTTGCCGATCAGAAGGTCAGCGGTTCGAATCCCCGCGACGGGGTGAGCTCCCGTTGCTCGGTCCCTGCTCCTGCCAACCTAGCAGTTCAAAAGCACTTCAAAGTGCAAGTAGATAAATAGGTACCGCTCCGCCAGGAAGGTAAACAGCGTTTCCATGTGCTGCTCTGGTTCGCCAGAAGCGGCTTAGTCATGCTGGCCACATGACCTGGCTCCCTCAGCCAATAAAGCGAGATGAGCGCCGCAACCCCAAAGTCGGCCACGACTGGACCTAATGGTCAGGGGTCCCTTTACCCTTTTAAGCTGCATTGGGAGCATTTTTTTTTTTTTACAGGGTGATAGTGGCGATGATGATGATACACCTTTAAGCAGTGTACATACATCAATTATCAATAGATAAAATCAGCAAATATTAAAAACAAATACTGTATGCATATGACTAAATCTTGCGCTTGGTGAAATCAAAGTTTTTCGCAAGCATCTAAAGGAGTATATTGAGGATTGCTACCTAATGTTTTTGGCTGAAGAGCTGGGTAAAAATTCTTGAAATAAAGAAACAGACCTTGACAAAAATATGTTCAGAGAATACAGTACACAACATGTTTGATGAGGACACTGCAGTATAAACCCAAACCTGAAATGTTGACAAGCATCCCTAGCACCTTTTGGCAGTGAAAGTCTTCTGCAAAACCAACAACAACTTTAGTTTTAAAATAATTTTATTAGCATTTCAAAAAGAAATTTTTATTTCTGTACACACTGTACTTTTACATTCCGCTTGACACTGGTGGAGGATGAGCTGTAGCTCCACTGTTAAATCAGAGTTTGTAGTGAATTATTAAATGTCTCAATAGTCATTTAAGCCTCATTTTTCATTGTCACCTGCACAACCCATTCATACATTAAAGGGCACGTTATAATCATGGAAAGCAATAACAAGTAAACAGGACCACAACCTGACTCAATAAATATTCCATTGGATGACTATCTGAGGCACTTAAGATATGGGTCACACTTTCCTGATGTTCACCATCTTCAGTACATGACATCATGCAAGTAGTAAGGAAAACAGAACTGGAGGTGTCCGAGGCTGCTTTTCCAGAGATCTCATGCTTATTCAACGCCTTTCATAAACTCCAGAAATTCTGCCAAAGAAAGGAAATCCAATATGTTTGTTTAATAAGATGATGCTTGGAGAAGCAGGGGATGTTTCTTGCCACTTCTTCCCCCCTCCCCAGCTTTTGTGTGCTGCTCCACAAGTGTGATTTTCCTTTCCCATAGACCTCCTGCCCCACATGATGAGCTGTACTCATGCAAGGACTGTATGCAGGGGTATGCATACCCCTAAAAGTTTTGTGAATCTAAGTTTGGCCTCATTGAGGGGCAGTATTTCAATATGAGTAGGAAAATGAGAGTATCCCTAAATATTTTTTTTAGGGGGGAAAGCACTGACTGTATGTATCAATTGTTGCGCATAAGGCATGCATTTTGCCATTTGAGTTTGTCTTACCCATTACTTTCCCTGAGGCAAAACCACCCTATTATCACTCCTCAAACAATTTTTTCAAGCAAACAATGGCTATAGTCCAAGACAGAGTTAAGCACACTTAGGACTATTTATGTCAATGGCCCAAAGCAAGCTTAACTCTTCATTAGACTGTGACCATGGCTATGAGACATCTCAGTTTGTCTTGTTCTTTTTTGAAAGGATAATGAAAAAATGATTTTGTGTATGGAAAATGATACTAACAGCTTAAATACGAACTATTAAGAATTGACAATGCAGTGGCAGGGCCGTGAATGCAAGATAATGCATTCTGACCCAGAGACCAATGCATATTGCAATACACCCGAGGCTTTTCCTCCTTTATTTAGGTAACAGGATTTATATACCACTTAATCATCAAAACCTCTAAGCAGTTTACATAAAACGTACATTAAAATTTCTGATCACATCAAAATTTAAAAACAAGTTAGGGTAATTTTTGTTCAAAATAAAATCAGCTATTTAAAAAATCCATTATAAAATAACGTCAAATTTATATGACTGGGCACACTTGCTTATAAAAAAGTTTTTAGCAGGTGCTGAAAACATTACAGCGAAAGTGCCTGCCTACAGTGCCAAAACTAAGAATTCTACCCAATGTGAAGCCTCCAGAGGGCGCCATTGATGCTTTCAGCCTGTTAGCCAATCTATGATGAGCTGGGACAACCCACTCCACCCCATAGGTCCAAAGCGGTTTTGCTATTGCCTTTGTTGCCTCATCCCATCCTACCCTCTGAGTCAGAAACCTCTTTCTTCTCTCCCTCCTCACTTTGCCTGTTCCAGAGGGAAGAGCCCCTTCCGCGCATGTGGGGTGCCCAGGACAGCTGCATTGGGCTGCAGCACCAGCCCCTCTCTCCCTCGTGTGTCTCTACACTCTTTGGTGCCAGGTGGCTCCCTTGTCCCACCAGGGCTCCCCAGCTAGGCCAGCTGTTTTTCTCCCCCCCCCAAAAAAAGGTGACTGCTGTGATCTGTAAAGAGACATGAGAACCTTCTTTCCCACAATCCTGTGATAAGGTTGTAAATATGGGGGTTTGATTTTTCACAATTCAGATCTCAGTCCCCTTGCTGTTTCTCGTGGGGTGGGGTTGGGGGAGAAGAGGGAAATTAAGACACAAAGGACTAAAACCAGACAGAGAAGTAAATGACCCTGTGCTTTGGGAAATGAAGTGAGATAATTCTTTATATTACTGGGAAATGACTTGCAGTGTTAACGTTTATGCATATTTACTCATAAGTAAGGACCACTGAGTTCAGAAGTAAGCCCTGGTGACTAGTGCAATGTCTAAGCATGCTCTACTCAGAAGTAAGAATCACTGAGTTCAAGAGGAAGCCGTAATCCGTTCAAGTGAAGCCTCTGGAAGCTGCCCCTGCTATAATGGGCACAATGTCAAAGAAACCCTCAGGAGCTAGATATCAGAAAAGAGCAGAGGAGTGTGCGTGTGTACGCGTGTGCATGTGTATGGAAATGCGCATAGGGCTGGTCGATGTGAGTCTTCTACTCAGGTGAAAGAAAGCCTAGTTTTGCCGTGCTGCAGGGAATCGGCAGGGAATTCAAAAGTGCAGGTGTGGCTATACTGAAGGATTCCTTGCCAGTGTGGAATGAACACTATGTGGCACTCCCAGATCCACAGATCAAAGCAGTCAAGTGGGCATTTATGGGGTAAGGTGATGCTTCAAGTCAGCTGGTCCCAAGCTGGAAGGATTTAACTGAAAGGAGTACCTTTGGTCTTTAAGTAATGATGACTCTGAGTTTTTAAGATTAGGTCGTGTGTGTGTTTGTGTGTCCACCCTCTTTTTCTTTATAGTGGTTACCATCTAAGAGCACTGCAATTCTTGCTGTGATTTATATGCAAAGTTACACACAGTCATTTACCATCATAGTCAATCTTGCCATCGTTATTTTTGTCTCCATCTTTCATAAGTTCCTCAATGTCATCTTCAGTGATCGTTTCCCCTGTAGCTTGCAACATGAGTTTTAGTTCGTCTAGGTCTATGTATCCATCTGTATTTCTGTGAAGAGATGGGAGAGCTCAAAAAAGGAAGAATTCCATTCCTGTATATTTCTTCATTCTCACCAAGCATTGCATTGCAGCCGAGCGTTTATTTGAACACTGTATTCTATGCGATACACCACAAGATCAACCAAACAACCCAAAAGGCATTGTTTAGCATTAATATTTGTATTTCAATATGATCATGCACAGTTTCTCAGAGATCTGAATTTTACAAAGAAAGGACCTGTAAACAGCTGAGTGATAATCTAGTGGAGCTGTTAAATGCACATGTGCAAATGCAACATTCGTACCCATCTAAATATTGGCCCTGAAGTTTTGGGTCTTTCTTAATGGTTGGCCAGTGTGAAAGAGGGAAAAAATCCAAACGTGTTGAATCATAGAATTGTAGAGTTGGAAGGGAACCAAGGGTCATCTAGTCCAACCCCCTGCAATGCAGGGAACTCCACTAAAGCATCCATGACAGATGGCCATCCAACCTGTCAAGATAATGATGATGAAGAGAAAGTTCTGGAACCTTCTTGCCCCCTGGGGGTCAGATTTTTATCTAGCCTTCCCCCTGCAGGCCAACTTTGTCAGGTGGGTAGGACAATAATCACATGGTATCATTATGTCGTGACATTCTTCTAATGTTTCTACACCTAATTTTGCCTAATATATCCACCTTTGCAATGCACTTTCCCCTAATACAATACATTTTTGTATGGTGTTGTTGTTTTTTTACTAAATTATGCATTTTATAAACACTCCACCCTAGTATATGCATTTTTCTGTGCATTACTTGGCTGGAGGACTACAATGAACCCCAACCTGGGAGAATGGCAGGATGTCAATATATTAAGTAATAAAAAGAATTGCAGTATTCAGAGAAATGTGAATTTTGCAGGCTGGTTGTGTCTCGATTTGCATATTGCCTTGAAATGTGAGCTGAAATAATTTCTCCCCCATCCTCGTAGTGGCAGCTATCACAGTGAAGGAAGTCTATGAAAGCTAGTTATCCTCTTCTTGCATATTACTAGTCACCCGGGACTAGGTATGAATGTTAGAAACGTTCTGTCTCCACTTTATCACTGTCTAGGTCCACAAGGTACTTACTTGTCAAACATTCTGAAGAGATCGGAAAGTTCTTCTTCTGATTTTCCTTTGCTGTCATCTTTCATACACCTGACCATCATAACTAAGAACTCATCAAAATCTACAGTGCCACTGCCTGTCAATGAAAAAGAAAACAACAAAGGTAACTTATCTCTCACCTTGAGCATTTCCACTTAAATATTCCGAACATGGTAATAAAAAAAAGCCAGTTAATATTGTAAATGCTGTAGCAGTTGACAGAAGTTTGTTTTTCCTTCAAATTTAAATGGTGGTTGTTGTTTTTTCCCAAATTGTTGTTGCTTGTGTTGTTAGTTGTTCTTCTTGTTTCATCCATTCTTTGAATCCATAAACATTCAAGGAGGTGTGATGAATTATTTCAATATGATGATTTCCATCTAGAATTCCATCTAGAAACCCAGCCAGATGCATGGGCTATAAATAAAAATAATGTTGTTGCTATTAATTCATTAAATTTATATACGACCCTTCATCCGAAGATCTCCGGGCAGTTCACAAGATAAAAATGCAGAATATGCCAAAGGACATCTGGTTCAACTCCTCTTCATTCCTCCTCCACACAGCTCTCAAGAAAAAAAATGTTTTACTATTTTTAAACTTTCCTTTCCAGATCCTTATAACCACCCAGAAAAAAATAGCTCACCATCTTCGTCTACTTCATCAATCATCTCTTGCAGCTCCTCGGGGGTAGGATTCTGCCCCAGCATTCTCATCACCTTCCCCAGCTCCTTTGTGCTGATACACCCATCCTCTGCACCCAGGACAAATATATCAAAAGCAGCCTTGAATTCTGGAGGAAGAAATGAAGTCAGGGTTTGCCACATTGAATTCAACAAGGAGGTTTCAAAGCCTACAGCACTTTCCAGCTGTGACTGACAGAAAATAGCTGGCAGCTTTCTACTCCTGCCTTCAAAATTATGCCAGATTGATTATCTCTCATCCCTTCCCTTTCATGAATGGGACCAGCTAAGCTCAAAACGTTAAAAGGCTTAAAAGAGTTTCAAGGACATTCAGCCTCCCAGCATTTCACAGATGTACTCTGTTCGTTTATATTTTAATTCAAAAATATGCCAAATGCAATCTGTGGAGGGCCCATAGCTCAGTAATAGACCACATGGTCCATGCACATACAGACAGGAGTCAATCTCTTGGGTAGCAAGAAGTCCTTACTGTGGGAAGCCCCTGATAGACAGAGTCAACAGTACTGGAATATTTGGAACCAGTACCTTGTCTTGGTACCAGGCAACTTCATGTCATATCATGGCCCAGTTGATCTAACATCATCAGGCAGCTTCATAGGTCTATATGGCCCCTTTTAAAAACATCTCTGGAATTTCTTTATATCCTGCATCTGCCAATAAAGGGTTAGGAAGCATAAGCCGGAAATCGCCTCTTAAGATTAGAGTGAAGTGCTAGCAGGCTGAACTTCACAAACGGTCATCTTCCACCAGCTCTGGATCCAAGCTCTTTATTTTACATATTGATTACTTGTCAGCGCTGGTGGCTAATTGGTTAGTCAACCACCCCAATTACAAGTTGACAATGTGGCAAACAGCCTTCTTGTGAAATAAATGGGAAGATAAATGGCACAAGCTTACCATTTTTCTGTTCTTCTGTCAACTGCTCAACCTGTTATTAAAATAAAGACTCAATTCAATCATACAGTATAACTATTTGTATATATATCATCCTTGTACTTCAGTCAAATATAGTCTTCCAGTAGCAAGACATTACAGGCTAACAAAACAGATATATTAATTTCTTAAAGTAAAATGTTTCAGTATTCTCCACCTTCACCTGCTCTGACATGAATTAAAGTTCTCTCTCTCTCTCTCTCTCTCTCTCTCTCTCTCTCTC
Source organism: Podarcis bocagei (assembly GCF_964188305.1). Taxonomy (NCBI): domain Eukaryota; kingdom Metazoa; phylum Chordata; class Lepidosauria; order Squamata; family Lacertidae; genus Podarcis; species Podarcis bocagei. The sequence goes on along the minus strand of NC_138126.1, from coordinate 56,594,174 downwards.
TCTCTCTCTCTGTGTGTGTGTGTGTGTGTGTGTCTCTCCCCAAAATTAGTGTTGACTTGATTGTGAATTCTCCTCTTGATGCATCCCTTCTCATTAACATTGTATTTAATAGGCAACATAACATCTTCACCTATCTCAAATATGCACATCTAATTTGCCTGGTTGTTTCCTCGTGGGATTTAGCCAGCATCTCCTTTAATGATACTAAATGCTAATTTGTACCATTTAGTTGCTATGTGCTCAACTTAATACCTAATACAGTGGTACCTCGGGTTAAGTACTTAATTCGTTCCGGAGGTCCGTACTTAACCTGAAACTGTTCTTAACCTGAGGTACCACTTTAGCTAATGGGGCCTCCTGCTGCCGCCACGCCGCCGGAGCACAATTTCTGTTCTCATCCTGAAGCAAAGTTCTTACCCTGAGGTACTATTTCTGGGTTAGCGGAGTCTGTAACCTGAAGCGTATGTAACCTGAAGCGTATGTAACCTGAGATACCACTGTAGGAGCGTCCCCTCAAAATATCCATGCTTATGATCTGGGCCTTGTACTTCTGATTTATCCTCTCTGTTACCTTTGGTGAGCAGGCCTAAGTGCTTATGGTTTGCAGAATAGACTTCCAGGTTCTTCTGAAAGCTGGTGGTGGGGTGACAGAGTGTTGGCTCTAAATTCAGGTTCAGACCCAGGGACACCCCCCCCTCCAGTTCATTATTCTTCCGACTGGGACATTGGACTCCAGTCTTGGACTCCAACTCTGCTGTACTCCTCCTACATAGAAGCAGATACCACCTCCATGTCATCATCTCCAAGATACACCTTCTGCCCCGTCCCCCTTACACATCTTTGTGTAAAGATGGCTGTTGAGAAACAATCCTTTATTCCTGACCAGTCCTGTTTCCATCTGGAGAATCTTTTCAGAATAAACTGACACACATGGATCAACCTGTAAAATCTTTTCCAATTACCTATGAGGTCAGAACCACCCCATAGAAATACTGGTCTCCCATCCATCAGCCTTGCTTGTATTGCGTTGGAAGGCTGCAGAAAACGAATGACAAGATGGGGGAGGGGGATAATCTATGGAAACAGATAACAATAGCAGCAAGATGCCAGTTCAAAATTTCATAGTGAAACCTGAACCAGCTTATATAAGCCTCTGTGATGGAAGTAGAGCAGCTGTGAGATGCTCTTTCATTGTGATGACCAAAAAGGAAAAAAACCCCAACAACCCAAGATAGTTGGAGACAGCAAACAAACGCCTCCTGTCACTTTTGTGTGCTCCACATAACTTGACTATTTTGGCACGCTGGCTATTTTTATGCCCTAGTGACTGAGATGCTGTTAAGAAAGATAACCCTTCTGATTGTTCACAGAAGCTGACTGACATTGGTATTTATCACTGGAGGCTTTTATCTCAACCCATGGTCCTGAAAATGTTCTTTGTATACACTGGCATCTGGAAAGCATTCCAAACTTAGCTCTGCAGAAGAGATGTGAGCGGGCAACGTGATAAATCCGCTGGATTCCTTTGAACAAGTGGTTGCAAAATTACATGTGTTACAGGAGCAGTTGCATGCATGTAAAGATGATTGTACTTTGCAGTAAATGGCGGACTAATGTAACATTCTTTCGTTTCCAGCTCGGCACCCCAGTTGCTGCCTTTTTATGTTAACTTGTTAGAGGATTGGACAAGAGAGAGACCTGGGGTCAAATACAGCCTCAGCCATTCGGCCTCTGGCAAGTCACATCTCTCAACCAAACCTCCCTTATAGGTTTGTTGTGAGCATAAAATGGGGAAAGAAATCAGCATTGAGCTCATTGGGCAAAGAGTAGGATACAAATGTCGTAAGATAAACATGTACAAGGCTTAAGCTAAGGCAACACATAAAGGATCATCTTGTTGACCAGGAGCCCCAAATGGACAAGGATGAAGAACTCTCTTAAGTGGCTGTAATTCTATTCCTACAACATGGGAAAACCAGTGACTTCCTCTATAATTGTTGTAAAGGCAAATAAGTTAAAGGCTATGACAAGGGGTGTAGAAACACTGTACTAAATGTAAAGTAAATTTTGCTATAAATAAATTTCCCTCAATGCTTTGATGAGCCTAGTCTCAACAGTGTTGCTCAGAAAGCAGACAGTGCTGTCTGGGGTTGACTACCAACTTGCAGACTGCAGACCCTTTTATTAGTAAGAAAATGCAAAACATGCAGAATCCAGATAGCCCAGTGTTGTCCCATATTGGAAAAAGAATCTTCTGTATTTTAGACAGAAATGTGTCCACAGCCCAGATACATTCTTTTGCCTCAGTGGATTATTTATTTACAGCACATAGCAGCTGTTTAAACCTACTTGTAGGAGCTTAGCCACCACCAGGATATGCTCAGGCAGGAATCATCCTTTCTTCCATGTGTCTTATTAGGATTTCTTATTAACAATCTTAACCACAGCAGAACATAAGCCCAGTTAGACTACAAATATAACCAGAACTGTTCTTCCCCCGATTAAAATGGAATTAGTGAGAGTATTTCTGTTATTGTCATTAGTTTCTCTCCTTACCCCTTTGACTAACTTTCCAAGCTAAAAATAATAACTAATCTAACTCTCCTGAAATTTAGGCAATTGTGATCTGGTGTCCTCTTCTTCATTGAGCAGAGTGAGCATTTTCCTTCAAAATTCGTCTTGCAGAGCAGTGGTCAAAACCATAGGCGCAAAAAATTATAACCACATTACTTCTCAGGCCCCCTTGTAGTTCACAATTACGAGCAGAAGGGGAAATTATAGATGAATTCCGAATTAAACAAACCAACAAAAACCCTTCAGCTTGTGAACTTCTGGAAAAAAAACTATATTTGCATATATAAATAATAAATTGTTTCACTGCTATCTGCATTTTCTGTAAAACATATTGGCTATAATAGTACAAAGATAAAGTAGTTTTGAAATTATGCTCAACAACAGCCTTATGCAGTTAGGCATCCCTAATCCATTAAACAAAAACCTAAAATATATACTCTATTTAGAGCTGGGCTACAATGAAAACAGACTTTCACATAAAACACAGTAAGTTTCATTAAATTAAGCAACAATGCATTTGTCCAAGTTTTTTGGGGTTTTTTAGGGAACTTAAGCTGTATGGCAAATCTCTTTATCATATCAACAAGTTGAAGGATCTCCATTACTACATTTAACATTAATGATAAAAATGAATCTAACATCATCACTAGCATTAACCAGAACATTAATATTTGCACCTTGTTAAGACATGTGGAGCATAATCCTGTGCTTGCTTATGCAGAAGCAAGTCCCAGCCTCAGCTTTATATCATCATGTATGAAAATATTACTTACTGCTGCCTTGTAAATATCATCCATGGTTTGTTACTGTTGGCCCGGTGCTGGATGGAGATGACAAACTGTACAGAGACAAAATTAAGGTCTCTGCCAGCTCTCTGTCCCTTGAAGCTCTGCTTATATAGTAGGCTGTCAGCCCTAAATGTGTCAGCCAGGGACTGCTGATCGCTACACAGCCCGGCATATAAAGCCATCCTATCCATTCTAAGCAAGACTCTTCACCTTGTCTCAATGGGAAGCATGCAAAGTCTGTTACAGCTGACATTTCTAAAACATGATCCTAATTCCACTGATGCTTACTTTGTTTGTTTTATACTTCAGAACTAAAGTGCAACCTGATCTTTGCTACACTTATGCTTCTTTCAGGGATCAGATGGCACACGTACGGAATGATGGTTCCACATTTTGGGGGTGCTTTAGTTTTCCGCGCTCAAATTCATCCATATGACTTACTGACAGCAAAACCAGTGCTTTGTATACTATGCACAGCTGATTTTCTACCAACAGAACATGAGTATCCTATTGGAAGACCTGTCCTTTCCAAAGGAAGCCTTTTCCAGATTCCACACGTGTATCACAATGTCGGGGCAAGAACATGAGCCTATGGTGGTCTAGCTGTACACTCTGTGACAATTGAGAAACAATTCAAATATAAACCTTTCACATGCAGGTTTATGGCACAGTCCTTCACTCCACCCAATGGAACCACTTCTGTTTCCTTTTTAAGTAGTGAAGGAGAGTCTTCCATCAGAATAACTGTACCACACAATAGTCCAAATGTTTGAACTGACTCTTACCAAATTCTCTGCAAGCATCTGTGGGGTAAGCTGGTTAAATTCTTAACTCATGTCGACCCTTGGCAAAACAATTTGTTCCATCATTCACTTAGCTTGTTTAGGGACATGCATTGGTATTGAGGTTATACATATGCCAGAGTGAACAATCTCTCTCTCCATTGATTCAGAGCTCCCCCCTCTGTCCAACTGTGTTTGCACACAGGTAGGTAGAGCTGGCAAGAAACTAATTCATCTGTAAATGGAAACTTATGTGAAGAATTTGCAAGTGGGCTTTACTTTGAATGAGTAGAGGTACGTAAGAATGGCACTACAATAGTCAGGATCACTTAACATGGATTTATTTCCTATATTTATTTGATCAGTCATATTGTGTTTTACCCCCACATCAGCCAACAATGCTCATGAAGCAGCTAACATAAGATCAATAAGACTAATACAGTGGTACCTTGGGTTACAAACACTTTGGGTTACAGACTCCGCTAACCCGGAAGTAGTACCTCGGGTTAAGAACTTTGCCCCAGGATGAGAACAGAAATCGTGCGGCGGCAGCAGGAGGCCCCATTAGCTAAAGTGGTACCTCAAGTTAAGAACAGTTTCAGGTTAAGAACGGACTTCCAGAACAAATTAAGTTTGTAACCAGAGGTACCACTGTATATAATTATAACAAATGTTAAATATCCTCCTGGTCAAAGGGAGAGGTTTTTCTCCATTCTTCCAATGCTAAGAGTTGGCATTCTAAATTCTTCATCCTCTGCACTTGCATTCTCAGGTAATGGATGGCTCTGGGGCACCCTATCATTAAGCAGTGTGATGTGGCCAGGAGGTGGCCAGGAAAATAGCTGTGAGGTGGTGGAGAACCGAGCTGCCCTGTGCCCTCTAAACTAGCTTGCTGCCTTCAGGCACAGTGGAGAATGCTGCTCCAGCCCTGGTGTTTGCTTGCCAGTCTGGTGGGTTTCTGAACATGGAATGCGGGTAGGGAAAGGACCATTTTGTCCTTCGCCACTTATAGCAAACTGTCTTAGGCTGGTACTGGCTGGCTCTACTTGATGAATGAGCCAAAAAGGTGAACAGGCTCTGGTTCACACTGCTGCAAAGCTTGTTCTTGTACTGCATTCAGAAGTAAAATAATAAAGCATTTTTCAGGAGCTATAAGCAAAACAACAGACACTATTAATATAGTAATTCTTAAAGAGGTTACATAAATTATTAGAGATCTAAATCCTACCATAAAGGTTAACGTAGACAAGTCCAAAAATAATCCTTAAAACGCATGCCCCAGACAGTTGTCATAAATTACATTTAAAAAAATTTAAAGTCATGTTCAGAAAAGAAAAACAAAACTTGCTTGGGACTCATACTCTTGCTTGGCAGGGGGTTGGACTCGATGGCCCTTGTGGTCTCTTCCAACTCTATGATTCTATGATTCATACAGTAGCTAGGAAAGAAAAAATTGAGTGCAGAACTTAAAAGCTCTTATTCTGTTTTTGGTAATGTCTCCCTGGAGCCACAGGAGTTTAAAAAAAAAAAAGCATTTTGAAGAGCAAGACAGACTGTGGTTAAGAGGTAGAGAAAAATAGTTGGTTAATGAGCCAGCTGAGAGCTAGCGAGGACAGAAAGATTGCCACATCCTTTGGGCCTTGCTGGATAGTTGCTCCGGTGAGGGAGAAGGAAGGGCAAGTTTTCTATTAGCGTTTCAGCTGATTATTTATTAGCTTAACATTCCATGAGGATTCTTCCATCTAAATCTCTTTTGTTTACCTTTGAATTTTGTGATAGCAAAGGATAACAGGATGGCAAAGATTTACGTCCATGGGTGTACTCATGAGGTGAAGCAATTTGTTCATAAACAGTATTTGCCTGGACATATCTACGTTGCATAATGGAGGTTCTTTCCGTGCCTCTCCAGGCAAAAATGGAGCCTCCTTCACAGGTGCAGGCTACCATTATAACAGCAAAAGCCAGATTGTAGGGGTGATTTGCAACATAACGAGGCAGTCTGTGTTGTCTGGGTTAACTTTTGTAGTAATAGATGCGGGTGGCTCAGTAGCACAGGCCAAGGACTCACTAGTCAAGAGTGGCTGGCGGAGCAACCGGCTTCTTATGTCAGCACCGTATCAGAACTGCAACACCTTCTTTCCAAAAGAAACTCAGGGGTGAAGCTGCAAGTCAACAGACTGGTTCCAAAGCAGATGGGAACAAGCAACAGATGGGGCACCGTTGCTAGAAAAATGCAGGGAACACTCGGGCCACGTTGCACTCCATTACCTCTCCTCTGAGGAGCTGCCTCTTTTTTTTTTTTAGGGGTCGAAAGTAACCCGGAAGCTCCGTCCTCCAGCTGAAGGAGCTGCGGCTCTACTTCTTTCGAAAGTCCATGTTTCTTCCTTCCCCCCCTCCCGCGCTTTAGCCCCGCCCCCTACGCCCGGGGCTTCCTCGACCCTTCCGCAGGCTGCGAGTGTCAGTTGTCGCGCGGCGGCGTCTCTCGAGGCCTCCTCCTCCTGCTCCTCGCCCCGCCCCCGCCGGAGCCAGCCGAGTTAGGGAGGCGGGCAGGCGGGCGGAGTGAAGCCGAACATGGCGGCTGTGACGGCGGCGGGTGCTGCGCTGGCAGCGGCCCGTGGGGAGGGGGCAGCGCAGCAGCAGCAGCGGCCGCCACAACAACAGCAGCAGCAGCGGCCGGCAGAGCTCGCCTGAGAAGAGCGGCCGAGTGAGCGCAGCTCCTCCGCCCCAGCGGCGCCTTCCCGCCCCGCGTCCCTCGCGCCCTGCCCTGCCCTCTTCTTGCCTGAAGAGCGGCCGAGATGGAGGTGGTCGGGGCCGGGGAGGAGGGCGAGGAGCCCCCGAAAGGGGTCCGGATCCTTGGCTCGGAGCTGGTGGAGACCTACACGGTGAGGCGGCGGCGGCAGGAGGGGCGAGGAAGGGGAGGCGAGGTCAGGGCGGTGGTGGGTTTCTTTTTCTCAAAGGGGAGGGTTCAAGTCTTTCCCTGGGTCCCTCATCCCTCTCTCGGGGAAAAGGACGGGAATCTCCTGATCATGGTACACGTACACACGCACTGTGTATCTATATCGTGGGAAGGGGGAATAACGATGCGGGGGTTGGAGAAAACCGGCTAAAGAGACGCTTTCTTGGTGCATCCAGATCCGATATTGCCCTGCTGGGAAACGATTGCAGGCTTCATCGGGTCTGTGTTATGGTTGTGCGCTTCCGAGTTACACAGAACTCTTCCTTGGGCGGGAACACTTAACTCCGAAAGCAAAATAAAATGCATGTGAGAGAGCAAAGGTGGTGTTGGGGCGGGGGAGAACACTCCAGCCATGAACCATCTTCCCCAGAGTCTCATCTTTCTAGCATTTGTAGAACCAGAGAAAGGAGGCAAAATGTGCTTATAGGTTTTTTGGTGAGAAATTAGCCCTCCCTTCCGCTTTTTAGTGTTTTACGTCCCCGCGCCCCCCCCAAATCCTTTGGCACCCATGTGAGGAAGGCCATAGATGTTGTTGTCTCTCTTCAGGTTGAGGTTTAAAATACTTGCCTTCGAAATGGGTATGCCAAATCAAAAACCAAGTTCTGGTATGAGCTTCATTTTATTCTGCCCTCTCACTTCATGGTAAACAGATACAAAGCACCCTTTAGAAACTGGCCCAAACACATGACCTAACATATAATACATTTGGTATGTTGTTTTTTTAAAATAATATGCAGAAGGGATGTGGCAATGGACAAGGGGACATTTTTCCAGTCTGGATCAAATTCAGTGCATGATAATCTTACGCAACTGTTAAAACTATGAAATGCTTCTCTTTCTGAATGGTGGGGTTAGAGGAGAAGAAGATGCTTTGATTTGCATTACACTAGTTGTAGTAATGCTCTTATCAATACCAATAAACTTTTTATACAAAGTTGTCTGTATGGACAAGTACATTACAGTTACCTAGCAGCTTTAGAAGCCAACCTAGAATCTTACCATTGAAACATCTCAAACTACTTGGTTACATAAATGAAAATGGGTGTGCCTCCTAGTTTTGTTTTAGCTAAGCCATTCTCTTAGATGAAATCTCGAGCCATTCTCATCAATGAATTTTGTAGTGTGAAAACAGATTTCTAAACCTGAGAATACTTGGCACCACATTGGTTTAAAAGTGATATATATGTCCCATTTCTAATGCTGCATAGATACAGGCCTTGTTGATTGCATTTTTAATACGTAAAGTGTAAAAAAATCGGTGTATAATGGAAATGATTTACATAATGTGAGATACTTAGCAGAGATAGAACTGCAGTGTGAGAGTTTTGAAAATATTTTCCCCCTTGAGTACACGGGCTAGCTAAAATAAGAGAGAAGGGGGAGAAAGCAGTCTAGATAAAGTACTTTCAAAATGTAATTCTTTTGATCTGTGTGCAGAGCAGATAATGATATTATAGTGACTAATCCAGCCAAAATTAGGCAAACAGTCCCCCTCACAGTGCTAATTTTGGCTTGCGCCTTGTTTGTTAGTGAATACTTTTATTTGCTGGTTCTACCCAATGTAAAACGAAGAGAGACTGGTAGGTTGCCTACCACAGCAACCTCATGATAATAATAAGAAAACCATAGACAGGAAATATGTTTGCTGATGAAGTAGACTGTAGTCCAAAGGAGCATATGCCATAATAAATTGGCTAGCCTTTCAAGATTCCTTTTGGGTTTTGTTGTTTTTGTTGCTGCTGCTGCTATAGACTTGAACGCCTGCCCCTCTAAAAATTTCACTCTGATAATTCTCCCTCTAAAAAATTAGTAACTATGTGGCAGCTCTCCACTTTTGTAAGATACAGTGGTACCTCTGGTTGCGGACGGGATCTGTTCCAGAGCCCCATTCGCAACCTGAGCAGAACGCAACCCGCGTGTGCGCAGGTCGCGATTTGCTGCTTCTGCACATGCGTGTGACGTCATTTTTGAGCGTCTGCGCATACGCAAGCAGCAAAACACCAAAGTAATCCTTTCTGGTGCTTCCGTGTCGCCGTGGGATGCAACCTGGAGAAGCTCAACCTGAAGCAAACACAACATGAGGTATGACTGTAATGGACTTGCAGTGTCCCAGGTAACTTATGATGATGGGAAAGGTACTAGACTTGGCTTTGGGAAACTTGCAGCGTTTTTATTTGTGAGAGCGACCAATGACTATCCTTACACAACTATATAAGTAAGCAAAGTAAGCTATACTTTTCCCTGCTTAAGAGTCAGCAGTGTCTGGCAGCCATTACATCAATCCCTACCCTCTCTCAGATCTACTTTCATCCCTAGTAACACAGTTCAGTAAGGGTGCAGCCCCATGGCCCCTTGTCAGATCTACTTCTTTGATATCCAAGAAGTCAGCTCCTCCAACTGCAGTGGCTTAGCGTGGTTTGCCAGTGCCCAGGGCAAGGCAAGTATTGAGCCCCCTAACCTGTAGGAAGAAGCAATCATATATCACAGTCAAGGAAAAGTTTGAGGAGCCCACCATGCGAGAGTCTGCTTTTCAGGGACTGGGACCATCTGGAACCAACCACTGACATCTCAGTTCATGGTGAGCACAGAGTAACCCTTCTGATGGGATGGGAGCACTCCGATGGTGCAAACCTTTGCCATCATTGGCTTGCACTCTGCACAACCTCTGTGGCTCCTTCCCTTTTGCACACCTTTCTCCACGCTTGGAGAAAAAGGTGGCGGTGGATTTGGTTTCAAAGAACAGTGCGTGGCAACAGAGTGCCGTACTGTCGGGGCTGTTGTTGAGTGGGCACATGACCCTCCCTGCTGCAGGGCAGGCTGAAATGGGTGGGAGCATCTCTGCTGAGGCTCAGGGCAATGGGCAGAGGAAGCCAGCGGTGGGCAGGACAGAGTTGTTGGCCATCACAGTGCCTCCATGCAGTGCTGCTGCTGCTGCCAGATGGAGCAGTGCAGGATATATGTGCATACCTCCTCAGGTGGGGGCATTGCCACTGCCTCAAGTCTCGCCGTCCATCCACCTGTCCCACCATCAGGAGACGCCACACAGCTGAGGAATACAAGGGCCTCTCCTATCCTAGCTCCTGTTTGGTGTCCTGCTCAGGTGAAGCAGGCAGGTGGGACAGGGAGTGCCTTTGGTCAAGGCAGCAGCTGCAACTGCAGCCTAAGAGGGAAGGAGTATTTTGCATGTGCTCAGAAGCACATCCATATAAATTTTTGAACCCAGGGCAATCGCCCTGGTGCCCCTCCACCTCTACACCACTATCCAACACCGTGGGCCAAAAAAGGGCAGTTCCAAAAGTCCTCCTGGTCCCTTGACATTCCTCCCTATGGGAAGTCAGGGACACATTCTCCATGCTTTGGTGCAATTGGGGATAGCCAAAACCCCATTTATATTATGCAAATATATGTTCCCATCAGCCTACTTGGCAATACACATTCTCACCATTTAGTGAACAACTCACTAGTATCACTTCATAGGAATTAGGTTGCACTCATTAAAAATATATTTTTAAGTTATGTTATATGGGGGGGGGGGACTTAATAAAATTAAGAATTCTTAAACAGCTGAAGGTAAGCACATTTGAGTTGCACTTATTTCAGATGAAGTGATTCCCCCTCCCCAACTTTGACTGGATTGTGCCCACGGTTCTGCGTGTATTTTTTCTTTGTTTCTCAGAATTATGAACAGCAATAAGCCCTTAGGAGACTTTCCCACCCTTATCTCCCCACGACAGCTTCCTGCACCCCTGGAAAAGCTGCTCCTGAAGGTGTGGGAGGCTGCCTGAAATCAAAGGGAGATACAATGCCTTAGTAAGGGGGACAAAGTAATTCCCCCTGCGGCCCCTGTGTCCTGCCCCATCCTATTCTGGAGAGTTCCTTCATCCTCAGGAGCGGCTTTTGGTGGGCTGCAGATGAGACAGTGCAAAGATTCCCTTTTCCAAGCTTCCTTTTAAGAGCCAATCTGAAATGAAAATATGCAAAATTGTTTTTTATGAGAGATTTTGTATATACTCTACTTTGTATTTAGTGCCCCTAATGAAATCTGCAAGCTCAAAACACATAGCTTACCTATCAACTTGGGTAATAACATTGCCCTTTGTAACTGCAGATCTTTCGATTATTACTTGATAATACAAAGCAATAGCAAGATAAGTGACATTGATGATGAAGTGTACAGGCTTTGAAGCTTCATTTACAAAAGGATTGTGCTGTGAGAAATGTAAAAACAACCCTGTCTTCTCTTGTGTGTAAATACATGCTGATTATTGTGATTCTAGAGACACAGTCCAGAAAACTGTGTGCACAGAGAAGAACTGAGTGCACAGCCTGAGCTTCCTTTGAAGTATTTGCTGCAGCAGCTCCTACTGCCATGGTTCAATTTGCAAAACAGCTTGCTGCCTCAACAGCCAGAGCTGCTGCAGTGAAAACTTCAAAGAAACCTCCTGCTGTGTGCATGGTTCCCCCTCCTCCAAATGCACATGGAGCCTCTGTAGATTGCAGCCACTATTGTAGCTAGGTTGCTCCATATTATTTCATTTGTATTGTTCCACAGAAATAAGCAGTGAAAATAATTGATTTCAGGTAGTGGAGTCTCATTCTAGAAATAGGCATGTATTCATCAACCTTCAGAATACAAGAGTACACACTCTTTTCTATTCTCTATATCAGTGAAGTATTTTAAACAGTATTTATTAATCTAATCTAATTTAACTTTAAGTCCCCTACATGTTTCCTTAGACATAAGTCTGTGTTGAGTGAGGCATGCTTCTAGATAAAGATGCATTGGATTCCAGCCTAAGAGTATAAAGGTAACCACCTAACTAATGCCAAGACCAACAGATTTCTGACAGTGATATGGTTAAAATGCCATTAATGATGTCTCATGCCAGTTAAATTATTTGCATGCATTGGCAGGAAAAAAATATTTGTACTTTGGACTGAGTTTTTTAAAATGGGGAATACTGTAGATATATCAAACAGTATCCTGTTAACTTTTCTAACTTTTGCTTTTAAAACTGCCCTGTTTTATGATAAAACGTTTGAGTCCTGAGCATTATTATTATTATTATTTTCTGATATACACCTTAATGACTTTTACTAAGCGTTTTAGTTACTGTGATCAGAGGAAGATAATTTGAATTACATTCAGACTTTGCACGAGTGGACGTCTACTCATGCAACAGGGTTTTACGCTGCAGCCTTGTGTGCCTGTGACAGCTGAAAATTGCTTAAAATCAGGTAGCCTCTTTTAGTAATAGAATTATGTTATCGACATAGTACAACATAATGGTTTGTTAATCTTCCCCCGCCATCAATTTCCTATATCAATATTAAAATAGGACAAGCTGTGAATGAGATAGAGACAACCCTGAATATATGCTTAGTTCTGCATGAGATTTGAAAATGAAGCAATTTTAAAGCACTCTTGTAGTGCCTTGTTTGTAACATGCAGTATTAAAAATACTAATGTAGAGGAAATGCTAATCATAGATCTGGTTATCATTTCAGAATTAGTGATTCACAACCTTCTTCCTTAGTTGCTAATGCAGGGGCTAATGCATGATTATATGATTATACTATAATTGAAATGAAGCATACAGGCTGCATTCAAACAATCATATCTTGACTGCTTAAGCCATACTATGACCAAACCTGATGAACTTAAATGCAGCGCCTTTGCCTTGCCTTCCTGTGAACAAAGCAGGAAGTGTCCACTTAACTATACCTTCCCATAACATACAACTTGAGAAATGATAATTAATGACTTCTCAACAAGCCAGAATGTTAAGCTGCTTTAAATATCATGCTCCTAGAAAAACACCCGGTATTATTTGTTCTAATAGAGAGCATCCATATAAATTTTGGGAAAGAGAGATGTGATGAGAGAGAAAGTATTGCTCAAAAACTCTGTATGTTAGGTCACAGAATACAAAGCCTAAAATCCTACTTCATTAAAATACTGAATAAGTAATTATCAGTAACCTTTATTATTAATACAGTACTTAGTAGTAGAACAACCCTCCAAATTTTGTATCATCCTGGAGATAAAAGAGGATTGGGAGTGCCTTATATTATATTATATTATATTATATTATATTATATTGCTTTCAACTTGCACAAATAATGCATATTATTACTGATTTGCTGGAGATCTTGTGGGTTCAAATGGAATTATTCTGCACCACCCCTTCAGTTAATGCTCTGCCTTTTAAAAAATCCTTATTGAGTGTGTATTGGGAAAATACACAATCTCTTTTTTCAATTGACTTTTAGGGTATGGAAGAGATGGTTTCACACTTAGTTCCATCTACATCCCCTTTATTTCCTATATTGGACCACCCAGCTGTCTGCCTTACAGACAAATATGTTCAATATATCTGAATTCTAAAGGTATCCAATATTTACAGTTATTAATAAGGCCGGCTATGGGTTCCTCCCCAGGATCTTAGCATATCTTGGGACGATGACCTTAAATGTCAGATTTATGAACATAAATGGGATCAAATATGGGTAAATGCTCCATTAAAAACTATAACTTCTAGGATTCAAGAATCCACTCTAAAAACAATACTTAGATGGTATTGGACTCTAGTGTGCCTTTCCAAAATCAATGCAAATCTCTCTCCACTATGCTGGCAATGCTGTAATACTATGTGAAGTTTTATATGTTTTTTGGATAAACGTTTTTATCATTATCTCTCAAATCTAAGCTCAGTCACTAACACCAGATACAGTCTTGGCCTTGTTTTCGATAGAAAGCAATAAAGATCCCAGAGTATCTCATGACACTTCCTAGTGGCTGAAGAATGTCAATAGGCTGTCACTGGGCAAATGCTTTGGGTGCAAGAAGGGCTTTGAGGAGAGGGAGGTCTGCTTGTCGCAGTTACCTCTGTTCAGTTATTTCTGTCTGCTCCTCTTGCCTTACTTGTCCTTTCAGTATTATGCCCAGCTTATCAGGGAGCACAGCATAAATGTGATGGAAGCATTGCGATTCATAACTGTGCTGGTTTCTTGTTGGCAAATCACAATGGCTTGCTTGATATAGGATATCATTTTTGCTGAAGGAAGATGTGTGTCTGTGTTCTTCAAATTAAACCAGTAACTGGTACCTGAATATTGCTGGTAACGGGCCTCTGCTTTGTGTGTCAGTATGCTGTACTTGCACGGGTTTAGGTATTCTTGGGATGTGCAGAAGCTCAGAACCTAACTGGCAGCCTTTATTTAATGTTACACAAACACTGGAGGGATTTTGTGTTTCTGAATGTGTAAACATTGGCCATCTTAGGTTCCTTTATCAGCTAAGAGTTGTATTTTATTTAGGTGTACATCATTCAAGTGAGCATTGGCAACCATCAGTGGGTGGTCAAACATCGATACAGTGACTTCCATGAACTTCATGAAAAGGTAAATATCCTCATATTTAAAATGTTTGTTGTAATGACTCTGTTACTGTTTTATTAACATTGATTTATTACTCTTCTTCTAACCCGGTGTCTCAATACATTTTACATATAAAATAATTACAAGCGGTGAAAACACAGAAACAAAAGATACCCTACATTGCGATTCTCTTTAAAAAGAAAGGAAAGCCATATGGGAGACCGCACCATGAGAGGGAGGGAGTTCCCCTCTCCCCCAGCATATGGCTTTGTGACAGAATGCTAGAGTTGGAAGGGACCATGAAGGTCATCTACTTGAACTCCCAGCAATGCAAGAATCTTACACCCGATTTTTGTTGATGAAAATTTCACATAGATAGAGCTAAAACCTCCCTCCTTGCTATTCGGCAGTCAGAATGCAGACCCCTACACACACACAATTGAGTGAGAGCTGTTGCTGAAAAGAGAAGAGAAGAGAAGAGAAGAGAAGAGAGAGTACCAATCATAGGATTCAAGGCATTGTTAACATTTAATAGGCCAGTAAGCTGTTATCTACCCACACATGAGCAAATTCTATCGAACACAGTAGGGCTTACTTATGAGTAGAAATGTATGGGATTGCACTGAGGGCAAATTATATTAGGTAAAATCTGCTTGGTTTTTTTAACCATTGCCTATGGAAAATAACGATCTTATGAAAATCCAAGTTCATTTGTTTACATGGTCATAGTAGGAACCTGGTCATTACTTAATTTCTGGTACCTGCTAGTTTCCTATTCTTAGTGGTGTTTGAGCCTTGTGAGTGGTAATATGTCATCATTTGGTTCCTGAGCTCATTAATGAAGAACATTTGCTGACTTTAAAGTTCAGAATTGTTGAACCATAATGTAGACTATAACCTCTCCCCCACCCCCCAAAGAGAAAGGCATTCACTTCATTATGTTAAAAATTAGGTTGGAGTGGAACTCTGCTCATGCAGTGAAGCTTTTCTGACTTGCCCTCCTCTCCCCAAAGACCATTCCTGAAGATCAGTAGATCTTCTGGTATAGCATAGGATCGGATGCAGCAGGACAGGAAGTTGGGTGAATTCAGCAAAGCAGTCTTACCCAGATGAAGTGCTATTTCACAACTGCAAGGTATCTCTGGATCCAAGCCAATGTTATTCATTTCATCAATATTAAGAACCTGCTCTCCTGGCACTATCTCGGTTATTCTGCAAGACCTTTAAGGAAGTTTGTCTGTTTGTTTGTTTGTCTGTCTGTTTGATTTGCGTTGTTGCTGTTTGTATTGTACAAATCTTTTTTGAGACCTTAGTCCCGTCCCCCGTCCCTGTCCCCCCATTTTTAAAAACTGGTTTGGAAGGCATGCAAAGCAGTATGTAAAAGCTTTTTAAAAAGATCTCACTTTATATTAACCTGAGTTTTCAAAAACTATATTGGTAATTACTGACAAAATAAATATTTTATTTCACTTTGGCCCTAATTTTTAGTGTAAGCAGTAAATGCTAATTTCTGAAAACTCTGATTCATTTCGGAACAATCTTAACTCTTTGTCTTACAGCTTGTTTCAGAAAAGAGAATAGATAAGAATCTGTTACCTCCTAAGAAGATTATTGGCAAGAATTCCAAAAGTTTGGTAGAAAAAAGACAAAAAGAATTGGAAGTCTATCTACAAACTCTCCTTCTTACATTTCCCTTGGCTGCACCCAAAGTATTGTCCCAGTTCTTACATTTTCACTTATACGTAAGTTGCATTCTGCCATTCTTCACTATGGTTTATTGTCAAATTTTCTGAGTTCAGTTCTTATTTTAAATTTCTTATCTTAAATGGCATGGGGCTGATGAGAATTGTAGTCCACTATGTTGACAACTTGTCTTCCCAGAAATATGCCTTGAAATGACCGGTGTGAATTTAGGGTGTTTGTGCCTTTCATCTATTGCTTTTCATAGCTTGAGTTTCAGAAAACCTTTCAGCACACTTTCTCTTCTGTATTTGTAGTCACCCTTTTTAAAAAATCTTGCAGCACAAGAATTTGTTGGTCTTTTTTCAAACCCTTTTACATATTATTTGAACTGTGACCAGAGTATGTCCCATCGAAGACTAAGGCACAGGTGCTAAATGATTACGTTTCATTGCCATTTATATATTAGATGCATATTTTGATGTTTAATAATTTCATACAGCATTTTCTGATTATGCATTTATAGTTCATTCTTGCTGAATTTTCTTAATTGCATTTAGCTCCAAATATTGACTGATTATCAGGATAATGTCACAGGGAAACAAATGTCATTCCTTACATATTTCCCTTTCTTTTCTTCTTCACGGATTTCTTCTTTAATAGGAAGATTACCAAAAGTAATCTTCCTATTTTGAAATAGCTTCCTCTCTCAAGTTGTTCATTGATACACACCATCTGCATCTGATACAGCAGTTTTAATTATTGTACCATTGAGGAAATGAAGTGGTTGTAACTTGTGCAATTAGAACTGCAGTAAAAGGAAATAGATTCTTCCCTGTCTTGTGGATCTTTTTCCCAGCAGTAGCTCAGTTCATTAAAAAGATTTTTTAAAAAGAAAAAAAAAAGAAAAATGAACACACAGCCTTCATCTCCACTGGGGAATAATTTCAGACACTTTTTCTCCCTTATTGGCCGAGCAGCTAATGAGTTGAACTAATGTCTTATGCAGAGTGCTGTGATGTACTGGGTATATAAGGGATAAAATAGCCTCTCACTTAATTGACTTAATTTCCTGAGTACAGCCAGCACTGAACATCACTCAGTGTTTGGATTATTTTAATTCTGTATTATTTTTTAAGATCTATTGAATCTTGTTTTATGTTTTTTAAAAAAATGTTCAAGCAGAAAAGTTTGTGATTTTTTCTTCCATTTGCTTGTTCTTTATAGGAAATCAATGGGATCACAGCTGCATTGGCTGAAGAACTCTTTCACAAAGGTATTATTTATTTATTTTTTATTTTGTATGACCACCCAGTAACATATATTCACTGGATCACTCACAAAATAGAATACGGTATTAAAAATACAAAGCAGCAAGAGCAGCATAAATAAATGTTCATTTTTGGCATGCATACAATAAAAATCTAATCATAAGATTGAAAAGCCCAGATTATAAAAACACATGTTATTTTAAAGGCTTGAGTGAATAAATAATCTTTCATTGGTGCTGAAAAAAACTGTAATTCCTCTAAACACGATATAGTTCTTGGCATGTGTGCTGTTTCTCTATAGCTAATTTAGGGACATACCTGGGAGTGAATCTATTGAAATCACTGTGGCTGTCATCGGAACTGACACATATAGAACTGTGCTCTTAGATTTGAAGCTAGCCAAAGCAGATGTGCATGTTTGTATGTAACATGCCATCAAGCACATATAATAACTGTCTTTCTCAGTAACTTTATGTGTGTTAGGTGATTCTTTTTCTACAGTGGTGTGTCACATCACATCTTATATTGGTTGGCGGAGGTGGGGCTCTTGCCAAAAGTAAGGGATGTACAGCAAAATCCAGTGTTGCTTTAGCAGACTTGTACTTGCTCAATGAGACTTCACCTTCCTCTCCTCTTCCCTGCAGCCCCAAGATAACCCTCAGAATCTGCTCCTGGGGGACCCTGGACAGCTTTAAACACAGCTAAAAATAAATTAGATGTTTTAAAAAGCTTTTTCAACTTTGTCTAAGTGCTTACATATGCAGTGGGTGCTTGGTACTATTATGATATATAGCCTGGTACTATTATGATATATAGAAATCCCGGTTAAACTTTGCAAATTCTGGTCAGAAATGGAAAAAGACTTAGAAGATTGCAATCATCTATAAGGCAAATTGTAGCATTTCTGTTTTATTGTTCTCCCAGTAATATTGGTGAATGCTTGCCAAATCTCTTTATTTTTGTTTCTCAGGAGAGCAGTTACTTATGGCTGGTGAGGTCTTTAATATCAGACCCTTGCAGTTATATGCTATTACTCAACAACTTTGTCGGGGAAAGCCAACATGTGCAAATGGAGATGCCAAAACTGATCTTGGTCACATTCTGGATTTCACGTGTAGACTCAAATATTTAAAGGTAAATGTGTTCTTTTCCATTTTTTTATTTTGAAATAAATTCTACATGCTGATAATCGCAATAAGCAAAGATTGAATAATGTCCTGAAGATTGTTCCAAAACATCACACATCATCTTTCTACTCATTCTTCTGTAATACAGTATTTTAATTTGGGTAGTATTGCTATGTTCCATATTATGTTAAGCCATTCTGAAAATGGTGGAGTGATATTTCCCCCCTCGTTTGCTTCTTTACAAGTATTGCTAGTTGTAAGGAGAAGAATTACCATTTCCAAGTCAACATCAATAATGGATTCCTTTAAATAACCCAATAGTAACAGCTTTGGTTCTAATGGTAATATATATCATTTCCCTGTCTAGGCTCCAGATTGTAATCCAAACAATCTGGATTATAGGACAGTCCCAAAATATATTTAGAAAGTCTGCCCATGCTGCTTTATATGTCCCAACAATTTATTCATGCTGACAGACAAATCTGGCTCAATCTATATGGTGTCAAATTCCATCGGTTCTGAGTTTTAAAATACTTTTCTTTTAAGTGTGTTGATAATACATTTATTATTTCTTTCATAAAATTTATATACTGCTTGGTTGTAAAAACAAACCTCAAAGTAGTTTACAAAAAACTATATTAAAAAAATCAAACTTGATAGTTCCTTAATACAAATCCATTGCCATTTCTTAATGTCCAATTCTTGATCTGCATATCTTGCCCATTATTTCCTTGTAAAAGTACATGATAGATCTCTTAAACTCTAGTATCAAAATGCATAGTATTCCTGTCTGGCTGTTGATAAGTGCCTCACTGCAGTTACCTTCCCTTGATTCACTATATTTCCTATGCAGGGACAGGACCACCTGGGCGTATTGAAATATTGGTGGTCTTGCCATGACTTATGCAACTGCTTCAGATGATATTATATTTTGCCCATTCATTAAATGTTTAATTGTGTGCAAACCAAATATATTTGGTTTCGCTGTCACTTTGATATATTTGCCCAGTTTTTCTCTTGGTATCTGCAGGCAAATATGTTCTAATATAAATATTTTATCACCAGGAATGAAGAGTCCTCAAAGAAAAATATATGAAGATCCAATATATTTTGAGTGATTGTATTGGCCAGCACCGGATGTTGTTTTAGCTACTCCTTAAAAATATTGAGTCTGTTTGCCCATGAAGAAGAGTCTTTTAACTCAAACACCATATGGTACAAAATATAAGCACAAGGTGGCAGTGTTGTTTTAGCTGCATATGTGTGCTGCATCTTTAGATGGTTGTCACATGATATTACATTGAATATAGGTCCTGGGAGCAGTAAAATTCACCTTTTTTGCCAGTAAACACTTGTGGATTATTCATCATAATTTGTACTTAATTTAGCAATACCTTAATTTTTGTCTTTAGATAACAGGCACAAGTGGACCTTTGGGAACCAGTAACATTCAGGAACATCTTTTGCCTTTTGACCTATCAATATTTAAATCTCTTCATCAGATACAGGTATAGTTGAAAAAGAGTTTGGTGAAGCCAAGGACCAAAACTGGGCCTTTGTGCATGCAATATATGTCTGAGTTTTTTGGTCCCAGCTTTGAAATATTGCAAAACCTTTATTAATTGTCCTGAAAACTGATAGAGTTGCTTCCTTGAATATTAACCTGGAGATGGAGGGGTTTATTGGCCTACTCACTCTCAGTGCTATGGAGCCCATAAGCCTCCTTAATTTTCAGAAGGCCAGACAGCAGCTGGAGTGCAGGGAGCACAAGTCACATAGTGAATATCCAACCAAACATGTTGTTGAGAGGCAAATAAAATCTTATTTTGCTTTCTCCATTGCAGCATTTGAGATGTCATCTAGCAAAGTTGTTCCAAGTGATAAAGAGCTTATTGAGATCAGGCTTAGAAGTGAAGTGGAACTTTTGACCACCTGCACTTAGAGAAAAAAGTTGCCCATATCTGCTTGGACCATGATGCTGCATTTGAAGCAGTCTGTGGCACAGTGTCCAGTGCGCGGTCTGTTTAGGTTAATTGGGATCAGTTTCAGTCCTTGTTGGCTGAGATGTTTTCATCACAGACCCAGCTATTTACACAAACACCTGGACTATATTAACTTCATTTCAGTGCTTTATCTGCTTAGGTTGATGTTTGCTGTTGAATATTGGATTTTGTAGTATTGGGTTATAATTTTTATGGAGTAATGCGATTTTTATTGTTTATATGTTGTGGTGCTGATTTTATCCCAACATGGTAGATTGGTACTGGGTGTGCTAGAACTAAAGGAGTAGCTGTAGTAGTACAGTAATAAAAAATGGAATTTTGCTTTTCTCTGATGATCTTCATTTTGCTTTATATATCCTTTTTGATAAAAAAACAAACAGATAAATCACTGTGGCGCAAAGGTTATTAAAGGGCTGACCTCCTCAAAGCACACTTTGGCTACACTGAGTGTTCAGTTCTCAGCAACATCAATGATGGTAAGACTGAAACATTAACCATTTGCAATTATATTGTGGCGGTTGTTTACAGCTTTTGACTGTTCACAAAGTAACAAAGTTATATTCAGAATTTGAATGCATGAATGCAAGCATGTTTTTGTGAGATGTCTTATTGAGATGGTTTTACAGCTCAGCCCTAAGCATTTATGCTTGTAACCCCACCAAAATCAGTGTGATGCAGTGTGACTGCATACAATACTCTGGGTGAAATATCTTACAACTCAGGCTTTTAAAATGTAGGCTTAATTTATCTCTGCATATAATAATTCTTGAGGGGAAATGGTTTACAAGGCTAAAACTTCTTTGGGGGAGGGAGAAAAGTCGAAATAAAAAGAATTTCATTCAACCTTCTCCTCTGTGTTTTGAACAGGAGGTCCTAGTTCCTGAGGCCTATGAATTTGACCAGTGGGAGCCAGAGGGTGCACCTTCCAGTTGTCCCGTGACCGCAGTTATTCCAACATGGAGAACTTTAACAACCTTAGATATGAGTCACAACAGCATAGCTCAAATTGATGAATCTGTGGTAAGACCATATTTTAAAAAATGTATTCAGACAAATTTTAAAAGAAAGTGAGTGATATATGTGTTTCACTTATTGATGCTAGCATATTGTGAAATGATCTAGGCTTTTGAACATTGTCAGGGATGCCCAAAAGCCTTGATCATTTCATAGTATGCTATAAAATGGTCAAGGCTTCTGAACACCTTTGCCAAAGATCATGCCTAATTGTATTTTCCCGTTGAACTGCAGAGAGCTATACTATATTGCAAACTGCTTTGAAATTTCCCTTACTTTCAAAAGAGGTGTGCCTTGTGGCCTTCGAGCTCTGCTTGAGAAATTGAACTCCTAAATTCCTTTGGGAACATAGCACTAATCATGTCGTTGTTCTGATTCCAAACAGTGTTCAGTATTCACACTGAAAGGTTACTCTTCCTTTGTTTTAGAAACTTATGCCGAAGATAGAATTTCTTGATTTAAGCCACAACGATGTACCACTAGTGGAAAACTTACAGGTTAGCTTTGACATCTTTGGTAATATTATAGTGTGTATTTTTGTTTAGTTCCTTAAATGTTTGCTTATGCTTTGATATTGAACCTGCTTGATTACCTTTCTCTTGGTAAGTCTGTCTTCAGTGCAATTTTGGAAGTGAGCATTGCAATTGTATGCATGTCTGCTCAGAAATAAGGCCCATTAAGTTAATCGTATAGAATTACCGCTTTAATTGTTATGTATGAATAGCAACTTTATAAAGCCTCGGGGTGTCAATTTATGGCACAAATGCTATTAAATTAACATGTAATCTGCTTGTTTTCTGTTGTAGCATCTGTACAACCTCGTTCATCTGGATCTATCCTACAATAAACTTGCAACACTAGAAGGCATTCATACCAAAATTGGGAATATCAAAACACTGAACTTAGCAGGGAATCATCTGGAAAGACTTAATGGCCTCAACAAACTCTATTCTTTAGTCAACCTGGATCTTAGCAACAACAAAGTGGACCAGGTATTATGCAGCACAATCATATACATGTTTACTCAGAAGTCTTACTGAGTGAAAAAAGTAGTGTTAAACAATATGTGTAACTATTTTGGGGGTCTAGAAATCAGCATGGTCTCATACTGCAGATCGTGTAATCTGATTCCTGTTCATCTCCATGGAATCCTGAGCATCTTTATTTCCCCCTTCTAAATAAGAGAGCAAATTTCTAACCTTATTGTGTAGCTTCCGTCTACTAAAAAGCTCATCTTATATCTCTCTGCAATGGCAATTTCTCCACTCATTTGTGGACCACATGATGTCAAACAGACAAGCCATTGTTTGTGTCCTGTATCTTTCAAACATTTGTATTATGTAATAAAATAAAATAAGGAAAATTTATGGGAGGGATGTTACTATCCCCAATAATCAACTATTTTCTGGGATTTTGAATGAAACTACCCAAATTAGCTTTTGTGTACATAGTATGTTTAATTTTAATTTTACTTCAGTTGTATTGTTTCACTTTATTTATTTCTTTATTATTGTATGTTATTGAAATGTATGCCCTTCCTTCCTTACTTTTGTAAAAAGCTCATTTTGTTTGGATGGAATCTTCAGTCCTGTTTCCACCCATTCCTCCAGTCTCCCTAGCCCCTCATAGTCAAAAATCCGCACGCTTTTGGTGCAGAACCAGCAAATATCTTCTGATTTATTATTGTCACAGAATAGGATTTTTAATAAACTGTTTTAGAGTTACAATCTGCAGCCTATCACTATAAAGAGAGCAATCAGAAAATAATATATGGAAGAATTTATTTTTTATTCCTGTGCTTTTCAGATTGATGAAATAAAGAATATAGGCGGTCTTCCATGCTTGGAAAAAGTTGTCTTATCCAACAATCCTTTGAGTATTATTCCCGATTACAGGACCAAAGTGCTAGCTCAGTTTGGGGACAGAGCCTCAGAGGTAAATGTTCTCATACTTAACATTTGATGGGATTTTCTTTTGTATAATACAGTGTGAAAGCAGCACATTTTTTTGAGAAGCAGTGTGACATATTGTCAGAGCTGCTTCCGGATCCTAGCTCACAGAGGATCACGCTAGCCAGCGTTCACTTTATAAAAGTCTTTATTGAGTTACAGTTTCCATTCTCAAGCTGCTGCGTGCAGCTCTACGTCTTATGGGTTAGACCGGCGAAGCTCCGTCTGAGTCTCCGCCCCCTGTGCACCAGCTTACTAACCTAGTCTTACTCCACCTTTTCCGCCTGACCGTTCTTCTCTGGGTCCCTCTGCCCCCCGTGGTCTCTTCCTTCCGGGATTCTTCTGACGCGGACCCCCCGGACCCTCCTGTCTCCTTGCGCCGGGCTTTAGGACCTGGCTCCCTTTCCGGGCTGCTTACTGCGCCACCTTCCTGTGTATTTGAACTTGGCGCGCGCGCCCAACCTTCCACTTTCCTCCTGACCGTTTCTTCGCTCCCTGATGGAGGTGTGGCTACTCCTGACTCGTGCCCTCCCTCCTGTTGCGAGCTGCCAGCGCTTGATACCTGGCGCCCTTCTTCTCCCCTGCTCTCTGTTGGTGACGCTGGTCCCGATTTCCAACTGCTCCCCTCTGAGCCCCCTCTGGACCCTTCTTCCTGGGGTGTCCCCCTAGGTTCCCCCCTTGTTCTGGCCACTGGTGCTCCTTTCTGTGAATCTTCTGATTCACTGGAAAGACTCGGAGATCTCGGGTCGTCGTCATCACTCATCTTTTCCTCTGCCTCCTCCCCCTCGCTCTCTGTTTCCTCCCTTGCCCTCGCCTCTGCTCCTGAACCCCTGACACATATGATAAAATTTCTTGATAAAACGAGTAGGACCCACAACATGAAAATTTAGTGATAGAGCCCAAGCTTTTCATGAAAAAGGTCCTAAATTCAATCCCCAGTATCTCCAATTAACTATACTATCAAGTAGCAGTGGTAGGAGAGACCTGTGTGAGAGACTTTAAAAAGGTGCTACCACTCAGGATTGACAGTACTGGGCTAGCTATTCCAGTGTTTAAAATATGGTTTGCCAATTTTAACTACTGGTAGTTCATATGATAAGCAGGAATCTTAAGTTGAGATGTCTGTCTATATGTACTTGAGTTCTAAAGGCTTTGTTTTAACTTTTGCATTGATTTAATATTGTCTGGGTAAGCTAATGGGATTCAAATTGCTTTATTGTAGAAGATTTATTATGATTGGTCCCTTGGTTTTTCAGGTCTGTTTGGATTATACTGTGACCACTGAAAAAGAACTTGACACTGTGGAAGTGTTGAAGGCTATTCAAAAAGCAAAAGATGCAAAATGCAGAATGAACAACTCTGATAAAAAGGTGAGAGATGGATGGATAATGAAACCTGTTCAATAGGATGCTTTTAAACTTTTTTTAGGAAGGAGGCAAGATGATGTATCAAATTATGTGGAAGTGGTGGCCTGTTTGAAGACATTTCTTTGTGCACTATACTGAAATTTCCATTTAGACAATATCTTCTCCCTCACTTCGCTGACATTCCTTGATAGTGTTTGGACATAATGCAAAATCCTGGTTTAGAGTTATGAGAATGACTCCCTGAGGGCTTGCATATTTCCTGCCCCACTGGCACAGCTATGAGGAGATGGGAAACTTTCGTAGAATGTGATCAGCATGCAATATTGCAACTTGTAGCACAACTAGATTATAGTGGGGCTGCCCAGAATCTGATCCAGAATATGCCACTGGTGCAGAATGCCATAGCAGGTTTGCTGCATGCTATTCCTAGAAGGATGAATCATAGAACACAAGTTCTCTGGGAGCTTCACTTGCGCCTATTGGCTACCATGTTGCTTACATTGGTGTATAAAGCTTTGACTGGCTTGGGAGCGACACACATGAAGGAGTGCCCCTGTGATCTATACAGATGAAGGTGGTTAGGAAATGAAATACAAATAAAGAATAATAAAAATATTGAACAATGGGTATTAAACATATTTCAGTGGGATGTAAATCTCTAGGGATCTACATGTAAAGTACACAGGTTTTTTATTTATCTGCTTAGTGGTAAATATTATTTTAAACCCTAAGAAGTATTGATCCTCCATGTGCAGCAGGCTGTGGTCTTGGTTATATTATAAAACCCACATCAAACTACTCTCTACTGGGAAAAAATTGTGATATGGCAAGGTCGCCGTTGTCATTCTCTTCCCCCCTGCCTCCTGATTTTCCACGTCCCTCCACGCAACCACAACTGGTCTGCTTGTTTTGGCTGGGCTGTTGCTTATTAATATACAGTAACCATAAAACAACAATATAGAATATACAAAATGAGTCTGCAGGTACAACTATAAAATCATCCAGAACATCACAGCTTCAGCAAGTTAGAATTCCTATGTATTGTACTGTTAGCACACATGGATACGTTTTTTTTGTTCCTCGAGGTTGTCAAAATGTTTTGTGTTTTTTGGGAGTTGTGAAACTGCACATGCTTAGAGTATTGGTTGCTTCTTCTTTTTTTTTTTTGCATATTTGTATCTTGCTTTTCATCCCGGGAACTCATGGTTTGTACATTCCCCTCCCAACCCTTTCTATCTTTGCAATAGCCCTGCGAGGTAGGATAGGCTAAGTTTATATATGTACACACATAAGCAGCAGTTATTTTCAGTAGGCTGCATTCATGTTGTGTGTATGCAGGGGGCCCAATCCACATCCAGTGTTCCATACACAGGGAATCTTGTTGGCATCCCTGAATTTCACTAGGTCTGCTTTGAGTATGAGTAACGTTGGATATTGCCCATAGGAAGAAACAGTTACTGATGGGTTTCTTCTCACTCTTGGGTTTTACTTTGGAGTTTCTTGGGAAAACATTCCTAACGTTTTCTTTCTGGTACTAAAGTTAATTGGTCCATTGAAAGGTGGATAATTTGCTTGTGTTCATACACTTGACTTTTTAAATTTATCTTAAGTGCTGTTAATGCAGTATTGCCAACATCCAGTATTATGGTGAAGAAGCTGTGTTTTAAAATTATCTAATTTATCAGAGCCCTACTGCTTGCTAACAAATCTGTCTTTGTTTTCATTCAAGATAGGGATGCTTTGTAGCCTTTGTTCCCAGCCCTTCATTTTTTCTTTCTCAGATCCCTGAAGATCCCAAGCTTTCTGCTGCCAGTTCAAAATCAAACTGTTCTTCTCTTTCTGTACATCCTCCCTCTCCTTCTCTGCCTCGTCCTGTCAGCTCCAGTCAAGGTAATCATGTATGTATCATGCTGCATGGCCAGGCCTTTTGGTTCTGCCTTTCTAGGCTGCATTGATATACATGAATTTCTTTACAGGGAAATGGGGTTTGGCAACATCAGTGGAAGCACAAAGGCAAATGATCAAATACCCATGGTTGGAGGCAGTATTGCTTCTGAATACCAGTCACTGGAAGCCACAGGGAGAAGAGTGCTCTGGTGCTCAAGTCATGCTTGCTGATTTCTCACAGACATCTGGGTGGTCACTGTGAGAACAGAATGCTGGACTAGATAGGCCATTGGCCTGATCCACCAGGCTCTTTTGTGCGTTCTCATCAGCCCGTAACTCTCTACTGGTGGTGAAAGGGACGCAGGTGCCGCTGTGGTCTAAACCACTGAGCCTCTTGGGCTTGCTGATCGGAAGGTCGGCAGTTCAAATCCCTGTGATGGGCTGTGCTCCCATTGCTCTGTCCCAGCTCCTGCCAACCTAGAAATATGAAAGCATGCCAGTGCAAGTAAATAAATAGGTACCGCTGCAGCAGGAAGGTAAACGGTGTTTCCGTGCGCTCTTGTTTCCATCACAGTGTCCCGTTGTGCCAGAAGTGGTTTAGTCATGCTGGCCACATGACCCGGAAAGCTGTTTGTGGACAAACGCTGGCTCCCTCGGCCTGAAAAGCAAGATGAGCACCACAACCCCATAGTCGCCTTTGACTGGACTTAAATGTCCAGGCGTCCTTTACATTTACCTTACCTTTACCTTACTCGTGCTGAGAATACTACATAAGCAGTAAATGAGGCATATACTTCAATTTATTTATATAGGTTATTGCAAGCAAATAAAATATAAAGTAGAAAACATTTTACCACATTTCTTCAAACACTAAGAAGATTGTGGTAGGAATTTGGAAATATCCAAATGTTGTATGTGCAAGTCGTTGTAATATCTTTCCTTGTTTTCTATCCTCTATCAGTACAAGACATTTCCTCCAAAATTATGTGCATTTGGGGGTTTTTTTAATGTTGCTAGTTTTCACAGGTTCTTTTTCAAATATCAATGTAGCCAAAATTCAAAGTCATGGACATATATATATATATGGAATAGGTCATATCTCAGTGACCTGCCTCTGCTCTGCACACAGGAGGTCCCTGGCATCTCTAGCTGGAGCTGGGAGAGATCTCTTCGTGAAAACCGGAGGCCCTGTTTGTAACAGTCTTTCGGGTTGAAACTTCCAAGGATGGACATGTGTTCTGCCATTTTATTTTCTGAAACAACTGCTGATGTTTTTGTGACACCATCTGTTTCCATAAAGTATTAATCATATCAAGTGTTACAGGAAAACTGCCTTTTTGCAGGAAATCCAAGATTTAAATATTTTTTACAGGAAACAGAAAAGCACAAATATTTCTTCAGCTTCCTTAACTACTGTCAGAATTCAGTAGATAGTTTTTTTTCTTTCATAATGAACAGGTAGACTGTAGGGGTCTTCTGTTGAAGAAATCATCAATGTGTGATGTTACACATTCAAAATTTTAAGGGGTTTGAAAACCTAATTTTTTTGGTTTTAAATTAATAGGAAATACAAAAGAAATTCTGAAACTAAATTACATGACACTTCTAGACTGCCATCCTAAGCACATTTACTAGAGAAGCAGTCTTCAGCAGGACTTGCTTCTGAATAAACGTGCTTATGATTATTCTGTTAAGACAGGAGTAAGCTACCGCATTCCACTGTAATAATTTGTTCTCACTTCTGAGCAAACACAGAATTGGGCTGTTAGCCTTACTTCATACCATAACCAAGGATCATTTCACATGAATGTATGGCCACGATTACTATAAAAACATTGACAGCTAAAAATATTTCCATTTGTCTTCTAATTTTAACAATTATTGTTGTCTTGAGTGCTTGAGGTTATATATAGAAGAGAACTGCAAAGAAATATATATAATACCCAGTCCAGTTAGCCTTGTTCAGTACATGAATTCCTTCCCTGAGCGCACCCTCCACTCACAGTCCTCCTGGGAGTCCAGCTGGCCAGTCATGGGACAGTTGGGGGGTGATGGAAAATTCCAAACATGGGCTCACATATGCAATAGGGAAAAGGATGAATGCAGTGGACAAATGGATGCCTCCCTAATTTTGATCTGAATGACCTAAAATTATTTAAATGACTTCAAATCTGAAACAATCTGAACTGCAGTCCAAGCCTTTCACACATTTCAGCAGCCCAGTTATTTCCGTGGAAGACTGCGGCTCCATTGAGATAATTTGCTTCTGTCAAGCATAAATGCAGCTGCCTGGGTGGGAAGTAATAAGATTCCAAGCTTCTGATGAACCTGCGTATTCAGTAATTATTGTTAAATTATCAGTATGTCAAATAGGCATGTTAGTTGATGGATGTGCATTTCTCTTAAGTAATCTCAAGCACAGGATGACATTGTATAAATGTATGCTTGAAATACAATGCATTTTCTTTCTCAGAGCATGTGAAAGTTAATATGATTTAGTATATTTTAAATCATATTTACTTGTTTTTACATCAGTGGTGTTCAAGAACTGTTTTTTTATCTGTTCTAGAAATAACTTTTAGAAAAACAGTCCTAGCCAGCAGTTTCTCATCAAGTAGTTCGACTCCTACAAGCCATACAGTTACTCAAAGATGCTCTGAAACACCCGGCCTGGGAAGCAGAAATCAGGTAATGGCTCATTTTCTGAGATAGTTTTTGTCATAAACCAGCTAAGTCTGTAGCCCACTCAAAGCTGAATGCCATGTCTGAGAAAACTGGAATAAGATTTCAGCAAGATGGCTGACTGGAAACGTATTTCAAATAGCTGTCTATATGTTAGATAATCTTTCTGCTTTAGTGAATTTGTAATTGTTTGTGTGTGCGTGTGAGAGAGAGAGAGAGAGAGAGAGAATAATAATAATAATAATAATAATAATAATAATAATAATAATTTATTATTTATACCCCACCCATCTGGCTGGGCCTCCCCAGCCACTCTGGGCGGCTTCCACAGAAACCAAAAATACAGTAAAATATCACATGTTAAAAACTTCCCTGAACAGGGCTGCCTTAAGATGTCTTCTGAATGTCAGGTAGTTGTTTATCGCTTAGACATCTGCTGGACAGACAGACAGATGCAAAAAATAACATGAGGAAACAATACCATGGCTATTTTAAAAA
The DNA here is from genome assembly GCF_964188305.1 of Podarcis bocagei. Classification (NCBI taxonomy): domain Eukaryota; kingdom Metazoa; phylum Chordata; class Lepidosauria; order Squamata; family Lacertidae; genus Podarcis; species Podarcis bocagei. The sequence goes on along the minus strand of NC_138126.1, from coordinate 56,564,216 downwards.
AGCAAACAATTTTTCTTTTCCTGAGGTTTGCTTGTAAACTCCTGATACAAGGAAATCGGCTGTATTCACTGAATTATAAGCAATTCAGCAGGCATGTCTTCTACCTATAGCAAGAGTGGGGAACTATATCTGCTTGGTGGGCCAGAACCTATCTTCTCTCAACTTCCCTCATAGGCAAAATTAAGTAGGTAGCCGATGCACCCAGTTGTCAGTATCCTGGCATCACAATGACTGCAGGTTGCTATGTGGATGATCAGCTAATTATCAGGACTTGCAAAGAGCTACCTGTTGACTTGCCATGTTGCACTGAAGAACAACAAAGCCTATACATGGCCATTCTGCTTTAAAGGGGGAAAGCACCATTCAGAGCAATCACTAGCTACTCCAGATAGCCAAGTGATGCTTATTAAAGTCATTTTAAAGTTAAACAGGTTATCTAGGGTTGCCATATTTCAAGAAGTGAAAATCCGGACACAAACAAATTAACATTTTTTAAAAAAATAATAATAATGCCAAAGAACTTGACACATTGTCCATTTTCGGTGACAACACAAAAAAACCATTGAAATCCCAGTGATGTCTGGGATAATCAGAACGTATGGCAACCATATTATAGCCCACAGTTCAGCTAGTTATTGAGCCATATTAACCTTTTGAACTATGTTAAGGTTGTTATGTGACTAGGCCCACATTTTACTAGATTATTGTGTCTCCTTTTGTATGTTTGTTTCTTCGCTTTAATATTTTTTCCTGCTCTTAAAGCAATCAATGATTCAGGCTTACAATCTTAAAAACACAAAAAGAAAAGTGATTGGAAGGGAGGAGCAAAGAGACCCCAACTTCTTAGTTACAAAGTTCTTGTAAGTGTTCTTTCCAGCAAGCACTGGCAAAGCAAGCTCCCTGCAGCTGCATGCAATGCATGGGGACCGTCTGAACTCCCTCTTGTCCATTACTCTCTACTTGGGAGTCAGTAGGAGCAGCCTCCCAGGGGCCCTTAGTCCCCTGGCCGATGGCAAACGCAAGAACGTACTGCCCTTCAGTTGTGCAGTACCAGGGGCAAACTTGACAGATGCATCAGAGTGTGACTTACTTATTCCGATTCCCTTCTCTTTCAAGGTACCTGCTTCTCAGTTGGACTCTTCCAACAAATATGAAAATGCCCATCACATGTGGTGAGAGTGATGTTTCATTTTGATTTCCACTTATACCTGTTGAACATTTGCATGCATTCAAAACTTGTAGCTGCTAGAGATCACTGCAAAGAGAGGAGAAATAAAGTTATGAAGACTTAAGGGGGTTCATCTCCCTGGGAGCTCCCTGTACTTCCTGTTTAAAGCAGAAGTGTGAAACAGGAAGTACAGGAAGCAGTTCCACAGAATGCAGATGGGGCAAGTTGAGGTCAGGATGGACTCTGTACACACTCGAAATGGTTTGTAAGGACCAGCTGAATGAATGCATACCTGTGCTTATGTTCAGCAACCGTCTACTTTTATCTCAAATGCCATTGCCTCAGTACATATAATAATAATTATCAATAATAATACATATACTTGTATTTTAAATATTTTAGTAATGAAGAGACACCAGAGTGAGACTTGGAAATAGGATGATTATTTTTGAACTTGGATTAATATAGTTTTCTATTTTTTAATAAAGCTTGGGCCATTCAAAAGAAGAACCTGATGCCTTGCCCAACTCTCTTAATACTGTCATCCTGCCTTTCACCTGTATGTCGTACACTGCCACAAATCAGGATTTTGTGCAACATCTCTCTGCTTTGATAGCAGATGCTGTGGAAAGTGCACCCTCTTTCTCAGTGGAAACTCAAAATACAGGGAACCTTTTGAGTGATTCCAGAGTTGCAGATACTGAAGATGGCTATTTTGAAATGGGGCTTCATGAAGGGGACAATGTATTTGAGTTCATCCCTACATCAGATATTGTGCAAATAGCTTCTGACAGCACAAAAACAGAGCCGGATGACATAGTCAAAGTTCTCTGGAGCTTTTGTATTCAGGTTCATAAAGGACTCAAGCAGTTTGCTTCCTGTTTGGTTTTGACCAATAGTGTGGTAGCTGTATTTGAAATCCCTCAAGATCCCAAAGGAAACTGCCAGAATATTCTTTCTGCCTTGAAATTAGCACTGTGCTTTCCATATTCTGACCTTACAGAATTTGGCTTTTTAATACCAGAAATATGTTTGACACTCAAGGTAAATAATGGCGATACCTGCTTGTTTGTTGTTTCGGACTCTCAGAATCTGCAAGATTTCTATTCCTGTTTACATATGTCTCGCTCTCAGAGCTGTATGCCTGCTTTAACAAGTTCTGTACTGTACTGTGGCAAAGCAAGTTTGCAAGAATTTGTCTACCAGCTTATGGGATTTTATCACATTTCATCTGAAAACACAGAGATAAAGGGTTGTTTCCCTGCCTACCTTTTCTGCCATAATAAAGCTGATGCTCAGAAAGTCTTGTGTCAGCTAGAATCTGCCAGTGATGGCAAAACTTCCTCTAAACACGTCGGTTGTTCTGCACTTTATTCAACATTTCATAAATCTGCCGAAGAGGGCCACTGCATGTTCCATCCCTGCTGGATATTTCTAACACCCCAACACCTACACATCGTTCAAGTTGACTTTAATGTACTGCCAGGTAAATACATAGACTCTGACAACGCAAGGAGCATATTCAAGCTGAGCAGGATTCCACTGGCTTCTGTTCTCTTGCACCCTGCCAGCCATTCTATTCAGCAAGAAGGTTCGTTTTCAGATGGCCACGTGCTTGAATTGCTCGTTGGCTACAGATTCGTCACAGCTGTATTTGTCCTACCTCATGAAAAATTCCGTTTTCTAAGAATCTACGGTCTTCTGAGGACACTTTTACAAGACATCAAAACTATAATTATTTTCAAAGCAGAATCTGTAAGAAACCCTCTCTGGGACTCCAAGAGGCATGGCCAAACTGCAAGGTGAGGATAACTGTTTTGAATGTCACTCATCACAGCGTGGCTATAATACTAGCCATCTCCAAAAATTTAGCCATATATGTGTGTTTAAAATTGCAGTATGGGAGGATGGGAACAAACCTGTAGGTCCCAGCTTTCTGGCATATTTTTGTTTTTCAGCTGCATCCCCTTCTGCATGCCGGGGTCTGGACTTCTGCTGCTCTTCTACTACTCGTGCAAGTTCTGTGTATGATTTAGACTCCTGGAAGATGAAGCTTCTATCTAAATCACACAGGGAGCCTACTCTGGTGTGGCAGGCTCCCAGTTCAGAACTTAGCTCTCAAATGCATAGCGGGCTGCAGAGCTAATTGACAGAAATGTGGTGGAGGGGACCGGGCCAACAAGTTGGTCACCTTCCTCCCTGTTGTAATCACGTGCTGAAAAAGAGCTAGTGAGAACTTCTTGTCCGTGAAGAAAGCTTGCGGTGAACTGAGCAACGAGTATTCTATAAATTGCCAGTTTGATGACCTCTGTCTCTTGTGGTTTACAAAATGCTGCACAATATTACAGAGGAGGTGTACATCTTGGGAAGAGTTCCAATAAGTAAAACAGCTAAAATGCGTAAGGGTGTTAAAACTGCACAATTAATGTATGGTCAGTCGTATAAAAGTGCAGGAGGCAAAGGGATGGGTTTAAGGGTAAGCTTGTGATTTGTTTAGTCTTTAAGCAACTGCATCACACTGTTGGCTCCTGTTCAGCTGTGATCAGCTAGGACACCTAGGACCCTTTAACATAAACTTTTCAGCTTGGATTAAGGGTCATGATCCTGAGATCTTGATAGGAAGTATTTTAAGCAGAGGCGGGACAATCATATTTCTGTGAGTCTGTAGTTGCATCCTGCACTAAGCAGGAAATTGGACTAGTTGACCACCAAGGTTCCTTTCAAATCTGAGTCTGTAAGTTTGAATGAAATTGTGTTTCATTCATTTGGGTTTGCCTCTGACAGTGTATATTCATCTCTCTTTGTTCCCAGCTTATGCAAGCCACATTTGCCATTCTCATCTCTGTATCCATCTGAATTTCTGGTGCAGAAAATTACTGAAGAGAACCAAATACCTGTGCACCTTCCAGTTTCTTCATCTCTTCAGTATGTGGCTGGGCTAAAGGGAAAATCCATTATGGAATTTTTCCACAGCAGCATTGCTGAGGTATTGTACAATACACAGGGAAGGGACATTCCTGATGGTAGAAGTTCCAGAAGTCTAGCCATATTATTCTGCTGCAAAAAAGCTAAATTGTCCTCTAGCACCTTGAAAACTAACTGGTTTATGGTGGCATGAATTTTCATGTGCAATGTATGTTCAGGATACATTTTGTCTTACATAATAGTTTTTTCTGTGGAGGGAGAAAATGATAATAGAAATAGTGCTGATGACTTCTGATTTTACTATCATTAATATTATAAGGTCATATGGCAATAGATTGGATTTTTTATTGCTCTAAAATCTAAAATCAAATAGACCAGACAACAGCAAGGATAATAAATTTATCATATTTAGAAGTTGCATTTTAAAGAACTAACTCCTTGAACTCTCAACAGTTGTGAATATTCTGTTGTTGTTGATGATGATGATTTGACCATTTGGGTTCACTCATCACAGCAGCATCAAAATTGTTATTGTGCTTCCACCAATAGTGAGAGCTAAACTTTGGTACAGTATATGTATTAACTAATGGGCACCTCAGTTACTTTAAAAGTCTGAAAATGGGAACACTCTTGGGTCCAATGGTAAAAACTCTGGATGTTAAAGAGTATTTCATAATACTGATGGATGCAAACCAAAGCCACAAACAATAGGAAAATGTGGATCCACAGGAATTCTTGCTCCACATGTTTAATCAGTCCTCAGTTTGTTATATCAATAGGGGAGATTTCCAGTGGCAAACAGGCATTCCAACTCTACGATTGTGTGAATTTCTTCCTGAACTGAAGCTATACTCTCCAGCAATTGAATATGAACATTTAGTAAAGTGGGTTAGAAAGGACTCGCATTTTATAACTGTTGACGACGAAACTGCATCCAGACACTTAAAATAGTTGATTAATTTCATTGTCGATATTTTAGGTGGAAAACGAAGAGCTGAGGCATCTCATGTGGTCATCTGTTCTGTTTTATAAAGCTCCTGATGTGGAAGCGACAGCTTGTGTTCTGCTCTCAACTAAAGCTATTTACTTCTTGTTAGACGATTCTGTGAGTCATTCTAATGAACGCCACTTCGGTAAGGCAGAATATATAATCCCTGGCTTCTAATAATGTTTTCAAGGAGAAGTGATTTTAGATTGGAGCAACTTCTGTATTCTTGACATTCATTGTATGATGAACCATTTTGACTAATGAATTAGAATGGGTGGTATCCTTTGGAAGGATACCCGCTCCCCCAGAATAAGCTCTGTGTGTGCCATGATTTTCCACGAGTGCAAAAAAATGGCATTGGGGTTAAAAGATACGAAAAGGTGACTTGTTACCTTTTTTCAATGTTGAATAATTATTTAAGGCCACTCTTGGAACTGCATGCCATGAGGCAAGGAGGTTTGAGAACAGTGTGTTTTTCTTGTAACGCTAATGCAGGGGGGATAAGGAGGCATTTGCAAAAGAGAACTGGCAGGTGGAAATACAGTTCTTAAGTTTGCTGAGCTGTGAATTCTCCCCATAACCCTTCCCACAAGACTGTATTCAGCTATCTCCCCACTAGCAGCAGCAGCTAGCTGCAAGGGCAAAATATAATTGGGGAGTGGTCTGCAGAGGAGAGCAAGGAGTGCATCTATGGTTGCTGCTTGTTTATTTTCCTTTACAAATGCTATTACAGTGGTACCTCAGGTTAAGTACTTTATTCTGGAGGTCTGTTCTTAACCTGAAACTGTTCTTAACCTGAAGCACCACTTTAACTAATGGGGCCTCCTGCCGCCGCCGCGCCACTGCTGCGCGATTTCTGTTCTCATCCTGAAGCAAAGTTCTTAACCCGAGGTACTATTTCTGGGTTAGCAGAGTCTGTAACCTGAAGCATATGTAACCTGAAGTGTCTGTAACCCGAGGTACCACTGTACTCCTATTACCTCAGCAAACATGGGTAGGGAACCCATTTTTGCTAGGGCAGTACAAAGTTCCACCTTTAGTAGGGGGTTATTTCTATTTTTTGTAAAAAAAAAAAGTTGCACTGATTAGTGAACCTTCTCTTCTGAGATCTTAAAACGACCTTCAGATTTCTTCTCATAAAATTACCAAATTTCTTAAATACTATCCAATAATCATTTTAACAGATTTTTGGAGCAATGGACAATTGGACTATGAATTCAGTTCTTTCCATCTCTCTTACTGCTTGGTCCTAAAATTAAATGATCTCCACTCAGTGAACATTGGACTTTTTGATCAGTATTTTCGACTTGCTGGTAAGTAAATTTATTTTCCATTTCCCTTTCTCTTTCCTTCTTCTCTTCCCCTCCCACCATCAAACTCATAAGTTCCTGAAAAGTATCAGTGCACTGATAGTGCCTGTAAGTCCAGTTTATCATAACCATTTAGTCTTGCATACTGTAGTTCCAGTTTATCATAACCATTTGGTCTTATATACTCAGTTAATGATATTTATCTATAGCATGCCTGGCATTAGTTTAGCACTGGCACAGCTAAAGTTCTGCACATTTTCAAACACTGGTGCATTTTACTGAAAATGTCTAGTTTTAGTAGAGACATCTTGCCGGTAAAAGTGTGATTTTCAAAGAATTGTTGCTGTATTGCCTGTACAGTGGGGCAGTGCTCATCAGAAGTTTGGTATTGAGTGTTTAGGAAGGAAACAGACAAACCCTGCTAATAAAAACCTAAGATTTGGCCCAGTAGACTATATATAGCCTCTGTTAAACAGAAAGAAACCTACACAAAATGTTGCAAAATTGTAATAGGACTTGAAGCACATTTGATTCTGTCTTGTTTTCAGGGCGTTCAGCTGAACATATATTAACTTGTCTAACCAGAGACAGTTATAGCACTCATGCTTTTATTCAACACCTTATGGCAGTGCTCTCACTACTGGCAAGGACACCATCCCCAGAGCCAGTGGACAAAGACTTCTACTCTGAATTTGGAAAGAAAAATACAGGTAATTTTTTTTGGAAACGTTTCACTTAATAGGAATATTTTGCCATACTGTTCTAGAGTATGCAATATGCATTATATGTGTTAAGATGCTTCCTTTTAAGGAAAATGCAGTGTGTTTTAGCACATTATTTGGCCAATAATGGAACTTGTAATTTGAGACCAAGGAGAAGACAACTCTTTATCAGTAAATTTCATAGATCTTTGTTAAAAAAATATGTGTAAAAGGAGGCAAACACCTGCAGCTTTTATTAGAATTGTAGGCTCAGGCTTCAATCCATGCACAATTACTAGGGAGTAAGTCCCTTTGAACTCAGTGGTGCTGGTTTTCAAGTATACACATATAGGCTGTAGTCCTGAATATGAAGTGTGGCAAATGTGGAACAATTCCCGCAGACAGGCCCATTCTAAGCTTTCAATCTTCTGTGAAGCCATTACATTTGGTAGCTAGTGTATTCTGACATGTGTAGGCAGGTTCACTTCAGGCCCGCTTTTCCTTACCTAGAGAGGTCTGGCAGCTTGTACTTTCCCAAGTTCTTGCATGCAGTTGTACCCTTCCTTTTCCTGAGAGTAGCCTGAGTGCAGTGGACTTGGAGAAGAAAGAGCTGCCAGATGCTCCTCAGTAAGTCTGGGGTGACTTCAGATTGACACAAATTGTTTAGCCAGGGGATTGAACTCTTGGCATGCCTACATAGCAGTAGCTTTGACAAAGCTTTCCTTCTTTCGCAATACAGTTTTAATTTGTCCCTAATTTGCTTGGCAGGGGGTTGGACTCGATGGCCCTTGTGGTCTCTTCCAACTCTATGATTCTATGAAATCCAAGCAATTGCAGCATGAAAATCTGAATTTTGAAAATCCAGTGTGAATAATATTCAAACTATTTAGTTCTTCACTGTAAAATCCGGTTCAGAACTCAACCTCCTGCCACATATTAAGCCATTTGTCCTGTTGGTTACATCATCCCTGTCTTATAGTAAATCAGAATTCAGCTGGGAATCCTTTGGGCAATGCAGTCAGTGACGCTGAAATCAGTATGGAAGTTCAGCCTAAACAGGTGTATTCATTAAGCACTGGTTGTCAATCTTTTCCTTTACCTGAATGAAAATAGAGTTAAAAAGAACAGATACGGGTGTATTAATGTTAAACTACAAAAGGGTATTCCACCCATCAGTACATCATGTACATAAAATTACCTCTAATGTGAGTCACTGAGAGAATGGGGGTCGGGGTAGCAAAATTTAAGCTCATGGTGAAGAACATTTGTAGCAATCCTGTTCTAAGGATTTAGGAAAATAAATTGTGATTGGGTAAGAGTCTGGAGGATTAGAGAAGGGAAGATGCAAAAGCAGATGGAAATGAATAGCCTTAATTGTCTGAGTTTTCTTTTTCTTTTTGCTGATCTAAACACTGTACCCATTTAGATTTTCCTCTTTCTCCGTCCCTGCCATGCAAAAAGCCCAACTTATTACATATACAAAATTAACAGGATGGAAGGATTCCAGTCTTCTGACGCAGTACTTTTCTATGTGCAAGAAGCTTTCCCCCACCTGCTGGCTGAAGTAGTACAATCCCATGACTCCTGCACCATGTGATTTCTTTGCATGTGTAGAGGGTATGAATAGTGTTTCTGGCAATGCTAAACAAGTATAGAACTTAACTGAAAAGCACAAAAAATACTGGGGTAGAGGGGAGTATATGGGATTATGCTGACAACTGCATTTTTAGCACTCTTCCGCACCCCCTCCTGAGTAAATTCCAAGAATGAAAGAGGAAGTTGAAAAGTTAGGCCAACAAAAATGTTTACCATCAGCAGTTAACTTCTTTCAAAAAGTGTTATATACAATTTATTGATGCTTAGCATGAGCCGGTGTGCTTAGTTTGTCTGACTAGGCCTGGGAAAATTGTAAATCAGATCCCCACTCAGCCATGAAGCTCACACTGGGTGGCCTTGAACCAGTTGCTACCTTTCAGTCTAACCTCACAGACTTGCTATGAGGATACAGTGAGCAAGGGAATCACCATGTATACTACCCTAAGCATCTTGAAAAAAGGGGCAGGGACTAAACTGCAATATTTAAAAGTGATGTAATTTAGTATGTTCAAAGTGCTTCGCATACATTATTTCAATGATCCTTAAAATAGTACTGGCCTGCTTGATGTGATTACCATCATATTACATGTGGGGGACTGAGGCTGAGAGGGAATGACTTGCCTAAGACATCTAATGAATGCATGGCAGAGGTGAGATTTGAATCAGTGACTTCTAGTTCACTGCTGCCTATTTTAATATTTGCCAGAGTATCCACTTATCACTCCAAGCTTCAGTTTGAAAGCCTGCTGTTAATATTACAGATAAAAACATGCTGTGTGAGTTTTAGCCTAACTTTTTAGTTGCTTCCTTGGTAGAATTATTTTAATAAGTGCAGACTATAAATTGTGTATTTCTGCTTACAGGGAAAATGGAGAATTATGAACTGATTCATTCTAGTAGAGTGAAGTTCATATATCCCAATGAAGAAGAAATTGGGGACCTTGCCTTTCTAGTAGCAGAGAAGATGAACTGTGTGATTAACTTCCAGTCTCTGAATATACTTCTCTATGTGCTAGTGTTTCAAGTGAATGCTACAGAAGGGACTGCTCAATCCAACAGCTCACTTCAACCTAAAACGCTGATCTTAACTAGCTCGGATATGTTTCTTTTCAATGAGGATTACATCAGTTATCCACTTCCTGAATTTGCTAAAGAACCGCCAAAGAAAGACAAGTATCAACTTGCAGATGGAAGAAGGATCCGTGATTTAGACAGAGTGCTCATGGGATATCAGACGTATCCGCAGGCGCTCACGTTTGTTTTTGATGACATTCAGAATCAAGATCTCATGCAGAACCTGACCCTTGATCACTTTGACAATGTCCTCAGTTTTCCTAAAGGACAGGTCACCCAGGAAGGCAGCAGCAGTCGAGAGGTCCTGTGGTGTGTCTTCATCCCAAGTCCAGAAAGCCGCGAGAAACTAATATCTCTCCTTGCTAGGCAGTGGGAGATCTTATGTGGTCGAGAGCTACCTTTGGAGCTCACTGGGTAGTTTTATTTTTTTCAAATATTTTAGTTACTGCAGAGCTGATAGAGACCAGGCCCGAAGACTATGACTTAAAGCACAGCATTGATTGACTTAAGCAGGGATTGGCACTCTCTTCACAGCAACATGATATTACATTGAAGTTTGCTGTGTGTTGCTGTTATAGTTCCTTGTGCAGTGAAAAGGTTTTAATAGTACAACCAATCTGCTAAAACATTAAAACTGGAATTTTCTAAACTATATTTTTATGTAACAGTACACATTCAGATTCCTTCTTAAGCATCCCAGGCAACTGTATGGAACAAAAGGAGTCAATACTTGGCATACTTACATTAGGACTGTTATGTTTCCACTGTGGTTTTTGTACATATATATCAGTCTTGCTCTTCTATACAAGATATGTAAATAATGGTAACTAAAAATGCTTGAGCTATGTCAAAGTGCAATGTTCTTTGTTCAAGATGTATTTTATTGCCTATGCTGCTAACAATTATTTAATAATCCTTATAATTTTTACATTTCATTCTTTTATGATGTGTCAAATTTAATTTTGTTTGCTAATCATGAACATGATGGAAGAATTCACCTATAACTGAAAGTTACTGTTACATCCGATGGACACTTTAAAACAGTTGAGAAAAGTTATCAATTTCAGTTCACTAATGCAGACAAAGGTTGGCCATGATTGACAATAATTGCCCTGTTGCCAACAAATCAAAGGGTACTTGTAGTTCAGAGCACTGTGGTTTTTCTGTTGCCAAGTTTCTCAATACAAATAAACCAAAATTTGTGTTTCTGACTTTCCATGATTTTGCTCACAGTGCAGGTCAGTTGTGCATTTGTCTTTCTAATAAGCCTTTAGCCCTGTGTAGGAAGCCTCAAAGGAAAAGGAAAATTTCTGAAGAGACCATCATATCAAATAATCCAAGTCATGGGCAGTTTCTTCCAGGGGAAGCTTTCATAAAAGGGACTGATTATTTTGTCTATCTGGCATACACAATAAAAACCCATTGCAAAATGCTTGGACTTCGCCAATTTGCATTCTTTCAAGATCAGAATGATTCCTTTGGTATCCACCTTTCTCTTGCATCTCTGGCAGATATACTAATTATGCCAAACATTATTAGGCACATATTTCATAATGGGAAATAAAAGAAGGGAAATGTTCCCTCGAGTGAAATTATAGTTAAGTGGTATCTCGGGTTAAGAACTTAATTTGTTCTGGAGGTTCGTTCTTTACCTGAAACTGTTCTTAACCTGAGGCATCACTTTAGCTAATGAGGCCTCGCGCTGCTGCCACACGATTTCTGTTCTCATCCTGAACCTGAGGTACCTTAACCTGAGGTACTATTTCTGGGTTAGCGGAGTCTGTAATCTGAAGTGTCTGTAACCTGAAGCATCTGTAACCCGAGGTACCACTGTAGTTGAAATGGGCAACATTAGGGACAACTAACTGCTTAAGTGTTCATTAAACTCTCTTTTATTTTGTGTGGAGAGGAATGTAGAACTTTTCCAAAAGTAAATCTTGAAATATTGCTTACAAAAAGAATAGTTGATACCCAGTTGTAGCGACCTTGCACAACAGCCATTCCACTGCCATCATTCTTAGGATAGTGCAACAGCTAAATACAAGTGTCTTGCAATTCTGAAAGGTTGTGCAACACATGGCACAACTGCTGTTATGATTATACTCTGATAATTAAGCTTGCACACTACCACTTGTGCAATGACAGTTCTCTAAAAGTTCTTGTGCTAACATTATTTCGGATCTCCCATGATATAATTAAATAGAATTTGGGAGTGGGGGGAACTCTTCCACTCTAGATAGCAGGAAACTGGCCAGTTGTTTCTAGCACACTTGAATTCTAGGGGATGAAGTATTTCTAGCTCAGATGCAAGTTATCATATAATTCCTTCTTTTATATACCATAATCACAAATCTCCAGATGAGGTTAGCAGCTCTTCGGCCCACAGAGAATAGAATGATATCCACGACAGAATTCAACATCTTTAGTTCCACAAGTGCAGCCTTTGGGTGGCCCTGAATGAGTTTACTGGAACTCGGGAACAATGGAGTACAGGGTATCAGTGAATACTGTCCATGTTATGCCAAGCCACTTGCCAGTGCTGTATAGTGTTAGTACTTTCAGTGCTTTTCAACTACTTGAAAGGATCACTTCTCCCTACAACGCTTGGTAATAGGTTAAAAGAATGGAGAGCTGGACTTCTCTCTCAAGCACAAAGCATACCCTTTTAGAGGTTTGCTGTCCTAGATGAGTTCTGACTCTACTGGCTCAAGAGCTCAAAGTCACATGCAGTCGTTCACACAATAACCTTCCTCACAAGGTTCTCTTTTTCGCTAATGAAGCTGAGCTATAATTTAGTTGGTTTATTCTTAATTATATCCTTTTCTCTCTCCCTGCCTCAGATAACTTATGCAATCAGACTATTATGAACTGAATAGAAATGTTTCCTCAAATTTAAAATACGGGATTTTAACAATCTTTCTCAGCTGACCTTAGGAATTTGTAGACCTCAGAAAACCCCCACAGGATAATGTACGTTTTATGGTATACCTTAAGTCTTGGCAGTCTTTAATTTTTGTCAAGACTACATAAACACAAGGTTTCAATTGCAGGAAACTGCCAAAGCTAATTGGAGATTGCAAATACTTCACAAAATAATGGTTTACTAGCCCGGCGCTTTCTCCAAGTACTTGAAAAAGGAAAGTGCTGTTGTGTATGAAGGAGGGAGAGGACCAAGATCCAACAACTACACACGCAGGGGCGGGGGGGGGGGATAAACAGTGCCTGAAGCCAGAGCTTTGTTTCTGTTTCTACACCACCACTGCTGAAGAGACAAGCCACTAACATTGAACCAGCGGCTTGTCTTGGGCTGTGGAAATACTGTGGTGGTGGCAGTATCAAACAACATTCCAGCTATGTGTGCAAAGTTGACTCTCTTCTCTGTTGCGTTTCCTGCATATCTCAATCCATTCTTGTCAACCCCCTGCTCTGCTGTGCAAAGAATGACGAGATACTGCCATTTGTCATAAATATTAAAGGACATCTTTGACCAAGGTGGCAGCAATGAGACCTGGGTTCATAGAATTTATACAGGCCGTAGATAGTACACTTTGTTGTTACTGTAAAATATATAATGCCACTCCTGTACTGTTTCCACTGTTGGAAGATGAGAGAAGTGCCTGCACTATACATTTTTGTGGATATACAGTAGGCAGTTTAGGTCTGTTAATTATTTAAATTCAGGGATCACACTAGAAGATTCACTACAACAAATATGGCTTTATCGGTTGACGTACTGCCCTATGCAAGTTTGTGTATATGTGAAGCTGGGGTGGGAATGTGTGATCCAGATGTTATCTCCTACCTTCCATCAGCCCCATCCAGCATGGTCAGGGATGATGAAAGTTGTGGAGGGCCATAGGTTTCCATCCATGCTGTTGAATTGTATTAAGTATTAAATAGGCTGTTGAAGTGAATATACTAACATATAAAATGAAGGCTGAAATCTAAAGCAGTGGCAAGGAACTTGTGACCTCTCAGATGTTGGTTTTCCAACTCTGGTCATCTCTGACCATTGACCATGCTGGTTGGGGTTGGAGTTGGACTCCATTATCTGGAGGGCCACAGGTATACCACTAATGATCTAACACTAATGGTCCCAGAGCATGGTTGAAATGTACATGATGATGCTTGGAAACTAGTCTGGTCAGTGTCCAAATGGCAGATCTGAGAACTCTAGGCATGTATCATACCTAGAGATCCATGCTGGAGAAAAGGTGGGGAACCAATTAAATACAATTTAAAAACCTATTTGCTTTTCTTTTGTAGACTCCCACAGTATTCCATAAACTGCTTCTAAAATTCATTCACAGAGGAGCTACTGTTCAATTAACACATCTGTAGCCCCCTTGGGTGTTCAGAACTAGCTGTGAGGCTTTTTGGACCCTGGTTCATGAGGTGTACATTCTAACTGTATAATTTAAAAACATAATTCAGCCATTTTGCTTTGCAATTGTTCTCTCCAATGTTATAATTGTGATGGGATAGGAATATTCTATGTAGAAATCAACTAAAAAGAGGTTCAGATATATTAGGTCAGTTGAATGTCGGGGGAGCCTGTATCTGTAGTGTCTTTGGCAGAAAGGTCCATTTCAAAACTGGCCCAAGACAACATATATTTTATTACTCCATATATTTGGGGAAAACACTAAAGGGATTAATCTAGCTGTCACTAACATGTCTTAGAAATAGTTTCCCTTTAAAGTGCCTCAACTATCTTAATAAGATTTTTGTGAAGATGATCTCAGACATTTTTAAAATTACCCCCCCCCCCAATATTTCTCAAATATGGCATGTAGTTTCTTTATTTTTTGAACAGTGGAAGCCTATTAAATGGCAGTAAAAACACAAAAACTCTAAAACAATTTGATCATACTATATTAATTTCCCATCTGATTCAACATACAATCTAGTTCAGCCTTCAGCTTTACTTCACAAGAATATGATTAGCATACTCCTTTCCATACCGCTGAAAACGAAGGATTTCCTTCCTTCTGTTTTGAACTGATATGTGAGAGGAAATCCATAGACGTTTCTGTTTTGAGCAAACATTTTCCTCCTCAGGATCATTTTTGTACCTCTGCTTTCTCCCCACTTTAAAATATCTGCTGACTGACAATTCATGCTCAGTCAAAGCAATGCTGCTTTTGTATACTTTGGAATAAGAGACTCGCAGCATGCGAAAGCTTTTTCTCTGTTTACGTTTAACTTCTGGTTTTCTTGGATCTGATTCTTAGTAGGCGGTGTTATCTTGAAGAAACAGCATCTTCCACATCTCCCTTTAAGCACTGGGGCTTTTCAATCAAGGCATGGCCATGAAAACTTCTGGCTTCTTCTTTTTATTCTATGCAGCATGCTTGATTTCTACAGCTGAAGAGAAAAGCCAGCAGGTAAGTTTGTTGCTGCAGCAGCCTTGGGTATTAGAAGGTGCTATTATATAGGCACTTACTTGGAAGCAAGCGCCGTTGAACTCCCTGGGATCAGCCTGTAGTGAAATAATAGACAACAGCATGTCTAGTATATTGCTGTGAAGTTTTATATTTGAAACCATTAAATCACCTCTGTAATAAGGCTTTGTGGCTATGGCCGATTACTCAGTTTAAAAAGTGCCTGGCCCAAGTTAAGTTGGCTCTTAAAATAAGTTGGTTGTTTTTAATTTGTATTAATCACAGCCACAGATAGAAAGAGTCTTCTCTGTGACAGTGCTTGCTTTCTCACACATGTGAGAATGCCTCTTCTAAGACGGTAAATGCTTTCCTTAAAAACTATATTAAATTTGCATGTACAGTTCTGACTATGTAATTTATTACAACGTGATAGATGGTAGATTAAGATTTATTTAACTTGGTGTCAACTGCTTGAGTGTTTGTGTGTGTGTGCATTCTTGTGTATGAAAAAATAGTTTGATAAGTAGGGTTAGATCCAGACTAGCCATGAGCACGGTTAAGTTCATGGGATGCTCCCTGGGATGGAAGGGAGGAGAAGGCAATTTTTGCAGATTGCTCCCCATGTCTACCTGCAACCTCCTAAAAGCTGCTGTAGATGGTTGGGGAGCTCTCTGTAACCATATGGGAAATGGCATGAATGGGGATTTGCAAGGGGAATTGATGGAAACTGTCTACACAAATGCACCTCGTCTTCTAGCAGGACCCTGTTAGGTTGGAGTCCCTTCCACAAACACAAGGAGCCCATCGATTCATGGAAGGGACTTCTGGATGCAATTGAGGGGCACATAGATATGAATGAGAGACATATTCAGGAAGGCATTTGCCTCAGCACCGATAGTGGAGAGAAAAATAAATTGAGTACATAGAACAAGAAGAATCGGAATTGATAATGATTTGGTCTTTTCTGTAAGTAGGAAAAACGAATCAAGGACCTTTGCATGCTTATCTGTAGGCAGAATAGACTTTAGCTTGTCCATTGTGAAGTGAAAACCTCACAAACTTCCTTTTTTTCCATATCACACACTTCTGGAAATTGATTTTATACATGCAACTCAAAATAAACCATAGCTCATTCAAAAAATAAAAAAGAATCACCACGAGGTGGCTGATAATGATAACAAATCAATAACTCCATCCTCTCTATATCCCTGAACAATAATCACCCCAAGAACTGAAGCTGCCATGCTACGGATCAGCAAATGATGAGAGAAAGAGAAGGCTAGCCATTTCCAGTGAATCAAAAGAAGCGGCTTCCCTGTGTACACTAACATTTCAATCTGTGGGATTTTGTAAATATCAGTATTCAGTCCTGAGGCTTCTCTCGCAATCTGAATATTGGGTTTTAAATTCATGAGGGGTAGATAGGCACGTCATTGACTTTTGGTGAATATTGTGAAGAGGTATTGCAGTCCGTTTATATCAGCCAATGCTGAGGTATTACCTGAAGTTATGAATCAATGACACATCGTGTATTTCTGAAATAGGCTACTGCCAGAATCAGAAAACTTACTTAATAAGGTGAACAGTTTGGTCTCCCTGGCTGGTATGTGTATTTTGCTTAGGCGTACATACTTCCTTTGATTTCACTTGAATTATACACTTGCACATTTCTGCAGTGTATTGTACAAAAAAAAAAAAAAAGAATATGAAGGTTTGCCTGGACTTTGCACTTGTTGAAAAGTGAGGTATAATATTCTGGCTGGTCACTGTAGGAAACAGATGGCTGAGCTAGATAGAAAACTGAACTGCTTGGTCGTAACGAGTAAGATGGTTTGCCTGTGCTAAAGGATTACGTTCCTTAGCACAGTTACATTTTGTCACGAAGGAGAGCCCCTGGGAATAAGCTATATAGGCAAACATGTATGAGAGACCCCTGGCATGTTTTTCTTGAAAGAAGTACAGCCATGGGAGTGGGTAATCTGGACAGGAAAAACTGCTGGCACAGGTGGGTGGGTGTCTGAAAGTTTTATGCAAGAGGTAACCTGAATTTTAAATGCCACTTTGGGTGGAGGGGGGGTAATTGAAAGTGGAGAAACATCAGGCAGGGAAAAGGATAAATCTTCATCTTCAGCAGATTTCTCTACTCCAAATACCCCCACCCCAAAGTGTTTTAATTGCGCTGGAGCTCTGCTGCCTGCCCTTGGACAGCACGTAGTTAGCATCCCCAGCTGCAGTGTAACTATCTGTCAGTGCAAACCTGTACATGCGACTCCAAAGTAGGCCCCACTGAGCTCAATGGAACTACTGACACAAAAGTGATAACTGTATAGGATTGCAGGCTGAATGAAAGCACCTGCATGTGGATAATCGGGGGGGGGGGGCTGCTATTGCCAGTGGACTTTTAGTGATCTCAGGACAGAGATATAATAGCTGCTGCCTGATCACATTGACAAGCAAGCACCATATAAAGTGTCACAGTGCAGGGACAAGCAGTCTGTGTGTTGCACCACATTTTATTTTCGGTGAAATGTTGCAGAGATAGGTAAGTGTGCCTGCATCTGTCTAACTGCTTCTATTCACGTGTGCAAAAAAAGGGAGGAAATTGTGCCTCATAAATGGTTCATTTGCATAGCTTTTGTATGGCTCAATCAGCGTTGATCCCACAAGTCTATCAGTTGGCTCTTTTTCTAGACTGGGGATGAGAAATCTGAAAGACAGTGCTTGAAAATCGGTTTCATTTAATAGCTACCATATTGCAGTGCTGTTAACGTGCTTAAGAATAATGGTGAATGCTCTTCCCACTTTCCAGTTAAAGTCTAAGCGATGTGACCAGAAGTTTACATATACACGCGAAACACCTTGTACCTCTTGTACCGTGGCTTCCAGGCTGCCATGCCCAAAAAGGTGGTCAAAATTACTTGGAAACAATGGGCAGAAGAACTGCAGGTGAGGCCTTTGCTGCTTCTTTCTTTCTTTCTTTCTTTCTTTCTTTTTTATTTTATTTTCAGGGTAACATGATGTCGAACCATTGCTTGCTGTTCCCCTGAAGCTTTCTGCTCACTGCCACTGAAAGAGCCAATCCACAACATTTTTTTCAAGCTCTAGTATGACAAAGAAGCATAATGCAGGGTTGGGCTATATGCAAATAGGAGGGGGAGATTTGATGCTGACTGTCTGGGTTCATCAGGGGCAGGGGACAAATTTAGATGCTGCTCCAGTGGTGTTTTTGAGTGCACCCCTTGTTTTCTTCTCTGCCAGACTGCTGTCGTTGCTCTTTCAGGTATACACTCAAGCTAGGCGAGACTACTCTTTTACTCCCTGGTTGTGCTCAAATATGTAAGCAGGAATTTGAGGAGAAGCGCTGCTGTCCTGGTTTTTGGGGTCCTGCTTGCTACGGTAAGGCTTTAAATTAAGTGCATTAGATTCCAGTCAGGGATGCTGGAGCTTGAAACATGGTTAGGGCAGGCACCTGGCTCTGTATGCTCAAGCTTTGCCAGCCCTCTTGAAACACAGAAGGGAACAGGAGTGTAAAATACTGGCCCCTCTGGGTAGACTGAAAACTGTGGATTGGTCCAACCTACTACAAAAACTGGGAGCCAGACAGACAGACCTTCTACGCTGCCAGGTTGGCAGAGCAGAGCAGGGCGGGCTGCACTTCAGGCTCCACTGCGGCCTACTTTTCCGCTCCTATCCAGACACAGCTTTAAGAACAGTTGCTCACTGCCCAGAATGGTCCTGGGTAGACCCTTGTACTTGTAGGAGTGGAGGCTTCCCCTCCATTCCAGTTCACTATGAAGAGCTTGGCCTACGTTGTTTGAATAAGCTTAAGAACTCAGTTGCTTTAATAGAAGTGGGGTGCGGGCCATAGTATACCATAAGTAATAGGCTCCATAATAATGTAAATAATAGGACTGCCATACATCTGGATGTTTCTGGGATTTCAAAGGCAGAATTGACATCCAGCGGAAATTTCTGACACCCCCCCCCCGAATTGTCAACCGAAAAATCATGGTTTTTTGGGCGTTTTTATAAAAGCTCAACAACTTTTTTTTGGGGGGGGGGGTGACCTGGTTTTCACTTTTTGAAATATGATAACTCTAGATAATACAGGGGTGGGTGTGAGGAGAAACCAACACTGATTTTAGTAACTGAAACTGGTCTGCAACTGTGTTTTTGTTTTCCAGAATGCCCTGTTGGATCTGGAAACGTATGCAGTGGTCGGGGGACTTGTTTGGAAGGTTCAGCACAGAACGGAACTTGCATCTGTGAGGTAAAAGCGGGGCTGTTTGCAATTAGCAATGGTTGTTGCGTATTTCCTGGGGCTACGGTTGTACATCCAGTCAGGATAAACCAGAGAACGATGGTCCTCTGGGAAAAGATGTTTGCAAGGTGAAAAACATTGCAAAGGAACAAAGCTAGGGCAACTACAAAGAAAGCATCTTCATCTACAAAGGCTAATAAGCAAGGGCTTCAGATGGGGCATGTAAGGGACATTTTGACAAAGAAGTAGCAGTAGCACAGTCATATGGTTAGGGAACCAAGGCCCTCCTTAAATTTGCCAGGCTTTCTGGGGTTTTTAAGTTTTGTGTTTATTCCACTTCAATATAGCTGGTTCTCTTGAAAATAATGTCTCAGTCAGATCCTCAGAATCCCTTTAGAGCTCAGTCGCTCCACAATGTCTCTTACTGAAAATCTTGCCCCAGCCCGCCGAGATTTCCTTCCTGTTATTCAGCTAAAAAAAAAACCCATTGCTTTTGGCTGAGGCAATGCCTGTATATTAACGGTGGCTTTTTTCACTGGTAAGGCATTCTTCACATTTTAAGCAGGCTTTGAAAAGGGTACTACAAAAGAGCTCAAAATGCACCTAACCAGATCTAATAGGTTGTTGTATGCTATTGAGAGAAAATTTCAAATATATTGGAAGTTTCTTACGCAGAGGAAATAATTTTTGTTAGGCAGAAGGGTTTTATTTTTTAAGATGAGGTTTCAAAGAATGGACTATCACACATTCACAATCTGTGTGTCTCTAGGTATTTATACTTCCCCCTTTAAAAAGACCACATTTATGTAACAGTAGCACAGTATTTATTGGATTAAATACACCTACAGTAGGAATGAAGAACATGTGGCCCTCCAGATGTTGGTGGACTTCTATTCCAGTCACCCCTTACTGTTTGGCCTGCTGGCTGGGGGCTGATTTGACACAGAGTTCAACAACATATGGAGGGTTATAGGTTTCCCCATCCCTGAGCTTCAGACCACATATCACATTTTCTTCAGACCACATACCACATATTATGAGCATTGCATTAGGGAAGGATCTTCTTCCTTTCATATGGTCTAGGCTATATTGGTGATGCAGAAAGCTCAGATCATGATTGTGTTCAGTTCATTCATGATAAGTCATTAGAATTGGAGCAGATAGTCAGCGTAGTCTTGTTTCTAACCACTGAAGCATGGCAACATTCATTACAATGAAATAACCCCTGAAATATGCATAGTCTCTCTTAAAATTTCCTTTAAAAACAGTGATTCCATTCTACAACTTCTCAAGTTTCCTTACTGCATTGTATGTGCATTCTTTAAGAAAATGTCACCCTAGCACAGATACTGCTAATGAAATGAATTGTCATTTGCTGCTTCCTCATCGGCAAAGGGGGATGGTTTGCCTCTTGTTTGTGACATAGCGTTTTAACAATATTTGAAAAATACTGGCTCTTAATTTCAGGATAGCAATTTCCCTCAATTTATCATTTTCCCAGTCTTGAATTCTGTTCTCCACATTTCGGCACATTTCTGTGATTTTTAAAAAAATGCTTATGGTAATCCCTCAGCTTTTTAGTGTGAGTTTCTCCTCATGAATATATTTTTGTTCGCAGCTTTGACTTATGTACACATTTGTGCAAGAAATTTTATCTAACACAATGCCTCTTTTGTTATTGTCATTAATAAATTCATTTATGTGAATGCTTTCTCCTAATATCTGCATTTTTGCATTGCGAAAATTAGGTAAGTGCAGATTTTGAACAATTCTCATATTGGTTCAGAAAGTGTGACTCTGATAGATTTGCCTTTAAAGGTGAACTTAACTGAATTTCCCCTCTACCCTAATCTTTACACACTGGCACACACATGTATTAATTTTAATGTTTGCAGCCCAAAGAGAAATGGCTATGAATCAACATACACACCCTGTATAGTTGGAATTCCCTTCCAAATATGGTTTTCATTTCTGTATGGCAAACTTATTCTCTGATCAGGCACACTGTCAATGGCTGCCAAATTCCGCAGCTGGAGGCAGCAATGCTTCTGAATCCCAGTTGCTGGAAACCACAGGAAGGGAGAGTGCTCTTGCGACTGGGTCCTGCTTGCATCTTTCCCACAGGCATCTGGGTGGCCACTGTGAGAAGAGGATGCGAGACTAGCTGGGCCATTGGCCTGATTCAACAAGGACTTATTATGTTCTTGTTGTTGTCTAGTCATTTAGTCGTGTCCGACTCTTCGTGACCCCATGGACCAGAGCACTCCAGGCACTCCTGTCTTCCACTGCCTCCCGCAGTTTGGTCAAACTCATGCTGGTAGCCTCGAGAACACTGTCCAACCATCTCGTCCTCTGTCGTCCCCTTCTCCTTGTGCCCTCCATCTTTCCCACCATCAGGGTCTTTTCCAGGAAGTCTTCTCTTCTCATGAGGTGGCCAAAGTATTATGTTCTTACTGTGAACAAAAATTTCCAGGTTGGCCTTGATAGATTTGTGCACTTCCAAAGAATGAGCTTCAATCTGAATACAAGCCTAAAATGGGTCATTTGAATCATTCCTTATTTGTATGGCAACAAAAAAATGCACTTCCTTTTATCTGTTTCTGCTTACTTCAGGAAAAATGTTACTTTCATAGATTTGCCCCCCCCCTTTTTTTGTCTCATGTGCATCCTGTATTTATTCTATTTATTTTCTTTAACAAAAACATTTTCATCCTGCCTTTCCATAATTGCTCGAGTCAGCCATCCATGTCATAAAAACAACACAAAGGATAAAAACTAAGAGAACCAAGCCAAACCAATGTGTAGGTCACTGGCTTCAAGTGGCATGGCTGCCCCTTGGGGCTAACTTCCCATTCATAAAATGTTTGTCAGACACAAGAAAAATTATACTAATAACAGTGCCTTCTTCTCAAGAAAAGCAAACTAATTGGCACAATTTTGGAATCACTAAGTGTGCAAACAGGTGATTGACAATATGTATAGATAGAATCTCTCATTCCCTTTGTGTATGTGACAAGTCCAAGGTGACTTTTACATCTGGATGTCAAGCAAGGCTGTTGCAATGTAAGGATCATGGGAGTGCCAATGTAAAAAGTTGTTCTTTTTAATTCATTTAGGAGAAGTATAGTGGCTATGCATGCCAAGACTGCCTGGATGAAACACGTTTTGGCCCTGATTGTCAATCCGGTAAGCTGCTTGACTTAAAAGTGAAATTATTTAACTGTAATGAGTGAGCCATTCTCAGCTGTAGGATAACGGGTGGGGTAGGCAGAGGAGATCCATGTGGACAGGAAATGACTGCAGTATTTTTGGGTAGGATCATCTTAGTTGATTTGGGAGACAGGAACCACAAACTCAGTGAGTGTGGAAATCCCTCCTTTCTCTTCTCTGTGTCCTGGTAATGCCCTAGATGGGACACAAATATACTTTTAGCTATTTCCCTATGTGCAAAAGCTACTATATATATGTAATAGCTTTGGGACCCCCTACCCCATATTCTCCAGACAATCTTCCTTCATCATCATTTTCTCTCGCATAGTATGTGAGTGTCAACACGGGATCTGCAACCATGGACCTTCTGGAGATGGAAGCTGTACCTGCTACGCTGGCTATACTGGCCCAAAATGTGACCAAGGTGTGTACTTTCCGCATGTCCTTTCTCACAAGATTCCTTAAAGAAAAACTCCACACAGAACAAATGTAGGGAAAATAAACACTTTATGCCATCTTTATGCTTTTGCAAATATTGTATTACATTTATTTATTTATTTATTTATTTATTTATTTATTTATTTATTTATTTATTTATTTGAAAAATACTGTTGAATAGCTTCCAGGATTGGACTACATATATTTACATTTAATAGTGTGGATCATAATGTTGGAGTCTCACAACTGTGGTCTTAACTGGGAATTCTACACAATTGGGGTGTATACAAAAGAACCAATTTAAGCTAAATGCTTAGAATGGTAGTTCTTCTCAGTTGGGATTTTTCTTGTGTTTGTTTTCAAATAATATGTCCCAAGAATATATAATATAGTTGTTACACTTAGGGATGTTCAAGGATTTCATTTGGTCTGTGTTTTAAGTGAGGTGGCTTTGTTAGCATTTTATGAACTAATACTGTCGTAAATTTTGTGATGCAAATTTTGTCACTGCAAAAAAGGTATCAAAATGCATACAAAAATGTGCATTTTGGGATAAAATGTGTGCAAAAATAATGTGAATGTTTGTGACATACAGTATTTAAATCATAGATTGTTATGGAAATGGGTCAGTACAGACTTATGAATGAATGCATGTGAAACTGACATAGACCAGAACTAGACCTCTAGCTGTATCTGGGGTGAGGTTCTCTCTGTATCTATGTCTGGTTCTCTCTCTCTGGATGATGAGTATCTCGTCGAAGATTGACTTTCTCTACAATAATTTTGGACAGGCTTTGTGAGGAATGTTCGCCTTTGCAAACTTGCTGAAATGGCAGGATGATGCAGGGGGCGGTTGTTTTGCCCCCTCTTTAATCAGATCTGCTTAACAAAGAATTTGCCAGAACTTGCCATTTGAAACTTAAAACGTTGGGGTGCCTGCTTGCAAGTAGACCTACTATCCACAATGAAGCACACCGTGCTGGAGTGCTTCTTGACCAGTAATTTCTGGGCTGTTCTTGTTAAGGTGTGAGGAGTTTGTGGATGCAGTGGAAAGGGACAAGAAAGGGTTACGTTAGGCTAATTTTGGGGTGTGTTTGTTCTGCACCTGCAACTAGTTAAGCATGTGAGAGGGACTCAGGACAATCTAAATACACTTCAGTTTGAAGCAAGCTTGCTCTTGGCCTCTGCCCTTGGCCAGAGCCTGGGTCGGAACACTGCAAGGAGACTGTATGTTGCCAGAAAGACCGTAGACCAGGCATAGGCAAACTCTGGCCCTCCAGATGTTTGGGACTACAATTCCCATCATCCCTAGCTAACAGGACCAGTGGTCAGGGATGATGGGAATTGTAGTCCCAAACATCTGGAGGGCCGGAGTTTGCCTATTCCTGCCGTAGACTGTATGTGGCTTCTAAGCTTTGGAGAACTGCATTATGCTGCCAGTAAAAGAACTCACACTACCTAGAACTGTCTGGTGTTTTTTTCTATTCCATTGGCACGCTCCTTTGCTTGTGAGAACTGCAGAAACACCCACCCACCCCAATAACTGGGTAAGAAAGGGCAACTAAGCAGGTCCTGACATAGTCGTCGCATGTATTCAGGGCAGGAACTTATTTATGCTTGGAAATGTCACAAATGTGGCTGATGCGTCCACATTTATTGCATGACCTGGCTTGACTGTCACGGACATTTCCTTAGTAATCAAGTACTGTACTAACTGCCATGTGAATTTATGCCTAGACAAACATCTTACAATGTCGTGTCCTGCCTATGCCATCATTTTATTTATTTATTTAGAAGAATATGTATATACCACTGTTCAGTAAAAAAATAATTATGTTATATTTACGATTTCTTATTAAAAAATACTGTACTGCTAATGTTGTACACTTAATCCCTCTTCCCCCCGATACCTTATAATTTCCCTTTGGCCATGGGGCCCAAGCTCAGGTCCTTCACATCCCAGGCAAGAGCTGTGTATTTTTGTTTGTTGTTGTTTCATTTGACTTTCATTGAGTACTCTACCTAATAGAACTAAACTGTCTCAGGGCCCATCCCTCCCTTTTCAGACCCAATAAAAATTGTGTCTGTTCTACTGACTGTGTAAATAGCTAGTATTCTTTTTTTTAAAAAAAACACAGCTCAAGCATGGGAAATTAAGAATGAACAAGCTGGAAAAAGATACTGAGGTGCAATCATAACATAGCATAGCATAGCATAGCATAGCATAGCATAGCATAGCATAGCATAACATAGCATAACATAACATAACATAACATAACACAACACAACACAACACAACACAACACAACACAACACAACACAACACAACACAACACAACACAACACAACACAACACAACACAACATAACATAACATAACATAACATAACATAACATAACATAACAACATGCAGCTGTGGATCTTGGGCCTAGATGTGTCCTTAGATATGCTAGATACTCATGCAGACCAGAATCCTGTGAGCCCTTAGTTGTGAGTGAACACACTGAGGCTTACTTACACACGTGTACCCAAGGGGCTGAAAGCCACATATTTTCCTTGGATGCCCAGTTTAAAATATCTCTGTTTTAAACATTTCAGAACTTCTCAACTGCGGAGGTGTAATCTGCGAAGCCAATTCCATTTGTGTGGTGAAGGGTGGGCAGTCGAGGTGTGAATGTCTGCCAGGGTACAAGAAAAATGGAATTTACTGTCAAGGTGAGAGGAAATGTGTGGTATGTGAGTAGCACTTTATAGTGTTCAAAGCCCTTCACATGCATTTATAGCAAATGTATACTAATTAAGCCTATGACAGCTTCAGTAAAATGATAATGCAATTGAATAATAATAATAAAAAAAACAAGCCAACCACCTGTTCTGTAGGCCTACTGAAATAACAATGTCTAAACAGCTTTCAGGAAGCTGAGTATCGAATTACCTCCCCAAATTTCCCTGAGGAAAGTTCTAAAGTGTGAATGCTACTGCTGAAAAAGTCCTTCCTCCTCATTCCCACCAATCTAACTTGAGGCAAGGAAGGACCTCAGGGCAGAAACTTATTCAAAAGATCCCGAAAGAAGGGGGGCTAGTAAGAGAGAAGTGTTGCTGTATGGAATCAAGGCCCAGGCCATTTAGGGCTGTAAACTTAACAAAATCACTACAAATTGTGCTTGGAAAAATACCTTTGAAACCAATGCAGTTGTTAAAACACGAGTGCTGATGTGTTTCCTTTGGCTCATCCATGAAAATTAACCCAGTCTCCACATCTTGAACTAACTGAAGTTGAACAATTTTCTCATTTAGAGGATATCATTGTAGTCCAGTCTGGCATGTATCAAGGAATGACCAGGATAAACAGTTGCCTCAAATACTACCTGTGGATCCAGGAGCAAGGCCTGGAACAGCACTCCAAAGCAATGCACCCAATCTTTATTTAGGCTTCTGTTAGGTAACCTCCCCTTTGGGATTGAGCTTTAGCTTATTCACCCTCATTCACTCCCTCATTGACTCCAGTCACTTATTCAGAACTTCCACTCACCCAGCCTTGTTAAAAGGAAGCAGAACTGGGTGTCATCCCAAAACAGCTAAACAGCTGCTCTCTACATTTATGTAGATGTTGAAAGGCATGGGGTCAAGTTCAAAGCTTTCTGAAGATCATTGTATAAATCCCTTGGGACCAAGGCATCAGTTCCCTAGCACTGCCGCTGAGGCCTGATAGAACCACCAGAAAGTGATGTCATTGGCCAAATCAGTGACTGCAGTGCCAAGATCTTGACCTGGTTGATATTAGCTTTGGTGAGGTACATGTTGCACAGATGAAGGGGATGCTTTCAAATTAGATCACGTCTACTGAATTTCATTAAAAATAAATTATCCAAGTAGATGCTACCCCTTCCATTGGTTGACTGTGTGCTGCACAGCCTTTATGTTCTGGGGGCTAGGCATCTTTATCCAGTCTATCATTTACCCATAATATCCCTCATTTACCTTTTTTTCCAGACCAGGATCCTTGCAGCTCCTACCCATGCTCCTCGTTTGCAACTTGCAAGACTCTTGGGCCAAACAAATATGAGTGTACTTGCAAAGCTGGGTACCTCGGAAATGGGAAGATTTGCCAACCCATAAACCCTTGTCTCACTGATAATGGAGGCTGCCCTAGAAATACTTCCTTGTGTAGCTATATAAGACCAGGAGAGGTAAGATGATTAATTGCAGTTAGGTTTGCTAATAATGTACAGTAACAACAACAACAACAACAACAACAACAACAACAACAATTTTTATTTATACCCCGCCCTCCCCAGCCAAGGCTGGGCTCAGGGCGGCTAACAAGCAATAATAAAAACAAGTTGAATGAATACAATTTAAAAACAAGATTAAAATACAACATTAAAATATTGAAACATTAAAATATTAAAATGCAGCCTCATCACAGGAGGAGAAAGGAAAAAGAAAAAAGAAAGAGGGGGAGGGAATCAAATTGGCTCCAAGCCAAAGTCCAGGCGGAACAACTCTGTCTTACAGGCCCTGTGGAAAGAAATCAGATCCTGCAGGGCCCTGGTCTCATGAGGCAGAGCGTTCCACCAGGCCGGAGCCAGAGTTGAAAAGGCCCTGGCTCTGGTTGAAGCCAATCTAACTTCCTTAGGGCCTGGGACCACTAGGGTGTTGCTATTTATGGACCTTGAGGCTCTCCGTGGGGCATACCGGGAGAGGCAGTTCCGTAGGTACGAGGGTCCTAGGCCGTGAAGGGCTTTAAAGGTCAAAACCAGCACCTTAAATCGGACCCTGTATTCCACCGGGAGCACTGGGTGAATATGCCTCCCATGGCAGAGACCCCATACAGTCAGATATATTGGCTACCACAAGACCACACAGGTTCAGCTGTTACTGTTCTGCCCTAAAAGCAAATGACACTGTGTGCAGTTTTCTAGATAGTTTTCAAAATGCCTGTAGATGATACTTCCTAGAAATGGAAGGGATAAAACTTATAAAACCACTTGACAGCTGAATAATTTATCAGCGGAGAATAAGTCATTGTGGATTACTTCAGTGGTCACACTCTACAGTACAGATTCCTAGAGAGTCACACTCTGTGCAACAAAGAGTAGTCAGCTTGCAATAAGGATCTTTTAAGTTTGCATGTTCCAAAGTGCAGAAAGTTTCCAGAGAAAGGTGGGAGTGAAACTAGACCCAGCCAAGACCATCTCTTGGCGCCATTGTTGGGAAAGCTGCAGGTAGCCCACTCTACGTGTCTTTGGTGTAATTTCTTATGGTATGTTCTCAAGCATAGGTTTGTCTGCAAAAAAGAAAAAAAGGGGTGGAGGCATCATAAGCACTTGTTTGAAACACTTGCCTCGACATACATGTTTATTTCATACTGAAGTGCATGTTGGTTTGGAAGTTAGTCCCACTGTGTTTATTGGGGCTTCATCCCTAGTAAGTATGTTTTCAGATGGCAGTCAGAATGGTCTTTTGAGGTTCAAAATCGTTACTCAGGACCACCAGCTGCTGCCATGTGCCCCATTACACAATGGACTATTAGCTTGTACTTTTAATAATAGTATCCCAAAGTTGAAATACGTTCATGGAGTATCAGTAATATTTTATGGATGCTTTTATTGATATTGGCCACTTACCATCTTGCTGGTGAGTGGCGGTTGTGGCTCGGACGTGCGATGCCATTTTAGGATGTTCTTTCTGTCATCTCCAGTTGCCACGAAGGCTCAAGGGTTCCCGTCAAACTCATCCTTCAAACGAGCCAATCTGCAGTGGGGTGGGGCACGGCCATTTACTTAGCCCGGCGGCTGGGAGCGTCACTCACCCTTCCCCTCCCTTCATTAATAGTTGATTACTGCTCTCACCATTTCTTTTCAGCTAGGAGCGCTTTGCTGTGGTCTTTTGGCAGTTGCCGTATTCGGAGCCAGAAAGGAATTTCCCCTGCTCTGCAGGTTTCACCTTTCCCATAGCACTAGTCACAACTTTGATGATTTAGGCCTTGGGCAGAATCCTAGAGTCTTCCATCCAATCGGGGTGTGGTGAAGTGGTGAATCACCCACCCCTTGTTCCCTGTGATGGTGATAACAGGCTACCCTGTTAGAAGGGTCAAAAGGGAAGTCTCTGTCCAAAGAGCCAATTGCGTAGGGCTAGTTCCTTGTGAACTGCAAGGAAGAGATGCTGAAGGAGCCTTGTGCAAATGCTCCCTCAAAGATATCATGTGTTGTTGCTTAGTCGTTTAGTCGTGTCCGACTCTTCGTGACCCCATGGACCAGAGCACGCCGGGCACTTCTGTCTTCCACTGCCTCCCGCAGTTTGGTCAAACTCATGCTGGTAGCTTCGAGAACACTGTCCAACCATCTCGTCCTCTGTCGTCCCCTTCTCCTTGTGCCCTCCATCTTTCCCAGCATCAGGGTCTTTTCCAGGGAGTCTTCTCTTCTCATGAGGTGGCCAAAGTATTGGAGCCTCAGTTTCAGGATCTGTCCTTCCAGTGAGCACCCTGGGCTGATTTCCTTCAGAATGGATAGGTTTGATCTTCTTGCAGTCCATGGGACTCTTAAGAGTCTCCTCCAGCACCATAATTCAAAAGCATCAATTCTTCGGTGATCAGCCTTCTTTATGGTCCAGCTTTCACTTCCATACATCACTACTGGGAAAACCATAGCTTTTACTATATGGACCTTTGTTGGCAAGGTGATGTCTCTACTTTTTAAGATGCTGTCTAGGTTTGTCATTGCTTTTCTCCCAAGAAGCAGGCGTCTTTTAATTTCATGGCTGCTGTCACCATCTGCAGTGATCATGGAACCCAAGAAAGTAAGATCTCTCACTGGACCAGTGGCCATGATCTTCTTTTTTTGATGTTGAGCTTCAGACCATATTTTGCGCTCTCCTCTTTCACCCTCAATAAAAGGTTCTTTAATTCCTCCTCACTTTCTGCCATCAAGGTTGTGTCATCTGCGTATCTGAGGTTGTTGATATTTCTTCCGGCAATCTTAATTCCGGCTAGGGATTCATCCAGCCCAACAGAATTGCTCCTCTGGTGTCTCTTTCCTTAGGCACGTTGTCTGTGTAAGCCAGGATTCATCAGGCATGGTGATAAAGATTGCTTCAACACCCTTTCATGTCAGCCGCATAACTGTGACAGATCTGCGACGTGTGAGATTGACCCAGATGCTTCAATAAGGTAAGCTTTTCAGGAACACATTATGAAGGTTGAGGTGGGGAAAACTGTTCTGTAGCTATAGTGTTCCTTTGCTCAATTTTAACTGCTGGAGAAAAGGCATGCATATAGGATAAAAGGAAGAATAGAGGTTAAAGGCTAATGATCAGGAGGGGAGGAAGGTGGGGAAAGTTTTCCCAAAAGGTTCTGCAGGTTCAAAACCATTCCCACCAATAACAATAACTCACAGAAATCAACAATACAAGGACAATGCAATAAGAACAACGAAAAGCAACCATTATCTAAAGAGTCTTGAAACATTCCAGAATAAAATAAAGGGAAAAGGAACAAAGTAACTACAGTTTTGCTGATGTGCTGTGTGATTTATAAGCAAGCAAGAAGCAACAAAAGAACATTAATGTGAATTGAACCCTAGGATTATCTTGATTTTACTGCAGCTTTTAATTGACACTGGCTATATTTATTGCATCTGTTATCATATTATTGTTGCGTAGTAAGTTAAATGATGTCACAAGCTACTGTGAACATTTAAAGATTGATAAGCAATGTTTAATTTAATTATTTCTGTTAAGTGTTGAATGCTACCCCTATCTCTGAGCCATGTGAAATTCCAGGGGTTCCTGCTGCTTACCCAGCGTTCAGCTTTCTCAGAATGAGGGGCAGTGGAGACGGTAGTGTCTTTAGGATATTTGGTTTATTTAAACATTTATGCAATCTGAGCCTGAGATGGAGGAGTTCTCCAACATTCACACTCAAAGGGGGTCTTGCCTCTCCCATGGCCATGGTCTTGGATTCAAGTAGAAATCAAACATGGCTCTGACCTTCTGCCTTCCTAGCATGCTGCCTTGCTTCCAGCTTCTACGTAACATAAAACTCTACTCTGAACTCTGGCCTTTGTCCTTCTCACCCACAACCAGGTGAGGGGGGCACCCATTTGTAATCTGGCGCAGAACCACTTCCTTTGTTACCTTAGCGACCCAAACTTAGGCCTGGCTAGTCCAGCAATTTAAACCTTGCTGGATCCAGGAATTGGAAGGGACTCAGGCATACAGCTTAATCCCCCCCAACTCACAACACTATTAAAATGTCCATTGTCCGTCCCATGGTGCATGTGGCTCCGGCATTGCTATAAATCTGTGTGACTTAGTTACAACCAGGCTTGGTAACTGAGCAGCTTACAGGGGTGGGGGGGGACCATTCTCATTCTTCTCTTATATTGATCAGATGTACCTGCAAAGATGGAGAAATTGCAGATGGCAGGAAGTGTTACAAAACCTTCCTGGGGGAGATCTCTTCTCTGAATGTGGTAGGGGGAAACGCCAGGGCAATGAGCCATGCAATCAAAATGTTTGGTAAGTTTCTTCAGTGTTTGTTTGATTATGCATCTGGAAGTATTTTAATTATGTATTTCAGAACATAATTAAAATATTTTTTGGTGGCCATTTCAGGTTCATTTCACCAAACAGGTCCTGTCAGCAGCAATGATGGGGAACCAAGACAGTTATGTGGGTGACTCTTGGGTAGATGGGCCAAATTATGATCAACTGCTATTATCGGAGTTATTATTTATCTTATTTACAATATTATATTTTAATTATTTATAATAAGCATTATAGTATTATAATATTTGTTGATTATGATACCGCTTTACAGATTTATTTTTTTATTATGTATGCAGCTGTAGGTGCTTTAGACAGAGAAGTGGGGTAGAAATGTATAAAATAAGCTCAAATAAAGAAAATTTAAACTGGGAAAATGGCACAGGTGAAAACATTCTCCATTGTTCTTCAGGGTAGTGATGGGGGCGGCTGCTTTTAAGAAAACAAAAAGGAATGTGAGGCAATCTATAATGGGATCTCTCTTTAGTACTAAAAAAAGTGAAAGTTGTTCACCTCTGCCTGAAGATACAGTTTAGCATAAATATTCTGCCAAATCTAATCAGGTCTGTCACAATCTATTATACTAATTGTTTTTCTTGGGGGGGTGTTGTTTTTTTATAGAGATGGGTTGTTCGTTTCTCCTGGAAAACCATGGCCCTTTAACTGTGCTTGTGCCAGCCAATCTTTACTATGACAGAATGGAGTTAAATGTAAGCGCTGGTGTCTGTTGGTAAATATTGCTACTTCTGAAATTGGTCTTTATGGAAAAGGGAGACGCTCATCCACACTTTTCCCTTGTTTTGGTCCAGGCCAATATCATGCCTAACCCAGCAGTCTGTTCTCAGAGTGGCCAGCCAGTGAAAGCTGCACCCATGGGCAAAGCACTCTCCCCGCTTGGGATGCCAGTAACTGGTGTCCAGAGGTGTTCTGCCCCTGACAGTGGAGGCAAAACATAGCCATCATGGCGAGTAGCCACTGAGAGCCTTATCCTCCATGAACTCATCTAATCCTGTTTTAAAGCCATGCAAGTTGTTGGGCCATCTGAAGAAGTACTTTATTTTTTCTGTCCTGGATTGTCCAACATTCAGCTTCTTTGGATGCCCCCAAGTTCCAATACTATGGGAGAGGTTTCTCCAAACCATGCATAATCTTCAACACTTTTATCAGGTCTCCTGTTACTCACCTTTCTTTTAAACTTAAAAGGGCCCTTTCCTCATAGGGGACTTGCTCAACTCCCTCGATCATTTTAGATGCCTTTTTTCTGAACCTTTTCCAACCTTACAAATCCTTTTTGCCTTGTGAAGACTAGAACTCTACGCAGTATTCCAAGTGCGGTCACACCATAGATTTTGTTATGTAGTGTAGTTTCACCCTAGGCCAACAGGGGGATACTGTATATAGTTTTCACTCAGGTCTGTAGATAGTTTTCACTCAGGTCCGCGGCAGTTAGTTTAGGCGGGAACTCTGGGCTGTTGTGGTTACAATGTTGACAGCCGGCTGCCTATAAATACAGGCCGGCTGAGCTGTTCGCAGTCAGTTCTATTCCAGCTTATCTTAATAAAGAGCTACTTGAAGAAATCGCTGTGCCGGCTGCTATGTTAACCCACAACTTAACACTGGCGACGAAGGTGGGATCGATGGACATCAGAGCACAGCCAGATGCGGCCAGCCTCTGAACTGAGCTGAATCACTGAGCGAAATCACTGAGCGAAATCACTGAGCGAAATCACTGAGCAGAACCAATTCAGAGCTGACTGTTCTGGCTAGAGCACTGTGTTCCATCCATCGCCCTTCACGCCGGCATCGGAATCATGGCTTCACTTGTGCCTCTACCGCCGTTTGCGCCAGCCTCTGAGTCATGGGACTCCTACCTCGCTCGGTTTGACTGCTACCTCCAAGCCAACGAGCTGACAGCAGTATCAGTGGATCGGAAGCGGGGCCTATTCCTCAGCCTCTGTGGGCCTGAGGTGTTTGAGACGGCCCGAGCATTGGTTGCGCCTGAAGCAGTCCAGGCAACACCATGGGACACGATCCAAGAGAAGCTCCGCAATCACTACGCACCAAAGCCGTCCAAGATTGCTGCCCGCCATGCGTTCTACCACCGGAACCAGGCAGAGGGGGAGTCAATCAACAACTACGTCACCGCCCTGCGACAGGCTGCAATGCACTGTGAGTTCCGAGACTTAGACGATGCCCTGATGGATCGAATCGTCTGCGGGGTCCGGGACATCCATCTGCAACGGCGTCTCCTAGCCAAGCCAGACCTCACGCTACAGAAAGCCATTGAGGAGGCTGTGGCCTCAGAAGCTGCTGAACGCTCCGCCCAGGAGATCCACAAGTCCATCAGCCCGCGTCTTGCTAGGGGGCCAGTTCCAGTGCATCATGAAGAGGCCAGCAGTGATGAGGCATCCTCCAGTGAAGACGTTGACGTGCACCAGACAAAGCGGGAGCGCAGGAAGCTCCAACAGAAGTCCAAGGGCCAACCGGAATGTGCTGGCTGCGGAGGCGACCATTCCCGTGCCAAGTGTCGATTCAGAGACGCCATCTGTAGGAGGTGTTCCAGAAGGGGCCACATCGCTAAGGTCTGCCGATCGGCTCCGTCTGACACCCCCCCTTCATCGACTCGCAAGTTCAAGTCTTCACTCCAGCCACAAGTGCCAATGCCTCCTTGTCGAGCTGGCTGTAATTCCGTTCCGTCGGAGATAGTGTCCTGGAAAAGTAGGCGAGCGGTGCTTCTCTTCCATCTGGAAAACGGTGACTAAGGACAGCACCGATGCCAAAAGGTGAGGCGTCGCAGGCAAGGACCAGCGGCCTGGATTCACTGTACTGTACCAGCACACTGTCTGAAGAAAGGAGAGCCTTGACCGCGTTGAAGGCCGCCGTCTCTCGATGACCCCAGGCCCAAGGCGTCTTAGTGCTAAGGAGTCGGTGAAGAGGCTCAGCCACTGTGGCTTTGTGGGGCAGGAACATGTTATAAAAGTTCAGCAGCCCCAGGAATGCCTGCAACTCCGTTTTGTCCTTTGGGGTGGGGGCCTGCTGGATAGCGCGGATCTTGGATGTGGTTGGATGAAGGCCGGAGGCATCGATAAGATAGCCGAGGAACTCTACCTGTGGAACGGCAATCAAGCACTTCTCCCTCTTTACCTTGAGCCCGGCCTCCTGGAACCTGGTCAGCACGGCACGGAGGCGCTCGAACAGCTGCTGGTGTGAGTCTGCAGACACCAAGATGTCATCAAAGTATGGTACCACGCCTGGAAACCCTTGCAGGAGACTCTCCATAAGGCTTTGGAAGATGCCAGGAGCCACACTCACCCCGAACTGCAACCGGCGGCAACGGAATGCTCCCCGGTGGGTGACGATCGTCTGGGCTTCAGCAGTGGCATCATCGACTGGCAGTTGTTGATAGGCTTGGGCAAGGTCCAGCTTAGCGAAGACCTTACCCTCACCCAGGGAATGCAGCAGGTGTTGGACAACAGGAACCGGATAAGCGTGCTGCTGAAGTGCCTTGTTGATTGTGCACTTGTAGTCAGCGCAGATTCTCACCGACCCATCTGGCTTGACAGGCGTGACGATGGGGGTTTCCCACTTTGCGTGGTCAACGGGCTCCAAAACTCCTTGGGCGATCAGTTTGTCCAGTTGTTCGTCCACCTTAGCCTTGAGAGCAAAGGGAACCCGGCGTGGCTTAAGCTTGATGGGGGCGACTTGTGGATCAAGGCTAAAGGAGATGGGCGTACCAGTATATTGTCCCAAGGTGCCGTCAAAAACCTCGGCAAAGTCTTTGACCAGACCCTCAGTCTCTGCGTTAGAGATGCAGTTGATGCCGGTGACTTCCAGGCCGAGGGCATCAAACCAGTCTAGCCCTAGGAGGCTTGGCCGCTGACCTTCGACCACCACCAACCGGAGCAGGCCCGAAAAATCCTTGAAGGCGATCCGGAACCGGCCAACGCCTACCACGGGAATGTCGTTTCCCTGGTAGTCTCTCAGGTGTACGCGGTGAGAGTCGAGTTGCCTTTTGGATACTCTGGGTACCAGTCTTTTGATGGTGCTCCATGACACGACGGACAGGGCAGACCCGGTGTCGATCTCCATGTCACATGGAGCTCCTTCAATGAGCACCGTGACGTTCAGCTTGCGTCGCGTAGACGAGTCGGTTTGGCCAATCGTGGTTCCAGACGGGCAGCGGCAGTTGGTGAGAGCGAAACAACTTTCCTTGGCAGACTGGAGTGAAGACTTGAACTTGCGAGTCGATGAACCTCATCACTGACCACAAGCCACTCCTGGGCCTCCTCGCCGGTGATCGTCCAACTCCACCGGTCCTCTCACCACGCATGCTGCGATGGACTGTTTTCCTGGCTGCCTACCACTACCGGCTCATCCATCGCCCGGGGAAATCGATGGGCCATGCCGACGCCCTCAGCCGTTGCCCTCTTCCAGCATTTGTGGAAGACCCGGCTCCAGCTTCATCGCTCCTTCTGATTGAGGATCTTCCGGCAGCGCCTGTATCGGCTGCCACTGTGGCCTCCGCGTCTGCCCAGGATCGCACCATCAGCCGGGTGCTCAACTGGGTGTGGAGGGGGTGGCCACAAGGGCCTTTTGCATCAGAGTTCCAGCCCTTCGCAACCAGACAACATGAACTCTCAGCTCATCGCGGCTGTCTGCTGTGGGGAGACCACGTCGTGATTCCCCAGGGACTCCGTCAGCGCGTCCTGGAGGCTCTGCACGTTGGCCACCCGGGAATTGTCAAAATGAAGGCGTTGGCTCGGTGTTACGTCTGGTGGCCTAATATGGACGATGCCATCACTGCCTGGGTGTCCGCCTGTCAAGCGTGCCAAGAGTCGAGGCCTGCACCACCAGCAGCTAAGGGACACACCTGGGAGACGCCAAAGACACCCTGGTCGAGGGTGCACATCGATCTGGCTGGCCCCTTTCACGGCCGGACCTTTATGGTAGTGGTGGACGCCTATTCCAAATGGCTGGAGGTCGCCCTGATGCCCTCCACCACTACCGAAGCTGTCATCCGGGTGCTGCGAGGCCTGTTTGCAACGCATGGGTGTCCTGATGTCCTTGTCTCTGACAACGGACCGCAGTTCACGTCAGGCACGTTTGAGCGGTATCTTTTGGGACTGGGCATCCGCCATGCCCTAACGGCACCTTTTCATCCATCCAGCAACGGGCAAGCGGAAAGAATGGTGCGCTCGACAAAAGAGGCACTGGCGCGCCTGGACCGGGGAGACTGGCATGAGCGGGTCGCCGAATACTTGCTCGTGCAACACATCACTCCTCATGCGGCCACAGGGAGGAGTCCTGCTGAACTGCTTATGGGCCGCCGCCTCAGGTCACCGCTCGACCGGCTACACCCAGACTTTGCCGTGGCTGAACCCCCAGGCTGTGCCAACGCACCACGGTCATTTGTCCCAGGAAACCAGGTCTTTGCCCGGAACTATGTGGGGGACATCCCTTGGGTGCCAGCCACAGTAGTGGGAGTCACTGGACCTCGCTCGTACCAGGTGGCACTCGAAGACGGACATTTGTGGCGACGGCACATAGACCAGCTTAGGCGCAGGGTTGGCGACTTAGACACTACCGAGGTGCCCCCAACTGCGCTTGCGGCTCCAGAAGAGACACGTACAGATGGCGAGGCCCCACCTACACCTCCCTCGCAAACTGCCAGCGTGGAGCCGAACCAAGCCGTCTCAGAACAGACTCAGACCACTCCACTTGCGGAGGCTCCACCCACAGCAGCGGATCCAGGGGAGTTGGTTCCAACGCCACCTAGGGTCGCACCACAGCCTCAGCGAGAACTGTGTGGCCCTCCGGACTTGGCTACCAGTCCCCGGCGGTCTGGCAGAGTTTCCAAGCGCCCAACTCATTTAAAGGACTACGTTGCTGGACAGGTATCACGGTTGGTCTAAGTATGGGAAATGTAACCGATATGCTTTTGTGCCTAATTGAACCATTACGCGTAGTGCTGTATATAAGGAAACCATTACGATTGTAACTAACGCCTTATCTCGGTGGGGAGGGGTGTTATGTAGTGTAGTTTCACCCTGGGCCAACAGGGGGATACTGTATATAGTTTTCACTCAGGTCTGTAGATAGTTTTCACTCAGGTCCGCGGCAGTTAGTTTAGGCGGGAACTCTGGGCTGTTGTGGTTACAATGTTGACAGCCAGCTGCCTATAAATACAGGCCGGCTGAGCTGTTCGCAGTCAGTTCTATTCCAGCTTATCTTAATAAAGAGCTACTTGAAGAAATCGCTGTGCCGGCTGCTATGTTAACCCACAACTTAACAGATTTGTTTAAGCGCGTTATGGTATTGGCAATTTTATTTTCAATCTTGTCCTTAAGGTCCTCCAGCCCTCAGTGACATCTTCATCAACCTACTAACCCCAAGTTTGTGTTCCTAGTTGGACACTGCCAGTTCAGACAGTTAATTGAATTTGCCATTTCACTTCTCATTTGCTTTGTTTGTAGAGATTCTTTTGGAGCTCCTCACAATCTCTTTTTGCTTCAACCACCCTGAACAATTTGGTATCATCAGCAAACTTGGCTACTTTACTATATATCATCAAGTTGAAAAGCACAGCCCTCAGTGCTAGTCCTTTGAGGACTCTGCTTTTTACCACCCTTCATCAGGAGCACTACCTATTTATTCCAACTCTGCTTCCAGTTTCTAAACCACTTAACTGATCCACAAGAGGACATCTCCTTTTACAGTCCATGACAATTTCACGCGAGGGTTCCATTTCTTGCCCAACCACCACCATGCCCTGGTGGAGCACATGTAAGTTTGCCCCGCCCTATTATACCTGCCACCGTTATGCCCTGTTCATGATGTGTTGTTGAGTGACATTTTTGCTCACTTCTGGGTTCGGTGTGTGCACAATTGTTTGTCTTTTGTACGCACGTTTATTGGTCTTTACCTGTATTCCACGACTGCTAAGCTTACTCAAAAGACTTTGGTGAGGGACTTTACCTAAAGCTTTTTCAAATTCTAAATACAACCCATTCAACAAACATACCCAGTGATATTAAAAGTTCCTCCTTCTACATTTGGCTTGTTTGTTTGCTTTTTGCCATCCTGAAGAGGAATAAAATTATGGTGAATATAGCCTATTTTAGCTACTTAAAACATAAAAATTAATCATTCCTTCTTATTTGTTTTTTAACCCTCCAAGCCCAGAAATGTAAATGGATATTAGGGCAAATAAGAGAGGCTGTTCAAGAGGTGATAAAAATACCCCCTCCCTCATCAGACAGCAATAAAATGTGCTGAATCTGCAAAGAGGAAGATAGAGCCCTTAAAATCCTCAGCACCTCAGTAGAACTCTGCCCACATTAGTAGTGATGCTGCAATTAGGAACATATGAAGAGTCTGCTAGATCAGACTCTAGTCCAGCAACCTGGTCTCTCCTCTTGGTCTCTTGCAGTGAAAACTAAAAGTAATTTTTGGGCTGCAACCCTAACCCCACTTATCTGGGAATAAATTCCATTGAACTCAGTGGGACCTCTGAGTAGATGTTAGGATTGCACTGTGAATTAGTCAGTCAAATGTTTATTATTTGTAGCCAATAAGTATTACAATATAAGTCTCAAGAAAACAGGACAAGCTAAGAGTAAGTTAAAACCTGTCATGTCAATTTTCAGAACTCCAAATTATCAGAACTTAAAACTGCAACATTCACCAAATCATTTTGATTGAAGAAAAGAAGTCAACGCTTGGCAGTCAACGCTGTTTTGGTCCAAACAAAACACTTTTTGTACTGTGGAATTGGAAATGCTATTATAAAAAACAGCATGAGTAAACATAAACAGTTCTGGTTTTTTATATCCTATTTTGTCTCCTCAAAGGAAACCCTTGCAAATAATTTATGCAAACTGCACATAATCCCTGGGCTGCATTTAATGGATCATACCGAAAAGGGCCTGTGGACATTAGCTGGTCCGAAAGTGACATTCTCCAGTCAGGTAAAATAAGATAATGGGAAGGTTATTTCTAATCCTGGTTTGAAATTCTAAAAACTGGACTGTAGGTCTATCCTGACATTGCTTCATTCCACCCCCCTCCACCCAGTTATTTCTGTCATGCTTCAAGTCTTACACTCTGTTTTAAATGCCTTCAGATGCATTCCTCTGGAATTGTCCAAGTGTAGCTTGCTATTTTGCTCAGTATATTTGCCACTTCACATGGGTTTAGTGCAAAGTATTTTATTACCTTGGCTTTTGGATTGTTTTCAGATGCAGTATTTTCCCCTGTGTAAATCAACAATTCCTGGATGTTCTTTTTGCTTTTCTTCAGTCTTTCCATCTGTGGCTGGCACAAGGCATTAAGATGCCTGAGGCAGGCAGGCCTTCTTCCCCCCCCCCTACTTCTTCTTGGGCTGCAAAAAGACTCATGGGAATAGGGATGGTTTGTGTGCAAAGGGAGAGTTGCGGAAAAGGAAGGAGGAAGAGGGAGGGGAAAGGGAGAAACTGGGGGCTGGAAATGAAACATTTCAAAAAAAGGAGGGAGTAGGATGCATGAGAATGAGGGTAAAGCGGAGAATGCAAAAGGGGCTGCAGAATAGGAGGGGATGGTGGCTTCATAATTGGGCAGAAGGTGGAAAAGGTGCATAGTAGTTGCAATGTGTGGGGAGAGGAAGATGCAGGAGGTTTCCAAGGGCTGGTCGCTATACAAGGGGAGTTGCACAAAAGGGAGCTGCATGGACGTGTGGGTAACGGTGAAAATGGGTGGAAAGTTGTGCAGCAGAAACAAAGAGAGAAGTGGTTTCAGAAATGGGGTTGGGAAGGTGAAGCTCCAGTGTTGGGGGAGTGGCGAGTAGAATGAGCAGGGTTGCAGCCGTGTGTGTGTGTGTGTGTGTGTGTGCCTATATAGTAATAAACTCCCCCCCCCCCTGAGCTTGCATTCAATCTTGCACTGTCCTGGAATGTAAGGAACAAATCAGTCCTGCCTGTTAATAAAGTACAGATATCCGAATCTATTAGCTGAATTCATACTGTATTGAAATGTTCACCATAGAATGATCCTGTATTACTTTCCCAGGGGTCACCCACACAGAACTACAGGTACTCAGATGAACCAGCACAACAATATTTTATTAGACAACGAAACTTGCCAGCTGCTAATGGGATCATACATATCGTCAGCATGTTAAGGAAAAAACCCCTCTTGGACAACCTTAGCAATTCTCAGGCATGTTAAATGCTTCTTTTCCTAATAGAAAGGGCAGGAGGGTAAGATATGAGAACTCTGAGTAAATATTCTTGGGATTGTGTTGATAGCAGTGGGCACTGGTGGAGGAAGAGAAGTGGGGTGGGAGCGCACCACACCCGGCAGCGTGATCCTGGTGGGGTGCCATTGCGGCTGTTCCCCCACCCACACTGGGTGCCACGCCCCCACAGGCATCATGCGACACCCCCCGGACACGTGTCACACCCCTGCGGTTGGCATGCCATGCCCCCGGAACATGCGCCAGGCCCGCCCCACCTGCTCTCCGCCCCCCGGTGCCGGAGCATGAAGCTCTGCCACTGGCAGTGGGTGAAGTTTGGAGTACTACTGTACAAAATAACATTTGTCCTAGCAATGAGTGAAAGGGGGAGGTAAATGCTATTATCTGTTAGCTTGTGCATATTTTCATAGCATGTTGTCTGTTTCTCTGGTTCATTCTGCCATCTCTCTCTCTCTCTCTCTCTCTCTTTTTGCAGAAAACAATTGGAGAAATTCTTGTTTCAATGGAGACTGCCAGCCGATTTGAAACCATATTGGAAGTAAGACACTTCCCACCCAGGACTTGAAGTTGACCTGGGCACATGTTTGTTTCGACAGTGCACCTTTTGTTTTTCATATATTTTATATATGAGTGGCATTAGGGTGCTAGTGAAGTGTGAATGTGCCAGAAACTGTAGAACATATTATTTTCTACTATCCATTGTACAACCAGTTACGCAAATGTGTGCTATCCCCATTTTTGGGTAGTCTAGCATCAAGTCAGGGACATGGGTGGCGCTGTGGTCTGAACCACAGAGCCTAGGACTTGCCGATCAGAATGTTGGCGGTTTGAATCCCTGCAACGGGGTGAGCTCCCGTTGTTCGGTCCCAGCTCCTGCCAACCTAGCAGTTTGAAAGCACGTCAAAGTGCACGTAGATAAATAGGTACCGCTCTGGTGGGATGGTAAACAGCATTTCCGTGTGCTGCTCTGGTTCGCCAGAAGCGGCTTAGTCATGCTGGCCACATGACCCGGAAGCTGTACGCTGGCTCCCTTGGCCAGTAAAGCGAGATGAGCACCGTAACCCCAGAGTCGTCTGCGACTGGACCTAATGGTTAGGGGTCCCTTTACCTTTACCTTTACCAGCACAATGAAAATATCAGATTCTATCTGTTTGACATTAACCCAGAAGTAACTGCAAGGGTGGCTGAGTTTTTGACAGTAGTATCTTGTAGAGTGGTGAATGGTACTATTTAGCGGTAAGAAACTCCAATGAAAATCCTCATTATTACATATTTTACATGACTTTTTGTTTATATTTTAGAATTTTAAATATGGATGTTTTATGATGGCCTATATTTCTAATGCCTAATAAAGGTTTGGGGAAGGAAGGAAGGAAGCTAGAGAAGTCAACTGAGAGGCTCAAGGCTGGAGTTTATTTTCCATTAAGAAAACAAAAATGCAGAGGGAGCTTTAGGGGGAAACGGAAGTCACAAGAAGAAAAAGGGCTAGTCACAATTAGAATTATTAATGCAAAAGAGAAACAAAACAAGCATTTTGATTAAATCTTTGTTGTGGAAAATGAGAGCCCTAGAATAATCCCACTCTCTTAAGTCAGGGGTAGCCATCACAGTGCTTTCCAGATGTTGGAATTCAACTGCTAGCATTGCTGGCCATTGGGCATGCTGGCTGGGGCTGCTGGGAGTTGGAGCACAACAGCTTCTGGAGGGCACCACATACAGCAGCTATCCCTGATCCTAGGAGCTTTTCCTTCTAGGAAAAGATTGTCTATTGAAAAATAAATAAAATACAGGAGCAATGTGATAGCTCTTCTCTGCCTTCTTACAAGACATTGAATGCAAAACTTGAAAATCCAACCAACATTTAGATTGCATTCATGAAAAGGAAAATACTTTCATTTCCAAAATGATTTTTTCTTTTTTATCCTTTACGGCAGTTAATGTAGGGAAATTCTCCAAAATGACAAATCTGTGAATTTAAAATATATATTTTTTATCCCACAGATTATATGTTATGTATTTTTAATTATACTGTGAGGTTGATTTTAGATCTTGCTTTCTCTCAACTGGAGTTTTCCCACACACAGTGGTTTTTTTTGACTTTTAAATATATATATATATTGCATTTTAGCTTTGTGAGCCATCTAGATAATATGTCAATGTGTAGCCAACATAAATAAAT
This sequence comes from Podarcis bocagei, assembly GCF_964188305.1. Taxonomy (NCBI): domain Eukaryota; kingdom Metazoa; phylum Chordata; class Lepidosauria; order Squamata; family Lacertidae; genus Podarcis; species Podarcis bocagei. The sequence continues at coordinate 56,521,206 of NC_138126.1, read as the reverse complement.
AATATTGTTGTTGGTTTGCACCTGGTTTATGCCTAGTTATGATACAGGCGCATATAAAAAAATAAACAGGTATCAGATGATAATAACACCTCTTGAATTACTCATCCCCGTTCAGTGATTTTCATTGCAACCAGGAGAGAGATATCTTAATGCTATCCTATTCTTCCTTATGATCGCTCTTGAAATAGTTCCAGAAGAGTTTCTTCTCTTCAGAGGGCCAGTTGTTTATGAAACCTATTAACTGCTTTTCTTGACCCCCCCATACATTGGGCCTGATCCTGCTATAGTTAACCACACCAAGTCATATTAAAATAAATAAGCCTTTAAGTTAGTTACAAACAATTCAGTGGGACTTAAGTGATACTTGAACTTTACTAGGATTAGGATCAATATATAAAATGTGAGCTGCGTGTGTATTTTAGCACCAAATGCAGAGGGAAAACCATCTTCACCAGTCGTTAGCCTCTATGATTCAGTGGTTCCTGGTAGGGTACACTCAATATAGTCTATATTTCTATGCCATGATTGTTTTAGACTAGACTGATATATTGTGGTGGTGCTTAATATTTCTGCAGAACTGTGGTCTGCCTTCATTTCTGGATGGCCCAGGACCTTTCACTGTGTTTGTACCAAGCAATGAAGCAGTGGACAAATTAAGAGATGGAAGGCTAATTTATCTCTTCACGGAGGTGAGGCCATCTCCACTAATTATGCGGGGGTGGGGAGGTGCTGCAGCTTTAGAACTATCCTAAGGATATTTCCATCACCTCATGGAGATCCATGTGGTTCTGCTTTAACCAGTATTAGATGCTTTAGAGGAAATGGGAGTGTCATCACATCAGGTATCTTGTGACTGGTTTTCGTGAGAGAGAGACTGGTTTCATCTCAAAAGAAGGCACTTCCTTATAGGAATCGGCAGGCAAATTCCACAAAGAAGATGTTCCGGTGAATCATGGTTTTGCAGAAAGGGGAAGATTCAACTAAACTGTTTTGCCAGTGGGAGCCGGTACAAAAATTCCTGCTAGTGCAACAAGATTTCAACACCCCCACCCCCATTTCCCAGAGCATGCACCACACCATCTCCATATCTGCTCTGGAGAGTTGGGGGAACCCCCAAGAATAGATTTAGGGAGCACATGGTAGGAGCAGGGGACACAAGGTCCTGCTGAGAATACAAAAGTCGTTCCACTCATGCAGAGTGTTGCTTAGCACTGTGGTAACTCATTGCTTCATCTGCATCCTGCCTTGCTGCTATAGGGCAGACCCACACAGTCCCTTTAAATAGCATTCAATGCACATTTAAAGCACATGGGGAGGAATTCAGCATAGAACTAAAAGAGATTGCTTGGTCAGCGTAAGCATCTCTGCTTGCCTAGTGGAAAAATTCCCCTCTCCTCTTCCCCCGTGTGCTGTTTTAAGGGTTCTCTCAATTCCCTGGGCCAACTTGGGGCAGGGGGTGCAGGAAGAGGGGATGGGAAAAGCCTCTTTGCTCTAGGGGAAGTCCTTGCGTAGCTTCCACTAGCAGAGCCGGTTAGTTGAATCTGGTCCATAAGGTCTCCCAAAGGACCCTGGGAACTGTAGTTTCCCACTCAGACCTACAATTCCCAGTACTCATAAACAAACTACAGTTTCCATGATTTTGTGGGCAAGTTATGTGTTGGGTGTGCTTTAAAATGTATGGTGTGATTCTGCCCTTCATCTCAAGTGCAGCTATTCTTAAGTCGTTCAACCCAGAATCTGAAGTCTGTTTCAAAATATAACCTTCTGGCTTTAAAAAATGTGGAAGGTGGGGAAAGCCAGATTCTGTTTTGCATTGTTGCGGAGGAATGCTTGATAGTACACAGACCAGAGATCAAGGAGTAAACTTTTTGTGTCCAACAGACTTCCTTCCTATCATCCTTTAGTCCTTGTTAGTCAGCATCTTCCGTCCTTGCTATTTGGCCCCTTATTCTTGCTTGAATGTTCTGAATTTGCAAAAAGTGCAAGCATGCTATTAAAAGGAAGTCTGCTTGAAGCATCCGTAGAAAGCTGTCTACTGTGCAAAATGTCAGCCTCCTGGTATGTGAAATTTTAACTTTTTAGGGTACAAAGTTCCCCTTGACATATTTGTAGTGAAAACTCTGTTGTCCATCCTTTTGTAATGCAGTAAGAAACTGATTTTTTCAAAGACGCACAGCATTAAGTATAATCTGCAGGCACAAGCATTTGGCATTTACATTAGCAATCAGGTGCCCATTATTGTAGTTCTGCAAAATGTCTAGGGAAAGTGTGTAATTGCTTTCTTCCTGCTTTAGGGAATAAACAAGCTCCAGGAACTTGTGAAGCATCATATCTACACAAAAGCAGCGGTAAGGCAAATCTGTTTCCAGCTTGTGTGTGTGTTTTCCTCACTACATCTGTGAGGTAGAATGATATTAAGGCAGCCTTCTATATTACTAGTTCTTAAAACAAAATGCTTAGTTATTTGGCTTTCATTTCTGCATTGTCAAAGTAGGGAGAAGTGAAACTCAATTCTGTTAAAACTTTTGCTATTTAGCAACATGGATGCTTTTGCTAATGCTTGACTTCTTCCTTCAATGACACGAACTATTTTTTTATTAAATACGCTGGGGCTGGTGATAGTTCCAGCAACATCTGGATGACCACAGGTTCCCCATCCCTATTGTAAAGAGATCCTGTAGGCCTAGTTCACACACAAACGGCATGCAAGAGGATTAAGCTGGTAAATCTTATCTTAAGCTTTATCTGGACTGTACCATGTCCTACTGGAGGAGGCAAGGAAAAGGCTGCATAGGTGAATTTACTTCTCCTGAATTTTCTTGCATGCCGAAAACTTAATGTCATGGACAGGCCCGTGCAGAGCTTATTTGAGGCCTGGGGAGGGCGTCCTCTGTCAGCTAGGTGGCACAAGGTGTTCTTGGCCTGAGAGCATTAAGTCTTGCAGGTCCTTGGCACGGACCCCATCCAGAGTAGCCCTCCAAGGCCTAGGGCAAGGGTACCCGGCTGCCCCCACCCCCCTGCATGAGCCTGTTCAATGAGATATGAGGGGGAACATTCAGCCATGCAATTGCATTCTTGCTATCTTAAGTGGTACAGTCCAGGAACAGTTTTACCATCACAAGTGCTGCAGGTGTGAACTAGGCATTAGTTTACCATAGCTGAACATTAGCTTGGCTTTACCCTGGTATGAACTGTAAATGCATAGGAATCTTTAAATCTCTTTGTGTTTTATTCACTGCACATGAAATTTATTTTGAAAAGTTGGAGCTCTTTCGGCCATATGTATATCCTGCAGGTGTTACATGAAGCTCTTTTAAGTACTGATGTCATTTTAATAACAGGAAGTCCTGTATATTGATTTTGAAATATTCAAAATATGCTCCCTCACTCTGTCTCCTGCAGCCCTTTCCCTTCCAAAAACACCCAGCAGCTGCTATGTGTGTAACATAGACCTATCTGCAAATCTGCCAATGACTGGCTTGGTCACTGAGCAAAATTCTTCCTCTCTAGGTGGTTGATCCAGGGCTTGGTATGAAACTTCATCACGAGATTCTTGCTAAATAAAAAATGAAAATGGGGAAGAAAATGCCCGCACAGGGGAACAAAAATCAAGACTTGTATACTTTTCCACCCCACTGCCCAAAATCAGACTTGTTGGTATTTTATTTGAGGCACTAATAAGTATGCCAAGATGTGTAACACTGGATATGTTGCCATAAGAACACTGAGAGAGAAGCCGATAGGAGATGGTCTTGGAGCTATAAATTGCCAGGGCTTCTATGTCAGGAAAAGGGGACAGTTACCAGAAACAAATTCAACTGAGCATTTGGAAACTGACAAGAAGGGAATAACTCTACATAGTTTGGATTAACAAAGGTCTGGGACACTTGCTATGAGGAAATATGATCTTGAGAGGTACACCAGCCTGTTGCTTGAACTACAAAGCTGGATGTTTATTCATAAATAATGATATGCCAGACTGGGGAGCATATATAATTTCTATTAATCATGATGTCTAAAACTGGACAGTATTAAACTCCAGCATTCTGTCTAACTTAAACGTACCTCAACCATTTTGTGTCCCCTATATCATTTTGTGCAAGGAGATACAAATGTCTTGCTCTCAGGATAGTTTAGGAGGTTTTGGGAGGCTGCATGTTCTGCGAAGAGGAAGAACTGTAGCTATTTTTGTCCCTCTCTCCCCCACCTTTTTGATAGAGAGAATTACTGATGATCAGATGCTGGTAGCAGTAGGCAGGATGTCTTGAATGGTCTGCATATCAGATTTTAGATTTGTGGTGATGCAGGGTCAAGGGCTCTGAAATTACAAGCCAACGGATCTGTCCAAGGAAATAGATACATGAGAGAGAAAAACAATATTGAGCTAAAATGGACTGCAATCTAGAACGAAGGATTTACCGGTAGAGCTGGGTGGTTTTCTGTAGTTCTGCAAGGATTCTGACTCCTAATTACTTAGCATCCACAAGAACAAAAAATCCTCTCCCTGCCCCCTTCTTAGGCTATGTACACATTGCACCTTAAAATGCAGCAAGGTTATTCCCGCCCCTCTGCATTCCAAGTCGCATTTGCATGCTGTTGTACATGCAAAAATGGGAGTGGGGGTGTCTTCAGCCAACATGCACTGCATTACCTGTTTGTGCCCCTGTGTTTTGGTTGCCACATGGAAGTAGTTAATGAGCAGAAAGTGTTGGTTCAGAAAGCTCCTGATGGTGTAAATAAAATATACACAATATTTTCCAGGTAGATGTGGAAACGCTGATTACCTTGCCACAAATTTTGACCATGGCAAATCAGGTTCTGACAATCCATTTCAGTGAGGAGGTAAGTGTTTCACAACAGTTGGAATTAACTGCTTAGGAACTGCAGGGAACTGCTTAGATAAATGCATAGGATTTTGACTTGGTTTTAGCTTCAGTCCAGAGACATTAAAACAGGTTTGTGTAAAACGGTTAATTTTCAAAATCCTTCCTCTAGTTTATTAAGAGTGCTATGAATTGTAGCTCTTTAAGGGGTGTACTAGGGGACGCGGGTGGTGCTGTGGGTTAAACCACAGAGCCTAGGACTTGCTGATCAGAAGGTCGGCGGTTCGAATCCCCGTGACGGGGTGAGCTCCCGTTGCTCGGTCCCTGCTCCTGCCAACCTAGCAGCTTGAAAGCACGTCAGAGTGCAAGTAGATAAATAGGTACCGCTCCAGCAGGAAGGTAAACGGCGTTTCCGTGCGCTGCTCTGGTTCGCCACATGGGTGGCGCTGTGGTCTGAACCACAGAGCCTAGGACTTGCCGATCAGAATGTTGGCGGTTCGAATCCCTGCGACGGGATGAGCTCCCGTTGTTCGGTCCCAGCTCCTGCCAACCTAGCAGTTTGAAAGCACGTCAAAGTGCACGTAGATAAATAGGTACCGCTCTGGTGGGATGGTAAACAGCATTTCCGTGTGCTGCTCTGGTTCGCCAGAAGCGGCTTAGTCATGCTGGCCACATGACTCAGAAGCTGTACCCCGGCTCCCTCGGCCAATAAAGCGAGATGAGCACCGCAACCCCAGAGTCGGTCAGGACTGGACCTAATGGTTAGGGGTCCCTTTACCTTTAAGGGGTGTACTGCAGTTCCTGGGATCCTTTGGAGGTTAAATGTGTGGAGTGTAAGCAGAGGCCAGTTTACTGAGCTGTCTGCTTTTTCACAGCTCTGTTTTGGCCATTAACTTCCAAATTGTTTCTTTTTACACAGGGAAGAATTCTGTTAGGTGACTCTGAGGTTGCCTTAAACACAAGGAATATTTTGGCATCAAATGGTATCATTCATACCTTAGATGGCATCTTCATTCCTCCATCAATCATCCCCATTCTGCCGCATAGATGCAATGAAAAGGATTATAAAGTTGTAGCGGTAAGTAGTCAAGTCTACCTAGACTTTGTCTTTATTCTGGGCTGATGGGGAAAGACTTCGTATTTTTGCAATGTGAATTTCATTTTCCATCATGGCCCCCCCAGTGCAAGATGCTTACTTGTGGCCAGTACAACCCCTACAATCATCTCAGCACAGCTTTCCTGCAAAGTTCAGCGGTTTTCCTTAGCGTGTTCCTCATTTTAACTCGAGAGTCAAATTTTTGGTTGTGTCTGTGGTTTTAATCTTCCACATTATAACCCACAATATTTCTGACTCAGAAAGCAGTTTGGCTTTTCAGAGGCCATCCCCGTGCGATTCCTTTGAGAGCTGGCCCTTCCTGTTGACACAGCCTCTGCCAACGGGTCTGATGATGATGTTTCATCATGTGCTCGGAACATCTGCTTCCTGTTGCCTAGATGGAGAAGCAGACAGGGCTTCCAGGCACGGACTTTACATTGCTCCTTACTGTAGTTGCGGCAGCTGCAGAAGTAGATACTTTAAGAGGGGCTTCAAGCTGCATTTTATTTGTTTGTTTTAAAATTAAGTCCTTTGGAAAAGCTCTCCCCTGGCTTTGTAAATGACTTCCACAGGGAGAGGAGACTTTTTGAGATGTTTGCTACCAAGCAGCACAGAGAAAATGTGTATCACACATGGGGTATATGCTTAGTAGGTGACTGGTCTGCCTTTGTTGCTGCTGTTGTTACTGCACAATCAATATACTGGGTACAATCTGTTAGTAAATACATCTTTTGCTTAAAACATCTTGGTATTAGCAGTGTGCACACACACCAGGCAAAAACATTCTTCTCCTCCCAGACCTTTGGCTAATTAAACAATGTATGCCCTTTTAAACTGTTTATGTGGTTTTCTTTTTTATCATTTTTGTTTGTTACTATGTCACACATGTTTGTATTTTCAAATTGTAAACCTCCATGGTGGTATCTAAATTTAATAAACAATAGTAATAATAATATTATATCTCCTCCTTCCTCTATCTGTGGTGACATTTATTTATATTAAATTTGTATACCGCCTTTCATCCAAAAATCCAAGGGCAGTTCACACAGGTTTATTCAAGATAAAAATGCAAAGTACATAATAAAAACAAGAACAATACCACCCCCATCCCACAAAGCAATAACCATCACCCCCACCACCCCCACCCCCGATCCCACAAACATTTAAAAGGATATGGGATGCTAATCAGCCGAAAGCCTGGTTGAAGAGGAACGTTTTGGCCTGGCACTTAAAGGTGTATAATGAAGGTGTTGGGGAACCACCCTGGGGAGAGCGTTCCACAAACAGGGACACACTGCAGAAAAGGCCCGTCCTCGTGTTGCCACCCTCTGGACCTCTCGTGAAGGAGGCACATGAAGAAGGGCTTCCAATTATAATTGCAGGGTCCGGGTAGGTCCATATGGGGAGAGGCTATCCTTGAAATATTGTGGTCCTGAGGCGTTTATGAACTCAGGTGTGTGTTTGACTTTTTTCATGCAGTAAAGATTCCTCCTCTTGATTTCTATTTCAGGGATCTTGTGTGGACTGTAGTGCCCTTAATACCAGTGTCTGCCCACCTGAAAGCACAGTTATGGTAAACAATTCTTAGTTTTGTTTATGGTTATGGTGGGTTTTGGTCCTCACGAAACAAAACTTATTAAAAGCTGCTTACAGAATTGTGTTTTACTTCCTTTCTCTTTCTAAAGTAGGAAAATACCATGTGATGTTCTGGCTTTTAACCAAAGAAACTTGTTTGTGACACGGTTTCTGCTGTATCTTCATTGTTCTTCCTTATCATGAGGTGAACCAGAGAGCTATCTCGGAGGGCATGATCTGTATTGACTGTCAAGAGAGGAAGTGGTTTTCCTGCCTTTTCCTGACAGACATGCTGACGGTCCAGTTCACCTTGACTTCCCCCCAGTGAACTTCCTCTGGCTAGCACGACATGATGGATATACATCAAACATGTGTGAAAAGTGCTCTTTGTACTCACAATCTGTTTCATTTCCAAAGGCCGAGGGGATCTTTCCAGGGGAGTGTGTGTACATTCATGACCCATTAGGCTTGAACATTATGAAGAAGGGTTGCAAAAGAAACTGCAACCAAACTGTGGTGGTAAGTATAAGGCACAGAACTAATTGTTTCAGTGTGATTTGCTCTTGTTCATGATTTTGTGAGCCAGCCATGCTCTCATCTAGGATATTCCCAGTTTTCCTTTTCCCACAGCAACAGTCAACCAGCATTCTGTGTTTGCTGGGTATGCTCGTCCTCACTGGATTGTTTTGGGTTTTCCTGCCTCTGGGGTTGTTTCCCCTGCTAAATATTTCTTTTGTGGTTCTGCGAAACCTGGGCACACCCCAAGCCACCTCCTTGTGCATGGCTGGTTCCATTTTGGAGAATGGGTTTGTTGTTAGAAGGTAAGCTGCTGTTGTGCAACACATTTCTAGCAGGCCTACTGGAGAGTGCTGAGTTCATAGCAGAAAAGCCATAGGAAAAGAGAGTTGCCATGTCTGAGGAAGGCCTCCTCTTTTCTATGAAATCTTTTCAAAAAGTTGCCAGAGATGTTGTTATGCCTGTCAGCCCACAGAGTTCCAGAGGCTGGTTTTGTGGGCATTGGAAGCAAAGTTTTCTTGCTTGCTTGTGCTCCCAGTGGCAAACGGCATCAGTTCCCTGGTGAGGCCTGGACAAAGAATCCCCTTCATCATTTATACGGCCATTTGGCAGGGAACACAGGCCTCTTTATTAAGACAATAAACAAACAAATGAACAAAGACCAATCTCTCTCTGTCTCTCTCATGAGGAGAGTCAGTTCTTTTATGGAATATATGGCGAAGATCTTCCTTAGGAAGGGGTGAAGAATAGGGGGAAGGGCACTGGACAGTCCAAGCTTGTGCACGTCCCTTTTCACAATTGCTGGGTGATTCCAAATGGTTGCTATTTTTGAGTGGGATTCACTGGCAAATTCATGTTGTGCAGTTACAGTTGACTGGGAAGTGTTACACAGGAAGCCCTCTTCACCAAAAGCTTGCAATAAGGAAAGTAATGGGGAAGTTGACTGGAAAGTCTGGGGTATTATTAAGTATTATGATTTATGAAATTTCTATACCACCCTTTGTCCGAAGATCACAGGGCAGTTTACAAAATAAAAACACAAAAATACATACCATAATAACAAACAATAACCCCCACACAACAGTTTAAAAGGCCACATAGATTGTTCATTTGGCCAAAGGCCTGGGAGAAAAGGAATGTTTTTTGCCCAGCACCTAAAGATACATAACAAAGGTGCTAAGCGAACCTCCCTGGGGAAGGGATTCCACATCACACTTGCTTTAATGCAATTTTTTTAAATCTTTATTTTTAGATGTGCAAATTGTTCAAATTTGGTTGTGTTTTTGATATGTTTTATTTATTGTTTAGGATTACTTTTGTTACATTTGTAATTATGTAAATCAGGCTTCCTCAAACTCGGCCTTCCAGATGTTTTGAGACTACAATTCCCATCATCCCTGACCACTGGTCCTGCTAGCTAGGGATCATGGGAGTTGTAGGCCAAAAACATCTGGAGGGCCGAGGTTGAGGAAGCCTGGTATAATTCTTTTCATGCTGTAAGGTGCCTTGAGCATGGTTTTAACTATCGGAAGGTGGCATACAAATAAAATGGTGGTGGTGGTGGTGATCAACATCAACTAACTTTCCCACAAACAAATCGGAATGAATGTTCATTAAATTGCCAACTCTGTCAAACTTCCCTGCAAATAAATCAAGATAAGTACTCGCTGAACCAATTGTCTGGAAGCAGCCAGCAAAGCAGTGCCCTGTAGTTCCCTGGAATTAAAATAAATCAAGGGGTTAGAACAGGGGTCAGCAACCTTTTTCAGCTGTGGACCAGTCCACTGTCTCTCAGACTATGTGGTGGGCTGGACTATATATATTTTTTGGGGGGGGAATGAACGAATTCCTATGCCCCACAAATAACCCAGAGATGCATTTTAAATAAAAGGACACATTCTACTCATGTAAAAACACACTGATTCCCAGACTGTCAGTGGGCTGGATTGAGAAGGCGATTGGGCCACCTTCAGCCCATGGGCCTCAGGTTGCCTATCCCTGGGTTAGAAGCTGAAACTGCGATCAAATGTGGGCAGTCTGTTTAATCATCAGGGCTGATGAGGTCGTTCAAGTGATGTAATTAATGTCTTGCTAGATACCTGGATGCTGCAAAGGGTTCTTTGGTTCTTCCTGCACCCCATGTCCTAGTGGATTTACCAATCCGTGCTATGGCAAAGGAACTGTAAGTAGCAAAGAATCTTCTGGGTTGTTGGGAAGATTGGTTATTAACTTGTCATCCCTTACTACTGTACAGTCTTCAGCTAATTTATCTGAAGGGACATGTGTTTGAGCCATGCCCCTTTGTAATCCATTTTGATCCAGGTGTTAACCTAGTAGGATCAGGAAATTCCAAAAGAAACCAAAGCTATAAATATAGTGTGAACAAGAATGTTTTCAAATGCTTCCTGAAAGTTAGTGGCAGAAACAGGCCCATCTCACTCAGGAGGACATTCCACCAACATTGAAAAGACTTCAACTAAACAATCAGAGTCCTGGGAGCTGTAGTTTGTTAAGTGTGCTGTTAGGAGACCCCTATTCCCCTCATAGAGCTATGATTCTCAGAGCTCCCTGGGAAGAGGTATTGATTATTAAATGACTCTGGTTTGTTTTTTTCTGTATTAGGGGATTAGGGATCTCCCAACAACTCACAGTACCCTTATCAGATCACAGTTCCTAGGATCCTTTGGGGAAAGCTGCAACTGCTTAAAGTTATGTTTTATTATCACATTTTTGTATTGCATTAGATTGTTATAAGATGTACATTTTTTGTTTCTTCAGCGTGTAAACCGCCTTGAGTATTGTGAGATAGAAAGGCGGTATACAAATTAAAAATGATGATGATGATGATGATGTTATGACACAGCTGCAAATGTATTGTGCAGATGAGGCTGACGTGCCTATAGTTTCCAAGAGGATTTCCCAGCTCCTAAACCATTGCATAGTACCCTACAGTTACAATATTCTGTGTTTTGTCTTGCGACATCATATCCCATTTAGCACACTGAAATCCATTTTTTTCTCTCCAGTGCAACGATGGGATTCGCGGGAATGGCCAGTGCCACTGCCATGAGAATTTCAGAGGAATTGCCTGCCACATTTGTTCAAACCCAAACAAGCACGGAGAGAACTGTGATGAAGGTCTGTGACTCTGAATCTGCAGGAAAGCAACCCTGATGGGTGTCGGGAAACCTCAGGCAGGGTAAATCAAGGCTGGGAATATTTGAGACCGTGATCAGGACTTTTCCCCTTGAGAACAGTACTAGGATAGTGGCAAAAGGACAGTTTTTAGATACGCTGATCTTAGAGTTCTGTAATAAATTTTTACATAGGGATGCAAAGGGGTGGGGTGTTTTCTTTTTTTGGGGGGGGGGGTTGCAACATTCTGAAAGCAGCCAGATATCTTCAGGGCTCTCTTGGACATGGAGATCTGAAGGTGCCAGTGACAGGAGGAATCCAGTTTCTTGCTGGCATGTTCTGATACAGCCAGTGCTAAACTGAGAGTTCTGAGGCCTCTCTCGCCTACCTAGAAGCCATAACCTTTAACTTGGGAGTCTTTAACTTTCTTGTAATGAGTGACCTCATGAAACATGAGAGCGGATAGCAGAGAGTGTGGACCAATGGTGTGTCTCTGCATAAGGCAATTTCCGGTATTCTGTACTTGGGTGCCCAGCTGCAGAATCCCCCCACCTACCGCGCCTGACTACTGAGTGGTAAATGAATGGACACAGCTGTCCAGGATTTAAAAACGGCCACCATTTTATTGATTTCAGATGTAGAAAGCCTTGTCATAGGCATTGGGTGTGTATCAGCTTCCCTGCTGGGGACTGAGGCATCACAGGGTCTATTTGGGGGTGGATCCGTTGCAAAACACAGGTTTATGCAGATGGCTCCCAAATGCTGAGGGAAGCTCTGTGACCCTGCTAGTCGTACGCAACTGGCTCTTTGGACACAGACTTCCCTCCAGACCCCTCTAATGGGGTACCCTGTTATTGATGCTGCAGCAAATGGGGATGAAAGACTATAGGATTCCACCCAAGGCCTAAACTGCCAAACTTGTGACTACTGCTATGGGGAAGGCGAAACCTGTATTCGGCCTTGAATACAGCTACCATCAAAAGACCACAGCAAAGCCCTCGTAGCTGAAAAGAAAATGGTTAGAGCAGTAATAGACTATTAATGCAGGGAAGGAAAGGGTGGGTGATGCTACTGGTCGATTTGTCAGCTGGGCTAAGTAGATGATGGGTGGACCTGAGGGAAGCCTGCCTCCCTCAGGTCCGCTCACCACACCACACCCCCTGAGGCCACCATGGATTGTCCCGTTTGAATCAACGAGTTTTGGTAGGAACCCCGTGACTCTCTGTGACTCTCTGTGGTGGCTGGGGTGGGGGAGGCAACCAAAGATGGTTTGGCACACTTGGAAGGAGAGGAGGCACTGTGTTAGGCAGCAACCGCCGCTCACTGTGAAGGGTGGTAAGCGGCCATTGTAGACATTCTACATTTTGGAAAGTTCTAATATAGAACTGGTTAGCTTCTGTTCTGTGTGTACCAACACTGTGTGGTAAGCTGCCAGAACTTCACTTGGAACACCTTCCTGTCAGTCAAGTATTTTCAGACTCCCAACTGGCCATAGAATCATGGAATTGTGCCCACTTGGACTGTGCCAGTAAGCCATTCTGGATAGGGAAAGCTATAAAAGACTTCCTGTTCGGGAGAGATTTGCACCTGAGCAGCAAACTCTTCCTTGGTGTGTTCCCATATGTTCCTTGACTCCAGTGGCTCAGCCTTGATACTGCAGTATCTAGGCATCTCCTTGTGGTGACCAAAGTGTCTTAACAGAATTTACAGTTCTTTAAGAAAGTATGTGGTGGAAATACAAAAGTAAAAGTTGTCGTAGTGGTTTAGCAGCTGAGCTTATTCTCTCTCTGTCTGGCAGATTGTGGCTGTGTCCATGGAATTTGTGATAACAGACCTGGAAGCAAGGGCGTTTGCCAGCCTGGCTCATGTAAAGCTGGCTACAGCGGGGAATTTTGTGACAGGAGCTCTCAGAAGTGTGCTTCTTCCGACGATGCCCCTCTGAATTGCCATTTGAATGCAGTCTGCATCCGGAACGATACTGTAAGGTATGCCTCTTCACTGATGTAGCCTGTTTCTTTGGGCATTATTATTATTATTATTACCATTTATTAATTTTATAATAACAAAAAACCAATAACACACACATCACAATCAAAATCATACATCTTAATTGACTTTCCTCCAACTCCCCCTCCTGGTTCCATTACTTATACACTTATACACGTCCACAAAATCTTATACTCTTAACTATCCAATTTTAAAACCTTATGCATGTTATTACAAGTCACCTTTAAAAGTCCAACTAATGTAAAAGCCAATACACAAAGCTTGCTAATTATGCCTTGAACATTTCCTCTTTTTAAAAAAGAAAAGAAAGAAAGGCAATGTCCTTTTTCTTTCTAGGTTTTCAAATTGTCTAATATGTCCAGCACAGTTCATTAGTTTGTTTTGCCAATCTCCTTCATCTTCTTTGGCGGTGGCTTCTTCCTTCTATAGGGATGGGCAGCAAGACTAGGGATTAGAACCCTTCCCCAACTTGAATTGTGGGAGATGTGTATCCCTTTTCTTCCACCACCACCCCTTCCTTGCCAGCCATGTGCTCTCTCCTGAACACTTATTGAGCAAGTCTAGATAAAATATCATCAGTTATATTTTCTTTTGCCCTTTGAAAAGCAATTTTCCAAAGAGAGAAGAGAGTTTCAAAGTGATGCAAACTGATATATTACAGTGGTGCCCCGCAAGACGAATGCCTCGCTAGACGAAAGGGTTTTGCGTTTTTTGAGTCGCTTCACAAGACGAATTTCCCTATGGGCTTGCTTCACAAGACAAAACGTCTTGCGAGTTCTTGCGAGTTTGTTTCCTTTTTCTTAAAGCCGCTAAGCCGTTAATAGCCGCTAAGCCGTTAATAGCCGCTAAGCCGCTAATAGCCGTGCTTCGCAAGACGAAAAAACCGCAAGACGAAGAGACTCACGGAACGGATTAATTTCGTCTTGCGAGGCACCACTGTATTTGCCCTCGCCCTCCCCATGCCTGAGAAAAGCACCCAAGTTTTTTAATGACTTTAAGGCTAGGGGAAAAGGAGAATAGAGGTATTTTTAAACAATCAAGATTTAGAGTTTGTTTCCTAAGTACGGTACACAGGAATGTAGATGTTTGCAACCATTCCTCTGAACAGGATTTGCTTAAACTGAATGACAAGATGTCAATAGACATTCCTGCTTTGTGATTTAACAGTTGCCTTTGCTTATTTCCAAGGTGTGTCTGCCTTGATGGCTATGAAGGGGATGGGTTTTCATGTGAGCCTATTGATGTCTGCAGCAAGCCAGAACAGGGAGGATGTTCAAAAAACGTATGTTGGTAAAGCTTTTGGTACTGATTGACTAATTTTTGTTCATCTTTAGCCTGCTTCTTCCAAAGAGTGTGCCCTGAGAAAGATAATTTAGAATAAATCACTACCGCCTAGAGCCAAGGATCAGGGTTTTTCCTGGCTTTCACTCAAACTGGCTATCAATGAAGTCGTAGGATTGAAATGATGCTATCCTTAGAGTCATGGCATGAACATTAATGATTTGTTCATAATGTTTTGAAAACCTTATGTGCGTTGAATAGCTTCGTCTTATTTTTAAATGTACAAGTGATCGGAAACTGAGTAAAAAACATATGTTTCAATGTTTTTTAGTGTGGACCAAAGGGGCAAATAATATTTCATACCCATTTGCTTTGACTTATTATTTTAACAGAAAACCTGAACAAAATACTGGTAGTGGTTAGTTGGGTAGGTGAGGAGAGAAGCCTAACCATTTCTCATTCGGTTATTTTCCTGTTTGAAATTGCACCCCCATCATATTTTTGCCCTGCAATTGAAAATATCCAAGGAACAATTTTGGGAAGAAAAACAGCCCAAGAAAGGGTTAAGCAGCAGCCTGTTCTAACAGCCTCCTGTGGCTGCTTTTTGTAGAAATAAAAATGGAAGGAAAAAGTTAAATATAACTGATCTTTATGGGTAGTTTGGTCCTATTTCTGTTACTTCTAGAGCATTTTTGCATACTACAGTGGTACCTCGGGTTACATACGCTTCAGGTTACAGACTCCGCTAACCCAAAAATATTACTTCGGGTTAAGAACTTTGCTTCAGGATGAGAACAGAAATCGCGCAGCAGTGGTGCAGCGGCAGTGGGAGGCCCCATTAGCTAAAGTGGTGCTTCGGG
This sequence comes from Podarcis bocagei, assembly GCF_964188305.1. Classification (NCBI taxonomy): domain Eukaryota; kingdom Metazoa; phylum Chordata; class Lepidosauria; order Squamata; family Lacertidae; genus Podarcis; species Podarcis bocagei. The sequence goes on along the minus strand of NC_138126.1, from coordinate 56,505,913 downwards.
TTAAGAACAGTTTCAGGTTAAGAACAGACCTCCAGAACTAATTAAATTCTTAACCCGAGGTACCACTGTACTGCCAAAGGATGCATACAGAAGGACGCTATGTTGTTTTTAATAATCTCTAGTGTGGGTGAGGTCTGCAAGAAGAGACTAGATGTGAATTTAGTGTGACAGCTTTGAAGTGAAACAAAAGCAGTTACCACAAACCTTGGTCAAGCTGAAGACAATTTTTTCAAGAAAGTTCTGTGCTGTCCTATTTCAGTTTTTGGATATTACCCCCCCCCCAAAAAAAAAACAACTTTAATTTTGATAGTCAAAGGAAAATTGAAATTTCTCTGAAAGCATAAACAGGGAATGCATATCTCATGATGCAGAGTTTTCTTTTTCCACATCTTAAAGTTGATGAGTTTCTTGACAACGGCCAAGAATGGAGACAGGTCAGGAACCAGCACTCCTTTTTGATGGAATAGGGCACTCTCATATTTTGCCTGTATATTTTCTGCTCCACAGCTAATAGCAGCTTTAGGAAGTCAATTTGGATCAAGGCTTGTCACACAGGGGGGAATGTCGGAACCTCTTCCCCCAGCACCACAGCACAGTTCAATCCAAATCCAACCCCCAGCCTTTCTTGCTTCTCTGTTAGCAGCAAAAGGGGATTGAAGAAATGTCCAACACCTCATGTTTGGACCTAAGTTGGGCAGCTAATTGCTAACATGATGGCATTTTCTCAACACTTCAAAGCCATTTCTCTCTGTATGCTGAGGCAGTAGTTTGCAACAAAGCAATTCTATTTCTATCAAGACTTTCTAAGCAATTTGGAAAATTAAAAAAATTACTTGTGGAAATGTCCTTCCTTTGTTCTGTTTTGCTAGGCATGGTTGTAATCCCTTCTTTATTTACTCTTTTCTTATTTCTGATCAGGCCATGTGTACCAGTACAGGCCCTGGAACAGCAACCTGCCAATGTAACAAGGGCTGGACTGGGGATGGAAAGGACTGTATTGCTATAGACAACTGTGCAATGGAAACCAGAGGAGGCTGCCACGTCAATGCTGACTGCATCTATATTGGCCCTGGACAGGTATAGTTGGCATCCTTTGCTGTCTTGCTGAAAAATATTGGTGGATCCCTGGTACATTTTACTGTGAAGATGACATAAGTGCCCTTCATACCCAGCTCAGACTCCTGCCCAGTGCCGAATACAGTACTGCATTGCATTCAGAAGACTTGCAGGACAAGGCATCGGATTTCCCATACCCCAACCCATATAAATAAGAGACCAATAAGACTGGGTTTGGGGTCAAAACAGGCCACAGCTTTATTGAATACAGATGAAAGAGGTTTGGGCATGAGGCAATCGAAATACTTCCGGCCCGCCCACTGGAACTGATGTGTGGTCAATCCAGGTGGGGGTTTCTGAGACTTACATTCAATAGGGTGACCCCCGCAGGGACCGTGGTCTGGGGGAGTGCCTTCGGCCTTGGCCCCCCTGGGTACACGGATATGGCCACTCCCCCTGGATCCGTTTAACGAGATACCCCAGTGTTTGGAGGGGTAGGTGGGGACTACAACCTCCCCTCTGTCCAAAACAAGGGATTGTCCCAATGCCCAACTGCCAGGGGCGGATCTGAGAGAGGCCCACCATCGGCTCCACCCCCCTAGCATAGCCCACATCCCAGCCTGCATCCCCACTCGCCAATGCAAAGTGCTGGCTAAGATCTGGCTCCTGATAGGCAGCGGGGGCTTATGCCTCCTCTGCCTATCAGGAAGGGCACTGCCATATGAATTCCACCTTTGGGCCCCCAGTGAAGCCTCTTCAGTCCAGCAATGCTGCCGCACCAAGAGAGGTGAGCGGACTTGTGTTCCGTTGATTTATGTGTAGTCACATTGCACGTTTAACCATTTAAAATCTCAAAGAGAAAAATACACAGGAAGCAAGACCTGACTTAGAACAAATTGATTTTGCTGCTATCGTTATCCTTTATTTCCCTTTTGGTAGCCAATATGCTGCAGCCTACTCACAGCTATGCTAAAATCCTTTTTCTGTGGGCGGTTATCACTTTTGCCCTAGGACAACCATTATATGGTGTCCAGCCAACCTGGAAGCTGGGCATTTTGTGTGATTCTAGATAACATAGGTTTGATTGTATGTAAACTAGTCTACAAACTTTGCAGCTGTGGACCGAGCCTCTGACAGTAATCTGCTGTAACTGTTTTTAATTTCTCAAATTTATATTATTGTAACCTGCCCTGGCACCTGCTGGTGAAGGGAGGGTAATAAAAGTTATGATAACAGTAATAACAATAATAACCAAAGCCTGCAATATTTGGGTCCCATCTCTCACTTTGTATCTTGTAGTCTGTTTAAATATTTTCTTTTCTCTCTGTCTTTCCCATTGTCTTTGTTGCTCTCTTTCTCCAAAAGATGGTTGTTTGATACTAGTGCAATCCAGTCCTTGTGCAAGGCTTTCACTGGCAGGATTCAGTCATCCTGAAATTCCAGGATGTTTCTGGTTCTGTGTATCTAGCAGTATCTGTACTACAATCACCCAATGAAGAACAATTGTACGCAAGTGCACTGGACTTAACAACCTCAGTGTACCTTTGTTATGTTCAACATTGTTTTGTTCAGTGTAGTGCTAGCCAAATATTCACATAGAAGCATTCAATTTTTGTTTCTATATTTCAAGGAGCTGCTGAGGAGACTTTTAAAAAGGGACATTTTTAAATAAAAAAAATAGTGTTCTGGAGAAGAAATTTTAGTAACAATTGATAACCCTAGTTCTTGTTGTTTCTACTTTCAGAGCAGTTGTATATGCAAGAGAAATTACAATGGCGATGGTTACAGCTGTGACCCTGTTGCTCCTTGCTCTGTGGACAATGGTGGCTGCCATGAACTGGTAAGAAACTAGAAATGTCCAAGAAATGCTGCTTTGTGAAAACTGCTTTTTGAGGATGGGTACTAGATGGGAGCAAACAGTAGCTTTTGAGAGGTGATGGTAGTTTGAGAACGGCTTCTGATTTTTATGCACACACTTCTACTTTGTCCCAGAGCTGCTTCTGGCCAAATCAGGTTTTAAAGTTTTTAAAATCTATTATTATTATTATTATTATTATTATTATTATTATTATTATTATTATTATTAATTACCTCTGGGCAGCTTCCAACAGAACATATAAAACACAATAAAACATCAAATATTAAAAACTTCCCTAAGCAGAGTTGCCTTCAGATGTCTTCTAAAAGTCAGATAGTTGTTTATTTCCTTGACATCTGATGGAAGGGCATTCTACAGGGTGGGCACCACTACCGAGAAGGCCCTCTGCCTGGTTCCCTGTAACCTCTCATCTCGCAGTGAGGGAACCGCCAGAAGGCCCTCGGTGCTGGACCTTAGTGTCCGGGCTGAACGATGGGGGTAGAGATGCTCCTTCGGGTATAATTTATTATTATTATTATTATTATTATTATTATTATTATTATTATTATTATTAATTAACTGGGGGGAGTGAACTGTGGGCAATTACAAAACTGTCACTATTTTCCAGTGGGATTCAGCCACATACTGGCAAATTAAGGTTGCATAACTAAAATTGATTTGGTGCTTTCAAACAGCAGGCAGTTTCCACCTCCCCCAAATGTGACTTTTTGCAATAACAAAAGTAATGGAGAAAAGCACTGAGGTTGTACTCCCATATGTAAGGTGAATGCTTGTTTGTGCAGAGTGGAATCCAGATTCTGAAGCAACTTAACACTTTCATGATATTTTGGTCCTTCATCTAAATGAATGGCCTCCCCTTAGTTTTTAATTGATGGAACTACGAGAGCTGTTCATAAAACTGTTTCAGGTGTATCATCATCACGTGAATATGTGGGGGTTCATGGATTGTGCTAAGTATGCAATATCTGCTGGGAATAGGTGCTTTGCACATCGTATATATTTTTATTGTCAGGCTTGTGTACAGAGAAAATAAGCTTCTCCAACACATGATCACTGAAGATGGAAAATGTTTATTGTAGCAAAAGCCCTAGCCTGTGTCACAGGAGACCAGGGTTTATGTCATTGCTTAACCACAAGCTTCCTGTGTGGACAACACTGAACCATGTTTCTTTTATTAGAGAATTATCCTGCTGAGAGTTGTTTTGCTTTGTTGCTTTTTAAAACCCCAATAGGCTACATGCCAGTCTCTTAGTACTGGAGAGAAGGCTTGCCGTTGCTCTGATGGATACATGGGAGATGGAGTTCTATGTTATGGAAATATAATGAAGGTAAAAACACACATTCTATTCTATCCTAAGAGGTGAGAAAGCAAAGTGAATTCATACATGGTAAGGGCCATCTAGCTCAGTGACAGTGGACGTGCTTTGCAAACAGAAGGTCCCAGATTCAATTCCTATGCTCTCCAGGTTGGGTTGGGAATAACCCTCTCTGAAATCCTGGAGTACTGCTTCATAGAGACATGAACAGCTGAGTACTTCTGTTCTTAAATCTTCTGTTCTGGTTTTGTTGTAATACCCACAAGTAAAAGATGAAAAGTAGACAATATATCAAGTGTTGCTGTACGGAAGAATAACATTCTACCAATAGCTTTCCCATCAAAGACAATCTACTAACTTCTCTCGCCACATTTCCCACTGTAATCCAGGAACTGTAGCAAATATGTTTTTGTGAGGGAGCTTAAAATGGCCTTCGTGGGCATGATAGAGTTGAAACAGGGGAGAAGGAGGACACTGAGAGGAGGGAAGAAGAGGAGGAGGGCAATTCTCAAACTCATCATTTTTATTTCTGCAGCTTTTAAATTCTGGATGGCTTTAATTCTTGTTGGACTGTACCTCCAGAATTAATTTCTTTCCTCTTTGCTTCTACTTACAGCCAGTTTAGTTTTCTTCCTACATTCCTTGCCTTGTTTTCTAGCCTCTTCCAGAGTCTGTTCCCTTCCATTCATAAATTTCTGGGCACCCTTCCTCCAATGCTCCTACACCTTGCCTTTTATGTAACCACTCTGGGCATCTGATTATTAATGCTCTACTCCTGCTTCTGTTCCTCTCCCAGCTCACCTGTGCTTACATTCAAGGGAGACAGGAGAAGAAAGTGATAGGAGGAAACTTGAACTGCGGCTCCTGTCTCCTCCTGACATCTAGCTTGTAAGCTTTTCAGAGACACCTGGCTGGTTCCTATTTACATCAGGATATTGGAACCTTGACTTGAGGGACTAGTATTCTAAATTCAAAAGGCAAAATTCATCTGTAGTCATTTTTGACCTGTCACTTAATCAAGGTTCACGCCTGAATTTAACATCCACCTTTTATCTGTATACCTTTTCATGTGCCTACTCGGTGCTGCACTTGTTTATTTATTTGTTTTCCCCCCAAAAAATCTGTTGTCTTCTCTTTTTGAAGGAGTTAGTAAGGAATTACCACTTTTCTGACTTCTATGGGTGGATTAAGGTAAGACATTTACTGTTCAAAGTAATTAAGTTTGTTTGCTGGTGGGAGAGAAATTGTATAACAACCTAAAACTACTGAGGAGTTAAGCATACTGTCCAACTGGTAGAAGTATTCTATTTGCATTTTACAACAAGGTGCAAAACAAATAAACTGGGTGTTTATTTCTGGCTAAGACTCAGTCAGTGCATGTGCCATATAATTAGGAAAGATGCTTGGGGCATCCAAACATTTTGATACTTGAAAACGATCTGGGCATCATCTGTGTTTCATTTAACATACCTTTCTGATGAGTAGTCAATCAGCCAACATACATTAATGAGGATGGGACAGCCTTATGGATAGGCACTGCCCTGGACTCCTGCGTTCATACTTTTCTGTCCATACTGTTACAAAACTGATTTCCGTAAAGAAGAGGATAGAGCTTCATAGCTTTGCCCTCCTCTGCTGATGAATATGAAGATCATGTTGTCAGTCAGACAAGATACTACTACCGCTTTGAGACCTGCTTATTGGAATATGCGGGACGCGGGTGGCGCTGTGGTCTAAACCACAGAGCCTAGGGCTTGCCGATCAGAAGGTCGGTGGTTCGAATCCCTGTGATGGGGTCAGCTCCCGTTGCTTGGTCTCTGCTCCTGCCAACCCAGCAGTTCGAAAGCACGTCAAAGTGCAAGTAGATAAATAGGTACCACTCTGGCGGGAAGGTAAACGGCATTTCTGTGTGTTGCTCTGGTTCACCAGAAGCTGCTTAGTCATGCTGGCCACATGACCCAGAAGCTGTACGCCAGCTCCCTTGGCCAATAAAGCAAGATGAGTGCCGCAACACCAGAGTTATCCACGACTGGACCTAACGGTCAGAGGTCCCTTTACCTTTACCTTTTATTGGACTATGCACAGTTTCATTAAAATAGCTAAAGATGTTGCATTAAATATAGCTTTAGTGGCTCTGGGAAGTGTCCACCCTTGGTTAAGTTGAATCAATTTGTTGGGAGATGGCAATATGGATAATAAATAATCTCTTCCCTATCTTTTCATTCAAATTGGCAAAGGAGGCTAATAATACATGTTTCTGTTTTGTTTTTTGCTTTGGACAAAAGAAATCCCTCTTCAGCATCCCTGAAGGAACCAACTTGACTGTTTTGGTACCAGTGAAAGAAGCCGTTCAAAACCTGAGCAAAGATGAAAAAGATTTATGGCTACAGCCAGACATGCTATTATTACTTGTCAGGTACCATTGACCCTTTGGGCTTACTTACTTACCTAAATTGGTTTGGTGTGACTATATATGACTATTCTCTTGATCTAAGATGGTCAGAAAATACTGCAGGCAAGGGCACAGAGTTGCAATATAGTTACGATTGTTCCAAGAGCTACAGAACCGGAGCATCCAACAGGCAGGTAGAAAGGGTTGGATTTGGGGTGGGGGATCAAAGTCAGCAGGGGCTCAGGACTTTTAGTTTCTTTTTTTTTTTTAAGTGAGTTTCTGTGTGCTCTACATCAAAAGATATAAGTCAAAATGTGAACTCTGCACCTCACCAACATTTTTTGTGAAATGAGCTAGCCTGGTTGGTAGTCCCCAACCTGCAGGGTTTTAGGTAATGGAGAAAATCAGAGCTGTGATTCACAAGTGATCTTTTTGGACATCACCAGGCAGAGCTAAAAAATGTATAGAGCTGCCTTTTCCTGCTTTCTGTCTCATTGCTGCCCAGGCACTGCATATAATGGTGTGTGCGTGTGCACATTTCATAAGTGAGTTGAGTGAGTTTATGGCATTCAGCAGCAGCAGTGTGTGCGCCTGCCCACCCACTGTTCTATCTCTGTGCACATCCAGCACGAGGTCCAGAAAATCAAAGAAGCAAAGACAGGCAGCACAGCTGTAGCCGGTCCTTGGTAGGCATACACGTTGAACAATTTCTGTGATGGTGATAATAAAAGTGTACATGCAGCTTTAAACAAAACAAAACAAAACACACCCCATATTTGCAAAGAATAGCATATCCAACCTTGGTGGGACAAATTTGACGGGCAAGTGTGGTTTAGGGGAAATAGCCTTGTGGAACAAATTGGGATCCCTGATGGATCAGGTTTGGCCCATTGTTCAAAGGATCTTGGCCCCTGCATATAGCAAACAATTACTGTATAGTGTACAGTGCTCTTCATACAAGAATAGCCAGAGCCTCACTTACCATTAAGGACGCTCTCAGTGCTCAACTGAGAAGCTGTTTGTTCACTTGTTTGTTTATAAGCTTTCTTAATGCACCCTTGGCATCGTCCCATAAGGATGGGTTACAACACTACAGTATACAGTTATAAAAACAGATAAAACCATTACCATTATAAAGCAAGTAAAACTGTTCCAAATTGGACAATAGATTATAGAATCAGCAAAAGAGATATGAGTCACTGGAGACAGTTTGGCCTTTCATGTCCTGGATTAAGATGGAAAGAAAAGACCTCAAACATAACTCTTGAAATATTTAGAGGAGGCAAAGCTTGTTTGCTGGTAGAAAATAACTGGGAAATATAGGGAAATGCAACCTAGTTGAACTGAAAGGTTTCTTCTGGCCATTAACTCCCTAGGAAATAATATTCTGAATGCTCTTTCCTTACTCAATTGCAGGGGCCACTTCCTTCTGGGTTCTTTCACAACTGAGCAAATCAAGAAATACGTGGGCCAGGAGCTGCCCACCCTTAGCCCACGGATCAGGTGGAAAATTAACAACAGCAGTGGGGTAAGAGATTTCTAAAAATAATTTTAACATTTTTAACGTATTTATATAACACACCTTACGGATTGGCCCTCATAATTTTACATGAGGCTTAGATGAGAAAGAGACTGAGCAAGAGTAAGGAGTAAAAGTGCCACACTCCTCCTATTATCTCTCTCTTTCTCAGTAAAGGCCATCAGTCAGAGACACCTAGGCCACTTCATTGCCAAAGTCCAGTTGGAATTAAGACTGGAATGGGTGTACTGAATTTAGACCTGCGGTCTAAATCATGGTTAGTCATGTGGGTGACCATCAAAAGTTAAAACTGTAGGTTTAGTTCTATGAAGTGTGGAAATTGCAGTCAAATATAATTAGCAAGCGTAGGGCTAGTTAATGCATGAAGGGGTTAAGACCACAGAACTGTATTCCTTGACTCAGTTAGGTCACCCCATCACCTCCAGTGAAGAAGGAAATGAAGCTTCCTTTGTTCACTCTCTCCCACCATGTGAAACTGACCAGGCAACACGTTTGGGCTTGACTGTTTCAAGCCGAGACTGCATGCTCAAAAGTACTTTTCTGTATTTTGTAACCCAATAATTTTCTACCTGTGTTCTTCTTGCTGCTGCATGGAGTAATGCATGAATCTGACCTTTGGCGTTTGTAAGTAAAGCATTTAAGCTCACTAAACGCTGTGGCTTGTTCATTGTGAGGGGATAGAAACGGAGAAGTACTGTAAGTGGACTAAACTCATTATTAAAAAAGGTTTGACAGCCTATATTCCTAACACTTTACCGAGGTTACACATTTTGTGACTTTTAACTCTGCTGGGACTCCCTAACTGGATAGTGTGTTTGGATCTAGGTAGTGCTATTTTTCTAGTGTTAATGGAAAAATCCGAGGGCTCCCTTGGACAAAAACAAAGATACCAACCAGGATTACTTGGAGCAAAACAGCAGCCTGTAGGTTTGGCCTTTATTGAACTGTTGCAACAGGGTGCTCCCCTCACTTGCAGGAGAGAGGAAGGACCCAGAAAAATGGTGTGCAAGGCCTTATAAAGACTTTTGAAATTGCCACCCTGTAGATCAAGATCACCCCTAGAAACATCATGCATACATCACAGAAATGAGGGGTTGAGGGAGGGGTTGTGGTGGTAACCTGAGTGTCCTGTCACCTGGCTGGTCCCTCCTTTCCCCCTCCCCATGAGTACTTTCCAGGTGTCAGAGGGGAGTTTGCAGTTTCTTTTTTTTAAAAAAAAAATTTTTTATTAGTTTTACAGAATTTTTTAAAAACAATACAAACATGTAAAAAGACATACAAACACGTATAGTTTCATAACCTTTTTTTCATAAACCTTGTTTCTCAGACTTCCCCATACCTCTCCTTTTCTGCATCCCAATGTCCAAAGAATTTTTAGCAACTCTAAATATTTCTGTCAAGTCTCTGTCCTTTTAGTCTTTCCTTCAGTCTAATCTTATTTCGCTGTAACCCTTTCTTACTCAAAACCTTGACATTCTAGCATTCATCAAGTTTGTAATAGTCCTTAAGGTAGATTTTAAATTTCTTCCATTCTTCTTCCGCCGTCTCCTTTCCCTGATCGTGGATTCTGCCAGTCATCTCAGCTAGTGTCATATAGTCCATCACTTTCATCTGCCATTCTTCCAGGGTGGGTAGATCTTGTGTCTTCCAATACTTTGCGATGAGAATTCTTGCTGCTGTTGTAGCATACATAAAGAAAGTTCTGTCTTTCTTTGACACCAATTGGCCGACAATGCCCAAGAGAAAGGCCTCTGGTTTCTTAGGGAAAGTACATTTAAGTACCTTTTTCATTTCATTGTATATCATTTCCCAGAAAGCCTTAATCTTCGGGCACGTCCACCAAAGGTGATAGAAAGTACCTTCAGTTTCTTTACATTTCCAACACTTATTATCAGGCAAGTGGTAAATTTTTGCTAGCTTGACTGGGGTCATGTACCACCTGTAAATCATTTTCATAATGTTTTCCTTTAAGGCATTACATGCCGTAAATTTAATACCGGTGTTCCACAACCATTCCCAGTCAGCAAACATAATGTTATGGCCAATGTCCTGTGCCCACTTAATCATAGCCGATTTAACTGTTTCATCTTGTGTATTCCATTTCAGCAGCAAATTATACATTCTTGACAAGTTCTTAGTATTGGGTTCTAACAGTTCAGTCTCTAATTTTGATTTTTCCACCTGAAAGCCAATTTTCCTGTCCTGTTTATAAATCTCCATTATTTGGTAATATTGAAGCCAGTCTTGTACTTTAGGTTTCAATTTTTCATAACTTTGTAATTTCAATTTATCTCCATCCTGTTCCAAAATTTCCCAATACTTTGGCCATCCGGCCTCCATATTGAGTTTCTTCAATGCCTTAGCCTCCAAGGGTGACAGCCATCTAGGGGTTTTGTTTTCCAACAAATCTTTATATCTTATCCAGACATTAAACAATGCTTTTCTGACAATATGATTTTTAAAGGCCCTATGCACCTTGATTTTATCATACCATAAATATGCATGCCAACCAAATGCATTATTAAAACCTTCCAAATCCAAAATGTCTATGTTCTCGAGGAGCATCCACTCTTTCAGCCAGCAAAACGCTGCTGCTTCATAGTACAGTTTTAAGTCCGGCAGGGCAAATCCCCCTCTTTCTTTAGCATCTGTCAGTATTTTAAATTTAATTCTGGGCTTTTTGCCCTGCCAGACAAATTTCGAAATGTCTTTCTGCCACCTCTTGAAACAGTCCATCTTGTCAAGGATCTGCAAGGTTTGAAACAAAAATAACATTCTAGGCAATACATTCATCTTGATAACTGCAATTCGGCCTAACATTGACAATTTCAAATTTGACCATATTTCTAGATCTTTTTTAATTTCTAACCAACATTTTTCATAGTTATCCTTATACAAGTTCAAATTTTTTGATGTCAAATAAACCCCTAGGTATTTCACCTTCTTAACCACTGTCAAACCTGTCTCTTCTTGAAATTTCTCCTTCTTCATGACTGTTAAGTTTTTTCTAAAACTTTAGTTTTTTGTTTGTTCAGTTTAAATCCAGCTACCTGGCCAAATTGTTGAATTATCTCCAGCACCCATTTCGTACTAGTGTTTGGCTCTTGTAGGGTCAATACTAAGTCATCTGCAAATGCCCTTAACTTATAATGTTTAGCTCCGACCTGTACACCTTTAACCTGCTGGTCATTTCTAATCATATTCAGCAACACCTCCAGAACAGAAATAAAAAGCAATGGGGAAATTGGGCATCCCTGTCGTGTTCCTTTTTCTATCTTGAGTTCCTCAGTTATCACATTATTTACAATCAACTTGGCTTTTTGTTCAGAGTATATCGCACCCATACCATTCTCAAATCCTTGGCCTACCCCCATCCCATGAAAATTCTTCTTCATAAAACTCCAAGAAATATTGTCAAAGGCTTTCTCCGCGTCCACAAAGATCAGCACTGCTTTAGTGTTTATTTTCACCTCTAGCAATTCCAGAATATCTATTATATTCCTTACATTGTCTGATAGGTGCCTTTTTGGGAGAAAGCCTGCTTGGTCCTTATGAATCTTCTCCATCAACACTCTTTTAAATCTTTTTGCCAAAATGTCTGCAAAAATTTTGTAATCCACATTAAGTAATGATATAATATCATTACATATCATATCGTTACTTAATGGGAGTTTGCAGTTTCCTGCCCCCAGAGGGAAGAGCTATTATTGTCCTTTGTTCCAGTCTGTGCTGAATCCACTCCCATATGCAAGTTCTTTGTGATCTTGATGGTCTTCTGCCTAGGACCATCAGGGTTGGCATAGCAACTGGGCAGGGCTCCTGTGTATGTATTGATATGCTCAAGGGATTATGGCTGCCCTATATCCAACCTTCCCCAATTTGTAGTCCATCCTTCATGGAGTAAAATAAAAGTGGAACAGTACAAATCCGATGTATGGTTGATTTTCTATGAATTTATAACAGAAGCGTAGCGTATGTAGTGTGTGAGTGTGAGTGTGTGTGAAGTTTGTACAAACTGAATGATGGGGGGCGGGGTTTCGTGCGACACTAGAAAAAGGTATCAGAACTCATGATGAATGCCTCCCTTGTTAGCTTATAATGGTGCCCACCTGAGAGGTGCCGGAACTGAGTTCTGGCGAGTTCTAGCTGAAAAAAAGCCCTGGATCTGGGATCCATCCAAGTCTATTATTAATTACCCCACATGGGTGAAATATCTATTTTCTACCCCACATGAAGTTCATTTTAAGTTGAGACCCACTTCCAATGGCACAGCTCCATCGAATCCCACACTGTAGTGGTTGTGAGGCCATCCTTTGTTCATGCTTTTGAGCAGATAGAATATCTGATGACAGGGTTTGATGAAGTCCTCAAGGTATGGCTAATCCACTCACTGAGGTCTCTGGTCTAGAGAAGGAGTGGCTAAACTGTAGCCAACCGTGGGCTTGAGACCGCTGGTAAAGTTCTACATATGGACATATTTCATGACTCTGGCTGCAGACACACCATGCACTGAAAGCACATTACTTTCTTGGAATTGTAGTGTGTTTAGGCTGGTGGGACATGTTGTTCAGTTCCCAGGATTACACGGATTATAATGTGCTTTCAGTGTACTTTAAATGTATAGTGTGTATGCAGCTGGGTTATTGATAAGCAGAATAAGTGAGCCTCTGCTACTGGGAGAGTGACTGTGATGTGTGTGGGGGGGGGGAGTTCTCTGTGTATTTTTAAAAAGGCGATAGGAGGTCCCACAGAAACTAAGAATTAAATCCCATGGTTAGAGAACATCAGTACTGCTAGTGAGTAGATTTTATGGAACAGAACTAGAGTGTTCCAAGACAAATGGTACGCAATTTAAGGTGTATTTCTGATGCAGCACTTTTGTGTAAATATGCATTATCTATTAATTCTTGGCAGCCTAATGCAAATTTATGAAGTTTGATTCTGTTTGCTTTCCAGGCCATAACGATTCAGAATGCAAGTATTATTTTGGGTGACATCCCTGCTATTAACAGCACTATTTATATCATCAACAAGGTACATTGACAGATTGCATTGGACATGTTTCTTTCTTGGACATGATTTATAAGGTCTGAACAGGAATGTATCAGCCCCAAAGCCATAGTGATACTGAGATTATCTAGAGCTGTTTTACCAGGTAGAGAGCAACCAAGCTGCAGAGTTTATTTATTGACTTCTAAAGGTTGATCTTTCTCCTTAGATTGATCCACATACTTAGCAAACATTTCCAACCAGCATGTAATACCTATTAAAAAAGTGGCAGAAGACTGTTGTGGCAATTAACACATTTGATTTTGACTGGGGACAGCTGATCTCACATCGCTGATCAGCCATGAAGTTAACTGGGTGACCTGGAGCTAGTAATCTCTTAGCCTAGCCTACCCAACAATGGGATCGTGTCCCAGGGAAACCCCCCCCCCACACACAAAAGAGAGGTATACTACAGTTTTTGCTGTGGAAAATATTCCAGAGCTGCATTCTCCCTATATTTGTGCTGCACTACACCACTGAGTCTCATTTTGTTTTCACGTCTTCCTCTGCTCAGGTTTTGTTGCCCACCTTGGATGACATCCCTCCAAGAGCCCCAGGTCTGCAGCAGCAACTTAATGCGACACCCTCCTTCAGTAGGTTCAAGGAGCTGCTAGAGGTGAGTATGTCAGCTGTGTTGCATTTAAACGCATAATTTGAACCCATTAATTGTTGTACAGTGGTGCCCCGCAAGACGAATGCCTCGCAAGACGGAAAACTCACTAGACGAAAGAGTTTTCCGTTTTGGAGGTGCTTCGCAAAACGAATTTCCTATGGGCATGCTTCGCAAGACGACAATGTCTTGCGAGTTCCTGCTGGTTTTTTTCCCTCCCCCCCCCTTTTCTAATCCGCTAAGCCGCTTATCAGCTGATCCGATCAGCAGATAAGCCGCTAAAAGCCGCTAATAGCACTAATCCGCTAATCCATCAATGGGCTTGCTTCGCAAGACGAAAAAACCGCTAGACGAAGAGAATCACAGAACGGATTCTTTTCGTCTTGCGAGGCACCACTGTACTAGTCTGCCTAGATACAGGAAGTGCCTTCTGTTGGTGTATGGAGGAAGACCAATTCTAAAACAATTCCGCGTTGTCTTGGTGTGGGGAAATGAAAGGAAATGAAGGGAGTACATTTTGATAAACCCAGAAAGTGATGACTAATAGTGTTGTAATCCTGTCACTGCCAAGGGCATCTGATGAAACACTAGAAAAATGTTTCCTTTTCCCCCTGCTCATCTTCAAAACACAAATGTTTATAATGGGGGAGCTGACATGGGGACCTACAGATGTTATGGTCTACAACTCCCAGCAGCCCCAATCAGCATGGCCAGTGGTCAGGGATGATGGGAATTGTAGTCCACAGCTTTAGGAGAGCAACAGTTTAACTACTGATATATAATCTATGTAAGGGAACAGTGGAAAACTGTTGTGAAATGCAGAGCTCATTGTACCAATGGGATTTTTTTCCTAACTCATAGCCATGCAGCAGCCCCAAAATTTGTCCAGAGACTGATGGGGAAAGGGATAAACCTCCTCTCATTGTTTGCCACAGTACTAAGACTGACACCCCATGCCTAGAGTTAATTAAAGAAAATCTAGGATTTACTTGTACGTTGCACAATAAGCACAGTGTGTTGTTTGGCCCTATTAAAAACAGAGAGCACGCCTTTCTTTCTCTAAATCATCTTACCTTGAAACTCTGTATCTAAATGTATCTGAACATATAATTGGCAGAGTTGTTTGGTTTTCCCTCTAAGTTTTCTTTTGCTTACTCTATAATCTTTGCTGACCACATTTGCTTGTTAATTGTATTCTTCTGAAACTTTCAGCAATACCATCTGATTGCAAAGATTGAGTCATCTGAAAAATACACTATTTTTGTCCCAGGAAATAGTTCAATTGAGAAGTATTGCCAAGATGCTAATATTACACAGCTGGTAAGAACTATGTATGTATGTATGCATGTATGTATGTATGTATGCATGTATGCATGCATGCATTTACTTATTTTTACAAGCCTCTGTACTTATTTTTTGGGGGTAATGCCACATCATCACTGAATCATATTTTGTATACTACCTTGTGAAGCCATGCTTTGAATGAATGAGTAAAGGCTGATTCATGCATTGCAAAATTTCTAAATGGAAGGCATATTGTATCTCATGTTCTTTACACATGAACTTCCTACTGCATGCATGGTAAATGGCTCTACTTCAATAACACTTTCCAGAGCAAGTGAAAAATTCACATGTAAAGCCATTCATACACAGGGTAGCATAACTCTTGTCTTCCATTTAGAAATTCCATACCCTGCGAGGCACCTCTGCCTCATTCAAACATCTAAGGCAAGATATATATAATATATTATTATTATTATTATTATTATTATTATTATTATTATTATTATTATATAGCAAGATAGAAGTAATGATGCAATTCATCAAGCAGAAGGTTGAAATTCTTCAGAGTTATTTTAATAATCATCTAAATATCACACTAATAACCAGTCACTTGTAAAATATTGCCCATTTATTTATTGGTTGAGAATAGCTTTAGCATACTCCTTCAGTATACAAGTATTGTATGAACCTCAGTATGCTCCATTGTTGGTAAGTAATCTGGCTTTAAATCCCGCCAAATTCACAGAATGGATTTGGCAAAGGGCTGTGTTTCTGCCAGTGTTCTACAACCTATGTAATAAGAATAATAACTACTTACTTCTCAGGTTGTGAAGAGGGTGACTGAGCTGAGGAATGTAGATTCCTCTACATTAACATTTTAATTAAATAATGGTAATAAAGGTGCCCAGGTAAAATATTTGATGGAGCAAAGCAAAGCAACAGTGAAAGATTCATTACTAGATACAGGCCTGGTTATCAAACAGAATCACTGATTACCACAATGGCATGTGCTTTTTATCTTTACCTATCTCCAGCTGTTATCTCTCTGCTTTTGTTCATTTATTTAAAAAGACCAAATATTTTGTTTCCTGTACACCTTGGTTTCTAGGACATGGACACTGTACAATACCATGTTGTTCTTGGAGTTAAACTGTTGGCCACTGACCTGAAAAGCGGAGTTCACAAAACATCAATGCTAGGATTCTCGTACTGGCTGACGTTTTACAAAAACACTACTCAGGTGAGAATGAGAGGTGAATTATGCTTCCATTCTACAATGTATGGTTATATAGGAAGCCACTAATTCAGTCACATGTTTCAAATGATGGGGTTGCTTTTGGACTGTGGCTGCATCCCTAAAACCACTTGGTCACAAGCAGCACAGTTTACCTGCTAAAGTTTTCTCATTGACCTTTGTGAAAGAATTGCAGACCAGTGGTTAATACATTGGTCTCTGCTCATCGGTGCATCTGACTGACTGCTTTGTTAGCTGTGTACCTGCAGTGAGATCACATGGGCTACTGAATTGTACTTTTGCCTCTGGAATGATTTTTTCTTCTAAGACTTAATAATGCTGGCAGGACAACATGATAAACTATTCATTCTATGCTCTTTTAGAAATTAATATTGGAGCCATTGTGCTTTTCTGGAGCATATCTAGATTTCATTACTTGCCATCCTTTCTTACTGCAGGCATATGTAAACAAAGTCCTCCTGAATGGTCAGTTTGTTGAAACAACAAATGGGATGTTGATTGGGGTTTCTGAAGTCCTGCGAGTTCAAAAGAACCGTTGTAGTATCAACAGCACAACAGTGCAAAAGGTAAAGCGTTAGAGACCTGTAATTTCTTGTTTTGTACGAAATTTACATGTTTGGTGATGGTTACTTTAGAACTAATTAATTGGGCATGATAGGTTTCTTTGCCAATTGGTTTGAGTCATTCATTGAGAACATCTGCTCACTTGGGGCTCTGGGAGGGGGGGTGGGCATTTGCTGCACAGCTGCGCACTGCCTCTGCAGGCCGTCCTCTTTTACTGAGAACTGGCTGTTCCTTTTGAGCTCTGATATATTGCACCTTTCAAGACTGAACGTGTTTAATACTTGCCTGATAAGGTATCCTCCAGGGAATTCTCATAGCCATGCCACCATGAATATGCCTAAAGTCACTCCTTGTGTTTAGCCAGTGTGGTGTAGTGGTTAAGAGTGGTAGTCTCGTAACCTGGGGAACCGGGCTCGTGTCTCCGCTCCTCCACATGCAGCTGCTGGGTGACCTTGGGCCAGTCACACTTCTCTGAAGTCTCTCAGCCCCACTCACCTCACAGAGTGTTTGTTGTGGGGGAGGAAGGGAAAGGAGAATGTTAGCCGCTTTGAGACTCCTGAAGGGGAGTGAAAGGCGGGATATCAAATCCAAACTCTTCTTCTTCTTCTTATGGAAAACTAAATTTGATACAGGTGACAAGGCTAAAATGATCAATTTGGTTTTATACCTATAAGAAGAGTCTGCTGGGCCAGTCCAATGGCCCCCCTAGTCCAGCATGCGGGTCTCACAGTGGCCAACCAAATGCCTCTGGGAAACCAGTAAGCAGGCCCTGAGCACAAGAGCATTCTCTCCTCCTGTCGTTTCTGGCAGCTGGTATTCAGAAACATTTCTGCCTCTAAAACCCCAGCGGCATCCACTTCTTCACTTGTAATAATGATTGCCTGACAATATTTTGCATAAGCTCCAGCGTCTTGGAATTCAGGCAGCAATGCTATACTCACTTACCCTTCTGAATAGACATGTATGACCCAAGCTTTTTACATCAGGAGACACAAATTCTTTTCTGACACCTCTTATTGGACATCTGTTTACTGAGTGGCTCACATTCCTTTCAGTTGGTGCTCTCGACTTTCTGTACTGATGAGCAATGTTTGCAGTCCCTGGAAGTGCTCACCATTTTTTTTTTTAAAAAAAAACTCTTGTTACCCCAAGACACTCAAAAGAGCCCATGGACATTATCAGACATGCTCCGCGTCTCCTGTATGGTCCCTAGTGCCCCTTTCACTTTCCATAAAACCACTGCTTAGTGGACTAGGACCAGAAGACAGCGGCCCTACAACTCGCTTCCTGTTACCTTTAAATTAGAAGTTGTGTGTCAAATATCAGTGAGAGAAAAGTGCAGCATGGTGCACTGAGGTGCTGGCGGGACTGAATTCAGTTGGAGCAGGTTGTCAAAGTACACTGCCTCCAATTGTGGATCTGAGGAGGTATTTGACCTTCTAACCCATTTGAGATGGGGGGACATCACTAACCGTAAAGTCCCTTCCCCAAGAATCTTAAACGCATGCTGCTACATTGCTTTGCCTGGTCTTGAGCTGCAGGAACCCACACTGAGAAGCAACTTAATTTGCCAAAGAAAATGAATGAATGAATGAATGAGGGTATATCTGCCTAAAGCCAATTCTTTCTGCCATATGAATTCATATAAAAGGAGAACAGCAAAAACACAGACCCTAATGTCTGGGAACTAAATATCTGATGGCTGCTGGTCAATAATCTTCATGAAATGAGGTGTTATATTTTGGTATTGCTGCTCAATGAGCAGACCCAAGAGTGCCAAAACCATTGCTTTTATTTATTTTAGAGGTATTGTTTTGCCACATTGCCAAAAGTCTATGGGTTAGGTTCCAGAGAATCATGTAGTTATAATATAACTTGAAGAGTTAGATTTCAGTTACCAAAGGTCTCATAGTCTAGGGAGCCATAGGTTGTTAAAACAAATTAGAAAGTCACACAAAAAAGTTGCTATTTTAAGGGATTGACATTTCACAATGGAAGAGTCCTGTGACCACAACACTGGATATTAGAAGGAATAATGGGGCTTCACATAATTTTTTACAATTTCAGCAAAGCCATTAAGAACGTACTCTGCCATCTTAGCTTTTGGGAAATGGCAGTTAATTGACTGTGTACTTCATCTTCTATCTTGTATGCTCTGCATTCCTGTAGCCGAGACTGATAATTGTTAATGTGCTGTGAACATGAAACTGACTTCTCTCCTTTTTTTAAAAAAATCCTCTGTACCCTAGACAAGATGTGCGAAGTGTGACAAAAAAATCAGGTGCCCAAACGGATCAGTGCTTGCTGTAAGTCATGATTTTTATTTTGAATATTTTTCCTCACAGAATTTATGTATTTTCTTACTTACCCTGCTGCTAGGGATGGAAAGATATGTTAGTATCAGTCCTCTCAGTTTCTAATTTAGCCAAACGTAAATTCATTTCTCCACATTTCTGTAGCAATTTTTTGTAAAACAATCCTTGTGAAAATTATTCAACATTTTAGTGCAAATTTCTCCTAATAAGCATATTTTTATATTCATTTTTACAAGCAGTTTCACTTTATACAGTGTATTTTTGTATACTGCTTTCATAAATGCACCTGTTTTATACACACATTCCCCTGATAGGTGTAGTTTTGTAACCATTAGTTGGTTAGAGAACTGTGTGACAAACTTTGGGTGTCAACTATGAAGGATAGCTGTGTGGCAGTTCTTGACTTGTTTCAGAAAGTTCAAGTTTGAAAGGTTTGTCTTTAAATGCAAACTGAATTGAAATTCTCCCAGTTCCTATTTGCATCATTTTTCACCTAAACTTCATTGATAGGGTTGTATCTAACTAAGTCCTACTCAGAGTAGACCCATTGAAATGAATATGACTAACTTGGCCCATTAATTTTAATGGGTGTACTCTGACTAGCACTTAGTTGGAGACACACACACACACACACACACAGAGAGAGAGAGAGAGAGAGAGAGAGAGAGAGAGAGAGAGAGAGAATTGGAACAAGTTGCTTTGTCATCCAGTATTTGTTTTTGTCTTTTTAAAATGCCTTAAGAGTCAAAATAATCCCTCCTTACCTTCAATATTTGATCTGGGCACCAGTCATCTGCCTAATGGATTTCTCTAAGCCAGGGGTCGGCAACCTAAGGCCCATGGGCCAAAGCGGCCCACGGGGGTCGTTTAACCGGCCCACGTGCCGCCCCTGAACTGAGCCGCCCGCTCAGCGAGTCCCCGTGCACTGCACTAAACCGACGCAGCACGGCACGGGGACTCGCTTCTGTGGCACTGGAAATCACGTCTGCGCAGACGCAGATGTCGGAAATCACGAGCACGCGTGATCCAGCCCACAGAAACATCTCCGCTGGAGTGAACCGGCCCAGGTGAGGTAAACATTGCCAACCCCTGCTCTAAGCTTTTTACATAACTTAACCCTTGATTCTCTGCATGAGCAAAGCCCTTTGGCCAATAATACTTTTATATTGAGGCAGCTGAATGAGAGTTAAATACATTTGTTGGTTAAAGCTGAATGTTGTCTGCTTGGAATAAATATCTGTTTATGATGTGATTGGTAATGACTTTTTTATAATTGACAGGGAGCACCAGCAAATGGGAGTTTTCCTCACTGTGTATTAAAGTCTCAAGGCCGCAGATCAGTTGGCTGTCATTTCACCTGCATCAAAGTTTCCTTAGTAAGCAAGCTTTACTGTATACAATTGCATGATGACCACATAGAAAATTGTTTATTTTCCCCACACATGGAATTCCCCACACATGGAATTCATACTCATTTCATTATGGCTGGCACAAAAGTTTTTGCATGAGAGCTGCAAAAGCCACCTTCTATAGATCTACTTCCCATTCAATACATGCAGTTGGCTAATGATGATTTAGAGCCCTTGGATGAAATAACATCACTTCCATCATAAAATGGAAAGATGCCTCAGAGACCTTTGTGCCATCACTCAGAAAGTTGTGTTGCCCAGAAGGATGTAAGAGCTCATCTAGCCCAGAATTCTGTTCTTTTACTAGTTGATTATATGCCTTGGGAAAGCCCACAAGCTGGCCTTGGGTTCTATAGCACCCTCCCCACAGATGACTAATTTCTCTCTAAGCATCAAATTTTTATTTCCTGACCTGTCAACCCCCAATACCATCCAAAATATTTGAAGGGGAGGTCTCTGTCCCATGATATGACTGTAATGCTGCTGTCCATGCTGAACACAATCTCCATCCTCTTACCTACATAAAAACATGTCACAATGTCAGCACCACTTAAGAAATGTTAAGCGGCGTATTGTATTTACAAGAATTTATTAGTTACATTATTATTTAGAAAATTATAAAACGATGTACAAGAATTTAAAACATCAGTATACAATAAAACAATATTTTTAAAAGTTATACAGTTCACACATAAATTAATAGTATGATTGGCTGGGATCAATCCTTCAGCCAGGTTCCTGTTTGGAATTAACGTGGTGTGGACATCGGGAGCAAGAGGCAGCACTAGTAAAGCCTTGCTTGATGACCACGGAGTAATGCTATTATGGCACCATCTCAAGTACTAAATAAATATATAAGCCACCCAAAAAAACCAACAACTAACAACCGAAAAGCAGTTTTAAAAATAATATTTGGACTACATGATGTTTCACATTTCCTCCAGTATAATGGGTCTGACTGATTTGTTTTGTTTCCTGAGGTCTCTGTCTGCTGTTCAGGTTACTATGGCCATATGTGTGAGATGTGCCCGGGAAAACCAGACCGTTGGTGTTCTGGAAACGGAGTGTGCCAAGATGGCATTGATGGCAATGGCGAGTGCCAATGCCATGAAGGTTACCATGGAACGGCCTGTGAAATGTGTCAGCCAGGAAGATATGGAGCCAACTGTAAATCAGGTGATTCATGGCTAGAGTGATGTGTGGAACTTCTGTGATATTGACAGGGAGGGAATATTATTCTACAATGTTATTCGACATACTCTTTGTGAATTACTCATATGTTTTGTTCCACATTTGGTTCCTAGGGTCCAATGCAGTCATTAGCTATAACAAATTCATAGGTGCGGTCCCATTTAACTTTTGTCTATTGTCTGAGAGAGCATCCAGTGGGTATATCAAAGGATTAAACCTTTGCTACTAAAATTGTGGTGTTAGAACTTTTCCATGTGTATATTAAAAAACCTCAACCAATGATCTTCCAAGTGAATCATAGCAAAGTGCAAGGGAAATGCAAAAATAATAAAATCGAGGGAGTGGATGAAAAAGTTTTGCTAATTAATACAATTATTTAAAAATAAAAGTAAGATTAATAGATGAATTAGTAAGATCAATAGATTGTAGACAGCAGAATCCCAAATTTGCTGTGGGCTGGAGTCCCTTGATTGGCTATTGGCATAAAAAAAAATTGGTGTTGAACTTTAATACACACTCAGTTTTACAACTTCATAATCTACCATTTGATAATGTATGTACTTTGTATACTTTTTTAAAAAATAGATTGTATATGAAGGATTTGTATTTATATTCTATATAACTTGCTTTGTACTCATATTTCATGATGATTCATCATTTATTTTAAAATGCTACAGTCACATACATCTGATTATGAATTTGTGGAAAACTCAGCATGCCTTAATGTGGGCTTCTGTATGTATCCTTGATAGAAGTTTAATATTTATCCTCAGAATGCAACTGCGCTCATGGGATATGCAACGATGGACTGCTGGGGGATGGAAGCTGCACCTGTGCGGCAGGCTTTAAAGGGGTTAGCTGCGACATAGGTAAGTGCATGAAAGCCACTGTCTTTGTGGATATGCAGTCATGATGTTGCTGAACTCAGTGAATTAAAAAATGAAATCTTAAAAGTGAGACCGATTTAAGAAAAAGCAGTTATGTAAGGATGAGTAACAGCAAAAATTAATGTCGTACTGGCAGTGATAGAAATGGAATGATAGACAGTCATAGGATTATGCACACATAGAGATACTCTGGGGGATAAACTTAATAAACAGGATAAACATAAAAGTATATCTGGAGTGCCACAGGTGCCGAACATGAATACAATACATAAATTAAGTATTTGCTGAAGCATCAAATATGAACGCTGCACAGTTGTTGAAACATGGTCAAGCACTTCTTCTTGGGTCAATAATTAATCTTGGGTCCCCAAAACTATGGACTGCCCAAGATTTGGGATAGCCCAGTTTAGACCTAACAGGAACCTTGGTATTACTGCTGTGATAACTTAGATTATTTTCCTTTTCTTTTACCCCTGCAATGGGATCTGCTTGTATCTCAGCATTCCACCACAGGAGGATTTGGGGAAAAGTCAGAACTCTGATTTAGTGAGGCCATTATTAATATCTGTGTGCAGGCAGCCGTGTGCATGCGTGCATGCATGCAGTAACACTTTTTAACATTGTTTCCACAGCAGCAACTCTGCTTCTTCTGTCACCCAAATAGTCACATTGCAGAAGCAGCTTCTGATGCAGTACAGAGAAGCTGCTGACTTGAGATCACAACATAAAAAGTATCGCTGAAAAGACTGATCTGGTTCAAGGTCCTGCTGTCATTTTTCTTAGACAGATTTCAGTTACTTGATGAGTTATAGAATCATAGAATTGTAGAGTTGGAAGGGGTCCCAAGAGTCATCTAATCCAACCCCCTGCAATGCAGGAATAATGTAAAAACTTTTTCTTTCTTTCTCTCAGAAGTTAAAAAGGATTTCTGTAATGGCACTTGTGATGAACATGCGAAGTGAGTACAATTGGAGGGCACAATTTAAAACATGTGATGCTATGCATTTATCTGGACATGAGTATTTGAAATATGGAACCATGACAGTACTTTTGTAGTGGATTGGGGTTGAGCTGGATTTGCTCTTTTATGCACATTATTGTATTTTAGGTTGTTTTTTCTCTTTATATCTGCTTTCAATGTTTATAAGTCACTGTGAGTTCATTTTTTTAAAGTGACTAATTAATATAATTATTATTAATAATAATGGTAGCTGATGCTTTAATTCAACATTTTGCATTTTCAATTGCTCCATCCTTTAATGTCACCCTGCACAGTGGGGAATCAGTTTGTGCATGAGAGAAAGCCCTTCATACGCAAAGATTGTAAAAGGATGGTTTCTGCTCATCAATATATTGTTTTAATTTAAACAATATATTGTTTAATTTAAAATGCAAATTCAAAATGCATATTCCTCTTCTGAAAATGAAGTGTGAATAGGTAAGGCATTTACCCATTCTGTTGCTTTGTATTGGGTATTATCAACAGCTGTAGAGCTAAAGATGTACCTATCAAGGAGAAGTAATTTTGATATAGATGGAAATTGGTCTGCTAATTTCGAGACCACCTAAATCTTTTGTCAGCAATAGCCTTTTGGCAGTGGCTTTCACTTATGATCAACTGGGGTCCTGTGATGCACATGTCACTGAGATGCAAAACTTCCATTTATTTTGCACAAGGAAAAGCAAAAATGCATTGCTTGAGCTTTTTTGAACCCTGCATGATATAATGTCACTCTCATAGTTCTTAATTGCATTCACCTGGGCAAAGGAAACCAGGATCAACTGTTTATAGAGATCCAAGAATGCTGGAGTTTTAGACTGGTCATTACCACAGAATAGCATCCTTGAACATGTTGGTGAATTTGGGTACATACATACCTTCTCAGTGCTTCCTTCTTCCATTTCAGTTGCGTCAATGACTCTACCACTTCCCAGCCCACTTGCTTGTGTTCTGCTGGATACAATGGGAACGGAACCTCTTGCACAGGTACTTCTGGCAAATGTCTGCAATCATGTTGCATACATGGTAAAATCATAACCCATCCTGCACAGAAAAGTCTGGATAATGAACTGAGTAATCAACAGAATATGGATATTTGATTTAAACAATAGTTTTCATTTATCAAGTGATGAACATGCATATATGAGTGATGAACATGCATACCTTTTCAAAAATGAAAATTCTGTGGGTAGAAGAGAACATATGACCTTTTCTGAACATTGCTGTCCAGCTCTGTGAACTGCAGCTTCAGAAGGATATTGACAAACTGGAATGTGTCCAGAAGAGGGGGCAAAGTTGGTGAGAAGCCTGCATACAAAGTCCTGTAAGGAAAAGTTGAATGAGTTGGGTGTGTTTTGCCAGGAAAAAAATATGAGTGAGTTGCGATGGAGTGTTGTTGTTGTTGTTTAGTCATTTAGTCGTGTCTGACTCTTCGTGACCCCATGGACCAGAGCATGCCAGGCACTCCTGTCTTCCACTGCCTCCCGCAGTTTGGTCAAACTCATGCTGGTAGCTTCAAGAACACTGTCCAACCATTTCATCCTCTGTCGTCCCCTTCTCCTTGTGCCCTCAATCTTTCCCAACATCAGGGTCTTTTCCAGGGAGTCTTCTCTTCTCATGAGGTGGCCAAAGTATTGGAGCCTCAGCTTCAGGATCTGTCCTTCCAGTGAGCACTCAGGGCTGATTTCCTTCAGAATGGATAGGTTTGATCTTCTTGCAGTCCATGGGACTCTCAAGAGTCTCCTCCAGCACCATAATTCAAAAGCATCAATTCTTCGGCGATGAGCCTTCTTTATGGCTTCTTTAGGGAGTAGCCATCTTCAAATACTTGAAATGCTGTCACCTAGATAATGGAGCAGATCTGTTTTTATTCCTCTGGAGTGCCTACATTAAAAGAAAAAGGGTTTAAACTTCTCCTGTGGTAGAAGTTGTCTGACAGTGGAAAGGACTGCTGCAGAAGCTGGTGTATACACCACCATCAGTGGTTTTTAAGCAGAGGTTGGATGGCCATCAGTTGAGGGGCAATTGACTGCATTGGACTATATGACCTTTGAGATTCCCTCCATCTCTGTGATTCTGCTTTCTGTTTCTTGAGAATCCTATGGGACAGGTTTTCAAAGGGTCATTTCCTATGGCCCTTTAAGATACCTTTTGGCCGGTCATTTAATATTGACTCTTCATTTAGGCACATTTGGTTGCAATTTAACTAGAAACAGAAATGTTCACGTTATTGCAGAGGATAAGGCAAATCTATAAGAACTAAAGTACAAAAATTAAAAGTAAAGCTACAGCAAAATAGCTTTCCTCTCCTAACCCCTCCCTGTTTTGTCCCCCATTCTGTCACGATTATGAAAACAGCTAGCACTTCAAGTGCTTAGTACCAGGCTAATCAAATTATTATGCCACCTTGATGTATAACAGCTTAAATAGCTCCTCTACAGTAATCTCTACAGTAATCATTTTGAAATCTGCAATCAGGAACAAAACCACTTTCATTTAATCAAGCATCCTTATTTTTATGGATTAACACGGAACTTCTTACAAGACAGGTATTTCAAAGCAATCAGCCAGAAACTGATCAGATGCAGGCTATGAATCCTGCATTTTACCTCAACAAGAATTTTGTTAAGCATCAGCATGCCCCCCCCCCACGTATATAGTGATTTAATCAAAATTGGCAATGCAATTGATCACATTGGTCATATTAATCAAACCATGAAGCCAGAACCAGATGAAACCATGATGATATCCATTTTATAGCCTCAGCTTAGAGCAGACTGGCTCTGGCCCCACTCACCTCATGTTACCAGCAAGATTCCAGCCCCATGGCATGCACCACACTAGGTTCTTACATGCCGGTCAAGTCCCAAAGTGTTCCCTGTGCTTGGATGGCGTATTGGGCTTCAGACTGGCAGTCTTGTGAGATAATGGATCTTGACCCCATGCCATGCCAACCCCACTTACCTCAGCAAGCCAGTTGTGGCTTGTTATCAGCTGTGCCTGTATCCTGATAGTTATTCCCTCCCTGACTTGCTGGGTTGTGTGTGTGTGTGTGTGTGTGTGTGTGTGTGTGTGTGCACACACACACACACACAGTGGGCCTGCCACAAAATCAGAGAGGCAGAAAAGAAGCAGGCATGTTCTCCCTTCTTTGAAGGAGGAGGCAAAGCCTTACATCCCCTGCAGTTAAACTCTATAAATGATCCCCAATGTCTTAACTGCCACCGGAGCCGGAATTGGGGTACCCCATTAAAGGGATCCTGGGGTAGCGCTTTGTCCATAAGCCCAGATAGGGCTAAGGACCATAGCACTCCCCAAGGCAGCAATTCTGATGGGCTGTTCCTATTTGTGGTAAGTCACAGGGCAATCAGATTCAACCCTTTGGGAAGCAGTCAGCAGGTGGGCTGACTGAGCGAGAAATCACCCGATGCCTGAGCCAGATTGCATACATCTGTAATCAATAAAGTTGTGGCCTGCTTTGATCCAATAACTGCACAATGAATCTGTCTGCGGGGGGAGGCAGCAGGCTTGATGTGCCTGATCACGCAAATAGTACACCTCTCTGAGTGATTCTGATGTTCCCTTGGCAGTTTGGCTAAGAAGCATGAGCAAAATAGACTTGCAATTCTGCCTTGATCATCTGTTCACATAAGGGGAAAATTTCTGTTAACTCCCCTCCCCATCTGACCTCCGCCCCCCAACAATATATTCCATACTGATCACAAGGGTCACTCTTGCAGGTTTTCAGGAGGCTGCAGAGGGAAGCGAGAGAAAGGACAACCCTGTTCCTAATTTCTTTTCTTTTGTAACACAGAAATTGATCTCTGTGCGGTGGGCAATGGTGGCTGCTCCCCACATGCCAGCTGTACAAAAGTTGGGCCTGGTCAAAGAACTTGCTCTTGTAAAGAAGGCTATGCTGGAGATGGGACTCTATGCCGGGGTGAGCACCCATGCTGTTTGAAGCACATGAACTGCTGAGCAATTCTGCTTTTGAAAATAGATGCTAACTGCAAAGGCCAGTATATATGTAGATGCCTGAGTAAGCATACTGGTGACATTTAAAGCTCAAGTAAATATTTATGGTATCATTAAAATGAGTTTGAGAACTTACAGTCACCCTGTCTCCCTTGCAGACCTGGCGTCTCACACCGCCTTAATTATTTCATGCATGGTTCAACCACCACTTCTCTACAGCAGATATCCTACTGTTCCATGCCTAGGCAGAGTAATAAAGTTGTGGTTGTTAGGAAATGGGGACTGTGCCCATCTACCTGCTACTAGGACAATAGGGCTTCTTGCAATTTGAACAAATCCCAATTTTTGCCCAAGACATGGTTGGGGCCTATTCAAATATTGTGTAACAGGTATGTGTATTGCCTACTGTGGCCATGGTCTTTCCTATGGGGTTCTGTCTTTCCTTCACAGAGCTGTGTTTAATTTTTAGCATGGAAAGGGCTTTATTTGGGGGTTGAGAGTGAGTGGGTCAAAAATGTTGTCCTTAAGACCAAAAATGTAACCTTTTTTTTCTACTGGTTCACTCTTGCTCACTTCTCCTCTTGGCAGACAGCTTCATATATAACAGCGCTGTTCATGCCTCCTAGCATGCTAAGAACTTGTTTTGTTAGGCAGGTGCAGTTTTACAGTGGAAACAAAATTTTGGTGCATACAATCCTCTCTCCTACATCTCTCCTACATACAGAAATTGATCTATGCTTAGACAAGAATGGAGGATGTCACCAGTTTGCCGAGTGTGTTAAAACAGGACCAGGCCTCGTAAGCAACTCCTTTTCACTTTTTTGGGGGGGCTCTCTAACAGTACATTTCTCCCGGGGGGGGGGGGAGAGTACCACTCTAAGGGTAGTATCCAATGAAATCATTGAGCTTGTGTAGCAACATCCACGCATGCAACAGATTTCTCCTCCCCATGACCCCCTCCCAGATCTACCCTGAGGGTTCCACAAAACCCACCTTCTGGATCAGATTTTGTGGGAGCTCCATTGCACAAGTCACTCGATGAGCACATATCTATATTATCTAAGACTGAAATCTCATCACAATGAGGGAACAGTGCTAATGCACTGCAATGCATCTCCAGCTGCTGAGTTTGGTGACCGTAAGGGATTGGGTCTCACTAGCTCAGAAGACTATTTAAAATTCTTGCAGCTGATTGCACTGTTTCTCACTGGGAAAACACAGTGGCACACTCTGGTGGCTATGCATGTGCTCTCTCTTTCTGTTATGCTCTCCTCTGTTAGATCATCATTTGAATCCTGCAAGGTCATGGTGCGTAGGGAACACTTTCCACTTGTTCAATGGGACTTCCCCCTTTTTATCCTCCAGCCCCCCTATAATTAGCAGGGTTGGGGGAGAAGCCCAAAGCAGATACAGGGTGCACATAGAAGGTGAAGGCAGAGGAGAAGTTCCATTGCTCAGGTAGAAGTGATTTGTTGCATGCTTACACACAACAGCAGAAATAAGATGATAAAGACAGCTGCAGGTTTCTAGACTGAGGAAGGTCCTGTGATTTTAATTTTCATTGTAGAAAATCAATCTATTGCTACTGTTGTCTGCAGTTTTGTTTGTAGGTCCAAATTATATAATGTTGACTATACATTGTTGCTTTTGTTTTATTTTACATAGGTTGCCTGTAACTGTCTTCCTGGGTTCACTGGCGATGGTGTTAACAAGTGTGAGCGCACTGATCCTTGCAAGGAGGTTTGTTGGCACTCATCTGATTCTCTCGTCAAAAGATTAACAAATGATTTACATTGATCTCCTTTCTGTCCATTATCAGACAAATTATGGGTAGAATCTTGAAATGTTTTTTTTTTAAAGTGTGTGTTTGGGGAAACCAATCGTGAATATCCTGTGTAGTGTGTAATTTGGCATAAAATGGTCCATTCAGATAAGAAGCATTAAAAATCTAGAGCCCACCTTGATTATAGAGGTTTGTTCAAGAAGTTATGTGAGTTTTATAACATGCAGAAAATAGTATGTGCAGAGAAATCAGAGAGAGGAGCTGAGGGAAGTCCTAGAGGGGAAGGGAGGGAGGAAAGGGGAGGGAATTATGTCTGGGATTATACGGTTTGACAATTTGTTATGTTGAAATAGCTTAATAAAAACATTTTTTAAAAAGAAGAAGTTATGTGAGTTCCAAGCACTGTGTGTTTTACGCATTTCAAAGTAGGCAGTATTTCAGCTTTCTTATTGACTAATATGTTTCAACTTTTCTTCCCAGGATAATGGAGGCTGCAGTCCACGTGCTCTCTGTCTCTCTACAAGTGGGGATCGAATCTGCATTTGTTTATCTGGTACCGGCGATGGATTTATATGCACAGGCACTGTGTGGCAGGTACAGGACATTCTGTTGGAAAGGGGCTGCCACGATTTCTTTTATCTCAGCCTACTCTTAATTTCCCACCGGGCAGCATTATACCAGCAATAATATATTATTGACATCAGGCTGTATACAGAACTGTTCCTTACACCATCACTCCTCTTTCTGAAGAAGAAGCAAACTAAGATTTTTTTTAAATGCCAAGTGGATATTTCAGAGGAGGTGAGAAAGTTACAAAAGGTCCCGTGAATTAAATATAGCAGTACAGTAACAGTTCTGGCCATAGATTAGTTGGGGATTAATTTAAAAGAAAGTGAAGAAAAAGATTGCTGGTTGAGGAGCTTGCAGTTAAAATACAGATATTACCTAGAATTGTTCAAATGCTACCATTAGAAATACTATCCTGAAATATACTCGGAGTCCTGTAGTGATTTCATGCTCTTTATTGCAGCTTGTAAAACAGTGATTTAATTGTCCCCCAAACCTCAGGCGTTTATATACATTATTTACACAATGTGTCCCATCTGATTAGCTGATTCTGCTTCCCTCCTGGAGCCTGATTGGTCTTCTCCTGCAAGCCAATCAGTTGTTGCATATTAGGATTCTACTTACCTATTGTTCTAGGATCCAAGCTTAGTACATAACATACCCAAAAGGCTTTTCTCTTCTGCAAAAGGGATGGGATTATCTTCCAAATACCTCTTTGGTCTAGCAGAGCCTTTGGGGGACTTGGAGTTGAGAATAAGTTCACTCTGAAGAACCTAGACAGCATCTTAAAAAGCAGAGACATCACCTTGCCAACAAAGGTCTGTATAGTTAAAACTATGGTTTTCCCAGTAGTGATGTATGGAAGTGAGAGCTGGACCATAAAGAAGTCTGATCGCCGAAGAATTGATGCTTTTGAATTATGGTGCTGGAGGAGACTCTTGAGAGTCCCATGGACTGCAAGAATATCAAATGCATCCATTCTTAAGGAAATTAGCCCTGAGTGCTCACTAGAAGGACAGATCGTGAAGCTGAGGATCCAATACTTTGGCCACCTCATGAGAAGAGAAGACTCCCTGGAAAAGACCCTGATCTTGGGAAAGATGGAGGGCAGAAGGAGAAGGGGACGACAGAGGATGAGATGGTTGGACAGTGTTCTCGAAGCTACAAACATGAGTCTGACCAAACTGCGGGAGGC
This sequence comes from Podarcis bocagei, assembly GCF_964188305.1. Taxonomy (NCBI): domain Eukaryota; kingdom Metazoa; phylum Chordata; class Lepidosauria; order Squamata; family Lacertidae; genus Podarcis; species Podarcis bocagei. The sequence continues at coordinate 56,474,646 of NC_138126.1, read as the reverse complement.
AGTGGAAGACAGGAGTGCCTGGCGTGCTCTGGTTCATGGGGTCACGAAGAGTCAGACACGACTAAACGACTAAACAACAACATCACTCTGAAGGCAGAGGACACTGCAGTTCATTTTTGCTTGTCAGATGTCAGTGGGACTGGTTCCTTAATCAATTCTCTGGCCAAACAATTCAAGGCAACTGGAAAATTCAAGCCCAGAATGTATGTCACAAGTCTTATAATGGGATTATTTTCACAAACCATTCCCATTTCATTATTCATTATTGTACTCCTGTTATTGTGTGAAGTAGGGTATAAACGTTCTTTCTTCATTTGGATATGAAGGATAAGGTTGTTGTTTTTTTTAAAAAAATGAAAAATGCAGAGCCTTGTCGTTAATATTAGATGGTTTTTAATTTCTTTCATTTTTTTTAGGAGCTCAGCACAAGACAAGCTGCATCTAAATTCGTTAATCATTTCAAAGTAAGCATCAACATCTTCTAAAAGAGAGTTAGCCTTGAATTTAGAGAGTCCCTTGTGTCACTTCCACTCATGCAGGTTTAGGTTTATTAAGAGTGTGTGTGTGTGTGTGTGTGTGTGTGTGTGTGTGTGTGTGTGTGTTGCTTCCCACTAAAAAAAAAAAGTCTCAAAGCAACTTACAGCCAAAATTAACAAAATATAATGATGAACATAATCACATAATGACATAAATGTGATTAAAAACAGATTCATCAGTGTAATAACATGTCATTGGTGGCGTCCAAATGCTCAGGTAGACCAAAATGTGTTTGCTGGCACCAAAAGGATGACAAGATTGCAGATGGGCAGGACTCCCTGGGGAGAGCAATCCATATACAGGGGGCTATTCGAAGTTACCTTAGATTTCTGCCAATTCTCACTCCCACACTACTCCATTCTAGAGAGTCTCCTTCACTTCAGGAGTGGACTTTGGGGTGGGTAGTGGTAAAAGGAGCTGCATCAGGGTGAAGAACATTGGAAATGTCCAGTGACATGAGCAGAGCCCTGCTTCATCTTTTCTGAGCAGTGTTTTCTTGCATAAATCATGTTGTGCTGCTGTGTGTGTTAATCTCTGGATCTGTTTTTGTGCCATAGCGCTTTAGCACTGTTGAATTGACGGGATCTGGACCGTTCACTGTTTTTGTCCCACATGCTGATTACATAAAGAACAGCACCACGGTAAGAAACACTTTTCTGGTTGCATTTGAAAGCCTATAGTTTTGTTTATCGGTCTGTGCAAGTCTTCTCTGGGTTTCTTTAGAGCTAGTTTAATACAGGGATAGGCAAGGTGGCCCTCAGACACTGCATGCCAACAGTGCCCAAAGCCCAACCACCTACCTACCTTCCTTCCTTCCTTCCTTCCTTCCTTCCTTCCTTCCTTCCTTCCTTCCTTCCTTCCTTCCTCCCTCCCTCCCTCCCTCCCTCCCTCCCTCCCCCCCCCGACATTAAAATCACCCCTTCTAACTAGAAGAGGTTAAATCCTTAGAAAGGGCCCCGCTTCAGTTAAACCTGAGTGTTTGCTATCTAATCTAAGCAACTTTCAACACATTTGTATGAATCTGAATTTCTGCTGCATGTGTAGGTTTGATTCAGTTCTCTTCAATGTATTAGAGATTATATTGTGATTGGCTGTCTTCCCTAATTTTTTAATTAACTATAATATATAATGGGGAATAGTTCCATAATTCTTCATTCTTCTGTTTCTTGAATGAGAACAAGTTTTCTCAGTAGGTGAAGTGTCAAATTAATATTTGACTCTGGGGCATCCCATTCTCCTCAGCTAGTTTCAGTGCTTTGGAAAGGTGCTGAGCCCGTGTCTGACTTGTATAACCCCAGTTTCTTCAGTTTTCAGAATGGGAAGAGAAGGGTTTCATCAAGGATTTGCTTAACTATCACGTAGTCATCTGCCACAAGTTACAGTCAGAAGACTTGCAGTTGAAAAATTCCATCACAGCTCTATCTGGACTCAAAATAAAGGTTTCCATGAAAGAGGTATGTGCCATGTTATTCAGTACGTGGGCAGAGCAATGGGTGTGCCTCTTACCCTTTGTACAACGGGCTACCTTCCCGCCATGTAAGTGCTTCCTATACACGTTCTCACATCCAGCCAGGCAAGAGGCATTCGTGTAGATCAAGGACACATCCCAGGCAGCAAGACACAACGTGAGTGTGGAGCAGGGTTTAAGTAGAATCCCAAGGGTTGGATAGAAAGGTCTGAAGGGTCAGTCTCATTTGATGCCCCTGGTCCCTATTCTTTTCATAAAGGTGCCTCTTGGTAAGAAACCTAACAAACTTCAGAAAGATGGGTGCAGGGTTTTTTTTGTTTTGGGGCACTGTTGAAGTTGATCCTTGTGTGTTTTGTTTTGTTTACAATTATATTAGTATGAAAATGGCATGCATTGAAGAAGGGTCCCAAGGAAGTAACATATAACATTTCAGAAGGATGGAGGCCAGGGACTAGGGAGTTATGGACATTTTCCAACCAGGCAAAAACACTTTAGGGTGCAAAGTGGGACCAGTATGGCCTGGGAAGAATCCTGGGGGCCTGATAAGAGAGGCCTGGAAGGTCATATTTGGCCCCTAGACCTGCAATTGTAAGAACATACGAAGAACCTGCTAGATCAGGCCAATGGTCCATGTAGTCCAGCATCCTATTGTGGCCAAGCAGATGCCTCGGGGAAACCTATAGCCTTCTCCATGAATTCGATCGTCTTTTAAAACCCCCCATCCCATGGGAGCACTACTGCTTCACAATGTTGCCCATAAATTTCTGAAAAGTTTTTAGCTATACAGTGGTACCTCGGGTTACAGACGCTTCAGGTTACAGACGCTTCAGGTTACAGACGCTTCAGGTTACAGACTCCGCTAACCCAGAAATAGTACCTCGGGTTAAGAACTTTGCTTCAGGATGAGAGCAGAAATCGTGCTTCAGCAGCGCAGAGGCAGCAGGAGGCCCCATTAGCTAAAGTGCTGCTTCAGGTTAAGAACAGTTTCAGGTTAAGAACGGATCTCCAGAACGAATTAAGTTCTTAACCCAAGGTACCACTGTACCCAGCTTGAGTAGTCGAAGGAGGGGACTGTGAGAACACGGTTGCATATATTCAATGGAAGGTCCATAACCCAGTGGTTAGAGCATCTGCTTTGCATGCTGAAGGTCCCTGGTGTGTCCAGGTAGGGTTGGGAAAGACTCCGCCTGAAACCTTGAAGAGCTGCTGCCAGTCAGTGTAGACAATGCTGGGTTAAATGGACCAATAGTCATGATAAGCCGTCAAGCCTAAAACCTCTATCAAGACAAACCTACAATAACTTACTCCATCTTGCTACTGTAGCCCATCCCTCACTGATGATCATCACTCAAGAACACAAAGGCTTTGTACATGAGAAGGTGTTTCTTACTGGGAATGTGTATTATGTCCCTTTTTCTCAGAACAGCGTGTATTTAAATGATGAAGCAAAGATAATTGAGAGTGACATTATGGCAAACAATGGTGTCCTACATTTCATTGACAAGATCTTAATCCCATATGACCTGCAGAATATAAACATTTCATCCAACCTAGCACAGGTATGTCTAAAATTATAAAGGGTTGAAATGACTCATTAATTTTTATACCCAACTTTGTATTTTTTAAAAAAGCAAACAAACACAACACTATGGTTTTTCTGGTTAAACATAAAACCTTGCACTTGCTTTAATATAAAAAAATAAAATAAATACCAGCAGTGACGTAAATCTGCCAAAGGCACACCCAAGGTAATTTATATGCATTGGCAATGTATGTGAGCCCATCTTGCCCCTTGGTGTTACACAATTGTTTGGTTTGCATTCCTATGTTGTACAGAAGCATTTCTAGCTTTGCATATGAAATCTCTTACCTGGTGGAAGAAAGTTTTATAAATATTGGAATGAGGCATTTCACAACTAGTATGTCTGACCAGAATAGTAGTATATTGATTAACTGCATTGATGATTGGCAGAAAGCATGACTTGCTGCTGTATTAATGAGTATGAATGTCTGTGTATTGGGCGATTTCTCTTCAGTCTTCATTATAATGGACACAAAGCGATCCCCTGGGAGTGGCAATGCATTTGGGTTTCCTCTTCCATGATACAGAGACTTGGTTTCTAATAACTGCATCTTTTTGTTGCTTTCCAGGAAACCATCACAGAGGTTGCAGATGCTTATGGATACAAAATCTACAGCAAGCTTCTAGTGGTAATTTTTTAAAAAATCTGTAGTCCTTAAAATGAAACATTAATCTCTAATAAAAATACCCAAAAAAAATTAACTTTCTGAGTTAGTTCAGAATTCATTTCAGAGTATACTCCCTCCAATCTAGGCTTGGTGTTACATTCAAAGGATTGTGCAGTAAATTTCTTACTTTTAAATATGGAACATGTTATGTATTCAGTGGTCTGTGTTTGCCTGAGTTTGAGTCCGGACTAAGGATTCTGAGCCCCTGTGTTCTGATTTGATATATGATATCCAATCACAGAACATTTCAGGAATTGGGCCTCTGCCATTGGCCCTTAAAATCTGAGTCGTGATTCGCAGTTTGGAAGTTTAGACAGCCAATCACGTTGGAAGTGGGCATGGCCCAGGCCTTCAGAAATGCATATAAGCAGTTGCTTTGCTCCGCTTTCCCAGTTACGTAGTTCAGTAAAGGTTCTTGCTGTTATCACTGTGTCTTGCCTTGTGGGAACCCACCTACGCTTCAAAACATTCTTTTGTTTCTGATGGCTAGTTGCACACAAGTAATTTATGACTGATACTGCGTGTACGGCATTTTGATGTGCATACACTTTGCTGTATTGTCTCTGTGTAGGAGGCGGGACTTCTTAATCTGGTGAACAATACCTTGCACCAGCCCTTCACAATGTTGTGGCCTACAGATGCAGCATTTAATTCTCTCCCTGAGGATATGCAAAAATGGTTGTATCATAGAGAACACCGGAACAAGTTGGCTGCTTATCTCAAAGGACACATGATCAGGGACACGCTGGTAAGTTGATAGTGTTGTTGCTGTTGTTTTAAAAAAACACCCTTCTGAATTTATTTTTGAAGTTGTCTCAGAATCATTACTTTTGTGTGTGTCTAGTTATCGGGTTCCAGCCTGATAAATAATCATGGTTTAAGAACGATGCATGGATCACTCATCTCATTTGGCTGCAGCAAGACAAGTGCCGTAAGTCAATGTTTATCTGAACTAAATGATGTGTATGTAGGGGTGGAGTGATTATTGTACTGCTTGAGTGGGTCAGCTAGGGATTGATTTGGTGACTCTTTAATAATAATAATAATATAATAGTAATAATAATAATTTTTTATTTATATCCCTCCCTCACCGGCCAGGCTCAAGGCCGCTAACACCAGTAAAATTACAATAAAAACATAATGGGGGGGGACCAATTTAAAATACAGGTTAAAAATACAATTTAAAATGCAGCCTCATTTTAATAGTAGTCCATAGATCAAAACCATAAGGGGAGGGAAACATGAGGGTCAGACTGAGTCCAAACCAAAGGCCAGGCAGAACAGCTCTGTCTTGCAGGCCCTGTGGAAAGATGTCAAGTCCCGCAAGGCCATAGTCTCTTGTGACAGAGCATTCCACCAAGTCGGGGCCAGTACTGAAAAGGCCCTGGCCCTAGTTGAGACCAATCTAACCACCTTGTGACTTGGGACCTCCAAAGTGTTGTCATTTGTGGACCTTAAGGTCATCCGCGGGGCATACCAGGAGAGGAGGTCCTGTAGGTACATGGGTCCTAGGCTGTATAGGGCTTTAAAGGTCAAAACCAGCACCTTAAACCTGACCCTGTACTCCACCGGGAGCCAGTGCAGTTGGTAAAGCACTGGATGAATGTGATCCCGCGGCAAGGACCCCGTAAGGAGCCTCGCCGCGGCATTCTGCACCCGCTGGAGTTTCTGGGTCAGCTTCAAGGGCAGTCCCGCATAGAGCAAGTTACAATAATCAAGTCTGCAGGTGACCATCGCATGGATCACTGTGGCCAGATCAGGGCAAGAAAGGTAAGGGACCTTAATACGGCGGAAATGGAAAAATGCCACATTTGCTGTGGCTGCAACCTGCGCCTCCATGGAAAGGCAGGCATCGAAGGTTACACCCAAGCTCTTGACAGAAGGCGCTGGCACTACTTGAGCCCCCGCAAGAGATTTAGTCTTTCAGGTCTCCCCACTAAGTGCTTTCCTGTCAACAAGCAGAGTGTGTGTGTGTGTGTGTGTGTGTGTGTGTGTGTGTGGCAATTCTGAGTAGGTAAAACATCAGGAAGAGAATGAGTTGGAGAGGTCCTCTTCTCCTGTCTCCCCTCTTCTACTCCCATTGGCAGCTTTCAAGCTGCCGTTACACTCCAACTGTCATCAGCGCCAGACCAGCATAGCCGATAGTCAGGGGTGATGAGAATTGCAGTCCTCAAACATCTGGAGGGCCAAAGGTTAGCTGCCCCGGTCTAGATCTTGATATGGCTGCTGTACCTTTTTTTTTTTTTTTTTTTTTTTGCATAGAAGGGGAATTTTTCAGTTAATTTTTTTGCCTTGGCATGTGATCAGGCAAGCAAGCCTAAGGTGCCAGTAAGTTTCAAGAAGTGGATGGAGGCAGGGATGAATTTCACGTACAGTGGTTTGAACCGAGCACCTCCTGATATGCTTCTTGTTTTCCTTCCTTACAGGGGGAAATTCTGGTGAACAATGGCAATGCAAGGATTGTACAGCAGTTAATGAAATTTAATGGTGGGATTGCTTATGGTATTGACCAGGTGCTGGAACCTCCAGACTTGGGATCCCGCTGTGATGAGTTTCGCGATGTTGAGCGGCCATCGGTGAGTGTCTTAATATGCACATGCTTGTTGATTTCTATAACCTTCCTCCTTTACAAATCCCCCAAGAAGTTAAGAGTCTCTCCTGGGAAAGTACCAACTCTTAAAAAAAAATTACAGTGGAACCTCAGTTGTCGAATGTAATCCATTCTTGAAGACCGTTCAACTCCCAAAACATTTGACAACTGAGGCACAATTGCTAGTCGGCAAAATCCATTGAAAAATTGGAGAAATGTGTCTCAGAAGCCTTTCGAAAACAAAAGCACTCACTTCCGGGTTGTTGGCGTTCAGGTTCCGAATTGTTCAGCTTTCGAAGCATTCGACAACTGAGGTTCCACTGTTTTTTAATATTTTATTTGGTTTTAAGATTCAAAATTACATTTTAACACTCAGCTAAATGTACCACGAAATAGCAAAAGAGATAATTAATCTGTGGAGACCCCAATGAGCAGAACAGAACAGAACAATACAAGTAGGATCCTATATTCCTCCTCCCCACCCCACTGTTTTAGCACAAATGAAAATAAAATGAAAACAATATTGCATAAATGCTAACTATAACATCTCCCTGTAAAGTATGCTCTTTGCACAAAGGTTCGTGACCAAAATACTTTAGAACAGACTCAAACACATGATAAAAGCCCACCAGAAATCAGCTGCCTATGGCCTGGTCCCTAGAGCTGCTGAGCTTTGGGTAAAACCTGGAATGGAACAGCTCCAGACGATGAACTGGAACACAAAAACACAGATTGGATTCCCTAACATTACACACCCAATCCTCAGAGAGGAGCTACAAGGCAAAGAAGGACTGCGTTCACATGGCAGTTTATTCCATCTTTATGATAACTGTTAATTTCCACATTATATTTAGAGTTGCCATGTTTTGAAGAGCAAAAAAGAGAACACACTTCCCGACTTCTACTTTTAACTATGGATCGCCATGATGACTCTCATTTTTAAAGGAGGACATGTCCTAGAAAAATAGGATATATGGCAAGTTTCACGCAATGTAAAAGCCACTTCCAGAACTATTGTGACATACAGTGCATGTTTAGCAGTCTTTTCCATATTGTTTGGAAATGGATTTTTTCTGGAAGCAAATAACATGGAAATCTGCCCTATATTCCACAGCAATTCTAGAAATGGCATTTTATGTTATGTGAAAGCTCAGTTATAATGCAGAACGAAACGGGGAAGTCATGAAAATGGAATAAACTGCCATATGAATGGCAGTATTCATTCATAGGCCAAAGTGTTCTCAGCCCAACAAGTGTGTGTGTGTGTGTGTGTGTGTGTGTGTGTGGCAGGGAGGAAGAGAAATTTGCAGCTGAGAATTTATTAGAAAGTGCTTAACTCACCCCCTGTTTTAAGCTTGGTCCCCACCCCCTCAGCTGAGCTTGGAAGCCAGAAGCCCATAAGACTGGGGGGAAAGGTCTCTGAGGAGAGAATTGCCAGATGTGTGGTGGATTAAACACATCAGGTGAAATTCACCTAACCAGCTCTCTCAGTGGAAGTACTGCATACGGACTTCTGCTTGCGCAACAGCCCCCCCCCAATGGTTCCAGAGGAGTCAGGAGAATCCCCAGAGCAGTGCACAGGGAGAGGAGAGGAGGTTCCATCTGGGAAGCTGCCATGTTTGCGCAGATGGAATGACTGGAAGGGCATAATGTTGAATTCCACCTCCGTTCTGCCCACTGATTACTTCATCAGACCTATTCAATTGAAAACAAGCCATTTTGAGCCTTCTGCTTTCCTTCCTTTGAGGATTTTGGGCATCCCTCCATGGGAAGAACCTGGCATAGATTTATGCAACAAAGGAATGTATAGCTGCACTTTTACCCCAATTTTGAATTGGATATTTTTTATCCAAATTAGGGTAAATTGCACCAGAAAATTTCCAGATGCCCTAGAGCAGGCACGTCCAACTCCAAAGAGGCTGGGATCTACCCATTGTCATTGCCAGGAGTTGTTGAGCTTTTTTAGGGGAGGGTTCACCAGAGTTATTGAGCTTATTTTGGGGACTGATAATGACCACCCGGGTTATCACTTTATTTTATACTGCGATCGACCATAGACACCAAAGCAATCAACCAGTTGTACATGTCTTCCCTAGAGTGATATAATTTGGCATGTTTGTTTTACTTGTATTAAGTAAACACATCTCAAAGCTTCCGGTTTTGTCTAATATTGTGTTTGCAATTGGCCTTCATTTCTTAATATATATTTTTATTATCATTATATTTCTTACCTGCCCTTCACCATGAGGTCCCATAATGACCTGATGAAATGGAAAGATTTTCCATGAAAAAATAAACCACTGGTGAACTTGAAAAAGGGCCATACTGGCTGTTACGCCTGCGGTCATTGCTGGTGAGACGAGCTCTGCTTAATAGAATCGGACTGGCGACTTTTAATTACAACCTTTGTGGACCTTTTCTCCTCTTCCTGCTTCTCTTCCTCTCAGGCTGCTGCTTGCGGTTCCTGTGGTAATCCGCCTCGTTGTTCCGGTGTCGCAAAAGACGGGGTAAGTTGAACATGAAGGTTCCATCTAAATAAAAATGTACTAAGCCTGTGATATATATTACAGTAAATATTTGGCATGCATTTTTACCCTAAGGAACAGATTCCAATCAAGGGCAAATAAAAGTTTGTTGTTTTTCCTTACAGGGGGAGACCCAGTCCTGTTACTATTATGAAGATGGATTGTCCACTCGTCCATGGTACTCCCTTTCTGAAAGAAGGTCTCCCTGGTTATATCGCTCACATGGGCTGAACAGATGGCGTCCACTTTCCAGGTCCTTGATGAAGGGGTGCAGGAGAACATGCTTTGTCGTTGAGTGGGTGCCTCAGTGCTGTCCAAACCACTATGGGAAAGATTGTCAGGGTAAGAGATCTTCGTTGTGTGTCCGCAGGGGAACTGTATACTTGTGTGTGTTTTTCTCTTTCCTGGTGATCATAGCGATTATTTCAGCCAATAAAAACAACACCAGACTGTTCATCATAGTTTTCCTTTTTATATGGGGAAGATTCCCCATAGTGTCCTGTTGAGCTCTTTTTAGATTTACATGTCTTAGGAAGTAGCCCTCATAACTGCAAGCAGGAGCCACTTCAGATACTCCTTTGCAACCTGTTTGTGTAGTATGATAGATTCACTTGCTTTGTCCCGCTTACAAAGGTTGAAAAAATTCCTTTATTCCAACAGCCCTTCCAACATACTTCTTTGCCTTGAATGGTCTGTGTCCCCACCATCCCTTTCAAAATGATAGACTTCCTTTTTAAGTGACTTAGTGTACGTTCCACTTGGCCATAACACATATACCTGAAGGAGCGTTTCCACCCCCATTGTTCAGCCCGGACACTGAGGTCCAGCTCCAAGGGCCTTCTTGGAGTTCCCTCACTGCGAGAAGTGAGGTTACAGGGAACCAGGCAGAGGGCCTTCTTGGTAGTGGTGTCTGCCCTGTGGAACACCCTCCCATCAGATGTCAAAGAAATAAACAACTATGTGACTTTTAGAGTGACTCTTCCTTGCAGCAAAATCTTAAGCCTGTATATTCAGAAGCAAGTCCCAATGAGTTAAATGGGACTTATTCCCTAATTAGTGTGCTTCAGATATGATAGCCCCGAACATACCTTTAGCTTATTAAACATTTTTTTCTGATGACAGAAAGTTGACCCAGCTGGAGAAGACCTGAAAACCTAACATCGCTGCTTGTTCCACTATATGTAGAAAAAAGGCATAGTTAGATTTCTTTGATTTTTTTTCTAGCTTCATCATGTAACAGTATGATACAAATTATTTTGAGGAACATAAAGCTGTGTACACACTCCTGTTTATTCCACCGCTGGTTTGGGAAGCAGTGTACGGATGTCATTAGTTACAATTTGTATCTATCCTGTCATTTCTTATGAAATACTGCATTTTGATGTGTTTCCTCCCCCATTCCAACTTTGAGCAGAATTGAGAAAAAGAACAACCTAGCTGCATTTTAAGCCAATGATGTGTATGCATCCATAGTAATCCGTAGTGATCATATTATACAGTACATTCACTGGCAAATGATAGGCTGATTAGATCTTGATCATTATTATTTAATTGCCCAAAATAATTGTTTAGCACTGCACAAAATGTTAAAACCATACAGATCATGCCTTTAGACTTACAGTCCAAAGGTAAAGACCAAGAAACGCTAAGGAGGAAAGGAAAGGGGAGTAAAATGCAAGGAAGGTGAGTCCCACTACTTTCACCTTGCAGTTTGATTGCATATGGATGTGCTTCTACTGTTCTAAGACATTAGAGAAAAGTTAATGATTTGCTAATTAGGCTGGTGTCTTTTTAAGGAGGCTGCTAACAAGCAATAAGGCTTCGGTTCAAGAGTGATTGCCAAAATGGTTATGGCTGCTTAGTAAAAACGCCTTCTGTTGGATAACATTCAATGCGTCCTGCCTTTCAGTGTGTCCTGGAGGGCTTAAGGAACCATGCAGCAATCATGGTACCTGTAACGATGGGCAGCAAGGCTCGGGATGGTGCTCCTGCGACAAGGCCTTCATTGGGACAGCTTGCGAGAACTGTGCCCCAGGCCACTATGGACCAGAGTGCAAAGGTACATCTTTGTTTTCAAAGACAGCAAGAGCCAGTAGCTTGAGTCTCCCTGCTCTAGTTTGATCTTAGCAAGTTCACTGGTAATATGCAATGAGTCGGGTTGCCATATCTGGTACCTGAGGACTGCTTTATAGATGTTTTCCTACACCAGGCGGGCATGGAGAGCGCTAAAACAATGCATGGCCAGCTTTGTTCAGTATCACATTTGAAGATAGGTGGCTGTCTCCACCCCCACCCTGCTCCATCTTGTGTACATGTCAGAAAGGTGCTACCTGGGTGCAGCCTTACAATGCTTTTAGCTGGAAAGGAGTGTTTTCTTTCCTGACAGTACTGTTTGTGACGTGTGTTAGTACTTGAGTAATAAGTACTTTAAAAGCAAGGAAGTGAGATACCTACTCAAAATCAGCTGGCACATAACCTAAGCCTGTGCACATACCACTGTGTACAAAAATAGCCTGGATCCACATGTCCTTCCACAGTGGGGACATAGGTTTCCGGGCGGGAGTTGATCAGGGTGAGGGTTTGCCAAGCGTGCCTTCCTCTTGGCACATTTCTCCCTTTTGTCCTGAGTTCGAGTGTCTTCAAAGCCCATGACACCTTTGGTAAAGGCTGTCCTCCCATTGGAGCACTCACAGGCCAGTGCTTCCCAGTTGTTGGTGTTTATATTGCATTTTTTTTAGATCTGCCTTGAGAGAGTCTTTAAACCTCTTCTGTTGACCACCAGCATTACGCTTTCCATTTTTAAGTTCGGAATAGAGTAGTTGCTTTGGAAGACGATAATCAGGCATTTGCACCACATGACCAGTCCAACAAAGTTGATGTGGAAGAATCATTGCTTGGCACTAGCACTAGCCCAAGACAGTGACTATTACTTTTTTCCCTTTGCAGAGTGCAATTGTACCAGTAATGGCATCTGTGATGAGGGGCTGCACGGAGATGGCTTCTGCTTTTGCAGTGCAGGGTGGACAGGAGAGCGCTGCGAGACTGAACTCGGTAAAGTAGATCCCAGCTAAATCCCTAAGCAGCATTCCTCCCACTGTCTTGATAGACATTCTAGGGAAAGGATCGTGTTACACAGTTCCTGGGTGCTTCCCTGATTTTTGTCTTGTTCTTATCCCATTATTGTGCAAAAACTTTTGGAAGTTTTTGGAGTGCTTCAAAAGCTTTAAAAGTCTGTAGAGGTGGAGACGAAAAATCACCAAGTGCAGACGCCATAGGTATGTATAGGGATGGCAGGCCTTCCAAATCCATAGCTTGCCCTTCCCCCACTCTGTGGATCATGTGCCCCCAGCCCAGCCCAGGAAATCTAGTTAGCAAAGTGTTTTTGGCAAGTATGGGGAGGGTTAGAGGGATAAACAAATACAGAGATTCTCAAATAATTGGATCAGTTCAGGAATGTGAGACTTGAATGACAAGATAATGAAATGCTAAATACTAGTATGACCTGTAATAAACAAATCCAGAGAACTGGAGACAACGGCAGTGTCATCAAGTAACCTCTTCCTTCCCTCTGTCTGTTCAACTTATGTCACAGGCAATTCTGCTCTCCTGCTTCTTTTTTCACAAGCACAAGGGATTTATATTGCTCTCTGAATCGGTTTTCTCAGCATAATGGAAAATTGCTAAAGAAAGTGAGCCTGGAAGGCAAATGACCCATTATGCTGTGATTACATATTTTTGCACATTCATAAGAATAATGATCATATACACTGTGGGGGGCAGGGATAAACAACAACCTGTAGAGGGGGTTTCTTTCCATGCTGCAGCCCTGACCACAACCTCCCTCACTGCTATTTGTCCTGGGAAGGACGTTGCTCTTGGTGAGATTTTTTTGTCAGGATTTAGAGGTGGAGGTTACATTTGCGTGGACAGGCGGAGCCCCCCCAACCCCAGGCGACCCCCGAGTGGAATAATGACTCAAGACAATGTGCTGTGGGATTAAAATTGGAAACAACTTTATTAAGTTTCAGATGTAGGGAGACCTTGGCTCAGGCATTGGGCTTTTATCCTTCCCAGTCCCCAGCCAGCGGTCTGGGAGACATCAGGGTTATCCAGAATGTGTGGAGACTGGGCTGGCTCTGGGGAACATATGTTCTCCAGAGAGCCCCCCCCCCCCGTTTCGCCATGAGAGAGCAATGACAACCTCTTGGCGTATGGCCAATGCCTCCCCTCAAGCTCCCTTTAATGGGGAACCCTGGCATCACTGCCACAGGGGAGGCGTGGGTCACCGCTTCAAACCCCTCCCCCCCATTTAGGAAGCTAGACTAAAGGATTCTGCCCAAGGCCTGAAACCGCCAAAGTTGTGATGTTTTGTTATGGAGGAGGCAAAACCTGCCAATGCAGGAAAATTCATTTCCCGCCCTTTAACAGCGACTATGACGTAGCAGCGCCTGCGTAGCTGTGGAGAAGAAGTTAACTTGCAAAAGAAGGTTTACCTGAGGGAGGGCAGGGTGGGAGAAGTTCTGGAGCCAACTGATGCTTGGCAAGTAAGATTCACCTGTTGTGTGGGCAGGGCGGTCCCTCCCCCTACCTGGCCGATCCCCTGGCAACGCCTCCCCAGGCGGGATTGGGCGATTGGCTGAGGTAGGTGGAGACCTCCAGGTATCCAGCCTGGGGAGGGCGAAGCCAGCCTGTACTACCAGGAGCCGCACTGGGATCGGGGGGGGGGCTGCACGCAACCACACAAAAGTGCCCCCCATTTGATGTGGGAAGCTGTCATTGCCTTTCTGCATGCCATGGTTCTGATACTGAAGAGCACCCTAGTCATTTACATTTAATGTAATGTTTACTTTCTCCCTGAGAAGCAAATGACCTGCCCAAGGAAGCTTTGACGCTGAATGAGAAATTGCAGCTACCCCTGTGCAAGCTCAACACACACAGTCCACTGTACACTAGCCCAGAGTGCCTTTGATGTCTATAAACTGACCAAAAGAAGATTAGGTTTGACCAGCCTCACTGTACACAATAAGGGCATGGGGTTTTTTTTGGGGGGGGGGGAGAAGAGAGGTGCAATCTCTTGAAATAAACTGATTTGAGATGTGTTATGTGTTCTGGTCACTTGCATTTTTGTTCCTATGAGAAATTTTGGCAGATGAAATGGTTTTCCAAATGAAACTTCCCCCCTGGACATGAAGAAATTTTCCATTGTTTGTGGACTTCCCACATCATCTCTAGCTGGAAGAGCAGTGCGCTGTGAAATAAGCCCTGAAATGTGTCTGAAAATGGAATGGAATTAACTAATGAGCCTGACTTCTTTTATATCTAGCTGCGGTGCCTGTGTGTTCCCCAGCCTGCCATCGTAATGCTGTGTGCCGGTCCAATAATACATGCGAATGTAGCCTACATTATGAGGGAGACGGATGGACATGCAAAGGTATTGAATGAATCTAGCATTTAAGAACCATGTTTAAGCAGTCACTAAGACTCTTGTCATGTTGGGGTAGTATCAGAAAAGCTTTCAATAATACAGTGGTATTGCAAATAGCAACAAATTTACCGTATTTTTTGCACCATAACACTCACTTTTTTCCTCCTAGAAAGTAAGGGGAAATGTCTGTGCGTGTTATGGAGGAAATGCCTACGGGTGGCATGCCTACGGATTTTCCTCCTCTAAAAACTACATGCGTGTTATGGTTGGGTGTGTGTTATAGAGTGAAAAATACGGTAGTTTGTGAACCATCCTAACACCACTTATGCTGCATCCTTGAATGTAAGGTTGCATTCTCCAAATGACTATATCGAGTCTGCATGGGTTTTGGTTTTTCCCCAGTAATGTTGCAAGATACTGTGACCATGGTCTTACAGAGGGCTTATCCATGCTTACCTTTTGCCCTGCTGTTTCCAGGCACAGGTCGGCACTTAAAAGCTCCATGTCCAAGTGTTTTTGTTTGTTTGTTTTTTGCCCCAGGGATTTCCTCCTGAAAACCCTGCTCTTTAGTGCTCGATCGGAACAAACATCAATTTGGGTTTCCCACGGATTATCATTTGCTCTGATTGAGCTTTAAAAAGCAGGTTTTGGAAAGGAAGGATTTGGACCAAAAAAGAAGAAGAAGGGGTGTTTGGACATGGAGTTATAAAGTGCAGACCGTGCCTGGAAAGAGAGGAGAAAGGTTAGGGTGGATAAATTTAGAGACTGGTTTATTTGTCACTGCTTCCCTCCCAGAGATGCTGGGAGGGAACTGAGGATCACCACCTCTCAGATATTCCTTTGGGGAAGGTTTGTAATGAGGTGTGGATTTTGGAAAGCTCAAAGGCCATATCTCATTACAAACAAACCCTTCCCAAAGGAATATTTGGGAGGATTCTTAGCCTCTGAAGATAATTGTTACTCTAGATTTACAGATGGAGAACTGCTAAGGAGAATTGTTTCTGAGAGGGTTACTTTAAAGCATGCTTCCCTGAATTGAAATCCGTCCCAAACTACTCTAGAGACAGAACACTGGTCATGATTCTAAAAAGTTTATAACAATCAAATGCTTGGATTCTCAAGTTATTTTTTATTATTTGTTTTCAAACATTGCAGAACCCTGACAATGCAGTATACTTGCAGTATACATAAAATAAAATGTAATTTACCTGCTGGGTCAATTCAGAAGGTCCTTGGACATTAGGGTGATCTGGAACTGCTCTTCTAAAGTACTTTCTGAATAGAGATGTTTATAGAATCACTTCTGTCAGATTCCAAGCTGGATGATTGGTTTCCTCTATACCAGAATGCATTGTTGAGGAGGTACCGGTACATTTTTTTGAATTTTCCAAGCTGCCTCCTTTTTTTGCACTCTTTGTATTAGAAACTCATCAAAGGTAAATCTTAAAAATAAGTTCTCTTTCCATCATAATACGGGCAGTTGCATAGTAGTGTAAAAGCACAATTGTACAAGTATGTTTTTTAAAACTAAAAAGAATGAATGATGAGTTGATGTTGCTTTTAATTTCCCCCACCAATTCTGAGTACATGTACAAAACTTGTTTCCACATTCCAAAACCAGGCAATCCTGCTAGAATTCAATGTCAGTGGGATGGTGGCATCTCTCAGAACAGTTGTGGAACTGAAGGACTCTGCTCATCCCTACTTCCCTGTGTTTTTATATTTTGTTGGAAGCCACCTATAGTGACCGGGGCAACCCAATCAGATGGGCAGTGTACAAGTAATAAATTAATAGTCTTATTCTTATTAAATGGCAAAAGAAGTACCAGGTGAGTCTTGTTCCCCAGTTGGTAGCAGGAGGATTAGAGAGCCAGAAGTGAGGCTTTACTGAAAATTCTCTTTTTCATACAGTGATTGACCGGTGTGCGAAAGACAACGGTGACTGCAGTGACTATGCCAACTGCACACAGATTGGGATTGATGTTTCCTGCAGCTGTTTCCCAGACTACGAAGGTGATGGCTACATCTGCAGCCCTATTGACAGGTGTGCAGATGGCATGAATGGAGATTGCAGCGAGCATGCCACTTGCATCAACACAGGTCCTGTAAGTATGACCCTTGGTATAATACAGAGCACAGCAGTCCTAGGAAAATTTTGGGATGAAAATGGACAGTGGCTATAGAAACTCAGGTTCTTCACATTACCACTTGCATTCTTGTTGTCCGCTTGCAAACCCAAGCTTCAGTAAAGGAATGTGGAATTTTCTGTGCTATACAACTTTAGCTAGGAGCTGGGGAAGGAGATCTCATATTTAGTTTACTTGTCAGAGTGCTGCATTTCACTTTTAGCAAAATCAAGGCAAAGCACTGCCTAGCTGGATGACTTGAAACCACATTTGTGAGAGCAGGGAAACTCACACATTTCTTCAGCCTCCTGAAAAAAATCACCACCATTTTCAGCTCATGAGAATGCATGCAAAATACAAAGCACAGTGATGCAGGCGAAAGATTTCTGTTTGGATTTGGAAATGCAATACAGTGAAAAGTGTCACCTAAGAATTAACCCCTCTTTGACCCTTCCAACATGTAAAGTTATCAGGAGACTTAGCATGACATTTCCCCTTTGGCTTGGTGTTCAATTGTCTTTCCCCCCAGTGGTCCTTGCCTTCTGCATCGTCCTGTGTTTTGCCATAAGATTGCTGTGATAATGTGGGTTCCTTTGCCCTGCAGAATTCCCGGCGGTGTGAGTGCCATGCCGGTTATGTTGGAAATGGAATCCAGTGCTTGGAGGAAGCTATCCCACCCATAGACCGTTGCTTGGAAAATAATGGGCAGTGCCACTCTGAGGCTCTCTGTAGTGACCTGCATTTCGAAGGTATAGGTCCCTGTTACCATCCTATAATTTCCATGGAACAATCCTTGTTTTATAAGATGTATGCTTTGTACCTGTAAGATTTTAAATAGTTTTTAGTGTTGTATTATACACAGTTGTAACCTGCCCCAGGACCTTAGAGTGAAGGGCGGGAAATAAACCCTCCTCCGCCTCATTGTCTCCCTTGTAATGTGTGTGTGCAACAGAGGGGGAACCCCAGACCCCATCTTGGCAAAGCTAGATACATACCCATTCAGGTCCATCTTCCTCTTTCCCATTAACACTCATCCAGTTTGATGAGCTTTCCTCTACTGCCCCTCTTGAAATTTATTGGTGGCCTCTTTTGCCAGCAGACATCTACCACCTCTTTCCTTGACTATTTTGATACATTATCTATTAGGTCAGAGGATATCAGCCCCCAGGGGTACACTTGTTTCCTTGGCACTACCATGGAAAGCCTACCCAAAAGCTATCACTCAGCTTTCTTTTCCATGACCTCCCCTGTCTCTGAGACAACACTTTCCTTGAAAATGAAAAAGGCCTCACAATCAGAAAATACAATTGCAGCTCAATCTTTTGCAGGTCACCTATTGCGTTTGGGTTGCAGGCTGTGAGTCTGCAGAAGAAAATGGGGGATGGGAAGCGTTAGCCCTGAGTTGCAAACCGTTTCCCTCAGAGATGGGCCCACAGTCATTTGTGCTGGGCACACCAAAGGGCACTTTTCCAGATCTGACCCACAGCAATGTCTAAAGGGGCACAATATTGTATGCTTGTTTTCCAGAAAAAACAGTCGGGGTCTTCCACCTGCAGTCTCCCCAGGGAAAGTACAGATTTACTTATCAAGAGGCTGAAGCGGCTTGTGCTGCTGAGGGAGCGACGGTGGCCACTCTTAAGCAGCTGTCTGCGGCACAACAGGTAACAGTGCAGCCATTGCCTCGCTCATTTCCCTTCACAGTTGGTCTGAGGAGTTCAGCTCTTCTCCCACCAATTTGCTAAGAACGTGCGTGCGCACACATGTTTGTGCACGCATGTGCCTCAAGAAGCCCTTGACATTCCTATTGGCTGTTGTTTCCCTGCCACAGCGGTTGCCTAACACACTCAAACTATTTCAGAAGGTGGGTGTTGACCTGCTCTTTCTGTGATGAAATAGGCTGTGAATGAACAAGCATGGAAGGTAAATGCTCCCAGGTGGGTTCCTCCCCTCCCCCACACACTCCCGCACTCCACCCAATAACAATGGTTTGGTAAATGAGCATCTTGCCTATGACACGTGAATGAAATGAAATACTGCCCCCTGCAGCCCAGGCATGGCTTCGCAGTCTGAGTGAGACAAGTACATGGTGTATAAGAGCAAGCTGGCTCTCGGTGAGAGAACCTGTTCAAGGTCATGGTCTGACTGAAATACAGGATGTTAAGAGAAGCCTGCGTTTCTTTTCTTTCTCCAGATGGGTTTCCACCTGTGCATAGTAGGTTGGCTTTATAATAGGTCAGCAGGCTACCCAACTGTGTACCCGAGTTTGAAGTGTGGCAGTCACCATGTTGGAATTGTGGACTACGGCTTTCGAAGTAACGCCAGTGAGAAGTGGGATGCTTACTGCTACAGAGTTCAAGGTGAGAAAGTATGGCTTGATCAGTAGGAGATCAAACTAGGGATACCTCAAGTTTGGCTAGATGGGGATATTGAAGCTAGCAAGTGCCCCAAGCTGAATCGGGGATGGACTAGAGAAGTGAAGCTAAGTGGGATGGAAGCTCTGTTGCCTGGAACTGATTTGCATGCCAAATCATCTCTTCCTCCCCCCCCCCCCTCTTTCAGATGTGCAGTGTGTCTGTAGGGATGGGTTTGTGGGAGATGGCTACACATGCACAGGGAGTCTTGTGGCAGTGCTGGCCCAGAAGGCAAATTTCTCAGTCTACTATTCTGTAAGTACATTAATGCTTCTTTTGGCTAGTATGGAGCAGGGAGGCCTCGGGAGGTGGCTTTCTCTATGTATTCTTGCTGCTATGTGTACCTGAGAGCAGGGGCTCCCTGCTTAGGGGGCCATGGACTTATCCCAAGAGGTTCATGAAGAAGGTATTCTACCCATCTGCTCACTCAGTGTTTAAAGGAGAAGGGGGGGGGGTGGCTGCTGCTTCCAAGAGCAGAGCTATTCTTTTAGGCTGACCACCACATTCCTTTCTATGTTTCAGATGGTACTGGATTATGCCAATGCCACCCAAGAAGGATGGGAATTTTTTAATTTCCTCTCCACAGACATGACTTACAAAACTCTTTTTGTACCCCTGAACTCCGGCTTTCAGAAAAATGCAGTAAGAAATGCAAAACAGGATTTTGCGATATTATTATTTTGTACTTGCACCGCAGCCTTAAAGTGGTTTAGTTTTGGTTGAATGAACGCATGAATAATTGTATGGCTTAATTAACCAATGGTCATCACTGTCTATAAGAACTGGTCAAATATAAGATCACTGAAGTAAACCGTTGTATCAAAATACATTCAAATCAGATTCCCTTAAAGGAAATGACCTCCAAAAGAAAAGACTAGATTAAATGTTTATTCCCTTTTCCCATGGAGTCCTGGGAATTTCTGCGGTCTCAGGGAATAGAAGTTTGTAGCACCTTGGCCAAATTATGTTAGAATTATTTTGGGAAAGCCATGGCAGCTAAACCATAAATCTAATTTGTTGCATTGATAATGGCCTCAAAGTAGTTCTGAAGCAAGGTTTCTATTTTAGAGGAGGAGACCTGCATTCCATACCCAAATAAAGCCAGTGACATCAACTAGCCACAGAGTCCCTGTTCTTGTGCCATTTAAATGTAAATGAAAGCTTTGCAGCAGAATAGCTTTGAAGAATGTCCTTAGAGCTGAGCTCCAAATTTATTTACTGAGGTTTAAAAATAAACTCTTGGATCTGATGGCGGAAGGTATTTTCAAGGAGGCGTTGAAAAAAGAATGAGTTTCTTTTCATGTTTTAAGTTTCAGAATGTGAAACATCCTCACAGCAGAGGAGACTGGCAACCCAGTCCGTGAAGCGTGGTAGGACAAAGAGACCCTAACTTTACACTGGGGCTGTCCAAACAATGAAGATAACATAGCTAGTTTTATATCACTAAACTGACTTCACTTGAACAGAAAGCAACATATTCAGCTTGTGAAGGAATGCAGAATTTGCTGTAACTGCATGGCCAAGCACCAGGAGTTATATAACGGGTGGCTCTTTGCTCCAGTGAAGGCTTCCATGAATAGGAGGACACCATTTTAAAAAATCCTCCTCAATCCTAGGGAACAAACTGGAGGGGGGGGCAGGCTCAGGGGCAGCAAAAGGGGGAATTAGTGAAAATTGCTTCCCCCCTTCATTCTGCTCACAGAGGCTTCCAAATAATAGATAAACCTTCTATGAGAGGAGAGATACAATTCAATATCTCTGTTCAATCCTTTCCATTGGCTCTGCCCCAGCTGTGCTTGTGTTGTGTGTATATATTGTGTTGTCACGCAGAGAGGTTGAACTGAAGGTTGCAATGAAGCTGACTATGGTTTTGTCTCTCCTCTTTTTCTCACCAATATCATAACTTTGAATGGAACTGAAACTCTTCTTTGTCTTACCAGTCTCTAACACTGAATGATCTGAAGCTTCATTCATCTGCGAGAGACGTGGCCCTGATGAGCTTCAATCTCACGTCTGGTGCTGTTATACCTTCGCAAGCCGGATTCAACCTTTCCATTGCAGATTCCACGAATAACACCCGCTTTCCTGTAAGTATCTCATATGGATAACGACAGAATCAGCTTTACCTTTATGGATTTGACTGTGTAAAATGCTTTGCACCTCATGCAGCAAATTTTATTTGCAATCCTTAAAGTCTTTAAATTGTTATTCACTGGTTTAGTAATTTGGTTTTCTTCACTTTTATTGCACCAGGGTTGTAAGATGATTAATAATTCAGTGATAGTTGAATGGGATATTCTGGCCTCCAATGGGATCATTCATGCTATTGAAGCACCTCTGATGGCACCTCAACTTGGGCAACTTGACCAGGTTGGTTATTAGTTGGTTTGTATTAATCTTTCAGAATTATCCTGCTGCAGAATAATCCAGTTGGCATCCCATTCATCTCTGCTTTACTACATAAGTAGGATTTAAATTCAGTCTTTTAAGAAGTGATGATCAGCGGATTTGACTCTGTGTGTTCCCAAGTCTATATATGGAGGCCATGTTGTTTAATTAACATAGATCTGATTGTAATTCATTTTTTCCATAAAATTTCAGCTTTTTAAGATTGTGCAGTTACTCATTTTACAGACAAAGATCCTGAACAACAAAATAAACCATATCCAATTTCACAGAACCTTTAAAAGAAAATTCACCCCAAAACTAAGCCATAAAAATTACCCAGTTTCTTATGTTCAAGGCCAAAATGATACTATAACTATCCGATTAGCTACCCAGCAGTAACAAGATAACCAAAATTATGACCAAGATGCAACATTATATTGATTGGAAGAGAAGGAAAGCTGCAGGGCTACTTGGGGGGTTGGTCAGAAGTACTTCTCCTTTATTGGTTGCTGCTTCCTGGCCAACTTCTCCGGCAGTTTTCTACAGCTTCACAGCAGGAAGCATGCCAACTCACCTCTTGCTCTGGTGGCTGTTTTCGGGGGCAGAGATCCACCAAACATAATCATAATGATACGAGTTTTCGGATTTGCTGTAGAACAGCGTGGCACTTTAAGAAAACACTAGCTGCCTTTAACTAAGGCAGGACTCTAATCAACATTTTGAAATACGAACAAAACTGCTTTTCACAGGTTGTTGGTGCTGTGAAATCACCTGCTGCTGTGACCATCGGTGTATCCATTGTAGTCTCCCTAGCATTGTGTGCAATGGTGGCTGGCGTGTCCTACATCTACCTCAAAAGGAAGAACCAAGGATTCCAGTTTCGCTATTTCAAGGTATCTTCGTCATGCATTTTGTTTATTTAAACCATTAATATACCACCTATCATAGTCTCTAAACGGTTTACAAGTCCTGCAAAGTGTCAGCTCTTCATTCATCACTCCCACAGACTTTCCACCATCAATTATACGGATTAAGTGGGGAAATAGCTTTTAATTTCTTGCATTCTCATTTCTGGTCATAGGCACCTGTAACATTGTGTCCATGCCAAGTATTGGGAGGAATTCAAGAGTGTACTAATTGTGCTAGTGGAATGGCTTGCACAGGAAGCCAGTACAGTTGGATGCGCAACAGATTTCATCTAGCCCTGATACTTCCTGTTGCTCAACCAGTTGCACAACCAGCTTTTGTTTTTTATTTTTACAAGATTTATATCCCACCCTTCATCATAAGATCTCAGGGCAGTTTACAGAATAAAATACAGGATAAAAACAAGTAAAGAATTTATTATTTTTTTATAGTAAGTACTCATTTTTCTGAGGAAAATAGTTAGTTTGCTTAAAAGTTTCATAATTCCTCACGTCCCACTCACATTGTAGCTTCAGTTATGCATCACAATAGGCAGGACAACTCTAGCTATGGGCTCATTTGGCCAGCCATGCTGCAGGTGTATACGGGATGAGGGAATCCCTTTGAGCACTAATGAAAGAGCACTATATCAATACTAATTATTAAAGTTATAAACCAAATTGATGCCAGTGGTTTGTGCCTTTTTTAATTAATTAATCAGCTTTGCAGTTAGAAGGGCAGAGACATGCTTAGCCTATTTCTACTTTGCCTGTAGGCTGAGCTGGAAGATGACGAGCCTTCTTCCTGGGAGGAAAGGAGCCCACACTTGGTGTCCATTCCAAATCCCATTTATGGAGCAGACATCTCAATCTATGAGCCATTTGAGGTAAGACAACTGATCTTTATATTTTGTTGATACATTTATACAAAGTGTAGTGAAGTTTTTCTAATTTCAACCTTTTCTACATTTACTGTCCATATATAATCAAAATTAATTAAGAAAGCATTTCTCATTAGTCTCTTAATTGAATCATTTAGAAGCCGCCTTGATTTTCAGGCAATCTGAAGAGGCATTGCTCCCCCAGTCTAGTGGCTGTAACTGAGTATCACAATAAACCAACATTTATAATGATAGGAAAATTTTACCCTCCTTCTGGACTTGACCACTCTCTTGCAGCACAGCTGCAACTTTGGAAGCTTTCCATTCCCTTTTCAATAAACTGCAGTTAAACTTTTTGCAAGAGCCCCCAAAAACTGTGGCAAACCTTAACAACACTGTGTTTGAAGGAAACCAACTTAACTATGGTTTGTAGAACTAAGCCAGCTTCTTCAAGATTAGCTACAGTTTAGGGTTCAGATTAATGTTAAAATATGATTAATTCAAACCGGAAACAAACACTTCCACTCTCCTTGCAGTCTCAGCAGAAGAGAGAGGGGAGTATGCAAGTTTGTGGGAAAGCTAGGTTGATTCCTGTGATCACAAACCATAGCCTATCATGGCATCTGAATACAAGCAAAGTTTTGCTTTTCCATTCATCTTTCAGAAGGCGATCACCAAACTGGGATTGGCAGTACATAGTATCTTGGCATAGTGCCGTTGAATAATCTTCAATAAAAGATCTAAAATGGTGAATTTAAGGCTGCCCAAAATGATTGCTTCCTTTGCTCTTGCAATGTGCACCAAGCCACAGATGGTCCACATGGCATATTTGTAGTGGACAATTGATATTGTAGTGACCGGTTTGCTTGTACTACAGTAAATTTGCAAAAGTCAAGCTTGTTCTCTATAGAACTCTTGTCAGATTAACTGGCCTAATATGTATTTGAATGTTTGTTTCAGGATTCTCTCACCGGAGAAGATTTTTCAGATGCCTTTGGAATTCGAGGCGACCAGTAAGCTGGAAACAACACTTTTCCAGAAGCTATGTAATTCAGAATGAACAGAATATGGCTGTTATGGACTGCTAAGAAGCCTTGCCTGCCCTTTCAATGGTGACAAATTAACAAGTGGCTTGAATTGTAAATGTTTAACATACCTCAGTTCCATTCCTCTTCTCACATGGGCAAGAAATTGGGGCCCATAGAGCTCCTTGCCCTTGCATGCACACAGGGACTTTGGCAATTTTCTGTTTGAATGTAGCCCCCTTGTGCTGTTTTGGGTGTCAGGAATGAGTTTCTGGATGTCATAAGGAGTGGCAGTAGGAAGGTGAGGGATGGAAAGTCATGTTGCGTTCTTTGGCTTCTGCTCCTAAATCTTCAGGCTGAAATTTAGGGAATATGATGACTCTTGAATGTGTTTGGATCGGTGGATGCTGTGGAGAATCTTCAGTGGGCCAATAAAATCTGAGTTCAGTTAGATAACTTTACTCTGAAACTGCACTATGGAGCCTTCTGCCGATCCCTTTTTTTAAACGTTACTTAAAAGGCAGTTTGAAATAATACTGCCTGAAAATTGTAGGCCCATCTTCGTTTATAATCCTGCTGAATTTATGTACTGTTCTGAGAATGACAGATGTTTGTAAATGAATGGGAACAAGCAAATGTCAACCTTCATTAAGCGTTTGGTTATTTTGAACCTGAAGATAGTCATTTAACACTTAGTAAGGATACATAATGGTGAAAAGGTATGTTCTGCCTTATGATTGAGAGCCATTATTTAGTAATCCCCACACTGCCATAAGAAAAGACAATGTCAAGAGAAAGTCATTATCCCATGATGCAATACTTTATTTTTGTAAAAATAGTAAATAACCAACAAAAGAAACATTCTACACTTGCAAGGTCACTTAGAACAAACCACAAATTCTGTGTAGTGTGGGAAAGAAGAATGAATGTTTGTGCAGATTGTTATGAAGTAGGCACGCAGCTGACAACAGGATGCTTTGTGAGCAGACCTGTGAGCCAAAACTATTTTACCTAGCGCAGACAAAATTTGACCAAATCATTATTTCAGTTCTTCAAGTTCTGAGTCATTTGGCATTATACAAAGTAGCCTACTTGTAATAGAATGAGGATAATGCTAACTTGAGCACCTTATGACACAGAACCTTAGGTTGGGTTTCAAAAATGCTTCAAGAAAATTCTTAGAATAATTTAGATAGAACAATGTCTGACAAGTAATCCAGTATCACTTTTTCTGTGGAATACAGTAAATACATGGAAACAGTATAGCAAGTTAATTGGTTTCTCTGCCATTTCAATCTTACAGCTTTTTATTCAAATGCTCATTTCCTTCACCTAAACGTCTAGCCAAACTGATATTATATCACTTAGGAAAACTAGCTGTTTAATATATTTCATGTTCAAAAGCTAGGTTACAGATGGCTTTATGATGCAGGAATCGTTATGTTAGTTATTCATGTTATCTCTTCTGTGCAGTATAAAGTTAATTGGCACATTTAAAGCAGGCAACATTAATAAGGAAATGAAGTGACATCAAGTTTTATACCTTCACTTTGAATGGGAATGCCCAGCCTTTCCAGAAATTCTATGTTGGGCAGGGCTCCCTCCCCCCCAATTTTATTCTGGTTGACACCCCTGTAGGCATTCCACAGTGTTATGTGTTTGCCTACACAGTCCTTATCTGTTTTTAAAAGTCATCGTGTTTGAAGAGACTTGACATAGTTGAGAACGTGTCAAAAGAGAAGAAATAACAATAAATAAATAACAGCCCTACATAATATATTAGCTTGCAGGACACATGCAGACTATATAACTATAGTTGTCATTAAATACAGTGGTACCTCGGGTTAAGTACTTAAGAACAGACCTCTAGAACGAATTAACCTGAGACTGTTCTTAACCTGAAGCACCACGTTAGCTAGTGAGGCCTCCCACTGCTGCTTTGCCGCCGCTAGGCAATTTCTGTTCTCATCCTGAAACAAAGTTCTTAACCCGAGGTACTATTTCTGGGTTAGTGGAGTCTGTAACCTGAAGCGTATGTAACCTGAGGCACCACTGTAGTAGAAAACTTCAGAGAAGCCGTTTTAAGGTATGTTTGTTTCCTTACTTAAGATGTGAATGATAAAGTGATTTTTTTTTTTGCACAACTAAACTTAAGCCTATTATAGCTACAGAATAATTTATCAAACCACATTTTATAAACCAGCTCAGTGTGTTTGACTAATACGTAGAATTCTAATATAATTCCCTAAAAGAGTAAAATATAAGATACAGTACACAAAGGCCAGTATCCTAGTCTTAAACAACATCACTTTGGTACCATATACATGAGAAACAGCAACAAAACATCTCCTAAAGCATCAACTACAGTGACAACAATTTCTATAGCTTGACAGTAAGGTTGCTTTGGCATCGTTAGAATGCAATTTACCATGTCAATGCACAGTTCAGCTTAATTCCAGTTTTGAACTGCCATTTGTAAGACAAAATAGTTCTTGATAGATTTTTTAAAAACTGTGCTGGAATCATTTGGAGCATTTTATTTATTTATAGCCATACCTAAATTAGCCAGCACAAAACCCATTATAGAATTCAATCAGATTGCAATATTTTAAAAAATAAACACAGGTCCCCTGGTTTATCAGAGCCAGCCCAAATGGACTTTGGTGAGTCTTCCAGGGAAAGATGTTCTATTAAATGGTATGTTTCTGATCTGCAGTAACTGGGTACAAAAACAGGTATTAAGTTGAGGGTCAGGGGGC
Source organism: Podarcis bocagei (assembly GCF_964188305.1). Classification (NCBI taxonomy): domain Eukaryota; kingdom Metazoa; phylum Chordata; class Lepidosauria; order Squamata; family Lacertidae; genus Podarcis; species Podarcis bocagei. The sequence continues at coordinate 56,447,356 of NC_138126.1, read as the reverse complement.
TCCATTATGATGAAATATAGAAAAGATGTGTCGCCAAACTAGCTTCGGCCCAAAATGTTTGCCTTTACCAATATATAGGAAACGGCCTTCTATCAAGTCAGACCAGTTGCAGGATTTTAGATGGGACATTCCTAAACATACAGAGAGCTTGAACATGAGGCTTTTTATATGCAGAACAAGTGCAAGCACTGTAACACTTCAGTTAACATGGTCTTGATAACTCACCCCTTGTATTAGCTGATGCTTCTTCTGAGTAGTCTTTCAAAGGCAGCTCCACCTATTGCACAGTGAAAGAGACCCAGGTTTACATCTCACACAAAGGAGAAAGCACCCATGGCTTCAGCCATTGAACCCTAGGCTCACCTTTTGCAGCACGCTGGTGATAGATTGCGTCCTTCATTTGTGTCAGGCTAAAAAGTAGCAGATGCTTAAAAACACCATTTGTTTCCATATTTTGATCTCAAGTTAAGAAATAGGTTTGAAATTCAAGCTACACTTATACAATGGTGAAAAGTAGTTTTTAGAAATATATGGGATGGTATATTTAATAGGGCTGATTGAAACATGCATGCATATCATGTTACGAGTGCAGCAACGACGTTCATTGTTGAGCCATTACAAAGCTACCACATCAGCTGATGTTACCACAAACACAGTGCTTTCCAATGGTCAGGTCACACATTGTGCTACAAGTCAGTGTAATCAAGTGGTACATGTGGACCAGTCCACGCTCTAGCAGAAATGCACACTACCTATTGTGAAATCTCACTGTGCTCTCAGCAGCAGTCATTGATCTACCAGGTGAGATACTTTGCTTGTTTAGCCCTTCTGGGCCATGCTCACAATAAGCTCTGTTGATCACTACATTTGTACATAAAACTGAATTGGCTGTATGTTGTTTATTATACTGTGCTCAGTTGTGCAAAGATACACAAGCTAGCACCTTTGAATTTATAACCTAATCAAGTCTTAATCTAGCACATTCTGAGCTGCTGGCAGTTATTAAAGTTTAAAATTCTTTTGCCAAGGATTTAGAGTGCATCTCAGTGCTAGTGAACCAAAAGTAATTCTGGCTTAGGTCTTAAGAATATAAATGTGTCCACATTTTAGTAGGAATACATCCAGAGCTATTTGCCAATATAATCACAGCTAAGTCACATCTAAAGTCTGGGTAGAGACATGGACAAATAGGGCTTTATAGTATCAACAAGTTCTGAGAATATCATCGGATCATGGCTACAAAGTGCACAAACTCTGGATCCACACAAACGTTTTGGGTAGAATCTCTATGTAGAAGGAACTACTTTATGGAGACAGTGCACAGGAACCTAATTCACCTTTGGACTTCTTATCAGTGAAGCATTTCCAAGACATAATTTGCACAGCCTTTTCACTCGTTCATCTTGAGTATCTATTAGGAAGTGCTGGGAGGCAAAGGACAGCAATAGGCACACACTGTAACCAGGTTGCAATCTAAGGCTAAGCTGCTGGGCCCTTCCTATACAACAGCTGTATCGCAGCAGTGGGACATACACATCCTTTCACCGGATGTGCACCATTTCCTCCAAGAATGGAGTCTTCATGCAACCAGTGCAGAGCTGGTCCATCCAGAGGGGAGCTTCATGCTGCAGCGGAGTGCGCCGAGGGTAGAAGGTGAAGTTGACATCATAGTTCAGCAGGCAACTGATGGATGCCATGTAGATGTCAGAGAAACGGATCAGTCTTCGAGAAAAGTAGGTCGGGTTGTGGAAGGTTCGAAAGATGCTTCCAAATTGGGGGTTAAAAAGATTCTTCGAAAGTGACCTGGAAGGAAATAATTTGCTATTAAGCCATGAGAACAGAAACCCTTGAAAACGTCTGGGGTTGTGCACGGACAGGCGGAGAACCCCCCCAGCCCTGGGTGACAGCTGAGTGGAATAATGACTCAAGACAACATGTTATGGGAGTAAAATTTTGGCCACAACTTTATTAAAGCTCCAGATGTAGGGAGACCTTGGCTTAGGCATTGGGCGTTTATCCCTCCCAGTCCCCAGCCGGGGATCTGGGGAACATCAGGGTTATCCAGAATGTGTGGGGATTGGGCTGGCTCTGGAGAATGTCTGTTCAAGCAGAGCCCGTCCCCCATTTCACCGCTGTCGCAGGGGAGAGCAATGACAACCTATTGGCGTATGGCCAATGCCTCCCATCAAAACAACCCCTTTAACGGGGAACCCTGGGATCGCCGCCGCAGGAGGGGCGTGGGTCACCGCTTCACGCCCCCCCCATTTAGGGAAGATAGACCAAAGGATTCTGCCCAATGCCTGAAACTGCCAAAGTTGTGATGTTTTGTTACGGGGGAGGCAAAACCTGCCAATGCAGGAAAATTCCTTTCTGGCCCTTCAACAGCGACCATAACGTAGCAGCGCCAGTGTAAAGAAGAGGCTAACCTGCAAAAGAAGGCTTAACTGAGGGAGGGCACGGTGGGAGGAGCTCTGAAGCCGACTGAGAACTCCCAGGTAAGTTCTGCCCACCATTGTGTGGGCAGGGCGATCCCTCCCCTTACCTGGCCAACTCTCTCCTGGCAACGCCTCCCCAGCTGGGATTGGGTAACTGGCAGAGGTAGGCGGCTACCTCCAGGTGTCCAGCCTGGGGGGGGGGGCGAATTCAGGCTGTACTGCCGGGAGCCACATGGGATTGGGGCGGGCGGGCTGCGCACGACCACGCAAAAGCCCCCCCCCCATTTGATGTGGAGAGCGGTCATTGGGTTACTGTAGCTACTCAGAATTCCTCTGCTGTGTATGGCTGGTAGATTAGTCTGTTTAAGGGAGCACCCAGCATCCTCTTTAGAGCTTGCTAAAAGCTTTTCCTGCACCTCTTAAGTTCTTATAGACAGATGAGGAGTGCCTGACATGTTTGTCTTGCTACTTCACCTGCCCTTAAGTAGGCCACCTGCACCCCTGAACTGTGTTCAGTATAGAAGCAAAGCAATATTGGGGAATAGCATACTATGAAAATGCCTTTTTAGTCACAACCAGTTCCTAATTAAGTGCGAGATTTGTGTTTGGAATTTATGTAATAATGCAATGACAGTTTTCTCTTTTTTTGAGGCGGGGAGGAACAGACGACAATAAAAGAATATCAAGACCCACCTAATTTCCTGTCGTTCTTTCATCCATTCCAGTAGCACCTGCCTAGATTCTGCATCTTGATACATCTAAAAGTAAAAAAAAAACAAAACCAAGATGTTTGAATATTGAACATATCTGAATATCAGGCTAAATACATGATTTAATACTTATGAAGGTTGCAGTTTTACATCTCCTTTCATCAGAGAAAAGAAATACAAACAAGGAAATATAGCCAGGAAGTTGGCTTAGCTACGGTTAGGGTGATGGCAAGCCTAACCATAATCATGCTAGGCAACTACCTAATAAAATCACCATTTGGTCTATTTTACCTGCATTCTCTCCAAAAGTCCTGTAAGAGCCTGCTGCCAAGTCAAAGAGTGCATATATTGTTCTGTATTAATGATTCGGATTTCCGTCTCAAGTTCTGGAACAATGGCACCTGTCCTCCAACCATGCCGCAGCATGAGATCCTAAGAAAGAGGGAGGGAGGGAAGGGCATAGCATATGATACTGCGATGCAGCCTTGTAAATAAGCCCACAATACACATTTTAATAGTCCTGCCATACTGATAAATCAGTTCATAGCCTGAAGGAAAGAGTTTCTCATCCAGTTCTTACTCGCCAACAACAAGCAGGAAAACCACTATTCGTTGTTAGCTTTTCGCTATATCCTAAAGTCTACTCTTTTCTTTCTTACGCCATTTAATTTTTAAATAAACTTTAATCTTCTTTTAGCTTTATTAGTCCTTGAGGAGTGGCAGTCCGTAGGAGTGGAGAAGAGGGAGTGGCAATCTCTGGGTTGAACAGAGTGTGCTACAGAAATGTATGGTGGTTATGTTTTATTTACAAAAAAAGGAAAAATGCTTAGTAAACAAAATGCAGCAGTTGAAATATGTTTGTAGATGACAGCATTTGCAATCGCAGGTTAGGGAGTCTACTCAAGGCCAGTTCATTCCCAAAAGCAGTCAACCACTCATGCAGACTTGGTTTTATTCCCCTTAATGAAAAATATATATACCCTGCCTACCAAAACATGAAGATAGCATACAAAAGATACAATATACTCCAAAAACTATGATGTCAGATACGATAAAAGTACCCAATAAAACCATTCAATAAAAGCTCTGCAGAGTTTTTCCTAACAGCAGCCTCGGCAAGGAAATCAGCTTGAGTGTAACTGAGCCAGCGCACAATGTCAGCTGGCAGGCTGGAGCTCTTCAGATGTACATGTAAAGAGATATAGCAGGATAGAATCCTATGCATCGTTATTACAGAACAGGTTCTACTGACATCAGTGGGCCCTAGTATTTTTGACTAAGCATGCATAGCAATGGGCGCCTGTCCAGCAGAAACACCCTGCATCTACCCCCCCCCCATCCAATTTTCTGGAATGGTTCTTGCAAGGTGCAAGTGGTTGCTGCCAGAAGGAAATAGCCTCTCTGTTCACAAGGTATAAGGCAGATCCTGGCCAAGCAGAAAGGGAAGAAGTGGTGGGAGGAGAAAGCTCATTTTGCAAGTTGCCTTTAGAAAAATAAAGTTAAAAATAGTAGACAAAGTTGACACGGGGGGGGGGGGGAGAGAATCCAACAGTTACTTTTTAAACTGTTATTCTTAAAAATGGTTATATATGGACTGTGGTTTGGAAATGTGCCTTAAAATGGCAGACTAGAAGAAGAAAGTATTTGACCTTTTGCAATAAACTTGATGCTGGTATGGGTTTCAAATCAGGACTGGCTAAAAAGGAACCACCTATGCAATGGGAGTTGATCATGCTGAACAAGAATCAAAGCCATAGTGTGGGTGTCTTCCACAAATATATCCCAGAGCAACAATACTGAAGAACGAAGCTGTCCTTGGATTTTGGTAGCAAGCAGAGGCCACTAAGTAGCACTGAGATAAAATTCCAAGTGGGACTGGAGTACTTACTGCAAGGTCGCTGTACAAATGGTCACCAAAATAAAGGACCTTGGACCCACGCCAGCCTGTTAGCCGCAGAAAATCAAACAGATTGCCCTGGAAACATAAGATGAACAAAAGAATGTGAGAATAAACTTAAATATCTGGTTTCTTCTTGCAAAGAAAAACAGTGTGTGCCGGTCTTGAAAAGGTCAAAAAAATAAGTCTCTCACTACTTTGATTTTTCTACAGAGCCAAGGAAACAAAGAGAAAATATTTGTTCAGAATAAGCCGCTTATTAAAAAAAACATCCATGGGTAACAGCTTAAGGAGTTCTCACGGGAACTTTGTCAAATTAGGGGAAATGGGGACTTTGGAACGCTAGATTTATAATCCCATCATGCCTACAAATTCATATCTTGCACATTGTTTGTATTCAAGGAACCATTCCTAAATTTATAGACTAACTGATCCCTAAGTGTGCGGTGAGTTAAGTTCTTATCTGATTCAGCCTCTCTGTAGCTTTGTACGACAATCCACTGCTACTCCAATACTACAGTTGAAAAACTACAAACAAAAAGGGGTTGTATCCCGAAAGCAATGGGACTGATGTTAGTAATGATTAATTTCGGTCCCATTACTTTAAATGGGTCTGCTTTAAAGCATAGCTAAGTCATGATTCGTGTTAGTGATTTGCTACATGCTGAACATTAATTTCAAGATAGTCTAGGCACAATTTCAATATGCTACTCCCAGGGCCCTCAAAGTGGGACACAGGCTATCTTATAAAGGTACACTTACTTTTTTGCAGTGACCATTATCTGTTCCTAAGCTTCTCCCCATTGACCCAACTTCTGTAGGTTTTGACTGGGCTGTAAGGCAGATCTGTCCTCAGATATCCTAGCAGCAAAACACAGGCTGCTGGGTTCCCTCCACTATTACTCATGCTTCCTAATGAATCCTGGCATGACCAGAACTAGACTTCCATCATCAATGACGTCAATCCCAACCCATCACATTCAAATTCACGCAGGATGAATGAATGACATTTTTCGCTGTTTAACAGATCAACCCAATTCCAACTTTAGGAAACTTTCCCAACATTGGCATGCCTAGTAAGAATGGAGAAATGTGTTAATTTCAGTGGGAATTTGTTGTCAACCATATACGCACACACCAATAATCATCTCCCTAACTATGACAACCATTCAAATGTTTGTGCTGAGAAGGTTTTAACATATTGGATTCTAAGACAAGAGTCTGGTAATAAAGACATCTGGGAAAAACACAACTAGGAAACTGCGGGTCAAAATGATTTCCCTGCTGGGACACTTTTACCCATGTATTAGGTCACATATGGTACGAATATACAGAGCCTTCCTCATCTTCCTAGTCTCATCCAGACAGCATTCTATTAACAAATCCTGAAGATATTTAGCCATATTATGTTTTTTGGGATGATGCTACAGCCATTGTCCAATTGGCACCATATTGTTATGTCCGAAATACTTTGACATTATAATTCTGAAGGCCTGATTTGATCACAGCACTGCCTCAGAACCATTTCTGAATTTTAGAGAGCTCAACTGCGAATCACATAAAGTGGGTTACTAACAATTTTTCGTGGTATCTTCTACTGCTCAATAATCTAGCCTTCCTCAAAAGATTTTTCAAAGCCCTGCTAACTCCTAGTCTACCTGCGAACAAGACTACCTCGCCTACATATTAAAATAGGAAAACAAAATCTTGCTCGACTGTTTTCCTTCAGAAACAATGGGATGAAATCATTTCAAAAGAACAGGACAAATATGTTTATGACTTCAGAAGGGTAATTATCCACCTCAGCTTTTATCTTATGACATATTTGCACCACAGTTCTAAGAATGGGAGATTCTAAGAAAATGGAAATAAAGACGCTATGAAAAAAGTATAAAATTACAGCTTTTGAAGAAGAGTAGCAAATACCTTTTTCATGCTTGCTCACATACTTCAAAGTGACTCAAAAAAATTCTAGTATCCTTAAGCTAAGCCATGAAGTGATAAGATACTGTTAAGTAGTCTTACCTGTTTGTAAATTTTCCCCTTTTCCAGTTTGCTTATTTTATCCCAGTGAAGTGAACCTTTTTCATCCATTTTCCTGAAGGGTCTACAAAAGTCAAACAACTGCTGTTACAGGCCTGCAAACGAGTGAGTCTTGCTATGGAAACTTGAAGTAACATGACAAATGAGAAGTGATTCCTTAAGTCACTTTGTGTTAAATCATCATTAGTTTTATTATGTGAACTGTTCAAAAGTTTGTTAATGAAAGCAGCAGGAGAAAAGAAATTGGCCCATTTATTCACAACAGTTTGCATAATGAAAGTGTATGGTCTATTTTAAGAGAAAAAACAGCCACTGCATGCTTTCTAGGATGTTAGGGACTCAATATATATAACCACTTCAACACACATGGCAGCTGGGGCAGAGGAAAAGGTGTCCTAAAAATAGTTATTTGACTTATTGTACATGGATGCTTGACGTCAATGGCTTGCATTACACACAGTATTAAAGACTTCAAATACTCTGCAAAAGGCAGGGAATTAACATAATACATTTCTGTACAATTTGACAAACAAGCAGTTTTAGAAGAAGGAGCTTGTTTGGGTTGATCTCACCAGAATTTGAAAATGCAAAAAAGTAATTTGGCATCTTGAAAGGAAACCCACTACTGCTAATGAACAGCTGCTGTCAAAACATGGCAATTGCATACTTAATTCCTCTCTTTCCTCACCCCACCAGTCAGGATTCCTGCCCATAGCCTGACTTCAGGATGTTCCACATTCCTGGCTCTGCCCCCCTTTATCATCAACTAATGATGTGGGGCAGAGAAGCACCGAATCTGCAGTTGCCATTTTGTGTAACAGCTGCAAAGTTAAATGTAACATATAGTTCTGGTATACTCCAACCCAAAACATACTTGCGTCTATCAGTGAAGAAATTTGGCTTATCTGCTTGCACAATGACCATGTCGAAAAGGTCTCGCCAGTTCTTGCCAACCATGTGCTTCATTCCTTTATCACTGCAGACAAAAACAGGGAAAGGTTATTTCATTTAATCCAGTGTATGGTACTCTAGAGAAAGATTTCATTTTGATCTGATGAAAGACATGGATTACTTGCCAAGATTTTTTCTTTTTAAAAAAATTCTAACCTGCCTTCCTAACAGCACAGCAGGAACCGAGTTTTGTTAGGGCTTACTGTTCATCTACACAAAGATGTGGTCTACAAAATGATTTTTCCTCCCTTTACTCTGAATTCCAGAAGCAGTCAAGGCAATAATATAAAATTAATGTCATTAGTGCAAGGATTTTTTTGTGTGCAATGAAACTCTGCTTGGCTGTCCTTCTCTGTGCCCTCTAAAATTGTTCTGGTGGTTCTTCCCAACGGTCTAGAACGTTTTTGGGAGGGCATAATTCCATTGTGCAAGTGCAAATCCTTGAATTAATGGAACAAATGTACTGGATACTGCCCCAAGCCTTCTTACTTCTACTCTGGGTACCTCCAAAATGCAAACCAATTCCAGAATGGAGCCTTTCTCCATGCTCAGGAAAGGGTTGGGGTTTTGTCCTCAGTACTGTGCTAGGCTTCAGAAGCAGTCAAAAAGTAAGAAAGCTTCAGTCCGTTTACATGTGTTCATTAGGCTATCTTCAATACATACACTGTTCTTCATGTTCTGCAACTTTATTTATTTATTTAAGTAATTTATGTAGCAGTGTACAATGAGGTTACAAAAGAGAAAAATATTAACTATGAAAATCAGTAAAGTTTTCTTTAAATGTTTTTAAAACTGTTCACCAAGCACCTCAAGTTTGACAGGGTAGACCCCTGTCAGATCTCAAAGGCATTCCAGAGAACTGGGCCCACAATACTGAGCACACAACTTCTGGCGCATGTAAGCCAAGAGCAGAATTCAACTAAGTTGTTGTGTGCCCAGAACAAGGTCTGCTAGCACAATGGGCTGTATTCTCCCTCCTCCCTGCCCTGCATCCCCCAAATATGTCCTGGAGGAAAACCCAGAACAGACTTAGGGAGTGTGTGAGCGTCCCACAGGAGAAAAGTCTTGTTGTCCCTATGTTGAATTCCACTCCATATGTCAGAGCCACAAGGGTCAACTAACAGCAGCTCCCCTGAAGACCTGGGTGATCAGACAGGCTAGTTAAGGAATCAGGTGGTCCCCAAGTTGTTAAGGCCCTGTGAATTAAATTATTCTCCAATCCTTCCCTGCCTGAAGTTCCCCATGGCTTCTGAGTTCAGCTTGACAAGACCTCAACCATGCCTTTAGGCTAAAAGGTTCATACTGGCTAGTCCATTCGTGAACTAGGCTAGGAAGCCAGGACGGGTGTCACTTGCTGCATAACACATGCAGCGGCAAACATGCATTTGCCACCATATTACATGTGAAGAAGGCTTCAGCATTTTGAGGGCTCCTGCGGAGGTTTCTTAGAGAGGCACTTGGTAGATAATTCGTGAGATACATGGCTCCAAGTCATTTCCAGCCTAGATCAACAACAACAGAATAGCACCTTCAGTTCTGCGAATGCATGGATGAAGAACATGTTCCATTACCAAAGTCTACAAAAAACACCTATTATGGGAGAGTTGATTTTCTTAAAAAGGAGTTTACTATAGAGTCTGAAGGCTTTGGCCCATTACTATCTATTCGTTAGGTCAGTGTTTCCCAACCTTTTTTGGGCAAAGGCACACTTGTTTCATGAAAAAAATCTCGAGGCACACCACCATGCCAGATGGGGAAAGGTCACTTTTTACTTATGTAAAAAAAAATAAAAAAATAGTAACAGCATAGAAGGTAATGGTTAGGCTAGCATCCCTCTTCCAAATATGCTAGGTTTTTATTTGCAGGGACTGTTCTACATGGGAAAGCATTCAGCACTGTCATTCTCCCATCTGCCATCTGAATTGGTACTATTCTGGGTCAACTTACTCTGCTGCATGTGTAGATGAAAATGGCACCAAGTGTGGGGGAGGGGGCAGAACAGGTTTCAGGTACAGGATATTAAGCATACACGTACTTCAGATTGAACTGGTTGCTTGCTTTGCAAGTTTTCATTTCCCATATGACTGCCTTGGCAAGCGCAATACCTACCAGGCTCAACGCCGGTCTCGCGCTGCCGCTTCCCGCGCTCTCAAGGACCCGGGAGGAGGAAGGCGTGAAGGGAATCCCGAAGGCGCGAAAACCTCGCGCATGCGCAGGCCTTCCGCCTGCGACAGCCCAGTAGGCCGGCCGAAGCGAGCGGCGATGGGATGTGGGAGGGAGCTCGCTCGCCGCCCCGCATGTGCCTATGTGGGGCACGTTACAGCCCCGTGACGTCAGCGCCACGCAGGCAGCCAGGCAGGCAGACGGCGAGAGCCCCGCGCTGGGCGGCATCTCCTCGCCGCCGCCGCCCCGCCTCTCGCCGCCCGCCTCGCCCGCCTCCCTCCCACGGCACACCAGGCAATGTCTCGCGGCACACTAGTGTGCCACGGAACACCGGTTGGGAAACACTGCGTTAGGTTTCCTATAATGCATACAATGTTCTATTTTATTGCACAATCCTGCATGAAGATGTGGTGCATCCAGAGATCTAATCAGAGCCAATTTACTTTTCACTTTGGCACGTGTGGAAGCACCACACACCACCAGAACATTACAGAAAACAGGATGCTTGTATTTACCTTCTCTATCCCCAGCCAGCCCTTTCCTTTGGGCTGTTCCAGTAATTCAGATCCATAGCATGAGTTACTCATAGCAGGCAAACAGGGAGGGTGAGTTGGAAATATCAGAGGCACACAGACCATAGAGTTGAGTCCACATGCACCTATGCATACCAAGGTGGGACAACGAAACAGACCTGTGCATGTACCAGGACAGAACTGTGCCCTTAGGAATGATTACAATCACTTCTCAAATTTAACTTTGCAACCACAGAACTAGCAATGCAGTTTCTCCAGTTTCACAGTCGTGTACAATTCTTTGCTAAAACTTGCTGTACTTGTTTGTAATTGTATGATTACGTTGTTAACTGAACACCATCACCTGATGGTGAAAGCAGGGTAACAAATCAAATACACAAATAGATCCTCATGTTATTATAACAATAATAAAATCTTATCTTCCCACAATTAAAAATGTTTACATAAGAAAGCTGCTATCCAGATGGTCTGCACTGAACAATTACTACTGTCATTTAACATTTGCACATAAGCAACCATTTCATCAAGATGCATAAGAGATGATACTCACACAAAGCTGAAAGGACTGTTTGTGATAAGAAATAGTTTTTTGTTATGGTTAACCAGTCGATTTAGGACAGCATAAGTTTCATCTCCATGAAGAATATATTTTTCTGCAAGAAACAGATTAAGCTAAGCATAATGTAGAAATACACAACACTATGACAAAAAAGAAGAAAACATTTAGGCAAATTTCAGTTTGGTGGTTCAAAACCATTAATCTAAAGCCATTTGATGCCAGACAGTGTTCATTACTATTAAAAAAAACCTTAATCAAAGTTTAGAACTTAACTGACCCATGTCCTTTTCAATCCATTTGTACATCATTCCTTTCACATGGACATCTTTAATGGCATCCTAAAACAGCAACGAGTAGTTATGCATAAGTCTTAAACCTTGTATTGTATTATACAGCACCATCAATGTAAATGCCGCTTTATAAAGTAATCATCAAAAGAGAAAACTGTCAGGAACTTGACATATGATGTAGGAAATCTGCACCCAAAGCACTAACACAGTCTGTGTATCAGTGGACTTTGAAGGCACTGTGTGTGTGTGTGTGTGTGTGTGTGTGTGTGTAACACAGAGAAACCAAATGATAAGTAATTTCCATGAATCCACTGAAGTCACCGATACATGGGTATATTTAAATTTATAGTCCAAAGCAACTGTGATGCTAAAGATGTATAAGCAGAATTCTGCTTGTGTGGTCAGGTTCCTATAGGTGTTGAAAAAAAGCAGCTTAGGAGTATTACTGAAGATGACAAATGACAGAAGCAATGTACAAAGCAGAGTCATGACACCTTAAAGATGAAGTGGAATCCAGTCCACCAAAGCATATGCCGCAATAAAACATGTTAAGTCTTTAAGGTACCACAAGACTGGTGCTTTCGCTGCAACAGAATAACATGGCTGCCCCTCTGGAAAATGCAATATAGATATTCTCTACATTTCATGCTAATTAAAATAATAATTAATGGTTGCTTGATTTTTTTGGTCTCCTTTATTTATTTATTACTATTTGACAATGATACATTATGCTTGTGCAACACAACCCTCATATAAGACACGGGACTGCCAAAGGCAGAGTTTTCACCTATACCCTAAAACAGCTGTACTCACACTTATATCCTTGTAAAGATGAACTTGGTCATACTCAATATTGTGAGTCATGAAATAGTCAGTCACGGATGAAAGCAGAGTCATTTCAGGAAGGGAGAAGATGTCCATAAACTGCTTAATTGATGGACCCTGTCCAAAAGAGGAAACGCAATATAAAAACTGCTGTTTAACATAATGTACTTCTATAGGAAGTGGGAGTGTCTCACATTTCAGCTGAACACAGCGTACCCTCTGCGAATGCAATAATAGAGAGTTACTGAAGTTTTTGAATCAGAAGCTGTGGTTTTCCTCTCCAAAGCAATGAATCAAACGTGGCATGCATGTACAGGAGTCAGAGACTTACTGTAACTAGGCAAGTATGAGATGATTTTAGAGACTCTGGTAAACAACACTGTGAACATGGATACTTAACTGGCATGCATCTAATTCTCTCAGGATTTGTGAAAGATTAGCAAGCCCCCTCTTTTTCCATCAGCTTTGGGACTGACGTAAAGAAACACCTATCTGCTGATGTCTGCTTTTTTAAGCTACTATTATGTTGTTGAGGTTGTTTTACTGCTGTCTTGAGCTGCCTTTCGCTCACCTAATGGTCTCAAAAGATGGGATATAACACACACACAAACAATAAAACTGCTTCAGCGGCAACTTCATATGGCCAAGGAATACAAAAACAAATAACATTACCAAATTTACCAAAGTAAATTAATTAAAAATCCCACTCAGGAAACAAAATCATTCACGTTATTAAAAACTGTAATGTTGTAAATAATTATGTATTCATTCCTTGGTATTAATATACCTCTTTAAAGGAACTTCGCTGATCCATTAACCTTTGATCTACAAATTATATTCAAAATTGGATTGGGTTTGGATTGGATATTTTTAACTGTATAATCAGTTTATATAGTCACTTCTGTATAGAAAGGTGACTGCACTCACGTGTTCACCATTTCACTATAGCAACTGAACAGAGGCTTGGTTTATAGAGAGATTGCACACACATAGGTACAGCAAATCTTTGTCATGATGCAAGGGGATAAACCTATTGCATAGTATTCACATGCTATCAGGCATGGAAAAAACATAGTAGATAGAGGGATAAATCATTGATTAGCTTTTGATTTGCATGGGACCATTGTGGGGACAGATTAGTAATGGTCAGGAATGTATATGTGTTATTGTATAGAACAAAAAAAAAGTCTTTTCCCCAATCTTTTGAGGCAATACAGCCCAAGTCTATTTGAAGCACTTGGATTTAGCTGTATTAAAACAAGCTAAATGAAATAAAAATAAAATAAAGATAAGTACCCTAGATTGAACTGCACTGACATGCAGGATATGAGAAAGTATCAGTGATCTCAAACTCTGTGCTATCATGAACCTCCAGTGCCTAGTCTGGTCACTAAATTTTCTGGTCACTAAAAGGGTATAGTAAATAGTAGGATACTACTGTACTTGGTGATTTGTTTATTTCAAGAAGTAGTTCCCAATTTCTCAGGTCTTTAAAGAAATGGGAGTCTCTAGAAGTGGCAACAATGACAGAGACAAAAATCTGTTCTCTTTTAGCAGCTGAACAGTACGAAACAAAAAAACAACAACACAAAAAGCCAAGACTGAACTACAAATTAAAGCCGTATGTGGCAGTCTGTTAACAACTGAAAATTATTGAAATATGACCTTTCCTTTCATCTGACTAAAGGAATAATCTGCTTTATAATACAGATTATGCTAAGAAACACTTTTATTAAACAGAAATCAGATACTAACTGCCATATGGCCAGGGGGCTGGTATCGTTGCTGAGTGAGCAAAACAGCTACACCATAATGACCTTAACTAGACAAGACCTAATTCAACAGAACTCACCTTCCAACTATAATGACATCAACAAATTATTTCTGGCCTGTCAGTTGGAAGGGACTTATGTACACTGTCAATGCACACACTAGAGCAATAAACTAATCAATACCACGTTATCAGACCATTCAAGCCCTACCTTCCTTCTTTTTAGGCTTCTGACTTGCTAAGCTAACATTATTCTACCAATATCTTGTGTTTTTTTAATGCATGTATCATCTCCAATGCTTCCCATATTTTAATCAGATACTTTTGATTTCTTGATGAAACCCTTAAAACAATGTAATAAAGCAGCCTTAAATATGTTCAAAGGACCCCAGGAGGGGAGATAATTATTTTAAATAAGAAAGGCCAATGAATAGTTTGCACTAGTGGGAGCCAGAACTGCAGACCTAGAGGTTACTTTAAAGTATAGCAGAACATGGAATATCTGCTTTAAGGTAACTGCATATTATCTTAATGGAGGAAGAGGTCAGGGAAAGAAAAAAGTATTGAGAGAAGCCAAGGAAGCTAGAATGATCTTTGTTAAAACAGAAGGGATTCTCCCTGCCAGCAAACCACCACCTACAAGGTTTTAGATTAAAAACAGACAAATACTGCATAGGAATAGATGTTTCTTACTCAATCCAAATGCGAAGAAAAAATGTACTGTATAGTTAAAAGGTCTTTTTAAAAATCAATGTAATTTAGTTCTTTCTTCAAGCAATTATAAAAAACCTCATGGGTCAGAATTTCCCTTTTTTGTCATCACATCATATATCCATGGTGTAT
The DNA here is from genome assembly GCF_964188305.1 of Podarcis bocagei. NCBI lineage: Eukaryota > Metazoa > Chordata > Lepidosauria > Squamata > Lacertidae > Podarcis > Podarcis bocagei. Next base: position 56,432,336 of record NC_138126.1, on the reverse strand, counting down.
GAGACAACAGTGTTTGCTTTAGATATGGTTAATCTACCATTGAGCAAACAATTCTCTCTCAAAACTTTCCTAACTCACAGAGCTGTCATGAAGGACAAATAAGTCATGTTTAACCATGGTGTGTAATGGGTTTTGGTTTTTTTTGTTTTGCAAAAAGCTATATAAAGCACCAAAAATCTGTCTACTGCAACCATGCTCTCTATCTTTTAAGATTTCACTGAACATCGCTCCCATTAAAGCATATCTCCACAGCTATTTTTTTATGACATTACAATTTACAGGATGGTGAATACCGTACATCTTTTGATTGTACAGTATGATCATGTAAAACACGTATTAGGCCCTGCTCCCACGAAGATAGAAATAAAACTGAATTATCCCTAGTATGCAGGAATAATTTGTACCAACTTTTAGGAAATTGTTAATGGATGAATACACACACCATTTACCGGCCTTTCCCACAGACCTGTACTCAATGAGGGCAAGGAAACATGAAGACATGACTGCACTGTTGAAGGAACCTCACAGAAACAGAAAAACTTCTCTAGAAAAGGCAGCTGTTCTGCAGATCAATTGGCAGCAAACAACAGCTTATACATCTCTACCGACGGGTAGGCTATGAATGTAATGCCCTTTAGGCACACATCCCCCCTTCCAAAATTAATGAGAGATTACATACTCTCATGAAGTGAGGAACAGGGTACTAGTCCAGCTCAGGTCAGGAAAAGGGATTTTTGATCCTCTAATATATAGACCGACCCACTCTGAAATGTATCAGGGCTTTCTTGCCAGTCATCTCTCTCAGTTGTCAGATCTCCCTCATCCTTTCAGAATCCTAGTATTTGAGAGGGTGGGAGTCTGGTTAGACTGGAAGAACAAGGAGGGCATGTTCTTTCCCATTCAATGCATCCTCAGCACACTGCCTTGCACCAGGGAAGTGATCAGATTAGCAGAAGTCAGCTGCTTAAAGACAGGTTTCTGGCATTTCACAATCTTCTACAAATGAGAAGGAATCCAGCTGAGGAGCGTACACAAATGTTTTACTGTCACAAAACTACTTCTGGACTCCACTGAAATGTAACATATTGTATCCAACCAAGTCACCCCATTAATGGAAAAACTTCTGCCTATGCAAAGGAACTTCCTCTACACCCCTTGAGCCCCTTTACCCAAAATCTTGTTCTGGTGTCCTTCCAACCTTCTGGATCAACTGTGGAGAGGGGGACATGGGAAGACAGGAGGAGTCCTTCTTGGATGAATTTGCTGAGTACAACCCAATGTGTTACATACAAGTATTACTTCTGTTCTAAAGGTGTGTATTGCACGTCTCCCTGCCCAGTGGGAGAAGGACAATGTATTTCAAAAATTGGAACTAGGGAATTGTTCAAATGTTACTTTATCTGTGAACCTTAATGCATAAAAAATGACGAGAAGGAGAGTAAGGCAACACTTGCACCAGAAAAGCCTATGTTTATCTGAAAAGCCTATGTTTATCTCATTGACCTTGAGGAATGAGTACACAAGCCTGAGATTTGCTCATGATTTAGCTGTGCACAGAGATTCAGAGAGTGACGTAGTGTCTGAACTGTCTCCAAGAGTAACACCATTTCTGAATAAATGCAGAGCGTCAAATTACAAGTCTAGAGAAAAATATTTTCTTTTAATAAGTTGCTGTTAAGTCCTTCGAAAAGGAACACTATACAGTGAGTTGGGGTGGCTATCTGGTAGCTTACAGATCCTATCTGGCCATTGAACAACTTCATCTGGTCCTCTGCAGTGCTACTAAATTGCAATAGTGTTGAAAAACAACAACAATCTTAGATTTGAAGGGTTGAAATGGTTGTAAAAACATGCAAGAGATCTAATCTCCATATTAACACCATGGCTGTTGGGGCTTTGTATAAATATGCTGACAGATACCCAGACTTCTGGAATACTCATTGGAACAGCAGAGCCCCAGAGATGACCACTCCCAAGAACGATGAACAGATGCATAAGTACTATGCAAAAATATGAATAATTATTCAGCATTGCTAGTAATAATACTTAAAGTGCTCCCTAGGTGGTCATATCTGGAGTCATCCAGTCAGCCAACAAATTTAAGATTATTTTACAAAAGTCAACCAGACTCACTGTCTCCCTGACAAATTGTTCACATGCTCCTGAAGAAACAGTATGTTTAAACTGGCAAGCGCTGCCTTTTCACACTTGGAAGAAATCACTGGCATTTTCACTTAATTCCTGCATATTGGATTTCTCAGTTATTAAGACGAGCCAAAGCCCCATTTTATTAAATGGTCAATAACGAAGCTTATGGTACCTTGCCGTAAAAGTCACTCATCTGGTATAATGGAATATGCTGGGTCCCGCCATACATTTCAATGACCTCTTCATCAGGCACTGGTTTCAGCCCTCTATAAGCAAGTTAAAAGACTGAATGTCAACCTCAAGTGAGATAAATGCCAGAAAGGAGAAAAAGGACAGACTGGAATTAAAGTCTATTTCTATCACAGCATGGGCCTTTCAGCTGCCCCAGAATCAAAGAAAGCAGAGATTAAACTTTTCACAGGTCATTTATAAATTGGTAGCCAGCTGTGTTCACTTCACTGAGAATCATTTCTGATTGGTTATTCTGTGCAACATTTTTTAAAAAGTTATATAATAGGTATGTGCTTTGGAAGTGCAAATCAACCAACATAGCTCCTCTTGGTTTTATCACCATGTTAATAAAGGTTCACTGTATTCTTTTATGAGGAGTGTTAAATTTCAGGTGCTTCAGCATTGACCCAAGATCCTTCAATGATTCAACTCACTGCATAAAGCAGTAGTGTCTGAATATTATCAAGCATCTTTTGAAGTAGCTTCTGAATCATGCAGGACAGCTTCATATAATGTATAGACAACAAACTAAATAATATTTCTCTGAAGGAAATTAAGGAAACAAAATATAATAATATGATACTGTGTAAAAAATAACAAATGAGACTTAAGTTTTTTTGAGAACAATCAGAAGTTTATTTTATCCTTCTTACTGTCATTTTTTATTTCCTTTTCCTTTTTATTTATTTTTTGTTGTATTTTTCTTTTTCTTGTGTAGTGTTCATGCATAAACAGTAATATGGCAAATTGTTTTCTAAATATGTGTTGAATGTTTAATAAAGATTTATAAAAATTTTGAAACAAAAAACAAAAAAGTAGCTTCAGAATCATACAAGACAGCCTCATGTTTCATTGTTTTTCAGCTGGAATGCTTTTATTACAATTGTATCAAAAGTGACATTGAAAAGGACAAGGTATATGGAGCTAATAGAAGGAACCAGAGAATCTACACACACCAAAGTTATTAACAAAACGAAAGTTGGCTAAACGAAGAATTGAGTCCAAACCCATGTGAGTCTATAGGATACAAAAGGAATTTAAGCTCTCCTCGGCTAAGCCAGTGTTCTTGGTATTGTATCTTAAGAAGTTATTCAGCTGGATTGGACGGTTATGTGGTTGAGACAGCTGGGCAAAGTAATGGGATACCACGACAGTTGCAAGAGAAAGGAGAATAAGTGTCAGTGGAGCCCGGGCACAATGGCAATAATTGCTTCTCCAGGGGAGAATTTCCACTAGACTCTGGTTCAAAGATGGCATAGCTCGTACCTGCTGCCTGCCCCCTCTCCCTGCATTACTCACAAAATTAAAACCTATTCAATCTAACTGGCAGATATGCATGCACAACAGGACATCATTTTTGTGCATTTTGCAAGGCAATAACTACAATCAGTTACTTTTGATAAATAAATAAATGATTAAACATTCACTTCGAACATCATGTTCTGAACTTTTGACTCAGCTCTTAATTGACTGCTACTGGGTTTTCTTTTTTTATGCTCAGAAAGGATCTTTCCACACAACTTCACTAATGAATGTGGCAGTTAAGCATATTTATCAGGGCGGGATGCCAGCTTCCTTTTTTAAACCGTTGATGCAACTTGTGACGTTTCAATTTCTTAGTGAGGGACAGTGAGATAAGGAGAACATCCGACTTCAGTAAGTCTTGCCAGCGTGTTCTGCCTGCACTGACTTAAGTCACAGACCTGGAATTCAATTGTGTAAACAAGAGTTTAATCTCTGCCAATAAAATATAATTAGGCTTTCACTCCTACTACATGTGGCCATTAAAATGCTGCATCAAAGCAACAAGCTTTAATAAGAGCAAACAAAAGGCAACAGATCCAGAAAGAGAATGTACATGTACAGAGTTTGCATTTTAATTTGCCTTATATTCGCATATATTTTAAAAGAGATGGAATTCAACTCACTGATATGCAGTACCCAACTGAACATAGTGGAAAGCATCAATCTTCATCAGAAGGCTCTGAAAGATAAGCAGACCTTTACTGAGAAGATCCTCTGTATATTTTACTCATTCTGCAGAACCTAACATTAAAAGAAGTCAGTCCTACCTAAACTGATCCTCCTATTGTAACGCATTCTTAAATTCCACTCACAGATCGCTAGTCATGCCTTCAGGTGCTACTAAACCCCTCTGTCCCTGCAGAACAAAACCACCACCACACCAAGCACATATAGCAAAATATAAAGCAAGAGCCTTCTACTGGTTACCATTGGGCATGGAGGGAAATTTGGAGGTATTGTAGAAGTTATTCAGAAGAATCCTACGGTTGTTTGGTGACAACCCTGGTCCTGATGGTAAAATGTAACATTTGCAAAAGAGACAGCGCAAGTAAACACACTTTCAACAGAGTGTCTTGAATGGCAGCCTAGCTGTGCTCCGCCTCCAAAGTCACAACAGCCAATAGGATTCCAACTAATTCAAGGACCAATCTGAGCCCCAGCCAGGGAACAGACAGCTCACATAAGACACACAGCATGAAGCCACACTGTCTGGACTCATAGCTAGAGAGCAAAGAGCACACATATGGGAATTTGGTTATGGAGAACTCGGCATACACTCCTACCCAGCAGCTTAAGGGCAGGGAGGAGACAGGTAGGTGAGGATCACTTGTCTTCTCACCCCCCTTAAGGAGGAACTTTGCTTCAGAATTACACACAGCCACTGGGAACTTTAATTCCACTTCTGCAGTTATGAGTGAAAGGGCAAGGCACTCCACACATGTAAGCAAGGGAAGGGGAAACCGAGGAGGAAACCATGTCTCAAAGCATAACTCTAAAGGCACCATCCATTCCTCCTCACTGAACACAACATAGAAATAAATGGGCATGCAGAACATTCAAAACACTTACGTGCTTCAGGTTCCCCCTGTTTGAACAGTGTACTTGCTAAATAAACTTTTCATACTCAGCAGATTGGCACATAACTGCACGTTTGCCAAGAGGGCTCCTGTTGGCAACAACTCCCTCAATACTCAAACATATACTATGCAATTATCAGCAAAGGACACTGGGAGCACAGGGATCTCTGTTGGAGACTCTGGGCACTTTATTCTGTCTTTTCTCACTGAGGACCAGACATGCATGACTTATTTTTCCTTGCTGGATGGAGGGGTAGGAGGAGGAGAGAATGTGATATAAGCAGAAAAGTGTTCTATGGCAATTCCTTACAATACTGAACTTCAAGTTTTTTAAAAAGAAGTATGTTCAGTGTTAAATCTCTGACCTTGGTAGTTTGGAAGCTATAAAATACTTTCCAAATCCTTTTTTAAAAGTCATCTTCTCTAGCCCCAAGACTCCTCAGCTGAGGGTGATTGATAGTTCTGTGCAAATATCATATGGGTTTCATATATTATTGTGTTCTATGTATTTGACAAGCTAGCTGTCTGGCCCCAGTCCAATGCTTGTTAAGTTGAAACTAATGCCTTGTATGCAGAAGCCAAAAGGATGAAGGAAGGAAATTACACCTGAATAATCCTGGCCCCATAGGAACACCATACTGTTATATTAACCAGGCTTTTATGATATGTTTATTTTTTAATCTTGCTGTCCCATTAAGAACACAGTTGAGCACAACACACATATATCACTTTTTTAGGGTGTATATGAGGAACTTCCATGGGAAACTAGAACAGCACTGTAGAATTGTAGGAGCAATTGTAAATTTGCATGCTATATAATGGGGCTGCCCTGTTTATCTTGTTTTCATCTATGCAGACACTCATGCTTCACATTCCACTGGATTAAAGACTAAAACGCCCAACCTCATAAAATTGCCCAAGTTTCTCTTCTGTTATGTATGTGTGGAAAGACACCCTCCCCCTTTAAAACACACACACACACACACACATATTTATATATGCCAAGTGCATGAAGCAATAATGTGCGCAAGTTAAATGCACACAAGTTGCAAATTACCTGTAGCTACAAGACAAAGTCTGAGGAGCCTTGATAGCTCAGTTGGTTAGAGTGTGGTGCTAACACACCAAGGTTGCAGGATTGATCCCCTTATGGGACAGCTGCATATCCCTGCATGTCAGGGGGTTTGGACTAGATGATCCTCAGGGTCCCTCCCATCTTTACAATTATATGATTTCTAGCATCACTACAACATAACAGTATCTTACATACTATTAACAGTGTTGCCCAGCAAACAAAACAAATCCCTTAATCTTCCCCAGGTATTTTGCTGACAAAGATGTGAAAGAGTCTGTACCAACACCCAGCTTCACCTCCTTGACAATGCAGTGCACTCTGGCAATGCTCCCAAGTCAATGTGTGATTGGTCAAGTCACCCAAAGGGCTGCCTGCCCAAACACTCAAAGTCATTGATAATTACACTTCTTATTCTAAGGGTAGCCATGATTTTTCAGCAGTCATTAGCTCACCATGCACACAGATATTTCCAGTGGGCATACAACTCACAAGCTCCCTTGTTCGTCTCTATGAATACAGCAAGCTAACACATGAACAAAGACTGAAGTTGTATATCTTACCTTGTGGACATCATAGTGAAGCCCTCTTATGGCAAATCCAGGAATGTATTCATATTTTCTGAGTCCTTCTGGGTACTACAAAACATTCCACTAGAAAGCATCAGTATGTTTTGTCTCACAGGGGTGTGTACTACATTATATTCAGGTTTTTTTGTTTATCCAAAGACCAGTAGAAACCCAGAAGACCCAGAATGTTGGACTACAACCTGGGAGACTAAGGTTCAAATTCAAGCTCAGTTACAAAACTCAAAGGATGATCTTGAAACAGTTATTGCCTCTCATTCTCCATCACTCACAGCATTGTTGTGATGATAACATGAAAATTGGGGAACTATGTACATCATTTTTAGCACCTTGCAGAAAGGGAGGATACAAATAACACAATATACAATTAAAATAAAACAGGAGACAATGGCTTGGTTTGAATAAAATACTAACATATGGTTAAATTAGCATTACAAAAATTATTCTCAGTGAGCCTGGACTTGTGCACTCTGCCCTCTAGTGTGACTGTGTGGATGACTTTGGAAGTTTCTGCTTTAGATTACCCACAGTTTAATGTGCCAACCATACACTATACTGTGGTTTAACCTAACTACAGTTAGCTGAAATAAGAGAGATTATTATTAATTATACCGTCCTTCACCCGAGAATCACAGGGAGGTTTACGATATGAAAACACAAAAATACATAACAAAAACAAAAACCCTTACAGTTTAAAAGTCCACAGATTGTTCACTTAGCCAAAGACTAATAAACATAACACAGGTGCCAGGCAAGCCTCCCTGGGGAGAGCACTCCACAAACTATGGTTTGGAGTTGGCTTTAACTAACCGTAGTAAGATTAACCACAGTGTGTCTGGATTCAGACAACATGGCAAGTGGCAATTAATTTAAAATGGAAGTGAAAGCTTTTAAACACCTAGTTGTGACTGTAGGGTGGGGGAGCTTAGTATGTATACACCTTTGACACCTGAGCTTTTTTTGACTGCATGTTCTGTAATTGTTAAGCTTTAAATCTGTTTTTAATGTAATACTTTTCAATTATTGTAACATGATTTGGGCCAAAGTGTGGGCAATAAATTAAAATCATAATCCATTTTTGGGAATGGCTACAAGGGGAAGAGTGGAAGCATTTATTTACCTGTTCAGCTAACTACATTTGCTCTTATGAATTAATCTGGATAAACTGTGGTTAGGGTTAACAAACAATCTTCAAACCATGGTTAATGATCCTTAATCATAGTCAACACTAGCTACAGTTTGTCCAGGTGTGGTCTAAACAAATACCAGTTAGTTTAAAAAAACAGTAAATGTTTCCAGTCTCCTTGTGGCTGTATCAGAGGACATGGGGGGAGTGCAGGGACTCAAGGCTTGTGAATATAATACTAAACACTTGTTTATTATTATTTGTGAACTAAGCTATTATCATACAAAAGGTGTGGAAGAATCTGTTCTTGCTATTTATTTTATAAGCCCCAAACAATCAGTAGAGAATTATGTACACGCTGGTCTAAGGATCGTTTCCATACTGTCCCGTCATGCCCTGCTACAAATCAAGTGGATAACATCAGCATTTGGTAACTAGGCAATAAACAGCAAGAATAAGGTACATTACCTTAAACTGTTCAATTAAGATGTCTCTGGCAGTGTTGAATATCATAGAATGTAACAAATTTGAATATTGCGCTAATGTGTAATCATAATCAAAGCCATAGATCTCCACATCTCCCAGACTGATCTCATTATTTGCATAAATAGCTGCTGGGTTAAGAAGACTGCAGACCCCTGGTGGGAGGAGATCTGGAATAAAATAAAGGGGGGGGGGTAAGAAAAAATAGCCTTTAAGCTTTTGTTCCGATACCATGTAGAGTGAGGATGCTGCCCTGAACTATGAAGTTCCTGTTACTACAGTTTTTAGAGATGCTCCTGTATTTTTATATTCAGCAGACTATATAACTAGAGAATTGTGTTCTTCTCTTTCTTGAGATAGTGCTAGCACCTATTTGCATCACAGTGGAGCTTAACCTGGAAAAATAAGAGTACTCTACAATAATTGTTTCAGGACAGATATGACACATGGCCGCATTGTTCCCAGGGACAATAGGAGGCTCCACAGACAAATGTTTGAACCAGCCCCAAGTTAGAGAAACTCACAACACTTAGGAGTTGGAAATGTAATGCATAGTCGAAAGATGTTTAACACATTTGGTGGAGATGCCTTTTGATAGAAACAAATGGTTGATGACAGGAATTAACATTGATTTTGAACTCTTAAAGACTATGGGCATATGAAGATTCTCTAAGCAGCACAAGTCTAGAAATTCATGTCATTGTTTATGGTATGAAATAGCTTTACTGGTTTTTGCTGAAGAACAGTAAGGTTGCTTGCTGAATTATCTTGAGAAATTGCTTATTTCACCTCATATTTGAATACATATCACAATGCTCTAAGATAGAATGAATAGAATACACATAACAACTGTAGTAGGCTTCATAAAACTTTTTTTAAAAAAAACAAAACAAAACTGTAGTAGACTGCTTGATGAATTTCCAAATTGTTTTAAGCTTGTGGAAGAAATCACATTCACATTTTTTATGTTTAATGTTTCCATGGTGAAATGTGGAATATCTCTCTGAATTTGAAGGGAAAATCTGGATTTCCAAGAGCCCTAAAGTTGTGTGTAGTACTTATAAAATCATCCAATTAGGATCACTAATTTCAGTGTGAAAAATTAAATATTGTTTGGAATAACAAATTATTAGAAACAGTAAAAATTCTCTTCTCTCAATCACGTATTATTCTGAAAATTTTGACCATCACCAGCCCAAAGCCATTTAATATGTGCTTTCCTAGAGAGCCGTAGCTAGGTGATCTTGCGCCCCTGGCAGAACCGTTCAGATTGCGCCCCCTAGCCATGGACAAATTGGCTCTTCTTTCCACCTCTCCTCCATCCCCCCCTCCACCCATTCAATTCACCCTCTATTTAAAACCATTTCTTATGAGGCAATAATTTATATTTATATTTATGAACATATTTTTAGCCAATTTTTGCGGGGGGGGGGGGGATCGCCTGTGCCCCTGCGGGGGCCCACCTTACCCCACTCTAGCTATGGCCCTGCTTTCCTATTCTATATGGATTGATACAATGCTCTATTGATTTGGATAGAATTATGCAAGTTTTTGAATACTAACAGAACCACTTCAATTACTACTGAAGCTAAAAGTATGCCAATGTCCAAATAAATATAGGTTGCCTGATACAAATAAGCTACTTCCTCAAAACACCATGCAGCATTTAGCTTCCCAAAGTAGGGAAAACAAAATGCTGTGAAAGCAGCTAAGCTTAAGCAACACTGAGGACTGAAGGAAGCAAACACTTCATCACACAAGATTTAACACAACACATCAGCTTCACATTCCTAGTGCTCTAAAAAAATATTTGCTCTCCAGCAATTTATTCTAAGTGGCCCTGCTTGATTCCTCAGGACTACTGCTATCTAATGAGAAAACACCCCCCAAGTGGGAACAAGTTAGCTTCCGAAGACATTGCTACCATTAATATGCAAATGGAAACACCACAAGACAACTAACTTCCCAAACTCATCACTACAGATTTGCAGTTGATCCTTAAGTCACACAGCACCCAGGTTAAAAAGGATTAAGACCAAGCTTGTTTTGTTAACTGATGTTTTAGCATATTGTCTTACATTTTTAATATAAGAAGCCAAGTCCATTGTGGGAAAAACAAAGGTTCCAGCAAATCAGACTTATCATAAGCCACGGAAGGCTCAGCAGGAGCACTGGGAGCTTTTCATTTTCTTCTCCCCTTAGCCATGTTTATGCCTTTCACTACCCTCCTTCCCATAGCTCATTTCCATTTCCTCCCTTTCTTTCTCTTTTCCTTTTCCTCCCTCCAGTTTGAACCTTAAAGGCTCCTTCCCACCTACCTCGCTCTCTAACCAACTCCCACAGGTGCCTCTGAACTATGCATGTGGATTACTGTTAGCGTCTATTCAACTAAAATGCTGTTGGGGGGCAGGGCAAGCTGAAGTGCTGAGGGCCACTGGTGGCCTCTGGCCCACTACCTTAAAATGCTGCCTAGTCTGCTTAGAGCAAGAAAGGTAAATGCTTTGAACAGCACTCAGAAACCACCCAGGAACCAGGGGAGCTGTTTCAAAATAGATGCTATCTGCTCCCTGAAACTGATACTTGTCAATAATCTGGCTGTCACATTCTGAATTCCCTCAGCTGAAGTTTGCAAAAGCACTTCAGGAGCAGCCTGAAGCAGAAACCCAATCTAGAAGTTACAAGCATGCATAACAATGGTCAGGGAACTATTCCCCATGAGGTCCCAAAGTTTGGAAATCAGCCAAAGCTGGTTTAAAAAAAAAAAGTCTCCACTGCTCCCAATCCACCATACCAGCACCTTCAGTCAGACTTCAGGCTTAGGGAACTAGCTTGTTGTTACTAGCTCTACTAACTGGAGCCAGGTGTAAAGAATTCTCAGTTCAGCAGTTTGTTTTGGATACCATAATTGAATGGAACTCAGTTCTTCTACAATTTGGGGATGGTCTACCCGCATCCCCAAACTATTCATTTGAGGAGCATAATTTAGGGTCATTCTTAGTTAAACAACTATGAGTGAGAAATCCTTGATAACCTACTTCAGATCACCCAGAGAGCTGTCCAACTCTGTCTTAAGGAGGTATGTAACCCCATTTACAAAGTCTCTCCAAAAGGGATCAGAACATCTGACCCGAGTTTCAGCTTGTTTTGCGCTTATCCAGCTCACCACCAAACTGAATGAAACTATTATCTTGAACCTTTTCATTCCAGGTTCTGGTCTGGTTTCAGGACAGAATTGGCTTTGGTCACCCTGACAGGCAGGGCCAACCCACTACATGATTTTGACACCTTTGGTGGCTCACAAAAAGGTGCCCTCTCCCCACCAGGGAAAAAGGGGTGAAGATTTCCACCAGGAACAAGGGAGGAAATAAATATATACATTGGGATTTGCTGCTCCTGTGGATCCTGCCACCTGAGGTAGTTGGCTCACCTTGCTTTATGGGTGGGCTGGCCCTCCTGATAGGTGACCTTTATTGGAAGAGGGAGAGGGGGAATTGCAGCTCTGTTACTTTTGCTTGATCCCTCAACTTTCAGCTGATGAACACGGGGTGGTAGTTGAAGGCACTGTACTGTATTCGTTCTCTTCCAAGCTGTGGGGTAGGTTCCTGAGAACGGTACTAGGTTATTGCCAGGTGACAGAGATACAATTATGCTGCAGGGTGCAACAAGTATCAAACATACAAATAAACTCAACAGTTTACTTGGATTTTTAAGATTAGAACTTTTGTAAATATTTCAATTCATGACAACTCAACAACATAGACTTCCGTTGTTTAAATTTTATGGGGGGAAATGAAGGTATTGAAAAAATCTTAACATACTGCACCACTTTTAGCAATCTGAAGAGCTGCATGCCCATTATTTAATAGATGGTGATAGTCTATTAATTACAAATTTGAAACTGCCCAACATGACTGATATTGTATCAGCTCATCACGTTGTTATTTATTTTTATGAACGTGCATTTTTAGACTGCAGATTTTCTATGGAAAAATATAGCACTGTAAAATTTTCCACCTCATATCGCTGGGTTTTAGAGTAAATGAATCCGGTATTTTTTTACATCTGTTATCTTGAAATTGTTGTCCCAGCTAGTTTCTTCCACTAGCATTTAACATACTTGGCAATGGTAAACTACTGATTATGACTTTGCCAAGGGGACACTGAGCACGTACCAGAAATACAAAATGGTTTCAGATGTAGACGTTAACAATGCATCATATAGGATATGAAAGGCCCTAAAGTGGGCAGATGAGAACTTAATAATAATCTTATCTATCTATCTATCTATCTATCTATTACAAGAATACAGTAGACTAGATGCTGATATCTAAGTGATTGAAGGAACTCAGCTGTATACTAACATGTGTCCCATATGATCCAACTTGCTTTATGCCCTTCTCATCTGAGCAAACATCTATTCTCAAAAGAGTATTTGAAGCCATTCTAACTTTGGAAGGCTGCGGGTCTAGAAAGTCCTGCTTGCTCTCTACAGTGACAAATGAGTATCTGATGAAACATGTTGGACAAACCAACAAAAGCAATCAGATGGGATTCTGGCCACACAGCTCCCTGGCGAAATTAGAACACAGCTACGGTACTGCACTCCTTTTCATATAAAACCAGGCTGCGAACAGCTTAATCGGAGGGCTGCCAACGGGGCTAACGATTTGCAGTGGGGCAGCTGGGGGAGGAAGCATTGCAATTCATCACCATCAGGTTCCACTTCCACAAATGCATCAGGCAGACAGTCAAATCTCCCATCCCGCGTGGGAAGGCTAATAATAATAATAATATTTTGGTTACCGTAAACCAGCTTTTTCATCTCGTGGTACCTGGCCCAGAGATAGGACTTGGTGTCGACCCCTTCGACGGGGCTGCCCAAAGGGGCAGTGGCTGCATGGCTGGAGTCCCCGGCTCTCTTGACTTTGCCGTTCAAGGAGGGCGGCGGCGGCGGCGGCGAGTGTCCCGCCGACTGGTGCTGGTGGGCCCTCGGCTGGCTGCAGCCAGCGCGCCTGTCTCCGCTGCCTTTGGAGGCGCAGCTGTGAGTGGAAGCGGCAGCGGCCACCAGCTGGAGACCGACTCCGCCGCTCTTCCACACGCTGCCGCCTGCAGCCTTGAGTCCCGCGGCAGCCATGGAGCCTCTCCGGGGCGGCAGGACGTGAGGGGTTAAAAGGGCATAACCTCAGAGAAGCACGAAAAGGCCACCTCAGCCCCTCGCAGTCCCCTGCTCTCTGCTCCGGCCACTGGCCGCGCGACGCGACTTCTACAGCCGCCGCCGCGCAACAGCCAGCCAGCCAATGGAAGCGCAGCCAAGCTGGCCAATCCCTGGCGCCCCATCAGTAGAGACCCCTTGCGAGGAGGAGCAGGCGGCGGGGTCTCCGAACCCAGGCGCTGCGCGGCGACTTGGGATTTGTAGGCTGAGCGAATCTTTTCCTCGCGGCCTCTCTCAGAGTATTCGAGGAGCCAAGGACTACCACACCCGTGAGCCCTTTCGCCCGCCCCGCTGGAAGGCATTTAAATCATTCAGTGCGGCGATGTTTTCCAAAAGACTGCGCGCTTGACGATTGTGTTGCGCTGCGCTTCTTGCCGTGGGGAAGAGGGAGGCTTGGGCTACGGTTTCTATTCGTCGTCTTCTTTTCCTCGCTTAGTTGTTTCTGCCTGTCTGGAGAAAGAGGGGACGTCTATTCGTTAGAGGAGCTCTTAGTGAAATAAATGGATGGGGGGGGGGGAGAAGAGAGAAGGGAATTACTCCTCCACGCTAAGCCTTTTTATTCAGAAATAAGTTCCATTGCTTTCATATTCTCCTTTTACAGATAGGTAGCCGTGTTGGTCTGCCATAGTCAAAATAAAAAAATTCCTTCCAGTAGCACCTTTAAGACCAACTAAGTTAGTTCTTGGTATGAGCTTTCGTGTGCATGCACACTTCTTCAGATACACTGAAACAGAAGTTGCCAGATCCTTCTATATAGTGAGAAGGTGGGGAGGGGTATTACTCAGAAGGGTGGTGGGAATGGGAGATTGCTCATCTCAGCTATCTGCCAATCTCCCATTCCCACCACCCTTCTGAGTAATACCCCTCCCCACCTTCTCACTATATAGAAGGATCTGGCAACTTCTGTTTCAGTGTATCTGAAGAAGTGTGCATGCACACGAAAGCTCATACCAAGAACTAACTTAGTTGGTCTTTAAGGTGCTACTGGAAGGAATTTTTTTATATTCTCCTTTGTATTCTTACCAAGGAATAAGCGCCACAGGGCTTCTATGAGCCCATTGAGATTTGGCGTGAGGGGTCAGTATGCTGATGACACTCGGTTCTCTTTGTCTCTGTCTAGTGTAAGGGTGGTCCTGCAGGTATGAGACCGGTGTTTGCATTCTGTAATGGGCTGGACAAGGCCAAGAAACTGAACTGGTGTTCTGAGGTGCTTTGCGTAAGTGGTGCGCAGTCTGTTCTTTGGGAAGGTTGCACTCCCTTTGAAAGAGCAGGAGTGTAGTGGTGGAGCGTGGAGGCAGGTATTCTTGGATCCAACATTGTCACCTCAGGCCCAGGTGCTTCCAGTGGCATGGAAGGCCTTTTTCCAGCTTTGACTGGTTGGCAAACTACAACTGTAACTGAACGGATTACTGTAATGGGCTGTTCGTGGTGCTGACTTTGAAGACAAGCTGAAAGCTTTAAGGAGTGCTGATGCAACTGCTAGAATTTTAACCGGTAGAGCTGGATGAAATCGTATTAAACAGATTCTGAAAAAGTTACATTGGCTGCCTATTTACTCTCGAGGTGCTGGTCTTTAAAGCCCCTAAACAGCTTGGGATGCTGTTTTACAATACCACCCCATACGTGTTTTGTGCATGCATCTCATAAAATGGAATCTGGTCCACGAACGCTTATGCTGTGAGTCGCCCTGTGATCTTCGGCGGTTAATAAATTATTATTAATAATATATATGCCATAATAAATGTTGGCCTTTAAGATGCCACATGGCAGTTCTTTCCCCCGCCACGCAGACTAATAGTTCCACTGTCAGGAAATGACACATTGGAATTATTTTGAAGGGAAGTAACAACCAGTCGAATATGGATCCAAGTTGCACAACGCAGCGCTAATATAGCCAACATCTACAACACGGCTTTTTTTGGATCCTGTATCTTCAGCACGAGTCTTGTCCCCGCCCCTACGAGCATTCCCTGCAACACTAGACCTTCCTGTTTTGTAGTTTAGAGAAAAGCAACACGGGGACATCTGGAAGCTTATGGCGGAGACCTGAAATACTGTGCCCCTTACTCGGGAGTACTCCCACTGAAGCGTGCCTTTAATATCGCTAGGAGCTGGCTGCCCCCTTGCGCTCTCGGGCCCGCCATTAGCGCTCGAGTTCCTCAGCTAGAGCAAAAAAACCATCTCCTCCCGCCTATTCCTCATCTGCTCCACAAGCCACGCCCTCTAGCGCAGCGAGCCAATGGGATCCGGCTATTTCCCTTAGCGCGTCAGGAGGAGGCGGAGCGAATTTTCCTCTTCCGTCGTCTCTTGCCCACAAGGGGTAAGTCGGCCGCCTCTGCTCTTTAAGCTCCAAGGTGAGGGCCTGCCGCTCCTGTCCGCGCGCGCGGCAGAGAGTCTTCAGGGCGGCTCAAGTGATTGGGTGAATTCGAAAACGCAGAGTGGGGGTATTTGCCGTTATGACCGTTGAACCTGCGAGGGGTGGGGTGGTCGGGGTGGAGGAGCTGCTGCAGTAAGCGCTCCAAACTCGGGCCCACAAGAGACTGGAAGGTGTCAATGGAGTGGCGAATAAAAGACACGGGTGATGGTGGTGGAACATAGGGCTAAGAGGTGAATAAAATGATGCACCTTGCGGAGAAAGTCGCACGCCCATTCTCATAGTGCGGGAACTAAGGGTCACCTAAGGAAGCTTAATAGTTAAGCTGTGGAGTTTTGTACTGCAATATGAAACAGTGGGCGGCTTCAAAAGGGGCTTGGACAGGGTCCGCTCAAGACATTTTGCTGCCTTAGGCAAACCACTGAATGGCGGCCCCCTTCCTCCCCGCCAGGGAAGGAGTGGGTGAAGAGCTACATCAGGAAAGGGGGTGGGCATAAAGATAACAAGGGAGTCTGCTGCCCCTATGGATCTTTCCACCTGAGGCAGTCGCCTCGCCTTGTCTCATGCATGGGCTGGTCCTGGTTTAGACAAAATTCATGGAGGGTAAGGCTGCTAGTCACAATGGTTATTGGAAATTGATAGCTTCTGCATACTAGTTACTGGGAATTACAAAAGGAGGAAATGCTGCTGTGCTTATGCCCAGCTTCCATCCTGTCCTGGATAAAGGACTAGATGGGCTAACAGACTAACTGAAAACAAGACTAAAACGAGTCATGACTAAGGTATTAATTTAGCCCCTTTTTCCTCCAGGAACAAGGTCACCTGATAAACAAGCATCTAGTTGCATGTTTGTTGAGAATAGGTAGCTATTTGTCTTAAATACAAAGAGAAAGCAGCTGTAAATAGTAGGCTGAAGTAGTGATCAAGTTTTGTGAAGGGTCTACTGAGCGTATTGACTGATACACACTGTAAAATTCTGCAGGTACCTCAAATATACAATCTGTATTATAAAACAGGGATGGGTAGCCTGTTCCAACAGCCAATAGGGCAGTGATTTACAACAGAAGCATAATTATGTTCTACTGTCGGAAAAGTGGTTTCCAGGGTTTTTTGGTGAGTAATTCAGGAGAACCCTCATATTAGTGCATGGGGGAGGAGAGGGGGATCATTTCATCTGGAAGCTGAAAAGCTTGTGTGGATTAAAATACTGTCATAGCGCTATTTATGAGTCATTCTATAAATGAATGTGAAAATGATAGAATGCATATAATTTCAAGAATACATTCATACGCACACTGTCCTAGGAATAATTGCCAATTAAGTGGAATTTACTAATGAGAAGTGTGGGTTAAACCACAGAGCCTAGGACTTGCCGATCAGAAGGTCGGCGGTTCGAATCCCCGCGGCGGGGTGAGCTCCCATTGCTCAGTGCTGGCTCCTGCCAACCTAGCAGTTCAAAAGCATGTCAAAGTGCAAGTAGATAAATAGGTACCACTTTGGTGGGAAGGTAAACAGTGTTTCCGTACGCTGCTCTGGCTCGCCAGAAGCAGCTTAGTCATGCTGCCCACATGACCTGGAAGCTGTATGCCGGCTCCCTCGGCCAATAAAGCGAGATGAGTGCCGCAACCTCAGAGTCGGTCACGACTGGACTTAAATGGTCAGGGGTCCCTTTACCTTTACCTTACTAATGAGAAAGCGTGCATAGATCAGTCTGCATAGCTCTTTATCATTTGAGTTTTGAATGTTTATTGCACAGGGTCAAGTTGTGTACAAGAAAGATATGAAACCCAGTTGGTTTCATTAGCTACTCTCCATATAGGTTGATTAATCAATCTTATCAATTTTTTACATTTTCTAGGATCAACCACTCCTTTGCAAGGATTATAAGTTCCTATGTAAAATGCTTGTCAAACATAAAATAAAACTACTCTTGAACATGGTGCCTGGAAAGCAACGCTTTGGAGTATATCGATTTCTCCCTTTCTTTTTTATCCTTGGAGGTGCTATGGAATGGTTTATGATCAGAGTCCGAATTGGGCAAGAGACTTTTTGTAAGTATTTTCATAACGTTTTCTGGTATTTATCTCTTAGCAGATATATCTACAGTCATTGTTAAAAGCCTAGACTTAACAGATATTTCCTAGTTTGTGTAACCCATTACCTCTAAAATAAGTTCATAATTGCTTAATCATACCTGAAGATTTGCTTTGCTTTATGTTCAGCTTTTATTAAATGGAGAAATAGCCCAATAAGATCTCAAACAGGTAACCACAATATGGATAACTTAAGACTTTATGGCTAATGGTATTAAAGGTCTCAGAACTCTTTAATGGGATGCAGTTGCCCTTGCTGCTCTTCTAAGAGACAAGTGACATATTTCACAAAGTGCAATTTCAGTGCTATGCCCAATTCGATACCTAGACTGGTCATTTAAGAAGTTGATGGTTTAGTCAGCTACTGTATATGCTCAGTGATCTTCCCCCTCCCTTGAAAAAGTTAGAATGAATGATTCTCAGCCACAGCCACCAAGGAAGCCTGTTTTTCTTAAAATGGTTTTACCTGCTGTCAACCATTGGCTGTCATCTTACATGCATGAAAAGCAACCCTTCACGGGTAAGTACCAGCAGTATCATCTCATGAAATAGGTAGCAGACTTAAGTCAGCAGTAACCTGGCTAGTTTCTCCCATGAGGCTATTTTGGTTAAACCATATTCACCTGTTTTATGATGCCTGGTTATATAATTTCTGGTATTCTGAATTGGAACATGGCTGGATCTGTTATCTTTGATCTAACCTTGGAGATGAGGGATCTCTTCTCTCTAGTCTTTGAAGGTTAGTGCTAAGATCAGATAAGCCTCTGCCTGCTCTTTGACAGTAAACTGCCAGAGCAGGCAGCCGTTCTCTGATCATAGTGCTATGGAATTACAGCACAAGATCAGAGATAAATAAGACTCTACTGTTTTCTACCATAAAAGAACAAGCAGAGGCTTGTCTCTTCTCTTGGTTCTCGTCCTACTGCACTAGGAGATGTGCCTCTACTTGCTGCTTGATAGTGAAAGGCAGTGGGAGAGGCTTATCTCCAAATTTTAGTGCTGTGGGACAAAAAGTATTAAGATCGGAGATAAGCCTAACACTTCTGCCACAGCTTAAACTTTGATTCACCATATATGTATCAGGTGATTGATAAGTGGATCGTCCCACTCGCCTATTAAAAAGGGTCTACTCGTGGGTCAGTTCTAGATCCAGTGCTTTGGTCAGATCACATTCCCCATCCTTGCTCTAACAAGCTTTGCTTCTATAAATCATTCACTCATTGCCATGGTATATTCTTCAAAATACGGTATTTGGTGCTGTGATCTGGTTTGGCATGAATCAGCCCATTCAGCTGATTGTTTACATTGCGGGAGGCGGGGGATAGCTGTCTAACGAAGTGACGTAATGAATGTAAGATGCATTTAAAGGATGTTTCCACCACAGTATTTTGAGAAATAAATATTTTACAGATGACGTTTACCGTAGAAAAAGGTCTGAGAGACAGCATGAGCAAAATTTGGAAGGAAGATGACTTTGACACTGAATAATTTAGATGAAGTGAAATCTGAACTTCTAAATCCTACTTGCCTTTCACATCTAAATTAAGAAAATTACAAGTGTTCAGACTGAACAATGACTGTTTCGAGTCCCATGAAGTTTTTGCTACCCAGGTTGCTGGAAGAAGATGCTGTAGTTGTCTTATTGTAGTCACAGCTACCCAGGAACTGAACAGTAAAGACCGGTTACAATACTTATATTTATTTCAGAAGCTGTAATTAATTGTACATCTAAAACATTTCATCATTGGTTTATTGATTAATCACCTGTTTTTTATAAACCCTTCCACAAATACAACTTGTAGTACTGCTTCTCTTTTCATTTTAGGGAACCTGTTTGGCATGACACTGGGCTGGTTCAGATGTAGCAAGCAATCATGAGCCTTGTCCATGCATGGCCGCAGAGAATTCTGGAAGCTTTGCTCTGGAAAACTTTAGTACATTTCCCCCTTTTCAGCTTGTTCCAGTCGCTCTAAACAGCTGCTGAATCAAGGGAAGCAGTGAGTGGTTCATCTGTTATTAGCCTTTGCAGGGTTGGCTAATGTTTCTTGAGCCAACGACCACATTGATCCAGGGTCAGTCTTCAGAGGGCCGCATGTCATGGCCAAGTATAGAAGTGGCTTTATTATTTAAATAATAAAATGTGTGTGTCATTGTCATGCACCCACCGTCTCTTGGAACTGGACGCAGCCTGCACATTAGCCACACCTGCTTTAATGGCTTGAAATTGTACTGTATAGTCTTTGGTATTTAGTACAAATTACTTTTGGGGGTAATTTAACCTAAGTTAACCACAATATGCCCCAAGAAATAGACCTCAAGCTTGTATAAACTTACGCGTTACTCACATCAGAGTCCTAATGCATGAACACACAGGTGCCTATAATTTGTAAAAATAATGTTTTGAGATGTAGAGTGCACTTTGCTGGTATTGATTATGGTACAAGTAGATCTAATGAAATTAAGGACGTTTAACATTCCTTCTATAGGTCACATACTATATAAGCCGTACATGTATGTAGGAATTAAGCATTAAGTGAATTCAACAGTGATTTTCCAGACAGGCAAAATGTGTGACCACCATCATACACCTAAGATTCAGTGGATCTGTGTATTGATTTGATACAGCTCTATATTAGGACAGTTCAGATAGTTTCATATTATCCTAGGATTGCTTTTTGGGGGAACTGTGACAGTATGTATAGCTTGCTTATCCCTGTGGTTTTTTATAGGACACGTCTAGATTTCCAGGAAAACTAAGAATAAGACATCAAACCTGGCTAATCCAAACTGCAAGCTATTTTTATTCAAATTAAAAAGCCTCAGACAAACTGATAGTACATGCACATTGACTAGTTATCACTTTACTCAATGGAGTATACAACCAGGAGTAAAAAATGAGGCATGGATTAACCAGGTCCAAAAAGCATATATGCTGAAAAGTATATTATAAAACATCAACTTGAATTATTACATAAACACATTTGCTCTAAGGGAAGAGTGGGGAATATGGAATAGGAGATGAACTGCTGATCACTTCCAAACTGGTTCACTGAAACATGTTTTCCACTCAAGCCAACCATTTCCCAGACTCTTATTTGAATAGTCAATGTCCTTTTATTCTAATACAGTGCATGGCTGTAGGAAAAAAAAATAATGGGTCCAAATGGTCAAAAAAAGACATGGTTTGCTCTTCTTCTCAACAATTTATAGTTAGAAAAGTTTAGTTAGCTGGTTGTGCAATACTGGATTGTAGCCATCAAACTTTAATCCTACATGTTACTGAAATGCCCCCAGTAAACAGAGACATGATTTTGGAATAAATTAAATTTAAAATAATTAGGGCCAGCCTAATGGTCTAGGAGGAGTGCTCTGCACTGCCATAGAAAAGGCAAAGGTCTCATTTACAGTTCTAATTGTTTACTCCTGGATTATTAGAAATAGTGAAGCTGCCCTCTTCTTAAATGTATGGGAAAAACAATGCTGCATATTATTCAACACTGATCCTCCTGAATTATACAGCATTCAAAGGGTGTCTCCTGTTTATTTTTTAAATAAATAAAAATAAATAAATTCCAGGTTCTTTGGTGTAGTTTTTGCAATACCTAAAACAAAAAGTGATTGTATTAGTAAAAGTCTATGGTGTTTCCAAGTACTAAAGATCTAGGACTTGCTGCCTCCTTTTGACATTGAAACTGAAATGTGAGAGGTAATTTCAAACACACTGGCCACGATCCAGAAGAGCACCCATGCACTCGCCTCAGTAGCTCCCAGTGCTGAGCTGATTTGGCATTGGCAGCTTCTGCTAAGTCACCCAAGGAAAACTCCTGGGTGCATGCAGAGATCTGTGAGGTTTTTAAAAATTGCAAAGGCCATATACTAAGATGTGTGCCACATATGATATAATGATAAGGATACAAAAATCTCTGTAATATTAATATTGTATTTTGCATTAGTACCTCATCTGAAGAACCAAAACTTTAATAGTATATTTTTCACAGGCTACTTGCTGTCATCTTCATAATGCATTGTATCACTGAAACAGATCCAGAAACATCAACTAAATATACATTTTTCTGGATGTGTGTTAAAATAGGTAATGGAATGTAATTTTCATTGGGTGAACTAAAGTTGGTCCAATAAGACAGTTACTTATCCTGATGAACCACTCATTCTCTGAAGCCAGCATGGCAACAATTCTTCGTTAAAATCAACCTCGTAATTAAACATGACTTCTAACGTGCCTCCTAACTGATATTTGTGCAAGCTTTGTCAGGTGGTGGCCTCCTGAATTATTTCTTTGAATCCATGCTTGATAAGCATTCCTTTACTTGTCAACATTCAAAGCTGTTTTTTCTAAACTTATAAATCTAACTTTAAAGATGAAGAGGGAGATCTAATTGTGGCAGCCCATCTTTGCAACAAGGCTCCATCCTTCCCCTCCAGTCCCCCAACCCTCTGGAGCATATTTTGGGGGTGCACATGAAGGAGGTGCTCCTCTTTCTACAAGTGGATGCCCCCTTGTGCTATGATGGATGTCACCCAAAGAAGGAAGGCTGCTGAACTAGAAAATCCTAGTATCAGGGCTATACTATTACACATGATGTTTATCAGAGTTTATGTGCAAACCTCTCTGAAAAATGACTAGTATTGGGGACAGGGTTCTACCCTTGATTTGAGGGGCCCATGCCTACAATTTGCACGGGAGAAAAAGCTCTTGAATTCGCTACCCCTGCCCCCCCCTGTTTTATGGAAGAAAAAGTGTGCAGTGAAAAGCAGGCTATGCAATTAATGCCATTGGTAGTCTGGCCCTCAGGCAACAAAACAGAACTACACAACTAACAACTCCAACTGGTTTCACCTAGGACTTTTTACATGCCTTAAGGAACTCTCTGCTTTGTGACTACTGTTACTAGTAAAGACAAATGCTGTATTGTCCTATAACTGTGGGAACAAAAATTAGATTAACTTTCTAAATAAATTTATGTAGGTTCAGGACACCAATTCCTACATATGATGATCTGCTGTGTTAGGCTTATAAGCAGTGCTGTACAGCTAGGACTATGTGTATAAAAATTATCAACAGTAGGACTGCAGTGCTTTCATCAGAGCAACCTTTAAAGAAAAAGTGTCAAAATACCAAGTCCTGAATAGAGCACTTATTTTAAGCTGTTAAAATACATATGCTCCTTTTGCATGCTCTGTTACTTACCTTCCAATATTAGTTATAAACTGCATTAAATTTGCAGTGGGAACCTTAAACTACAAGAAACAAAACATCCAATTCTGATTTCGAAGTGAAGGTCTTGGAAACTAAAGCTTTGCACCTTTAAAAATACACATGTATAAATGTTCTGATCTGAGAATTCAAAGATATTATGCATCCTTCATATTAAGACAGCAAAGTAGAAATCCCTCCCCCTTTATACTTAAGCTTACTCAAGTATTTCCCAAGGAGGTGGTGCTGGTGGTGATGAGCACAGGTCTCATCCTGGAGAAATAAATTAGGTAGCACACTATCATCAGGCCAATGTCTACTGGCATCACATGCAAGCCTTCATGTCTGCAGATCTCTTAAAGCAGACTCATCAATACAAGCCCCACTTTGAACTTATATGTGCCAACAAAAGGTGGTCAAATCAAAAGATACAGTCTTGCTTATTTCCTTTTATCAAGTTCTGGGAACAAATAAAAAAGGCCTTACATTTACCAAGTTGATTCCATCTTCTCCCTACCCTAGTAGCTTTATTTAAAGGAAGGCTTTAAGTTCTTCTGATGTATCTGCCAAAAGTCACTACCACACAAGCACATGGATGCTCATGCTGCTAAGATGCAAACTGGGATTAACTTCACATTTCTCTTCGCTACACACTCTTGCTGCTTAAAAAAAAAAAAAGGCATGAGAACCTCCGTGTAAGGCCAAATGATGTAACCTTATTTTGCATTTATAACAAAAGTGTGAGATCATCTTCCAAGTTAAAGAACCATATGCACAAGTCTGTATATTTTTAAAAAAGTCAACATAATATAACAAAAAGTGAAATATGCTTATTAAAAGTGTCCTTATATAAAAAAACAATCTTGCAATGTACAGTAAGATGCAATAAAACCAGTTTGCCCTCCCCCACCAATAACAAACAGCTATTGTTCCACAAAAATTTTATATGTTGGTATCGAAAGAGGATTAAACATTTTCTATATTGTATGCTTGACGGATATTAAGAGTATCTCTCAGCATCAAGTCTCGAAGGCGCCATAAGGCATCTGCCATTGTGGTGTGGGCCCCTTTGCTTTTCAACCAGTGTGTAGGAAGACGGCTCTCTTGTTCTTTTGAGAGATGGACATCACGTCTTCGTGCTGAAGAAGGAAAAGGGCATTCAGTTACATTTCTGTACAGCTTGACAATATGAATGGAATAAAGTTCATAAGTAAAATCCACACCATGGACTTCAGCGGGAGAACGCACTCAATTATGAACACGAAATCACAGAAATCAAAAGGATTTGACAGAGCTAGCTGATAGAAACTTTTAAAAACTTTCTGCTGAAAAAAACATGCACACTTCTGATCAGTTTTTTAAATAATCACTTAACAGCCCAACTACATGAAATTTCAGATAAATCCATAAACTGAAATAAAAACTAATACAGTGGACCCTCTAGTTATGTCCCGCTCTGGATATGTATCTTTCGGGTTACGAACACGGCAGACCCAGAAGTGTATACTTCTGGGTTTCGCCACACAGGCGTGCACAGAAGCGCTCAATCGCACTGCATGCATGTGCAGAAGCAGCGCCTTTGCCTACGGACTTTTCAGCTTGCGGACGGACCCCTGGAACGAATTTAATTCGTATCTGGAGGGTCCACTGTATTCAAATATTCATACAAAGGGTTAAAAGCAATGGGTGGACTTCAACATTGCACTGAATTCAACACTGCCCCCCTTGCAATATTCTGGGATTCTCCTGCCCCACTGTAAGTTAATTTCGGGGAGCGTGTGGTAAGAGGAGAGTGGGGAGAAGCTCCATTTTATAAGCGGAAGCCCTTGTGCAGGGTAATAGTGAACCTCTCCTTAGTGATTTCAACAGATTGCTAAAAGGCACTGTGAATAACTTATCTGCATTAGTGACTACCAACAGGGGTGAAGGAGCTGTCTTCCCGCTCCCTGTGGACTTACTATACAGCATTTGCTGAAACAGGCTTACAATAGACGCTCCACAATTATAGAACTCCCATCTCATGGAGGAGTGCAGATTTCTGAATGCATAAAACATTCTCATTTCAGCTGTTTTAAAAGCTGGAGAAAGGAGAGTTGGCGATATCAGTCAACATGACCAATGGTTGGGAATGATGGATGAAGGGCTTTATACACAGATATGCTACTTCCACTTTAAGGGATGGGGAGGCACAAGCACAGGTCGGGGCTGCACAGCACACCAGCAAAGACAATCCAGCACCCCCACTTGTGTAACCCAATCTTATAGCTACTTTGCCCCTCCTCCCAGTAAATGGCAGCTACAGCTCTGCCACACTGGGCAAGCCACTCATACAGTATAGTACTGTACTGTACAGTAAGGGTAGAATTAAAAGGCCAGCCTCAAAAACATTTTTTTCTAGGGTCTCTGTGTTTACTGCAAGTAGACTTACCTGAAAGGGTCTGGTCCCACTTGCTAATACTACTTGAATCAGCACTTAGACCCTCAATGTATTTCAGATAAGCCTCAGAATGAAGAAGCCTTTGCGTCTTTGGTGGAGGGGAGACAAACATAGGAGTTGTTGGCTGCTGCATAACTTGCTGGGCTGCTGGATTTTGTCCAGGATAGGGAGGTGGGGCCTGCTGACCTGGTGGACCAAGGATACCCATCTGGAATAGTAAAGAACAATACCTTAAAAGGTCAAACATAGCCTGACGATTGTAGTATCTCATTGAACCAAAGATAAGTGGCGAACACTGTGTTTCTATAGACAGTTCCGTGAAAGGGAAGAATAAGAAAGGGTATAACAGCAAAAGCATCTGAAACATCCTTAAGGGAATAACGGTTACCCTCAGGTGTGGTGAGAAATGTGCCCGTGCCAAAAAAATAAATCTAAACAAAACCTGTTTCACGTTGTTATATCAAGACAGTCTGAAATCTCCAGAAAACAAATGGCTTTCACTTCCATGCACAACACATTCATACATATCACATTTTTAACTGTTTGGCTATCTGGAATCTTACTTATTGATTTTTGGCGAAGATTACAGGGAATGGTATTGAGAGCAAAAGGAAGAAAGCAGGGCAAGAAATCAATAGTCATGAAAAAAAAGAACAAGGAATTGTTTGGAGCAGCTTTCCCCAATGTGGTGTCTTCCATATGCTTTGAACATTGCTTAACATTGGTTGTAGTGCAAAGTATTTGGAGGGCTGGAGAAGGATGCGGTCTTCCCACCTGTTCTCCCTCACCAGCACCTGTTGCCTTACTTAGCTTTTCTTATAGCTGAGGGGATAGTTTATATCCTCTAACTCCTACATCATTAAATCACATGCCAGATGTAGTAAGGAAGCAATATCAGAAAATAAGAGGAACAATAAACTCACTAGGTTGTGGGAGGTCAATTTATTAAAAAACAAAGCCTTTGAGAGTATGATTTATAGGATTTTCCTATGCCTATCTAAGTCACTTACCTGCTGTCCAAAAGGACTTCCTGCTGAGGGGGCTCCTACCATGGAGGAAACGCTTTGACCTATAACACCTGTATTTCAAAATGTAAAAGAAAAAGAAAAAAAGGAGTATTACAGATATTAAAATATGATCCCCTAAGTATTCTTATTAGAAGTAGTAAATTGTGTTGACTGACAGTTAGCTGTGTTTGGGGGGCTTACATCCAAAATTATTTCATCTAGTAATAATCTCTTCTATAGTCTCTGAGAATAGCCTCACAAAGACTGCTGCTACATCACAAATGAACTTGTGAAGTTGTACAGGCCTGCTAGCTTATTTTGATGGTGGCTGGTTCTTCATGTTTACAATTTATTCAGCGCTAGCCTTCCTGGGGATTATAAGGATACAGTTTGGAATTTTGATCAGATATGCAGTCATTTCTATCCAACAATGACAGGCTTTCCTTGTTGAATAAATGGGTCTACTTTGTTGGGGTTTTAGTATTGCTTTTAAATGGATCTCGTTTTGTGCTTTTAACTATTTTAAAAATCTTTTACATGCAAATAGCCTTGAGATGGTTGCTTAGAAGGTGATTAATACATCCATGATAATCACTGTTTCTGCAGCTAAGGAGACAAGGTGTTTTTAAAATAGAGAAACCTGGCAATGATAGTGAACATCCACAAGCACTTTATGGCTGTTCAAAGTTCAACAGCACAACAAGCCATAAAGAAACTATGGCACACATCTATATTCCAAAGCTATAGTTCATTTCTCACTGCAAATCCTCAAATTCTTGATTGCTGGATGTTAACTGTATACCCTAGCAGGCTTGAAGAAAAAAAGGGATCTTAAAGGCAATTATTCATGTTCACAGATTTTAGGGGAACACTACTATGAAATACATACTTAGAAATAAAGAAGGCAAATCACATTAGTTTTTGCCCACAGATTAACAGCTGAGCTTATCCACTGCATGCAGAAAAGGAGTATGATGTACCATGTAAAAGTGAAAGAAAAATTAGCAGGAGCAAAAAGGAGAAGGGGGCAATGAACAAGGGTTCCATAACAGCCCCTGTCTCCCTATAAATAGAAGGTTAATAATTGGAAAGAAAATATCTGCTTCTCTTAGTTAATGTTTCATTCATGGTTTTGGATAAATATTGATCCACATCACAAGGGAGCATTTACTTTTAAGTATTTATCAAACCAGGATGAACTGTATGTTAAAGAACAAGCTTGTACCCACATTTCAACCTCTCCAGACACTAATATTCCCCTTGGCCGAAGCTTCAGTTTGGTTTGTTTAAAAATCAGGCTATAGGGTTTCATTTTTTAAAATGATCTGCTGTTAAATGAAGTTGTTTGAAATCAGAATGTGTATATTTGAACTAATGGTGCACAAAGAAATAAAAAACTAACAGTGTACTGGTTTAAGATCCATGCCTGGTAGTGAAATTGTCCAGTTCAACAAACAACATCACCTTCAACAGTTTCAGAAGGACTAGGAATTATGTGTCTTCAATACTTCAATATGTTCAAGCCAGATCTATTTGACACTTTTTAAAAAACTCATGCTAAAAATACAAGGGTATTTCCATGGTCAACTCCTTTGCTGCTGGATCAGTCACATTTGTTGCTCTGCCAACATGTATCATACATGCCAAGATGTTTGGCAAATATACTTTGTATATTTCTCAATGCACCTTGCACATCTAGAGAGCTAGACATACCTGGAGCATTCGACAGAAGTCAAGCAGTTAAGCTACAAATGCACAAGCTGCAAACATTTCCCACGGCAATTGGTTGAATGGGGTGAGAACAGAGAGGCGAGATAATGAATGAATGAGGTCATTCTTACCCGGTGGTGGGATGCCTGGCATGCCTGGTGGAAGTTGGTGGGGTGGAGGCACCCCAGGGTGAAGTGGCGGCATGCTGCCCATGCTAATAATGCCATCAACTGGGCCCTGTAAAGTTGGCAGCCCTGGTGGATAGCCACCTAGCATGCCTTGAAGGACACAACAAATTTCAAACATGCATCAATGACATGCAAAATGACCAAAATAATAATTACATGCACTACCCACATATATGCACCTTCGGTACTGCCATACAACACTACAATTAGTACCTTGCAAAAATGAACATTGTTACAATGCCAGATACCGTATTCGGAACAGATTAGTATTTAGCCTTTTGGCATATTCTTCAGGAGGAAACCAGCTGAGCATTTAGAATCATTAAGTGGTTATTATTACAAGCAAATGCAAAACGTTTTGTCAGTCATACGAAAGTATATCACATTGCGACATGCACATTCAAAAATTCACGGGACAGCAATGTAGCTTAACAGAAGATGTATGTATACCAGGCATTCAGGTTGTTTATGGATTTTTCACTTACACAGGATGTTAACCACTTACACATATGGGAAATTAATTTAACAATACTGCATAGATTGAGCTGCTTCCCATCTCTCACCTTCATTAAGGCCAAAAGACTACTAAAACAGAAGGTATATTAAAGAGAGAGAGACCTTATCTTTCATGTGCCATGACAGAAAAAACTTCATGGACGTTTTCATCAGAGAATATTCACTGCACAATCATCTTAAGTGCTCACATAGCTTATATATTGCTGCAAGTTACACTACTGGTAACTATAAAAAGCAATGTATTGCACAGTACAATTCTTCACCTTCAAGGCATGTTAATTTTAGCATACTATAGCAATGTAAACAAGGAATCATGTATTGTACTGAACAGAAGGCAAAATGGACAAGTCTCTTGACAGAAGAGAATCAAGGGCACCGGAAAAGAAAGTAAGGATTGCTGTGTTTGGGTGCCTTGAGAATAATCATGGAGAGTTAAGCGCGGGGGGGGGGGGTTAATATATGTAGGGTCTTCAACATAGAAAATTGGGAAAGGGAAGAGATAGGAGGTAATATTAGAGGTAGAATAAGAGGTAATATGAGAGATAAATGTTGGTGGGTGGTTAATGAGGGAAATGTGGGGGTTGTCTTTGACTGGAAATAATGGGGATTGTTGGGTGAGGGGGACAATGAAGGTGACTGAGAGAAGTATTCTGAGATATTATGGAGAGAGAAGAAAATAAGGATTGGTGGAGAGGAGTTCCGAGAGATATAGGTCAGTGCCCTGTGTGGGTGGGTTGGTGGGTTTTGGGGGAGAATAATGGAAGATCACTGAAAGTATTCTGAGAAAAATATGGCAGTTATGTCTGTGAGCTGCTTTGGGGGCTCTATATGAGGTCAAAGGTGGTGAAGAAATACTTTTTCAAGCATCACTTGATTATTTGCAAGGCTGGAACCAATATTGTGGATAATTTCAGGTAATGATTTATACATATTCAGACCTACCTACTGGAGGAAAGTTAAATTTGGAAGTAATAGCTCTAATTTTATGCCTGTGTAACCTCACTTAAGAAAATTTAAAATAAAATTAGTAAAATGAACAAGAATAATATCAACCCAAGTGGAGCTATGTCACAAATACAGGTTTATACTGTAAAAGCTCCAGATCTAGGAATGCTGCTGCCCTGTTATAGGAAAGAATGGGCATCTCCTTGAACCAACACCAGAGAGACAGATTTTCTTCTACAATGGTGCTGGCAATCCACCTGACAGCAAAGCGGAGGTCTGGCTTCTAAGGGAACCATTAAAAAATACAGATTGCTTTCTGAAAACTTTGAAATGGCTTAATATTCAATCTCTACACAACATATGCAACAAAAACTGAACTGAAAAGGAATTTATTTATTTTTTTACAAATGGAGCTGAGATAAAATGCAACATTTTTGGACTAGATTTTCAGCAGCCCTGACGAATCCAATTCACAGCAACAAATTAAAAACTAAGAACCAAGCTGTGTAAAATTTATTTATCTGGAAACATTCTACTGTAAATTGAGATTTCGTGTTGAACGGTCAGGTGAAAACAACACTGGCTGCCATTCAATCACAATGATACTAGTGACTATATTTAGCATTTATATCACACACTTCAAGCGTTCAAAGCATGTTGCAAACATTGTGCCAGTAATGTTTATAGCAGCCAAGTAAGTAGGATAGTATATGCAGAATGGGGCTGTGAGCAGAGGATGAGAGGGAGTGGTTTCCTTCTCCCATCCTTCCATGGTTGATGGGAGATTTGAAATGGGGACTTTGGCTCACAGCCAAAAGCTCACTAGACAAAATGCTGCTCCAGCTCTTTAACTGATATACTTCACTCAAGAAAACAAGAGGTGCAGTGAAACATGTTTAGCAAACTATTCGTCATATCATGTAAATCAGTGGGACAACTTTCTATTAAAGACGAATAGTTCCCTGCCACTTATTCTCCTTTCCTTTGCAGTCTCCTTACCACTTCTCAGTCTGTTTCAGGGGGTCCTTCAATCATCTGGAACAGGTTTTTGGGGAGTGCAAGGGAAAGTGGAACCAAAATCTTATAGATCCCTGTTTCATGAGCAGAATGAACCTCTGAGTGCGTCCCAAAGCTGCCCCCCCTTTTTGCTGCGCTTACATTACATTGCCCTGCAGAAATGTTGCAACTAATTACATTAGTTGCTGATATCTGAAGATCTTCCTCAGACAAAATAAGTGTTTCAAGAAAAGCTGTTTATAAACAGATCTGGATCAAAGTGAGGTATAAGTTAAGATCACGTGGTGAGAAAAACTGGATATAAAACGGCATATTGGGTTTTTTAATGAGATGGTGATACTAAAAGAAAAATAAATTATATGCTAGGTCCTATTAACAGACAATTCTGCCACATTAAATATCATCAGAATAAAATGCCTTGCAATTTGTTTGCTTATAATGAAATACAGAGTGCCTCAGAAAACACCTATTTAGATCCTGGTAAAGTTAATGTATTTATTTTCAAATACAGATTCAGAACATATGGAGACGTAAACTAAACCAAATCTACATACACCCTAATGCAAAATATTTATTCCTGTTCTTGTATCTGTTTTGCTCAGTTACAGAACTAGATAAGCTTGGATGCTTAATACAGGTAGAGCCTTGACAAATTTGAATACCCAAAACTAGGTTACATGGTTTGATAATCAAGTCCTATATGTAAAATTATCTAATAAAAACAGCTAGAGTTTAAGATGGAACCAAAAGCTTCCCAGCTCCTCCTCAAGGCTATGTCTTAGGAAGAGGAGGGGGGGGACAGCATAAGCTTGACACTCATGCACAAAATACTAAACTGTCTAGTTCAGCATTATGCCTGAACAATAGAATTGCTTTTGAAATATCACAGTTATGAAACTGGATTGAAGTGGCATGGAAGGGTTTGTTGCTCAATTCACACAAACCCAAAATCCTGCAAAAGAAAAGAAAACCGCTTTGAGGTTTTCTACAATCAAGCGGTATATGCATTTTATGAAATAAATAAATGTTTTCCGATTCTCACTAAACGCTGCTGCCAAGAACCCTAGCCAGTTCAACTGAGGGATAAAATCAGTTCTCAAGTTTACCCTCACGTTAAGGCATCATATTACATTTTCTCACAGTCGGAACGTGTCTAATGTTACTGATGACGTGCCACCTGAGAAAATCATCCACTCTTTCCCAAGTGTCCAGATTCTGCAGCGTTCAGAGGAAACAAAATAGAATTAACAGTACAAACCAGGAGCAAGTTTGCTGACCAGGGAATGAGCTGGCAGAGACTTCATCGGGGTAAGACGGCATGCTTAGGATTAAGGGGTGCTATTTCTACCAGTGAGGGAAACATCTGTGTTTGTTTTGAACTTAAGGTTTTATGAGGTAAAGTTTAATAGTTATTTTTTCTTTCTTTTTCACTACAAATAAAGTGACCCAAGAATAGCGTTCAGAGTTATGAAGGAGTTTGGTAAAGTGGATGAAGGGGAAAAAATGGTCAGAGCCCCTATTTGTTTTTTACCTGCAACAGGTGTCAACTGCGGATTGAGCATCCCCATTGGTGTTGGTGGCGGCACCACCCCCATTAGAGCCCCGACAGGAGTGCCTGCCCGGGGGGAGGAATTCTGCTGCTGTTGCTGTGCTGCGCGTTCTCTCTCCTGCTGCTCAGCAACCTTAGCTGCCCGCTCTGCAAAAGTTTTAGATTTTAGACTTTCAGTTCTGTTTTGTAACCCAGAATTTAAAAAAATAATAATTCTCTAATCACTGAAAAAGGACTAGTCAACATTGGCAACAAGTTTAGGCTTCAGTTGTGGGTGGGTGGGGGGGGAAATACAGGCTATTTTTGAAAATGCAATACATAATTTTGTCTTAGTTTGGCTGCCAACAAAAAGACAGTTAAAGAATCTATGA
Source organism: Podarcis bocagei (assembly GCF_964188305.1). NCBI lineage: Eukaryota > Metazoa > Chordata > Lepidosauria > Squamata > Lacertidae > Podarcis > Podarcis bocagei. Next base: position 56,399,173 of record NC_138126.1, on the reverse strand, counting down.
TGAAAGGGCCTCAGAAGAGTCAACGAAATGTGGGCCTGGATCCCGAGAACCAAGGCTTCCTCCAGCCTGCAGTCCTCTGTGCCCCCTAAAAGCTTCTGCTGAGGGTCGGGGGACCCTCTGATTGGAACAGAATGTGATGCAGGGAGCTACAGGAGGAAGTTGCCCCCAAAGAGGTGAAGGTTTTCGAGGAGGACGCAAAGGAGGGGAGGGTGGAATGGGAAAGTCTCCTTCCATTGGTGGTTCTCAGAATCCAAGCTATGTGGTTTTAGAGCTGATGACCTTTTTAAAAGTCCCACCATCAATGGTACCATCAGATAGTAGCAGCTCAGAAGTAAGAAATACGCATGCCAGGACAGCTTGGCATAAGATACTACGCACCACATTTGCAATTCACAGCCTGTTAGGTCTAGATTCATTCTGTACATGCCAGTGGGCCTGTTCCAGAGTAGGTGAGCTACAGAGTACAGTACATGTCAACGGATTTGCTCTGATCCAAAACAAGTATCCAGTTAGACTTTACTAGGGCCAGTGTTGTCCCAATTTTTACCTCCGTATTTAACATAAAGCCCAGTGATTAGGAGGAGGGAAATTCTATTTTCCACCCATCTGGGTTCTTCCAAACAAGTGTCTTCAGCTACCATGAGAACAATTCATTTGCTAAACGTAAGAAAATCTGTTTGAAAGGCATTTTTTCCATCTATAAAGGAATTGTTCTAAATGTACACTCAAGGGGCTTGGCAAGCATAATGGTTTATCCTGAACTCCTGGGGGAAACTATCGAACAAATACAGCATCCCTTTCCAAGTTATTTCCCAGATCAAAAATGTAAATTTTGTTAGAAAACAACAAGAATGAGACAATTGCACAATTTGTCCCATCAAAAAACTAGTTTCCTAGCACAGCATTTCATATATCCCAGTTGCCCAACAGACTTAATATTTTATGTAGACAAACAAGAAAAGCATGATTCTTTTTGCACCTTCTTTGATTTAGGAACAGAAATAATGCATCCAAACTTATATTTGGGGGACGTGAAATTACAGGCATGATCAAAGAGCACAAGAGAAAATACACACAGATATGCAACTGCAGTAGACACAAATTATGTCTACTGTAGTATGTCTACTAGTAAGGAACAATCTAGATTACAAATGAAGGCTATGTCATAGATTCCTGTGTGTGTGCATATGTATAAAGTTTTAAGCATACAATATATGATTAATTTCATAACACAAATTCCTTAAAAGAGATCAAAAGGCAAGGAGTTACTATATCTTCTGTTTTAACTATGAAAAAGACATTTTGATTATCAAAATGAATTTTGATTATTCATAGTAAATTCAAAAAGAAAACATCACACTGAATTGGTTCTTAATATATACTCATTGGATTAATATTTCTTTTATCACGTAAATTCTAGAGACTTGAATTAGGACTACGTTCAGCAAAACAGCAGCCAATCTTTCAGCAATGGTTTTATTCTAAATGATTTGTGTCAGATGCTAGCAGACAAGAGAACAAAAACTTGTGATATTGACAGAGCAATTCAACAGTACCAAGCAGACACAGGAGCTGAGCTTTGGAATTTCACTGTCAAATCTAGCAAACCCAGCCCCCAAACCTTCAAACCTCACCTTGCAATCACTGGGTACAGTGAAATGTTAAGACACGAACCTTAATTTCTCATGTCAAAAAATTCTTGATTGTGCATATTTATTAATTACTTTGCTTATCAGGGAAGTTTGTCATGCACAGCTTTTGACTGTTTAGTGCTTAAACATTCTGTTTTGAATTTGTGGTGGTTTAAAGCTCAAAGTTCCATTAAAATCCATTTTCATTGCTTACTGAATGGCACTTATTCAGTACATAAACCCTGTATGAGTCTATTCTAAGATGCTCATTAAAAGCACTTAAGGAAAGAAAATTCCTTCTAATTTTTAATGCAGCTTCATACCAGATACTTTCCCTTTTGTCCATAAATCTATTTAAACAAAACATACAAAACAAAATAAACAACTTTGCTTTGTCTGCTATCTCCATCCATGCCCTCATCTACAAAGAAAGAAAAATCTGCCTTTTGACAAAAATGGCTGATAAAATGTAAGTCTGAGAACAGAAATTTGTAATCAAATTATAAAGGACCAAAGTAGAAATACTTAAGAAAACTTTAGCACAGATGTCAATACCAAAGTGTAGTCCCAAGCAAAATAAAAAGGGATATAATCATAATGGATAGGAGTGAACTTCAAAACGGCATGGTTTAAAGGGAAACTCAACATTATTGCTTTGAAAAATGTCAGAGACATTGCACTGGCTCAAAAAAATTGTATCTCAGCTTAATAAACTGAGGTATGAACAAGCTCATGGGTGCATAATCAGCTCCTTTGCAGTTTGAATGAACAAACAAAGAATTATTCCATTCACTGTAGGTTAAATGGGAAACAATGCTTAATAGCTTCAAAATGAACCATGGCTTTATCTTCTAGCTTGTTCTGAACCCATTAAACATAGTTCTCCAATACAAGCATGCTGTGAAACTTCAGTCAAGGAGACTTTCTGGCTTGCACATTCGTGGAAAGGGACTGCAGGAACAGCCAAACAACTTGTTCATATCTTGGCTTATTAAACTAAGATATGATTGCCTGAACGTGTCCACATTTCTATGTGTCAGTACATGTAGGAAGGAATGAGTTTGAAAAAAAGGAAATGAAATGGAACCATCTATCATTCTAGCTCTGCAAAGGAATGATACAGCAAGTCCAAAGTAAAGGAAAGTGAGATCCAATGACCAACAGCATTTAGTCTGAATATCAAACTTGCTTAAAAATGACTTCGCATCATCTTCAGAGCTTAATAATTATTCCTAAATTTTCTTTTCCAATGCTGCAATAAATACCTGAAAAACATTCTAGCCTACGAGTTTAGGATGATAAACATTTGGAAACATGCATCCCACAAAAGACATGCAGGCTTTAATGAAAACCTACCTGTGAGTACATGAAAGAGCTTGACTATTATAAGCTGGCTATATTATTATGCTGCTCAGGGAGCAGAATAACAATTTGAGGTAGGGAAACAAAAGCACATCTGTTTGGGTTAAGTAGGCAAAGACATTCTAATAAATGTATTTTAGTTGATTTATTAAGGACAAACTACATGTTTCTCTGCTCTGCTTTAAACTTCTTTCACTGCTTTAAACTCTCTGTAGTCCTTTCATTTTGCTTCTATGTATCTTCACTATGCAGCATGTACTAGTGCCCTGATGTTAAATGCTGGGCTAGTTATCTGAAACCAGTATTTGAACTTCACTCTTGCAGCTCCTGGCTATAGGAATCATAGAATTGGAAGGGCCCTTGGCGGTCATCTAGTGCAACTCCTTGGTTCAATCCAGGATGAAACTACAACTTTCCTGGCAGATGCCTGTCCAGCCTCTGCTTAAATACCTCCAGAAAGGGGAGAGCTGGTCACCCCTCCAGCAATCTGTTCCACTGTTGAGCAGCTTGCACTGGTAATATTAGTCAAAACCTGCTTCTCTACAATTCCCATCCATTGCTCAACTTTTCACTCTGCTACTTCTCCTTTCCAGTTTTTCTCCTTCTCCCTATTCCTCTCTCCTCTTTAAGCCCACTCGCTTCCTTTAGATCACTGGTCTTCAACTGGTGGGTTGGGACCCACTGGTGGGTCGCAGTCTGGTCCAAGGTAGGTTGCAAGCAGGAGCACTACTATCATTGAAACATATGGTAAAAGATTAAGAAGTGGGTCTCCAAATAAATGTTTGGGTTAGATGTGGGTCCTGGGTCTGAACAGGTTGAAGATACCTACCTTAGATGACTTTCTTCTTGGGCTCCTGGCTCCTCCCTAGCAGGCAGCTCAGTCGGTCTGTTTCAGAGGCATCATCACCACTACCAATTCCCTCAAGTACAGTGGTTCTCAAACCCCCCCACCCCCAATAACCACTTGAAAATTGTTGATGGACCACTTAATGATTTTACTGCCTCTTGCGGTAATTTCAATGTGGTGTGCTAAATGCCACAATGTAGCGTATCTTTATGCTGTATTTTACTGCCTTATAATTTGCATTCCATAGAACTTCAATGCAATGAAATAAAAGAAAAGAAAAAAGAAAAGAAGCAATAAAATACCATTAAAAATCAGTAGGAATATTTAGCGTCAACATGCCATGGGCCACCTGTATGGAACTTGCAGCCCACAGTTTGGGAACCCCTGTCTTATTGTATTATAAGTTTCTATGGGGTGAGCGCTTATATATTTAAAGACAGAAATATATAAAGACAGAAATATAAGTTGCCTGCCCTCAAAAGGACACGGAGCCTTTTCTGAAAGGGCAAAAAGGTTTCACATCATTACACCTTTAATTTACCTTCATATTCTGCTTTCTTGGTTGCTTCCAAGTTTCTCCACTCTGTTCCAACAAGTCTACTGAGCTCTCCAAATGAATAATCTGGGTGCTGAGCTTTAATAACTGCTCTCATCTCACTACTAAATAGAATGTAACCACTCATGTTGATCTTCCTCTTCGATCCTTCCTTCTTTACACTGCCCTTGGCAGACTTGGGAGTGGACTATGGATAAAAAAAACACACCTATGGTCATAAATGCGTAACAGAAAATTCTCAAGTTAGAAAGTGAAGGCTAGAGAATCTAATCCTCAATTTCTGACCTTTTTGTCTTCATGATCATATTTTTAAGCTGATAATGGTACAGTCGTACCTTGGTTTTTGAACAGAATGCGTTCTGGAAGTCCATTCAACTTCCGAAACGTTCGGAAACCAAGGCGCAGCTTCCTATTGGCTGCAAGAGCATCCTGCAGCCAATCGGAAGCCACAGAAGCTGTGCCGGATGTTCGGCTTCTGAGGCAAAGTTCGCAAACTGGAACACCTACTTCCGGGTTTGCGACGTTCAAGTTCTAAGTTGTTCGTGAACTAAGCTGTTCGAAAACCCAGGTATGACTGTATTGGATCACTGTCAATGAGGCAAGTGTATCTGGGTGGGCAAATCTGGGAAGATGGCTGCCATACCTAGGAATTGGTGGTTGCCTCTAGGGTTTACAAAACCTGGGCAGCACTGCAGTATATCTGCCATTAATTAATATTCTTCCAAATTACTTTTAGAACTTTCTAGAAACTGCAAACAATCCAAAAGCGACTTATTTCTTATTTGGTTACCCAAAAATTTTCATTTACATGAGTTGCTGCACCACAAATCACAATTTCCCCAGCGTTAGATGGCATTAAATGAAAGACATAACTTGAAATCACATGAGTTACAAAATTATTTGTTCTCAGTATATTTTAATTCATTTTACAAAAGTATATAATAATATGCATTTGATAGAAGATCTCCAAGCAGTTTTTTTAAAAAAAGAAAATAAATTTTATATTGGCAAAGTAACACTGAAAATTGCATTTCTGGTATATAGCTCACTACAGCCAAAGCACACATCTTTTCAGCAGAGGAGGAAGAGGAGGAGGGAAAGGTCTCAACTATGTGATTTTGTAAAAGACGTTACCTGTGGAGGAGTGTATGGCATTATATCCAACTCATTAGAAAGAGGACTCTGAAGTTGAGGCATCGTTGGCGCTTCTGTAACTTCACCTTCCTCTTCTGCAATCTCTTCAATCTCTTCATCACCTCCTTCCAGCTCAGCAAATTTGGCTTCTAGCTGCTGAATCTTCTTTTCCAGAAGGGGAGATGGCTCCTTCTGAGGAATTATGGGTTTCCTAAGAAAGTATTCCATATGAATAAAACCCCTCTCTGTACAACATAGGATAGAATTCAACGCCACACTAAGGGGGATCCATTTGAATGCCAAGCAAAAACACTTGTGCTGTTGGAACAAGCTCTCCTCTCCCCCCACTGTACCCTGTTCTGGGAGGGGGGGTCTCCTGACCCTGCTAGGATTTGGGGAGAGTGGTGGAGAGGAGAGGAAAGAATATCCTGTTGCACTAGTGGGACTCATGCTGGTTTCCGTTAGGGTGACAGCTTAGTTGAATCTGGCCCATAATTCCTAAATTCTGCTTTACAGTAAGTGTTGCATCAGGAAGAGGTAGGAACATATTAAAAAAATAAGTGGCATGTTTGAAAAAGGTAAGCAACTGTTGTTTGAACCCAATTTTGAAACTGCACAGAATAATTATTTAGAAATCTTCCATGCAGTAGGTGCACACCACAAAGAACAGAATGGCTTTGGTAGCCAACTCTAAAATGTTTGCTAATGTTAAACTTTTCTAGCAATGAAATCAATTTTTCTAATTGCAAATCCTTCAATGAAAAGGATGTCGTTCTCTACAGCCCTTATCTAAAATGATAATATGCCTATTTTTGTGCAGTGATATTTTAAGTAAGAAATACATATTGGCAGAAAATAAATGACTATATTCAAGTTCACCATTGCCTATTTAAAATACTGTTGTGAGCTGTTGCTTTGGCCGGAGGGAGGGGGATGGCAGGATGTACACCTGAGACCCTTCTAATTCCTGGACCCAATACAAATTGGATTTCTGGAATAGCCAAGCTAGCTTCCTGGTAAGGTAATGGCCCTCTATGTTCAATGGATCTGAAGATGCTTCAGTTTTTATAAAGGACATTTTTTCCTACAGTCAAATCAACTTAAAGATCTCTACCCCATTATCTCTGATAATACTTTAAAAGCAAAAACATCGTACCTAAAGTAGTAAATTTCATCATCTACTACTTTTGCTGAAAGGGAAAACCTTTTCAATCCCTTAAATTTCTTCATCTGTTTGTCACTTTCATTATAGCGGCTTTCACAGAGGAGAACATCATTTTCAGAAATCTCAGTTGGCCTACAGGAGAGGAAGTCCTTGAAAGACAACACAGCACACTTTCCTGAAAGAGAGAAAAATAAAGTAGCAGCGTTTTCCACACTAACAGTTTGAAAGCGAATTTTTGTTAACAGGCCTGCATATTTTTTAAACCACCAAAAAGTTCATGACAATATACTGACTCATCACACATAGCCTACAATGGAACACCTAAGCCTCATTCCAGTTCACATGTTGCATGTGACTCCTGCAGGGAATGCATCTCCTATGCACATTGACACATCCATGAAGTTAAATGGATGTGATGACAGCATTCATACATGGATCTCCTTTGCTGGACTGCGACAGTGCTTCCTTGCTGGATCTCTTCATGACAAATACAATCATACCTTGGTTTTCGAACAGCCTAGTTCTCCCGAATGATCGAAACCCAGAAGTGACTGTTCCAGTTTTCGAACGTTCTTTTGGAAGCCGAACGTCCCACGGGGGTTCCACGGCTTCCAATTGGCTGCAGGAGCTTCCTGCAGCCAATAAGAAGCCGTGATTTGATTTTCAAACGTTTTGGAAGTCGAACGGATTCTCCTCCACTTAACAGAGCCAATTTAATTTCACACGAACAAGAAAACCATTCACTTAAGAAAATTTAAAATAACTGTATGCATCATTCAAGACTAGTTAATTATTTTGTTCAAAGCCTTTATACTTCTAGTAAAGTAGGCAATAATGTGATACAGGTAGATTGAGTCAGCAGCAGCAGCTGCTGTTTAGGATGACCACAGTACTGCCAAGGGCCATACACAACACAATGAGAATGCCATTATCCAGTAAACAACTTACTGGATTTCAAAGCACATTTATTTTCCTCTGTTACTAGTTCTAGAAGAATGAAAAGGGCTTAAAAACCCCCAAATAAATTTATCACACAGAATTTATTATGTACTAGATACTCAGGTTTTATACCATAGCCTAACATGAAACATAGCAAAAACATGAAAAAGAAATGGAAATGATAGAATTGGAGTGATTCCCCCAGCCCCCAACTGTACTGTTCATTCAAAACACAAAAGTTATAGCAAAAAACATCAATACTATTTGGTTACCTAGAATGCATGTCATGGGGCAGGTCTCTTCTAAGTTACTCAAAAACACTTCCTTCTTGTAGAACATTTTAGTTGGCTCATGTTCAGTTTCCTCTGGGTGTATAAAGATCGGACCAAAGAAATAGGCAGCTCCATCTCTTACCCACATTTTTTCTATTCTGAAAAACAGAAAAAGATTTGCTTCTGAGTATCCCAAGATAATCGCCAAGTCAAAAAGTGAGCCATTTCCCCCAATTACTTTACGGTTTTATTCATCTTTTGCTTTTGTACATGAAAGACCTGAATCAGTTTTCAATGATGCAACTATATTTATAGAGAAAAAGGGTACCTGCCAACTCGCGGTCGGACTAGACCGTGTGATTTTATGAAGACGCAATCCCCAACCTTCAGCCACATGTCATTGTAACAAAGCTGTTCATAGTAGTGACACCCAGGTTCTCCATTTGCCATTTCTACTGGAACATCTTCTTTGTCCTGTAAAATAAAGGCAGACTTAAGAAATGGGGAAAGTTGTGCAACTCTTCTTAAATAAAATGGTACGTTAGGTACTCAGCCTCATCCAGAAGCTACTTGCATAAGCAGGGTCTGTGACATCCAGACCCCCGGATCTCCTTTAATATGCCATTCAGCATAGCAATATGGCCACTGTTTGATCAGTGGGTGCAAACTTTTCAGCTTGCCAGACAGAACAATCCTGACTCCTTTCCCTCCCTCACAGTTCTGGGGATTCTCCTGAATATGAGAGGTAGAGCTGAGTGTCATCCACATACCGGTGATGCTTTAGTCCAAACCTCCAAATGACCTCCTCATGTGATTTCATGTGGCTGTTAGATGTGTATATGGGAGACCCATGTACAAATCAGAACTGAAGCAGGTAAAAGCATCAGCTATTCACTCCTAAACTGATAAACCATTTAAAATACCTACAGACAAGCACAAAAGTCAAAGCATTTAATGGCCAGCTCTTCAAACATGCATACCTTTTCAAGGCTAAGGGTGTGGTCTCCCACTTTGATATCCTCAGACATTTCAGTGTGCTTTTCCTCATCAATTTTGTCTGTATTCGCAAATACCGAGGCAACACGAACCACAGGCAAGGGCACATCTCGAGGAACAAATCGTACAGAGCTAATTGGCATGGTCCATAATTTAATCTTCTTAAAGGACTTGGTCTTTGCAGAATAACGTGATTCGCAAACGTAAACGTCTTCATCTCTAAAGTTTTCTGGGCATAGCTTAAAATACTCCTAGTTAATGGGGAAAAATAATCATTCAGAAAAAAATAGCTCATCTTGCAGAAACACGTAAGTTCAAAAGCCATTGTTTGTGGTGTTTTCTGGAGCAGTGTCCAGGCTCAAATGGCCACCAATGTCCTGTAAATCTGGAAGCCCACAAGTTCCTACCAGGAACAAATGCCCTTCTTCTCTACTTTACATGCTCTATAGACCTGCAGACCTAGGTAGTCACCCAAGGGTACAGAAATCATTCCCTTATCTTTCAGTGGCCTCATTTTATTTCCCAACTGATAAGCATTTGACTACTTGAAGAGGGCATGATGGGGAGAAATTTAACAAAACAGAAAAACGATCTCTACCACAACAAAACGCTAATATTTGATCAGCATAGTGTTCATCCAGATACATAACAGAACATCTAGCCTATTCTCACCTTAACAAACATGACCACACATTTGCCAAGAATTTTGTTCACGGGGACTTTGTTGTAATAATCACTTTTAAATACTTCTTTCTCCAAAAACTTTCGGGTTGCAAGATGGAATGTTTCATTTGGTCGATAAAACCAGCAGCCATACAACCATTTTTCTCCTAAAAACAAGAAAGTTTTGTGATACAAAACAACTATAACAAGTTATAAACTGATCCGCGGATCTTCTGTGGCGATAAAATGGCTGAGATAGTACTAGTTTGTGTCTGAATCTTTGTTCAGGGAAAGTGCATTTCAAAGTCTAGACCTGCAAAACTGTGGGACAGTTTCTCTTTGCATATTGTGATTGCGCAAATCAAAGACAGACCGCAACCCTTAATTTTTTGAAAACTGAAGTTCACAAAATAAGACATTTGAGAAAGGATGAGATGCTGGTTGTCATTCATGCTGCACAGAACAGAATGGTGACTGTGCCACCAGTTAACATGGTAATCACAACAGCAGTGCTGTGGGGGGAGAGAAACGTGACTCTTTGTTCTTAGTGAGAGGTGTCGCACTATGCTTGGGGTGCAGATGTGGCCTTGAGGCATTTGGGCATAGCATGGCTCTGCGCTTGTAGCTCAGCCACAACCACCACCTGCGTTCCTCCCTCAGGTTTCCACTAGTTGTCCTGGGGGCGAAGCTAGTCAGAATGAAGCAGAGCTGTCTCCTCTCTAGTCCACTCGTACTGCTGTATCAGGCAGGAAAAAAACCTCAGGGAAATGGACCCGCTTTCTAAAAGTTTTACTCCCACCTGTGTCAGCTGACGACACGTGACCCGTGTCATTGGCTACAGTGTCCCACGAAATGAATTGTTAGGGATCACCCTACAATCAGCCAGTGATGTCCTTGCATTGAATTATTTCAATAATCTATCAGTTTGTTAGGGAAATCTCACGGTAGTGGTTCTATTACCAGTTATTGAAACATGTACTGTGTTTACAGGAGCTGGTATCTGGATATAAGACAGGGCATAGGACAGCTGCAACCACCGGCATTAAGAAGACAGTCTTTCTTACCAGCCGAATCCTCCCACAGTCGTTCAATGCAGACTATGTGAGGTTGCAAATTGGCTTCTGCGGGTTCAACATACACATAATCCCCAACATGATACATGCTGTTCTTAAAGCTGCAATCCTGGCTGTATGTCCTGTGTAAACTAGACAGTCCTGTTCCTCCAGAAGAATCTTCACTCTTTTCAGCTTCTTATTCAACATAAAAGAAAACAGTGGGAATGACTTACAGTCAGTTTAAAAACACAGGACTGCTCGCCTTGTAACACTTTACACACCAAGAATCTTTCCTGTAAAGAGTGACCATTTCCTTTTAGAAAGAATTCCTGGCACCAGCCATATCAAACAATATCCCCCATCATCATGCAATGCAAGGGAAAGGCGCTATTCTTGCCACACAAGGAGTAAGACAGATTCCATCCCCCCAAATAATAATAATAATAATAATAATAATAATAATAATAATAATAATAATAATAATAAAAATTTGTATTCTGTCCATCTGTAGCTCTCAGGGAAGTTCACATCACAAAAATACAAGATAGAAAACATAATAAAACAAAACAAAAACAAAAACCAACCAATAAACAACTCTCCCACAATGCATTTAAAAGGGTATTGGGTGTTAATTAGCCAAAGGCCTGGTTAAAGAGGAATGTATTTGCAAGAAGCATGCCCGCCCTGATCACTGAAATGGGCCTCCAAAGAGGGGTGAGGAGGGGAGAATGAGCAGGAAGAAAGCATTTCAGACTTGGCAGTGTATTCAAAATGGTGTGGCAAGGTGGGAAGGGGGCCTGTGGCCAGTTGTACCATCAGGACTTTGGGCAGAAGTCTAGGGCCCCACATAGCAACACAAGCGTAAAGGTCCCCAAGTGCAGCAGGTCTGGCTTACCACATTTTGAAATGAAGTAATGCATATTACTGTTTAAAAAGCTCCCAGCTCACATGCATATAATATCAAGAGTATATAAGTTACTAGTGCTTGTGATACTCCCCTATTACAGTGATCACTGTTGCCGGTGATACTAATACAATCACTACACTGACAATATATTTACCATGTGCAAGACTTGCGATTTACCAGCTAAGTTGGCAGCTTTGAGCTCTGCTGAACAGTACTTCCCTCATGAATGAATTACACGTAGGGGCAAGCACATCTGAATAGTTCAGTGATGGCTGTGTAGGAAATACACATGTTGGCAACCATCTGACCAATTACTTTTCTACATTTGATGGTATCTTGCTGGGGAAGATGACCTAGAAGGGTAGATTGTAAATTTTGCGATTTTCCTTGTCTTCCATCAGAGAGTGTCAAGGCGAACAAGAGAGCTGAATGACACAAATGTACAAATCAGCTCATTCACGAATTCATCCTTATACTGCCCATCCTCTCTCAAGCAATGCTGATAATGCTGGAGAAGATTCACCTATGTCTCCTTTCAGTGAGTATCTGCTAAATGAAGAGTGACAATGTGCAGCCATTTAAATTAAGTACAATTACCTCTCTTCTCTTCTTCTCTTTTGAGTTTGTCTTCTTCCATTTCCTTAGGAAGCTTTTCCTTCTTCTCTTTTTCGACATCGTTATGAAGATGCTTGGTAGTGTAGCTGAGGGCTGGTGACAACAGGATCTCGCCATTCTTGCAGAGTTCATCACGGATTTTGATAAAGAACTGTTGAAGTTCCACTGCATCCTCATAAATCTCCGAATCCGTCCTTTAAAGAAAAGAGAAACTGCATGAATTGACAACATACACAACGTAACTGTAGAAGAAGCATGAATGTGTCAGGGAAAAAAAAGAAATTTCATTGTTTGCAACTGATTTTTCCCCCCTGACCCTGGTTTGGATGTCATGGAAAAGTGTGATTTAGTAAGCCAGGGTAGAAGTGCAGAAGGGGAGGAGGGAAAGGCAAGCTGAAAGTGCAGGGGCACACGGCTCATTCTTAGGACAATAAACAATGGTTTAATTGGCTAGAGATTGTGACAATTCCACTGGGCCAAAGTCTTGCTATATCACAGGCAAACTCGGCCCTCCAGATGTTTTGGGACTACAACTCCCATCATCCCTAGCTAACAGGACAAGTGGTCAGGGATGATGGGAGTTGTAGTCCCAAAAACATCTGGAGGGCCGAGTTTGCCTATGCCTGCTATATCATCTCAAAATCTGCAGTTCTCATATCATGCAGTAATATAAGTTACTTTTTTACACTTCTCTACAACTTGTAGCGCTATTTAGTATATATATGTTACATAATCATCTGGCTTTTAACTAACTAAAAACATACTTACATATTGCAAAATCAATGAAGGTACCTTTCTGAAGAAATACCTTTCTGAGACATTAAAGGTACTAAACATTGAAGGTAACAAACAAAAGTTATTTATGAGGCTGTTAATGGAAAGTGATTTCATGCCCCTAGAATAAGAGTCCAATCCCACACTAGTAACTTACAGACTCTTGTATTAGTATCACTGGCAACAGTGATCACTGTAATAGGGGTGTGTCACAAGCACTAATAATAATAATAATAATAATAATAATAAGTCCAGTAGCACCTTAGAGACCAACTAAGTTTGTTCTGGTACAAGCTTTCGTGTGCATGCACACTTATCAGTTGGTCTCTAAGGTGCTACTGGACAATTTTTAAAAAAACAAATTCCCCCAACTGCGTCAGACCAGCACGGCTACCTACCTGAATCCAGCACTAGTAACTTAAGTTACTAGAGAGGTTGATAAAGGTAAAGTTTAACTCACCGGTTCATTCTCCTTGCCCGCTCCAGCACTTCAAACATATGCTCTTGGAACAAATCCAATCTCCGGTAGCGGTTATTTTCCACATTCTTTCGTATGATATCAAAAGTCAGGGGTGGCTTGTTTGGGAAATTAGGATCAACACCAGGAATTTCAGCTAAGGAGTCACTGTAGCACCTGCCTTCATCATCCTGATGACTCATTACAGAGACAAAAAGGTTATGTATAAGTTCCTGGATCAGCAGTGTTACATTTGGGACATGAGAATCTTCATCTCCTTCTATGTCTCTTCTAGTTTCTAGCAAAACTTTGTGCAGCACCAGAGCATCTTTGTAAATCAAGGATTCTGGCTCATTATAAGTGCAGGCATTATTGAACATCATTACAAAATCTTCAACCATGGCATCAATGTCCTGATACTTGTTGGCCATCATGTGACTTCTGATCTTCTCCATATCAACCGGCTTTTTAATTGTCAGGTAGTAGTCAGGAAGCTCCGATCGAGATGGAAGCCGCAGGAAAATTGCACTAAGCCTTCTCCCTCGCTTATCTGTATAGTTCTTCACCGCTTCGTATACTTCATTAAGTTTCTGTTGCATTGGAGTCATATATTTTGATTTTTTAGGGGAGATGCCAGTCTTTCTACCTAGAGGAACAACATTTAAAGCTAGACAAAAAAAGCCAACATTCTTGTGACTTCAGTTACTCAAATACTAATCTAGGTATCTCATGTAACATTAGACACATGCAATTTGGTGTCTATCACATCACAGCTCCTTCTCAAGACTTTTGTGCTTTTTATTTTCTCTCGTAACAATATGAGAGCATCAGAATTTCTCTGTCTGCTCCTCTCTCTCTCTCTCTCACGCGCGCACACACACACACACACCATGGAAAAGTGTTCTGCAGAAGGAATCTGGAGAGCAACAGTGGACTCAGAGCATCTGGAGCAGCCTTTCTCAACCTGTGGGTCCCCAGATGTTGTTGGACTACAACGCCCATCACCCCTAGCTAGCAAGGCCAGAGCTCAGGGATGATGGGAGTTGTAATCCAACAACATCTGGGGACCCACAGGTTGAGAACCACTGATGGAGAGTCACGTGAAATAAGGCTAGGCTACAGGTTCTCCCAAGCAGCACGTAACATATTCATATTGCTTATGTCAAAATCAAAAGGCACACTCTCAAAACTTTAACGAAGAGAACTGTTGTGTGTGCACCTGGAGATTCCTTATAATAACCTTACACAGAGCACCACACAGAAAAGAATGCTGAGGCCTCTTTTCCTCACTGCCCTGTAGATACACTGGAAACCCTGGATCATGGCCAGGAACTGCTAGTCCCAGCACAAAAAACTTCCCTGCATATAAAACAGTCTTCATTTATTTAAAGTAGTTTTCAAATCCCAGAATAAACATCTTGCACAGCAAAACCATTAAAGTTTTTAGCAAAACAGCCCCAGAAGCTAACAGGGCTACCAATTGCAAGAGGTTACGGTAATAGTGGTTTACAGTACATGTGCAGTGTTCGAAACTCCCATTGTTTTAGGTGTATTTTGTGACAGGGAATTTCATTAGCGCAAGCAGTTTCTGAGCTCTGAGTGCAGTACTGCGCTTAAGATTTCATATTAAAACTGCAGAGTGGAAGGAAAGGAAGACCTTTTTCTGCCTCCCCACTTCCAGCTACTCTGAAGACTGGAGAAGAAACCCTCTTAAGAATATTAGGGGTGGGCAAGGGAAGAATATGTGAAAAATGAACATAATATTTAAGCTGCAGTTCATTCATTTTCAGCTTTGCGTTCTTGTTATTAAAAAAGCGTGCCTAGACATTCCGTTTTTGCACCCATAACCTAGGTTTAAGGTACCATTCAGCTCCTAGCTTTCATATCTCAGTTTCAAACACTGTATATGTGCTGGTCTTAGATGCTTCTATACTTCTTACTATTCTTACAACCCATAGTCAACAATACATAGTATGCTAAGCATTCGCGGTTCTTTTTTCTTTGATATACAGTTTGCCTCTTAAAACAAGGAAGCACACAAAAAATCTGCAAAAAATAACCCCACCGACCATATGATCTCCAGCAGTGGAGTAATAAAACAGAATGATTTGGGCCTTGCACTGTGCAAAAATACAAAATGAAAACCTTCCTGTATAAAATCAGTGCTCCTTTAGTGGTAATGGTAAGGGCCATTACTCTATTGCTAGTTCTGTGTTGTTGTTGTTTTTAGAAAACAACATGATATTTCTGCAGCAACTTTTGCTGAGGATCACAAAGTACTTTACATCTATTAATATCACATGGCTCAGTACCAATCTAGAAACTGGGGAGAAAAAGAAGAAAGGTATGTTGCAAGAGGCATATGTGGGGAATATATATTAACTTCTCATGCTGTTCCCCAAATCTAACAACATTTCAGCTTTTACTGTTTCTCATGTTACAAAAGCTTAGAACAGTGCTTGAACACTTCTACCCTATTCAGGGCAGACTGTCTCTTTCTTGGCATAAATGCTCTGAGACAGTTCAGTTTAGGACACCTTTGCTCAGGACTCCATTATATTTTAAAATCTAAAAAATATTTTGGCAAATTCAGTCTGTATTTCAGAAGCAGATGAAATGTTGCAAACTACTCAGCTTAATAAGACTGCAATCTGTTAACATTTTATATTTCATTTATCAGGCTTGGGAATTTACAACAGTTCCTTACTTAATTTCAATTTAGGGGAAGCAACCTCATCATCTTCAAGCAGAGGTCCCAGCTCTTTCCTCTTTTCTTTAAGAATCTTCTCCAAGATATGAGCATCATTGTAAACCTATTCATCATGAAAATATTTATAAATAACAAACAGCAAATGGCTATTAGGATTTTACTTTTTGTTCTAATTAAGAATGAGGAAGTGCATTTGGTAATCTTGTTAACATGACCCAAAGCGCCTACCTAGAATGAGCTACAACATTCACATAGCAGCAGGGAAAGCTCTATCCCTGCACAAACAAGATGTAGGAACAGGGCCATCTTTGCCATTAGGCAGAAGGTCATCCATAAATGCACTGGATTCCGGAATATGTAATGAGCCACCTAAGTGGGGCACAACCCTCTCTTCCACACGCCTCTCTTCAAGGCAGGGGAAGCTCCATGGATTAACTATAAGGTTATATATGCAAAGGCAGGGAAGAGTTTATCTCTGGCATGCCAGGTCCCAGTATTGCTAGTTCATCAGTATAAGAAGTTATTTTATTAGCTCCTGGTGCTCCACTTTGTCAAGATTGTTTAGCATCCTGGCAAAACTACACACAAAATATCTCCAACCCACAATATGGAAACCACTAACTGATAGTTCGCAAATTATGCAAAGGCATTTCTCTGGACTCATAATCCACTCCATCTCAAGGTCTCATGTTGATCATGATATGTTTTCTATGATTTCCTTTGCCACCCAAAGGTGAGTCTGAATAATATTTGGAGGCTGCTTCACCCAAAGGCTAAGGACAGATATTCATTTTTGCTCTTTTGTATGTGGAGATGGACATATTCTACAAGGTAAGCAAGGAGCATGCATATAAACAGCTCATACTTTTAGAAATCCAAAACATACAGTACTGTGAAATTCATTTAATGAAATATCAGCATAAGCAGAGGAATGCATGAGTGACAGCTATACAAATCTGGTTTGAACTTTCTTGAGAACGTACCTGTGAGCCTTCTTCATTATAATGCCTTGCGTTTCGAAACATTAACCTCATATCTTCTATCATAGACTCTTCCCCGACGTACTTGTCACTGCGGATATTGTGCTCTATTGTTTTTAAATCCATTGGCTCCAAGATGATTTTGTAATAATCTGGATAGTCTTTTTTGGAAGGTTTCACCATGAACAGCTCACAAAGTCTTCGGCCAGTGCCAGGCTCTCGTGCCTCAAGAACAACATTGTACAAAATTTTCATTCGCTGCTTCTTTATGTTCTTTTTGCTGTTAGATTTGAAAGGGGGGGAGGGAATACTTATTTATTAATTTTACCACCAATGTTCTCTAGGGGTTCACAGCCTCTTAGATTCAAAACTGAATGAAGTTTACTAATAATAATAATAAGAAGAAATCCAATAATACCAACAACAATCCATTACAAAACATTTAAAACTGTATAGAACAGGCACATCCAACTCCCAAGAGACTGCGATCTACTCCCAGTATAAAAAAACTGGCAGTGATCTACCCTTTGTCATTGGGGGAGGAGGAGCATGCGTGAGGTGGGTGGATTGCCCAGAGTTGTGGAGCTTTTTTGGGATAGAATTGCACAGAGCTCTTCAGCTTTTATTTGGTAGCTTTTGGTAAACTTTATTTAATCCCACGATCGATAAGGGTCCCATGATCTACCAGGATCAGCTGAGGATCTACTGATAGGTTGTGATCTACTGGTTGGACATGCCTGGTATAGAACAACAGCTTAAACTTTACACCAGCACAAAGCCCGAAGGGGCAACTTGACTGAGAGAGCTAAATTACCACCAAAACTACCATTAAAAGGCTATTATAAAGGTATTGGTGGGAGGGAGGGACAGGAAGCTTTTCACCAAGTGCACAGCCACCAGGCAAGTGTCTTTGGGGAGGGCATGGAATATATGAAGTGCCACCACTGAAAAGGCCCTCTCCCCGGCAGACGCCTGCATTACCACATTAAGCAGGGGAACCTGGAGAAAGGTATCAGATGAAGATCTTAAAAGCCTTGGTGGGAATACCTGGGGAAAGGTGTTCCTTCAAGCAGCCTGGCTCCAAGCCATTACGCAGAGGCAGCTGGTGACACTCACATGACCTCCTATTCACTGGGAGGTAGAGGGGAAAGTGCAAGGTCAGCGCAGCGCAAACAGGAGCACGGGATTGGTTGCACAAGAGCGCTTGCACAACGTCAACATCACCCTTCCACCTCGCAGTAAGCAGCAGTGACACAGGCGACAGGAGGTCAGATGAGTGCCACCGCCTTCTCGTTGATCACTGCTGCTGTGAAACAGACCACTGCTCTCTTAAAAGGAGTGGCAGCAAGATGTAACATGGGGGAGAGGCACTTCACGGAGAGGTTTCCTAAATCACTCTGTGAAGTGCCTGCCTCCCCCCTGGTTATAGATGACTGCAGTGAGGTTTCGCAGAGCAATCTCTGAAGCTCTCCTCTCCTTTAAAAGGGGTTATGGCAAGCGGGGAGGGCACAAGTGATGAGGTGGGCGAGTTACAATTTCTCTGCTTCATGACCACCCAGGTACCAGGCTGGTTGGTGCTACAAATAGAAAAACTGTTAATACTGCAAAGATTAATATTGAACACTTTTAAAAATCATGCTCTGAAAGATTTAATACAGGCTTCCTCAGCCCTCCAGATGTTTTGAGACTACAGTTCCCCTCATCCCTGACCACTGGTCCTGCTAGCTAGGGATCATGAGAGTTGTAGGCCAAAAACATCTGGAGAGCCGAGGTTGAGGAAGCCTGATTTAATATAATGAATTTCCTCTCCCTCCCTCAAGCACAATGATCTGGTATAAGCAGTGCTTTTTTTCTAAAGAAAATGTTAAGGGGCACTCTCATTTTCCTACTCATATTGAAATACTGCCCTTCAATGTGGCCAAACTTAGATTCACAAAATGTTTAGGGTTATGCGTCCCCCTGCGTCCCCCCAGAAAAAGAAGCACTGGGTATAAGGAACTGCTAAGCTAACAAAGTCAAAGCAATGGTGGTGAAACTAATCTCAAAAGTGAACTGTGATGTTGCATTCACAGTCATATTATTCAGAGAACCTTTCCCAGTATTATCTGAAAAGAGAGTAAAATGGAAATATGAAGCCTCCCGTCCCACCTCCTAGGGTCTTCAAAGGATCCCAACATTTAGAGGTTTCCTGAACAATCAAGTAAAGAATTTTCCAACCACACCCTAACCCCTTAATAGGTACACCTTTCTTTCTGATTTAACAGTTTACTTGAAAGTAAGAACTGTGTTCAATGGGGCATATTCCCAGCTAAGTGCATATGATTGATTGCAGCCTTATCCATCTATATGGTATTGTACCTTTTAACAGAAAATAGGAATATTTAGATAAAATACCTATGTCAAATATCACATTTAAAATTTCTTATCACCTCAGCATATGGACCAGGGTATAATATTATTATTTTTTGGCAAACTGTATATTTACATATTTGATAGATCACCTTGTCAACAAAGACACAGCTCATAACTGGCTTTAAATAACTGAAGATTAAATCAAATAATTACTAATTATTATTAACAGCAAATGCATACCTTTTTCTTTTTGAACTTCCAGCATCAGATGTTGCAGAAGAGATCATACTGTCTCCATCCTCGATATCATCTCTTCTGGCTAGCTCCTTCTTCTTTGCCTGGAAGAAAACAAATCCCTAGAGTTAAATTCAATCCACTGAATGTCCCCTGAATGCATGAATATTTAACAGCTCCAGAGATAATGTTCATTCTGAAATGCAGTAATATAGTAGTAGCATCAATAGAAAGCAATAAGATTTTTTCCAGCCATTCAAGTTACATGTATAAAGCAAAACATTAAATACTGTACACAGAATATCTAAATAATCAAGCTTATTCCAGAACAGCAAGCCTTCCATCTAAGCTTCTATTGCAAAATGTCTTACTAGCTATCAGTTACTCTTAATACATATATCTTGAAAGCTGTATACAATGTCTTCTTCAAAAACCTGATTTCAGATTACCAGTGCAGAAAATTAGTTTAGCATGATTCATTTCTCATCCAGAATATTCATTTGTATTTCCAGCCATATGGCTATCAGTTAAAAACTCTCATTCGGAAACATATAGAATAATGCTTAGAGTTTAAACACAGAAATAGCACCAAGAAGAATTACTATCACAGCAGTGTGCCAATGCAGATATAAATGCAGCAAATGCTAGCTCCTACAAAAATAACCCCCGAGACGTAGCTATTTGAGTGTGAAGTTTTACCTGCATAACCTGCTGCATTTTCAGTACTCTCTTGTAAATGGCAGAATTTGGGACATTATAACGTTTGGCATTTTCAAACATCAAGTTTAAATCGCATTCCAAATGGTCCAGAGTTTCATATTCATGGTTCTTTAGTTTTGTTCTGTAGAAGAGATAATCAGTCCCATTTCACTGGTGCAACAATTCCTGTTACTTTTTTAATAAAACATAATCTACTAACTTAAAAGTGCTGAATTAATATCCTCCCCAGTCCCCCCCCCCTTCCCTCCTCAGCTAGTGCCAGAGGAGTTAGAAAAGAAAAAGAAATAATTCTAATGTTTCCCAAGCACATGACAAAATCAAGATACAGGAACATCTCTCATGACACTAGAAGGCTTGAAATGTGATTTTAAATGCCCTGCATGGGGGTGAGGGAACAACCTGTCATGAGGATGTACACACTGCCCCTGCCTCTCATGCTCCCATCCTGGATGTTTAGCCCCAATCTTCCCAAGTATATTTTGGAGGCGTATGCTTAGAAAACTTAGGGTGATCAGGAACCGGACAGTGCAGGGTTTCAGATCACACTGAGACTTCTAGCTGAGATCACTTGACCATGGTTCACAACTAGGCCTGGGCAATCTATCAACACATCACCCTGGACTGGTTTGAGGTCCAAAGCATGATGGCGCCTTCCCCCAGTGGTATATCATGGGTGAAACCACCGCTGCCCCTGAGTGAGCGGCGCTGGTTTCACCCCGGCACCTCGTGGGACAGGGCCTGATGAGGCTTGTTCCTCCCTCCACTTTTCAACATTGCAATGTTTCACTCTATCACAATGTTTGGTTGGTGATACACTGCGATGTTGAAAAGCTGGTATCGTCCAGCCCTATTCACAACCCCGCTGCCCTCTTCACATGCTTGCTCTGAACGTCTCATGAAAACTAAAGAATGGGCATGTTAACCATATGTGAACACTAGAGCTTTACTTGAAAATAAACAGTCAGATCCTTACTGTGATCAAACATGAACAAATGTATTAGAAAAAGAATCTGGTGAATTGTACTTCTAGAGATATTTCGGTTTATCAAATCTCAATCGTTCATATGTAGATTAAAGCATAATTAAGACTAAAGTGAAAGAAGGGTAATGTGATTACTGATGAATTAATCATCTACCTTTATTTGGATCACCTTAAAGCTTATATATGATATTATGCTGGCATTCCAAGGGTTTAATATGTAAAGAGACTCTTCACTCTCAACTGCTAAAACAAGGAGCTTAAAATCTTGTACATACACACATATAGGATTTAGGTAAAATCATACAATCTATCAAATACAGTACAGTCATTAGAAGAGCTGACTCATGGTTTAAGACTGGTAAATAAGCTGTATTTGAAACCATCAAACATTATGCCGCACCAGTTTTACCTGATTTGCTGCAATGAAATAGGCATTTTGATTTGTTGGTAATAGTCAGGATACTTTTTCTTCGAAGGCAAATGAAAAAAGGGTTCTGATATGAGCTGACCCTGGTTGTTCCTGCAGTTCCTAACTATATCATAAAGCTGATAGAGAGGGTTGGAAGTATCCATAAATGAAGTTATGCTCTCGGCTTCAGACTCCCCTTCTTCATAACGGGCAGCAGCTAGAAACGGGGAGAAACAATTACACAATTTCAGCATCATTTTATCTGTTTTAAATAGTAAATGAGGTAATACTGGATCGTTCAAAGAAGAATGCAACTACTTTCTGCTACCTGGCTGGTTTCATAGTTCTAATAAGAGACTGAGACCTTACAAGTTTTCTATGATATCTGCTGCTGATTCTCCAGCTTCAAAACAATTTTATCTGCAGTTGGCTGGAAGGATCAGGTAGTTACTTATTCATTCACTATCTACAGGTAGGATTGGACATTAAAGGACCAATACAGGCAAATCCAGGAAATGTGGAAACAACCTTAAATCTACGAATGTGGCAGCTTCAAGAAACCAGGCAGGAAACCATGATGAAAGAAATGCAAAAAGCACCTGCCACATTACCCACATTTGTCTTTGCTGGCCCTAATCAAAATTAAAAAACATAAACTCATGTGGAAGAAAAGGCTATGGCCATAAGAGAAGCAAAATATAAACAGCCACTGACCATCGATATGGGAATATCAATAATATAAGCAAATTAGGGAGGAGTTATTTTTGTGCTACGTTCTGTGAAAATTATATACCTCTCAGCTCCATAAAGCTGAAATACAGGAACCAAAATTATGAAACTGACAAAGAAGAATGAAAAGAGTCAGTACAGAGCAGTGCTGGATTTACGTATAAGCTAAACAAGCTATCGTTTAGGGCCCCACTCTCTTGAGGGGCCCAAAAAAATGTAAAGAAAAAAAACCTGGATGTACATTTCCAATATATAAGATAAAAAACAAATAAAATAAAATCCACATACAGCAACAGTGTATTGTGTTGTGTAAGCTCCTATGATGTAAGTAATGGGCCCTGCCTGTAGCCTGCTCCCTAAACTATCACTGGTTTGCTCATTTCTATATATATAGGGTGTCTACATTCTGCATGGACTTTTCAACAATTACTTTGATAAAAATACATACTTTGTTATGTGCAAATGGCTTTAGATACCTATTAGGTCCATAAATTACCGTATATTCAACACATCTATTCAACACAAAAGACAGCGACAATTTGTTGTTGACAAAGGACAGCTGGACCTATAAAGGGCCCTATTACCTTCAGTAGCTTAGGGCCTCATCAAACCTAAATCCGGCCCTGGCACAGAGACACTAGCAGAACAATTGGGTGAGAGGGGATAGTTTAGCATATTTACTCTAAAGAGAACAAGAGGCATGGTTAAATAAGTGCTCTCTCATTCCTGAGATGAGAAAGTCTAAACGTAGGTATTTCCTGCAAAGCAATGTAAGATTTAAATTTAATATGCACTAGATTGTTCAAAATAGACCTGGGATTAATGTAGTTTAGGGACAGCCAATGTAGTGCCCTCCACGTGTTACTGAACTACATCTCCCATCAGCCCCAGTCAGCATGACTAATGGTCAGGGATTATGGGAGTTCTAGTCCAACAACATGTGGAGGGCTGTCCAACATGCACTTTTATTAGATACTAACCTAAAAGGTTGTCACCCATTTTAATCTGAAAGGACAGGAGGGCTAGGAACTCCACAAATGACCTTTTCCTAAAGATATTGACCTACCAGCCAAAACAGCATCTTCATCGCTTTCAGATCCATATTGCAGTGCCATGGTTATTGCTGATAAACGATCTCCTTGGACAGCTCTTTTGTTACTGTGAATTTAAAACAAAACAGCTATTGAATGAAAAATTCCCTAGGGAGAGGAAGAATAAATCTACATTTAAAACACTTTTATCTAAGTGATACAATAAAAATAAGCATATAGAAGAAGGTGTGTGTGTGTGTGTGTGTGTGTGTGTGTGTGTGTGTGTGTTTTACATTATATGAATTTGGTGACAGAATTTAAATTTATGAACCAGCTTTCTTCCAGCTAATCTCTCAGATTTATCGCCCATGAGTTCTTCTGAAAATAAACTCAAGCTAATTTTAATTGTGATTAAAAGTGCAGTTGATAATTAAACTAGTAAAGCAGTTTTAATTATCATGCATTCGTGCTGCAGAACTAGGCTCAGCAGTAGGCAGATTACAAGACTGCAGCTTTGTAAGATGTCAACTTAATGAAACGCTTTATATGGGAAGAACTGTCTTGCTGATACACTGTTTTCTCAAGCTTATTATACATTCCATACGCTGTGACTTACGAATTATTTAATGTAAGAAAATATTCTGAAACTCAAATGTTTGAGATGTGCAATGCTGCTGTCTTACAACAATACTACAGTGGTACCTCGGGTTACATACGCTTCAGGTTACAGACTCCGCTAACGCAGAAATAGTACCTCAGGTTAAGTACTTTGTTTCAGGATGAGAACAGAAATCATTCTCCGGCGGCGCGGCGGCAGCAGGAAGCCCCATTAGCTAAAGTGGTGCTTCAGGTTAAGAACAATTTCAGGTTAAGAATGGACCTCCAGAACAAATTAAGTACTTAACCCGAGGTACCACTGTATTGGCATTAAATGCCCAGGACAGCAGTACCTCAAGGAGTGCCTCTCCCCATATAAGCCAACCTGGACTCTGAGTTCATCATCTGAGGCCCTTCTTCATATGCCTCCTCCCAGAGAGGTCTGGAGGGGGGCAACAGGAGAACAGGCCTTTTCTGCAATGGCTCCCCGTTTGTGGAATGCTCTCCCCGGGGAGGCTCACCTGGCACCTTCATTATATATTTTTAGGCACCAGGCGAAAACATTCGTCTTCAACCAGGCCTTTGGCCAATTAATGTTCTACAGGCTTTGAAATGCGTTTGGGGGTGTTCTTGTTTTGTTGCTTCTGTTTATACTATTTATTTGTGCCTTTATCTTGTGAACCAACCCCACATCTTTTGACAAAGGGTGGTATATAAATCTAATAAAATAAATAAAATGAAATTATGTAAAGGAAACCCCCTCTCCCTGCTCAAAATCATTCGAAAACATACACACACACACACACACACACACAGAGAGAGAGAGAGAGAGAGAGAGAGAGAGAGAGAAATTGAAACTATTAGGCTCTGCTGAGTTGCCAAGGTTCTCTACTACGAGTTTTACCCAAATAATGAAATCTTGTTTAATTGAAGAAAGAAATTTGCTTAACGTTGCATACAAATAAAACAATAATTCCTTAAGAATAAATCAGGAAAGGGCTCTTTGCCCCAAGTCCTGCTTATGGGTTAGTCACTGTGGGAGACAGAATGCTGGAATAGAAAGGTCTCTGGTCTGATAAAACAAAGCTCTTATGCACTTGGGTCATCAAATATCACTGCCTGTTGAGAAGGGTCACTGTACTTATTTTACAAACATTTTGCTTCTAATTCAGGGATGGGGAACCTTTGGCTCTCTGGGTGTTGTTGGCCTCTAACTCCCATCAGCTTCAGTCAGCATGGTCTATGGTCAGGCATGATGGGAGTTGTAGTTCAGAAACATCTGGAGAGAAACAGGTTCCCCATCCTTGCTTTAAATGAATTTGTCACTGAGAGTTCTTTTTGCATTTCACTGTACTCTCCTTCGCTGCTTACAACCACTACCACTAGTGTGTGTGTGTGTGTGTGTGCGTGCGCACACATGTACACACACACACCTGAGGATTACACTATATGTATTTGATGAATTGGGTGCTAGTCCATGAAAGTTTATGGCATGGTATATTTTGCTACACTTTTAAGGAGTCACAAAACTCTTTCTTGTTTTGACTTGTGGAAGTATATTTTGGCAACTGAGTATTTTCATCTACAGAACTATTCTACGTAATTCGATTTTAGGAAAACAAAGAGGTTGCTGCAATATTTCCAGGAACCAAACAAGCTCATTACTTATTTTTAATTTTTAAAATTTTCTTCCCCATGTAAGTTTCCTGCTTGGCAGGGGGTTGGACTCGATGGCCCTTGTGGTCTCTTCCAACTCTATGATTCTATGATTCTATGAAATGGACTGTTTTGATTTAGAGATTGGAGGAAAACAACCAACATAATCTATTATAAAAAGTGGATGAACTGAATAACATCCAAAGATAAGTACTCACCGATAATATTTATTAGCAGCATTTCTGTCATCGACAACACTGCCTTTACCCTGTGAGGAAGGACCTGTCAGCTTGGAAGCAGCCAAATTTGCAGTCCTTTATGAAGCATGAACAAGCCAGAGAAAGTGAAAAAAAGAAATCCACCAGACAGCCAAGATGATATACAGTTAGGATGAAGGTTTTTTTACAGAATAAGTATTGAAATATAAGTTAAAAAGGGTTGTGCCATTACATTTTAGTGAAAAGGGTTATGCTAAATGTTACTGAGCTTCATATCAAGGTGAGAGTAATGCATTTTAGGAGCCACTGTCTAATGCTAAAAGTGTTTCTTCATCTGTACTATGAGGTTATTCCCATTAATTTCGCACAAAGCAGATACAATGAAAACTGCAGCCTCCATTTTTAGTCCAACATACAGTAGAAGCAAAGTCGTCTAAAACTGTGCTATTTTCAAACTGGAAGGAATTACACATCCAAGTGCAATGTATTACCAAATAAAAGCACCTGTGTTAGAGGCAAAAGGCCATGTCAAGGTCAATTCTCAAGCAAACCGTGTTGCAGAAAAGCAACAAGAGAAGGTTTCTAGGTTCATAAACACAATAAGTAGTTAAAAAGTACAGTATTTTAAGCTCTGAAATATATGCAGGAGACACAAAGAAGAAAAATATACAAGAAAAACTGAAGAAAATTCCTGTCATTACCATATAATCAAAAACCAAGCAACTGCACAGCATTAATAAAGAGGGATGTTAAAGAATTTGAATGACAAGTTCTACTCTTGAGGTGCATGAGCTTTGGGGCCTTCATGCTCTCGCTTCAAAATTTTGCAACAAAAAGAAATTCATATTAAAAATTTCAAATGGACAGTTTTGAAGCAGAAGGGAATTACAAAAGTGAGCTATGTCAGAAATTTCTGCACCAGCAGCTTTGTAGCCCAATATTCTGTATGTTTTCTTGGAAGTCTTACCACTATCAATTGGATTTTCTACCACGTGTTTACAGGACATCACACTGTATTTGTGGAAACATGGAAATACGTCCTCTACTGTAATGCACCATGAAGATTTTGTCATGGTGGTCACCAAACTTCTGACTGAGATTAACTGAACTGACTTATCGCCACAAGGATGGAGGTCAGGCTAAACTGGCTCTAGATAGCACAGGCTGAATTTCTATGGTTGTGGAAAGTCTAGGCCTAGGCGAAAATATAATCCTTTGGAAAGAGGAGGCACAGATGTTCACCAGTAGCATCAACTGCAAACAAGGTTGAGATAAGATTCAGGTGGGTAGCCATGTTGGTCTGACGCAGTCTAAATAAATAAATAAATTGTCCAGTAGCACCTTAGAGACCAGCTTGTTTGTTCTGGGTATAAGCTTTTGTGTGCAGTAGGAGATGGGTGATTGACTCAATGGGTATGGTAAACCTGTTGAGGACTGTTAACTACTGCAATTAGTCCTACAGGAAAAAGCATGGGATAGTATGCAGATGACCAAAACACCACCCCACCTTCCCACTATATACTGTATAAGGGCCTGGTGACTTCTGTTTCAGTGTACAGTATCTGAAGAAGTGTGCATGCACACAAAAGCTTGTACCCAGAACAAACTTAGTTGATCTATAAGGTGCTACTGGACAATTTTTTTTATTTATAAGGTCAAGATAAGTTGATTATGGGGCATATGGTGTCTGGCCTGTTCAGCAGAGTCCCAACACAAACCTTTCCAATGACTCAGATGGTTGTGAAAATCTATGTTCATTAACAAATGAAGAAACTGGCTGTATGATTTCCAGATCCAGCTGCTTCTCCACAAGTTAGGGTCAGAGATATTTGAAACCAAATAGAATAATATATAACATGAGTTAATTTGAGCTAATATTTCTCTGTAGATTGTTTTTCTAAAGTAAAGAGAAAACTTGAGTAACTTTCATTCTGCCCACGGTACCTGATTCGGAGACTTGATTTGGTCAGTTCAGAATGCTCAATTTCTGCTTTCTTCATATTAAATATTTTCTTTATTGCATTTGCATCCTGTTAATAAATTGAAAATGTATTTTATTTATTTATTCTTAAAGGCTAAAGATGACATCATCAGTATTTACGGACGAATGCTCCTTGAAACTGTATTTAAACAATATGTAAGATAAATTCATTTAGCTAAAAACTTTTCATAAAGAAAGGAAAGGAAAAATATCAATATTTATGTTGCTTCTCTGTTGTGGGAAAGGCCACACCTACAGTACAGGCTCCTGTTAGGTCAACAGAAAATTCCACAGCATGATTCTTCCACGGCATGAATCTTCCACTGGCAGTATCCTTGCCAGCTATAGGTGACATTAACCCCCCTAAAATGGGGCAAGCCTTGGATCTGTCAGGCGCAACCCCTTCAATCTCCAGAGAACCCCCAGAAATGTCTCCCACATCCCTACAGACTTGAAATTGGCATTCAAAAATTTTCCCCTTTGGAACTAAGTTTTGGAGAGTGGAATGAGATAAAAAATTAAGTGGGGGCAAAAACAGAGGTAAAAATCCACCCCCTGCATTTCAGCCTGGCTGGTGCATGGCACCATGATTTTGGAAATGGCAGCGAATCCACCATTTCGTATCCTCCCCTGTCCCTAACTCAGAACTGCACTGATCATTACAGATCTTACTGTTCCAAAACCTGATAAATGCATTTGAATAAAACACTTCATATTAAAATGCTAAGTTACTTTACCTTGAATACTTGAGACCCAGGTTCGTTGTAAGTTTTGGCATTCTTAACTAACAGGTCTATGTCCTTGGCCATTGCATGAATGCTTTTATAACTTCCATTCTAAGAACAAAAAATGGAACATATTATGTATCCATTAATTTTATTTATTATTGTAAAAGGTTGCAGTTCAACCTCTTTGTGGTTCTGTCAAGTTTGTCGTCGTTATCACGTGGGAGCAACTACTGTGTGGGAAATCATGGTACACAAAGCAGCGCGTAGATTAGGTCCAATAAATCACATGAAATGACTACTGTCTGAAGCAGCCATAAATGAACTGTTGTACCAAAACCAGTTCAGATGTAATGACCTTGGCTTAATAAGTAATGGTTAATTTAACGAGAAAATGAGTGTCATGCTCGCAAACCTCATTCCGCTTGTGTACAATTTTCAGGGTGTCTACTGCAGCTTGTTTAAACCATAGTTTCCTACTCTGTGCGATGCCAAATACTGGGAAACTGTGGTTTAACACCAGCTATCCTGGTTAGTAAATAAAGATTAAATGAGTTAAAAAGGAATGCAAAACAGTGGTGTAAAAAAAAAAAGCTATGACAGAAGCACCAACTGCATAAGATGAGTAAAGGACAATGATCACGTGGACAAAACATTCCTTCTCAGCTTAAATAAACAATGGTCTATTAAACCTATACTGCTTAGTCTAAACCAGTCTACTTGATCAGTGATTGTCACTACTCTAGTGACATAAATGAATAATTTCAGTTAAGTCCCAAAATGCACAAGTAATACCATTAACCTAAACATACTTTTGCCCCCAGAAAACCAAAATATTGCTTTAACATTCATTTCCATATATATTTACTTTTAAATTTGCTAAATCGCTTTTATAAAAGTGACCCCAAAAGTTGTACGGCACCTGTATTCGCTGGGCAATAGTCTTCAGATCTATGGGCTCTTTAATTATTGCATAATAGTCAGGATATTGCTGAAAAACAAAATTAATTCCATCTGAAATAAGCATAAACAGTGATCTATCAACCATCCTATCACCAGTTTCAACAGAACCTTCCCAACTAGGGCTACTGTCAGGGAGTTGCTATCGGAACAGGGGAGTGAGGCATGGGAAAACAGAGAGCCGCCCACGCTTCTGAGAAGCATGGGGAAAGCCACATCTCCAGTGGAGCAGAGGCAGAATGGGAAAGCCAAGCGAGGGGAGGGCTCAAAGATGCTACTGAGAGCCCAAGCGCCTCACCTAGCCCAGCCGGCCACCGTCGCTCAGTTTACGCCGAGGGGTGAAACACAAGGAGGGAAGGTGGAGATTTGGGGTGCCTAAGTTCTTATGCTGGAGGGGAAACTGGAAGGGGCCACTCCCGGAATCTGCAAGTGATTGAGACGGACATGAACTTTCTGGTCCTGCACTGTAAATAGTTTGTACCAATAAAAACATGCCAGAGACAGGTCCGAGTCCTGCCTGGTTACTCGTCAGCAACCACTACACCGCCTGACAGCTACAATCCTAATGACATTTACTAGAAAGTAAATCACACTTAAACAGATTTTTTAAAAGCAAAATACTTAGTATTATATTGTAAGAAAGGGGCTTCCTAAAAACAGTGTAGGCACACAATCTGAACTACTATATGCGTGGATAATAGTTCTTGTACAGCATAGTGTATCATTTAAACAGTTTGTGTGTGCGATATGATTAGCCATCTTCACATATCTTAAGGGCTGCCCCATGGAAGAGGGAGCAAGCTTGTTTTCTCCTGCCCTTGAGGGTAGGACTCGAATCAATGGCTTCAAGTTACAAGAAAGGAGATTCCGACTAAACATTCGAAAAAACTTTATGACTGTAAGAGTTGTTCGGCAGTGAAATAGTCTCCTACGAGAGGTGGTGGACTCTCCTGGATTCCTCCATTGCAGGGGATTGGACAAGATTACCTTTGGGTCCCTTCCAACTCTAAGATTCTATGAATCTAAGATTATATATGTGTGTATACACATATACACAGTTTCTCATCTCTGATCCCAACACTTTTACTCGGCAGTCCCAGTGAAACCTCCTTGCAAGATCCTGTACCTGGGATGCACAGCCTCTGTACAGTAATGATTTCTTGAACTGGTATTATGAGTTGACAGTGTGTTATTCTGGTTTTGCTGGCATAGACTGCTTTACGACTAGTCTGTATCATTAAGTATATAAGACTCATGAGCTTGATGGTGCAGCCCAAACAGAACTACTGTCCAACTTTAATTTGAATGGGGAAAGCCTTCGGTTTACATTAAAAGTTCAGCATTATTACTCACCACTTTAGAGGGAAGCTTCTGAAAAAGCTCACTGATGAGATGGCCTGATGGGTTTGTGGCTACAACTACGGCTCCAAGAAGCTGTTCCAGAATTTCTTTTAAATAACCTGGAGAAGACTGGCACAAAAATGATATTGTAAAATGATTTAAAATGCTTAGGACCGGGTATTTGCTGCTGGCTTCTACTGGTACTGGTTGAAGAAATACAGGTTTTTTCTTTTACAAATTAAGGAAAAGCAGTAAAGACATAAACAGTTACTAATCTGCTGTTAGCTAGTCTGGCGGGGGCATACATTTTAGAAAAAATAAAACAAGATCGCAATGTGTTTTCAACCAGGTTTAATAATGTATTAATACTTAAATGTTTACAAAAAAAGTACCTTAATGTTTTAACTTATACTGTGCGTACAAAAGGAAACTATCTGGCAGCATGCTTTAATGTATGATTACATTTACAGCTGGTCACTGAAGAGCAGGATATAAATGGAAGAGATTAATAAAAATAAATATATAAACATATACTGTATAACATAATCCTTTTGGTAGACAATTTAGTAACTAAGGAAAAAACAATATGCTACTTATAGCATGGCTCTCTTATTACTGATGCAGTGCCACCAGTGTTCATAACAGATTACTGAATACCCAGTCAGGGAGTTTACAAACTAAAATACTGGCAGATTCAGGGGAATGGCAGGGGCAAACAGGGAAATAAGGGAAGCAATTTGTTATCATTTGAGTTATGCTACATTTAGGTATTGTTACAGGTTTAATTGCAATAGGGCAGGTGCACTTTTGCATTTGAAATGCTTATACGTAGCTGGTAAAGCTCACACTTACTATTTCAGAAATTGTCCCTTGATTGTCATGGCCCTCGTCGTCATCATCGTCATCGTCAGGATCTCCCTTCTGAACAAACTCGTTTTTTGTGCGTATATATAAATCCCACAATTTACAGGCAGCCTTATATTCAGGGGAGTCTGGCTGTGTTAAAAAACCCCAAAAGAACCTTTGTTAATCAATAATTTTTATGTCACTTTTAACATTTATCAAATGAAAGAACAATTCCATCAGTTAAAACTATGCTACAAATGAGAACAAAGGCAGAACTTAAAAATAATTTCCGTAAAGTATATATGGTATACACTATGAGGAAACTTCACAGAATCAGCAGTACAGTAGAGAAGGTAAATGAGTTTTGGACTCCATTAAAACACAACTGAGGGACACAATGTGCAAATGATGACTTTCAAAACAAAAGATTTTGTCACCTTATAATATGATTTTGCATTATTAAATAACAGCTGGAAGTCAGCAGTTAGCACGTTCACATCATCATATTCCTCCATTTTTAGCTTCTGTTGGATTTTCATTAAATCAATAGGCTGAGAAACCACTTCATAGTAATCTGGCTGGTTTCTATTGTAAGAACAGAGTTATTGAAAATGCAGTTAATGTAAGCAAATGTGCAGCATCTAGCAATACCCAAACTTTCATACACGCTACTGCAAATTGATAGTTAAATACACTATGAACACAATTTGAAAAACATTAAAATACAGTTAAACAAACACCACTTCACTCCAAGGTGGCTAACTTGTGGCTCTCCAGATGTTGTTGGTCTATAAACCCTGACCACTGCCCATGCATCCTGGGGCTGATAAGAGCTTTATTCTAAGCATATCTGGCCATTACCCTATATTTTTCACAGCAATGCAACTCCGTCATAATACACCTTAAGGTTTTATGCAAAAATTCAAAGTTAACACAGTCACAAAAGCCAACTTTTTCTCCAATGCAAGTATGGCTAATCTGAAGCCCTCCGCACGTTGTTGGACCACAACTCCTATCACCTCCAACCACTGACTATGCAGGCTGGGGAGTCCAACAGCATCTGGAGAGCCAGAGGTTAGCTGCCCATAATCCAATGAATTCTTCTGGGTAACAGCTATGTCGTTAATTTTTTGCTCCCCCCCAAAAAATTGCACTGTCAAAAAAGCTGAAACCACAAAAGAAACAAAATCTAAATTCAGCTGTACATCAGAAGCTTTGAAGCACATAGTACAAAGAGTTAAACGTATTACTATACAGTATGCTAAAGGATGACACAACACATAAAACTTTCCAATCTTTAAAGTGAGTAGTAAACTGAAAAGGAAAGGATATTTGCAAAAGGAAGTCCTCTGCCCTTTTCCGCATTGCAGACCCTGATACAGTACAACAAAACATGTTCTGGGAGCTAAGTTACACTCAGAAATGACCTGGGATGTGGAGTGGAGGCAGCTAGTGTAAAAGGTCTTCTGGGGAGCAGGGGGCGCACTGGGGAGGATGGGGTAGGCATTTCCACACTTCTAAGTATATGATTGTACTTGCACAAATTAAAACTCAATAGCTCTTGCAATGGCAGCCTTACCTTAGTTTTCTTATCAACAAATCTTACACGCTTACCTTCGTTTGGGGGCCCTAATGAAAAGCTCACATAGAAGCCTCCCTTGTTCATCTTTGTAATCTCTGATTGTGTTGTATAATTCATGGCATACAGCGATCTAAAACACAAAGCCAAGGAATAATAATAATAATAATAATAATAATAATAATAATAATAATAAAAATAATAATAAATTTATATGCTGCCCAATCGACTGGATTGCCACAGCCACTCTGGGCAGCTCTCAACAAGTAAGACCCAAATTGCGGTAAAACTAAATATTGATACAATGCTTTTTCCGAAGTGGTAAAAATGTTTAATACACATCCTTGGTCTCCTTACAAGAACCCTATACAGACTGCATTAGATTCTCCATATTATAGATGAGAGGCTGAGGATGAAGGGCAACAACTTGGATTAAACTACCTGGTGAATTCAAAACTGAGCTAAGATTTTAAGTGGTAACACTAGTCTTACAGCACATGTTCTTAGCCACTCTACTTGCTTTGGGCTATGGAAGCATTGAGAAAAATCTAGGAGATAAGTTATATTTCAACTTCTTTGTAAAAGAATAGCAGTCGTGTATTCAGTCTATTTCCATGGTAGCATGACATTTAAAAAATACTTACAGGATCAACGGTAGGGAGGTTGGAGAGTCTTCTCCTCTTCCTGCTTGGGCCTGGTGTAGTTGTGGAGTGGTGGCCATCATCAAAATCTCCACTGGCACTACTGGAAGGAGAGGTAGCCCTTCGCCTCTTGGAACCCATGGAATCCAACTTCTTCTATAATTAAAAAAAGCGCTCTTAAACATGAGGCTTTCTATCCTGTCACTCACAGGGTGACAAGAAGTGGAACCTAAAGTTCTTCTGAATTCTACATAATTGAGATAGTGACACTTTTTGATGCTACACAGCTAAACTCTTGACCAACATTCTGCAAGCTTGCCCAACAAAGCAATCCATTTAGTGTGGTTTTACTTAAGCCAAGTCATCACTGTAATATCAAGGTGTATGGATGACAAAAACATAATGAAGTAATGAGTCAAGACATATGTGAGAGTACCAATTCTGATGCAGCGTTCCTATATGTAATACAGATTTTATTGCATGTATCGCTGATACTCTAAGCAGAAGCAGAGATAACCATGAAAATCTATTTTTGTTTGCTTTTTTACTTAACGGTTCAGACAAGGCTGCAAAGTCAATTACAAATTTTACTGTGGCCTGCAGCCTTTGAGAATGCTAGAGAAGATGTGAAGGCCCAGAAAAAGTACAGAACACAGAGGGAAATCCAGCTCCCCTATTTCCCCCTGCCCCAACCGCTGGGCTTTCATATCTCTCTATACTAGAGAATGGTCCCAAGCTGCAGCAGGCAGTGTGCTGGGTCAAAGGCAGAGGCACTTACCTAACCTCCTGGCAAGTGAGTCACTACTGCTTATCTGGAGGGAGAGGGGCAAGGCAGCAAAATGATTGATTCACTTTGAATCATGCCATCTACTACTGGTCCCAAGACCAAATAGCTCATAGGGTAGCCACAACAAAACCTCTCTCTTCTTAGTTACTGATCCAATGACAGCATCAATTCTGAATGAAAAATGTCACACACCCCCAACTTAAAAAGAATGTAAGAAAAATGTGTAAAACCTATACAGTCGTACCTTGGTTCCTGAACGCCTTGATACGCATATGTTTTGGCTCCCAAACGCCGAAAACCCAGAAGTGTTCTGGTTTTCGAACGTTCTTTGGAACCCAAACGTCCAACGCAGCTTCTGATTGAGTGCAGGAAGCTCCTGCACCTATGTTCGAGAACCAAGGTACAACTATACTACCACAATTTTTAGTGCGAACATTTTTTTCTAAACAACTACATTATGGCCCACAATCATTAGTATAAACATTTTTTTTTCTAAACAACTACATTATGGCCCAATTCTGTTTAGACATTTTTTAATATTAATAATAATAGTAAAGTGAATATACACAGTTTGTGGGTCACTAGACATCATCTCAATCTGGCAAGAGCAATTAATCTATTTTTGCAGGTCCAGGCAGGTGTCTCTGACCACAGTACATGATGGTGACTTCAAGGACCACAACTTTTACAGCTAAAAGTGTTAAAAAATCAGAAAATTTACAATGAATTTAAAAAATACTGAGTGACATCCAACAATGTCGCCCTCCTCTCCACCCTCCTGCACCCCCCCGGCCTAAATCTGTTCTGGAGGGTTGGACATAATAATCCATTATCTAAACCTGGAATGTCCAACAGGTCAATCATGATGTGCTGTTCAATGGGGGGGGATGTTCTAGGTCAATCACGGGATCCGGTTTCTGTGGTTCTCCTGATTCCCCCCCAAATCTCAACAACTCTGACCTCCCTCCACAAAAAAGTTCAACAGCTCTTGGCAATGACAATGGGTAAATCACTGCCAGTTTTTTTATAGTGGGAGTAGATCGCAGTCTCTTTGGAGTTGGATGTGCCTGATCTAAACTAATCTAGTACTTACAAAAAGCTCTCTCAAGATCTTGAAAAGAAAATATTATTCAAAATCACCAGTATTGTTACCTTAGTTAGTGATAGTGGAATAACGCAGAATAAGATGACATACTACACCCAAACTGCATCCCCATGGCCTTTCCCATCCTTTCAGTAATATCTAAAGCGCTTACCACACGAAACCACATCAAACGGCACATTTACCTCACCCACCATATATAGTCAGCTATATGGACTTGGGGTAGAGAAACGTGAGAATGTGTCACATAGTAAGAACTTCTAAATGTTACTGCAGGAAGAAGGAGGTCTTACCAAGGTAAGCCCAAACAACATGTAACCCGTCCCTCAGGACTATTTTTCACATAAGTCCTGATCAGGACTATTTTTCACATAAGTCCTGATCTAGAAAAAGCACTTAAGATCCTATAAAATCAACAGAGGACAAGTGAGTCATAATTATCTCACACTATTGATTTCAACAAGATTTAGGCTGCAATTCTAATCCTGTTTACCTGGGATTAAGACCAGTGTTAGAAACTCAGATATATCAGCTAATTGCTAAATGGCACCTTAAACCTGGGTTACAGTCACTACAACAGAATAGCTAGGCACCTTTTTTGCGGTGGGATTTGTTGTTGTCGTTGTTGCTGTTGTTATTAATTTCATTTCTATAATACTTTATATTTTAAAGAAAGAATCTCAAAGTGTTTTACAACACCTCAAAACATCCAATAAAACAATCCAGGGGAAAAACCAATCCAGAATAAAACAAATTCAAGCTTCAAGGAAAATATTTCAGATCCTTCTCTAAGTGACATTTTGCTTTCCCTATACAGTGGTGCCTCGCAAGACGAAATTAATCCATTCCGCGAGTCTCTTCGTCTTGTGGTTTTTTCGTCTTGCGAAGCACGGCTATTAACGGCTTAGCGGCTTTAAGAAAAAGGAAACAAACTCGCAAGAACTTGCAAGACGTTTCGTCTTGCGAAGCAAGCCCATAGGGAAATTCGTCTTGCGGAACAACTCAAAAAACGGAAAACTCTTTCGTCTTGCGCGTTTCTCGTCTTGCGAGGCATTTGTCTTGCGAGGTACCACTGTACTTATTTACCTACTTAATTTATATAGCTGTCCCTTAGCAAAAGTAGAAGCCAGTGTGGTGTAGTGGTTAGTGTGTTGGACCTGGGAGATCAGGGTTCAAATCCCCACTCAGTCATGAAGCTCACTGGATAACCTTGGGCCATTCACAGCCTCTTACCCTACCTCACAGGGTTATTGTAGAGATTAACTGAGGAGGGAGGTGAACCATGTACTCCTTGGAGAAAAGGGTGGGATATAAATGCCATAAACAATCTCTTATGCTTACCTGCTTAATAAAGCTGGAGAAGCTAGCCAGATGGAGATGTCAGTCACCAACCTGGTATCCAGAGATCTCCATGTGGTTGGAACTGGACCCAGGCCTAGGGGATTTCTAACACTGATTAAGACCCACTGTATTCAACAGAACATACAGTACTTCTAAGAAGACATGGTTATGATTGTGCTGACAAGTATTACTAACTTTCTCTGGATTGGAATAATTATGTCAGACATGCCACAGAAAGCCACGTCAAATGGAAGTTTCCTGGAGAGTGCACCAGTCAGGAGAACCCTGCCTATTTAGTGCAAAATTTTGTTCTCACAGTGGCCAACCAAACAAAGCAGGACATGAGCACAGTAACACTATCCCACTTCTGACCACCAGCAACAGAAATTCAAAGGCCTATTTACTGCCTCCAATACTTAAAATAATATGCCTTCAAGACTTGTGGGCATGGCTAGCCTTATCCTCCACAAATTTGCCTAACAGACAAGGTTTTTAAAAATAGAAGCACTGTGGCTTTATGTTGAAAACAATGTTGGAAGGGTCTATCTATACATATTTCCTTCTTAACTTCCTCCAAATGCTAAAACAACTAATTTTTCAAAGAGTATTAATGGTTAACATGAAGAATGCACAGTTGAAACAGAAGGAACAACCTCCACGTTTAAAGAAAGCAAAATCTATTCTTTTGTAGTCTTTTGATCAAACTGCGGACGCAATACATATAGAACTAATTTCCCTGAACTGTTCAAAGAGTCTGAAGAACAGATAACATGAAAATCATTCAGACTACAATGAACTTAGCCCAATGTTTTTACTTCTGCAACGTATAAATGCTATTTTGATGCTCCATAAAATACCAAAACCAGCCTTAAACAAGCAATCAACAAAGGATCCAGAGGCATTATTCCATATTCATTCGTTAAAAAACAAATAGCAGCACTCTCAATGCACAGTGCTATTCTAACTCTAATCACTAATTTTGGAAATGACAAATAAAATAAAATAAAATAAAATTGGTTTCCAAAGTGGTAACTAACACAAAATAAACTGCACATTCAGACCTACAACATCCCCCTAACTACCGTATTTTTTGCACCATAACACTCACTTTTTCCCTCCTAGAAAGTAAGGGGAAAGGTCTGTGCGTGTTATGGAGGGAATGCCTACGGGTGGCATGCCTACAGATTTTCCTCCTCTAAAAACTACGTGCGTGTTATGGTCAGGTGCGTGTTATAGAGCGAAAAATACGGTACATTATCCATTCCTTTTAAAAAAGAAAAGAAAAAAAAAGATTGGGCTCTAGTCACGGTTAGTCCTACTCATAGTAGATCCATTGAAATTGATAGGCATGACTAACTTGTGTCCACTAGTTTCAATGGACAGGATTCAACTAACAAGTGCCACTAGCAAAAGCCCACACCAGGACTTCCATTAGCACACTGGGCCTCT
This sequence comes from Podarcis bocagei, assembly GCF_964188305.1. Taxonomy (NCBI): domain Eukaryota; kingdom Metazoa; phylum Chordata; class Lepidosauria; order Squamata; family Lacertidae; genus Podarcis; species Podarcis bocagei. The sequence continues at coordinate 56,360,430 of NC_138126.1, read as the reverse complement.
GTGTCTTCTGCCAGAAATTTGTTTTGTGGTAGTTGAGAGAACCCCCAGAAAAGTGTGCAGGGAAAGGGCGACTGTTCTATCTGACAAGTAGAAAGACTTGCATTGAGAGAACTATTGCTGCAGCACAATGCTGAATTTCTCCCAATGAGTCTACTCTAATTAGAACTTAGTTGGATACCGCTCATGATCACTACTCTAGAGTAATTTTGTTAAACATTTGCATTCCCCCCCCTGAGAGCAAGGTTAATTAAAAACTCATGAACGAGGTAAATGAACAAGTATGATCTGTCATGCCAAATATGAAACAAAAATGCCTGAGATGTGTGAAAGAGACAAAATGGCACACACATTAGCAGTAAATTACCAGATTTACCAGAGTACAACCAGCACCACGAAAAGCCAGTCTCCTCATTATGTCTGATAGGCAAGTAAAGAAACTGAGAAAAGGCAAATCCTTAAAGCACCAATTCAGCAGTTGTATTAGTACAGGCAAAACTGAAAGAGAAGACAACAAAAGGAAAGAAAAACAAAGGGAAAACAAAGGGAAGAATAGGTAAATTAAGGAATCAAGAAGAATGGTTAAGGAAAGATATACCACAAAACAGAGAAAATGCAGTAGCTATATTAGGCTACTGCCATTTCACAAGGACCCCATTTACATAACATACCAGGGCTGGGGAAACTGTGGCCCTCTAGATATTGTTGCACTACAAATCCCATCATACCTACAAATTCAAGTTCAACATGGGTTCCTGAGCCCTATTTTAAGCTCAGAACTAAAAGTGCATTCTTTTAACAAGTAAACAAAGGGTGCGGTCCTATTCCCACGAAAACTGGAAGGGTCATATTCAATGCCACTGTTCCAATATCGCAACAGACTTCCACTAGCACCATGGAACTTCCCCCTCCTCTCCCCTGCAGCCCACCCTTCAAAATTTGAGCAAGAGGGTTGGGGGGTCCTCCAGAGAAAATTTGGATGGCACTCAAATGAGAGGAGAAAGGAGAACTCCTGTTGAGCAAGTGAAACTCCCCATGCGCAGTACAGTATTAGATTACGATCTTAAAACTCCTATTGTTTTTCATAGGGCAGAACTGCAATAATCAATTCACATAATTCCAAGAATGAGGCTATAATTGTATGGGATTCACTGCCCATATAGCATTAGCAGTTCACAAATCACAATAGTTTAAATATTTTTAAATACTTCATTATAAAGAATATGTTGATTGGTTTCCACAGCGCAGTGTGATCAAAAATAGAAAAGTCTAGTACTGTCCGCAGCATCAGAAACATGCACCTGTGTTTTATTACAAGGTCAATAATTGTATTTATTTTGAAAATGCAAAAACTATACAAACACGCCTACATATCAACCACTTAGCATCTATATGGAGTACTGAGACATATCACTCATAGTTTTGAATCATTACTATATTGGCAACACCCAACTTTGTTTTTATTGTACATCCAAGCCAGGTGTGGATTCCATGAGCCAATGCTCAGATGAAGTTATAAGCTGATACTGAAAAATGAAATGAACCCAGAGGAACTGATGCTTGAAGATTCAAATGATCTGGGATTTACCTGTTGTATCACACCTCCTGAGAGAGCAGGTATGCAGTATATAGGTACTCCAGGACCTGTTTTGTTCCTGGTTTTCTGAAGGGCAGCAGTAGTCAGGAATGCTATTTACCATCACACAGCATAATCCTATGTTTTTTCAGAAGTTCATCACACAAACTTAATGGGACTTTCAGTTTAATCCTATACCTGCTTATTCAGAAGTAGCTATCAATGAGTAGAAAGAACTGAAACCTGATTCTCTAAGTAGAGTTCAAGATTGGAAACTTAGGGCAGTATTAATTGGGGTTTCACCCACTTCTCCATCTATCCCACTCCAAATTATGTTCTAGAGTGTTGGTGAAACCTCCAGAACAGATTTAAAGGGCCTCTGGGAGAAGAGCAAGACAATGTTCTGTCACACAAGGAGAAATCCAAGCACTGATGAAACGTTTCCCTTAGTGTTGCTTTGAATGCCACCTTTAATTCTGTAAATCATCTACAATGTTTTCCCGGTATTACATATCTTCCTATTGTCAGTCATGAATTGGTAAACTGAATATAGGATTATTATAAGACAGTATATGTGCAACTTGCTCTGTATCCCTTCAGGTTAACTAGATGTTACCTTTATATCAATGAACCCCTTTTTTAGAATTCCCCACATTTTTTTAACCCAAAGCACATGAGCCCACTTCCCTAACCCAAATCAGAATGACCCGACCCAGATCAGGCTGGGAGAAATTCTTTCCTTTGTGTCATTTTCTTGCTTAACTTTCACACCTACCTGCAGATAGTTAAGGGATGAAAATTTTCAGCAGAAAAAAAGTGTCAGGGAAACAAAACAAAAACAAAAAAACCCTCATAGCGATTTTAAAAAAAAGCTAAAATAATAAAATTATACAACAATAGTTTAAACCATATCAAAAGTTAAAATACTAAAACAGATTAAAATTTATATCAGCTTTCTAATCATCTGGGTAGGCTTGTCTAATTAAGAATGTTTTCAGCAGCCTGCCAGCCCAGCCTGTCAACAAGAGATGCAGCCCATTTCAGATTTTGTCAATAAGTTAGATATGGAAATGCCACCTGATAGTAGCATCTCAAGGCTTTTACAGTTTGTTTCAAACAAATGCACCAAAGAATGCTTCCCTAGCAATGAGAAACATAGCACTTCTTGTGTAGGAAACACCGTATTGGATATCTTTCTAAAATACTGTATATGTTCCACCTAAATGTAAGCCTTTCTGAAATTTAAACACAGAAAACCAGCCCTTAGAAATGCAATAGCCTTTACATCAGATAGTAGCACTATCTATATTTGCTGAAGTACCATGTGCACAATTCCTACATTTTTCATTCATCCTGTTTGTCACTTTCTCAACAGTGTAACTCTTTGGAAAGGAGAAGAACTCCACTTTACGCTTTAAGTCATGGTCTTAAAGGACATGCAGTGACCACCCTAAGTACTAACATTATTTTTCTAGACGGTATTAATATGGGAAATGGGGGGCCAGCCACCTCCATATGCTTAAAATTCAAAGCGGGGTAGATCTCTCAGAGAAGAGACCGTGTCGCTTTTGACAAGTGCAGTGCGTCCTGCTCCCGTACCACTGTGAAAACTTCAGATCATTTTCTCACATGCGGAAGTTCATGCTTGCAATTTCGAGAGGGAAAAGTTAAAAGTTATCCAAAATCGCAGTTGAAAGAAAATAAAATAAAACAAATCAAGCCAATATATAAATTGGGGGGGGGGGGTAAGGTTTAAGAGGAGAAGGAAAACCAGCTGCGAACAAGAAACAAGCAAAGTGATGTCGCGTGTGAGAGAGGCGTGTGAATTCAGAGTGGGGGGAAAGGGGGTTAGGAAGTCAAGAGGAGTTCATTCAGGGTCTCCCGAGGGCCAAGCTCTTGTTCCATTTGGGGGGCGAATGGGGATGCGTGTGGGGAGCGAGCGGGTGGGTGGGTGGGCGAAGGGGGAAATGAGGAGGCGGTGAGGCAGGGCGGGCAGGGGGTCAGGGGCGAAAGCGACCCGCCAGCAGCTCCGCAGCCACACAAAGGGAAACCCGCCGCGGCCTCCTGCCTGCCCTGCCCTCCCCGCGAGCGCCCTGCTCAGCCCCGCCTCGCTCGCTCGCCCGCCGCCTCGCCTTACCCAGCCGCCGCTGCCGCTGCTCCCCCGCCTCCTGCAGCCGCGGCCGCGCTCAGCCCCCGTCGCCGCCACGGCCCCCCGCGCTGTCGGCGTCGCCGCCACTGTTGCCGCTCAGCCTCGCTCGCTCGCTCAAAGGGGAGCCCGCCGCTGTCGCAAAAGCAGCCAGCCTCGGCCGCCAAGCGCAGGCCGGGAGCGCGACAGGGGGGGGAGAGAGCGGGCGGCGCTTTACGGCCGAGCCTCGGGTTTTTCTCCTTTCCACGTGGAGCGCCGGGCAGACGAGGCGGAGGAAGGAGACGAGCGAGGAGTAGCTCCTGCGAGGCAGCCATGAGACGACCCAGTAAGCGCTGCTGGGGAGAGGGCGGGGGCGAGGGGAGAGGGTCGGCTGCTGCTTCTGCCGCTGCTCAAGGGCTTCGGGCTGGAGGCAGAAAGGTCGCCTCGCAGCCTCTCCCGTGGGCGGCCAGGCCAACGTGCGCCTTGGCGGGCCACTTCTTTGCAGCCCCTCTTGCGAATCGCGGCCTCCATGGAGGCGGGAAAGTGGCCTGGGCTCTTCGGCCGCGGCTTCGGGGGTCTCATGACTCGAGGTGCTTCCTGTATTGGAGAGGCGCTTCTGGGTCTAACTCAGGAACTTAGGTTTCCTAACTCAGAAAAGGCCTGCCTGGATCAGGCCAAAGGTCCATCCAGCCCCCCGCGATCTCCGCCTACAGTGACAGGCCACGTGCCCGCGCGGCGAAACTCGCCAGCGGGATTTGAGAACTGCGCCCAGTGGGGGACGCAGACCCCTGAACATTCTGTGAATCTAAGTTTGGCCCCATTGAGGGGCAGTATTTCAATATGAGTAGGAGAATAAGAGTGCCCCTAAACATTTATTTTTAAAGCACTGATGCGCCCATCCTCTTGCTCGGGGCTCTGAAAACCCCAAACCCGCTTTTGGCCTTACATTAAAAGCTCAAGCAACGTGAAGAGGAGCCCCTTTGCTGTTCTCTTGCTTCTCCTTCGTGTGCTTCCCACCTCGCTCCTCGGGCCGTTTTTCCACCTTTCTCCAGTCCACGGGCCCGTTTCTCTTGTAATATTTTGGTCTCCCGGTGTTTTTTCCCCTTGATCCCAATCTTTCCGTGTCCTTTTCGCCGTCTGAAACCTCACTCACTGCTAAGTTTTGCCCTCTCAAAACGGACTGTTGATGCTCCCCTATATAGAGCACCGAAACCCTCCCAGGTGTTTGGGAAAGACTGGGCAGAACTGATATCTCAGAGAATTTTTGGCCTACTTACACTGGCTGGAGCCAATGGGAGTTGAAGGCCGCAACATTTGGAGGCTATAGGGCTCCCTTCTAACAACCCTAACGACATGGCAAATTGTGGCTGCTACTGAAGATGAACTTGTCCGTCTGTCTTTGCTCTTAATCTGTAAGAGAGGGAGGGGTTAGCTGTCTTTCCACTTTTGGCGAAGACTTCCGGCTGTTTAAAATGTATGCTTGTAAACCCGGAAAGGTTCTCAACAGCAAGAAGCTGAACAGTGAAGGACAAAACCTTCCCATGCAAGGATTTCAAAATCTTGGGCATGTGCCATCCAAACACCTTTCCTGCTTTTACTTCAGCGTATGTTTAGCCTGCAGTCCTTTGCACACTTTAACTCCCAATGAACTCAACCAAACTTAGCATCTGAGTAAACATGCGCAGCAAAGGCTGTAGCCATAAATACAGCTTCCAGGAGGTAAGTTCTAGAGATGGAGGACCCTTTCATTGGCCTGCAGGTTGTTTAATTCTACCTAGGTATATCAGCCTTTCCCAGGCTGGGGTCTACAGATGTTGTTAGATTATAACCTCCCTCATCTCTAGCCAGCATGGCAGTCGGTCAGGGATGTTGGCATTTGTAGTCCAACAATATTTAGGGACCCAAGGTTGAGGAAGGCTGACGCTATTAGGCAGATGTCTCTGCTCTTCTGCATATGTACTGACTCATTTCATTGTATGATTATATTATTTCCATTAGTAGAAGACCCCCGGGCCTCCCCCCCCCCCCGGCCTATGCCCTTAGAACATGCACAGACAAACTCCAGCCCTCCAGATGTTTGGGACTGCAATGATGATCCCATGATCCCTGACCACTGGTCCTGTTAGGTAGGGATGGTGGGAATTGTAGTCCCAAACATCTGGAGGGCCGGAGTTTGCCTATGCCTGCCTTAGAAAGCATGTCTCATTGAACACTATAGAGATTGGCATAGGGTTGAATCAATACTGACAAAGCAGTCATGACAAAGCAGTTTCTGAGGATGCGATGGATATGGCAATGGAGGTTGAAGTCTTTAATTTCTGCTCCTGTAGTGCAATCTAAGGCTGTGCTATACATGCAGCACAGAACACTGAGTATATACTTAAGGCTGCAGGTGGAGATGCCACTTTTGAATGCACTTCCACCTTAAAAACAAAACTTGTGGATAGAATTGCATACCGGGAAGGAACAGCCCTTTGCCTGGCATGCTGGTTTCATATTCGGAATGATTTTTTGGAGGGTGGTGTTAGAAATGTAATGATGTCTATAAGTGGTATGATGTCTATATGTGGTATGATTTTATACTGTATTATGTATGTTGTATAGTGTTTCGGATTATATTTGTGGATGAAAAGGTTGCGGCATGCATTTAACCTGTTATTGTTGGCTTGGATCTGCAGACATTTATTTACCTTTGGACTTTTTATATTTCAGAGTTGAAGAAAGCTAGTAAGCGTATGACCTGCCACAAACGGTTTAAAATACAGAAAAAGGTGAGTTACTCAGCAGTGTGCAATCTACTACAGTCGTACCTTGTATCTCGAACGCCTTGCGAGTCGAACGTTTTGGCTCCTGAACGCCACAGCCCCGGAAGTGAGTGTTCCGGTTTGCAAAAGTTCTTTGGAACCCGAATGTCCGACGCAGCTTCTGGTTGGCTGTAGGAGTCTTTTTCCTGAACGCCTGCCCGTATTATTATTATTATTATTAACCAAGCGTATAAAGCTAAATGCATGTAAGTTGTGAATTACCTGTATACAAAACACAGATCACAGTGTAATGAAGAATCTATATGGGTGAACAGCTACAATGAACAAATGTTAGCATCTTTTAATAGCAAAATCTGCCCATTGTTGGTTACAGGTGCGAGAACACAACAGAAAAGTCCGGAAGGAAGCCAAGAAACGTGGGCACAAAAAGCCAAAGAAAGATCTCGGAGTTCCCAATGCAGCACCTTTCAAGGAGCAGGTTCTTCGGGAAGCAGAACAAAGGAAACAAAGGGTAAAACAACTTGCATATTCATGGCATATTGTCATGGAACTCTGGTGAATCACTGTCTACTTTCAGCAGTCAGTGGTTCACCTGTAACAGGATGAAGAGCCTTGGGTCCAGGGAACAAATACTGGCCTCCAGGCCTCTCTGTCCAGTTCTTGGAAAACTTCCCAGGCCACTTCCCTGACAAGCCCTGTTTCATACCCCTAGTGTTTTTGCCTGGCTGGGATGTGTCCTTGAACTCTGAGAATGCCTCTCTTTTCTGGGCAGAGGATAAAGAGAGGTATCTGTATGAACTATCCTACTGTACAAAGACACCGGTTGGGCTAAAACAGATTCCCCACTTCTGACCTACCTAGTACTTGCTAGCTTTGATTTCTTACTGTGTTTAATTAGTCCAGCAACATTTGTGGTTAATATTCTAATTTGAGTAATTAACCTGGGCTGCAGCACTGGCATTTCTGCTGCACTTTCAGCACAAAGTGTTGAAACGCTTCGGCATTTGCTTCTGTGTGACTTCACAAACTCTCAGAGGGAAAGTGGAACTTAGCAACTGGTTCAGCACTGACATGGCGTTCTCCCGCTGTCCTTTATTAATATGCTTCATTTGCAAGATTGTAAGGTGGTGTTTGCAACACAAAACACAGTCGAATTCTGGGTAGCTGTGGTGCTTTTCTGAATACAGTAGGAGATCCTGCATATAACTTGGTGCCTTTGTGTGTTTGTGCATGTGAGCAGCGTGAAGAACTAAAGAAACAACAGAAGCTTGATCGGCAAAAGGGGCTAGAAAAGAAACGCAAACAAGAAGCTAATAAAAAGGATGCTGCTAAAGTAAAGCTTTCTGAAAAGGTATGCATTTCACTTAAATCAGAAATACTCCACAAAACATGAAAAAAATCATTTGTGACATTTGGAATAATGGCATCCCAATACTGTGCCAAACATCTGTGCCAGTTGAGGCTTTTGCAGTTCCCTTGCTTTCCAGTTTGGCAACATTCCCCTCCATTTGCCTAAAATGGCCAGACGCCAAATCCATCCAGAGCCTTCCAATTGTGGGCCACCCCCCACCACAAGCACACCCTACATGGTATGCTTTGATACAGAGTAGATGGGGGAGGCCTCAGGAGGAGGGAAGGAAAGAGAAGTCCCACTGCATGAGCAGAAGTTTGTTTTATTCAGACAGATCCAACTGAACGTTTCCCCAAAATGTAGGCTAATACTTGGGAATTTATTTATTTATGTATAAATTTTAATTTTTTCCCCATTCCAATTATGACGTTTTGTGGGGCTGAAAGGAGTCTCTTCCAAATACATGCACAGAGCACTTACCATATTGGCCTGAATAAAAGCCGCACATCCCCCCCCCCCCAAAATGACTGTGAGAAGTAAAGTGCGGCTTATATTCGTGATCTTACACTGCCAGCAAACGGTGGGCTCCGCCCCCACCAGGAAACAGCCTGGGAGTGCAGGGCAATGGCGTGCTGCCCACCCGCTGCCAGCAAAGCGGTGTGGCTCCTCCACCCCCCGAGAGCAGCCCAGGTATTGTCTTTTTTTCTCTCTCCCCCCCCCCCACCCTTAAATTTTAAAGGTGTGGCTTATTTGCGGGTGCGGCTTATATTTGGGCCAGTGCGGTAATTGTCATGTCATTTTGTGTTCTTGTTGCTTTAAAAGATTGAAGTCCTGATGATCAGTTTTTCGGTTCTAAGTGATGTTAGGTTCCTGTATACTAAATTTTCATATCTGTATCTACTTTATCTTAGAAATCAGCAGCTAAACAAAAAGCAAAGGCAAGCCGGCAGGCAGAGAAAAAGACACCGAAATTCTTTTGCAAGGAGCTTATAAAGGTAATTTTTTTTACAGTCATGTGAAAAACACTTTCACTGTGGCCATTTACCATCCAGGGAACCTAACGCCTTCATTTCAGCTGTGTGACAGCTCTTTTACTGGGGACTCCAGCACTGCCCTGTTTTCCAAGTGATCCCAACTGGTTTTGAAAATGGTTGTGTTTCTCTCTTTGTATTTTGACCATCGCAAAAGAAAGATGTCATTAGTTTTGTACGGTTCTAAAAATAATGAGATGGTTGCTTTCAAACAGATGTTAAGATTCAGTTATATTAGAGAAAGTGCCCTTATCTTAACTACTCCTTACAAATGCACACGGTGACAACATTTCTGTGCAGATTTTGACTCTGGAATGTGCACCTTTCCCCTGTTGCTGTTTAGGTGATTGAAGCTTCTGACGTAGTGCTGGAAGTCTTAGATGCTAGAGACCCTCTAGGCAGCAGGTGCCCACAGGTGGAGCAACTTGTTAGTCAGATGGAAGGAGATAAAAAAATACTGCTGGTTTTAAATAAAATTGGTAAGTGGAAATAATATTTTTTTTAATTCTACAAATACATATTAGTTTAGTTAAGCCCAAATGATTAGTGGTTTCATTATAACGTGTGATGCCTAGGAATGGAAGTAAATGTTTGTGTTTACTTAGAAGTAAGTCCTCCTGTGTTTAATAATAAGCTATATTACAAGTAATGGCTTTTGTTTGGTATCAAGATACTTTTCATCTGGCATCAGTAGGGTGAAATTGACTTAAATCCAAGCATCCAAGTTTCACTACCAAGCAGACTTGTACAGTCAACCAGTTAAATAACATTCCAGTGGGATGTGAGCTATGAGGAAGATACAAAATGATACTGATGTACCTCTGATGACTGTCAGATCCAACTCTGAGCTCACTGTTCCGGTTGCAATAGGGTAGTTTTAGCAACAGCCACAGCAGCCACTTTCCCACATGTCAGCTGTTCGCCGGGAGCGTCAGCAAAGCTCCGCTGCGGTTTTCAAAGAGACCTTCCCTGCAGCCCAAAGAGGGCCTTTGCTGAGGCTCTTCAGGACTATCCCCCAACTTCTAGGTTTCCTGGGCGGTGCGTATGCACAGTCGCATGTGAATTAAACGTGCATAAATGGGGGGTGACTGTATTGGGGTTTTTTTAGCATTTGGATTTTCCTCTAAACCAAGGGAAATAAAGCAGTTCCTCACACCTAAAGGGGATGGGATACAGTCATCTTTGAATTTGCAAAGCATCTTGTGGCATGTTTTCATGGGTTGGAATATGCTTCATCCATTGCATCAGTACCTAACAAATCCACTGAACAGACTTAACGCAGCTGCCTTTCCTTGAAACCATTTTATCACCAGCAATGTGATCACTGCCTAATTTTTGCACATTGGGGTTTGTGGTGATGTTATCTTTCAGACCTAATACCGAAAGAGAACTTGGAGAAATGGCTGGATTATTTAAACCAGGAACTGCCAACCATTGCTTTTAAGTCTGCGATGCAGCAAAAGGACAAAACTGTGGTAAGAACAGCCCACCCTCTTTTCAACAGTGCTGAACTATGTGTTGATTGCATGGAATGTTATTGGGGGGGGGGAGAGAGAGAGAGAGAGAGAATCCTAATACAAAACTGCATTCCCTCCATTCTAACAGGTTGCAACAGTATATTTACCTGTATATGTATGCTTGGCCGAGACCCTTTAGCCAATCGGTGTTCTTGACGTGAGTGGGGGAATTCTGTGTGGGTGCAGATTTACATGCGCTGGGGCTATTCTTTTCCCGCAACAAACATGCTCCCATTAATACATCAGTGTGGGAACGGTGCTCCCACTGCCCTGGTTTTTGATTAGTTGTGGATAGCTTAACTCCATTGTTTTTGGTGGGTCTTTTGTTTTATTATTATTATTATTTTAAAAAATTGTGTTTTCCCCTCAATGAGAAGTCTGGTGGGCAGCAACTCGAGAAAGTGACTTTTCTGCAGTGGCTCCGATTGTGGAATGCTGTCTTCAAAGGAGGCTCGCCTGGCGCCTTCATTACATATCTTTAGGTGCCAGCCAAAAACATTCCTCTTCTTCCAGGCCTTTGCAAAATTCTGTGGCCTTTTAAACTTAGAGGGGTATTGCTCTTGTTTGTTACTGCGGTATGTGCTAATGTGTTTTTATATTGTAAAGTGATCCTCGGATGAAGGGTGGTATGAAAAATGTGTTTTCCCCCATTTGGTGCACAGGATCTGTGTTTTTTAAATGTGTTCCTGTTTTAAACACATTGCCTTATGAAATCATTTCCTCTGATGCTGACGTACCCGGTCTTAATTTAAATCTACAGCAACAGAAGAAGCACACAAAAAGACGTAGTGCATATATTGATTTATCGAGATCCAGCTTATGTTTTGGGAGTGAGTGCCTGCTAAAACTCCTTCGGGAGCACAGTGTAACTAAAGAGAGAGTTATTCAGGTTGGTGTGGTGGGTAAGTGCCCCATTTTTTGTCTACATGGAGTTCCTTGGGTTGCAATAATAATAATCTGTTTGAGCACTGCAGTTTTAGTGGCTATGTGGTATCACATGGTGGCAATTCAGAAGAGGCCCCCTATCTTTAGCTGTAGCCTTTCAGGGACGTGCTGTGGGAATGATGTGCTTGAAAAGCCCCAGCATGAGCTCGAAATACCGTGTGCATGCCCAGGAGATTATACTGTTGTTGTTGTCACTGGAGTGAGAAATGAGGATAATATGCTTTTGTCTTACATTATTGTGAAGACTTCAGATCCAACTCTGATCTCGCTCCGCAGGCAGCTTTAAAATGGGTGTATCTCACACGCCTATAGGTGAAATATTTTTAGAGAACAAATCAAGGCCAAAAATCAGAAGGTGGCAGTGCCACCTACAGACATTTCTCTTGCGGTCTGCATACCACGGCCCTCGTGGCTCCCTCAGCAATATTGCAAGGGATGGGCAAAGAAAACGAAGTGGAGATTGAATATATACCACAATATTCCTCCCAAGTAAGCAGTCTTCCTGGAGGATAATTTAACTTGAAGATGACGTTTCTACTCCTGGGTGTGTTTTGAACTTGGGATAGAATCCCACCTAAATAAACATCTCATTTGGGGGTGGGGGTGGGAGAGATCTATTGACACTCACTCTACCAAGAAGGGGAAGGAGCCATCTTTGCATGTAATCTTCCCAACTGCACTTTTTTGTGGGGGTGGAGATTGTCTGTGAAATGTTCTGGCTCACACTTGCTCTGGCCATTTCTTCTGGGGTCGATGAATGGAAAGGAAGGTTGCTCTTAGAATTATTTGTACTAACAGCATGAACAATCAATCTCTTCCCAAGATACTTACAATCCAAAGTTGGGTGGAAAGAGAACTGGTAGAGGAGAGGGCAAGGGATTCATGCGAGGAACTGCAGCTGAACCCACTTAGACTTCACTGGGAACAAAGAGCTTAAGAAATGTCTTCAGCAGATTTCTTTCCCAAAAAAATGAAAACTTTCCTCTTCAGATAGTACCTAGCATGCCAAATTTGGTTACTAATGCACCTTTGTTTTTATTTTGTATCTTGGCCTTCAGGTTTTCCTAACACAGGGAAAAGCAGCATAATCAATAGTCTGAAAGAGGTGCGTGCCTGCGACGTGGGACCAGTCAGAGGCCTCACTAAGTTAGTTTGCTTTCGTGGTACAACATTTTTCAAGCATTGCCATTCAACTTCACTAAGATCCCTCCTGTGGTTCGACTTCTTCTCTCTATTTACACAAAAGAGATCCCATTAGGGAGATGAATTGTAGGACAGGGTGGGGAACCATTCTAACAATGACATATTTCATTTTCAGCTTTCCCATTGCATAGCCGTTTTCAAATTGGCAATCAGATGGATATAATCTTCCATATTGTTAAGCAGAGTGCTATAAAATGTTTAATTAAATTGTGTCAGAATTGCTAGTTGTGAAACTAGACCAGTTGTTTTTACTTCATTGGACCAGGGCTGTCAGAAGAGATCATGGGAATTGAATCAAGAGTAAAAGGGCACATAGTGGAGAATAACCATGCATATCCCAGTAATTGCAACCTGACATGTTCAGATTTGTGTTGTCTTCAGTATTTAACATTTTGCTTTCTGGAAAGACTCCCATCTAGCCCAGATCTAATGCTTTGATTCTTTATGGCAAGGATGGGAAGCCTTTGGTTTTCCAGACATTGCTGAACTACAACTCCCATCATCCCTCACCATTGCTGGCTGATAATGATAGGGGTTTGGGAGTGCCACACCTTTTCCACTCCTGCTTTATGATTTGCTTATTTGTCAAATATTTCCTGGAGTTTGTTTTTTCTAAACAAAACCCTAATGCTCATTATGTGTGTGTTCTTTTAAAGGTGTCTACAAATAGTTCACATCAACAAACAGATCAAGATGTTAGATAGTCCATGTATCATTGCAGCACCTTCCAACTCTGCTCTTGCTTTGGCACTGAGAAGTACTGCAGACATTGATGCTGAAAACTTATTCGGTTCAGTAGGTGCTATTCTGAAGCATTGCAGCAAGCAGCAGGTAAAGCTATTGTATAGTTTCCCAGTAATTTATTGGCCTCGGGTGTGTTTAGCTTGCACACTTGTTGCACTTATGGGGAACCAGTGGCCCTCCTGGTGTAGTTGGACTAAAACTACCACCATCCCTGTTCATTGGCCATGCTAGCTGGAACTAATTGGAGTTGACATTCACTAGCACCCAAAGTGCCACAGGTTCTCCATCTGTTGTGTTGCTAAAATAGCTGTTGGTTTGCTTTCTGGCAAGGTTCAGTAGCAGTTGTGTAGCATCAAGTTCACACAGATAGAATCATCTATGTTTGCCCATCACGTCAGACTCTTTAGATTAAATCAGATAAGATTCAACAAGTTAATGCTCTTGTTTACTTTATTCCTTACCTGCTCTTCACTATGAGGTCCCAGCACATACTGTAATTATTGAAAAGTGCAGTCTTTAAAAAGTTTAAACAGATCACAACTGAGAATTTGGTTGGGTTATAAAATATGAATTTCAAGTTTTATATGCCCCATCATTGAACAGATTCATGCTTATTACTGTATTAGCCAAGTGAGAAATGAGGATATTTGTTATGTCTTACTGTTACAGTGAAGACATCAGATCCAACTCTGATCTTGCTTTGTGCTTAACGGTGCTTCCTAAGGAGTTCTGACCCACTTCTGCTTTCTGCCGTGGTCTAGATATGTAAATTGGAGCAAGAAAATGCTGCTCTTGCCGTTAAAAGGCTTGGGCTTACGAGTGATGTTGGAGAATCTTGTGTACACATATGAGGCTCTCTTTTTATTATTATTTCAGATTATGCTGCACTACAACGTCCCAGACTACAGAAACTCTCTGGAGTTCTTAACTCTGCTTGCTCAGAAGAGAGGAATGCTGAAGAAAGGAGGTCTTCCTGATACAGAAAGTGCGGCCAAACTATTTCTGTACGATTGGACAGGGTAAATATGTTCTCATTTGTCTGCATGAAAGATTTGCTGCTGAGAAATAGGTGCTGTGCTTAAAAGAACATGGTGTGGTGAAGGAGAACCGCTCTCTCACACCTCCTTGCCCAACTTCTGCACTTCCCTGAAATGCTGCTACTTGAGTCTTTCTCTCTGCTAGTTGCACCCCCCCTTTTTGGGTCAGCTACAGCCCCAGAAACAAGGTGGAAAATTGGGGGTGTACAATTAAATGCTAACTCCTGGGAGGCAGGACCAGAGTGCCTTGTCTGCTAGCCAGCCCCTTGCAATTTACACAAATTGTCCAGCCCTCTGCTGTCCAGCTCTCTGCTTCTCCTGAATAAATAGGGCAAATTCCTGGTTTTTAGATCCTTTGTAAACAATTTTCTTCCCCACCCCCCTCTTAGGGCCAAAGTGAGTTACTATTCACGGCCTCCTCCAGCATGGACTCTGTCGCCACACCTGTCCCGTGAAATTGTAGCAGCAGCACAACAGGCTTTTAATCTTCAGGATCTGGAAGAAGATAACAAAAGTACCATAAAAGGTGATGCTGGTGTACCAAATTATCTTGGGTCTTTAGGATGGGTTTCAGAGCAGTTGGGTAATTGTTGTTTTGCTATGTTATACCACTTAGTTTGTTAGTGGGCAGCATTACTTTATACATCTAAGAGCCATCTCCTGAAGCTTATTAAGCTTCTAGCATGAGTGGCCAGACAGAGCTATGCAGTTGGGAGGTGGCTCAGTTTTCAGGGGCTGCTACTGAGTTCTGTGGGTTCAAACAAGCAGTGGCATCACTGTGTTAGGTGCCATGGAATCTTGATTATAGCGAGAGATGTAAACTTAACGCTCCTGAGTGTGCTGTGCTGACAAATACATACAACTAAAACTAGAAAATGAATTGAGCATCTTGCACCTTTGATGTTTTCTGCTGCACAGTTCACTTAAAATGTGAAAGCATTTTGATAGAAATCGGACCAGAGTATTTGTCCTTTGGGAAAGCACTTTCAAGAGTTCTGCCCATATAGCATTAATGGACATTTCTTTTACAGGTAGCAAATATCCTAATGAGGCAAGCAGCATCGCCTTTCAATCTCTTGGCTTCACCGAGGGCATAATAGAAGAGAGTGAACTGCCAGAGGAAGTAGTGGACTTGGAGAAGACAGAAGCGAGTGAAGATGAGGAGGAATTAACCGAAGAAGAAGATGAAGAGGAGGATGAAATAGAAAGTGATATTGAAGAGGTACATCTGTGAGCACCAAGATTAATATATTGAGAGTCATCAGCAGAGTGGAGAGGGTGGAGTTCTTGGCCTCAGTCCTTATCCATGAATAAAAGGGTACACTGTCGAGACAGGACAACCTACACTTGCAGGTTATTTTTGAATTTGCATGTGTTGCCTAATAGCTTCCTGTTTGAAATACAGTGGAACCTCTGCTTATGAACTTAATTTGTTCCAGCGGTCCGTTCTTAAGCTGAAACTGTTCTTATCCTGAGGCGCACTTTCGCTAATGGGGCCTCCTGCTGCTGCCGCGCCGCCGGAGCATGATTTCTGTTCTCATCCTGGGGCAAAGTTTGCAACCAGGAGCAGCAACTTCTGGGTTAGCAGCGTTCGTAACCGGAGGTACCATTGTAATATGCAGTGCCTTTGGCTTTTAGAAAAATGTTTAATTACCATCAGTGCTGTCATGTTGACATTTTGCATTCCTGTCACCTTGTTTCAGGAAAGCAACAGAACAGCAAGCGGCAAAACAACCTCTGAAGAGCTAAAAGCAAATAATGCAGACTTGGGGAAGTTACCTACAGGTACATTTATTATGATTAATGAATTTCAAAAGACTAATGTCACCTTGAGCAAGCAGATGATTTCAGACTGACATTTTTTCCTCCCTTCTGCAGGTAAGCAACTCAACACAGAGAAGACTGGTGACCTGGATGATGCTTATGACTTCAATACAGATTATATGTGAAGAGAATATCAAAAGGACTTGAGTGCTGCTTTGATTTCTGGGACCAATACCAGGACTTTTGGAGCCCCTCAAGTTCAGGCCATGTGAATACTGTACAGGACTATTAAATAATTTAGTAAAAATAGTAAAGAAAAGAAAAGAATTTGTTTTCAACTGAGTAAATCGTATTGAATAATGATGATAATTTATTACTTATACCCTGTCCATTTTTCTTACTTACTTGGTCCCACTTGTCAGCTGAAAAGGCCCTTCCTTGCCTCTGTTATATATAAATGAACTAAAGCAAAGCACTGCAAGTGGCATGCTGAGGATAAAGGGTTATTTGCTGATTTACAATAATAGAATAATATGTTCCTTTTTTTGATGGAGCAGCAGTGGGCTACGTAGGAAGGGTGGTATTGAGAAAGATGTGCTGCTCTCACTTCAGTGCAGTGACCGCTAGGCTCACACAAAGCACCCCTTTAAGGAGAGATGCGATACATGAAGAATATGTCTCCTTAAGATTATGAATACCACCATTTCTCCAACCCTGATGTTAGGGGGGGGAAGCATACACATCATATACTTTTTACTGGTATTTGGACAACTGGGTAAAAGAGAGCACAGACGGGCTCAAAACACAGCTTATTAAATCTCCCCTTCATCTGAGTTTCCGGAGAATACCTTCCCTGGCCAGCAAAATAGTCCAGAAGAAGGTGGAAGGGCATACAGAGAAAGGATTAGTATCAAGAAAACTACAGACACACAGAAAACTTCACTTTTTAATATGCTTTTAACTGAGATGTGTGGTTCTTCAATTAGATACAAAAGCAGCAAGGGTTTTTTATTCAGCTTGTCCGCCAGGAAGGCATTATACAATTAGTAATGCTGTTCATAAACCTCCATGTTCTTTTTCATTCAGCGAAGCAAGCAGCTATCTTGCCATAACTTGTAATTGCACATACAACTGAACCAACGACAGAGGAACGATGATCATTTAGTCTCAGGCTCATGACCACCAAGCTCATGGGCTTCCAAGCTTAGAATGTGCACATACAGACCATAGGTTCGAAAAATAAGAAAATTTAAAAGGTCCAAGGACAAAGAAGGGATGCAGGTCCCGTAATACTTGCGGCCTTTTACACCAATGGGCCCTCGCTCAGTTTTCAAGAAGTTGAAACACTATGTTTGGGCTGTTCTCACCTGCTAAAGTGGGCAGCAAAATGACACAAGTTCCTATTGTTTAGTACAGTGGTATCTCGGGTTAAGAACTTAATTTGTTACGGAGGTCTGTTCTTAACCTGAAGCACCACTTTAGCTAATGGGGCCTCCTGCGCTGCCGGAGCACAATTTCTGTTCTCATCCTGAAGCAAAGTTCTTAACCTGACTATTTCTGGGTTAGCAGAGTCTGTAACCTGAAGCGTATGTAACCTGAGGTACCATTGTATTTAATATGAATGTGTTAAGATTTTTTGTATCTGTTGGCTCACTATCAACCTCAAGTCCTGGAAACTCACAGATCCTTAGCTTGGTGGCAGTGGGCATTCCCCCCCCCTTTTAGATGTACAGATGTTTATAGATCAGCATATGCGAGGAACTCATTGAACACATAAAAACCACTAACTTTTGCAGGGTGGGATTTTGCTTCCAAATTTATAGGAACTCAAGCACAATTAATTTATTAAAAGGTAAAGGGACCCCTGACCATTAGGTCCAGTCGTGACCGACTCTGGGGTTGTGGCGCTCATCTCGCTTTATTGGCCGAGGGAGCCGGCGTACAGCTTCCGGGTCATGTGGCCAGCATGACTAAGCCACTTCTGGTGAACCAGAGCAGCGCACGGAAACGCCGTTTACCTTCCCGCCGGAAGGGTACCTATTTATCTACTTGCACTTTGACATGCTTTCGAACTGCTAGGTGGGCACCGAGGGAGTGATATATTGTGAAGCACAAGTTACCATTCACATTTCAGTTGCCTGCACACAATCCATAAATCTGAATATAAATCAAATCATAAATTTCATTTTTTTAAGAAATAAGGGCTGCTTTACTGTTGATGGGTAGTTTTATTAAAAGAAACTTTACTATAAAAATAGTGTTTGGAACGCAGATTTTTTTTTAAATCCACAATCAAACTTCAAATTAGCTGTAAGAATCTGAATGGATCTTCAAGCAATAGGAGGGATCCACCAAAAAGCTTATATTCACAGGTTAAGTAACAGTAAAAAATGGTAGCAGCTTTTTAGTACATCAAGTTGCTGTGCAACACGAGACGCTCCCCCAGCACCAGCTGTGATAAAGTCTTGGGTGCAGTGTCTACTGAAACATTTTATCCCTAGAAGGTCATTCTTTAATATCCCATCTGGTTGAAAATGCTAGTTTCGTGGAGGTTCCTCTGCTTAA
Organism: Podarcis bocagei; assembly: GCF_964188305.1. Classification (NCBI taxonomy): domain Eukaryota; kingdom Metazoa; phylum Chordata; class Lepidosauria; order Squamata; family Lacertidae; genus Podarcis; species Podarcis bocagei. The sequence continues at coordinate 56,341,810 of NC_138126.1, read as the reverse complement.
AGAGGCTTCCTCTCTTAAGCATGCATTTCAAGTACTTAAGTGTGTCTCCATTTTAAAACAATCTGAATGGACGTAGCATTACCAACTTCACTCTATGGTCTTGTCTGGTTCCTGAGAAGAATATGGGGTGTATCACTTCCGTCTTATTTTGCCTCATAAGTGTCAGTGTGCCTCCGAATCAAGTTGAATTTGCCACTAGGGTCAGGAATGTACCATTTTTCCCAAACATCTGCATAGGATGCGGTCCTTCCCCAGGGTTTGAAGTGTCCATTCCAATGGAGTAGTTTGGCAGCTTTCACAAACTGTGGAGAGTATCTTTTGCCAGCACTCGAACCTTTGAATTGAATAAAGAAACGTGAGTGGATTTAGATTCCTATCCTGTCTTCTCTCAAAAGGCTCTAGCTGGGTTCTATTAAAGGCTAGCAAGTCACATAATCAAAGTTCGCAGCAGACTCTTAATTTTTAACCATTGTTAAAACACTGATTTATCTTTCAAATATCCTTTCTTACCCCCATTGCAACTGGGATGGGTGGGAGAATGCAGCAAAGATACCTGAATAGCCACCACCAAAGTATACAGTCATACCTCGTGTTGCGTTAGGTTCATGTTGCGTCTTTTCAGTTTGCGAACGCGGGAAACCTGGAAGTGTATACTTGCGGGTTTCACCGTGTGCGCAGAAGCACCGCTCAGAACAGGTTGTGTCCACAACTAGAGGTACCACTGTATCTAGAAATCTTCCTGTGTCCACATTTAACTGACCACTGAATTCATATTCAAACACCAGAGCCATTTCACATCATGGTCAAACTTTTCAAAATGTAGTAAAGAGTTCAGAGACAGGAAAAGGAAGAAATTAAAGAATTTTGGGCAGACAAATCCACAGCTTCATTACCACACTTCAAAGGTCCTGTGAAGAAGAAAATGAGGCCTACAGAAGCAACCACTTCAACCAGCTTAAGTCTGGCAAAGGTATCACATCCTCTTCCATTATACTTACCAAGATGGCGCACATTCCACATAGGATCAAGGTTTGAATGTCTCTTGTAAAATGCAATGAGCAGAGGGGGTGTAGTGATACTGCCTGCAAGAGTCCGACTGTATATTTCCTCTCTAGTCAGGGATAAGAAAGAAAATTTAACCAGCTAAAGACAGAAGTGCAATTCTTAAATAGGGTAAATATTCATTAATCCAACTGAGTGTTTCTCTTTTCAAATCGTTAATCATCCTATTAAAGAACAGAACGCTTCTGTTTTTGTGCAATGTCTTATAAAACATTTTGTTTACAACCTTCCGTTAGGCACTATACAGCAACTGACATACTTTGCAATGAGCCAGAAAAATAAATGGAGAAATCATCTGAGTGTAGGTGTAGCCCAGCTAAGAAACGCAGCTGCAAATGCGTATGTACCTTCTCTCAGTCACTGTCCACCACTTGCAATATGAGGAAAACATTTGCAAGGCAATAGGAACAAGGATTTCAGAAAGTGTGTGACATGCTTTGGCTATTCAAAAAGCTCAGTATCGAGAGTACTGAATAGTATTTCCTACGCAAAAGCCTCAAAAAGTAACAGGCAGAATAGGAGCAGAAGGAAGAGCCTGAGAAAGAAATGTGGGTGGACCACCTAATAGCTGATGGTTAAGGTGATTGTTCAGGACAACCTTTGTAACAGTGTTGGTAGAAATAAATAAAGGTGGTTTCATGGTCTGAGATTGGGGCAGCGGCGTGTTAAAGAACAAGACAGGATTTTAACTGAAAGATGACAGACCTGAAAACAATATATATTCAGGGCTAGTAGGCTGAAGTAGATGCAGAAAGTAGCCTGGTGTCAGTGCAAAGATGATCCATGCATAGAGAAAGATTATCATCAACATGGTAGAAAGACCTGAGAAATACTTCTGGCAGTTCATCACTCTCCATCCCCACCGGCACACACAATGCTGTATGAGGCTCAGTCCCCCAAGGGGCAGTGTTAAGCAGAAATATGGGCACACTCACACCACATTAAGCGCCATCCATTTCTCCAGTTGCTGAGTGATGTTCTGTCGTTTCCATTCAGTTAGATTTGCAACAAAGACGCCCGGATTGAAAGAGCAGGTACTTGCTTTCATGGACAGCTTCCGAATTGCTTCTTTTTTATAATCGAGAAATCCAATGTAATTGTACTGAAAATTAATAGAAACTGGGTCTCTGTTTCAGTTACAAGAATCCCCGGAAGTCTTTACTGGTTACACACATCTCTCTCTACAGAAAGTTTCACTGCCCAACCCCTTTATTTGCAGAGGAAAAGATACCCCATATGGAGATGCTAGCTTCACCAAAATGTGATGATATTTAGCAGTTTTATTCGTTTTTGTTTATTAGCTATTACATTTCAAATAACTTAAAATAACTAGACTGTGGCAAGTTGAGTTAAATACAAAAAGCCATCTGCGCCTTTCTGAATCAGCCACATTTTGCTTATGGCCATTATGTTCCATTGCCCATTTGGGAGGGGGGGGGAATGGAGGCTCCCTATGCAGCATACAGATTCTGAGAAGTAAGGAACCATCTACATTTACTCAAAGATAGCCTCCTCTTCCTGGCTGTTCAGCATACCAGAGAGGACAACCTGCTCCTCCTCGGTGCTTAGAACAGGAAGTTGAAAGCGTTGCTTTGGATTACCATAAGGGAGAAGCAGGTCTCCTCAAGACATGAGGAAGAAGACCACAGTCCCTGGTATCCTAAGACCACTCCACCACATTCTGTAGCCTTCCCATGCAGACAGGTACAGGCATTTACCATTCCCTGAAAATTATACAGGCTACTGACTGCTAAGGGCCAGGAATATATAGCATGCCCAGGAAGAAGCTAAGGTTCCCAGTCCTATAATACAGGTAAAAAGGGGGGCACTTGGCTTCATTCAATGCTTTGGAAAACCCAAAGGCATAAAGCACTCCTGCAAAACAAACGCAACCACAAGGGTAGAGGCCACCTCTAAGAACTGGGGCCTGTAACATTCACTTTCTTCTTTTAGAATTATTTGCACCTGGTTTCCTGCTCCACGAACTGCAAACTTATTTGATGTAGAGTCGCAGTCATCTGAGAATGCAGCTGCGTGACCCTGTTGCAGTGGAGTGTTGTAAAGTTCAAAGATATCATCTGAAAAAGCAATCCAAGCAAAGAAGAAATAGCGGTTCAAAACAAATTTTAAAACCCCGCCTGCCATCCCGCCCCTGCCCCCCACAATCATTTTCAATAGCTGCAAATACTGGAAACAAGTGTTATCTTTCTGATTATGATGGTTATATGGGCATATGCCACACACAAAAAACTCATTTGATAAGAAAACCCCGAAACCTGCCTAAAGCAGCTCTTTAGATCCCAGATACAGTCTTGCCTCTGAGAACTTCATTTCATTAAAAACAGGGCTTTATTCTCATGTATGCACAGAAGTGAAGAGCAGTGTGGAGATTAAATACATATTTTGCAAATATAAACCATTTCATCTACAAATAAGTTATTACTTAAAATGCCAAATTCATTCCAACATGCTCTAGAGAAGCCTTACTTCAGTATCTAAAGCTGGGAAGAGTACAGATTTCATGGAAAGCTCAAATCAGGGTGCAGAGTTCATAAGTCAATTTCATATTTCAAGTTAAAAGAGCAGTTTTAATTGCACTAAGAAGATACTGCACTAATTAATTTTGCGATACTGTATTCCCCCCCCTAAAACCAGTATAACTCCCTTGGAATTCTAACGTAATGTGTTTCCTGCATTACAGGAGGTTGGACTAAATGATCCTTGGAGGTGCCTTCCAACTCTAGAATTCTATGACTTCATCCCATTTCTTTAGGTGGGCTAAAATCTGTCCCTCGCCCTGAGACAGGATAGGTCTACAGAAAGATGCTTCCATCTCTGAAAGTATTTGCAGGAAGAAAAGTACCTTGAACAACCACATCATCATCCAAGTAAATGGCCTTTTCTGCATTAGGGACCCAAGTAGGCAGATAGAATCTTGCAAAGGTTAGCTAGGTAGAAACAAAAGGGAAGAAGAAGAAGAAGAAGAAGATGATGAATGAATAAATGAATGAATGAATGAATGAACAAAAGAAAGAAAATCTGACATGCCAGACACTGGTTTCAAATAACCATAATCTCTCTTAACAATATATTTTGGTCGCTAACAAAGCTTATAGTAAATAAACAATTTATTGAAACTTCAGATGCTGGTAGAATTTTCAACCGTCCCAACTTAATTTGATGAATACAATCAAGTTCTTCTCAAGTTCTTCTATTAGAGTTCTTCTCTAATAGCATCAGTAGCTACAAGTCAGATTTTTCAAGACTGCCATATCTAAGTATATATTATCAGCAACCTAAAAGGAAGTTAAAATAATATAAATCAGTGCAAGTACTCACAGGTTTAATTGAGTCTGGCATTTCAGACTTAACCTGCACTTTTCCATCCAGCATACGAGGGTCAAAATCCAGTATTTGGTATTTCACATTTTTCAGACTAGTTTTACTAAGCCATGATCTGTACAGGGAAGAGAGCAGTAAAAATGTCACAGGTGGCTGCAGTGCCTATTTCCAGCTCAGGTTGGTTTGCCAGCTACAGACTGGGATAGCCTTTCCAGTGATTGTAATCTCACATCTAGACTGCTGTAATTTGTTTTACGCGAGGCCACCGTTGAAGACAGTACAGAAGCTTCAACTGGTACAAAATGCTACTGCCAGATTACAGTGGTACCTCGGGTTACATACGCTTCAGGTTACACACTCCGTTAACCCAGAAATAGTGCTTCAGGTTAAGAACTTTGCTTCAGGATAAGAACAGAAATCATCTCTGGCGGCGTGGCAGCAGCGGGAGGCCCCATTAGCTAAAGTAGTGCTTCAGGTTAAGAACAATTTCAGGTTAAGAACGGACCTCCGGAGTGAATTAAGTACTTAACCTGAGGTGTGTGGCATATCAAGTTGGAGTCACATTACACCTATGGTCCATTATCTCCACAGGCTGCCCGTAAGCTTCCAGCTCAGTTCAAACCATTGATGTTAAATTACAATTCCAAAAAATGATTTGGGGCCCAAATACTTGAAGGCAGTGCTTTTTTCTGGGGGTACGCAGGGGTATGCATACCCCTAAACATTTAAGAAAAAAGCACTCTTTGAACGACCACTTCTATTTTTCAGAGGAGCTAGATGAGGATCGTGAAAGAGGAATATTTAGTTTTCAATACCCTGCAAATCAGTTCTGAAACTGGTAATAGTGAGCAGCATCTGCAAGAGTAATTCTCTGAGATGTCTCTTCTTGGTCAATTCTATTTCAGTTTGGCTATATGAACGTTCTGCTTGGCTATACATAAGCAGTACTTTATTATCTATAGCTTCTTGCAGAGAATACAGGATTACAAAACAGAGGACGGAGTATGTTTGCTTCTTCAAAGTAATCATTACTAAGCCTGGAAACCTTTTGCAAACGAAAACCAAGGAAGAAAATTTCTCAAACATACTTTACCTCAGATGGTCCACTGTGTCATTCAAGGTGACAATATGGAAGGCCACATTGGACTTGGTGTTCTGCTGAATACTGTTCACAGCTGCAATTACCCCACCAAGCCTATCATCAGATGCTGTAATGACCACAGGAATCTCCTTGTCATTCCAGTCCTCTGTTAACCTTTGAGGTGCCTCAGGTATAAAATCTATCGGTTGGAGGCCTAATGGACTTGAATCTGCAGAATAAGGGTATGGTGTGCACAGGTTTATTATATAAACATCATTCTGGGCATGCTCAATCTAATGTCACTCACTCTTAAGTCCTGTTAAATATCAAGGACAAAGTCAATTGCACTCTTTGAAGAATTTAATTTTGGCTAGATACGCCTTATATAATTTTTACACATTTCTTTAATTCCTCCAGTTACTTCCATTAGCAGGGTATTTTATCAGACTTTAAATTGGGTGGCTAATCTGTGGCACTCCAGATGCAGCTGAATGTCAACTGTCATTAGCCCTAGTTACCATGGCTAAAGGTCAGGGATAATGTGAGCTGTAGTCTAATATCTCTAGGTGATCACTGGCAAGCCATCCCTTCAAATCAAACTTTTTATCTCTTCCTAATGATTGACCATGATATTACAATGAGATTAAAGTTACTTTCAAGTAAGATGACCCTTAAATTCTATGGCTTGATTTGTTTATTTGGGATATGCAGCTATGTTTTGATTTTAATCTACCTACAGGTATATTTTGAGTTATCGAATGTTGTTCTATTTATTGTTTTTAAGTAAATCACTTAGAGGTTTTTTTATTATATTAAGCAGTAAAAGTAAAGGTACCCCTGCCCGTACGGGCCAGTCTTGACAGACTCTGGGGTTGTGCGCTCATCTCACTCTAGAGGCCGGGAGGCAGCGCTGTCAGCAGACACTTCCGGGTCATGTGGCCAGCGTGATGAAGCTGCTCCGGCAAACTGGCACCAGAGCAGCACACGGAAACGCCGTTTACCTTCCCGCTATAAAGCGGTACCTATTTATTTATTTGCACTTAAGGGTGCTTTCGAACTGCTAGGTGGGAAGGAGCTGGGACCGAACGACGGGAGCTCACCCCGCCGCGGGGATTCGAACCGCCGACCATGCGATCGGCAAGCCCTAGGCGCTTAGGTTTTACCCACAGCGCCACCCGCGTCGCCTATATTAAGCAGTATATCTTTATAAAGAAATAAAATTACTCTTGACATGATAGCCGCACTTCAAATGGTTTGATATTTCTGTGAAATAACTGAGATGCAAGTGTATATTACAAAAACAACCTATGTGAAGGACATAATTTCACCAACGCAATGATTTGTTACCTCCCAAATAAACATTATTACTGAAGCCCAGACTCATAGAAATAAGAGAGAGACACCATACCTGATAATTCCCTTTTCAAGAGATCGCTGAGACCCAATATGTTGTGATGCAACACTAGCAAAAATATAACAACAGCAAGCACCAAAATGAAAATGTTTACTGAAAGGGAACAAAGAAAAACATGATTAGAATAATAATAATGGCCAAGTATGACTCAAGTATACCGATTTTTAAAATGTGCCATTTGGGGAAATAATACCTTTTCTGAACGTCATTTCTTCCTTTCACTCTGGATGAAGTGTTGAGCCTCTTCAAATGTCTACAAGAAAAACACACAACAGAGAATCATTCTGCAAACTTACAAAAAGGCATAACTGAGAGTGCCACATTCAAATATAAAAAGTATTGTTCTAAGGCGTGAATAAAGATTTCAAGTAAATATCCACCTAGGATTCCACCATGCACACAACAAGGAGCATCTTCAGATATAATTTCCCATACATCTTTGTCATGGCATTTTGCCACCTCATACCTTTTACCCAATATGCTGAAAGCTATTTATGGGGAGAGTAAAAGAGTAGACTTGCATGTGTTTTCCTTAGAAGAGTACCACACAATAAGCTAACATCTATACATAAGCTAACAGAATGCGGCAGCTAGACTGGTGACTGGAAGTGGCCGCTGAGACCATATAACACCAGTCCTGAAAGACCTACATTGGCTCCCAGTACGTTTCCGAGCACAATTCAAAGTGTTGGTGTTGACCTTTAAAGCCCTAAACGGCCTCGGTCCTGTATACCTGAAGGAGCGTCCACCCCCATCGTTCTACCTGGAAACTAAGGTCCAACACCGAGGGCCTTCTGGCGGTTCCCTCACTGCGAGAAGCGAAGTTACAGGGAACCAGGCAGAGGGCCTTCTCGGTGGTGGCGTCCGCCCTGTTGAATGCCCTCCTGTCAGATGTCAAGGAAATAAACAACTATCTGACTTTTAGAAGACATCTGAAGGCAGTCCTCTTTAGGAAAATTTTTAATGACCAATATTTTAATGTATTTTTAATCTTTTGTTGGAAGCCACCCAGAGTGGCTGGGGAAACTCAGCCAGATGGGCAGGGTAGAAATAAATTATTATTTTTTTTTTTATTATTATTATTATTATTATTATTATTATTATTATTATTATTAGAATTTTAGCAATTCAAAAACTGAAGTGACAGGGATAGGTTTGCTCACAGGGGCAAAACCAATGGCAGTGCTTAAAGCCACATCTCTCCCAGGTCTTAGACCCTCACTAAACCACCCATTTGCAAAGTGAGACAAATACAAAGCATTTTTGTCTACAAAGCAGGCTGCAATCCAGTTAAGGACAGATGACCTGGCATTCAGACAGTCCAGGTTTACTAAACCCATTCACCTCCTAGAATATTTTCACTGTGTGGTTTGTTCCACAGTCAGAAATTTTCATTGCTTGTCGCTACACTGTCTTCTTTAAAACATAAGCAACAATCTGTCAGTTTTCATGTGAGCTGAGCTCCACCTGCCTTCTAGTCATCTATACTCCTGCTTCTCCTACTTTTGCAAAAAGCAAAGAGATGCAAGCTGCTTAAGGTGTCAAAGAAGATTCCCGTGAACAGACTTCTTGATAATCAGAGTCAATCTGTTGTTCCACAGTAAAACTAGTAATTTAAAATCTAGTAATAATAATAAAAAGTTTTTAGCTATTCCTCTTCTATCTGTTGTCTTTGTCCATGGAGTTTGACAACAGACAGAAGCTACCAGCATGAGTTTGACCAAACTGCGGGAGGCAGTGGAAGACAGGATTGCCTGGCATGCTCTGGTCCATGGGGTCACGAAGAGTCGAACACGACTAAACGACTAAACAACAAAATTCTATCTGTAATCCATCTTAAGTCCCTGTCAGGGAAAAAGGTGGGGTTCAAATAAATAAATAAATTCATTTCATACTTCATCAATTATTGATATGTGTCCAGCAGACTTGAACATTTTTATACAACTTAACCATCCCTCAAATAATTGGTCCCCTTTTTGGATTTATCATCCAAGGATATCAAGACCAGGGCTGGGGAACTGCCAGTCCATGAGGCTTCCTCTCCCTTGTTCCTCATCCCTTCAACTCACAGTAACTAGGCTTGAAAATACTTCACAATGGAGTCAACAGGAGGATGTTTTCAAGCATAAAAAATCCACACAGAGAGTGCAATCATTCTTGAAACCCCATAAAGGGTTGTTTGCAAGCCTAACTGCCGGGGAGATGGGTTGCCAGGGTCCAGGCGTCCACATTTTCCCCAGGTGATGAAGCAGAGGACTCTGAAACAAAAAGGGGAAGTCACACAGGGCTTGCCCCACAAGCCTTGCCACCCAATAAGCCTTCAAGGGCTATGAAGTGGAGCTACCATATTTGGACTCCATGGAAGGCTCAGCACGGCCAGAGCTTTCCATCACAGGAAGATGGAAGAGGAGCTGGGTCCCTGTAAGAAAAACCCTCTACTCGGGTTGCGGACGTAATCCATGACAGAGGCATGTCCGCAACCTGCAGCGTTCGCATCCTGAAGCGCCGCATCTGCGCAGCCGCCGGTGCAATTTAGCACTTCTGTGCATGTGGCGAAGTAACCTGTTCTGGTACTTCTGGATTTCCCGTGGTCCGCAACCCGAAAACACGTAACCTGAAGCATCCGTAACATGAGGTATGACTGTAATGGAGAATGCTGGGTCCCTGTAAGAAAAACAGCACCTTCCAGTACAGTTCACATGTAGGAGACAGCAGTGTAGACTTTGCTTTCACAGAGCACAGCCTGAGTGCTTGTATTCAGGGTATACCCTTCTCTACCTACCTCCACTCTGCCCAGTTTGTAGCCAGAACTTCATAATACACATATGGAGCGAGGATCACAGCTGGCGAAGGAAGGGTTAACTCTCCCCTCCCTATGTACTGCAACCACCACCACCCTGCAGCAATTAGCCTTGAAACCACCTTCTATTGGTGCCAATCTTTGTTAGCCCTTTCCCTACACAGCTGCAAGTTCACCCCCTCCTCCATACGTCAAGCGAATGGGTGTGCATTAGGCAGCAAAACAGACAAGTACGAATGCGTAGGGTGTGCAAATGAGAATGAGTTTGCATGGGCTAGCAGTAGCCACATCCACCTCTAACATACGCCCTCAACATATGCTCCATGCAATGCGCGGCTCTGTCAATAACGCAGGAGACCCTGAATCTCAGGGTTGTGGATTCGAGCCCCACGCTGGGCAAAAGACCTCTGCATTGCAGGGGGTTGGACTAGATGACCCCCGTGGTCCCTTGCAACTCTATAATTCTATTATTCTATGGACCCTGGAAGATCAGCCATGAGGAGAGAATGTAGCCCTTGGCTTGAAAAGAGATTTTATTCTGAAGAATTAAAGGCAGGCAACTTCTTTTGCAGCGCTCCGTTGGCTGTTCGCTGTTCTGTCACCTACGTGCGTGGCCTGCAGCCTTTCCAGACCTTTTAAAGAAACTGACATTTAATTCGTTTTGTCTGGCTCGTTATTTCTAACCTTCGATCTGCTTGGTTCTGTCCATTGGCAACAACAACAACAACAACAACAACAACAACAACAACAACAACAACAACAATAATAATAATATTCTGCCCATTCGCTTTCTCACGGTGCAGTCCAGTGATGCCCCCCCGGCTCACACACCAGTTATTTTGCACCCTCCCAAACGGGAGCAGCCCGAATCCTCAGAATACCAGCGGAAAAGCGGCGCATCCGAGAGGATCTGCCCCTCCATGAAAGTGGACGGCCAGAAAGGATGGGGCGTGGGGGATTGCGCGGACGGGTTGATCGACGCAACCGAGACTGTTGTTACCGTACCTCTTTCCCTGCTTCTTCTCCAGAAAGCGAGCGACCTTCCCGCTCCTGCTTCCCTCCGCGCAGTCTGGCACCCGCGAGAGAAATGCCAACTCAACAGCGCAAAGTTGTCAGCGGCTCAAGTAGCTGCCCCACGCGGTGCCTGATCGGAAAACAAACAAATGCGCAAAATAGGCGCAGCCGCGCAGGGCAGCCTTATTCACCCGATGCGCTGAAACGACAAGTTCTGCCCTCGGTCGGGGGAAAAAAAGCGCGGCAGGCAGTCGGTTAAGACCCTTCGGAGCGCTCGAGGTCCCCTCCTCCGCGCGCGGGTGGGGAATGTTGGGGTCCTCGCGCGTCTGTTGCCATGGAGACGCGGCGTCGGCGGAGCGCTCTGTAGGCCGCGGAAAGCCTGCCGCTGTCATAAAGAGGTTGTCGCCGGACCAAGAGGCGGGTGGTTCGGGTCGCGGGGCGCGTTTATGTTGTGGTTGTTGGGTTTTTTAAGCGCGTTTGAGGGACCGGTCAACTGCGCGACGCGGTTCCCGCCCCGGAAGTCCGAGCAGGATGAGGCGGGGCAAGAAAGCGGAAATTCTGGTGAGCTCTGTGGCCCCCGCCTTACGGCGCAGAGCCTCCTCGTCTGAGGATCCGGAAGCGCCTTTTGCCGCCGCCGCCTCCTGCTCGCTGGGCTCTTCCGCTTCGCAGGGCGACCCTCTTCTGCTGCCCGAGAGCAAGGGGACACCCGGCTGTGCGAAGGAACCCCGCCTGCCCGGCGCGGACTCGGCCTCCTCGCCTGTGGTGCAGCCCGAAACCAGCGAGCCTCCTTTGCCCCGGGAGAGAGTCTGCGACGGCTGCGGAGCGCAGGACGTGGCCTTGCAGGCAGACATCATGTTCGGCGTATTCCGATCCATCCCGACACAGATGGTGGGTCAGGCGGGGAGGGAGGGGGCTTTGGGGGAGACTCTCCTGCGGACACCCCCCCCCCCCGCACCATTAGTGAGAGCTTTCCTCTCCGCTTCCAAGCCGGGCAGGAAGTGGGGATGGGGGAGCTGCTTGGCCGCCTGCCACAATAAAGCAGACGTGTCCTAAGCGGAGCGCGGATGGCTTTGATGCCCAGCGATAGGATGTTGGGGGGGGCACTCTTTTCTTCTTCGTCCCTGGGGGCTTGGAGAAAAAGAGAAGAGCCAGAACGCCTGAAAACACTTGGGGCTATTGAACCGAGATCTCGTGTTTACTTAAAAGCCTAGCCCCTTAGATTTCCGTGCGCCTTGACTTCCAAGTAAGCTAAAGCGTGCTGAGAATTGTAGTCTTGAGGTTGAAGTCGGAGCTTAATACAGTGGTACCTCGGGTTAAGTACTTAATTCGTTCCGGAGGTCCGCGCATTAGGCATAGTCAAAGCATATATTGAGTTTAGGGATCAGTAGGGGTTCATATTTGACCTAAGTACAGTAAAGTGCTAACAGCAGCCATGTGGAAGCTGCCCCATGAATGATTTTGCCTTGATTGCTGTGACGTGGATAATTGCTTCCCGCACGACTGTTCTGCACCTATTTAATGCAGAATCTCAGTGCCAGCACAACACGTTCACCCAACTGTGTGGAAACATTTTCTGATGCTTCCACGTTGTTAGGACATTTTTTTCAGAATATTCACAAAAGTGAAGCCATGGAAATATGACAGCAAACAAGACAATGAATATTCCTACAAAGCTGCTATGGCAGTGATGGCACAGGAAACTAAATCAGGATCTTCTTATATCTATATGCCATCATTACGGAAACTGTAAGCAGCATGGGGGGAAATACTGGTGCTCACAAATCTTTTTTCCATCCCCACAGGACTATAAAGGCCAAAAACTAGCAGAGCAGATTTTTCAGGGAATCATTCTTTTCTCTGCTGTAAGTATAAGTAAACAAAAATGCCATATATTTTAGTCTTATTTTTTAAAGTATTTGTTTTTGTGCTTTTAACAGTTAGAAGGCGATAAATACATGATACCTGAAATTAAAGCATACATATAGCAATAGTGCAACAATTGTGTTCATTTGGATTGCAGCCTGTATGTAGCATACTGAGGCTAAGTTAATGATTGTTCCTACAGAACTAAGTTCTACTGCGGTTAGTTGCCTTAGTATGTTTAGGGCTGCAGCCTTTTGTCTTAAGTACTGTAAAAAATAGCTCTTGAGTAACAAGGTCAGTATGTCGCAGTAACATTAATCTTGTTAAGTTATTGATTTATCTTGTATATGTTTATAGTATGTAAGTTGAATTAATAATAATATTGCAGTGGGCCAAGTCCAAATGAATGACAGCTAAGTGCCCAATGTTCTGCTGCTATCAGTTCCCTATATTAACCCCCTAAATGAGTTAAAATGTTTGCTAAAATGCTCATTTAAAATTCTCTCCATTCTGGGTTTGGAGAGTGACCTGGAATTCTCATTGACCTATTGTTTCTTGCAGGTAATTGGCTTTATTTATGGGTACATCACTGAACAGTTTGGCTGGACAGTTTACATTGTAATGGCTGGATTTGCTTTATCATGCTTGGTAAGAATATTACTTATTTTTGTGTGTGTAGCAAAACAGTGAATTCTGCAAAGCTTGTGATAGAATGGAGCTGTAAGGAAAGCTCATACCATGCAAAATAAGTAAAATATGTGTTTCTTTAGGACAATGTGTTAACATGATTCTAATCTTCAACAGTACCATTAGCTTGATACTCTTGTTTTATTTTGTGCTCTTTATGCTGCCCCCCCCTTATATTTGAAATAACTGCACTAGAATAGGACTGCTATACGCCCTGATTTTCTAGGACATGTCCTGGAATGTGCCTTTGAAAATGGCACCCTGGATTATTTTTTGGAAATTGTGCAGATGTCCTGGAAAACTGGCAACTGGGGTTAAATCATACCAAAAATGCCTTAAAAAGCTCCAAAACCCAAAACTTCTTGTAGTTTTTGGGGTCTTCCTAAAAAAACACCCTGGTTTTTACTTTTTGATATATGGCGCCCCTACTAGAAACAGAAACACTGCTCTTTTGCTTTGTATATACTCTAAAAGTTAATATAGGCAAAGCTCAAACTTTTACAAAAACGTTGTCAAGGAAGTTTGTATTTTTCGTTTCAGCTCACACTTCCTCCATGGCCCATTTACCGTCGCAATCCTCTGAAGTGGCTACCTGTCCAGGAATCAGCAATAGATGATAAGAAGCCAGCAGACAGAAAAGTTAAAAGGCACACTAAAAATTGAAAAAATACATATCTTGTATCATTTTCTGTCATTAAATTTGATTTAAAATCTCTTATTCCTCTTCCTTTACTTGGTTTGCTGTTTGAGAATACCTTGACAGTATTCTAAAATTGGCCTTGCACAGTTTGAGTTTTAATAATGTGATAGTGATTTACAGCAGCCTGGAAAAAAGATGTTTAAAACGGAGTTATTACTATTAAAATGCTAGAGTGGCCTATCTTTGATAGAGATGTTGATTAGATCATAAGATTCTAATCCAGCATTTTATTTTATCCATTGCCAGCCTGATGCTTTAGGAAGATCACAGCAGGGTGTGGCATAATTGTTTTTGCTTCCGGACCTAGTAATTTACAGACACTGCTTTTAAACATGGAAAACTTCAGGTTTTTATCTATTTTCACTGTGGCCCAAGATAAGTAGATTTAGCAGCCTGTTAGAGACAATGTAACATCCTGTAGTGTAATTCTGAGCCTGAAGTGGTGGTGGTATTGGAAATGTTAAACATTGAAACATGTCTTTATTTTTTTTCTATTTAACCCTTTAGCCATTGTACATACCTACAGCTCCCGAGGGTTAAAAGTACCATGGTTTCCAAATAGGTCTGAGGTACCGTATTGATTAAAATATCCAAAAGCAAAGGTTTTTTTTGTCTTTGAATGACTCTTTAACTGCTTGAGAAAACTCTTCCATCCTTTTTCCACATGGAGTCTTTTTATTGTCTTTTCCTAACCCCAATTTATTCCAGGTTTTGCAAACTCTATATTGAGTATACAAGTCAGTCATGTGAAAGGTTATTAAAAACTTTAGAAATGGACATTAAAAAGTAGACTATAGCACAAGCATGTACTGTGAATAGTGTGTGTATACTTAACTCCAGGGAAGAGGAGAAAAATGGAGCCAAAAGAAAAGCAAGCAACTGATTCGACTGTGTACAAAACAGCTATGTAATGTACTCAAGGTACATCTATCTTCCATGTCATACTAAGGTACTAAACAGGTAGCCAAATTATTAGCCCATGGCTTTATCTAGCCAGGAGTCCTTCAAGACACATTTGCTGTGTAATTATAGCTGAAGGAAAGTACCATATGAACCATTCTTTTTTTAATTGATAGCAGGATGAAAACCAGCTGGGTTTTTCCTAAGCAAGGAAAATATTTTGATAAAAGTACTTTATTTTACCAAAAGTTAGCCTCACTTTTTTAAAGTTAAACATTCACACATAAAGCAACAATACAGTAGCAGGAAAGGGTTATTTTCTGTCTTGTTGGTCCCAAGGGAGATTATCATTTTGTAAGACCCAATTTATGCTGTTGCAGCAAAAAGCAAGCGGGGCAGTGGATCAACCAGAGATAGCTTCCTAGACTTCATCAGAATTCCTGGGTTTCATCAGTTGTAGGACATTTTATGACAATTCATTCTACTTGAGTTCTCTGCAACTTAGAAGCTTGCTTATACCAGTCTAAATTGGGTTGTATCCAGAAATCTGCCCACATAAAATGAAGGGCAGGGCCGGTCCCTAAAGAAAGTTTGAATGGGGTGGGGAAGGGGCAGATCACAGAAAATTGGGCAAAGTCATCTTTTGTCAGGAAATTCTTTTGTGACCTACCAGGGAAAGGAGGTGGTGGTGAAGTCTTCTTATGCCTATCCCCCTTGGTGGGCAAATCTCTTGAGTATAGCCCATCATACAACATCCTTGAGGAAGGCCTGGAGCTCAGTGGTAGCACTTGTCTTTCAAGCAGAAGGTCCTAGGTTCATTCCCTAGCATCTCCAGATAGGGCTGGGTGAGACTTCCTGCCTGAAATGCTGGAGAGCCACTGCCAGCCAGTGTAGCCAATACGGAGCTAGATGGACCAATGGTCTGACTCTGTATAAAGCAGCTTCCTATGTTCCTCTCATAGATAAAAAAGTGAAAAGCAGCAAGAGTCTTCTCTTTCTTGGCCCTATTCTTTCAAATGAAAATCCTAACTCACTGCAGTTGAGCACTAAAAACGAGCAAAGAGGCCATTTTTAAGGACATTTTGCTTAGAGTGCATAGAAAATATTGTAGCTACAAAAGCTGGGTGTTTGTTTTTAATCTGAATTTTAATAATTACGGTTGCAACAATAGTAAATGCTTCCAGTATCTACATATAAAGAACCTGTTCCTTAGATGGCTTATTCAAAGTATGGGATACAACAGGCTTA
The DNA here is from genome assembly GCF_964188305.1 of Podarcis bocagei. Classification (NCBI taxonomy): domain Eukaryota; kingdom Metazoa; phylum Chordata; class Lepidosauria; order Squamata; family Lacertidae; genus Podarcis; species Podarcis bocagei. The sequence goes on along the minus strand of NC_138126.1, from coordinate 56,325,699 downwards.
CTCTGGTGTTGACTAAACATTTTTGGCATTTTCCTAATCTTACTACACTTGCATCGAAAGCCGGGATTAACGACATGCAAGACCTGGTCAAATCAGTGGGGATGGCTATTTGTGATTCGGCAGGATTGCAACCTTAAAAAACATCATTGATGATGTTTGATATTTATAGTAATAATTTAATATGTAAAAAACTGAAAATATTAAGATGTACTACCTGTATAAAAAAATCCCTAAACGCTGTTACTCACTTACCTGGAAGAAACATGTTGCTATTTGTAAAGCTAAACAAGCTCTACAGCAGGTAACAAATCAGTAAAGTAAAAATTGTACCCCACAAATCAGTTGTGTACAGGAAAATAAAAATCCACTGGGGTAAAAATTGTTGAATAAAGTCTTACTCTTTTCTTCATAAAGAAATAGCTGAATTGAGGTTTCTGTCAAAGCTTCACATTTTCTTCCAAGAATTTTAAATGGCGGGCCTTTATGCTGTAAGAAGTATACTTTTCTCCCATGAGCTTCCGCAAATGCAGCTGTTCAGGGTAGGGGGGAAAAAAAAGGCTTTTCTGTGTTGTAATTCAAAACACAAATGATTCTAGTGTGAAATATTCAGGCTACAGTCTTATGTAAAGTTAAATACTGTATTTTTCGTTCTATAACACGCACCCGACCATAACACACACGTAGTTTTTAGAGGAGGAAAATCTGTAGGCATGCCACCCGAAGGCATTCCCTCCATAACACGCACAGACATTTCCCCTTACTTTTTAGGAGGAAAAAAGTGAGTGTTATGGTGCAAAAAATACGGTAACTTCCTAAACATTGATATCCATAGGTTCAGGAATTCCTAACACTGAAACAGGATCAGATAGTTAGGCAGAACATCCCAAAGTGAACTTTTGGAAATGGCACAAATTTAGAGTAACAGTCAATTCATGTTTGACATTCAGTTAGCTATGGGTACTTTAATCCATCAGTTACAGTGAAGTTAAACATGTTTAATTACATTGGTTTATGTATAGCATCTAATTTCAAGTAGTGGCACTTCTCTGAAGTGCACATAGATGGAAAGTATTCAAACTTTAAAATGGTGGCAGAGAGTGAAGCCTGTTCCAGAGGTTATCTGCAAAAGCCCCTTTGCAATAAATAGGACTCTGTCGCTATTAATTTGCAGTTTATTCAGAAGGAAGCTCCACTGAGTTACCGTAAATGGTAGGAGGAAATAAGATTACACTGTGTCCATTAATTTCATTCACTGGAATTTAATAATGACTAATGTTGTCTGGATTAGGAGTTGATCTGCATAAGAATTGTAGGACAAACAGGCTTGTTTTCAAAATAGTACATTATTTGGAGTTGTGCAAGGAAATATATGGTGGTTATTGGGAAATACCTGGACTAGCTGTTTTAAATGCTAGACGAGAAAAAAACAGTGTTGAAGAGAGTTGCCAAGTGTGCAATATGAAAGACATACTTCTCTTTTCTGTTCATCTTCCTCATCCATGACATCATACACCTTCTCTAGAAGCTTCACTCCAAGTCCTTGAACCACATCTGCTCTTAAGATCTCTACCAATCTCCTAACCTTTTCATGACCAGAGAGAACATCTAAAATAATAAGCAGAAACATATTAGATATCCTTAATTGTCTGTTTATTATTTTGTTTTAGTTGCCAGAAATCTAAATTGTAATTGTAGGAGTCCTGGTGAAGCACTTTTCCTTTTATTCTGGTGCAAACAAATATCCATCTGAAGGACTTCTCAGACTTCAAATCTCAAATTTCCTGCTTCACTATACAAACAACTTTGCCCAGTCCAGCATCAGTACCCTATTCTCACATGAGGCTTGGAGTTTATAGTCTTGCTAAAGAGGGCATAGCTTTTTGCGATTTAAAGTAAGGGGATGGATTAGAGGGCTCAATTGTGCACTTCTAGACAGAAGAGGTGGAGCAAACAGCCCTATATCCCCTCTTTATAAGCAAACATTTTTAATTGAAATAATGTTCCTGCAATTCAATGGTACAGCAGAATACCTAATCTGGGAATGATTCCTTTCAAACATGATACAGACCTGAAGGAAACTCCTGCAACTGGAATTCATCTGGTTCTTCTGTTGCTTTTCCATGTAATTTAAGGGTGTCTTTGTATTTCCTATTAAGCCGGAACTGCGATTCGGGAGCTAGTATTGCAGATTGTGAACAATTTTCTTTATTATCCATTTTTAGCGTTTGGGTCATTAGCTGCACCAAGTCATGCATCTCATTTGTTTTTCTGCAAAAGGTATAAAAATCTTAAGTTTTTAATGCACAATTTATAGGAACTTACAGTGGGTTTAAGGCTACACAAAGAACTCTTTAATACTGATGGGGTATTAGGTTATTGTAATGGACAATTCTTATAGGTTGCTTGTTTCCTTGATCTGTTTCTATTCTGGTCGTCCTCCTTTTTCCTTAATTTGTCCTTATTTCTTCTTCTCCCCACCTTAGAAAGCCCCTCCTTTAAGAAGCCCACATCAAACTTTGAGGATACCAGTCCCTCACCCCACCCCCAGTGAGCAGGAACAACATACCCTGATCATTGGTTTAGCATTACATCTGAAGTGGAATCTGTCATTGAAATTCTACTCAGTATTGATCCACAGCAGAACTCCAACGTATAGTTAGCAGAGTAAAAACTTAAACATGTTGCAGAATTTCCAGAAAACAGACCAAAGGCAATTACATTTCATCCAGCAGAGCTTTACTGCTACTGAAAGCAAATGAGCATAATGATCACTAATCCAATATATTCTGGATTGGCACTGTCCATAAGAAATCCAGTTGCAGCAGACTTAACTTAAACTTACAATAACTTATAAGTCTAAACCTTAACACTAAACATACTATGTACAGAACACCACACAAGAAGAAAACGAGATAAAGAGAGAAAGTGAGATAGAGAAAGGCTCCTTCTGGCCTCTTATTATAGTCAGCATGACCTTAAAGAAGAGATAACAGAACCAGTTTAAGCCAGCTGTACTCAGCTGCTCTGAAGGAATAACCCAAACATCATGAAGTTTCTTTCACACAGGGCAGCTGTTAATTAGAATAGGAAAGATCTCTACACATCAGAGCAAAACTTTCTGCACTAAGAAATGCAAACGGGCAGAATCATGGGTTATTTAACTCAACCAAACAACAGTTGGGAAGCCAAGTGCAAGCCTTGGCTCCAGTTTAGACATAACGCTAAGTCATACTTTGTTGCTCATATAAGGAGGAGTGAAATGGGAGCTATCTTCCCTTTGGCTTGCTGCAAACTTGCTGCTCTGCACACTTTTGCCTCAGGTCCCAGCCACCAATGGCATATGGCCCTCAAGCCGCAAAGTGTTCCCACCCCTGGTTTTACTGTGGCATGTAAATGGGGCCAGTATCTTAAAGAGAGGATATCTGCGGAAATGCAGAGTGTGTCAAACCCATGGGAAATTATTTGCTCAGTAAGCCTAGATGCAGAGAGTGTAACAGTTAAGTAGGACATGGAAAGAAAAAGGATACTGAATAAATGGAATGTACCAGAACATTATTTCTCTGAAAATAGATTTGGCTTGCATGAACTATGATAGCCTTTGTGAAAGGCTGTTTTTTTCTGACTGAAGAAGTACTACTTAACATTTCTCTAATGCTTTTTTAAAGTTCAAAGCACTTCACATACACTGCTAGTAATGCTTACAACCTTATATAAAGGTCAAACAATATAGCAGATGTAGGGAAAAGCAGATAAGGGGATAGGGAGTGTGGGCAGCAAAGAGGAAAGAATGACTTGCTTAAGGCTGCCTAATGACTTTATAGGGAAGATGAGATTCAAATCAGGAAATTCACAACTGCTTTAATAACACCAGTTTGAGCTGTCTAATCCTTAGATCCCAGCGATGCGTTTGATGGAGTGTCATACTGGGGAAAGGGTTTTCCCAGGATTAAGAGGGTTGTGTTTAAGGCAAAGATTACCAAAGCAGATTGAGTTAATAAAAATAATAATCTCAAAAACATTTTAATACTAATTTTTTTAAATTAATCAGCAGAAGAAAGTACATTGGCAAGAAGGGTCTTAATTCGACTAGCAATACGCAAAATTATGCTATTAAATCAGGGCATGTATTTTCTTTAATGTATGTATCTCACTTATACTGTACAACTTTTTTGTCCTTTTGTTTTAAAAAAACAACACTTGAAATGTGTTCAAAAGCATTTTTTGAGAAGTAGGTGAATGGCTGCAAGAAGTGGGTCAGTCCTTGTAAAACACTGACGTGCATGATCAGGAGCTGTGTGATAAGCATTGGAATTCTTATTTAAAGAACAGCAAAAAGAATGATCTAAAAATCTTTTTTAAAAACCATTTTATATCAAAGAATCTTTAATGCTTCCTGAAGCTAATTCAGAGAAACATTTCCCTGAGTCTTGAAGGGCAGGATGATCTGCCATCTGTGTAGCTGTGGTACGCAGATGCACAAATTGCCGTGAAATTCTACTCAATATTGATGCAGAGTAGCTTCCAATGTATAGTTAGCAGAGCAACAACTTAAACACATTGCAAGATTCCCAAAAAATAGACCAGAGGCAATTGTATTTCATCCAGCAGAGCTTTACTGCTATTGAAGGCAAATGTGCATAATCCAATACATTCAGGATTTGCACTGTCCATAAGAAATCTAGTTGCAGCAGACTTAAACTTACAATAACTTATAATAAGTCTAAACCAGGCTTCCTCAACTTCGGCCCTCCAGATGTTTTGAGACCACAGTTCCCATCATCCCTGACCACTTGTCCTGCTAGCTAGGGATCATGGGAGTTGTAGGCCAAAAACATCTGGAGGGCTGAGGATGAGGATGCCTGGTCTAAACCTTAACACTAAGCATACTATGGCCACACCAGAAGGAAAAGAGAGAAAGTGAAAATCCAGGCTCCTTCTGGCCTATTATGATAGTCAGCATGACCCTGACAGAAAGAGATAACAACTAGTTTAAGCCAGCTTTACTCAGTTTCTCTGAAGGTATAACCCAAACATGAACCTTCTGCTTGTTTCTTTCACACAGAGAAGTTTTCAGAACCCTCTTGAATTAATTAGAATAGGAAAGATCTCTACACATCAGATCAATATTTTTGGCACTGAGAAATACAAACTGGCACAAATACACTGAATGCCTACAGTTAAGGGAGAAGCCTTACCCTTCTTTACTGTCTCCATCTGATCTCTCTGTGGAACTGGTGGAAGAGCTTAGTTCATCTTCAGTAGAGCAACCAATTAAGCTCTTTGTCTGTTGAAGGCAAAACATGTATTTCAAGCACAAGAAACTATAGACAAAACAGTAGCACAGTCCCCCAATATCTCTTCTTGCAAAAGGGCATTGATTTCAGGGGGGTGTATACAATTCTTGCCATATTCCGTAAAGTAACACTGGCTTGGAACCTATTTAGATGCTAATAACAATATACATTTGTGGAAAGCTTTTCAAAGCAGGTGCACAAAATCATTGTGATAATGGAAAAGGCTTCTCATTTTTGTAGATGCTACTGCTACAAGAGCAAGTTTTCTTCTTTGAGCTGCATTGACATTTCCAAAACCGATTGGGCCAAACTGTGTCACAAGTCGCATGTGCCAAATCATCTAGTGTATTTTTCAGGATAAGGTTGTTTTGCACAGGTTTTTAAAAGTGAGTTTGACAGCAGTCAATGGCAATAGAATTCAACATTCCTAGCATGAAATGCTTTCTAATGCAATCCAGTCTGTTTGGAAATACCTCCGTGTGGAAGGACATTATAGTGCTGTGAAGCATGTGAGTGACAACTTTGAAAGCCAGCAACTTTGAATGTTGCAAATGCATGATTTCTGCTTACCTCACAGATTGCAAGATCTGATGGAAAGTGAGCAATTTGGACATGATCACCTTCTGGAACTTTTGTTTCTGTGGCTGCACTGTGAGAAGCTCTTCTTGCAGCAGGCCCTGAAAAGGGGTAAATTAAAAGCATTTAGAATCTACTCTTATTTTGATTGTTCACATTCATTCACATGCTATCTCTGCCAACACACTCAAAGTAGTTTATAACAAAAATGGAAAATAAAAAGTTAAAATAAGACAGCAGCATACTTGGAAAGCAAAATACACAGCACAAAGATGTTAACTTATGAAAACCTGGGAGGCTTTAAAGCAAATCAGCCCATTTCTTTAAAAAGAGGCAAGCAAGGTAGACCACTGGACTTCAAAAGGTAGGGAATTCCATACCTGAGTAGTTATGGCCAGTTATGTTAAATTCTGAGCTTGAACCTGCTTAATTATTACAGTCCCAGATCTTCACAGACATGTGCCTGGATTTCATATTGATGATATGCAACAGAGCCTAGTTCAGAGTCTTTCAAAATCACCACCATTCACTGATTTAAGAAGCTAAACTCTTGGATACACTTCCTGTATCTGACAAAGTGGTTCTAGTCCACCATGCCACAACAAATTTGCTAGTCTTTTAAAAATGCCACCAGACTCTTTTCTTCCTTCCTTTTCTGCTGCAAACAGACTAACATGGCTGCACCTCTGTCATTTATCCTTTGACCAAATGCAAATTTGGATGTTTGATCCCCATCCCTGCCAGTTATGACCTGACCTCTCTACCTTTAAAAACATACCGTACTTATAACTTTGAGCAGCCATGAAAATTTGGTGGGTGAGTGTTCTGTCTCAGTTACAGCCATTTGTTATTTGTGAAGATACATTTTGGGCAGTGATTGCAATGAAAATGTGTTATAGCTAAGAAATTGCACCATATGCTTAAAAGGGGCAAAGAAGTTAGTTACCAAAAGGAAGCATGTCTTCCTGAGATTGCTTTAGTCTCCTCCTCTCTCGTGCCGACAATGGTCGATCCTTTAAAATAAGTAACAGTGATATCAGAACCAAGATATGTGGCTTTGTAGTCTGTCATAATTGACCCGTCGATTGACCCGTTGAACAAAGACATTGGATTCTTATCTCATTATACATGACTAAGCCATTTTTCACCTTCTCACCCCTTGCCTTTTCCTGGAAGACCTATTGCAGTCGTTAAGAGTCGTCAACAGGCTCATCTCAGCTATCTGCCAATCTCCCATTCCCACCACCCTACTGAGTAATACCCCTCCCCACCTTCTCACTATATAGAAGGATCTGGCAACTTCTGTTTCAGTGTATCTGAAGAAATGTGCATGCACACGAAAGCTCATACCAAGAACTAACTTAGTTGGTCTTTAAGGTGCTACTGGAAGGAATTTTTTTATTTTGACCCGTCGATATGTAAAACATAACTGAAAACTGAAGTTTCCAAGACAGTCAATAGTTCGCTACCTTTTCTCCACTGACTTATTCTACAAGGTTGATAAAGCCTTTCAGGAAAAGAATCCCCCACCTTCTTTACTATAAAAGAAGTTTGCCAACCCTGTACTAAGCAGCTTTATAGATCTACGATGGCAAAGTAAGTACACTTTAGTCTATGCATTGAAACAATACTGAATCTGAGGCTTCAAAGAAAAACAGATAGCATTAATATGCCAGAAATGTGTCTGCAGCAAACCTTAGAAACAGCCACTTCGGTGCTTCCAGATCTGTTTATAGCCCTTGTAACTGCAGCATCCTGCTTGTCTGTGTTGTCTCTTCCTGTCTTTGCATTCATGTCAAGAGCAGCAGGCAATGGTCGAGGACCTGTATCCTTAAAGGGAGAAAAAGCAGCTATGTAAAAACATTTTTTTTGCTAAGAGGTTAGCTATAAAAGCACTCATCCTTCAATACTACTTCAATACAATCCTTCTATACTACAAACACCAAGTCAGTACAAATAATCAGGCAGGTAGTTCAGCTCCACTTTTTGTACACCAACAATCTAATTCTGTACATTGCAGAAAGCATAATATTATTTACTGTATATTATCAGCATGGGTATTCTGTTACTCAGTTGTCCATAGCAACACTTCTAAAAAAGTTCAGACACCTCTTTGCCCTTTGAAAAAGCATACTCTTTTAAAACATAATGAATCTAGAGGTGCCAATAGAAAATAAAAAGATGCTGCATTTTAATTAAGGAGTGTTTTCTCTTTTTCACCCTCTCTGAACATACCTCAAATTGCTCTCTTTTCTTCTGCCGTTGCTGTCGTGACAGGGAAGGCTCGTGAACAGATCCCTGGGGCTGAAAACGGGGGGCGCTTTCATTTTGAACTGCACTGTTAGCTCCTCCCAAACTTCTGAAGGAGGCTTCAGCCTAAGAATAAACCCAAAATTTTTTGTATATGCTTTCCAGATTCAAAGTGAGGACACAGCTATCAAGGACTACTAACTATGACAAGTATACTCTGGCTCCACTGCCAAATACAGCATGTATCTCTGAATACCAGTTGCTAGGAATTGCAAGAAGGGCGAGCGCTGTTGCACTCCTGTCCTGCTTGCAGGCTTCCCAGAGGCATTCAGTTGCCTACTGTGAGAACAGGGTGCTCGACCAGATGGGCAACTGACCTGACCCGGAAGGGTTCTTCTTACAATCCAAAGTATACACATGTTTGAAAAGTGCTATCATGGACCCATAACTATCACCTTTTTCTCATCCTCATCACCAAACCTACAAAATTCATTTATGTAGTCAACAGCATTTATGTAGCCACCCAGACATTTTACATTCATTTGTAGAACAATTTTCCAAAAGAAGCCACCAGTTTAACTCCACATGCCTTGCAGAACCAAAAAAAAAATGGACTACTTACCAGAACTTCTACAGGCACAAATGGTGCTAGAAGTTTGTCAGTAGAATCCAGACTCTGGAAAGAGAATTTACTTCATTTTCATTAACATCCTCAAACAATATAAACCATTTCACTTCATTGTTTTCCAATGGCCCAAGCCAAGACACTCTGGATCTCCAGTTCCAAGGGAAGTGTCTCCTCTCTCCTCCCTCCCCACATACATACATACATGCTTGAACCCCAGAAAGTGGGGATGAGCTGATGTTCAAGGGAGGACGACGAAGAGTAAAAAAAAAAAAGACCATATGAGGTATGGCCAAGCCCATAAAAGGTAAAGGGACCTGGGACCATTAGGTCCAGTCATGACCAACTCTAGGGTTGCGGCACTCATCTCGCTTTATTGGCTGAGGGAGCCGGTGTACAGCTTCTGGGTTATGTGGCCAGCATGAGTAAGCGGCTTCTGGCGAACCAGAGCAGCACACGAAAACGCCGTTTACCTTTCCGCCGGAGCGGTACCTATTTATCTACTTGCGCTTTGATGTGCTTTCGAACTGCTAGGTTGGCAGTACCAGGGACCAAGCAATGGGAGCTCACCCCGTTGCAGTGATTCAAACCGCCGACCTTCTGATCGGCAAGTCCTAGGCTCTGTGGTTTAACCCAAAGCGCCACTCGCATCCTCAATCCCGGTTCAAGCCCTTATGGTCACCTAAAAGAGCTATTTATAGCTTGGGTCATGTTGATTGGTTGTATCTGGTGCTGTTCCATCACAACGTGGGACTTCCTCCTCTCCCCATGCACCTTCAAAATCTGCCCTGGAGAGTTCCCCAACGCTCTGGAGCAAATTTTAGAATAGTGGCACTGGATACATCCCTACATGACTAAAAGAATAACAAACTAAACATAGCAACCTCTTTTCAGCTAGATCTGTACGTAAGGCTTTGGACTGAGGCCCAATATAAAGGTCACTCAGCCCTTGGATCTGAACCCTCAAGTCTGATGACACAGCTGGTTTGTATATCTGACGGCTTCAATCATTTTCAAAATAATGCCTAAGTATGTGTGACAATGAAATGTAAATAAACAGAACGGTGCACTGTATTGTGGGGGGGGTGTCTTGAAAAAAGCAATCGCCTTTTCAAAAGGCATCAGATTAGTGAGAAACGGTATATAAAATGATGATAATAAATGGTAGCACAAATGTAAAGTCATTCATGGTCACTAAAACATTTTGTCCTCAGTTCCACTTCCTCCAACCACCATTGTGCTCTGAAGTGCTTTCTGAAACAAAGAGCTAGTGTAGATCAATTACCGACAAAAACCCAGTGCCATTAGTTGCTGATCCTATTTCCAAAAACTTTGCAGCTTCTATTACATTCCTCTGTATTATAAGATAAAATAATTACTTTATCACTCGTGTCTGGAATCTCTGAAACAGGTTGCAGAAGTTTCATGGTATCATCACCATCAGCTGTGGTATCAATAACACCCTTTTTAATAGCTACAGTTTCCAGACATGGATTTGTAATGCTCTGCAACCTTTCTTCCTTACACTGTGGTGCGTTTATTCCTATTTCAGACTCTGCTTCACTGGGAATACTTGAGCTACGGGGCTTTTTATCCCCTGTGAACGTTCCTGCAAGCGTCTGTTTGCTTTCAGAGTTCCTCTTTTCCAACGGAACAATAACTATGTCCACTTTGCTCATTGTTGCCACTGACATGTCCGCGCTGTTCAACCCATTTGTGTTTGTGCTTTTTTCAGGCTCAGGTGCCAGTTTGTTCAAGGAAGAAACCTGAAAGGTTTTATTATGGATTAAACATTTCTCTTCATTCTGTAATTAAAATGAAGGGAGGGAAAAACAGAATTAATATACCAATCCCATTAACCATTTTACTCAAATGGAATTTCAAGAGCCCAATTTTTTTATTTTTATCCCATGCAAAATGGCTGGATTCAGAAATGCCTGAAGACGACAGGAGAGCCTGCTCCAGCTGCTGAAAGATGCCTTTGTCCAATTTTCAAGCTGTACCGCCCCCCTTATATTCAGCCCCCTGCACCATAACTCATCCCATCCAGCAGTGTCTCCATTTAACTCTGAATCCAGCCCTCCAAGTCGAGTTAAGAACTAAAACCTAACTCACCCTTTTAGATTTCCTGGAATGTTCATTAGGAAGCTTCTGGGGTGTTACATTTCCATTTTTCAATTCAGCATCTCCTGAGGAGCTCTGGGGTTTGACTTCAGACATTTTCTTATGATTTTTGGCTGTTTTCCTTCAAGGCAAAGGTAGGAAATGCAAACATTAAGGAAACTACAGAATTAAAAGATTTGAGGAAGTATTGTCTTGCAACAAATCAAGGTTGCCTCCGGTCCCTATGTATGCTTTTAATTTAGAGTACTTTCTGAAAGAACGACACATGCAACAAACGCCTATACTTCTTGCTGTATATCCATATCAATATATGGGTGTAGATAAGCTTTAGGTAGCCCACCTATAAGAATGAAAGAATTGCCTTGCTGGATCAAGACTGCAACCAGCCTAACACCCCAACAGTGGCCAAATAGATGCCATGCATCAAAGGACATGGCTTGTTTGTTCCTGACATCCAGCTATCAGAAGCAATCAGAACCAGTCACAAATACATTTGGCTTGTCATTTCTAATATCCTTTGACGCATCTATCATCTATGAATATTTCTGTTCATTTCAGCCACATTGCTACATATTACAGATTACACATTACCCTGTGCTACACATTACAGAAACCCAGTAATCAACAAAAAAACAGCTATTCCAACAACTGCACTGAACTCCTTGCACAACGTAATTTGTCATTTAAACATTTCTTACGCCTTTGTAGCTTCCAAAAACAGAGAGATTTGGTGCTTGATGTAGGGTTGCCTTAGGATGCTTCTCACACTGGGCCTCTCCTCTGGCTTTTTACTAAGCATCGTTCTTATTAGCTCTTTCAAGTGCATGCTGTAATCTTTTGGCATGGGTGGCAGCTGTTAAGAGAAGCAAAACTAACTTTATGGGACTTCTTTGGCTGGCTATAAAGTCATGATGGGAAAACCCCCATGATGAACGTCCATTCATGCCATTACATCAGTCATTCAGCCTTGGATATGCTTTTCTAAAAGGCAGCGTTTCTTCAGAAAATGCACGTCACATGCATCAGGCAGCCTGCAAAGCAGGGCTGGAACGCTCCAGCTGGCTGTAGCAACCATTCAATTTGTTTCTTAGGGTAGGAAACTTCAAAGTTCACTCACACATGCACATGGATTACTGCTGATTCTGTCACTGCCTGTAGGCTGCTCTTTCGTACTTTTCTGTCTACTGGGGCACAATGTGTACTGTATTATTGTGCTCATGTGGCACTTATCCTTTGCATGGTGTGGGCCACACCTTTTAGTGCGTCACATTACAAAAATATTGGAGCAGGGAGGAGCACATGCATTTGAAATATGCACTGCCAAGATGCAAGATCTGGGGAGCTGCATGGCAAAAGACCAGAGTAGCTCAAGGCAGCCGTTCAGCCTTCTAAAGCAGATCTGGCTGGCTATTCTCCACTATTCCTCAATGATATTTGATGATTAGAGTATGTATGAGAGAGAAAACAGCCAGTCTACGAGAAAACTGTGTTGTTGTTCTCCTAACAAAACTGCAGGCAAGCAAAATTCTGGATGGTTGTGCCTAGTGGAGATCAAGTTTTGAACACTTAGGATAGTATGCAGAGCATGAAGGCGAGGTCTAGAGTGTAAATGGGAATTTTTACAATGGTTCCAGTGAATATTCACCATGAAAACCAGAGTTGCTACACTCCTCTCTTGGTGCTGCTATGCTACCCAGGCTAAGCCATGGTTTGCATCATGTGCAAACCCATGCTCTTGGCTTGTCACATTTGATGCTTGTAGTTTGTTTGAGGGAGACAAACCAGGAACCTGGGCATGAACCTAATAATAAGCCAAACCATGGCTTAGCTCAGAGTAGCACAGCAGCACCAGGACCAGGAGACAAGTGAAGCAGCTACAATTTTTGTTCTGGGGACCTATGCACTTGCTTCTTCTCACTAAGCCACAATTTGACATGACACACATTTTAATGCACAGACTATTGCGTCTATTACTATTTATCATTAAAATCTTAAAAATTATGTTCTTATGCTTATCACTTTCATGCTAGCAAGGTAACTTGGGTATATGTGGGTTGCCTCAGGTGACTGGCATCACTTAAGAAAACCATCTGTGTTCTAAAAGGTTCAATCTTTCCTGCTTATTCACATGATCTGTGTCACACATGAATAGTTAGGCGAGTCACTGAAAAAGAATTATTACTGAATGTGGCTTAATAACAAGAGCTAGACTCCTTGTACAGCTTCCCTGAGAACATTCCTGCTCTTAGCAGACATTCTCATGGTACCACAGGCAGTGAGGGTGAGCAGAATCATTACTGTGCTGGCTGGACTCCTCAGTTACAGTCAAAGGCAGCTGGTATTGCAACAGAAGCAATAGTGCCTTTGCTCCTCTTTCTCTGCACTGCAGCCTGATAGAATGACTACCACTAAATTAATGTTTTAAAGCAGGGATGGGGAACCTGTAGCCATCTAGATGCTCTTGAAGACTACCGTATTTTGCGCCCCATAGGACGCTCCGGCCCATAGGACGCACCTAGTTTTTTTGGAGGGAAATAAAGAAAAAAAAATCCCCCCCCCAGGTGCAGGGCTGGAAAAACCAGGTCGGGGAACAGCGGGAAGGGCGGGACTTCGCGCCCCGCTCCCGATGGCCGCACAGAGCTGCGCTGATGCCGGGACTGCAGGCAGCTCTGCACGGCCATCGGGAACGGGGCGGGACTTCGCGCCCGGCTCCCGGTGGCCGCGCAGAGCTGCGCTGATCCCGGGACTGCAGGCAGCTCTGCGCGGCCATCGGGAGCGGGGCGGGACTTCACGCCCGGCTCCCGGTGGCCGCGCAGAGCTGCGCTGATCCCGGGACTGCAGGCAGCTCTGTGCGGCCATCGGGAGCGGGGCGGGACTTCGCGCCCGGCTCCCGGTGGCCGCGCAGAGCTACGCTGAGCCGGGGACTGCAGGCAGCTCTGCGCAGCCATCCGGAGCTGGGTGGGACTTCGCGCCCCGCTCCCGGTGGCCGCGGAGAGCTGCGCTGATCCCAGGACTGCAGGCAGCTCTGTGCAACCCTCGGAGCCGGTCTCCCAAGGGTTGCGCAGAGCTTCCTGAAACCTGGAGAGCGAGAGGGGTCGGTGCGCACCGACCCCTCTCGCTCTCCAGGCTTCAGCGAAAGCCTGCATTCGCCCCATAGGACGCACACATATTTCCCCTTCATTTTTGCAGGGGAAAAAGTGCATCCTATAGGGCAAAAAATACGGTATCATCAACCCCAGCCAGCATGGCCAACAGTCAAGCATGATGGGAACTGCAGGCTAACAATATCTAGAGAGCCACAGCTTCCATCCGCAGCATGTCTTAGAATAAGTTTAATAGACCCGTTAACATAGCACTACTGGTGTATTTAAAAAGACGTTAATTTTCAGGTTTCCTTAACAACAGCATGCATTCATATCACACACCAAACAACAAGAAAACACAGACACTCTATCCTTACACTTAAGACTGGGTTTTTAAATCAAAAGGGGTTTTTTGTTAAACATGCTGAGAACTTACTGCACATGTGGTGCTTGAGGATATCCCAGGGATTCTACACTGAAAAGGAAATCATTTTCCTTTCTTCAGCAGTACAGTTTATATCCATTATGTCCTTAGATAATAGCCTATTACCTAGTCTACACACAGTTTTTTGCAACATACAAGGCGACAGGGAAATTCTTGCACATATGGATACTTCAGCAAGTATGAATAATGGCCCACAATTAGCGTAACAAAAATGATAAAGGAATGTTACCTTTCCTTCAATAATTCGATATACTAAGGAGTTCATATCTTTAGCATTGAAGGCATGCTTCAGTGTGGCCATTTCATAGGCACAACAGCCCAAAGCCCAAACATCAGACTGAAAGCAAAAGCAGAGAAAACATGTGTTCTAAAGGTCCTTTAAAACAGAATCAGACAACACATTAGCAGGCCATTTCACAACTTGGAAAGGGAGCCACAAGCACATGTAGGCTTCTGGATTGTGGTCAATTTGTTTCACTAAGCTATCTTCTAACAGAGAGGTACAGTTTATGGACAAATGGAATCTTTGTTTTATCAAAGAAAATAGATAGTGGAGGAAGGAATTGCTTTTGCTTAGCTGGGAAAGGACACTGGATTCTTGTGAACACATGACGCATACATCAGCAATTTTTTAAATGGCATGTAAAAGTTTTAGACAGCTAAACGCTTTGCCTGAACTGTACAGTATTTCTCATACAAATATAAATGGCAATTAGTGTACTACCTTGAACATTAATTCAAGCTCACATTCATCAATTTAGATATGAAGACTTAGAATTCCTGTGGTTTTAATAGCCACTCAATAGAAGAACTAAGTTGGTTTTCAATTACATCTCTTAGCTTGCTGTCAATTCCAAAAGTAGAAGCAAGCATCATTGAATTCATTGGTCTACTTCTGAGCAAACTTAAAACCATGTTGCAGCTTGGAAAAGGAGTTCACAACACATAATATACTTTACCTTATAATTGTAAGGCTTGTTAGAGAACAGCTCAGGGCTCATGTAGTAAGGTGTGCCAATGAGAGTACTAGCCATGTCATACTGATTTTCCAACACTCTAGCTATTCCCAGATCTCCCACTTTGATGATATTTGAACGTGTCAGGAATACATTCTGAGTTTTGAGATCTCTGTGCAGAATGTGCCTTTCATGCAAATACTGAAAAAAAACATAACAGTATTTACAAATCTCTAACTCACAACCTAGGTTACCTCACAGAGTTACTGCATGCATAAAAAGAAATTCTCTTGTGCGTACCACTCTTGAGTTCTTCAGGGGGGAAGAGCAGCCTTCCCCAACTGGATGCCTCCAGATGCTTTAAACCACAACTCTTTCTTCAGCTGACCCCTGCAGGTCTGATAAGGAAGGAGTTATTGCCCCATTCTTTCTCATCCCCATCAGTGAGTGTGGCTCTCACCCCCTTCAGTAATGTGTCTACTAAAAAAAAGAGAAAAAGTGATGCCACGACCAATTTTTTTTGCATGGTCTAGATGACTGACCATGCTGGCTGAGGTTAATGGGAGTCCAACATCTGGAAAATAATTTAAAGTAGACGCAGCACTGAAGTGGGTGGAGAGGTTTCAACACCTTTGCACAACTCAGCTCCCTAATGTAGAGGCAAAATGCTTCCCCACTGGTCATCAGGCCCATCATTTGATGAGTGGGGAGGGAACAATAAGCTCCTTCCTCGGTTAATCTGCATGGATCAACTGAGAAGACACTGTGTGCATGTGACTGGGGGTGGCTCAACCTAATGATGGCTTGTGGCCCTCAGAGGGTTGACAAAGGCTGAATGTGGACCTCAAGTAAAAAAAAAGAGTTAGCTACGCCTGGTCTAACTGGATCAAGACTATCCAAGAATATTTGAAAGACTCCACACTTTTCTGTTCTACACACATACTACTAAAACAGCCAGGATGTTAGTTATTGCATGCATAGGTGGCAATAATACATTTACCTACTACGTTGCTATATCTTATTAAAGGATTACAGTCTAAAAGAGGTTCAAGTCATGCCAAAATTCTAGGAAAGGTTTATTTAAATTTAAGAGAGAAAGTAAGAATCAACTGTTTCATTGCAAAGTTACGTTACCTCTGAGGGTCTTCTGCTGGTTCCCTCACTTTGAGAAGCAAAGTTACAGGGAACCAGGCAGATGGCCTTCTCGGTAGTGACACCCTTCTTCAGATGCCAAGGAGATGAAGAATTACACAACTTTTTGAAGACATCTGAAGCATAGCTGTCAACTTTCAGATTTGAAAATAAGGGATCAGCAGCCTCACTTGTCCCGGGGACAGTCTATGGGATATCTAACAATCCAGGATAACAGTGGGAAATGGCGCTGGAATAAGGGAATTTCCCGCAAAAAAGGGAAGGTTGACAGCTATCATCTGAAGGCAGTCCTGTATCGAGAGGCTTTTAACGCTTGATGTTTTTATTAAGTTTTTAGATATGCTGTAAGCCACCCACAGTGCCTGGGGAAACCCAGCCAGAAGGGCGAGGTATAAATAATAAAATTATTATTATTACCTGCAAAGCCATAGCAATCTGAACAAACCATTCCACCACCTGACTTTCAGGCAAAAGCTTTCCTTTCTGTTCTTTCAGCTTATGATATAGGTCCCCTCCTTCACAGAAGCCCATGACAATGTATAGGAGGCCATCTTCCCCTTCCCAGGACTCCCTATAGGTGACTATATTAGGATGCTTTAGCTGAGACAGCAGCTGGGCCTCTTGTTCTGCTGATTTTCTCTCACGACTTGAGGCATGTTTAAGGTTCAGCCTTTTGATAACATACTGCAGAAATGAAAAAAAAGTTTTGAAGTTAAAAACAATCACAAGTATATTTAGTAGGTTTAAAAATCCAGCATGTAAGTCTACTCTGTAGAAGTCCAACTAATTTTAATTGAACCTTTATCCTCATACTGGCCTCAGTCCAGAAAATCTAATTACTTTTACTATTACAATCAATGGAGTTTAAGCTAACTGCAACTAAGTTGTCCAACTAACATCAACATAACTTGAAGCACTGCTAACATTTTCTGGATTGAGGCCAAAGTGTTTTGGATCAGAATGTTTAAAAATCTGTTTGTACCCTTTGATCCCAAAGTTATACTTGAAGGCAGTGGTCCCAATCCAGTTGCACTGACTCTAACATAGGCTGAAATCTCATACCCTTGTGATGAAGCCCCACTGAATACAGTCAGACTTGCCTCTGAACAGACATGCATAGGATCGCACTGTTAGAATCCGTGTAATTATTCCATAGGCTAGGCATTTCAGGAAAAAAATATATTTTTGTAACTGACTTAGAATATGTTTCCTGCTTGGCAGGGGGTTGGACTCGATGGCCCTTGTGGTCTATTCCAACTCTATGATTCTATGATTCTGTGATTCTATAAATGAATGCTACATTCATTTAATAAAGCCCTGTGGTATCATCAGATCCAAGAAGGTCCCCAAAAGCAGCTTATGCTGAGGAGACGTTTTTGCAACTTAACCAACAAGGTGCAAGATGGAAATGAAAGTATAAAAGAATATCAACGCAGCACCCTCAAAATGCAACTGTCAGATTTTCAGCTGCTTAACTCCTGCAAAATAATGAATCACAAACGCTCAATATCACCCTAACACAACAACCCTCTTCACTGGGGTTTCCCCTCCCTTACTGCCCCTCTTGTTCACCAACTATCTATTGCCTGATTGAGGAGCGAGGTTATTACCCCTCTACCAGGTCGCTCAAGCATTGCTACAGTGTTCTTTCTTTCAGCAGATCAAGATGACAGCAAAAACTGCAAGGTGTTGTTTTTTTTTAGCGGGGGCAATTAGAATAAGATCTAATGTATTTTCTATAGTTAAGCTTTTACCACTATCTTCACTGTACGTTTTATTTTATCTTATCTTATTGCTATGGCTAGTGGCTGATGCAAATAAAGATTCTTTTTCCATCAGTGCCTGACGGGTGGGAAACCTGCGGCCCTACAGGTGTGTTGGGCTCCCAACTCCCCTCAGTCCAGCCAGCATGGCGAGCGGGCACGGAGGGCGAGAGCGAGGCAGCCCGACACCTCCTGGGTGTTCACCTGCGCTGCTTTCGCAAAGTCATAGCAAAGGCTGCCCGACCCCATTTCAGACCCCCTCCTCTCCAAGCAAGCAGGCAGGCAGGCAGGGAGGCAGGCAGACCCTCCTCTCGCGCCGCCGCCCTCCGTACCTGTTTGTTGTCCTGCCGGTGCCTCACCAGGCTCACTTCCCCGTAGCTGCCCTTCCCCACGGCCCTCACGAAAGCGTACTCGCCGACGGGCATCCTCGCAGGGCCCCGCGGCCAACACGGGGGGGGGGCGCCTACGGAAGCCGCCCCCCGCCCTCCAACCGCAAGGACGCGGCAGCCGATGCCATAGAGATAGAGCTACAAAACCTCCGGAGACCATAGAGAGCACCCTCGTTCGGTGGGGAAGGGTAAGGAAAAGACAAAAAAGAGCGCCTTGCTGTCTATGGTAGTGATCCTGGTCGCTGCAGCGGCCATCTTGGACCCGGGCAATCTTCCTTGACTTGCGCATGTGCCCATGCTATGTACGGGTCTCTCGCTGCTCTTTTCAATTCGTTGGCGCCTGTCTCGCGCGGGTGGGTTGAACCCGCTTTCGACCCGCCAAAAGTCTGACGTGCCGCTGCTGTCTCTGATTCGGGCAGATCAGGGGTTCCCAAGCTTTTGTTTCTCACGGATCACTTGAAAGTAGCCGAGAGTCTTGGCTTCAGTTCTACTGAACTAATTTGTTTGACGTTGCTTTTTGTAGCGATGGAGTGTAACGATTTCTTCGATTGCAACGATTCTCAATTGTTTACATTGCTGCTTTTGCTGCTTATGTTATTTTATTGCATTACAACTTTAATTCCATAGAATTCAAATTGTAATGCAGTAAAAAGAAGCAATAAAAGTGTAGCTTTAAAAATCAATATGGATATATAACGTGGACGTGTCACAGACCACCACAATGAAATTTGAATATTAGTGCGGACCAGTTTGGGAACCACTGCCTTAACCTGAACCTTGGCAAGGGGGATGGGATTAATTTGGAGCATGGTTGTTTTTTTTAAGTTCAGGGCACATGTCTCCTTTGCTTTGAAAGGGTTGCTCTCTTGTTCTTTGACATCCTGTGTGCCTTTAGATTCTTGTGTGCATTGGATTACACTCCAATCCTGCATAATGTTTACTTCAAAGTAAATTTTGCTGCATTCAGTAGGACGTGCGTCCAAATACTTAGTAAATTTATTTGGGATTAACCCACAATTACATCAAAATTCTATGTCTTTACTAGGTGGGACTTGTAAGCAATAGTGTAAATTGGATTTACGACAAAATCCAGATGAGTTCACTGTTAGTATATCACAAGTACAAACCCAAGTGCTCTTGTTTGGAATGCTAGCTAGCCAGTGGTGCCATTTTCTAGAATACTCCACTGTACAGGCACGTTCGGTTTTAACTTACTGCTCCATGAGGAGGGGAATGTGATGCAGACATTGAGTCACTACTTTAATATGGATTTCTTTTAAATGATTTTTTTAAAGTATACCCAGGAACTTTGCTCCCCATGTGTTCTTGGGGAATCACCTAGTTTACCTCAGCATAAACCTTAGGTTCATAAATACTTTGAAAAAGGAATCATAATTCTCTGAGAGGAGATACAGAAGTCCAAACCAGTCAGAGCTAAACTGTACTAGAATATTAAATAATTTCTTTAGTTTAATTTTGTGTACAGTGACACTTATCCCTGGCTATATTCTCAGGTACTTCCTTAACTCATCAATGCCTCCAATAGTTTCCCTATAATGTGAATATCCAAATGGGGTATATTATACAAAAAACAGTATGTCTCATGTTCGTTAAGTATGCCTGAAAATGAGAGCTTCTTAACATGCTTTTGCACATACTTGTGAGAGTACTATATGATGAAGTATATGATGTAGTATGTAGTATATGTATGTAGTATATGATGCCAAAGGCACCATTGGGCATGCAAAAAACCAGCACTGAGGGTTGGTTAGGCCACTACAAGCTGAAAATCCAGGATCTTTTGACCTGGTATCACCTGAAAGGGATAAATGTGGAATCTGCTTCAGCTATTTGGTACATATATATTTTTACATGACGTACCAATCGCCTGACCAATAAACATACAACATGCTCAGCAGATAGAACATGCAGGAGTGCAACCTTCCATTTGTACCAAAAAAACCAAAAGTTTATGGGTTGTATCCAACACTGCCATTCCACTTGTGCAACAGATTTCCGTTTGTACAACAGATCTTTTCCCCTTCTCTCCAGCACCCCGTGCGCCTTCAGAGTCTGTTCCAGAGGGTTGGGGAACCCCCTGGAGCAATTTTTGGCAGAGGGGATTGCAAGCATGCTGTTATACTAGCTAGAGGCTAGAGAAAACACACATTCATTCATTCATAGCTTTAATGGTTTGCCACTTTTCCACAAAAAGAATCATGACCTTGAAACTGAAATTTTAATCACAGTTTTAATCACAGTTGGAATGATTATACAAAATGAAGTGCTTTGATACCTTTGCTTTGAACTTCTTCCTATCAACACTACATTTAAATGATGAAAATCATGGATGCATTTAATATGAAGAGAAGAAATCAGAATGAGTGCTCATAAAAGAAATGATTGTACTACCCACCAAAGCAGTCTCTGCTAATAAGAGAAAACAGCAGCCCCTAGCTTTGTAGAGTACACATCCTACTTCTGATAATATTTTGTAGCAATTTAGGGTGCCTGTGTTGTATGCAAGCAGGAATCACAAAAAACCTTGATCTGTGGTGACATTTTTGGGGTGTGGTTGGGGGTGGTAATTAGTGGTATAATACTGAAATATTCTGTCACTTCAAAGTGCTGCAGCCAAAGATGAATATATCTTGTTCTAAAACAAGCTAGGAACAATGTAGTCTGTGTATATGCCATCAAGTAGACCTTCTCCGTTGTTGTGAATAAACCAACAAGGGACATTTGTACCATGCTTTACATCTTCTGTGTAATCTTTCTGCCATCCCCTAAAAATAAAAGAAAAAATACATAGTATTAAAATTAAAAGCCAGAGCTTCATGCAGGCAAAATACTATTTCTCAGATACCTGAATTGCTGTTTACCTGGTTACTGTCAGCTGGTTATTTTTCACAATCATTGTAGCATCTGGTTTCTGAGGATCAGACCCAGGGTGGACTTCAAGTATATTAAAGTCAATTGGGTGGAAAAACTGCCCTAAAGGGTAAAAAAAGCAATAGCAATTATCACTATGGGTTTGAGTTGCTTCCACACTAAGATCTTTCAGCGGTGCTGAGGCAATTGTTCTTTCACAATCATCTAGAACTGGAATTAAAATAGTAGTTCCTCATGGCACTTAATGTAATACTAGATTCTGCACCAAAAATGTATTTAAATATGTGTTTTTAAATGCATTTTCTCTCAAAATATGCATTGTATATCTAGTGCATAGACAGATCTATCTATAGTGCAGTCCTATAACTCTATTCAGACGTCCCACTGAATACAGTGCAGCTTGATTCATCCAAAGTATGTGTGAATAGCATTGCTGCCTAAATACATTTTCTCTTAAAACATGGACTTTTAAACTCATTTTGTTAAAATAAAAATGCAAAATTGGGAACCATGTCAGGGACATTCAGAAAGCAGGAAAGCTGATGCATAACTAAATTCCAGTCTCCATTAGAGCTGGAGCTACAGATCAGGTCAATTTATATCAGAATCTACAAATAACAAATTTCTCAAACATCCCTAGTTAGGAACACGGTCTCTTTCTTAGTTTTATTTAGTTTGTAGACTGGTCAAATACAATTGCTCTAGTGGTAGCTGTAACATTATGGACTGTTAAGAGATATAGGTATCCACTGGGATATTTTTCATGGAATGAGGCCAAATATATGGATGTCCAGTGGTGCTGTTAGGGCAGGACCGGGAAGCAGAAGGCCAGGGTCCCGCTCTTTAGAATGAGTAGGAAGCCCCTAGCCATGGCGAAACTGAGTTACTACATTACATCTTAAAGAGTTTCTTCCAGACCATTATGTCCAACGTCTAAAATTGTGTAACTATCACTATGAATGGCATAATGATAGGAAAACCTGGTCATTATGCACATTTAAGCTCTTGTTTCCTAGCCTGCAAAATGAGGGCAAGGCAAAAATTTCCAATCCTTATAAGACACTTGAGAGGGGGGAAATTAAGGAAAAACACTGCACTGTTTACATTTTTAACGTTCAGAAGCTGCATCCACATAAGAGGCCCCAAACTTAAAAACAAACAAATATACAGCCTAATCTTATTAGGTTTACTGAAAAGGGTGCTTTATTTTGCTCAGCAGAACTTACTAAGAAGCAAATATCTTATTTCCCCCATCCTTCTCCCCCTCCCATCTATCAAACTTGTTACTTTCCTCCTTTGTTTAAATATTTGCACATTGTGGTTTACTCCTTGCCCCAAAGGTTTTCAACTCAAATAAGGTTTCCATACTTCTGGAAAACGAATATTGCTTTTCATGTTCAGCATATCAGTCATTTCACAAATTCATACCTAATAAACCATGGGTACGCCCAGACAACCTGTGACTATCCAACGTGTAAAATCCTAGAAAATTCGGATGTACTGCATGTTTGCTCCATGACTGATGCAAAACCACTATAAATGTCGCTCCTTCTCCCATTGAAAATTCCAGGCTCTTTTTGCGAATGATTTTCAAAGTCAAACTAGTTTGGATAAAGAAATAGAGTATGAACAGGTGCATTCAATGGTTAACACCACAAATCGCTACAGCAACTCGAATAAAAGACTTTGGGGAAGTGTATTTAAGAATAGGAAGCTGCCTTGTGTTGAGTCAGGCCTGTGGTCCATATAGCTCAGTATTGTCTACATCAGCCTTTCTTAACATTGGGTCCCCAGATGTTGTTGGACTACAACTCCCATCATCCTTCACCACTGGTCTTGCTAGCAAGGAATGGTGGGAGTTGTAGTCCAACAACATCTTGGGACCTGAGGTTGAAAAAGGCTGGTCAACACTGACTGGCAGCCTTTCTCCAGGATTTTAGGCAAGGATATTCTCTGCCCTACCCATACATACTGGGGCTTGAACCTGAGTCTGCGTGCCAAGCAGATGCTTTGCCACTGAGCTACAATCCTTCCTTATCTGTTACATCTTCTGTTATCTGTGTTTCTTTGCTTAAAAAAAAAATATATATTTTAAAACATGCTTGGTGTGTGAATTTTACCTAGGATGTAGTAAGGTGACTTCATCAAGCCATGTGAACATCATTTGCTTTGTGCCATTGTGAAGAGTGATACTCTCAGGAGTTATTTCAAGCTTTACATTCAACTGTGTATTTCGAATCCCAAGTCTTCCAATATAGGTATTGTGTATTGACCCTACATCATTACTTCTCTTCTTTTCACCAATAAGTTGCCCATTGACAGTAATACCTAAAAAGAGAAGGAGGGGCATAAGTTAATAAAAATTCTTCAGAAAAATAAGCCTTGGTAGCTAAAAGAGCAGTTTTCTATGGACAACTAAATATACAATATAAAAAATTGCCAGAGGGCTACCTCTCTAAGGAACTCCACCAGAAGGGGACAGGATAAAAGGCCTTAGCTGAACCCCAGATTGCTGTTGGAGAAAACTCTCAGTTTGAAACTATCGAAGATCCTTTTATTCTAGCCTGGCCTTACTGACTTCCCACCCAAGCCACCTTTAGGCATCTGTCAGATCCTGCAGGTTCCCTCTTGTAGTGAAAACAGAGATAACAGGCTCCAAGTGCATCTAGCTATTGGAAAGTAGAAGAAGAAGAGTCTGGATTTGATATCCCGCTTTATCACTACCCTAGGGAGTCTCTTTTCCCTTCCTCTCCCACAACAAACACTCTGTGAGGTGAGTGAGGCCGAGAGACTTCAAGAAGTGTGACTGGCCCAAGGTCACCCAGCAGCTGCATGTGGAGGAGCGGGGAAGCGAACTCAGTTCTCCAGATTACGAGTCCACCGCTCTTAACCACCACACTGCACTGGCTGAAAACAATGCTGGTGCATGTGTGTGTGAGGGTGGGTGGGTAGCTGTAGGTACCAGCTGGATGGGACTGCACAGCAACCAAGAGGTGAGGAGGAGCAGCCCATGTCCTTATGCAAGGGTGTTACTGAGGACTTTCATAGCTACATGGGGCTCAAGGCTGCAGGCTGTGCATTCCGAGAGTGGCAAGTGGTGCTCAGCATGTGTGATAAAAGCTTACCTGTAGTTGGGTCTCTGATTAGGTTTAACACAACGCCTGGCTCTTCATTAATGTTAAAGCAAAGAGCATCTTCTTTTGGGGGCACATCAATAATGAAGTGTGGATCTGCATCGACTGCAAATGGATATTTACAATTAGATCACTGATCATTTTCTGAAAGCACGAGTTCATTTCACATTTAAAGAATACAGAAGGAGTCCAGAAATGCGGAAAGAAATTATCTCTGCCTGTAATGCCCTTACTGTGCTCCAGAAAAAGTTCACAATCCATTACAAAGTTTGGATGACTAAGCCATTTCTCACCTTCTCACCCCTTGCCTTTTCCTGTAAGACCTATTACAGTCGTTAAGAGTCGTCAACAGGCTCATCTCAGCTATCTGCCAATCTCCCATTCCTTCCACCCTTCTGAGTAATACCCCTCCCCACCTTCTCACTATATAGAAGGATCTGGCAACTTCTGTTTCAGTGTATCTGAAGAAGTGTGCATGCACATGAAAGCTCATACCAAGAACTAACTTAGTTGGTCTTTAAGGTGCTACTGGAAGGAATTTTTTTATTTTGACTAAAGTTTGGATGGAACTACATGTTACTGCAGCAAATGTGGGTCCTCAACATGAACATTGGTGAGGCTGGGATTGAATCTTTGTAGGGCAGAAATGAACTGATATTCAGGTGCCTAACCTGAATAAATTCTCCTCCTAGGCTGTTTTCCTCTCAACTAGTCTTACTTCCAACCTCAGAACCTTGCAGAAGGGAAATAGTAGGAGTATGGAGTGGATTGTTGAGATTTGCAGGGATAAAGTAGTTCTGAAAGGGTTAGGTGCCACCCTCTCCCGCCTGCCAATTCTCCCTGACAAATGCTCCTCCCCAATTAGAGTTAGGAGGCAAACAGAGAGTTAGGAACCACCTGCTTGTTTCATAGTACAGTATGTAATTCTGCCTTAAGCATGCTAGAACCATCTATGCTCACAAAAAATAGCTTTACTAATTGGGATCAAACACATTCACACACACCCCAACATAGTCATAGCTTAAGAAAGAGAGTTGCATTTGACAATGATTTTAATGTGATGTAATAATGATTTAAGCGTTATTGATTTAATTATTACATGAATTATGAACTATTGTGTATGACACCTGAGTGTACAGGGTATGCAGGGATGATATCGGATGCCTATAACGACCCAAGCGTTAATGCCTATGGGGGTCTAACAGGGCTGATTATTTATTTATTTATTTATTAAATTTCTATCCTGCCCTTTATCCAAACTATGGCTTTATGGCAATGCTGTCCAATTTGAATGTCATGGCATACCAAGGTTAGAGAAAACCAGAAAGTAAAGAAGGAAACTTGAAGACGAGAGGAGAAGAGGGAGAGCAGGAGCCTTCCAGCACATTCCTAACTCTTCAAACCCTGGCTCATCATGAAATCTGAACTGGGAACTACCAATATGTCTCTGTGTTATGATGGAAATTGGTCACAATATGGAATGCTGTCGCGGAGACTGTAGAACTTAAGTGTTTTAGACCACAGATCTCACTATCCATTATCTGTAACAATTCAAAACAAAACTCACCGCTGGTATATCTGTGATAGTATTGTGGTGCACTATATGCTGGAATAACAGGACGTGATGCTATGTAGAAATAAGAAAATGTTACAGTAGAGGCAAAACAGAATGCATATATATAGAGAGAGTCAGAGAGAGAGAGAGATGAATTTTCATACCAATTTTAAATAAACTTAACTTGATTATATACTGTTCCTGATCAGAACAGACAAAAGTAAAGGTTCAGTGAATCTTATACTACTTCACAGTTTCATTGAAAAAATGTTGCTATTATTACGGAATAAACAAAAGAGGTGAAATAACCATGAAACAGGCAATAAAATAAACACAGATTATTATGGATTGTATTTTAGCACAATGGTAAATATTCCATTTCATGCAATGAGGGGTCATCCCCCTCTCAGCACCCATGTGTTGTGGGAGTTTCTCCAATCCTCCAGAGCAAATCTGGGTGGTACTCTACTAAGCTTTACTCAGAGTAGACCTATTGAAATCAATGGACCTAGCTTAATAGTGTTCATTAATTTCAGCATGTTTACTCTCAGTAAAACTTAGTGGCATACCACCCAGGAGAGCTGGTGCCAGCAAATGTTGTTGACAAGACTGAATTAGAAGGCCTGATGTTGTATAAAGCCAAGTCTATGTTCCTATGTACCACAGATGTCAGTCTTTGTAATGTGCAGTTGGTTAGATACAGGTCTTACTAGATTTCTGAATGGTAGCTGGAGTTCTTGGGGTCTATGGGGTCTATTAGGGGAAGGGTAGTACCTCTGGTGGGAGACATTTTCTACTCCTTCTGGGGTAGCTTGCCACCCTGCACACTGCTCTCTTGCTGGGCTCATGTTCTGGGGCTCTGAAACATTGCACCCTATTTTCCCTATGGTATCTTCTCTAATTGTCTTCTAAATGGTTATCAGAACATAGGGATGTTTACGTGACTTCCTATAATGTACTGAAATGACATTTTGGATCAATGTGCAGATCAAAAGATAGCTACCCTTGTTTTGCAGTTCTTTAAATGTTGTGACACAGTTTTTGCAGTTTAAACTTGTCAACTGTGCAATAGAATATGTATCCTGAATGAAAATAAATGTTTAAATGTGTGTTGTGAGAGAAAACATGCATTTAGATACATATTTTGAGCAAAATAAGTATTTTATATGTGTTTTTAGAGAAATGCACATTTAAAAATGTATTTCAACAAGCATTTAAATATGTATTTAAGAAGAATTCTTTCAAAAATTTTCATGGAAATGAAACATAAATATGGGGGAAATTGTGTCAGAGTGGCATGGACCATAATAGATATGTACTGCTGTCCAGTTAAAGTTATACCTATGAAAAAATGTTATTAGATTCATTCTGTTCTTAGGGTGGACAGATACAAAGGAGTGCATAGCTCCTGTACCTTTAACAGTTTTGTAGCAGAGTGATTTAAGCAAGTACACCTTATATTCGTCTGTTCAGCGCCTATATAGTAGCCCAGTTATCATTTGGCTATTGTATTTGCACACTATTATTATTATTATTATTATTTCTGAGATCTAGATCTGACATCACAAACATAACTAACATTTAAAATTGCAGTAGCAATATTAACCATATGTGTGCTCAGTTTAGACTACTAATTCCAAAAACCTTCCTTATAATCCTTACAGAGAAATCGGGGCACTTTTCTTTCCATCACCAAAGCATCCAAAGCAATGAACAGCATGATACACAAATTACTTGGTACACTGTGTGAAATCTGTCCCTGCCAGGGACAAAAGCCCCCACATGATAGCTATTTAGTATACACTTGCTCAATAATTAAAGTAAAATAATAATTAACAGTAAAATGATCAATGCAATAAAACTTACCATCAGCTGTTTTCAACATGAAAAGAAAAAAGGAAGAAGAAAAGGGAGAGTTAAACATTTAGAAACATTCATTCTGACATAGATTACTTCAGCCTAGGACATTTTGCCACTTGAGGCAAAACGGAAAATACCACATGCACCCTCCTCACCTGCCTCTTCCTCCTTCTTTTGCTCAGTGCCCCCTAGCACCGCTGCCGCCACCACCTCTTCTGCAGCCGCTGTCCAAGGTGATTGGAGGCAGCCTGAGGAAGCCCTGGCACAGCAAGGGAGTAAAAGGAGGCCATAGAGGAGCAGGAGCTGAGCAGGCAGCGGAGAAGAAGGTGGCGGCAGAGGCTGCTAAGCGCATGAGGCACCGAGTAGTGCACAAAGAGGCCAGATCTGCCACCTGAGGCAACTGCCTCACTCCACCTCATGGGTGGGCTCGCCCTGAAGTACTTTGAAAGCTAACGAACAGTAGAACATTCTCAACAGAATCTGGATACATCCAAAATATCAGATATATAAAGGATTGTGGAATAACCACTTGCAGTCCCAGGCGTTGTGCTCCCTAGCCCCCAATCCCAAGAAATCAAAGACTGATATTGGATCAAAACAGGCCACAATATATTGAATACAGATGAAAGAGGATTGGCTTGGGCATGGGGCAATTAAATACTTCCAGCCCGTCTGCCGGAAGTCACACTATGGTCAATCCAAGCAGGGGTTCCTAACAGGGTCATAGCTAAGGGGTGGTGAGGAAGGCCCGTGCCAGGGGCGCAGGCGAGGGGGGGGGGAGAAAACCAGCTAAAAATGTTTCCATAAATGTGTTCATAAATAAAAATATTGATTCTTGCCTCATAAGAAAAGGTTTTAAATAAAGGGTCTTTGTATGATATGTGGGGGAATTGAATGGGTGGAGGGGGTGGGTTGGAAGAGAGCTCTGTCCCCCGTCCCAGCCCACATTCGAGCTTGCACCCCCATTCGCCAATCCTGGGTGCAGGCTAGGATCCGTCTCCCAATAGGTGGTGTGGGCTTAGACCCACGCCACCCATCAGAACAGGAGGCCGATCCTGGGATTCCTTGCTGGGGCCTGGAAAGAGTCTCTGCCATCCACCAACGCCACCACACCACACGGGTGAGCAGACTTCTACTGCTACAGACTGAATCAAGCATGGTAATGACACCTGAGGTGTATATATGTATCAGCCGCCATATTCATTTGACACTGTGTTGTTTTCACTGATTTTAATATTGCATTTTGCTAGTGTCATGTAACTCACCCTGGAGCTTTATGCTGAAGGGTGGGTAAGAAATCTAATAAATCAAGAGGAGAGCGCAAAATATGGTCTGAAGCTCAACATAAAAAAAATTATAAGATCATGGCCACTGGTCCCATCACCTCCTAGCAAATAAAAGGGGAAGAAATGGAGGCAGTGAGAGATTTTACTTTCTTGGGCTTCATGATCACTGCAGATGGTGACAGCAGTCACGGAATTAAAAGACGCCTGTTTGGGAGAAAAGTGATGACAAACCTAGACAGCATCTTAAAAAGCAGAGACATCACCTTGCCAACAAAGGTCTGTATAGTTAAAGCTATGGTTTCCCCAGTAGTGATGTATGGAAGTGAGAGCTGGACCATAAAGAAGGCTGATCACCAAAGAATGGATGTTTTTGAATTATGGTGCTGGAGGAGACTCTTGGTCCGAGAGACTGCAAGAAGATCAAACCTATCCATTCTTAAGGAAATCAGCCCTGAGTGCTCCCTGGAAGGACAGATCGTGAAGCTGAGGCTCCAATACAGTGGTGCCCCGCAAGACGAATGCCTCGCAAGATGAAAAACTCGCTAGACGAAAGGGTTTTGCGTTTTTTGAGCTGCTTCGCAAGACGAATTTCCCTATGGGCTTGCTTTGCAAGAAGAAAACATCTTGCAAGTTTGTTTCCTTTTTCTTAAAACCGTTAATACCCAGGGTGCATTGCTTGAAGAGGTGCAGTTGCGACTTGACTTCGAGGAGCAACTCATAGCACGTGGTGTGGTAACCTTTTTTGAGGTTTTTGAAGACTTTGGTGATTTTTGAAGCTTTTCCATAACTTCTTTTGCAGCCATTTGGTAAGTTAAATTTTCAAAACTTTTTTGGGGGTTTTTGGATTTTGGGTTGGGGTGTTTGGAATTCAAGGACTTGGTGTTGGGGAGGGGTTTGCAAGAATCTGGAAGCTTGTGTGTTTTTTTCCTGCATTTTTATGATTTTCTGTGACCATTGGACCACTCTGCTGTTTTTTTTTTAAAAAAATCTGGGTTTGAATTTCTGTGTGGTGGGTGGCTGGGCGCTTTTGAATTTTTTGGATGTGAAGCACTGATTTTTTTGGGGGGGGGGGTTGCGAAGGTAGGAGCTGTGCTGCCATGGGACCCAAGAAGACTGCTGCTGCAGAGGCCGGCGAGGGGAAGAAGGCGAAGGTTACGCTGGAAATGAAGAAGGAGATCATCCGGAAGCACGACGGTGGGATGCGTGTGACAGACCTCGCCAGGGAGTACGGGAGGAATCCATCGACCATTGGGACCATCCTGAAGATGAGGAAGAAGATCCTTGTGACTGATGCAGCCAAGGGAGTCACCAGGATCGTGAAGAACTGCCCAGCTGTTCTGGAGGAGGTGGAGAAGTTGCTGCTCATCTGGTTAGAAGAGAAGCAGCGTGCAGGGGACACAGTGACTGAGGCCGTCATTTGTGAGAAGGCCAAGGCCTTGCACGCAGACCTCGTCCGGGAACAGCCAGGAACCTCAGGCAAGCCAGAAGTATTCAAGGCAAGCAGAGGCTGGTTTGACCGGTTCAAGACAAGATCTGGAATCCACAGCGTGGTCAGGCATGGAGAGGCTGCCAGTTCTGATGTTCCTGTGGCTGAAGACTTTGCAGCGGAGTTCCTGGAGGTTGTAACGACGGAGGGCTACGTTCCACAGCAGGTCTCCAAAGAACTGAGGGACATTTGCCAGAAGTGGAAAGATGTGCAGGCTTTTGCACAGCGGCACCACCCTGACAATGACCTGACACGTGACCTTGCGAACACTTTTGATACGAGGGTCATGTCGTCTTTCAGGGAGGTGCTGAAAAGGCGGATGAAGCAGCAGACCATGGACAGGTTCTCCAGCAAGAAGCAAAGAGTGGAAGGGGAACCTTCTTCGAGTTATCCCCCAGAGTCTTAGAAAATGTACTGTACACTTTGTTCATTTTTAAATGTTTTTCTGTCATGTTTAGAAACTTAATTTATTGTTCCTTCAATTTTTGAAATGCTCTTTACAGTATGTGTGACTTTAAAGAGCACTTAAACTCTTGTTGTACCAAATTTGGCTTTGTTTGGACTTTTTTTGACCATAGGAACGCATTAATTGAATTTCAATGCATTCCTATGGGATTTCGTGCTTCGCAAAACGAAAAATTCGCTAGACGAAAAAGCTCGCGGAACGAATTAATTTTGTCTTGCGAGGCACCACTGTACTTTGGCCACCTCATGAGAAGAGAAGACTCCCTGGAAAAGACCCTGATGTTGGGAAAGATGGAGGGCACAAGGAGAAGGGGACGACAGAGGACAAGATGGTAGCTTCTTGAAGCTACCAACTTGAGTTTGACCAAACTGTGGGAGGCAGTGGAAGACAGGAGTGCCTGGCATGCTCTGGTCCATGGGGTCACGAAGAGTCGGACACGACTAAACGACAATAACAATAAATCATTATCCTAATCTAATGGCCTTTGCTCTGAGGTAGATTTATTTCTTATTCAATGCTCTCTCCTTATTCCACTTAAGGCTTATACCCAATTGTGTTCTTCTGCAGATGGAGGCTACTTTGATCCAGCAGAAGATTCTGTAAGTAGAAAGTGGAGGTGCAATTTTTGCTGAACCCCCCCCCCCCATCTGCATCTCTTCTGCACACACACGGAACCTGTGGTTGGGAATAGGGAGTGTAAAAGCACCTCCTTCCCCTCTGCACTTATGGAAATCTCTGCTCTGGATCAAAGAGCCTTCTGCCAGCAGGAGTGAACCAGATGGATGCAACCCAATATTTTATAGTTATTCACCTAGGATGGATATGTTCTATACAAACAGCTGTTCTGACTATGAGGAGTCATGTCACCCAATCACCAGCTACTTAATGCAACCAGATGTAATCTCAGATTGTTGCCACAGGTTCTTTGTCACTCCTACTACTCTGCTTTCAAACAAGGTGTGAAGACAGACCTTCTACATCAGAACCTAGTCAAATACCAACACCAGTCTTAACTTTCCTTTTCTGGGTATCAGCAGAAATACTGCTGATATTCTTTCCACTGCCAGTTATTGGCCAGGAAACTTTAATTTGTGTGTGTGTGTGGACTTACAAATCTCTTTCCTTCGGAAAAAACAAGTCAATTTGCTATTTTTGTAGCGAATAAAATCTACACTGCAGTGCCATGTACTTTTCAAACTTTATCTTTACCTTCAACAATGAAATTGGGAGTCAGGATCACAACCCCCCGGGTAAAATAAAATAAATATGGTATAATATATCTCTACCTTCCAGAGGCTTGTCAGCAATTGCAGTCTCATTCACGGTGTCTTCTGGCTTTGTAACTACCATCGATGTTAAAGGAGTCACAAACTTGTATTTCAGAGACATGTCCAAGATTTCAGCAGTCAGATTAGTCTTTTCGTCTCCCGTTACTACATTGCTGGATGAAAGGACAGCATCAAGTAAATTGGTTGCCCCCATATGTTGTACTACATCAGAAGTGGCTAGGCTGGGGCCCTCCAGATGTCACTGGGACTCCAACTCCCATCAGCCCCATCTAGCACAGCCAGGGATTTTGGGAGCTGTGGTCCAAAACATTAGGAGGGCCACCCTTGAGCCACCTCAGTGTTGCAGTCAATGACACAGATGGTTAAAAAAGAATTAGAGTACTCCATGTAGGATAGGTCTGGCTATGGCTATTGACCATCATAATAGCTAAAAACAGAACCTCTGTGTTTTAAATGCAACA
Organism: Podarcis bocagei; assembly: GCF_964188305.1. Lineage (NCBI taxonomy): Eukaryota > Metazoa > Chordata > Lepidosauria > Squamata > Lacertidae > Podarcis > Podarcis bocagei. The sequence goes on along the minus strand of NC_138126.1, from coordinate 56,292,613 downwards.
TAACTGCATAGAAGTATTTGTTCCTTGATGGGAAATAAGATATAATTCTAGAAATGATAAAGGGTGTCTGCATTCACACTGCTTCTGCAATAAATCTCTGCTAGAGACAGAGGGCCTTTCATATGCGCAGCAGCTGAAAGTGCAAATCCTGCACCCAAGTCTGGCAACAATTTTGAAAAATTTGGTGGGCCAATAAAGGGGAATATATTTGACAACATCAGCTGAGGTTGGAGAACAGAGAAGGCAGAGTTCTTTGTTTGTTTGTTTGTTTGTTTGTTTGTTTGTTTGTTTGTTTTTTAGGGAACTGCCATGTAAGATGATTACATGGCATTAATTAGGGCAAACCATTCTGAAACATGCACAGTAGTACGGTTGAAAGAGAACACAATTCCAATGGCTTCAAGAGAACATTGGATATATAGGGTAGATTACAATCTTTAATCAGATGCCTCTTTGGTAGCTTGTTGGTCAAGACACTATTTCCTCCCACCTCGGAAAAGGAAGACTTTTAATCAAGTGAGGAGACCTCTCTGTGTCACAAGCATTTAAGTTTTCGGCTACAGGAAATGGCTGAAACTGAAGAGCTAGATTTAGGGTTTAAGGTTCATTGTACTTGAAATGCCTTCACAAAGCAGAAGACCAGTGCTATTTTTATAGAAAAGATAGGTGTCGGAACTCACCCTTGTTCGCTTATAATGGCAATGGTGCCCACCTGAGAGGTGCCAGAACTGAGTTCCGGCTGAAAAAAAGCCCTGCATAAGATTGATCCATTAGAAGGGTGCTTTTATCGCACTTAAGACAAATGCCCTTCTTGAAAAATTGCCCCTTCTAAAAAAATGGGGGCAATTCCAGAACAATCCTATGTATGTACAGTCCTACTATGTTCAATTGTCCACACTCTAGGAATTTTGCATTGGATTTCAGCCTTATTCAATTAGATGTGGGTTATTTCTCCAAATTTTTGATCTTATTCATGACATCAGAAAGCACCGCCCAATACCGTTTTTCCAGAAGCTGTTGAATGGTGAGATAAGCCCAAAGTCTCTCAATAAAATCCCCAAATATGTATTTCTGTTCTTCAGTAGCTTTAGCTGTTTCTTCAACATCTGCTTGTTCAGCGTAAGTCACGTCTTGTTCTGCCTGTTAGGCATTTTAAAGAAATACTTCATTTTATTCATTAGCTTGCTTGCAACATCTGTATACTACCTTTTTCCAAAGCAACCAAGGTAAATTACAGTTTAAAATAATAGCTTGCAAATAAAAGGCAAAAGACAAAAGGCAGCAAGAAGGGAAGCGAAAAATAAGCAAGGTTGGGTTCCAAATATTTCATACCTCTGCATAATATCTATGGGAAATGGCTGTTCATGAAGGCAGCTATGGGAGGTTGGTTAGCCAAGTGGCCTTTGGCTCTCGTTTTGGTAAGTTTTCAGACAGAAAGCTGAAGAATATGGATCTAAACGGCAGTGACTCACAGAGTGAAAATTCTGGACAAGTTCACTTCCATGTTGGTCAGGAATGGGTTAGGGGCAGGCATAATGGGAATCATAGGCAGCTACATGATCAGAAGCAATCATCTTTCTCTCACACACAAGGAAGCATGAACTCACACACAACAAGAAGCTCCTAACTTTATCTCCAGAGCTATAGTCCTACCGTTTAAAATGGCAAGCGCTGGCAGGAAAGAAAGTTTAACCACACACACACACACACACACACACACACACACACACACACACACTATAATTGCCTGACCTAACAAGGCACTTACCCCATGAGCTTTAACCTCTGCAGTAATACTGTTTAGGTCATTGTCTATAATACGTCCAGCCACAACAATTTCAGAACCAGCATAATAGTGCTTAAAATTATTTTGAGTCAAGTCAGAGATGGCATTTTCAGGGTACTTAAACTCTACTTCTGTAAGTAAGGGATTGGCCACCTCATTATAAAAGTCCTAGAAAATAAAAATATATAAACCAACACTTAAACACAGCCTCGTTTCAGTGCATATTTTTGTAAAGAGAAAAAGAATGCATATATACATATACAAACATGTAGATAATAAAATTATCTCCTGGTGATCTTGGTCCATCAAATGTTTTGTGCCTGCTTCAGAATAGTATCTGCTTTGTTTATTGTGCCCCACTTTGAGATTACTTACTGACAAAGGAAATGTTTAAAATGCACTTATATAAAAATAAACAAATTAACCGTAGGCTTAATCTGACTCATAGACTTGTGAGGGTTTTGCGATAAGGCCAAAATGCTGCTTTAATTTCCTTGGAGGAAAAGCAAAATGATAAAGAAATCCAAACACAGAACAAGGCAAGCTCTCCAGTACAAGATTGCTACTGATCAATCTCTGCACATTAGAAGTAGGAGAATTTCACCTCTGCATGCTGAACAAAGGCCATAAAACCATAAAATGTGGAGTCAGCTGGAATCTCAATGGTCATCTAGCTCAATCCACTATAGAAGGTCTGGGTAGCCTTTGGCCCTCCAGATGTTGCTGGCCTACAATTCCCATCAGCCTCAACCAGCATAGCCAAAGACCAGGGATGAAGGAAACTGTAGTTCAGCAACATCTGGAGGGCCAAAGGTTCTTCATACAGGCACTAGAGCATCCCTCTTAGGCAACCACCCTCTCTCTGCTTAAAAATCTCTACTGAATCGAAGGAAATACACAACATTATATTCTTGGTATTCCAAAGCACATGTTGTTCCTAACATTCTAGCTGAATTTTGCTTTTGTCCTTATGAACAGGAAGAGTTGAGGAGAGGTGGCCTTGCCAGGGCAGATTAGGGACAGTTATTCTCCTGTTTGGCCCCTTTCTATAGGGCTGAGCAAAGCAGAGCAGGGTTGTTGTTTTAGCAATACTGTTATGAATTTGCCGGGGGGCGGGGGGCGGTGCAGACTCCTCATAATTTCTGGATTTAGTAAAAGTTTGAATTAATCAAGGTTTGATTAAATTTTGCCAAACACAGAACCCCCCTGGTAATGAGTAATGAGCCAAGCCAGCTGGGAATAATAATAATAATAATAATAATAATAATAATAATAATAATAATAATAATAATAATAATATCTTATTTATACCCCACCCATCTGGCTGGGTTTCCCCAACCACTCAGTGAGGGAACCGCCAGAAGGCCCTCAGAGCTGGACCTCAGTGTCCGGGCTGAATGGTAGGAATAGAGATGCTCCTTCAGGTAAACTGGGCCGAGGCCATTTAGAGCTTTAAAGGTCAGCACCAACACTTTGAATTGTGCCCGGAAACGTACTGGGAGCCAATGTAGATCTTTCAGGACCAGTGTTATGTGGTCTCAGCAGCCACTCCCAATCATCAGTCTAGCTGGATGGTCCAGTAGCAGTCGACAAAGGCCAGGGATCACCCATCAAGGAAACCATCAGAGGGCAAGACTGCCAGGTAAAGAGAAGTGGGGGCCCTTATTTGCTGGGGTGCTAGTGGGCAGAGGCAAAGACCAGGTTTAGGGTTTCAACTTTGAATGACGTAGGCTGTGGGGTGGTCCTGGGAGTCAGTTAGCTGTGAGAGGGAGAAGGAAGGGCAGAACTCCATGTGAGATGGGGATGGCAGGGTGGAACTAAGGGACACAGTGGGTGGTTTTTTTGCTGTCCTTTAAATCTAGGGGAAGCCAGACCCTCATAGGATGCTCTGAATGCTCTGCCATCTTTCATTCTAAATGCAGGAATCCAGCCTCCAGCTTGACAACACAGGAAGCATACTTAAGTAGAGAGAATGATTTATTGATCAAGTACACAGATAATGCCGGACGGCATTAACCCAGCTGCCGCCCTCATGAATTACGATGACTCTTCTGCCGAGTCCCTCCCCTTCCTCCAGCTTAAATGTGATTTCTGCCCCTTACGTTTCTGCTTCCGCCTCCTATCACACACCTTCCCCCAGCGGCGACTCTGTGGGCTCATTGGATCCCCTCCAACTTCTTCCTGAGAAGACAGACTTGGCAACCTGCATTCCTGAGGGCGGGGAAGTTGGCCCTCGGCTAGGCACCTCTCTACTGTTAGTTAATCCTATTTCTCCCTGCCTACTTCCTCCACTGAAAGCTGGCTGGGCTGGCTCAGTCGTGACACAGGTTGTACACATGTCTAAATCAGTATCTGCTGTGCCTCATTGTCCCAAAAGGAAACATAGACCCTGGTTAAATATTCCTGCAACCCCTGGAATCTTGTACCATTTGTGGAGATTGGGGTGGTGTGTAACAATACCATGCTGAGGTACTAAAGTGGATGAGTCTTCATTCTGAAAATAACAGTAGCTTATTTGTTTTAACCTTTTTTTAAAAAAAAATCAATTGTCACCTAATGTTATCATATTTTACCTGTAACTGTAGGGCTGAATCGGAATCTTCATAGATACGACGAGCCACTCCATTGTTCTCCGTGGCCAACTTTTCTAAAAAGCCATAGTCAAGGTCATAACCAAACCCAAGATTATATATGGGGAATTTCCCTTGAGTTGCATTTTTGGTTCTGAGTAAAATTTCTTCGGTGCTACTCACTCCTGTATGAAAACACAGACAATAATTAATGTTCAATAGGTTTCTCATGGTTACACACATTTATAGAAAAAAAGCAACAAAAATCCTGTTATCCTTGTTTCTGTGATACCAGTATTAATGTTTTTCTCTTCCCAAATAGGAAAAAAGTTTAGAACACATTCAGCAGGATCATTCATCTTGTAGATAGGAATTCAAGGTGGCCACTTATAGAAACCATGTGACTATGTTTAATAAACGTACTTCTTGCCAACTCACATGATCTATACACTGAATTACTATTTTTATAATACATCACATAACTTGTATAGATAACAATGAGCAACTAAATGTGCCCATACACCAGGGAAGCAGTGGTTCCCAATTAGGGGTCTGAAGACCCCTGGGGGTCCGCGGCCCCATCCCTTGCCTAATTTTTTGTCATTTTTGCATGGTAATATCACAGATATATGGACTGTTTCAGCACTGTGAGGTTTTTCGATATATTGGCCAAGATCAGTTTTGAAATCACACCGCAATAACGATTTTGACCCAGCAATACGCAGCAATATATCGCTCCTCACATAAGGGAGAGCAGGGCAACCAATTTCAAGGTACTGCTGATATCGCACGATGACTTCAGCCAATAACACTGCTGATCTGAGCTGCCTTCCTCTTATGCTGATGCAGAACAGGCCATCAATTGCCCTCACTTCAAGGCACCGTGGCATTACCTTGCCTGGGCACTGAGGCAGAGCAGCTTTTCCCAGTCAGCAAGAAAGCAGCACCAGCCACAGTGGACGTGGATCTTCACTGGTTGCTCTGCTGATGCACCCCCCCCATCCCCATCCCCTCCCACTCAAACCATGCAGAGGAGGTGACTCCACTTCCTCTCCCCCCCACCCAATCTCTGTGACTGCTCTTTCCCTCATCCCCATGCCTGATCTCCAATTTAAGACATTGTGATATATCAGAATATTGCAATGTTTAGCTGCTGATATATCACAATGTTGAAAACCAGATATCGCTCAGCCCTAGTCTGTTTTTTTAGTATACTTAAAATCTTTTGCTTATTATGGGCTACCCCACATTTAGTTCAAAAAATTGCTTTCCAGAGGTAACTAGTGCAGAGTTGTCAAAATGTTCAAAAGTAGGGGGTCCATGGCTTTGCCTTTTTTATATAAATGCTTTTTATTAACTTATTATTACAGCAGATACACACACAACACTTAAAAAACAAACTACAAAAGAAAACACAAAATAAATGATAAACTGGATCAAAATAAATGATCCATAAATCCGCAAGTTTGTGCACACGGACTTATGTTATCCAAGCTTTAGTTCTTATTCTATTCTAATACTTCCTTCCTCCTTAACGCGGGTCTGATTTTAAACTTGATAAACTGTTTCTTTCTCATTTCATCTTTTCTACCCTTCTCCATATGTTGTATTCGTGAACCATACTTTGTTTTGCAAAAATTATTTGAAGCAATTTTTTAATTTTAATTTGAGGGCACTGGGTTTTTTTATCCGTCATTTTTGCAAATTCAAGGTAATCAAATAATCTCTCTTGCCACTCTTTTTTTGTTGGTACTGTTTCACTTCTCCAGTTTTTTGCGTGTCAGTCACTTCTTCCTGCCCGCCTCAGAGATGTCTCCAACAGATTCCAGTTTTCTGTACTTCAATATCCTTGATTCGCAAATTAGGAATTAAGTCCTTAAGTTCTTCTTTTCGCAATATTTTAGAGCACAGTGTCTTTTTAAACCATGTTTGAGGGTGACCTCCTTCCTCCCCCTTGTAACATTAGACTCCTTTTTTGCTAACAAATTGCCTGCCGATCATTGTACGTACCTTTTCTTTGTTTGCCAGCCAGCAGTCTTATTATTTTAGTCTCGGATTATGGAGAGATCTGTCGCTGAATCACTCAGGCTTTCGAGGCATCTCATAGAAAGGGAAGGCACTGTATTTAGTGCTGGAGTTCTCCCTCTCTCCCTGCCACTTTACTAATTGCAGGAGCTGTTGGGAAACCCCTTTTTGTGCAGCTTGGCTGGGTCAGAGCTCAGAACCCTTTTCTGAGCCTTTTTATGGGTATTGCGTTGCCTTCGCTCCCCTTTTACCCTTTTCTATGACTGAGTCGTCCCAACAAGCTTGCTGGATGAACTCATGACCTGAACGTGATTGCGACCGATCCGGAAATCCCATGGCTTTGCTTTTGAAAAATAGGGGGTCCTCAGTAATTAGCTAATTGGGAACCACTGCCCTAGAGAAAATCCCTTCAATGAAGAAAGGCTTACTTTTGGACTCACACTAATAATATTGACATAGCTTCAACAAAGTATCAGACAGAAAATAACTATTAAAAATCATTTTGAAATACACACATTTTCACAATGCAGTATTAAATGTATCAAAGAGCAGGCCTTTGAATGTTGTGAATCTTGACCTTTCTACTGAAAATTCCTTACTCCTCTGATCTGCAGCAATTGAAATTTGAAATAACACCTCTGCTATAAATTTCTGTGAAGATTTATCATTTTCCATAGCAATCTTATCACATGTCAAAGTTATTTGCTTGTCAGGAAACATACCTACATTGGGTCGGCCATCGGATAATATCATAATTAAAGAAGCACTTCTTTCGGGCAAAGTTCCAGCTTCCTGAGCTTCCTTCAGCATTTCAATTCCGGTTATTAATCCATCAAAAAGATTTGTCGCTGGAACATAGAGGAGCAAATTGTAAAAACAGAGTGTGACTAGAAAGCTCTTTTGATCACTAACTGTGGATTTTCTTCTGTAGGATGAAAGAGAAGCCACAGTAATATGCCAGAGCCAAATAGACTTTTAGAATGAATATTACATTAGCTGAAGGATCGCATTTCCTGTACCTGTCTACCTCTTCAGATAATCTGAATAGTGTAACATCTGAAATACACTTCTTTGGGAATATGGAGAGGACTTTTTCTGTGGCAGGCTGTGAAGCTCCACCCCAATGAGGCACAGCTCACTTCTTCTTGCCTTCCAGACATTATGCAAAACCTTACGTTTGGGTTGCAGGCAACTGTTTTATTAAATGGATTTCAAACTGCAGAATGGTTCTTTTTAATGTATTTTTTATTAAAGATTTCTTGTGCAACGTCTCTTTTTTCTTGTTACATTTTCTACAGGTCAGTTTCATTTGTTGAGACATTAGTATTACATTAGGAAGAAAAGGGGGGAAGAGGTGGAGAGGGCCATGGGAGTGTGGTGGGGTCGGGGGGCGATGTTTCTATTTTACTTAATGTATGTGTGGGGTTTTGTGTCAACGTCGCTTGTGCAGGTTCTCTTTGCTATTCGCTTGTGTTCCTTGTGCTTGTTTGTGATTGGCTGTGGTGAACTTTGTTTTCATGTTTGAGTGGGGTGGGTGAGTGTTTTTGAATCAGGTTAGCCATATTGATTTGTATGCTGTTGTTGGGTTCTTGTCGTCTTGTTGAGGTGTGTATGTGATAAAGGGGAGCCATAGCGGGGTGAAGGCATTTTCTATTTGTCCCTGTGTCAATTTCAGTTTATTGGTTAATTTTTCTAGTGAGGCTGTTTCCCATACTATTTGATACCGCTGGTCCATGCTTACTCCTGACAGGTCTCTCCAGTGTCTGGTTATGATGTTTCTGGCTGCTGAGAGTAGGTAATAATAGTAATAATAATAATAATAATAATAATAATAATAATAATAATAATAATAATAATAATAATAATTTATTTATACCCCGCCCATCTGGCTGGGTTTCCCCAGCCACTCTGGGCGGCTTCCAACAAGACACTAAAATGACCTATTAAACATTAAAAGCTTCCCTAAACAGGGCTGCCTTCAGATGTCTTCTAAAAGCTTGGTAGTTATTTTTCTCTTTCACATCTGGTGGGAGGGCGTTCCGCAGGGCGGCTGCTACTACTGAGAAGGCCCTCTGCCTGGTTCCCTGTAACTTGGCTTCTTGCATCGAGGGAACCACCAGAAGGCCCTAGGTGCTGGACCTCAGTGTCCGGGCAGAACGATGGAGGTGGAGACACTCCTTCAGGTATACTGGACAAAGGCCGGTTAGGGCTTTAAAGGTCAGCACCAACACTTTGAATTGTGCTCAGAAACGTACTGGGAGTTCTTTGTGGGGTAAGTGGGCATTGTTGTCTTGGAAGATGCTTATGGGGCCAGTATTTTATTTAGCCATTTGTTCCTTGCCTTTCTACAATGAAAATCAAACTCAGTACTCCAATAACTGCCTGAAATGTGGCATGTGTGTCACGTGCCAAGACCCCGTTACCCAGTCACTCCCTATGTAATGAAATAACCAGACGCTATAGAGTTTTGGGGTTCAAATAGGCCACAACTTTATTGGTTACCGTTGTGAAAGGTTTGGCATAGGCACTCGGTGAAGCCATTTATTTATGGCTCTAGCCCCTGTCTGGGGGTTGGGCAGAAGCAACATGGATACCATTAACCAAGGAGGGGCAGGCAGAAGCTACAACCTTCCCTCCAACCAAGACTAAGGCTTACTCAGTGCCCAAGCTCAGAAAGTTGTGGTGATTGTTATGAGGTAGGTGAAAATCAAGTGGCCAGTGCCAATTTGCCAAGTGGAAAAATTCCTGCCTGACCCCCAAATATGGAGGCCAACAATGTTCATAGCAAGGTCTCAGCATAAAAGAAGCAGCATTTGAAAAAAAAGGGTGGGAGACCCAATGGAGAAACAGAGGAGTGTTGGGCAGCCTTAATTTATTTTCCCCAGGGAAGGACCCAATGCCCATTGGCCGGTTGGGCCCACCCTGTGGGGAATCCCCAGACCTAGGCCTGCCTGCTGTTGGCAAATCTGCAGGCAGGCCTACAGTCCTCCCCAGCTGGCTGCCAAATCTCTCTGATGTGGGGCTAAGGCCAGGCCACAAAGCTGCCTGACTGTTTAAGGTAAGCAGACATCTCACAGGGATGGGTAGCAGAATACCTGAAAATGTTATGTAAATTGCAAGGAAAATGCATACATTACAGGCAGGGGAAGAGCAGCAGGGCCATTCACTGAAACAAATGGGAATAAAAACTTAAGAAAAGCCTACCCATCACTATTGTGTCAGTGACCTGCTTTTCAGCAGAGGGTGTGTTTTTTTAAGCAGTTCAGAGCCTCCATAACCCTTCTCTGTGCTGGCATAGATTAGGCAACTATAGGCAACTATAGACTTTTTGTTGTGGCAACCTATCTCTGGAATATTGTCAGCATGGAGGTTGATCTTACACCAAATATTACAACCTTTTAAACCATGTAATGATATTTTCATTTACTTAGGCTTTTTAAAAATGTTATATTTTTTATTATAATACAGCTAATAGAACTACTGATAGAAATATTAGAATCATAGAATCATAGAATCATAGAGTTGGAAGAGACCACAAGGGCCATCGAGTCCAACCCCCTGCCAAGCAGGAAACACCATCAGAGCACTCCTGACATATGGTTGTCAAGCCTCTGCTTAAAGAGGCTTTAAGAATAATTATTTTAGTGTTTTATTTCCGAATATTGTTTTATTTTTTTATTAACTACAAGCTGCTCTGAAGTTCTTCAAAGGGAAGGGCGGAATATTACATTTGTTAAATAAATAAAACCCCATTCCTCCTGCAACGTACCTCCAAAAGTACCAATACTCTGAACATAGCGTCTTGCTTTAGCCAGGTTTTCAGGAGTAGCTTGTATTAAGGTATCGTTCCATTTCTCTACATCACTCCCAAACAACACAATATTGAAGTAGTCTTCTTCCTTTATGTCTTCTAATATTTTTAACAATGCCTCCTTTGTCTAAAGTACAAATAATGAAGGGCAAACAATTAAAGCCAGAGCACTGATGAAGAAACAGAACCTAAAGGGGCTCAGAGTCAAAAGCCATTATAGGAATATAACTGGGACATACAGATGGATGACGAGCAGAAGAAAGGTCTGTGGGCCAAGTCTCCATTCAGCTCAAACTTGAGAGCTCTCTCAAAAGTTAGTACATGACAGGTACCCTACTCTGTGACTGCTCTGTTTTCTCTAGCCTGATACATCTTCACTGTGTTGGAGGGACTGTCATGTAGTTGGTACATATAAGCACATATGAAGGGACTGTTCAAAGGTGGCTGAATTTTGGTGTAAGCTGATTGCTGAGATCTCTTTGGTATCTAAACAAACTATTACTCCCTCTTCCCACCTGGCACTTTTGAACCTGTATACAGATATAGAATGGGACTCCCTCAACTGGAGGACTCAGGGTTGCCTCCCTCCTCTGAATCAGAAGAGGAGTCTCTCATGTTTCCCCAGCCCCCAAAGGCTGCATAACAAGCTAAGATCAGTTAGCTCTTTTGGAGAGGTGGCATTTATGGAACTCCAGGTCTAGAAAACATATAAGGCTTCATTTGGAGCTCAGTGCTTGCAGAGACAACAGCTTGCAAGGCATGACCCTGGGAGCTCTCAAGGGTTCTGTGGGAGCTCTGGATACCCAGGACTCTTATATAGAGTCCTTGATGGGAAACTGTGAGCATTGAGCTCTTGTAGAATAGGAGGATATCATCAATCAACTGTTTCATGGGCAAGGGAGAGTTGCAGTGGGGAACTCCCTTCTTTCCACCTCTACTGGACAATCAGTGATTTTTAAAAAATAAAAAAATGCTTATCACATCTTTAACAATAAGAACAACAAATATTTTTCCACAATAAGAGTTATAAAACACCAAGATTGGAATTTCCATAAGAGTAGCATGCTCAATAACTGATTTGGTGTTACACCAGTATAACATACAAAAAAGAAGAAGAATGCAACAAACTAATCAAACTACAACTAATATATAGTAAATCATGATTCACATAAAATGAAAAAAATCAACCCAAAATATAGTGCAAAATCTTAAAATAAATAATACTTTGAGATTAATGGAAGTAATAGAAACCTTAATTCAAAATAGTAATACGGCTAGAGCACCAGTAGTATAAGTGATGTTATGATAAAGAGGTTTTATAAAAGAAATTTTTCCCTTTCCCCCAGTTCACTAAAGGAAGGGGAGGTTCTACAATATGAAAAGCTGCTGCCATAAAATTACCAATTGTGGCTGTGCTCATAAAATCTATAAAGTCAACTCAAGTTGCAGTAAAATTGTCTTTTTAAATTTGTCCCCGTGGAAGTCTCAATCTATTTGTCAATTTTTTTCTAATAGTGCAGTCTGCCATACCTTTCTATACCAATTTATAACATTTACTCCTTCTAGGTTCTTCCAGTGTCTTACTATAATAGTACTCGCTGCTTGCATAAGCAATCATATCAGGTCATTATTAATGTGGACAAAGTGTTAAAGTAATTTTGCCAATTTCCACAAAGATGAAGAACCAAAATTGCTGTATTAAGGGGTAGTCTCCCTCCTAAAATGATAATAGGTACCAGCTAACTGACACCCTCTCCAACTTATTAGTGAGGGATGTTAGGATTCATTCACTGTGTTGCAGTCATGGGATTGTTTATATCACATGACGGTGTAGGTTTTCATTCCACATTGTGGGAAGTGACAGAGACAGGGTGTTTTTATTACTGTGTTTCCATGATGTAGGATTTTTGTCCTCTGTTCTTTCTCTTTGCTGTCTGATGCTGAAGAGGAAGGAGCTGAGTTATGATGCTCTGAGTGTATATATGTAAATAAACGTAGATTAGCCAAATTGCTGCGCTACTGAGTCTGAACACTGACTGCCTATACTCTGCTGATCCTGAAGTGTGCGGATGCCTCTTGGTGTTAGTCGCTGTGATGTTTGGACTGGAGAAAGCTTTTGAATCTCCCAGAAGACCAACCAGGAAGGAGAGAACATGCCAGTCGAGCATGTGCCTCTGCCGGACTCCTACTCATGTGTAGGACCTCCTGACAATTAGGTGCATCATCAGCAGTCTTCTGGGCATTAAATAAAATCTATGTAATTTTTAAAGAATATCTCCCAATTCCTTGCCAAAGTTGAATGGAAAGGAGGTTTTGTCCAAAGACTGTTCATCTTTCATAATGTTGTCCCACTGCTATTTCACAGTGTCTATAGGGGACAGTTAAAAGGGGACAGTAATAGTTTACAAATTAGTAATAGAATACCTTGTCTACGGTTTCTCCAGAAAACAATGGTTTCTCAAATAAGGTGAGTTGTCTACTAGCAATTTCCCTAATTGCCCTAATCACAAAACCTTAAATAATTGTGCAGCCAGGCTCTAAATGACTTAAGTATATACTCAGCAAAAGCACCCACTAAACTCTGCAGGCATTCTGTCTAAACTGCTTGGAGTAAATGATTATGAGACACCCTCTCTCCATTAACTTAAGTGTTGGTTACATTTCAAGTTCATTTTAGAGTATTTGGTTACCTGATCTAGTTTTCGTCCGGACATTGAGCCACTGATATCTATAATGAAAACAACATTCTTGGGCAAATGTGAAACATTTTGTGGTGCAAAGAAATGTACAAAGTACCCATTGACCATCTGCAAAACAAAAACAAAAACAAGTGTTGGATGACATTACAATCACATCCACTGGCACATCAGTTCACATCAGTTCTGTTTACCTGTAAATTGCCTGGGGTTTCTCTGTTCACATCGTATTTTATGACAAAATCTCCACTCAACAGTGTTGTTTGACAATCTACACAAGTTCGCTGTTGGTCCATAGTAGGCTTGAAAGAAACATGACCCTGAAAGCACAAGCATCCATCCATGTGAAATTTTAACAAACAGTTATGAAAGGTTTTTTGTTCTTCACCTGGCGTTACTGTTGAAAACATGAACAATAACATTGCAAGAGAGTAAGTACCTTGAAGATTAAATACCCTGAAATAAACATCTAGCCCACAAATAAACATCTAGCCCAGACCTCCCAATTAATTATTGCTGCCTCAAGTTTAGTGAACATTTTTAGTGCTGTGGAACTGTCCTTATGTATCATTGTAAAACATACCTTTTTCCCTGAGAAAGACTTATATATGACTGGTAACAAGTCATTGGTGATGAAAGATCCTTCTGCGTCCAGAAAGCTGATGCCCTGGGGCTCAAATATGTTTGCCTCAATCTGAAATGTTAATTTGAATAATGCTGAAATTGACAAAGTCACAGATACTACAGTTCGGATGGAGTTAAGCATCTTAACTCCAAACACCCTTGCAGCAAAGAGAAGTAACTCAGAACCAATCACCCATCTTCTTTAACAAGATGCATTCAGTTCTTTGAGCTTTCGTCACTCATTTAATACAATTTTGGCAAGCTTTTACAACAGTTCCATTTGATATAATAGGTACATTACCTCAAATTTATTGACAAGCTGCTTCGGGTTTACTTTTAGAAGCAATTCATATTTTCCAAAGGTTCTCTTCAATAGCTCCTCATATTGCAGCTCAAAAGTGACTTTGCTGGCTGCTGCAATGTTGACTGAAACACTGAATTTTTCAGTTTTTCTTCCAGAAGCCCTTCACAGGTTAAAAAGAAGTTTGTTACAAGATTAACAGCATTAATGTTACAAAAGTAACAATCCCATTGAAACCCTTAGATCTGTAAACTTTTTTTTAAAAAAATCCCAAATCTCCAGGGCCTGATGAGCTTCACTGAAGGAGCTTGTGGGTGTTAACACAGAGGCTCTGTCTATAATCTTCTTGGATAATTCTTGGAGCACAGGTGAGGTCCCTGCAGACTGGAGATGGACAAATGCGGGGGGAGGGGGAAGGGAGAAGACCCAGGTAACTATCAATCAGTCAGTTTGACATTAATATCAGGAAAGGTCCTGATAATTAAACAGTCAGTCTGTGATCACTTAGAAAAGGATGCAGTGATCGCTAAAGCCCAGCATGGGTTTCTCAAAAACAACTTGTGCCAGACAAATCCAATTCCTTTTTTTGAGTCGAGTTACAAGCTTAGTGGATTAGGAGAATGCTGTGGACATAGACCTCAAGGAGGTTCACAAAATAAGAATGAAAAATATAAACACAAAAACCACATAGATGACCCTCAGGGTCCTTCCCCACTCTATAATACTATGATTCTATGAGTGTCAATAAACTATCAGGATATGGAAGGGTCTCACTCTCACTTTACAAGACCTGCAGTCTGTCCTCTTGAAACTGCCTTTTGATACTGTTGCTGGGCAGCCTCTTTTTCCTTTATTGTTCCAGGGTAGGTGACACCATCAATAGTCCTAGAGAAGAAACAGCAGGTAAATATCTGACCTTCTATTCAGATATCTGAAAATAATTTCATTGGCCTTCTTCATGACTTATCAAGTAAATCACATTGCCTCCCTCCACATTACAGTTTACAGGACTTTGTCTTTTTCTGGGTACATTGTACATTTGTTTAAACAATGAATGTTTTCAACTGTCTTAAGCCAGGGGCGTCCAGTGTGGTGACTTTTCAATGTTGCTGGATGCCAACTGTCATCATCCCTGACCTTTGGCCATGTTGTTGAAGTCTGATTGGAAGCTGAGACCAACAACAATGCTATTAATACACCCAACACCCCTGGGTTTGGTGTATTAAATACCATGTAGTAGAATATCAATTGTTTTGCAGTCAAAGAGGAAGGGTCTGAGCTCACAGTACTTGCTTTCCATGCTTAAACCCCAGGCTCAATCCCTGCACTGAGACAGAGTTCTGTCTGAAACCCTAGAAAGCTCCTACCAGTTAGTAGACAACAGTGGGCTAGATGGAAAGAAGCTTCCTGGGTTCCTCTGAGAAGGAAGGGACGGCTATTACCCCAAAGAAGACTTTTGATAAACTCATGTGCCAATGCAGCTGAGCAGTAGCAGCTGGTGTGATGGGACAAACCCACAGATCCACCCTCCTAACACTGGCACAGCTCTCCTGAACAGTGCAAGGCAGCGCAGTGGCAGAGTTTTGCAGCTGAAACAATAAAATGCATTGTTCTGTTATTGTGCATAAGTGTCTTTGTTCACAGGAAGCTTGAGGTAGAGCAGCCTTCCCTTCAGAGGTTTTTTTGACTACAACTTCCATCATATTGGATCATTGTCCGTGCTGGCTGTAGCTCATGAGAATTGCAGTCCAAAACCTCTGGAAGGCACCAGGTTGGTAAATGTTAGGCTAAGTATTGTATGAGGAAACTGTAGTTTTTACAAAATATGCAGTCCTGAGGAAAACTCACTCCACAAAGAGGGCTCGTTGTTAAAACAGTGTTGGGTCAAGTATTGTTTTTTTTTTTAAAAAAAATGATATTTATTGAAAAAAGAATTTTTAAAATCACAAAGAAAAGAAAAAGACAAAATTACAGAAAAAAGACAAAAACAAGAATAAAAAATAAAAAAATAAAACCATCATTTTCAAATTCTCCACTTTCTTTACCTTCTTTCCATGACCTCCTCCTCCTCCCATCTCCTGTATCTTAATTAATAATTGTCACAGCAAATCCTTTCCATAATTCATAATATTCTGTCATTACATTACCTTGCTCTATTTTCATCTTATCTTATAAAAAAACCTTAAAACTTAAAACTTAAATCTTATTTTTACCAGCATCTCATAACTATTACCTTTTTACCTAATTCTTTAAACATTCGTACAAGAGCCAAGTAATTTCTTTTCAACATTTTTGCAACTTTCATAAAAACATTTCTGACGATAAAAAAAAAGAGAATAAAATCAGTCCAATCTTCTTCCAGTGTCCCCTCCCCCCGGGATTATCAGTCCTTTTTGTCCCATTAGTCTGGCCCATTTAACCTGGTGATCTTATATCTGAGGCCATCAAATCTCTTCCATGTCCCGTCCGCAGTTCTTCTTCATATCTTCCTTTCACTCGTGGGAACTCCAGCTTAGTAGTGTTTTTGACCCTTTTCGACAATCAGCCCCTTTCTCATAGTCCAGACTAAACTCCGTGTGGTCTTTTAAAACATGTTTCAAGCAGTAAACACGTTTCAAATTCCCTCCAAGATAAGTCCCAACAGCTCCAAACCTCTGACGGCCCATTTCCAGATTCTGAAGGTCCACACATCCCTGCATAGGGGGGTCAGTCCAACCCCCCATTTCCAGCCAAACTTTGTCTTTCCAAATCTGGTTTTTTCCAAGTTCATTTATCAAATCCAAAGACTCATTTTCTTGCTGGGCCAAAAGTCTCTCCATCCCTGGCGCCCAAGATTCAGCAAGGTCCTCTTCTTTCAGTTGTTCTGTCATGGCACGCTCCTGTTTTGGTTCCTGGGTGGGCTCCATATAATTTCCCACTACCTGTTCAAAGGTTCTGGCCGCATTAGTCATAAAATCCATCTTCTGACTTAACTGATCCAATAGGGCACTTATTTTACAGAAAGCACCCAATAGTGCTTCTGAAGGCATTGTCCTACAAGGTCACAAATCCTTTCCCACAGTTGTAATCAGTAACAGCTGCAAGTTCCCAGGATTTAGTTACAATCTCACAGTTCCCCTCTAGGGGGAAGACTTCTGGTAGTTCTTTTCCTTAGAAACAATAACAACAAAGTTTCTTTTTTAAGATATTTTGTTCATATTGGGTCAAGTGTTGGGTCAAGTATTGGACAAGTTGAAAGAAAAGTGCAGAGGAGGAAAATTTAACCCACCAGCTGAGCAACTGCAGACATTCACTCAACACATTTACTGCAACAATTTTCCTATCACATGTGAAATCCAAGTTGCAACATGCCTTGACCAGTCATTGTGAGGGGAGAAACATCACAGATATATTTTCAGGGCCACGGAGCCTATTTGTAAACTAACCATCACCCTTTAACTAAAGAAATCAGATGGAAAGCAAAGAAAATAATGAAACACCAAGTATTTTAAGTCTCTGAAGACTGAGTTGTATTGTGCTCAATTCCTCAAGACAGTTGTTTAGAAAGTAAGTTGTACTCACATGGTGAAGTTGGTGATGAAAGCCGTCTTTGGAAGCTCCACATCAAATAAGGCTTCCTTGGACACATTGGCACGATTGACAGCTCGACTAGTGATGACATTGTGGGAAAATCGGGAGGTAACGAAGCACTCAATTTTCAGGCTGTAAATATCTATTCCATCAGTGATCTGGAGAGACAGAGAAACTAAAAATCACCACCATTTGTTTGATGCAATAGTGAAACAATAACCAATCGGAATTTGAATGAGTAATATATGTATAAATCAAATACTTATTTCAGTACACCGTTTTAATCCCTCAACGTGGAACAGAAATGAAACAGTAGATAGAATTACCACTCATTTTCTTGATATTTTTGATACAAAAGATGGAATAACATTATCCTCACTACTATATTGGCAAAGTGCTACTGTTATATTTTATTTATTTATTTATTAAATTTGTATACCACCCTATACCCCTAGATCTCAGGGAGTCTTTAAACCTCCTTTGTTGACCACTAGCATTACGCTTTCCATTTTTATGTTCAGAATAGAGTAGTTGCTTTGGAAGATGATAATCAGGCAACCAAACAACATGACCAGTCCAACAAAGTTGATGCTGAAGAATCCTTGCTTCAAAACTAGTGATCTTTGCTTCTTCCAGTACACTGGCATTAGTTCACCTGTCTTCCCAAGCCAGTCTAGCCCCTCCCCCTTTTCAGGGTGAACAGAGTGGCTCCTGCTGAGGTACTCAACTGCCTCATGCCTTGAATCAGAACAACTGAATCTGTATCCACTGACCATGTGCTGGTTCATGACTAGGGGCTTCCAGATTTCATGGATTGGGGTTTAGGATGGATTTTTGGAAGACACCTGTGCGTGAATTTGTTTTATGTGTGTAGATCAGTTGACCAACACACAGTCTTTGCAGTGCCACAATGACAGGTAGATTCTTATCTGCTGCAGCCTTTATCCACCTTCACAGACATTGTAACATACCACTTGCTATCTTTCGCCTGTTCTG
Organism: Podarcis bocagei; assembly: GCF_964188305.1. Lineage (NCBI taxonomy): Eukaryota > Metazoa > Chordata > Lepidosauria > Squamata > Lacertidae > Podarcis > Podarcis bocagei. The sequence continues at coordinate 56,274,234 of NC_138126.1, read as the reverse complement.
CCATTGAGGACTTCTTGGATCATTCTTTGTCTAGCTCTTTCCCTTTGACCTTACTGCCTTGGGTGACCCTGCTGGGAGTACAAGACTCTTGACAGCTTCACTCACAAGGGTCGTAGGAATGGGCAATCCCACTCACCACAACAAGTTGATGATCCAGTGAGTGAGTCATTATTGGTGCCTGTTATTGGACCCACCCAGAAACATTACAGTGTGAAGTAGCTCTGAGAAGGAGAGGTATTTCTTGATTGTCAATATTGCTAACTATTACTTCAGAGAGGAATTGTAGAGACTACCAGGAGTCAAGTGACAAGTTTAACCTTGCTCTTGAGTGCTTATTCTATCTAAGGAGAAAAACTCTCCTAGTATAGCAGATCCTTCATTTGATTCCCCCCACTCCACTCCACTCCATTTTATTTTTATTTTTGTTGCTTCAAAACCATTGTAGTGGCTCAGATTTTGATAAGAAAGGGGGGGTTGTTGTTAACCTTTCATCACTTCCCAGTTGCCCAATAGGCATAATACACATGTGTACTTTGGGTCCTGAACATGCAGCAAACCCCCAACCTATCCCCAAAAGAAAAAGGAACTTAGTGCTGATTTTTTGTTTGTTATTCCTGCTTGTTTATTTAACCCCTTATTTCTACATACCCTTTCCCCTGTCCTTGATTTATTAAGCAACTTAGGCAAATATGCTGAACAAAGTTTGATTGCAGCATTACATTTCAAAAACATGCATTCTTTCTACAATTCAGGGAAACCCAAATTGACTGAAGGCATTGATTCCCAATCTCTAGATACTGTTGGACTACAGCTGTCATCATCCTTGACCACTGACCACGAAACTTTCCTATCTTGCATTGCAAATTCCATATCTTGAAATAATTAGCAGGGCTAAGAGCATTAATATTTAAAACAGAACCAATGTAATAATAAAAGGTTTTGTCATTAATGGGATGTACCTATAACTAAGGGGTTAACTAGCCTTTCTTTGTTCAAGGGCCGCAATGCCAGCAGTGGGAGTATCTCCACATACATGCACGACACATGCCACATACATGCAGACCACAGACACTCAGCACACATACAACACACAAACTCAAGAGGCATGCAGGCATAGAGCACTCCACTCTCTCACAACACACACTTATACATATACTTGGCACACAAACATACATGCACATACAAACAAACAACCAGCATTTTCTGCCGTCCCTACTGGGGTGGAGATGGCTGAAAAATGCTGCCAAGGGCAAGCAGAGGGCTTGTCTCCAATATGAGTGCTGTGCTGCTTAGCACTGAGATCAGGAGACAAAATCCCACTGCTTGCTCTTTAAGAGTAAAAGGCAGCACCTCCCCCACTCTCAATGGGGTGGTGGTAAAGATCAAGCAGAGGGCTTCTCTCTGATCTAAGCGCTGTGGTGCTTAGTGCTGAGCTGGGAACCCCTTTGTTTGCTCTTTACAGAGGATTTCTAAGGAGTGTGCAGATGGATATTTTTATTTTTATTTTTAAAAAAACCTTTTATTGATTTTCAGACTTGCATCCTAGGACATTATCTCCCCTCAGGCTATCCTCCCCTATACGCCAAGAACAACCTAAGTTTAAAAATAAGATGAGTACTTACAGTATTTGCAACATTTCTTTTCTGTAAAGAAAAAACAAAATAATAGCTTTCATTATTACCATATTCATTTGGAAATGCTCACACTAATAGGCGCATTTCAGTTTATTAGCCCTCATCAAGCCCATCACTGACTCCAAGCATTTGTCCACTTTATTCTGAGGGTTTGTTCTGGTCATTCTGGAGACTAGGTGCAGAAGAGATGGGGAAAATAGGAAGCTGTCTTATACCAAGTCAGACCATTGGTCCATTTAGCTCAGTATCGTCTAACCTTACTGGGAACAGGTCTGCAGGGGTTCAGACAGCAGTGTCTCCCAAGCTTTCACCACTCAACATGGAACATGGGCATTACAAGACAAGCAGCGGGGCCTCTACTGATCTGACTTACCCAGTATCTGAATTGTAACCTACAGCGCAACCCTATCTTCTCAGAGGTAAGTCCCATTGAATTCAATGGGCCTTACTCGCACAGAAGTGTGTACAGTGGTACCTCGGGTTACATACGCTTCAGGTTACAGACTCTGCTAACCCAGAAATAGTTCCTCGGGTTAAGAACTTTGCTTCAGGATGAGAAAAGAAATCGTGCAGCGGCGGTGCAGCAGCAGTGGGAGGCCCCATTAGCAAAAGTGGTGCTTCAGGTTAAGAACAGTTTCAGGTTAAGAACAGACCTCCGGAACGAATTAAGTACTTAACCCGAGGTACCACTGTATAGCATTTCAGTCCTAGATGCTTATAATGCCAATGGACACACCTGGCATCTAGAGATCCTTTGAGTACAAGAGATAATATCTAGGATATCTAGGAGTCTACTTTGATACAAGGAGAAATAATTCATACATCACTCTGTTTTTGTCCTAGGGATATTCATGCACTGGAAGAAATACATTTACACTTGCAGAGCCCTGCCCCTGAAGCCTTTCGATGGCATTTCAATGCCAACATGGGATTGTTTGTATCAATCCTATTATTTCAATCGCTGCTTCTATGTATTCTTACCTTGATGTTTCTGATATTAGAGATTAAAAAATCAGATGTTCCAAGTGCAGGAATCAGTGCCAGCAGTGTAAAAAACAGGAGCTGGTTCCCCATGGTCAAAGAATGAATAAGAAAGCAGGAAGGATGAGCAGCCTTATAATCCATTTTGCAACAAGTTAATAGGTAACCAAAGCCGCAAATATTTATATACGGTTTTGTCAAGGATTGCTGGGTCTCCAGCATCGCAAGGTCAGAGGTTCATGTCCTGAAGGCAAAAATTTGAGTTGGTGCTGAGACAAAATTTAAGTGTAGGATCTTGAGGTGTCTTTTCAGTGCAGATTTTTGGGCTGTGCCCACACGTCTCAAAATTTGGCTGTCTTTCCAGCTCAACCCCACAGCCTCCTCATCTTCAAAAATGAAGCAGGGAAAATGAAGAAAAGCCAAAGGGGAGGCAAGTGCCTGTACCTTTGGTATTCTTGTTTGCTCCCAGGCTGAGGGAGGTAGTTGAACCTAGCTGCAGAGTGGGCTGTGGAGAGGACAGTGGGGCTCACTGGCTGATGACTTGGGCTGCATACACGATGCGCTCTTTGCCATAGGCCCACTGGACAAGGCTGTTTGACACATTTTCAACAGCTACCCTGGGATCTCACCTAGAAGTTCCCTTCCATAGGCAGCTAAGGGAGCTGAGGGCCACGTGGCTGTGTTTCTGGGTGTCTCTGGTTTACATTATTTACAACTCTGGAAGCAGGAGAGAAAGAAAGAGAAAAAAAGAGAAAGAGAGAGACTTGCAGCAGCTCTGCAACCACTTTGAATATGACAGGTCAGAGGGGTGGCTGAGACTAGCTTAGATTTCCCACCCTCACTAGTATCAGAAGGTCTCATACACCACTGATTTGCATTCAAATAGGTTCTGCTTTTCAGAATCTTCCCCCACATTGCCCCCATGTTTTGTTCGTTAAATGGACCAGTGGAACCTAGGAAGAGCAGAGGTCCCTCTCTCTGCTGCCGTTGTGGGGTGTGTGTGTTTTTAGGGGGGGAAATCTGTTGCCAAATCACAAAGTAAGAGAAATTTTAGATTTGTCCCTTGATTTCTATGGACAGCTTTTAAAAGGTCTATGGACAATGGACATTAAAGTGTGTGTGTGTGTGTGTGTGTGTGTGTGTGTGTGTGTGTGTGTGTGTGTGTTTTCTCTGGAAAAGAAAGGGGACAATGGGGAAGAAAGTTTGTGTGATAAAGAACACAAGATTGCTAGAAAGAAGAAAAAGAAAAGCCAGGAGGGGAAACCGTAGAGGCAGAACATAACCATTTTGGCTAGGTAAAGGTAAAGGGACCCTGACCATTAGGTCCAATCGTGGCCGACTCTGGGGTTGTGGCGCTCATCTCGCTTTATTGGCCGAGGGAGCCGGCATACAGCTTCTGGGTCATGTGGCCAGCATGACTAAGCCGCTTCTGGCGAACCAGAGCAGCGCATGGAAACACCGTTTACCTTCCCGCCAGAAGGTATCTACTTGCACTTTGACGTGCTTTTGAACTGCTAGGTTGGTAGGAGCAGGGACCGAGAAACGGGAGCTCACCCCGTCGCGGGGATTCGAACTGCCGACCTTCTGATCGGCTAGTCCTAGGCTCTGTGGCTTAACCCACAGTGCCGCCTGTGTCCCTACCATTTTGGCTAGTAGCCATTTATTGCTTTATCCTCCATGGGAGGATTTAAATATTGTTATTATTTGCCTGCAACAATGGGTTGACTTTATTTCATGGGGGGGGGGTAAAGTTGTTGAGCTTTTGCAGAGCCAACTAGCCAACCTTTCTTCGCGGGGGGGGGGGGGGAACACATCACGTGCCTTGTGGCGAGGAGCCTGCCGGCTGCCATACACCTAAGGGAGAGCTGCTGGGCAGACCGTTTTGGCAGCGGGAAGCCTGTGCGCTCCAAAGCAACAGCGTCTCTCACAACCGTTGACTGCCGCACAGCATTTTGTCACCCCCTCAGAGGTGGCACCCGGGGCACACCGCGCCCACCTTGCGATGACTCTGCTCCTGCAACCTAGCAGTTTGAAAGCACGCCAGTGCAAGTAGATAAATAGTTACTGCTGCAGCGGAAAAGTAAACTGCATTTCTGTGCGGTCTGGCTTCTGTCACGGTGTTCCGTTGCACCAGAAGCAGTTTAGTCATGATGGCCGCATGACCCGGAAAGCTGTCTGTGTCCATCCATGTTTATAGGCATCACTGCTTCCTGTGTGAGTGAGTCCATATGACTTTCAGCTGCATGAAGAAGTACTTTTAAAAATATCTGTCCTGAAGCTTTAAACGTTCTGCTTCATTGGATATCCACAAGATTTAGTGTTATGAGGGGGAAAAACTTTTCTCTAGCCACTTTCTCCAGGCCATGCATAATTATATAAAGGTCTACCATGTCACCTCTTACCTTTTCTATAGTCAAGTAAGTCCCAAATGTTGCAAACTTTCCTCATAGGGGACTCACTCCATCCCCACAATCTTTTTGGTTGCCCATTTCTGAACCTTTTCCAACTGCTTTGAGGTGAAATAACCAGAAGTGCACACAACATTTGGCAGGCAAACATCTTGCAAATGTATTATCTATTGGCTTTAGATAAACAGACATTTGACCTCCTCAATGTTCCTTTAAAAGAAGCACAAAGGTCTTCACGTGTAGCTTTTCAGAAATACCATTCATCAAAAGTGTGCTTCGGAAGAGGAGCTGTGTGGGGATTGTTTGGAACTCTATGTGAGTACAGTCTTGGATGAGGACGACTCTTTTGTATATGTAGTTTTGCAAGCCTAATGCTTTGAAGGTGTTCCAATGGGTTAGGGCAAAGTCTTTCTTAAATGTTGATTTAATGGCTCCTTTGGCACCCATGAATGACTGTAGCTTGGTGGCAGAGTGCCTGCTTTGTAGAATGTCCCAAGTCCAATCTCTGATACCTGCAACTAAATGGATCAGACCTTCTTCCAGAGACCCTGGAAAGACATTGCTAGCTGGAGTAGCCATTACAGAACTAGATGGATGAATATTATTATGACCTAATCTAAAAAACAGATTTCCATATTTCTAAGTCTATACTTTTGGAAATGAATGGACAATACTGGTAATGTGAATTTGAAGGCCCTTTGGGGTGAAATGGTATGGTAAAAATGAAGTTTAAGTCAACTGTTTCTTATCCTCTTTAAATACAGGGTGCTTGAAACTGGAACTTAGAAAGATTGTTGGGGTATTTCTGAGAGGTGTGTGTTGCAATACTGTTATTGAAGTGAGCTAGGCACCCTAATCACAAATTGGACTGTGAGTGTATTTGAGTTAATGGAGCAATGTTTAACCCCTCATAATGGAATAGGAATACAGGATTTCCTGGGACTGTCTGTAGTCCCCTTCTCATGTTACACTGGTGGTATGGGAGCTGATAGGACATGGCATCATCAGGATAGCATGGCCCATGCTAGTGAAAAAGCCCATTTCCCCCAGTGGTAGCAGGGTGACCCTCCTGCTGGAAACCTAAGGATTCTTGAAATGTTGTTTAAAAATAGCATTAATCATATATACATGGCAGGTGTTTACACTGTGATTTGTTTGTTCCAAAATCCATCTAGAATCTCTGTACCACCATAACTGTATTTAATACATGATATAATAGCACATTAAGGTGAAGGGGACTTTCTACAGCACTTTCTTCCTTAGGAGATGGTGTTTTTGTGTGAAATAAAAGTGAAAACAAGAGCCTGAACAGCAGATTTCAGAATATTTTTAGTAACTGTATTATAGATCGTATACAACCCCACCCCACACAGTGTCTTTGTCAAACTGGTTCCCTCCCTTTTAGTAACCATAAATGATAATTTTTTGTTCCTTGTCTGTGTTGCCAAATTAGCAAAAAACAAAACAAAAGCCTGCCCTGAAATTTGTCCAATTAGATGATTAGATTTAATGGCTCCACATTTAAAATTCTGCATTAAACATTTACAATTTTAATAGTTATCACTGAAATGAAATGTAATAGTTACACTTAATACAAAAGATGGACATTTTTACTGCTTTAAATGCTGTTCTTCAAAGAGTTATATCCAGTGACCAGCAGGTAAAATTGACATTGGCTCCCTGTTCAATCCTGTAATCTTTCTTGTTTTGCCTTAAAAATGAAAGAGAAAAGAACAATAAGTGTCCATTGAAAGTAAAAGCCCCATTGAAAGCTTCTCGGTTATCCCCCTGCAAAAGATTTTTGTTTTAACATGACTGCATTTATAGCCATTCCCCTGATTTTTGCTAGCAAACCCCTTTCCTTTGCAAATGGGATGAAAGGATCTGCCAATTTCACTTATCTCCATTTCTCATTTTTCCCATCTTAAATTCAGCCTTCCACATTTATGCAGCAATTCACAGTATAAAAACGAAAAATCCTCATGAAGATTCATCAACATTCAATGCAAATTTTTCCTAATAAACACATTTTGGGATGTGTTTTTTTACTAATGAACGCATTTTTGAAAGCAACTTCCTCTAATATAATGCATTCTGTATGTCATTTTCACTAACATTTGTATGCACATTTTCCCCTAATATATGTATTTTTGTAAACATTGGTTGGTTGGAGAACTGCATAGCAAAATTCATTTGCCCAGGCAGGCGCATTATGTGACCCATGAGAGCAGCAAAACAACAAGACTGTACAATGGTGATGGGATAAAATGAGGCCAAATCTTTCTTGACAGCAGCAGGCAGGGTAAGGGTTGGCATAACATTGGGTCCAAGGACTCAATAAGCCCTCCTCACTGATGTTAACCCCCCGCTCCTTCACAAAGTGTAACTTTTTTTTGTTGGCAAAGACTGGGGGAACTGGCCGAGGAAAGCTAGTAACAAGGGAGAGGTTAATGAATGTGCTGAAGACCTGAAAGGCATGGGGATGACTCAAAATTTTTGAGTGGGGGGAAAGTTGCATTTCAAGCATAAAATACCGTATATATTTTTATGTGCGTAGAAAAGGTGTGGGTTGTTCCTTGAGGTTCCTAAAGGGCCACAAATACTTTGCTGATATGAAAATTCATGACAACACTGTTTTGAGCTGCATTTGCAGAACAACACTTCCAATTTTAAGGTATGTGGTGAAAGAGAAGCTCAGGGTACCTGGGCATTTTTAGCTAGAGAAAAGAAGACAAAGTATGGATATCTTAACAAGTTTCTCATACACACATACATTCATATAGTCTACAACAAGTGTTTTTCTGTGGCTTTTACCTTGTGAAACTATACGATTGTCCTTGTACAGTCAACATCTTCTTTCTATTGCTGTGTCTTTGAAGACGTTTATTAGAGTAAAACTGACCTGGGGAGCACAAAGAAAAACACAGGAAAATAACTGCAGTTCTCAAAGCTATGCTGGAGCAGCTGCAATACGCGTCTCACCCCCCTTCCAATAAAGGCTAAATCCTGCTTGATTTTAGGATACATTTGACTACTGTCTAGTCTAGTATTTATCTTGATGGAAGTATTTGGGGGGGGGGCAGCTCACCATGGCCTTTGACAGGCCTATAGCAAACAAAATGTAAGGACTGAAGTACACTTGCGTCTACTATGAATAATAATCAATAATTCAACATGAGAAGGTAGTTTTACTCATAAAACAACAAGCTCAGTGTTTCTCCGAGTTTTCTCTAGACATTTATTCAACACTTGTCCCTTTTCTGAGGTGGAGCTGCCTTGTACGTGAGGAACGGTGAGCCCCAGGGAGGAGGCAGCCATGGCCAAGAGCCTGACATGGGTTCCCTCTCCAAAGATAGGAGTAAGAACATCAGGTTGGGCCTGGAAACTGAGGAAGATCTTCGGTGGCTCTCCTGACAATCATGTCAGCACCACCACCCCAACTCTCACAAGTATTGGTGTAGTGACGGAGAGATTGGGCTGTGAACCAGACAGTTGCCAGTTGAAACATAACTTAAGGTGTCATGAACTGACTAGGTGACTTAGGAAAGCCACTAAATCAGGGCTCCCCTTCTCATCCCCACCCCATCTGAAATGTAGAGGCAATCATGCTCATTTCTTTTTAGTGTTGTTCCAAGGATATAAGGTATACAGTGTTAAGTTATAGTGCTACATCAAAACCAAGCTTACTGGTAAATAGCATGAGGATTGCTACTTCATTGCAAAATCTGAATACATACCAAAAAGTCCAGCAATGTTGTTAGAAAAAAGTTCACTATTCTTGAAGTGCAATCCAAGGAAATTAAGAGGGTTGTTCATATAGTAAACTTGTATTGTGATACCGTCTGGTCCTGATAGTGAAAGACTCCTTTCCTTTTCAATAAGAAAGCTCAACCTAGGAAGGAAGTGATGCTGTTATTTCTAAATATATACATGTTGAAATAAATCAATAAATATTAATATATAGAAATATATACATTATTACTATAGAATACCAAATGTTTGTAGAGTTGTGGCACTATATGTATTGTAACAATTCAATATTCCCTGAATTACTGTATTTTTCGCCCTATAGGACGCACTTTTCCCCCTCCAAAAATGAAGGGGAAATGTGTGTGCGTCCTATGGGACGAATGCAGGCTTTTGCTGAAGCGAAGTCCCGCCCCGCTCCGGATGGCTGCGCAGAGCTGCAGGTGCGTTCTATGGGCCGGAGCGTCCTATGGGGCGCAAAATACGGTACCTCTTGATCTGCAATCCCAATTTCAAGGTGGCATAATTTAATAGGTATTTCTGCATTTGGTTCTTGTTGCATTTCTTATTTTTAAAAAATATTTACACTCCTCTTATGACACAATAGTTACCAGCAACAGGTAAAAATTATTACAATCAGAATAGAAAATGAACACCAAGGAAAAAGCAATAGACGCCTGTATTAGAGTGAGAGGCTTAAACATTGAAAGACAAAGTCATCATTAGGGAAAGCTTAGAAAACTAAAAAAAAATTAAGAGACCATGTAAAAACAACCAAAAAATGTGTCTTACAAAGATCTTTGAGGAGGAAATTCCATTGATGTGGGGCCACTACTGAAAAGATTCTGTCTCAGGTGGCTACCATCATGCTTTAGCAGGTTTGTAGGGTTCCTGCAAATAACTTGACCCTAAACTATTTAGGGCTTTACATTTAAAGGTAAAATCAGCTCCTGAAATTGAAATCATTTGATTTTGATTAGGACACTCTCCAGACACCAATTCAGGGTTCCACTGTCTTCCTAAGATTAGCTTCAGTTGTTTCGCATTGGTGTTAAAAAGTATGGGGGGTAAGATATAATCTCATGATCGGTGTCACTGTGACTCTATGCCCCCAACACCCCCTCCAGTAAGGCTGTCCAAAATGGCACCACTGCCAATTGTATCAAAAGCTGCTGTGACATCCAAGCCACAAAATACATCAGAACAAAGCTCAGTGGGCAGAATTCACTGAAACATTTCAGCTTGAGCTACTGAGTCAATTTCATTATTTTCTGGCCAATTAACTGCTAATCACCAGTCTAAGCTAACATATATTATGAAGCACCTACCTCAGTTCACAGGAAATTAAAATGCTTTGTTCAAAGAGAAAACCAATATTTTTTAAAGTCCCAAGGTAAGGGAATCCACTGAATTTCACATGAAAGCTGTTGTTTGGATGCATGAACAACAAAGGCTTGTGCTTTGAAAAATTATGTAAGTTTAGGAGTTCAAGAATGTAAAAGTAGCATTAAGTATAGCCTTAAAGTCAGACCAACCAACACTGAAAAGAAACTGAAAATATCAAATTTTACCCTCTAGTTGTTAAAGATGCATTCTTTGTCCATGGGAAAGAGTTCACATTGCCCTGATCATTCAGTATAATTTCTCCCATTGACACGTTGATTTGCACATTGGGTGTCTGATAGATTACATTGAACTCCACAAACTTTCTGTTTTCTCCAAGCTTACCAGTCACTTGGATCCCTGAAAATATAATAGTCAAAATAAATATGAGGATCATACGCAAGTGTCAGGGAACTGCCATCAGAGGGAAGAGGAGAGGAAAGTCGCTCCAGTGATGCAGGGGAGGGAACTAGCAAGGAGAGAGAGATGGTTCCCACAGGGGAAAGAAATCCAGGGGACACCAGGGAGAAAGGGGAAGCCGGGAGCAAGGCGGAGGGGAGGCTCAGAGACTCTTCCAGTGAAATCAGCGGAGAGAGCACAGGACCTCCGCTTGGCACGCCCACGCTGCGCAGAAGGCTTCCACGCAGGGAATCGAGGCGGAGACTTGGAGTCAAACAACTCCTATGTTGGCGCAAATTTAGGTCCCGCCCACTGACGGATTCTGCCAGTGACTAAGACAGTCGCGTTTCAAAGGCTGTCAGCCGGGGAAAGTTTTAGCTACACGGCTAGCTTGGAGCAGTTTGCAGTTTACACACAAGCAACCCCAATTCCCATTACAGCAAGAAACATATTGCTGTTTACTAAGCAACAATTTAATATAAATAAAACTGTGATATAAGCTCAAGAGCTACAAATTCCATGTGTTGCCACCACTTCTTGTCACCTTTTTTGAATGCCTCCTGGAATCACACAATTGGCCAGAACTGCAAGGGCTACAGCGAGAACCAGATGACGCAACTAGCTTGTATTTGTTGGTTAGTATTGACAAATGTACATAACTTACCAAAGTAAGCCATGTGATGACAGATAGAGAGAAGATACAGGCAGGTATAAAAGAAGTAAACTCTGAAATTGGACCCTCAACCTTTAAAACAAATAGTACTGATTAAGTACTATGTTGGCCTATGGACCATGAAATAATAACAATAAATAACAATATTAAAAAGTGAAACATGTGATTCAATGTTGCAGGAAGGATTTCTACAATAAATATGTGAAACACTTTTAACACCTGGAATGAGACATATAAAACCACGTATTCTGACAAATGCATGATATTAGCAACAGAAAACCATGTCACAACATTTTTTAGTGTAAGCTCTACAAGACCAATAGTGTTGAGATTTTCCGGGTCAGCGGTTTTAATATATTTCATTGTCAAATAAAATGCACTCACACAGATTTATGGAAGCAACCAAAATGCTTGACATGAAAGTTAGGGAGTTGACAGCAGCTTACATTAGAAGGCTTACCTTTGGCTGTATCAGTTAGCAGGATTATGGGTGTTTGCAGTTGTCCATTGATATTTAAACAAATGGGATTTTTTTCATGAGTCAGTTGAAGAATGAAACTTGGATACTCATTAACAGTGTCTGGGAGAGACTGAACGTTGCCTAGGAATCAGTAGAAACCAAAAAATATTGTCATTTTTAATAGTGCAATTTGTGAGTTTGGACCTGCCTTGCCAAACCTTCAGTGAAGTCATGTCAAAGCTATATTTGGGTCTTCCATATTGATTCCAAATGGTGGCTGGTGGCCTAAAGTCATCCTGCTCATATATGACAAAGCCCTCGTAGAGTGGACTTAAAATTAAGCGATAGAGACAGGACAAGCACTAAGGAAGGTGACACCTTGAGTTTTCTCAATTCCCAAATCACACATGCTGCATATTACACACACACTCTTAACAAACCTGAAAAGGTTGTGTGGGGGGGCTTTTTTATATAAAAAAGAATAGCAACCTCAGAAGGCTGCGGATTTAGGAAGAGAGGAGCTGCTTTATACTGAGTCAGGCCATTGATCTATCTGTCTCAGGACTGTCTACACTGACTGCAGGGTTCCAGGCAGAAGTCCTTCCAAGTCCCACCTGGGGATGTTGGGGGATTGAATTTGTTCTGAGGAGTGGCCTGGGTGCTGCATAACCTGTTCCTCACCAAACATTTCCCCACTTAGTCTTGAATGTTGCTCCCCTCCACCTTACCAATGGGATTCCAAATACATGTACCCATATCTGAAACACCTCATGGAGGGGAAAATATATTAATAGAGAACAAAGTGTGAATTACTCACCAGGGTGACTCCCCAGCAACCTGTATGAATAATCCTCATCATCTAAATAACCCAAAAATATATAAATTGTTAATTTGCTGCTGTTATACTACATAGGTATATACATAGGTAGATCAACCTTCCATAACCTGGTGTCCACCAGAGATTTTGGACTATGATTCCCATCATGTCTCATCGCTGGTCATATGGACTGGGGTTCTGTTTTTTCTTTTTCTTTTTCTTATTTTTTATTTAACAGGATTCGTATTTTTTATTTAGCAGGATTCTTATTTTTTATTTAACATGTCCCATTTAAGGTATAGGGACACATTGCTACCCCTAAAAATTTGTCCTAATATATTTTTTAAATCACAATCACTATGCAGCAAACAATATTGCCAAGTGGCTTTTAAATACTGTATATCAATTGCCAACTACATTTGGCTGAAAGATTCATCTAGGAGAAATGCCACTTGATGTCCCTGAAACAGGGCAAAATCTGCCAGGCAAAACACTCAGAAAGTGAACACTGGCAGCTTTGTGCATATTTATTCTCAAGGGGAAAAAATAAGCATTCCTCCTTTCCCAAGAACACTGAACTTAACATTTTGTGGGTGTCATGCAATTTCACACTGACAAATTCAGGTTGCACAACTAAAGCATATTTCATGCTCTTGCACACAGAGAGAGACTTTTTGCAGTAAAGAATGTGGCAGGAAAAAGCACTGGAAATTGCGAGATAACAAATGTTTGATGCAGCACTGTACAACCTCCCTGCAAACAAATCAGAGTAAATCTTCAATAAACCAGAGCCATTATATATAACCTCCCTGAAAACATTCTGCAGAAAAATGAGGATGAACGCTCAATAACTTATCACCTGGAAGCAACGCTAAGCCAATTATAAAGCAGCTATTCACAATCCCTTACCCATGAAGGGAAAGCAAAACCTGGAAGCTCTAGTTGGGAGCAAGGACCTCAGGACCCCATACAGAGACCCTCCCCACTTGCAATCCTTCCCAAGGCTATCTCTGCCTCAAGTTGCGACTAAGAAAATTACACAAAAACCAAAGTCTCACAAAACTGATTAATCATAGAATCATACAGTTGGAAGGGACCCCAAGGGTCATCTAGTCCAACTCTCTGCAAAGCAGGAATCTTTTGCCCAACACAGGGCTCAAACCCATGGCCATGAGATTAAGAAAGACAAAAGGGATTATTGAATTAGTGGTAGTTTTCCTCTGCCTCGCATACCCACCTGTGGGGAGCAGGGAGAGGAAAATGGTGAGTGTAGCACTCCTCCAAGAAAACAAAAAAACAAATAATCTTTAATTCTTAAATATTGTGCATTGAGTGTGCTAAGAGTGTTTACTCCATTGGTTTGAGAGGAAAGGTCCAATTCTTTGAAATCACCAAATTACAAGAACACTAATGTTGTCCTGTCTGCATACTTGGGGCCAACCCCATAGCACTGGCACAGAGAGGCTCATACATGCAAGTAGGAGGCTGGCCCAACCATCTGTGGAAACAGAAAGCTGTGATTTTTACGTCCATTATAATATGCCACCAATGGCTCCCAGGGACCAACTGTTTTACAATGGCTGCAGAAGAAGGAACACAGAGTGCAAGATAAGCCTAAACCATACAAGAATGTGATGGAGCATTACCGGTATCTTGAAAATCGGTTAGAAATTGTGGATGGAAATCGAAACTGGTATGTATTGGTGCTGACCAAGATGTTCTTCCTGAAAAAGAAGGAAATGTTTTAATATGTGTAAGTATGGAAGCAAAGCACATTGTACCCTAATACAATTTGTGTCCATACTACCCCTGACATAAATATAATCCTTCTAGTTCCCTCCCCTCCTTTTTCCACCTGCATACATTGTGTTTCCAACTTCACATGGCTGTGTCCAATGGCACACGAAGAGAAACCCTCCTTCAGGCTCCGAATCTCCAGAGAGAAACAGAGCCACTCTAACCCCATATGATTTCAACATTGATTTAGTGACACTGCAACTTCTGTATAGGAGAGAGATAAGTGCCTCAATTCTCAACACTCCAGAAAACAGACTGTGGAGCTGTAGCAGTAAATTCATGAAGATTTCATACCGTAACTCCCGGAGTTGTCAAGAGGATCGCTACCTCCTACGATTCTAGAAGCTTTCATCATGCCTATGAGAGAGTCTCATGGTTAGATCATTTTTCTCACAGTATAGAAATTCTTAGGAATAAGTTACTGGTATTTAATTGTTGAATCAGATTACATACCAAATGTTCGATCTGCAGCAGTGTTTAAATTCTCATTATCTGGTCAAAGAAACAAAGACAGCTTCAATGGACTGTAAGCTCCATCTCAATTTTTATTTCTCCTGTGTTTGCCCCCTCGAATTATGCCATAGCCTTTTGGTGCTATTGGGAAGTAATGTGTGCTAATCTGTCACCTTTCTCGATTGACCTTTTTGAGAAAACTATTTCACAACAATAGTACGATTTCACAGTTTTGGCGTACCTAAATTGCTCAGTGGAAACCAGAAAAGATATGTCACCAATGTTCCTCATACTCATTCTAGATTCATAGAAATCAATAGACTTAAGTTACTTATTACTGAAGTTATTGGATTTTAATGGGTCTCAGTATGACTTAACAGACAATCACTCACCAAATTCTATTGCTGAAAACCACAAACCAGATCAGGAATAATGCCAAAGAGTCTGCCTATTATATCATTCTAAGCATTTCACACTATTTTCTATTGTCAGACCAAGGGAAGTAATAAAGGTAAAGGGACCCCTGACCATTAGGTCCAGTTGTGTCCAACTTTGGGGTTGCCGCGCTCATCTCACTTTATTGGCCGAAGGAGCTGGTGTACAGCTTCCGGGTCATGTGGCCAGAATGACTAAGCCGCTTCTGGCGAACCAGAGCAGCGCACAGAAAAGCCCTTCACCTTCCCACCGGAGCGGTACCTATCTTTCTACTTGCACTTTGACGTGCTTTTTGATCTACTAGGTTCGCAGGAGCAGGGACTGAGCAACGGGAGCTCACTCCGTTGTGGGGATTCGAACCGTCGACCTTCTGATCGGCAAGTCCTAGGCTCTGTGGTTTAACCCACAGCACCAACCGCGTGCCCAAGGGGAAGTAATAGTCCTACTCTATTCTGCCTTCGTCAGACCACACCTGGAGTCCTGTGTCCAGTTCTGGGCATCACAGTTTAAGAAGGATGTTGACAAGCTGGAACATGAGCAGAGGAGGAGGGTAACCAAGATGATTAAGGGTCTGGCCACCAAGCCTTATGAGAAATGATTGAGGCTATTGGGTGTTAAGATGGGAGAAGAGAAGACTAAGAGGGGATTTGACAACCATTTTCAACTATCTGAAGGGCTGTCACGTGGAAGATGGAGCAAGCTTGTTTTCTGCAGCTCCAGAAACCAATGAACCAATGGATTCAAATGACAATAAAGGAGATTCCAAATAAACATCAGGAAGAACTTCTGACAGAAGTGGAATGGACTCCTTTCGAAAGTGGTTGACGTTCCTTCATTGGAAGTTTTTAAACATAGGTTAGATGTTTTGCTTTCTTTGTGCTTTCTGGCATCCCTTCCAACTCTACAGTTCTATGATTCTATGAAAGGTATATTCAGCACCAGTAACATACCAGTGCTATCACATCAGTGACTTCACCTTTCTTCACATAATTATAAGCTACATTTATCATTATCCTTGTCTCAATAGTTATCCTTCTATCTGACTGTTTTATCACTCTCCCAACACGCCCGCATAGCCAGAGCTCTCAACTCATTCTTCTAGCACTGAACTCAAGATTCAAAAGATAAATGCATGTGCAAACTGTTTTAATCACTTCAGTTTGACATGGGAGCAATTTGTTCTGATTTACCTGCCTCTGTAGGCTTGTTTGCCACCTCTTGAGCATCAGGTTTAGTGACTACCATGGAAGTGAGGGGTGTAACAAATCCAAACTTCAAGGAGATGTTCAAAACTTGAGCTTCCAGGTTTTCCCGCTGTTCTCCATCAGCTGAAGCACTAGGATACAGAGGCAAAATCTGCACTGTCTGCTTTCTACACATGATGCAGTGAAACAAAATACAGAGACTTACGTATATGCGTTGGGTTTTATGTTAGGAATGACCGCTCCCCGCTTAAAACGGGGGGGGGGGGCGGCCTTTGCGTGGACGCATGCAGCCCCTAGATCTGGAGCGGCCCCAACAGCATAGGCTTGGCTTTGCCTTCCCTCAGGTGGGATACCTGGAGGTCTCCGCCTACCTCAGTCAGTTGTCCAATCCCACCTGGGGGAAGCGTTGCCAAGGAGACCAGGCCAGGTAGGGGAGGGATTACCTGCCCACACAATAGAGGGAGGATCTTACCTAGGAATCCTCACTTGGCTCCAGAGCTTCTCCCACCCTACCCACCCTCAGTTAATGTCTTTTTTGCAGGTTAACTTTTCTTCACAGGTTTTGCAGGTTAACTTACGTATACGCATTGGGTTTTATGTTAGGAATGCTGGCTTGTATCCAACTAGATAACACCCACATTTATACAGTCATGGCTTCTCCCAAAGAATTCTGTGAATGTAATTTTCCTCACAATTCCCAGAAGTTATAACTAACTATATTCCTGGGATTCTGTTGAGGAACTTATGTGCTTTAAATATATATTTACATTAGTATTACGATAACAATATCAAATATATAAAAGAATGTATGGGTTAGAGTATTTTTGTAAATATTCGTATAATTTTTCCCTCTCCTTTACACAGTTGTGTGTTCTTTGTTCTTTTTTCCCTTTTCGCACCACTTTATTGCTTTGTGGTTGAAAAAATTTCAATAAAATATCAATTTTTAATATATGGTGTGGCTGTGACTACAATAATGAAAGCCAAGGAATTATCAGCATGAGCCTTGCAGAAGAAAGTGTTTCTCAAGTCACTAAGCAACTATTACTCACTTTACATTGTGTTATGAGTTGCGAGGGAGTAGGCTGTATGCCGAGACCCTTCTAATCCCTGGATCCAGCAAGTGTTAAAAATGAATCAAGGATTCAAATTCCTGGAATAGCCAGGCTAGCTTCCTGGTGAGGTCATGGACTGTTAAGGTAACAAAAGAAGTGGATACGTGCCAGATAGCAAATGGGTGCCCCCCCCCACTTGCTGGTAGTTAGAAAGATAAAGGCCAGGGTTGGGGGTTATGGGAGCTAGAATCTGGAAGCAAAGCTGTGGGCCGGGTAGCCAGAGAGAGAGAGAGCCATGCCTGATTTCTGTTGGGATCCAAGGTTGTGGCTATAGGAGAAGAATAATCCTCTTGAGGTGTTAATGCTGTGAACCCCTCCATCAGAGGCTGTGTTTGTATGTACGTGTAAATAAACCATATACAGTCATTCCTTGGATCCTGAACGCTTCTGAATAAACATAATATATTTGTTTCTAATTTGTTTCATTTTTTCATCATAACTTACTTTATCATTTACCTAAATAAATTGCAGAACGCTTCTGTAGCCGAATGTTTTGGCTCCTGAATGCTGCAAACCTGGAAGTGAGTGTTCCGGTTTGCGAACGTTCTTTGGACCCAGAACATCTGACGCGGCTTTTGATTGAGTGCAGGACGCTCCTGCAGCCAACTGGAAGCTGTACTTTGGTTGTTGAACGTTTTCAGAAGTCGAACAGATTTCTGGAACTGATTCCATTTGACAACTAAGGTATGACTGTATCATAAAGACACCATAGCCTCATTCCAAGGGGAACATGCACCCTAGATAGGCACATAGAACCCCTGTAATCTCACACTGCTTAGAGATTGGGGTAGCTTGCCACACTATTATTAGCTTACGATTTTTCTAGTAGCTGTTGAATTGTCAAGTAGGCCCATAATCTCTCAATGAAATTTCCGAAGATGTATTTCTGATGCTGAAATACTTGCTCCTTTTCTCTTATATTTGCCTCTTCTTTAAGAGTAATTTCACTGGCATGCTGGAAAGCAAGCGGGGAGTGCAAGTTATTCAAAGTAACACTCAATCTGAATACAGTGGTACCTTGGGTTACATACACTTCAGGTTACATATGCTTCGGGTTACAGACTCTGCTGACCCAGAAATAGTACCTTGGGTTAAGAACTTTGCTTCAGGATGAGAACAGAAATCGTGCTCCTGCGGCGCAGCAGCAGCAGGAGGCCCCATTAGCTAAAGTGGTGCTTCAGGTTAAGAACAGTTTCAGGTTAAGAACGGACCTCTGGAACGAATTAGGTACTTAACCCGAGGTACCACTGTATAAGCAACACATACTGTTTTCTACACAAACTGATGTTAGAGGGGAAAACCTATTTAAGCAAACTTTTAAAATTGGAGGGGAGAGAGAAGAGTAGGCACCTATTGCATTTATAAAATGAACAAATGATGAATAAAACAATAGAAACAAGACAATTGTGAGCTCATGTTTTTGTGTAGAGGCTGGGATTCAAGGGTGCATGACTGCAGTGTCCCCCTCATGCTGCCCTCCCTGAGGGGTCTTGCAAAGCAGTTCAGGGCTGGCTCAGGGAGGGTGGCTGGAGCAGCCCCCCCCCCAATGTGCCTGGAGTGATTGCCCCATCAGCCCCCTCCCTGCTACGCCCCTGGTTGCATATCTTTAGGCGCCAGGCAAAAATGTTTCTTTTCAACAGGCATTCGGCTGATTAACCTTCTATGGCTTCTTAAATGTGTTTGTGGGAGGGAGCGTTAATGGTTTGTTTTTATATCTGGTTTATTATGTATTTTGTATTCTCATTTTGTATTTTTCTATTGTGAGCTTCCCTGGGATATTTGGATGAAGGATTTTTTCCCTTTAAAGAATTTCAAATACTTTAAAAAAACATAAAAGGAAAAGAATAGAGCAGGGGTAGCCAACTCCTAAGAGACTCAGGTTCAGGTCAAAGTTGCTGAGCTTTTTTTTAGGGTAGACAAAATTGTTGATGAGCTTCTTTGAGGGGACATACCTCGCGCAGAGTTCTTAGTTTCAAAGCAGGATATACCACAGAATGTTGGGGACCCAACATTGTATGCAGCCCAAAGTTGTTCATACAAAAGAAGCCACCCCCCCGCTCAGTACTTACTCCTTTAGCCTTAATTTCCACAGGAAGATCGTCAACGTCATTGCTAAGCTTTCCAGCTACAACAATTTCAGAGCCATCAAAGAGCAACTTGAAATTATTCTGAGTTATTTCCAGTACGGCATTGTCTGGGTACTTCATTTCAATCTCTTCCAGGATAGGCGTAGCTACCTCTTGATAAAAGCCCTTGAATGAGACAGACAGAAAAGGTAACCACAGGAACAAATCCCATTGGCAGAAGCCTGCACAAATGCTTCTGTTAATGCAATGAGACTCTCCCCCACTCTCCTTCCTCCGTGTGCCCCACACCCTCCAAAATTGGCTCTGGGGTGGTCAGGAGAACCCCCAGAACAGCATGCATAGGAAGCAGAGAAGGGAAGGCTCCGTGTTGACGGAACGTTTTCCATAGCACAACAAGGGACACAGGTGGCGCCATGGTCTAAACCACTGAGCCTCTTGGGCTTGCCAATTAGAAGGTTGGCAGTCTGAATCCCTGCAACAGGGTGAGCTCCTGTTGCTCTGTTCGAGCTCCTGCCAACCTAGCAGTTCAAAAGCACACCAGTGCAAGTAGATAAATAGGTATCACTGCAGTGGGAAGGTAAACAGTGTTTTCGTGCGCTCTGGTTTCCGTCAGGGTGCTCTGTTGTGCCAGAAGCGGTTTAGTCATGCTGGCCACATGACCTGGAAAGCTGTCTGTGGACAAACCCACAGCCTGAAAGTGAGATGAGCGCTGTTCCCCATAGTCGCCTCTGATTGGACTTAACTATCTAGGGGTCCTTTACCTACCTTTTAACTTATAGTACAACACTGAATTCCTTTCCATAGAGAAAGATTTTGGCCTACCTGAAGACAGTTTTGAGATTCTTCATTTAAAATATATGTATATGTTTTGATTGTTGTTTCTCCCCTACCTGGAGCTGCAAGGCTGCATCTGAGTCCACGTATATTCGGCGAGCCACTCCCCCATTTTCTAAAGCCATCTTCTCCAAAAATGTGTAGCTGACGTCAAATCCAAAGCCAAGGCAGTAGATGAAGTACTTCCCCTTATTAGCTTCCCGTATGTTTCTTTGAATCCTATCAATTCTTGTTTCACCTGTCATATATGGGTATAAAATGTGAACACACCCCAGCCACTGATAAAATAATTAAATATGCTGCATTTTGAAAGAAACAAGCAGATGTTGGGAGTATAAAAAATATTAATGAGTTTACAAACACCCACTGACTTTTCAATTAAAGAAAAAACTTAGAAGCAAATATTGGATATTTGTGTTCAACTATAATACATATTTCTTCTGTACCAAGAAAAATGTTTTGTATTTAGGATTTCCTGTTTCTTATTGAGAAACGGCAGGAGTACTATATTGTAGCCAGATAAAGGCTATATTTCCCCCCATCTCACACTCATGAGTAGAACTTCAAACAATCTAGTGAGTCCGAAGTAAATAAAGTTATGAAAGAGAGTTATAAAACATGAGGAAAATTTGTAGACTTATACGGCAAGCCGATGTCTGGAGGATATTCTGTGTTTCCACTTAGGCTGTAACTGCTTGAAGAAAGTTCTGCTGAGGATCAGTCTGTGTGTGATTCTTCAGCTCCTCTCTGTTTAGCATCCTCCTCCCTCTGTTTAGCCTTTTTTGTTTATTTGATTATCTCTTTGTCAGTTGTATGGATATGTTGGATGTTTAAGAGGCTCGTAAAAACCAAATCCAAAGATACTGGGAGAATCTTTAGTGGAAGGTTTGAAATGGCAAATTGTTAAAGAGAAAGGGAAGTAGGAGCTTGAAAAGGGGGTCACACACACACACACACAGAAAATGTCTAATTAAAGTAATTGTTGATAACTATGCATTAAAAATAAAAATAAATAAATGAAAATAATAGCAGAATGTGTGGCTTTGCTGTTTCTAACTCACCAGTAGTAGGTTGACCATCTGTCAGCAGAATTATCATGGAAATGCTTTGGTCTGGTAATAGCTCAGCTGTGGTGTCTTTGTCCAGTGAGTGTATTGCCTTCTGAAGAGCACCATTAATATCTGTTGCTGTAATGGGAAAGAAAACAGGTCAGTGGATTTGAGCAGAGATTTATATTGTTCTTCAGAGATCTAGTGAGGAGGCTTCAAAGGTATGGAGGGAGAGAGACAGCCAGGGCCATCCCAACAGTTAGACAGTCTTGAAAAGGCAGCCAGTTACTGGTTATTTCATTTCTTATTTGCAATATTGTGAAATCCAGTCCATGAGTTTTGAACATACAAAGAAGACAAACACAAAAGAAATAAATGCAAAGTTACTGAAATCACTGGGTACAGTCAATAGTTTCACAACTGAATTAGGAGAAACAGGCAAATTAATTTCATTCAATCTTAATGTTGCTGTTATATTGTTTTTTATATATATAGGCTTTATTTTCACCCAGCCCATGTTTTATGTGTGTTCCAGTCTGCCAAGGTCTGGCGGAGTTTTAACCCAGGCCTTAGAAAAATGCTCTAGAAACTAGGCGCTAGGGTGGATAATGCTATGCAATGTTTAATTGCTGGGGTGGGAGGAGAGGCCCTTGTGGGATAGTCTATTTCTTGTGCCAAAATATCTTGACTTGACACCTTGGTGGGCATTTGCTCCTGCATCGAAGGCAAGATGTTGCCCTGGGGATATGGGGAAAGAAAGCAAAAAGACCTAGACTAGTAGAAATCTATGGCTTAAAGAAAATAAAATAGCACTAAGTCCACAAAGAAAAATCAAGAGACCAGCAAGTTTAGACATACAGTATGCAAATGGGAGTTAATACACTGAACAATTATAGAGGAGGAATATGGCCATATATCTGAGCATAAAAAATAAGAAGCTGTTGAATGGAAAACCGAACACCTGAGAATTAGGTATGGACTTTAAAAATATACTGCAGTGAGCATTTCTGATTAAAACTCTGCTGAAAAACTTGACAAGTCTGTTCAGTTGACAAACTTACTTCCTCCAGCAGAAATGGTCTCAACATGTCGTTTAGCCCGTTCCACGTTGTCCTCTGTAGCTTGCAACAAAGATGAAGTCCATAACCTCACAGTTCCACTAAAGAGAACTAAGCTAAAGTAATCTTCAGGATTAAGGTCTTCCAAAATCTTTTTCATTGCCTCTTTTGTCTATAAAAAGTAATAAAGCAATGTAATTTCCAGTCACAGAATCAGAAACTTAACATTAGACTTATATTTAAATAAATATTTCTGCAGAGTATGGGTCTAGCAGCCTAATCCTTGGCATGTCTTGGCATGCCTTGGCATATAGAAGTCCCCCTGTATTTAATGGAACCTATTCCCCAGTAAGTGGACACAGAACTGCAGCCAAACAACTATGTATTTTTCTTCCCCCCCCAATATGGAAGTGGTTTTGTGCAGGAAAAAATTTAGCCCATGAAGCTGGTTGAAGGACCTTGCATGTAGAAGTTGCTGTGGGCAAGGTGTGTCCCAGAACAACTGCTTTGGTCTGTGTTGTAACTGATTTGGTTCCCATTTTAAATTTCATTCTAGGCCATTAACATCCCTCTTTAATATCATTTGCTAAGGTCTAGAAAAAAAAGACAAGACAAGGGACCATGTCCTCTTTAAACAGCATGCTTGTAGCCTTCTCTTAAGTAAACTGACATGTCAGAAAGCAATTTATCTGGGAAATTTACTTGATGAGGTGGTACTGTGTGGCTGGTTTCAGACTGTAGTAGAATTTACATGCTCTGCTGCTGGTCTTCTAAAGTAAATTCAGTCAAGAGAAGGTGTGGCAATGTGTCGTTACACCTCATGCACTGCTGTACCTCTCTTGCCCCTTGAGATTCCTCCCAGAAAGGCAATTCTAGGGTTGTAGCAATAGGGGTGATGCATCTCCAGTGCTTTATGCACACGCAGACCCAACTGATTTCCAGAATGTGGCCTAGCTTTTCCTGGGAGTTGCTTGAGGTGCTACAAAAGCCAGCAAAACCTATTGTACCAGTGAGAGAACAACGGAATGTGTGGACCCTGGGAATTGGCAGTCCTACAATACTGCTTTCCTTACTTTAAAGGCTATCTTGCATAAACAGCCAAGGAGGCAGTGGGCTTGAAAAATAGGACAGGGACTAAGTCCAAACTACTGTAAATGAGCAAGGCTCTAAGGAGCTAAAACACTTGTTCTTATGTGCCTCAGCTCTCAAATCTCAAAGAGAGGAGCAGTTTGGTCCTGCTGTGGGATAGCAGACTCCATAAGGATTCATTGTGACTGTCAAAGAGATACTGCTATTGTCACTGGTAATTAACATACCGTTGGCATATGTCAGGGAACTGCCATCAGAGCATCAGGTGGTGGAGGGACTCAGGCAGGATGAAAGAGACTCAACTGCTGAAGCAGGGACCAGCAGGGGGAGGAGTGGGTCTCTGAGGGAATGCGAGCAGGAGGGAGGGCTCAGGGAGGCTTCCAGCGAGAACAGTGGCGAGGTATCGGAGTCTCCCATAGGGAGACCCATACCTCGCAGGAAACTGTCACGCCGTGAGTCCAGGAGACGCGTTTCCGTTAAGGAACTTCTTTGTTGGAAACGCTTCCGCAGACAGCCACTGTCGGACTCTACTAGTGACTAGAGCAGACATGTCTGAGGAGCTCCGTCACACACGGAGGTTTGTGGGGGCGCACAAACTCTGAGGGAGCACGTTTTCACGCACAAGCAGCTAATCAAACCCTCACAGCAGTCCGACAGTCTTTGTACGCTGCCTGTGCAAGAGAAGGCATCATGAGCGAACCAACCGGAACCGGAGGAGCAGGGGCTGGAGCTGGTCCAAGCTTGGAAGATAGATACCGAGCGTTGGAGGTTCAACTGGCCCTGCAGACGGCGAGGCTGGAGGAGAGAAGGGCTCAGGATGCAGACAAGAAGGGGAGAGCCACTCAATTCCCCAGAAAGGTACCAGGATTGGTGCAGAAATTTGGGGGGGACCCCAAGGACTACCATGCTTTTAGGACAGAGATGCAATATGCCCTTAATGTGCAGTTCGATGAGTTCCCTGATGAGGAATCGCGAGTTGCTTTTGTAATTGGGCATCTTGAGAAAGGGGCTAGAGACTGGGTGCGACCCCTAATGGCAACGCACAATGACATACTAAAGGACACAATGAAGTTCTTTCGTGCAATGGATATCATGTTTTCCAGCGATATTGAGGAAGGGGTGGTGCGCAGACAGCTAATGGCTTGTAAGCAGGGGAGTCGATCTGTCCGTGAATATTGGACTGAGTTTACCATGCTGATTCACAGACTGAGTTGGGATTTATCGGCGGCACCCGTTCAAATGCTATTTGAAGAAGGTCTTTCTTCGGGGGTGAAAGACGAGCTGGCACGGAGCCCCAGGGCGGAGTCTATGGATCAGCTGACCAAATCTGCGCTGACCATAGGAGCGCGGCAGGAGGCAAGAGCCTTGGAGAGGCGGGAAGGGAGAGGGGAACGTTGGAAGGAGTTCCGCATTCCAGACATTCCTGAGCCAGCTTTCCCGCCGGCAGAGCCGATGGAAATCGGAACAGCGCGCGCGCGCGCATTTTCAAAAACCAGCGAGGGAGCTAAGAAGGAGGGAAAGGGCCCCCGGAAATGCTATCTCTGCCAACAGCCAGGCCACTTTGCCAGAGTCTGCCCCCAGAGGAAGGAATGGCAAGGGATGGTGGGAGCTGTTGAGGGGGGAGAAGAAGGGGGAGCGGAGCAGGTAAAAGCCAACGCCTGGTTGCCACAATTGGGGCACTGCAGCCAGGCCAAAGAGCAGTGAAAGTGCCCGTGCCAGAAGCTCCTCGACCTGCTCTAGTGATTGAAGTGTCGCTAGAGCTGCAGAATGGGCACCCCCTAAAAATAAAGGCGCTATTGGACTCAGGCAGCTCCTGCAATTTTATGAGCAAGGAGTTTGCTGCTGAACACCAGATACAGACCATCCCTTTAAGCAACCCCCTGCAGGTGACCACGATTGATGGCAGGGAGTTGTTGGGAGGAGGAGTCCGCTTGCAGACTGTCCCAATGATAATGAGGGTGGCAAGGCACACAGAACTGATAGCGTTTAATGTGGCCACCCTGGGAGGCGCTCCCATTATTTTGGGAATGAGCTGGCTAGCTCTACATGATCCGCTGGTTGGCTGGCATCAAAGAGTGGTGTCCTTTGGTTCAGCACATTGCCTAGAACACTGCAAAGGGGAGAAGGGTTCAGTAGGGGCCCAAGCCACCCTAGCAGGGACTGAAGTAATGGGGAAGGTGAAGGTACCACCACAGTATGCAGATCTCAGCGACGTGTTCAGCGAGAAGGAAGCTGACCAACTACCACCTCATAGACCCTTTGATTGTCAGATCAATTTACTCCCTGGAGCACAGCGTCCCGTGGGCAAGTTGTATGCCATGTCAGACAGGGAAATGCAGGAGTTGCGAGGGTTCATTGACAAGAACCTGAAGAGAGGCTTCATCAGAGAGTCCAAAGCAGCAGGGGGGAGCCCAGTGTTCTTTGTGGACAAAAAAAATGCGGACAAGCCGAGACTTGTATGTGATTTTAGGCGGCTGAATGCAGTGACTGAACCGGTGGCGTTCCCTATGCCCAGAATTGATGATATTTTGACCATGGTGAGGAAGGGAAAGATTTTCACAAAGCTGGATCTAAGGGGGGCGTACAACCTGATACGCATAAGGAAAGGGGATGAATGGAAAACCACCATGTTTACCCCTTTGGGGGCGTTTGAATACCTCGTTATGCCATTTGGATTACAAGCAGGCTCCGCGTGTTTTCAATCTTTTATGAACCACGTGCTGGGCCCTTTGCTCTACAAGAATTGCGTTGCCTTTCTAGATGATGTGTTGGTGTATTCTGAGAATGAGGAGCAACATGTGAGAGACGTCAGAGAAGTGTTGAGCAGACTGCAAGCCAACAGGCTGTGGGTCAAACTGGAGAAGTGTCGGTTCCATACCAAGGAGGTGGAATTCCTGGGGTACCGCCTGTCAGACAAGGGATTGGCCATGGATCCCGGCAAGGTACAGGCAGTGCTGGAATGGAAAACACCCAAAACCAAGAAGGATGTGCAGAGGTTCCTAGGGTTTGGAAACTTTTATCGTAAGTTCATCCGCAACTTCGCCCATCTGACGGCGCCCATCACTGACTGTCTCAGCAGTAAGAAGAAGTTTGTATGGACGGCGGAGGCGGGGCGAGCGTTTGAGGAACTGAAAAGGGCCTACGCCTCTGAAGAACAACTTCTGCATGTGGATTTACGAAAGAAGCTAAGGGTTGAAACAGACGCATCTGACAGAGCCATAGGGGCGGTGCTTCTTCTGCAGCCGGGGAAGGAGGAGTCGGAGTGGCGTCCGTGTGCCTTCTTCTCGCGGAAGCTGAACAAATCCGAGAGGAACTACACGGTGTACGACCGAGAACTGCTTGCTATTCATGAGGCGTTCCGGAGATGGAGGCATCTGCTAGTTGGTGCACAACATAAAGTGCAAGTGTGCACGGACCATAAAAATCTAGAGTACTGGAGAACGGCGCGAGTGCTCAACCAAAGGCAGTTGAGATGGGCCCAAGAGTTCTCCAAATTTAACTTTGAGATTTGTTAT
Organism: Podarcis bocagei; assembly: GCF_964188305.1. NCBI lineage: Eukaryota > Metazoa > Chordata > Lepidosauria > Squamata > Lacertidae > Podarcis > Podarcis bocagei. The sequence continues at coordinate 56,247,095 of NC_138126.1, read as the reverse complement.
GTGCCAGGCCCAGAGAATGTTAGGGCGGACGCTCTCTCACGCAAGCCTGAATATTTGGAGGGGGAGGGAGCACCCGAAGAAACCCATATCATTCCAGAGGACCGCTGGGTGTGTGGGGCGACTTTGGTGGGGCAAAGGGAATTGGTAGAGGGTACGGTGCAGGATGCATACGCCCAGGGGAAACTCAGGGATCTCAGAGGGGAGGAAGACAAACCCGGTGGTTTTGAGGAGAGAAATGGGGCATTGTATTATAAGGGAGCGTTATATATACCGGAAGGGGAATTGAGGGAGAAAGTACTCAAGCAGCTGCACGATAGCCCCACAGCAGGGCACTTTGGGCAACACAAAACCATGTGGCTGGTTACCAGGGAATTTTGGTGGCCCAAGGTCAGGGAAGATGTGCGGGAGTATGTGAGAGGGTGTGAACAATGCCAAAGAGCCAAGGGGGAGAGGCAGGCGCCGGCTGGTTTATTAGAACCACTGCCCACACCTGAGAGACCGTGGGAAGCAGTGGCAATAGATTTCATGACTGATCTGCCAAGGTCTAGAGGGAAAACAGCCATCATGGTTGTAGTAGACCTGTTAACTAAAATGGCCCACTTCATAGCCTGCTCACATGCGGTTACAGCAGAAGAAACCGCCAAATTGTTTGTAGAGAATGTGTTTAGGTTGCATGGCGCCCCCTTGAGGGTGGTTTCAGACCGAGGGAAACAATTTACTTCCAGGTTCTGGAGGAAGCTCATGAGCTTACTGCATGTAGAGGTTAATTTCTCGACGGCCCGTCATCCTGAAACCAACGGGCAGGCGGAAAGAGCAAATGGGGTTCTCCAACAATATTTGAGGTGTTATGTTAATGACAGAGAGAATGATTGGGTGGAGAAGCTGGCGTTGGCAGAATTTGCCTACAACAATGCAGAGAACGTGTCCACGGGGATGAGCCCCTTTTTGGCTAATCACGGGTGCCATCCCAGAGCCTTCCCAGGGGGGGAGGGGGAGAACTGGAGCGTTCCAGCTGCAGAACAGTTCGTGGAAGAAATGGAAGCGATCCATCGCCAGCTCCAACTCAACTTAAACAGGGCTAAGGAGGAATATAAGAGGCAAGCAGACAAAAACAGAAGGGAAGGTGAAAGCATCAGGGTGGGGGACCAGGTGTGGCTGTCAACCCAAGGGTTGCCATTCAAAGGAGGTTGTAAGAAATTAAGACCCAAAAGGCTGGGTCCGTTTGAAGTCATACAGCAGGTCAATCCAGTGGCTTTCAGGCTCCGGTTACCGAACCACATGAAGCTGCACCCAGTTTTTCACAGGTCGTTGCTGTCACCGTATAGAGGAGACAGTGAGGGGAGGGTCACTAGGGGACCAGCAATGGAGGAGAAGGAACACAGCTACCATGTAGCGGAGATCCTCGATTCCAGGTGGAAGGGAGATCAAGTAGAGTATTTGGTAATGTGGGAAGGGGAACCGGAGTCGGAAAACACCTGGGTTAGGGCAGAGGATGTCAATGACGAGGTTTTAATAGAGACTTTTCATCAGAGGTTCCCACGTAAACCTCAGCCTGTAGCGAGGTTCCGAAGGGAATACTTTGCCACCACCGACGAGGAAGAGGAGTTGGAGGGGTTCCCAGATTCTGAAGAGGAGGAGGATTCAGCTGGCCAGGACGACGATCGATGGAGAGAATTGTTCGAGACGTCAGAAGATGAGGAAGATTCGTTTCGGGGTTTTAGCCCTTCACCTCCCAGGGGGGAGGAATTGGGAGGGGGTGAGGGGGGCCCTGGAGGGGAGGTGGATGTCAGGGAACTGCCATCAGAGCATCAGGTGGTGGAGGGACTCAGGCAGGATGAAAGAGACTCAACTGCTGAAGCAGGGACCAGCAGGGGGAGGAGTGGGTCTCTGAGGGAATGCGAGCAGGAGGGAGGGCTCAGGGAGGCTTCCAGCGAGAACAGTGGCGAGGTATCGGAGTCTCCCATAGGGAGACCCATACCTCGCAGGAAACTGTCACGCCGTGAGTCCAGGAGACGCGTTTCCGTTAAGGAACTTCTTTGTTGGAAACGCTTCCGCAGACAGCCACTGTCGGACTCTACTAGTGACTAGAGCAGACATGTCTGAGGAGCTCCGTCACACACGGAGGTTTGTGGGGGCGCACAAACTCTGAGGGAGCACGTTTTCACGCACAAGCAGCTAATCAAACCCTCACAGCATAGCATGGCAGAAACACTAGAACATTTTCTAATTGGAAAAACATTACCTGCCGTATTTTCTTCCCCTCCATAGATCCACTCGTGTCTATGACAAAGACCACGTTTTTGGGAAATGCTGGCATTTGACTGGGTGCAAAATAATGCACAAAATATCCATTAACAATCTGAAAACAAAATAAGTGGTATTAAGGTATTACACATTCATATCACAACACAGCAGTGTATAAAATAACTCACACTATGGAACTTGCTCACACCGGTAGCCGTGATGGCCACCACCTTAGATGCTTTTAAAAGAGGATTTAAATTCATAGACAAGTTCATAGAGGATAAGGCTATTGATGGCCACAATGGCTATTTTCAGCCTCCACAGCTTCTGAATGCCAGAAACCACAGGAGGGAAGTGTGTTCTGCTCAAATCCTGCTTCCTGGTTTCCCGCAGGCAACTGTTCAGCCACTGTGAGAACAGAAAGCTAGGCTACATGGGCCATTGGCTTGCTCCACCAGGTTTTTCTTATGCTCTTGCTTTCTTATGACCACATGTCAATTCAACTATAGCATGCGCACAAAAACCCACTGTATGAGCAGTACAACCAGCCCTTTAAATGTAGGCTAATCCAGCCTCATATAACCAGCATGATTGAATCTAATTACCGTATTTTTCGCCCTATAGGACACACTTTCCCCCCTCCAAAAATGAAGGGGAAATGTGTGTGCGTCCTATGGGGCGAATGCAGGCTTTTGCTGAAGTCTGGAGAGGGAGGGGGGTCGGTGCACACCAACCCCTCTCGCTCTCCAGGCTTCAGGAAGCAGCCTGTTCTGGGGGCTGGAGTTGGGGGAAGCTCGGGCTTCCTCTGCCCCAGCCCCGCGCCTGGGGGGGAAATAACTTTTTTTCTTTATTTCCCCCCAAAAAACCTAGGTGCACCCTATGGGGCGAAAAATACAGTAATGCATGAAGGGGTTAAGGTCATAGAGTAACCTGTCCCAGCAGGTTTAGCCTTTGTAACTTCCCCTCACCCTGGAAGGAAATAGGTAAACAAGCTTTCGTTCCTTCAGTCTACATGTGAACAGGGGTGTGTGAGGAGCTTTGAGCTGCAGCCTCTTTTGTTTGAGACAAGTATGGAGTCTGAAACAAACGTTTTCCTATACCAATAGTTTAGGACAGGCATAGGCAAACTCGGCCCTCCAGATGTTTTTGGCCTACAACTCCCATGATCCCCAGCTAACAGGACCAGTGGTCAGGGATGATGGGAAATGTAGTCCCAAAACATTTGGAGGGCCAAGTATGCCTATGCCTGGTTAAGGAGCTTTTAGCATTTTGCAAACAAGCTACATTTTGCTGCCTCTGCAACTTTTCTGAATGCTTTATAGTAGGCACATTATCTGACCCAAGGAGAGTTTGTAAGTACAGTGGTACCTTGGGTTAAGAACTTAATTCGTTCTGGAGGTTTGTTCTTAACCTGAAACTGTTCTTAACCTGAGGTACCACTTTAGCTAATGGGGCCTCCCGTTGCCGCCGTGCTGCCGCCGAACGATTTCTGTTCTCATTCTGAAGCAAAATTCTTAACCCGAGGTACTATTTCTGGGTTCGCGGAGTCTGTAACTTGAAGCATCTGTAACCTGAAGCGTATGTAACCTGAAGCATCTGTAACCCGAGGTACCACTGTAAACCATTTTTATAATTTACCAGATGTGGTCTTTTTCTATGCCGGGGAAGTGGAAAAATTTGGGAGGACATTTTAAAGGGAGACATTTCGGAATTCGCTGAAAAGGGCACATTTTAAGGATTTACATCCTATATTTTTACACTTTGCTTTGCTGCATGTTTTGCCATGTTAAATCTCTGCTGGAGTTCTCTCTTGCCCCAAACTTGGATCTTGACTTCTAGAAATTTTTGAGCAGATGAACTGAAGACAAAGCATAGGTCTACTGAAACCTACATAGGTCTACTGAAAAGTAAGTCCCATTGAGTTCAACAGGACTTTCTCCCAGGTAAGTGAGCATAGGATTGCAGCTTAAACCAGCCTTTTAGATAAACACACCCACTTTACTGGTACGTCAACAGGGTTTGTGTTCCTAGAGATACAATATTTGTCTTTTAAACTGAGATTAGAGACCCTTTGCCTTTGCAGTTAGTTTTCTGTGGTGAAATTACTGTAGGGATGTCCTTAGACTACATGAAGACTAGGAAAATGAGAAGCCAACAACTGTTCATCTAAAGGAAGTTGCTGTTCTCTTTCTTACTAAAGAACCTGGAAAACTGACTGGAATATCTAAATCTCAGGAAGAAGATTATGCTACAATTCAGTTCTGGTTCTTTTTCAAACAAAAGTTTAGGGGTTGCTGCCTGAAACTAAGATTATACAATTTCTAAATAGGCCTTTTCCTATGCCCCCCCCCTTGAATTTAGCTAAGTGATGCCTCTTACTCTGAATTCTCAGTAATTTTTTACCTGTATATCACCTGCAGTCTCACTCCTTTTAACATCATAACGTATGAGAAAATCTCCATCGAGCAGTGTGTCATCCACTCCAGGGGTTTTCCTTTGTTGATCTATGGTTGGTTTAAATGAAATGTGGGCCTAAATAAGAGCCACAAAAGCCAACAATCAGTCAAGCTAGAATAGGAGGACCGGTGATTTTTCTTTTTTTTTTAAAGCATGCTAAGTCTTGTAGTCCCTATGATGCATACCTTTGTCTCATTCTGCACCTTTGTTAGAGCATTGTTCAGTTCATTGGTGATGAAAGTGCTCTCAGTTTCCAATGCACTTATACCTTGTGGTTCAAATATGTGGGTGTCAACCTGAAGAAAATAAAAAGATGCTTCAGAGTCATAACCTTCAGCTACAACATGGGGCCAGCAACTGGTGTCATTTATAGAAAGAGCCTCTTCCAAGAATTTACCTGAAAGTGTTTAACAAGTTGTTTGGGCTTGACCTTGATCAGCAGTTCGTACTTTCCCAGCTTTCGCTTTAGAAGTTCCTCGTATGTGAGTTCAAAGTTAACTTTGGCAGCTGCTGCAACATTGACTGAAACACGAAACTGTTCTAGTTTTCTTCCAGTTGATCTGAAGGGAAATGAGGAATTTAGGCTTTATGCAAGAATTTGGCAGCTCATCCTCAAGTGTGTCTGGGAAATGAACTCTTGAGTGATATTAAGTTGTGCCCATCCACTAGCAGAATGGACTTCCGTGTGCCACGAGATGTTTCCTTTATCTCCTTCCCCTGCAGATGCTGTTTGTGTCCCACAAATCTTTTCCAGAGGATATGGGGACACTCAAGAACAGATTTGGAAGGCAAAGGGGCCTGCAAGGGGGAGAAGAAGAATGAGATGTCCCACTACATGAGTAGAAGTCAACTCACGTGATACTGGATTTCGAAGTAGTGTAGTATACTTGCACTGATACTGGAGTGGAGATGTTGAAGGCAGGCCTCTTATACTTTTAATAGTTGTGTGTAAGAGGGAATTCTGACAGGTGTGGTTTGTCTTGTAGAGGAAAATGGCATCAATGGTGTCCTTCATTCATCCATGGAGTGCTGAAATAGCAGCAGCCAAAGCACCACGGTTTCATGGAAATTTGACTGTTCTAGAGCACCTAAATAGGGATGTTAAGAGCTCTGCAAGCTACCTGTCCCTGGTCTTCTTGTGGATAGGACGCTGCTGAACTTCCAAAAACTTGGGACATGACATTTCTAGAACATCTGGTGTCTTTTCTAAATGCTAAGAGCCTCTCAGAAGTGACAGTCTCCAAGAATCCTTGCTGGGGGGAAACTTCTCAGGGAAACAACAGTCAATTCATGATGCAGCTAAACATTATCATTTGTAAAGTTCATATTTGAAATACTTGAACTTCAGTGACATCACTATGCAATACCAGTGAGTGTTTGATATGGTGTCTATAACCCTTAGCGGGTTTACTTTATGAAAGCCACCAATAGCTCTTTTAGATCGATTATAATCTAGTCAAATCTACACTCTTTAGAATGTTATAATTTGGGCATACTGCTAGGACTGTAAAATGGAGATAGAGTGAATAGAGACTTAGGTTCTTAGAATATTGGGTTGGATCTGCAACTGTGTGAGCAAATTGCCACTTGCATGATGGAATCTTTCACCTCCTTTGCTCTGCAGCCCCTGAAAGCCCTTTCTGGGATGTGAGGAGACAGTTGTAAACAGTACAGCTGCTACACAGTAAACTGTAGTGGGAAATGGAGCCCTGTGATCGCAAGGTCCCTTCACTTCATTTCCATTGCTGCATTCTCAAGCCACAGCTTACACTGAGGGCACCTGACATTTAGGAGAGGCTTCTGAGCAGGTGCAAGGCAAGAGAGACAGAGGCAGAAGAGACCTAGTAAATCAGCAGAACTTTGGCTCCAACCCATCTTGTCCTTAATGTTTTGCTTAATGATCACAGTTGGCCTGCATTTAGGGACAATTTTTGCTCACAGCATCAGGTTTGGTGACTATTTCTTTTCGCCTTTCCCTTTGGTATTGTTGTGTGATTATTTGATCAACCCATTTGGTCTAGTGTGCATTTTCTTGACCCGCTTCAGCTTTGGGGAATGATGTCAGTGGTGCTAAGAAGTAGTGGCAATGTCTAGTAAAGTACTTGGTGTAAACCACTTTCCAAATATTCCTATACACTTCTATCCTCTCTATGGCTTTACCCATGACTGCAATGGCAGCAGCGGGGGGAGTTGCTTACTTGACCAGTCCAGCACTCTGTCCTTGTGAAACCGCAGCGTCATACTGATCTTGTGCAGATTTCTTCTCCTTGATTATTCCAGGATATGTTTTTCCATCTATTGTCCTTAAAAAACAGTGTTTTGAACAGTTAAAGTCATTAGAAAAAGGTAATATCCTCTTATGCCCCTGTCCTCTTCTGTAGCCCACCTATTCCTCCTCAAAAAACTGCTCTGAAGGGGGGACCCTTCAGAACCATGTGGGAGGTGATGTTGGGGGAAGGTGAATTCAGTTTCAGTAAGATTCTGCTTTTATAAATTAAAAGGTGAAAATTGCCTCCTCCCCCAACTCATTGGGACGTTCGGTTGATGGCACTGGAACAGCTTACTGGTTGCAACTCACTTCCTCAGCTGGAAGAAGCCCTTCCATTCACAGAATAGCTGGGCTGGAGTAAGTCCTCTATCTTTTAAGAGGCCCCAGACATGAGCTTACAAAGCCTTACATGCTAAAGTTTGTGATGAAAGCTGACTTGGGTAACTCCACTTCAAAAAGAGCCTCCTTGGATTCATTCGCTCTGTTGACAACTCTGCTGGTGATTACTGTGTGGGCATATCGTGAGGTAACTTTGCAGTCCACATGCAGGCTGTAGATTTCGATGGCATTCTGGAGAAGAAGAGGAAAAGATTCTCTGAATTCAGACAAACTTCTTCCACACCAAATGTATTATTATAAAGCAAGATTTCATCAGCTCATTTAGTTGTCAGAGCAAGGAGAGAGTGCATTCATTAGGCTTCCACTCTGGCAGATGATGTTCATGCTCCTGCCCTAAAAAATAAGTCCACCTAGCTCACTGTTGTCCTACACTGACTGGCAGGCTCTAGAAAACCTGGAACCCTTGGCATGCAAAGCAGATACTCTTATCACAGAGTTATGCATCCTCCCAGATTATAAATTAAATTAGTAGTTTATATACTCCCATCAGTATTTAAGACAACCAGTTCAATTGTAGTATTAACTAAATTAAGGTTAAAATCATACATGAATTAGATTCCCCTCCCCCTCTTTTTTCATGTTTCCGAACTGCATTCGGTAACATGATAAAAAGAGGGGGATGGGAATCTAATTCATGAGTAGTCTACTGATGTGAATAGTGTAAGGTCAGGGAAAGTAGTCATGGAAGTCTGCTGCCCAAGAATAAGGACTTCCCATTACGTGCCATCACCCTAAACCCCACATGAAAATAAGTTTTAAAAAATTGGATATTGCAAATTCATGTACATTTCCCCGATATTCTAAAGACAAATGAGACATGTCTAATTCAAAAAAAGGGACAATTACCTCAGGTGCCGCAGGTTCCACAAATACTTGTAGTGAAGAAAAAAACAGCCAAGCGACAAAAAAATGCCTGTCCATTTTGGATGTGACAAATCCACAGAAGTGAAGTCTTTTATACGAAAGAGTTAATGAACAACTAACGTCTGAGGGACTTTGTGGACTGATGAAGCCTAATATTTACCCACTGAATCAGAACAATATTCTTGAAACAGAACATCCCCCATCTTGCCGATGTCACCAATCTTGTCAAGCAAGTGAATGGAAAATCTGTGTTCTACCCAATATTTACCCACTGAATCAGAACAATATTCTTGCAACAGAACATCCCCCATCCTGCCAATGTCACCAATCTTGTCAAGCAAGTGAATGGAAAATCTGTGTTCTACCCAATATGTTTGCAATACCAAAAATATATGAGTGGCTTCCCCCTTTCCTGTGGTTTTAAGAAAGTCCTGTACTATAAAAAATTGCAAAAGGTAAGTCACAGTATATAATAATGTTGTTGTTTTTTTTAAAAAAAAATAATTCCATAAAGAAAATTTGATAACACATGTACAGTATACAGTCAAAGCTCGGTTCTCAAACGGCTCGATTTTCGAATGTTTCAGCTCCCGAATGTCAAAAACCCAGAAGTAAATGCTCCGGTTTTTAAATGTTTTTGGGAACACGAACATCCAACGCGGCTTCCGCTTGAATGTAAGAAGCTCTTGCAACCAATTGGAAGCTGCGCCTTGCTTGTCTAATGTTTTGGAAGTCGAACGGTCTTCCGGAACGGATTGTGTTCGACAACCGAGGTTTGACTATACAGGAAATTTGATCCTTGGATCTTGGCAAGATGTCTTTCACTGTGCTGCTGTGTGAGCTAAGTCAGTCTCCTATCCCAGACAACAATAGCACTGGCTACCAGGAAATCAAATCCAAAACCTACCAAGTCATGAAGCAATGTGGTGAGTGTCTACTGCTATCCTTTCAGTGATATAATGTAACCTTGAGCTGAGAGCTGAGAGAATGGGTGCTTGACCTTTAAACAGCAGATTGCCTGGGCCAGCTAGGGCCATCATATTACAAGGGGACTGGTTTCCTCTTGTATAGGCCCCAGTTTTGTAGACGGTTGAGACTCCCAGGCACAATGAACCCCTCAGTTCTATAACAATATAAGGGTATTTGATTAACTACATAGTGGAACATACAGTTCAGAATATTGTACTCTGTAAAGCAATTCAGAACAATTATCCTAACATTACTGTTTGTTGAGCACTTGACCTTCCTGTGACTTTTTTATGATTTCCCTTGCCTCCTTGCAACCCAACCCCACCTCCCAAGCTATTTTGAAGGATCTCCTGACCCTCCAGCGCAGACCAGGGGAGTGGGGTGGGGGCTGCAGGAGAGACTGCGTATTGGAGGGTGTTCCACTCTCAGAAGGCTCAAACAGTCTTCCATCAGTAGAGGGACGCTAACTGTATATAATTCTCTGCTTTCAAATGCAAGGGGTGAAAAAAGAGCATGGGGCCACAAAGGGATGATGTTGTCATGTTATTGACTTGTCATGTTACTGAACTCAGCAATGTTACTGAACTTGTAATGTTACTGAACTCCGGAGTTAGGTAATTCTGGGTCTTACATAATCGGAAATTGAGTAAGTTACACAGACACATTTAAGAAAGTCCTGCATGCTGCTACAACCTCCCACGCTTGTCAAGGGTCACTACATTTTGAAATATGATGAAACAGAGGACAAACATCCCTTGTAGTCAGTAAAAGTCAACCCTTCCCCAAAAATCATTTTTTTATCAGTGCAGGTTCTATCAGTGACCATGTTCAGTGTCTTGGGCAAAGGATGGGATCGGTCCTAGAGGATGTTAGACTTGCCAGCCACTATGTGTACCCAGACATCTCCTGCAACTTTATTTAGCAGATATATTTCTATCCTACCTTTCAACATTTTTTGGAGTTGCTTAGAAAACAAGCAAAGTGTTAGCAGAAATGAAACAGTGAAAGTTAGGGTTCCTTAAAAGGATGGGATGCACACACCCCAAATAAAAATGGTTTTGACATGGCACCTAAATCTCATAGGAAGGATGCACCTGGTAAACTGCCCTGGAGTGGGCATTCCAAAAGGAAGCCACTAGTAACAAGCATTTAGTCACTGCCAGCAAGACAACAGAAGAAGAGACTTGCCCTATGACTTCAATTACCTGGTGGGTCTTTATGTAAGCAAGTGGTCCTTGTGATGCAATGTCTTTCAAGGATGAAACTAGCACTTTCAAGTGTGCCCAGAAATATGCTAGGGATTCTATTTTGAAGCTGGTGATGTTCTGAGAACAACATATGCCCTTACATTTTTCTATTACAGAATAAACTTGTACATGGTGTGGATGTCAGTTGTTCACTGTCCTGAAATGTTGGTTGTGAGTTGAGGCTCCGCTCCCTGCTTTGTGATGAAATAAGACACATGGGATTTGATTTAGATTGTATGTTACCAACCCAGTGGTTTCTCCTACTTTCTTCAGTTTAAGCTTGAATTTTGCTATAAGAAGCTGATGATCTGAGCCACAGTCAGCTCCAGGTCTTGTTTTTGCTGACTGTATAGAGCTTCTCCATCTTTGGCTGCAGAGAATATAATCAATCTGATTTTGATGCTGCCCATCTGGTGATGTCCATGTGTAGAGTCGTCTCTTGTGTTGTTGGAAAAGAGTTACAGATAGGTAGCCGTGTTGGTCTGCCATAGTCAAAATAAAAAAATTCCTTCTAGTAGCACCTTAAAGACCAACTAAGTTAGTTCTTGGTATGAGCTTTCGTGTGCATGCACACTTCTTCAGATACACTGAAACAGAAGTTGCCAGATCCTTCTATATAGTGAGAAGGTGGGGAGGGGTATTACTCAGAAGGGTGGTGGGAATGGGAGATTGGCAGATAGCTGAGATGAGCCTGTTGACGACTCTTATTGCAGTCGTTAAGAGTCGTCAACAGGCTCATCTCAGCTATCTGCCAATCTCCCATTCCCACCACCCTTCTGAGTAATACCCCTCCCCACCTTCTCACTATATAGAAGGATCTGGCAACTTCTGTTTCAGTGTATCTGAAGAAGTGTGCATGCACACGAAAGCTCATACCAAGAACTAACTTAGTTGGTCTTTAAGGTGCTACTGGAAGGAATTTTTTTATTTTGGAAAAGAGTGTTTGTGATGACCAGCTTGTTCTCTTGGCAGAACTCTATTAGCCTTGGCCCTGCTTCTTTTTGAACTCCAAGGCCAAACTTGCCAGTAGTTCCTTTTATCTCTTGACTCTCTACTTTATCATTCCAATTTCCCATATTATGAGAAGAACATCCTTCTTTGGTGTCATTTCTACAAGGTGTTGTAAGTCTTCATAGAATTGGTCAATTTCAGTTTCTTCAGCACCAGTGTTTGGTGCATAAACTTGGATTACTGTGATGTTAAAAGGTCTGCCTTGGATTCGTATCGAGATCATTCTATCATTTTTGAGATTGCATCCCAGTACAGCTTTCGCCACTCTTTTGTTGACTATGAGGGCCACTCCATTTCTTTTATGGGTTTCTTGCCCACAGTAGTAGATATGATGGTCATCTGAACCGAATTCACCTATTCCTGTCCATTTTAGTTCACTGATGCCCAGGGTGTCAATATTTATTCTTGCCATCTCATTTTTGACCACCTCCAACTTACCAAGGTTCATGGTTCTTACATTCCAGGTTCCTATGCAATATTTTTCTTTTACAGCATTGGACTTTCCTTTCATTTCCAGGCATATGAACTTATGAATACACAGTGGAAGTGAGGAACAGGTTTAAGGATTTAGATTTGGTGGACAAAGTGCCTGAAGAACTATGGATGGAGGCTCGTAACATTATACAGGAGGCAGCAACTAAAACCATCCCAATGAAAAGGAAATGCCAGAAAGCAAAGTGGCTGTCCAATGAGGCCTTACAAATAGTGGGGGAGAGAAGGCAAGCAAAATGCAAGGGAGATAGTGAAAGATACAGGAAATCGAGTGCAGATTTCCAAAAAAGAGCAAGGAGAGACAAGAAGGCCTTCTTAAACGAGCAATGCAAAGAAATAGAGGAAAACAATAGAAGGGGAAAAACCAGAGATCTGTTCAAGAAAATTGGAGATATGAAAGATTACCATAATAAAGGACAAAAGTGGTAAGGACCTAACAGAAGCAGAAGACATCAAGAAGAGGTGGCAAGTATACACAGAGGAATTATACCAGAAAGATATGGATGTCTCATAGAATCATAGAGTTGGAAGAGACCACAAGGGCCATCGAGTCCAACCCCCTGCCAAGCAGGAAACACCATCAGAGCACTCCTGACATATGGTTGTCAAGCTTCTGCTTAAAGACCTCCAAAGAAGGAGACTCCACCTCACTCCTTGGCAGCAAATTCCACTGTCGAACAGCTCTTACTGTCAGGAAGTTCTTCCTAATGTTTAGGTGGAATCTTCTTTCTTGTAGTTTGAATCCATTGCTCCGTGTCCGCTTCTCTGGAGCAGCAGAAAACAACCTTTCTCCCTCCTCTATGTGACATCCTTTTATATATTTGAACATGGCTATCATATCACCCCTTAACCTCCTCTTCTCCAGGCTAAACATGCCCAGTCTCGTACACCCCAGGTAGTGTGGTTGCTGACCTTGAGCCAGAAATCCTGGAGAGTGAAGTCAAATGGGCCTTAGAAATCATTGCTAATAACAAGGCCAGTGGAAGTGATGATATTCCAGCTGAACTATTTAAAATTTTAAAAGATGATGTTGTTAAGGTGCTACACCCAATATGCCAGCAAATTTGGAAAACTCAGCAGTGGCCAGAGGATTGGAGAAGATCAGTCTACATCCCAATCCCAAAGAAGGACAGTGCCAAAGAATCCTCCAACCATCCCACAATTGCACTCATTTCACACACTAGCAAGGTTATGCTTAAAATTCTACAATGAAGCTTAAGCAGTAAGTGGACTGAGAACTCCCAAAAGTGCAAGCTGGATTTCGAAGGGGCAGAGGAACCAGAGACCAAATTGCAAACATGCGCTGGATTATGGAGAAAGCTAGAGAGTTCCAGAAACACATCTTCTTCTCTTTCATTGACTACGGAAATGCATTTCACTGCGTTGACCACAGCAAACTATGGCAAGTTCTTAAAGAAATGGGAGTGCCTGATCACCTCATCTGTCTCCTGAGAAATCTCTATGTGGGACAAGAAGCTATGGATATGGAACAACTGATTGGTTCAAAATTGAGAAAGGAGTACGACAAGGCTGTATATTGTCTCCCTGCTTATTTAATTTATATACAGAATTCATCATGCGATAGGCTGGACTGGATGAATCCCAAGCCGGAATTAAGATTGCCAGAAGAAATATCAACAACCTCAGATATGCAGATGACACAACCTTGATGGCAGAAAGTGAGGAGGAATTAAAGAACCTTTTAATGAGGGTGAAAGAGGAGAGCGCAAAATATGGCCTGAAGCTCAACATCAAAAAAACAAAGATCATGGCCACTGGCCCCATCACTTCCTGGCAAATAGAAGGGGAAGAAATGGAGGCAGTGAGAGATTTTACTTTCTTGTGCTCCATGATCACTGCAGATGGTGACAGCAGTTATGAAATTAAAAGACGCCTGCTTCTTGGGAGAAAAGCAATGACAAACCTAGACAGCATCTTAAAAAGCAGAGACATCACCTTGCCAACAAAGGTCATAGTTAAAGCCATGGTTTTCCCAGTAGTGATGTATGGAAGTGAGAGCTGGATCATAAAGAAGGCTGATCGCCGAATAATTGATGCTTTTGAATTATGGTGCTGGAGGAGACTCTTGAGAGTCCCATGGACTGCAAGAAGATCAAACCTATCCATTCTTAAGGAAATCAGCCCTGAGTGCTCACTGGAAGGACAGATCGTGAAGCTGAGGCTCCAATACTTTGGCCACCTCATGAGAAGAGAAGACTCCCTGGAAAAGACCCTGATGTTGGGAAAGATGGAGGGCACAAGGAGAAGGGGACAACAGAGGACGAGATGGTTGGACAGTGTTCTCGAAGCGACTAACATGAGTCTGACCAAACTGCGGGAGGCAGTGGAAGACAGGAGTGCCTGGCATGTTCTGGTTCATGAGGTCACAAAGAGTTGGACACGACTAAGCGACTAAACAACAACAAGAACAAGACACATGGGATAAGTATTTTAGGTTAATGGGCTAAAAAAGGCCACAACTTTATTGGTTACAGAATGTGACTGGTATTGGCTTAGGCACTGGGTCTGAACAGACTATACTTGACTCCTGTCCACCCTGCAGGGAGTCGCACAAGGGTTAAAAACCTGTAGGGGGAGCTTGTTGATGCAAATCAAGTGGAAGCTTTCCCCTAGAGTCACCAGAGGGTTGTTCCATGGCCCTAGCCACTACCTGGGCATCGGACAGGAACCACGACCACCAGATTCCTTTAACGGAATACCCTTCAAGGGATGGGTAGGTGATGGCCACAACCTCCCCTCCTGCTGTTCTTGAGTATTTTTGCTAGGAGATGTCCTTGACCTGTGTACCATGCCTCTTGCTTGCCTAGATGGAAAGATGTGGTTGGAACGTTGCCTTTGAGGGAATGTGGCCCGTGGCCTGCAAAAGGTTCTCCACCCCTGCTATACACATTTACCTGGGAGTATGTCACATGAGCTCAACAGGGCTTACTTCTGAGTAGACATGTATACAATTGGACTGTGACTGATGCAATCATGATGCGGTTGGTCACATGCTGCCTAGTGCTTCGTTTACTTCCTTGTTAGTCTGCTGGGTGAATGTTCTACAGATGGTGAGCAGATCTTCATTTAATGTGGACATTTGGACACACTTGTTAATTTGAGTGCTATTGTTGTCTGGGATAGGAGACTGACTTAGCCCACACAGGATCCAGGATCCAAGGATCAAATTTCCTGTACAGTCAAACCTCGGTTGTCGAACGTAATCCGTTCTGGAAGACCATTCGACTTCCAAAATGTTTGACAACCAAGGCGCAGCTTCCGATTGGTTACAAGTGATTCTTGCACTCAAGCGGAAGCCGCGTTGGATGTTGGATGTTTTTTGTTCCCAAAAAATGGAAAACCGGAGCATTTACTTCTGGGTTTTTGACGTTCGGGAGCTGAAACATTCAAAAATGGAGCCATTTGAGAACCGAGCTTTGACTGTATACTGTACATGTGTTATCAAATTTTCTTTATGGAATTATTATTTTTTTAAAAAAACATTATTATATACTGTGACTTACCTTTTGCAATTTTTTATAGTACAGGACTTTCTTAAAACCACAGGAAAGGGGGAAGCCACTCATATATTTTTGGTATTGCAAACATATTGGGTAGAACACAGATTTCCCATTCACTTGCTTGACAAGATTGGTGACATTGGCAGGATGGGGGATGTTCTGTTGCAAGAATATTGTTCTGATTCAGTGGGTAAATATTGGGTAGAACACAGATTTTCCATTCACTTGCTTGACAAGATTGGTGACATCGGCAAGATGGGGGATGTTCTGTTTCAAGAATATTGTTCTGATTCAGTGGGTAAATATTAGGCTTCATCAGTCCACAAAGTCCCTCAGACGTTAGTTGTTCATTAACTCTTTCGTATAAAAGACTTCACTTCTGTGGATTTGTCACATCCAAAATGGACAGGCATTTTTTTGTCGCTTGGCTGTTTTTTTCTTCACTACAAGTATTTGTGGAACCTGCGGCACCTGAGGTAATTGTCCCTTTTTTTGAATTAGACATGTCTCATTTGTCTTTAGAATATCGGGGAAATGTACATGAATTTGCAATATCCAATTTTTTAAAACTTATTTTCATGTGGGGTTTAGGGTGATGGCACGTAATGGGAAGTCCTTATTCTTGGGCAGCAGATTTCCATGACTACTTTCCCTGACCTTACAC
The DNA here is from genome assembly GCF_964188305.1 of Podarcis bocagei. Lineage (NCBI taxonomy): Eukaryota > Metazoa > Chordata > Lepidosauria > Squamata > Lacertidae > Podarcis > Podarcis bocagei. The sequence goes on along the minus strand of NC_138126.1, from coordinate 56,230,958 downwards.
TATTCACATCAGTAGACTACTCATGAATTAGATTCCCATCCCCCTCTTTTTATCATGTTACCGAATGCAGTTCGGAAACATGAAAAAAGAGGGGGAGGGGAATCTAATTCATGTATGATTTTAACCTTAATTTAGTTAATACTACAATTGAACTGGTTGTCTTAAATACTGATGGGAGTATATAAACTACTAATTTAATTTATAATCTGGGAGGATGCATAACTCTGTGATAAGAGTATCTGCTTTGCATGCCAAGGGTTCCAGGTTTTCTAGAGCCTGCCAGTCAGTGTAGGACAACAGTGAGCTAGGTGGACTTATGATCTGACCAGTGGCGAAGTGGAGGGGGCAAATTTTTAGGGCAGGAGCATGAACATCATCTGCCAGAGTGGAAGCCTAATGAATGCACTCTCTCCTTGTCCTGACAACTAAATGAGCTGATGAAATCTTGCTTTATAATAATACATTTGGTGTGGAAGACGTTTGTCTGAATTCAGAGAATCTTTTCCTCTTCTTCTCCAGAATGCCATCGAAATCTACAGCCTGCATGTGGACTGCAAAGTTACCTCACGATATGCCCACACAGTAATCACCAGCAGAGTTGTCAACAGAGCGAATGAATCCAAGGAGGCTCTTTTTGAAGTGGAGTTACCCAAGTCAGCGTTCATCACAAACTTTAGCATGTAAGGCTTTGTAAGCTCAAGTCTGGGGCCTCTTAAAAGATAGAGGACTTACTCCAGCCCAGCTATTCTGTGAATGGAAGGGCTTCTTCCAGCTGAGGAAGTGAGTTGCAACCAGTAAGCTGTTCCAGTGCCATCAACCGAACGTCCCAATGAGTTGGGGGAGGAGGCAATTTTCACCTTTTAATTTATAAAAGCAGAATCTTACTGAAACTGAATTCACCTTCCCCCAACATCACCTCCCACATGGTTCTGAAGGGTCCCCCCAACTCCAGAGCAGTTCTCTGGGAGGAATAGGTGGGCTACAGAAGAGGACAGGGGCATAAGAGGACATTACCTTTTTCTAATGACTTTAACTGTTCAAAACACTGTTTTTTAAGGACAATAGATGGAAAAACATATCCCGGAATAATCAAGGAGAAGAAATCTGCACAAGATCAGTATGACGCTGCGGTTTCACAAGGACAGAGTGCTGGACTGGTCAAGTAAGCAACTCCCCCCGCTGCTGCCATTGCAGTCATGGGTAAAGCCATAGAGAGGATAGAAGTGTATAGGAATATTTGGAAAGTGGTTTACACCAAGTACTTTACTAGACATTGCCACTGCTTCTTAGCACCACTGACATCATTCCCCAAAGCTGAAGCAGGTCAAGAAAATGCACACTAGACCAAATGGGTTGATCAAATAATCACACAACAATACCAAAGGGAAAGGCGAAAAGAAATAGTCACCAAACCTGATGTTGTGAGCAAAAATTGTCCCTAAATGCAGGCCAACTGTGATCATTAAGCAAAACATTAAGGACAAGATGGGTTGGAGCCAAAGTTCTGTTGATTTACTAGGTCTCTTCTGCCTCTGTCTCTCTTGCCTTGCACCTGCTCAGAAGCCTCTCCTAAATGTCAGGTGCCCTCAGTGTAAGCTGTGGCTTGGGACAGCAGCAATGGAAATGAAGTGAAGGGACCTTGCGAGCACAGGGCTCCATTTCCCACTACAGTTTACTGTGTAGCCGCTGTACTGTTTACAACTGTCTCCTCACATCCCAGAAAGGGCTTTCAGGGGCTGCAGAGCAAAGGAGGTGAAAGATTCCATCATGCAAGTGGCAATTTGCTCACACAGTTGCAGATCCAACCCAATATTCTAAGAACCTAAGTCTCAATTCACTCTATCTCCATTTTACAGTCCTAGCAGTATGCCCAAATTATAACATTCTAAAGAGTGTAGATTTGACTAGATTATAATCAATCTTAAAGAGCTATTGGTGGCTTTCATAAAGTAAACCCGCTAAGGGTTATAGACACCATATCAAACACTGGTATTGCATAGTGATGTCACTGAAGTTCAAGTATTTCAAATATGAACTTTACAAATGATAATGTTCAGCTGCATCATGAATTGACTGTTGTTTCCCTGAGAAGTTTCCCCCCAGCAAGGATTCTTGGAGACTGTCACTTCTGAGTGGCTCTTAGCATTCAGAAAAGACACCAGATGTTCTAGAAATGTCATGTCCCAAGTTTTTGGAAGTTCAGCAGCGTCCTATCCACAAGAAGACCAGGGACAGGTAGCTTGCAGAGCTCTTAACATCCCTATTTAGGTGCTCTAGAACAGTCAAATTTCCATGAAACCGTGGTGCTTTGGCTGCTGCTATTTCAGCACTCCATGGATGAATGAAGGACACCATTGATGCCATTTTCCTCTACAAGACAAACCACACCTGTCAGAATTCCCTCTTACACACAACTATTAAAAGTATAAGAGGCCTGCCTTCAACATCTCCACTCCCATATCAGTACAAGTATACTACACTACTTCGAAATCCAGTATCACATGAGTTGACTTCTACTCATGTAGTGGGACATCTCATTCTTCTTCTCTACCTTGCAGGCCCCTTTTCCTTCCAAATCTGTTCTTGAGTGTCCCCATATCCCCTGGAAAAGATTTGTGGGACACAAACAGCATCTGCAGGGGAAGGAGATAAAGGAAACATCTCGTGGCACACGGAAGTCCGTTCTGCTAGTGGATGGGCACAACTTAATATCACTCAAGAGTTCATTTCCCAGACACACTTGAGGATGAGCTGCCAAATTCTTGCATAAAGCCTAAATTCCTCATTTCCCTTCAGATCAACTGGAAGAAAACTAGAACAGTTTCATGTTTCAGTCAATGTTGCAGCAGCTGCCAAAGTTAACTTTGAACTCACATACGAGGAACTTCTAAAGCGAAAGCTGGGAAAGTACGAACTGCTGATCAAGGTCAAGCCCAAACAACTTGTTAAACACTTTCAGGTAAATTCTTGGAAGAGGCTCTTTCTATAAATGGCACCAATTGCTGGCCCCATGTTGTAGCTGAAGGTTATGACTCTGAAGCATCTTTTTATTTTCTTCAGGTTGACACCCACATATTTGAACCACAAGGTATAAGTGCATTGGAAACTGAGAGCACTTTCATCACCAATGAACTGAACAATGCTCTAACAAAGGTGCAGAATGAGACAAAGGTATGCATCATAGGGACTACAAGACTTAGCATGCTTTAAAAAAAAAGAAAAATCACCGGCCCTCCTATTCCAGCTTGACTGATTGTTGGCTTTTGTGGCTCTTATTTAGGCCCACATTTCATTTAAACCAACCATAGATCAACAAAGGAAAACCCCTGGAGTGGATGACACACTGCTCGATGGAGATTTTCTCATACGTTATGATGTTAAAAGGAGTGAGACTGCAGGTGATATACAGGTAAAAAATTACTGAGAATTCAGAGTAATAGGCATCACTTAGCTAAATTCAAGGGGGGCATAGGAAAAGGCCTATTTACAAATTGTATAATCTTAGTTTCAGGCAGCAACCCCTAAACTTTTGTTTGAAAGAGAACCAGAACTGAATTGTAGCATAATCTTCTTCCTGAGATTTAGATATTCCAGTCAGTTTTCCAGGTTCTTTAGTAAGAAAGAGAACAGCAACTTCCTTTAGATGAACAGTTGTTGGCTTCTCATTTTCCTAGTCTTCATGTAGTCTAAGGACATCCCTACAGTAATTTCACCACAGAAAACTAACTGCAAAGGCAAAGGGTCTCTAATCTCAGTTTAAAAGACAAATATTGTATCTCTAGGAACACAAACCCTGTTGACATACCAGTAAAGTGGATGTGTTTATCTAAAAGGCTGGTTTAAGCTGCAATCCTATGCTCACTTACCTGGGAGAAAGTCCTGTTGAACTCAATGGGCCTTACTTTTCAGTAGACCTATGTAGGTTTCAGTAGACCTATGCTTTGTCTTCAGTTCATCTGCTCAAAAATTTCTAGAAGTCAAGATCCAAGTTTGGGGCAAGGGAGAACTCCAGCAGAGATTTACCATGGCAAAACATGCAGCAAAGCAAAGTGTAAAAATATAGGATGTAAATCCTTAAAATGTGCCCTTTTCAGCGAACTCCGAAATGTCTCCCTTTAAAATGTCCTTCCAAATTTTTACACTTCCCCTGGCATAGGAAAAGACCACATCTGGTAAATTATAAAAATGGTTTACAGTGGTACCTCGGGTTACAGGTGCTTCAGGTTACATACGCTTCAGGTTACAGATGCTTCAAGTTACAGACTCCGCGAACCCAGAAATAGTACCTCGGGTTAAGAACTTTGCTTCAGAATGAGAACAGAAATCGTGCGGCGGCGGCACGGCGGCAACAGGAGGCCCCATTAGCTAAAGTGGTACCTCAGGTTATGAACAGTTTCAGGTTAAGAACGAACCTCCAGAACGAATTAAGTTCTTAACCCAAGGTACCACTGTACTTACAAACTCTCCTTGGGTCATATAATGTGCCTACTATAAAGCATTCAGAAAAGTTGCAGGGCAGCAAAATGTAGCTTGATTACAAAATGCTAAAAGCTCCTTAACCAGGCATAGGCATACTTGGCCCTCCAAATGTTTTGGGACTACATTTCCCATCATCCCTGACCACTGGTCCTGTTAGCTGGGGATCATGGGAGTTGTAGGCCAAAAACATCTGGAGGGCCGAGTTTGCCTATGCCTGTCCTAAACTATTGGTATAGGAAAACGTTTGTTTCAGACTCCATACTTGTCTCAAACAAAAGAGGCTGCAGCTCAAAGCTCCTCAAACACCCATGTTCACATGTAGACTGAAGGAACGAAAGCTTGGTTACCTATTTCCTTCCAGGGTGAGGGGAAGTTACAAAGGCTAAACCTGCTGGGACAGGTTACTCTATGACCTTAACCCCTTCATGCATTACTGTATTTTTCGCCCCATAGGGTGCACCTAGGTTTTGGGGGGGGGAAATAAAGGGGGAAAAATTATTTTCCCCCAGGTGCAGGGCTGGGGCAGGGGAAGCCCGAGCTTCCCCCAACTCCAGCCCCCAGAACAGGCTGCTATCCGCAAGCGTGGGAGAGCTGCGCAACTTTGCGCAGTCGCGAAGTCGCGCAGCTCTCCCACGGCTAGTGGAGAGCTGCGTGAAGCCTGGTGTGTGCTGAGCTCAGGGCACCCCAAGCTTCTGGGTGCCGGCAAGCTCTCCGCTAGCTGTGGGAGAGCTGCGCGACTTTGCGCAGCTCTCCCAAGGATAGCTTCCTGAAGCCTGGGGAGCGAGAGGGGTCGGTGTGCACCGACCCCCCTCCCTCTCCAGACTTCAGCGAAAGCCTGCATTCGCCCCATAGGACGCACACACATTTCCCCTTCACTTTTGGAGGGGGGAAAGTGTGTCCTATAGGGCGAAAAATACGGTAATTAGATTCAATCATGCTGGTTATATGAGGCTGGATTAGCCTACATTTAAAGGGTTGGTTGTATTGCTCATACAGTGGGTTTTTGTGCGCATGCTATAGTTGAATTGACATGTGGTCATAAGAAAGCAAGAGCATAAGAAAAACCTGGTGGAGCATGCCAATGGCCCATGTAGCCTAGCTTTCTGTTCTCACAGTGGCTGAACAGTTGCCTGCGGGAAACCAGGAAGCAGGATTCGAGCAGAACACACTTCCCTCCTGTGGTTTCTGGCATTCAGAAGCTGTGGAGGCTGAAAATAGCCATTGTGGCCATCAATAGCCTTATCCTCTATGAATTTGTCTATGAATTTAAATCCTCTTTTAAAAGCATCTAAGGTGGTGGCCATCACGGCTACCGGTGTGAGCAAGTTCCATAGTGTGAGTTATTTTATACACTGCTGTGTTGTGATATGAATGTGTAATACCTTAATAACACTTATTTTGTTTTCAGATTGTTAATGGATATTTTGTGCATTATTTTGCACCCAGTCAAATGCCAGCATTTCCCAAAAATGTGGTCTTTGTCATAGACACGAGTGGATCTATGGAGGGGAAGAAAATACGGCAGGTAATGTTTTTCCAATTAGAAAATGTTCTAGTGTTTCTGCCATGCTATGCCAACGGTATGTTAATTACCAGTGACAATAGCAGTATCTCTTTGACAGTCACAATGAATCCTTATGGAGTCTGCTATCCCACAGCAGGACCAAACTGCTCCTCTCTTTGAGATTTGAGAGCTGAGGCACATAAGAACAAGTGTTTTAGCTCCTTAGAGCCTTGCTCATTTACAGTAGTTTGGACTTAGTCCCTGTCCTATTTTTCAAGCCCACTGCCTCCTTGGCTGTTTATGCAAGATAGCCTTTAAAGTAAGGAAAGCAGTATTGTAGGACTGCCAATTCCCAGGGTCCACACATTCCGTTGTTCTCTCACTGGTACAATAGGTTTTGCTGGCTTTTGTAGCACCTCAAGCAACTCCCAGGAAAAGCTAGGCCACATTCTGGAAATCAGTTGGGTCTGCGTGTGCATAAAGCACTGGAGATGCATCACCCCTATTGCTACAACCCTAGAATTGCCTTTCTGGGAGGAATCTCAAGGGGCAAGAGAGGTACAGCAGTGCATGAGGTGTAACGACACATTGCCACACCTTCTCTTGACTGAATTTACTTTAGAAGACCAGCAGCAGAGCATGTAAATTCTACTACAGTCTGAAACCAGCCACACAGTACCACCTCATCAAGTAAATTTCCCAGATAAATTGCTTTCTGACATGTCAGTTTACTTAAGAGAAGGCTACAAGCATGCTGTTTAAAGAGGACATGGTCCCTTGTCTTGTCTTTTTTTTCTAGACCTTAGCAAATGATATTAAAGAGGGATGTTAATGGCCTAGAATGAAATTTAAAATGGGAACCAAATCAGTTACAACACAGACCAAAGCAGTTGTTCTGGGACACACCTTGCCCACAGCAACTTCTACATGCAAGGTCCTTCAACCAGCTTCATGGGCTAAATTTTTTCCTGCACAAAACCACTTCCATATTGGGGGGGGGGGGAGAAAAATACATAGTTGTTTGGCTGCAGTTCTGTGTCCACTTACTGGGGAATAGGTTCCATTAAATACAGGGGGACTTCTATATGCCAAGGCATGCCAAGACATGCCAAGGATTAGGCTGCTAGACCCATACTCTGCAGAAATATTTATTTAAATATAAGTCTAATGTTAAGTTTCTGATTCTGTGACTGGAAATTACATTGCTTTATTACTTTTTATAGACAAAAGAGGCAATGAAAAAGATTTTGGAAGACCTTAATCCTGAAGATTACTTTAGCTTAGTTCTCTTTAGTGGAACTGTGAGGTTATGGACTTCATCTTTGTTGCAAGCTACAGAGGACAACGTGGAACGGGCTAAACGACATGTTGAGACCATTTCTGCTGGAGGAAGTAAGTTTGTCAACTGAACAGACTTGTCAAGTTTTTCAGCAGAGTTTTAATCAGAAATGCTCACTGCAGTATATTTTTAAAGTCCATACCTAATTCTCAGGTGTTCGGTTTTCCATTCAACAGCTTCTTATTTTTTATGCTCAGATATATGGCCATATTCCTCCTCTATAATTGTTCAGTGTATTAACTCCCATTTGCATACTGTATGTCTAAACTTGCTGGTCTCTTGATTTTTCTTTGTGGACTTAGTGCTATTTTATTTTCTTTAAGCCATAGATTTCTACTAGTCTAGGTCTTTTTGCTTTCTTTCCCCATATCCCCAGGGCAACATCTTGCCTTCGATGCAGGAGCAAATGCCCACCAAGGTGTAAAGTCAAGATATTTTGGCACAAGAAATAGACTATCCCACAAGGGCCTCTCCTCCCACCCCAGCAATTAAACATTGCATAGCATTATCCACCCTAGCGCCTAGTTTCTAGAGCATTTTTCTAAGGCCTGGGTTAAAACTCCGCCAGACCTTGGCAGACTGGAACACACATAAAACATGGGCTGGGTGAAAATAAAGCCTATATATATATAAAACAATATAACAGCAACATTAAGATTGAATGAAATTAATTTGCCTGTTTCTCCTAATTCAGTTGTGAAACTATTGACTGTACCCAGTGATTTCAGTAACTTTGCATTTATTTCTTTTGTGTTTGTCTTCTTTGTATGTTCAAAACTCATGGACTGGATTTCACAATATTGCAAATAAGAAATGAAATAACCAGTAACTGGCTGCCTTTTCAAGACTGTCTAACTGTTGGGATGGCCCTGGCTGTCTCTCTCCCTCCATACCTTTGAAGCCTCCTCGCTAGATCTCTGAAGAACAATATAAATCTCTGCTCAAATCCACTGACCTGTTTTCTTTCCCATTACAGCAACAGATATTAATGGTGCTCTTCAGAAGGCAATACACTCACTGGACAAAGACACCACAGCTGAGCTATTACCAGACCAAAGCATTTCCATGATAATTCTGCTGACAGATGGTCAACCTACTACTGGTGAGTTAGAAACAGCAAAGCCACACATTCTGCTATTATTTTCATTTATTTATTTTTATTTTTAATGCATAGTTATCAACAATTACTTTAATTAGACATTTTCTGTGTGTGTGTGTGACCCCCTTTTCAAGCTCCTACTTCCCTTTCTCTTTAACAATTTGCCATTTCAAACCTTCCACTAAAGATTCTCCCAGTATCTTTGGATTTGGTTTTTACGAGCCTCTTAAACATCCAACATATCCATACAACTGACAAAGAGATAATCAAATAAACAAAAAAGGCTAAACAGAGGGAGGAGGATGCTAAACAGAGAGGAGCTGAAGAATCACACACAGACTGATCCTCAGCAGAACTTTCTTCAAGCAGTTACAGCCTAAGTGGAAACACAGAATATCCTCCAGACATCGGCTTGCCGTATAAGTCTACAAATTTTCCTCATGTTTTATAACTCTCTTTCATAACTTTATTTACTTCGGACTCACTAGATTGTTTGAAGTTCTACTCATGAGTGTGAGATGGGGGGAATAATAGCCTTTATCTGGCTACAATATAGTACTCCTGCCGTTTCTCAATAAGAAACAGGAAATCCTAAATACAAAACATTTTTCTTGGTACAGAAGAAATATGTATTATAGTTGAACACAAATATCCAATATTTGCTTCTAAGTTTTTTCTTTAATTGAAAAGTCAGTGGGTGTTTGTAAACTCATTAATATTTTTTATACTCCCAACATCTGCTTGTTTCTTTCAAAATGCAGCATATTTAATTATTTTATCAGTGGCTGGGGTGTGTTCACATTTTATACCCATATATGACAGGTGAAACAAGAATTGATAGGATTCAAAGAAACATACGGGAAGCTAATAAGGGGAAGTACTTCATCTACTGCCTTGGCTTTGGATTTGACGTCAGCTACACATTTTTGGAGAAGATGGCTTTAGAAAATGGGGGAGTGGCTCGCCGAATATACGTGGACTCAGATGCAGCCTTGCAGCTCCAGGTAGGGGAGAAACAACAATCAAAACATATACATATATTTTAAATGAAGAGTCTCAAAACTGTCTTCAGGTAGGCCAAAATATTTCTCTATGGAAAGGAATTCAGTGTTGTACTATAAGTTAAAAGGTAGGTAAAGGACCCCTAGATAGTTAAGTCCAATCAGAGGCGACTATGGGGAACAGCGCTCATCTCACTTTCAGGCCAAGGGAGCTGGCGTTTGTCCACAGACAGCTTTCCAGGTCATGTGGCCAGCATGACTAAACCGCTTCTGGCACAACAGAGCACCCTGACGGAAACCAGAGCGCACGAAAACACTGTTTACCTTCCCACTGCAGTGATACCTATTTATCTACTTGCACTGGCGTGCTTTTGAACTGCTAGGTTGGCAGGAGCTGGGACAGAGCAACGGGAGCTCACCCTGTTGCAGGGATTCATACTGCCAACCTTCTAATTGGCAAGCCCAAGAGGCTCAGTGGTTTAGACCATGGCGCCACTGCGTCCCTTGTTGTGCTATGGAAAACGTTCCGTCAACACGGAGCCTTCCCTTCTCTGCTTCCTATGCATGCTGTTCTGGGGGTTCTCCTGACCACCCCAGAGCCAATTTTGGAGGGTGTGGGGGCACATGGAGGACGGAGAGTGGGGGAGAGTCTCATTGCATTAACAGAAGCATTTGTGCAGGCTTCTGCCAATGGGATTTCTTCCTACGGTTACATTTTCTGTTTGTCTCATTCAAGGGCTTTTATCAAGAGGTAGCTACGCCTATCCTGAAAGAGATTGAAATGAAGTACCCAGACAATGCCGTACTGGAAATAACTCAGAATAATTTCAAGTTGCTCTTTGATGGCTCTGAAATTGTTGTAGCTGGAAAGCTCGGCAATGACGTTGACGATCTTCCTGTGGAAATTAAGGCTAAAGGAGTAAGTACTGAGGGGGGGGGGTGGCTTCTTTTGTATGAACAACTTTGGGCTGCATACAATGTTGGGTCCCCAACATTCTGTGGTATATCCTGCTTTGAAACTAAAAACTCTGCGCCAGGTATGTCCCCTCAAAGAAGCTCATCAACAATTTTGGCTACCCTAAAAAAAAGCTCAACAACTTTGACCTGAACCTGAGTCTCTTAGGAGTTGGCTACCCCTGCTCTATTCTTTTCCTTTTATGTTTTTTTAAAGTATTTGAAATTCTTTAAAGGGAAAAAATCCTTCATCCAAATATCCCAGGGAAGCTCACAATAGAAAAATACGAAATGAGAATACAAAATACATAATAAAACAGATATAAAAACAAACCATTGAGGCTCCCTCCCACAAACACATTTAAGAAGCCATAGAAGGTTAATCAGCCGAATGCCTGTTGAAAAGAAACATTTTTGCCTGGCGCCTAAAGTTATGCAACCAGGGGCGTAGCAGGGAGGGGGCTGATGGGGCAATCACTCCAGGCACATTGGGGGGCGGGCTGCTCCAGCCCCCTTCCCTGATCCAGCCCTGAACTGCTTTGCAAGACCCCTCAGGGAGGGCAGCATGAGAGGGACACTGCAGTCATGCACCCTTGAATCCCAGCCTCTCCACAAAAACATGAGCTCACAAATGTCTTGCTTCTATTGTTTTATTCATCATTTGTTCATTTTATGAATGCAATAGATGCCTACTCTTCTCTCTCCCCTCCAATTTTAAAAGTTTGCTTAAATAGGTTTTCCCCTCTAAAATCAGTTTGTGTAGAAAACAGTATGTGTTGTTTATAGTGTGGTACCTCGGGTTAAGTACCTAATTCGTTCCAGAGGTCCATTCTTAACCTGAAACTGTTCTTAACCTGAAGCACCACTTTAGCTAATGGGGCCTCCTGCTGCTGCTGCGCCGCCGGAGCACGATTTCTGTTCTCATCCTGAAGCAAAGTTCTTAACCCAAGGTACTATTTCTGGGTCAGCAGAGTCTGTAACCCGAAGCATATGTAACCTGAAGTGTATGTAACCCGAGGTACCACTGTATTCAGAGTGAGTGTTGCTTTGAATAACTCGCACTCCCCGCTTGCTTTCCAGCATGCCAGTGAAATTACTCTTAAAGAAGAGGCAAATATAAGAGAAAAGGAGCAAGTATTTCAGCATCAGAAATACATCTTTGGAAATTTCATTGAGAGATTATGGGCCTATTTGACAATTCAGCAGCTGCTAGAAAAATCGTAAGCTAATAATAGTGTTGCAATCTTTGAAGCATGTGAGATTCCAGGGGTTCTATGTGCCTATCTAGGGTTCATGTTCCCCTTGGAATGAGGCTGTGGTGTCTTTATGATACAGTCATACCTTGGTTGTCAAATGGAATCAGTTCCAGAAATCTGTTCGACTTCTGAAAACGTTCAACAACCAAAGTACAGCTTCCAGTTGGCTGCAGGAACATCCTGAATTCAATCGAATGCCACGTCAGATGTTCAGGTTCCAAAGAACGTCGCAAACCAGAACACTCACTTCTGGGCTTGCAGCGTTTGGGAGCCAAAACATTCGGCTACAGAAGCGTTCAGGATCCAAGGAATGACTGTATATGGTTTATTTACACATACATACAAACACAGCCTCTGATGGAGGGGTTCACAGCATTAACTCCTCAAGAGGATTATTCTTCTCCTATAGCCACAACCTTGGATCCCAACAGAAATCAGGCATGGCTCTCTCTCTCTCTGGCTACCCGGCCCACAGCTTTGCTTCCAGATTCTAGCTCCCATAACCCCCAACCCTGGCCTTTATCTTTCTAACTACCAGCAAGTGGGGGGGGGGCACCCATTTGCTATCTGGCACGTATCCACTTCTTTTGTTACCTTAACAGTCCATGACCTCACCAGGAAGCTAGCCTGGCTATTCCAGGAATTTGAATCCTTGATTCATTTTTAACACTTGCTGGATCCAGGGATTAGAAGGGTCTTGGCATACAGCCTACTCCCTCGCAACTCATAACACAATGTAAAGTGAGTAATAGTTGCTTAGTGACTTGAGAAACACTTTCTTCTGCAAGGCTCATGCTGATAATTCCTTGGCTTTCATTATTGTAGTCACAGCCACACCATATATTAAGAATTGATATTTTATTGAAATTTTTTCAACCACAAAGCAATAAAGTGGTGTGAAAAGGGAAAAAAGAGCAAAGAACATACAACTGTGTAAAGGAGGGAAAAATTATACGAATATTTACAAAAATACTCTAACCCATACATTCTTTTATATATTTGATATTGTTATCGTAATACTAATGTAAATATATATTTAAAGCACATAAGTTCTTCCACAGAATCCCAGGAATATAGTTTGTTATAACTTCTGGGAATTGTGAGGAAAATTACATTCACAGAATTCTTTGGGAGAAGCCATGACTGTATAAATGTGGGTGTTGTTCTGTGTGTGCTGTTATCTAGTTGGATACAAGCCAGCATTCCTAACATAAAACCCAATGCGTATACGTAAGTTAACCTGCAAAACCTGTGAAGAAAAGTTAACCTGCAAAATAAGACATTAACTGAGGGTGGGTAGGGTGGGAGAAGCTCTGGAGCCAAGTGAGGATTCCTAGGTAAGATCCTCCCTCTATTGTGTGGGCAGGTAATCCCTCCCCTACCTGGCCTGGTCTCCTTGGCAACGCTTCCCCCAGGTGGGATTGGACAACTGACTGAGGTAGGCGGAGACCTCCAGGTATCCCACCTGAGGGAAGGCAAAGCCAAGCCTATGCTGTTGGGGCCGCTCCAGATCTAGGGGCTGCACGCGTCCATGCAAAGGCCGCCCCCCGTTTTAAGCGGGGAGCGGTCATTCCTAACATAAAACCCAACGCATATACGTAAGTCTCTGTATTTTGTTTCACTGGATCATGTGTAGAAAGCAGACAGTGCAGATTTTGCCTCTGTATCCTAGTGCTTCAGCTGATGGAGAACAGCGGGAAAACCTGGAAGCTCAAGTTTTGAACATCTCCTTGAAGTTTGGATTTGTTACACCCCTCACTTCCATGGTGGTCACCAAACCTGATGCTCAAGAGGTGGCAAACAAGCCTACAGAGGCAGGTAACTCAGAACAAATTGCTCCCATGTCAAACTGAAGTGATTAAAACAGTTTGCACATGCATTTATCTTTTGAATCTTGAGTTCAGTGCTAGAAGAATGAGTTGAGAGCTCCTGTTGCTCAGTCCCTGCTCCTGCGAACCTAGTAGATCAAAAAGCACGTCAAAGTGCAAGTAGAAAGATAGGTACCGCTCCGGTGGGAAGGTGAAGGGCTTTTCTGTGCGCTGCTCTGGTTCGCCAGAAGCGGCTTAGTCATTCTGGCCACATGACCCGGATGCTGTACACCAGCTCCTTCGGCCAATAAAGCGAGATGAGCGCGGCAACCCCAAAGTTGGACACAACTGGACCTAATGGTCAGGGGTCCCTTTACCTTTATTACTTCCCTTGGTCTGACAATAGAAAATAGTGTGAAATGCTTAGAATGATATAATAGGCAGACTCTTTGGCATTATTCCTGATCTGGTTTGTGGTTTTCAGCAATAGAATTTGGTGAGTGATTGTCTGTTAAGTCATACTGAGACCCATTAAAATCCAATAACTTCAGTAATAAGTAACTTAAGTCTATTGATTTTTATGGATCTACAATGAGTATGAAGAACGTTGGTGACATATCTTTTCTGGTTTCCACTGAGCAATTTAGGTACGCCAAAACTGTGAAATCGTACTATTGTTGTGAAATAGTTTTCTCAAAAAGGTCAATCGAGAAAGGTGACAGATTAGCACACATTACTTCCCAATAGCACCAAAAGGCTATGGCATAATTCGAGGGGGCAAACACAGGAGAAATAAAAATTGAGATGGAGCTTACAGTCCATTGAAGCTGTCTTTGTTTCTTTGACCAGATAATGAGAATTTAAACACTGCTGCAGATCGAATGTTTGGTATGTAATCTAATTCAACAATTAAATACCAGTAACTTATTCCTAAGAATTTCTATACTGTGAGAAAATTGATCTAACCATGAGACTCTCTCATAGGCATGATGAAAGCTTCTAGAATCGTAGGAGGTAGCGATCCTCTTGACAACTCCGGGAGTTACGGTATGAAATCTTCATGAATTTACTGCTACAGCTCCACAGTCTGTTTTCTGGAGTGTTGAGAATTGAGGCACTTATCTCTCTCCTGTACAGAAGTTGCAGAGTCACTAAAAATCCGCCAACAGCAATGTTGAAATCATATGGGGTTAGAGTGGCTCTGTTTCTCTCTGGAGATGCGGAGCAGGAAGGAGGGTTTCTCTTTGTGTGCCATTGGACACAGCCATGTGAAGTTGGAAGCACAATGTGTGCAGGTGGAAAAAGGAGGGGAGGGAAGTAGAAGGATTATATTTATGTCAGGGACACAAATTGTATTAGGGTAGAATGTGCTTTACTTCCATACTTACGCATCTTGAAACACTTCCTTCTTTTTCAGTAAGAACATCTTGGTCAGCACCAATAGATACCGGTTTCAATTTCCATCCACAATTTCTAACCGATTTTCAAGATACCGGTAATGCTCCATCACATTCTTGTATGGTTTAGGCTTATCTTGCACTCTGTGTTCCTTCTTCTGCAGCCATTGTAAAACAGTTGGTCCCTGGGAGCCATTGGTGGCATATTATAATGGACGTAAAAATCACAGCTTTCTGTTTCCACAGATGGTTGGGCCCGCCTCCTACTTGCATGTATGAGCCTCTCTGTGCCAGTGCTATGGGTTTGGCCCCAAGTATGCAGACAGGACAACATTAGTGTTCTTGTAATTTGGTGATTGCAAAGAATTGGACCTTTCCTCTCAAATCAATGGAGTAAACACTCTTAGCACACTCAATGCACAATATTTAAGAATTAAAGATTATTTGGGTTTTTTTTGTTTTCTTGGAGGAGTGCTACACTCACCATTTTCCTCTCCCTGCTCCCCACAGGTGGGTATGCGAGGCAGAGGAAAACTACCACTAATTCAATAATCCCTTTTCTCTTTCTTAATCTCATGGCCATGGGTTTGAGCCCTGTGTTGGGCAAAAGATTCCTGCTTTGCAGAGAGTTGGACTAGATGACCCTTGGGGTCCCTTCCAACTGTATAATTCTATGATTAATCAGTTTTGTGAGACTTTGGTTTTTGTGTAATTTTCATAGTCGCAACTTGAGGCAGAGATAGCCTTGGGAAGGATTGCAAGTGGGGAGGGTCTCTGTATGGGGTCCTGAGGTCCTTGCTCCCAACTAGAGCTTCCAGGTTTTTGCTTTCCCTTCCTGGGTAAGGGATTGCGAATAGCTGCTTTATAATTGGCTTAGCGTTGCTTCCAGGTGATAAGTTATTGAACGTTCATCCTCATTTTTTTGCAGAATGTTTTCAGGGAGGTTATATAATGGCTCTGGTTTATTGAAGATTTACTCTGATTTGTTTGCAGGGGGGTTGCGCAGTGCTGCATCAAACATTTGTTATCTCGCAATTTCCAGTGCTTTTTCATGCCACATTCTTTACTGCAAAAAGTCTCTCTCTGTGTGCAAGAGCATCAAATATGCTTTAGTTGTGCAACCTGAATTTGTCAGTGTGAAATTGCATGACACCCACAAAATGTTAAGTTCAGTGTTCTTGGGAAAGGAGGAATGCTTATTTTTCCCCCTTGAGAATAAATATGCACGAAACTGCCAGTGTTCACTTTCTGAGTGTTTTTGCCTGGCAGATTTTGCCCTGTTTCAGGGACATCAAGTGGCATTTCTCCTAGATGAATCTTTCAGCCAAATGTAGTTGGCAATTGATATACAGTATTTAAAAGCCACTTGGCAGTATTGTTTGCTGCATAGTGATTGTGATTTAGAAAATATATTAGGACAAATTTTTAGGGGTAGCAATGTGTCCCTATACCTTAAATGGGACATGTTAAATAAAAAATAAGAATCCTGCTAAATAAAAAATACGAATCGTGTTAAATAAAAAATAAGAAAAACAAAAACTAAAAACAGAACCCCAGTCCATATGACCAGCGATGAGACATGATGGGAATCATAGTCCAAAATCTCTGGAGGACACCAGGTTATGGAAGGTTGATCTACCTATGTATATACCTATGTAGTATAACAGCAGAAAATTAACAATTTATATATTTTTGGGTTATTTAGATGATGCGGATTATTCATACAGGTTGCTGGGGAGTCACCCTGGTGAGTAATTCACACTTTGTTCTCTATTAATATATTTTCCCCTCCATGAGGTGTTTCAGATATGGGTACATGTATTTGGAATCCCATTGGTAAGGAGGAGGGGAGCAACATTCAAGACTAAGTGGGGAAATGTTTGGTGAGGAACAGGTTAAGCAGCACCCAGGCCACTCCTCAGAACAAATTCAATTCCCCAACATCCCCAGGTGGGACTTGGAAGGACTTCTGGCTGGAACCCTGCAGTCAGTGTAGACAGTTCTGAGACAGATAGATCAATGGCCTGACTCAGTATAAAGCAGCTCCTCTCTTCCTAAATTCGCAGCCTTCTGAGGTTGCTGTTCTTTTTTATATCAAAAAAACCCCACAGACAACCTTTTCAGGTTTGTTAAGAGAGTGTGTGTAATATGTAGCATGTGTGATTTGGGAATTGAGAAAACTCAAGGTGTCACCTTCCTTAGTGCTTGTCCTGTCTCTATCGCTTAAGTTTAAGTCCACTCTACGAGGGCTTTGTCATATGTGAGCAGGATGACTTTGGGCCACCAGCCACCATTTGGAATCAATATGGAAGACCCAAATATAGCTTTGACATGACTTCACTGAAGGTTTGGCAAGGCAGGTCCAAACTCACAAATTGCACTATTAAAAATGACAATATTTTTTGGTTTCTACTGATTCCTAGGCAACGTTCAGTCTCTCCCAGACACTGTTAATGAGTATCCAAGTTTCATTCTTCAACTGACTCATGAAAAAAATCCCATTTGTTTAAATATCAATGGACAGCTGCAAACACCCATAACCTTGCTAACTGATGCAGACAAAGGTAAGGCTTCTAATGTAAGCTGCTGTCAACTTCCCAACTTTCATGTCAAGCATTTTGGTTGCTTCCAGAAATCTGTGTGAGTGTATTTTATTTGACAATGAAATACATCAAAACTACTGACCAGGGAATTCTCAACACTATTGGTCTTGTAGAGCTTACACTGAAAAATGTTGTGACATGGTTTTCTGTTGCTAATATCATGCATTAGTCAGAATACGTGGTTTTACATGTCTCATTCCAATTGTTCAAAGTGTTTCACATATTTCATTGTAGGAATCCTTCCTGCACATTGACTCAAATGTCTCACTTTTTAATATTTTTATTTATTCCTATTTATTATGATTTCGTGGTCCGTAGGTCAAAATAGCACTATTTGTTTTAAAAGGTGAAGGTCCAACTTCATAATTTACTTGCATGCCAAGGTACCCAAACCACAAAGTTCCCAGAAGATCAATAAATCACTCTGACACAGGATATTTGGTTTATGGGTTCAAATAGGCCACAACTTTATTGGTTACAGATGTGAGTGGTTTGGCTTATGCATTGAGGTGAAGCCAGGCTACATCTTGACTCCTGCCCATCTGCAGGGAGTCCACGGAAGGATAAACCACTGACAGGAGGTGCCCTATAACTTATGTCAGATAGCGGCACCCCGAGGGGTCCCAGTTGGCTGTGACATGGCCCTAGTCCATGCCTAGGCTTCAGACAGTATTCATACCCCGGATCCCTTTAACAGGTGACCCTTACTGAGGAGGGGCAGGTGAAGCAACAATCTCCCCTCCAACCAAACAAAGGCTTACCCAGTGCCTAACCTCAAAAAGCTTGTGACAATAGCTACTAGGTAGGCAAAAACCAAATGGCCATGCCAATTTGCCACACAATTTGCAACTCTGGAGTTGTGGCGCTCATCTCACTTTATTGGCCGAGGGAGCTGGCGTACAGTTTCCGGGTCATGTGGCCAGCATGACTAAGCCGCTTCTGGTGAACCAGAGCAGCGCATGGAAATGCTGTGTACCTTCCCGCCGGAGTGGTACCTATTTATCTACTTGCACTTTGACGTGCTTTTGAACTACTAGGTTGGCAGGAGCAGGAACCGAGCAACAGGAGCTCACCCCGTTGCGGGGATTTGAACTGCCGACCTTCTGATCAGCAAGTTCTAGGCTCTGTGGTTTAACCCACAGCGCCCCCCGCGTCCCTTGGAGAGATGAATAAATAGCTATAAATACAGGCTAGTTGTGTCATCTGGTTCTCGCTGTAGCCCTTGCAATTCTGGTCAGTTGTGTGATTTCAGTAGGCATTTGAAATGGTGGTATATTATAATGTTGCTTAGTAAACAACAATATGTTTCTTGTATATGATCCTCATATTTATTTTGACTAATATATTTTCAGGGATCCAAGTGACTGGTAAGCTTGGAGAAAACAGAAAGTTTGTGGAGTTCAATGTAATCTATCAGACACCCAATGTGCAAATCAACGTGTCAATGGGAGAAATTATACTGAATGATCAGGGCAATGTGAGCTCTTTCCCATGGACAAAGAATGCATCTTTAACAACTAGAGGGTAAAATTTGATATTTTCAGTTTCTTTTCAGTGTTGGTTGGTTTGACTTTGAGGCTATACCTAATGCTACTTTTACATTCTTGAACTCCTAAGCTTACATAATTTTTCAAAGCGCAAACCGAACTGTTCATGCATCCAAATAACAGCATTAATGTGAAATTCAGTGGATTCCCTTACCTTGGGACTTTAAAAAATATTGGTTTTCTCTTTGAACAAAGCATTTTAATTTCCTATGAATTGAGGTAGAAGCTTCATAATATATTTTAGCTCAGACTGGCGAGAAGCAGTTAGTTGGCCAGAAAATAATGAAATTAACTCAGTAGGTCCAGGAGGACTCCCCTGTGAAGCACCTAAGGGCCCTGTTCCGGACACTCACCATCTGCCCTAGGGCAGGGCCTGACAGGCCTCATAAGGACTGTTGCTGCTGCTACTGCCTGGGACAGGGGTCCTCAAACTTTTTAAACAGGGGGCCAGTTCACTGTCCCTCAGACACTGTTGGGGGCCAGACCATAGTTTGAAAAAAAATATGAACAAATTCCTCTGCACACGGCACATATTTTATTTGTGGTGCTCAAAAAAAAGGAAAAACAATACAATATTTAAAAGGAAAAATGATTTTAATCAACACAAACTTATAAGTATTTCAGTGGGAAGTATGGGCCTGCTTTTGGCTAATGAGATGGTCAATATCCGGCTCCATATTGGTCACTGCTCGTTGTAGCAAGTGATGCAAGATTACCAAAGAGTCTTCCCCTGGTCTTTTCAGCTTCATGAAGAAGGGGGAAATACCTCACAATGTGGAGAAAATTGTCTATGTTGAGTATAACCTTGTTTGATTTCTTGTGATGTTCAGGTTTCTTGTTTGCTACTTCACAAAATACTAATAAACTGCCGCACTGGGGGGGGGGGGAGAGATAAATGAGAACGCGCCTCGGCTGAGGTAAAAGTAAAAGCCGTCCCTCCCAGCGCAGGCTAGGCTTGGCCCACCCCAGTCTCCCTCACCTCAGAGTGCGGCCACCACAAGCCCAGCCAAGCTTGTGGTAACACTGTAGTGATACAACTCTCCAAACATTTGGTATTCTATAGTAATAATGTATATATTTCTATATATTAATATTTATTGATTTATTTCAACATGTATATATTTAGAAATAACAGCATCACTTCCTTCCTAGGTTGAGCTTTCTTATTGAAAAGGAAAGGAGTCTTTCACTATCAGGACCAGACGGTATCACAATACAAGTTTACTATATGAACAACCCTCTTAATTTCCTTGGATTGCACTTCAAGAATAGTGAACTTTTTTCTAACAACATTGTTGGACTTTTTGGTATGTATTCAGATTTTGCAATGAAGTAGCAATCCTCATGCTATTTACCAGTAAGCTTGGTTTTGATGTAGCACTATAACTTAATATTGTATATCCTTGGAACAACGCTGAAAGGAAATGAGCATGATTGTCTCTACATTTCAGATGGAGTGGGGATGAGAAGGGGAGCCCTGATTTAGTGGCTTTCCTAAGTCACCTAGTCAGTTCATGACACCTTAAGTTATGTTTAACTGGCAACTGTCTAGTTCACATCCCAATCTCTCCGTCACTACACCAATGCTTGTGAGAATTGGGGTGTTGGTGCTGACATGATTGTCAGGAGAGCCACCGAAGATCTTCCTCAGTTTCCAGGCCCAGCCTGATGTTCTTACTCCTATCTTTGGAGAGGGAACCCATGTCAGGCTCTTGGCCATGGCTGCCTCCTCCCTGGGGCTCACCGTTCCTCACATACAAGGCAGCTCCACCTCAGAAAAGTGGACAAGTGTTGAATAAATGTATAGAGAAAACTTGGAGAACCAATTCAAAACCACTGAGTTTGTTGTTTTATGAGTAAAACTATCTGCTCCTGTTTAATTATTTTTTATTATTCATAGTAGACGCAAGTGTACTTCAGTCCTTACATTTTGTTTGCTATAGGCCTGTCAAAGGCCACAGTGAGCTCCCAAACAAAAAATACTTCCATCAAGATAAATTCTAGAGTAGACAGTAGTCAACTATATCCTAAAATCAAGCAGGAATTAGCCTTTCTCGGGAGTGGGGGGGACATGTGTTGCAGCTGCTCCAGCATAGCTTTGAGAACTGCAGTTATTTTCCTGTGTTTTTATTTGTGTTCCCCAGGTCAGTTTTACTCTAATGAAAGTCTTCAGATACACAGCAATAGAATGAAGACACTGACTGTACGAGGACAATCGTATAGTTTCACAAGGTAAAAGGCACAGAAAAACACTCTTTGTAGACCTTGTTTTGGGCAGTGCTTTGAAAGTTATTTTGGAGATATATCTGCAAACACACTTTCAGCTGAGCCAGATTTTATATAACATCATGGGTCGGGAAGGTAGGTATGGCTTGCCTAAAATGGCCTGGCAGGTCAAATAAGGAGGCCTGACGTCCATAGACCGGGCATTTCTCACCACATACCCTACACTGTTCTTCAGTTTGGGAGGGCCCAGTATTTTACATGAAGAATGATTAAAGTGGTAATAAAATATAGTAAATTGGAAGTGTTTCTCTGCAAACGCAGCTCAGAACAGTGTTGCTATGAATTTTCATATCAGCAAAGTATTTGTGGCCCTTTAGGACCCTCAAGGAATAATCCACATCTTTTCTATGAACATTAAAAAATATTATTTTATGCTTGAAATGCAACTTTCTCCCCACTCAAAAAATTTGAGTCATCCCCATGCCTTTCAGGTCTTCAGCACATTCATTAACCTCTCCCTTGTTACTAGCTTTCCTCGGACAGTTCCCCCAGTCTTTGCCAACAAAAAAAAAGTTACCCTTTGTGAAGGAGCGGGGGGTTAACATCAATGGGGAGGGCTTATTGAGTCCTTGGACCCAATGTCATGCCAACCCTTACCCTGCCTGCTGCTGTCAATAAAGATTTGGCCTGATTTTATCCCATCACCATTGTGCAGTCTTCTTGTTTTGCTGCTCTCATGGGTCACATAATGCGCCTGCCTGGGCAAATGAATTTTGCTATACAGTTCTCCAACCAACCAATGTTTACAAAAATACATATATTAGG
This sequence comes from Podarcis bocagei, assembly GCF_964188305.1. NCBI lineage: Eukaryota > Metazoa > Chordata > Lepidosauria > Squamata > Lacertidae > Podarcis > Podarcis bocagei. The sequence goes on along the minus strand of NC_138126.1, from coordinate 56,208,920 downwards.
GGGAAATGTGCATACAAATGTTAGTGAAAATGACATACAGACATGCATTATATTAGAGGAAATTGCTTTCAAAAATGTGTAAGAAGCACATCCCAAAATGTGTTTATTAGGAGAAATTTGCATTGAATGTTGATGAATCTTCATGAGGATTTTTCATTTTTATACTGTGAATTGCTGCACAAATGTGGAGGGCTGAATTTAAGATGGAAAAAAATGAGAAATGGAGATAAGTAAACTGGCAGATCCTTTCATTCCTAGCTCTTCCCATTTTCAAAGGAAAGGTTTTTGCTAGCAAAAATTGGGGGAAAGGCTGTAAATACAGTTACATTAAAACAAAAATCATTTGCAGGGGAGTAACTGAGAAGACCATATGACTTTCAAGGGGGCTTTTACTTTCAATGGGAACTCATTGATCTTTTTTCTTTCATTTTAAAGGCAAAACAAGAAAGATTACAGGATTGAACAGGGAGCCAATGTCAACTGCTGGTCACTGGATATAACTCCTTGAAGAACAGCATTTAAAGCCGTAAAAATGTCCATCTTTTGTATTAAGTGTAACTATTACATTTCATTTCAGTCATAACTATTAAAATTGTAAAGGGATGTTTGTCCTCTGTTTCATCATATTTCAAACTGTAGCGACCCTTGACAAGCGTGGGAGGTTGTAGCAGCATGCTATACTTTCTTAAATGTTGATTTAAGGGCCAATATCTATTGGAAGCCACAGTCTCTTGATTGGGAAATATTAATTTTTGGAGGGAGGCTTAGGTGGCAACTGGAGTGCCTGTGTAACTTACTCAATTTCTGATTATGTAAGCCCCAGCATTACCTAACTAACTTGTCAGTAACATGACAAGTTCAGTAATATTGCTGAGTTCAGTAACATGACAAGTCAATAACATGACAGCATCACCCTTTGTGGCCCCATGCTCTTTTTTCACCCCTTGCATTTGAAAGCAGTGGATTATATGCAGTTAGCGTCCCTCTACTGATGGAAGACTCTCCAATACACCCTCCAATACACAATTTCTCCTGCAGTCCCCACCCCATCCTGGTCTGCAATGGAGGGTCAGGAGATCCTTCAAAATAGCTTGGGAGGTGGGGTTGGGTTGCAAGGAGGCAAGGGAAATAATAAAAAAGCCACAGGGAGGTTAAGTGCTCAACAAACAGTAATGTTAGGATAATTGTTCAACTGAATTGCTTTGCAGCATACAACATTCTGAACTGTATGTGCCACTATGTAGTTCATCAAATATTCTTCTATTGTTATAGAATTGTTCATTGTGCCTGGGAGTCTCAACCATCTACAAAACTGGGGCCTATACAAGAGGAAACCAGCTTCCTTGTAATGTGATGGCTCTGGCTGGCCCAGCTAAGTATCCCCATTTGCATTACCAGGCTCCATGGAGAGGTGACCATGTTCCATGGAGACAACTGAGGGATTATGTCCTTCAGGAAAGGGGAGGCATTTTCCCCACCTCCTCCCCTCACTGGAAGTGACACCATCTTGAAAGGAAGAGAACAACAGCCAGGAGTAGTCTGCCTGTTAGTGTTAACTGGGAATGGCTGCTTACCCTGCTGGGGGAGGACAGTGGTTGCGGCCCATCACAGTCTTTCCCTCCACCCCTGAGGAGAGGGGTAAGAGTCGCCTCTTCACAGCCGACCATTGGGACCTCTCCCGCTGTCTGCTTTGGATGGCAGGTTAGATTTCCAACACACACACAAATTGAACTGCCCAACCAGGAGCAGGCAAGGAGCTGGAGTCTAGATGATGGACCAGAGTCAGGAAGTCTTCATTCCGGTCCACTGCCTGGGAAAAAGGCTGTGCTCTTGCCACTCGGCGCAGTCGGATAAAGCATTGGGTGGGATGGTAACCCATTAAAGGGTTTGGGGTGAATTGGTACATCATCCCAACCTAAAGCAGGTACGATATCAGGGTACTGTGTTAGAGGGGTCTAAGTGGAAGTCTCTGTCCAAAAGCCAAGTCTGGGGCAGATAGACTATAGAGCTTCCACCTAGAATTAAGGTAATTTTCACGCTGGGCACCAATGGGTGAAAACACAAATTCCTCCAGTTATTTGTGGGAGGAAGTTGTTTTTCTGTAAGGGAAAAAAGGTACTTAGACAAAACCAGAACTGCCATGCTTTATTGGTTTTACAGCTCAGAATGATAACCACATTTGGAACTGAGACACTGTTCTGGAACATAAAATAGAAGAGATCCATGTATGTTTGTAACAAAATTGGTCATTATAATACCAGCCTGCGCCCAATAACTACTGCTCTACTCGAATCATCCACTATGCAGCTAAGAAAGGTCAAAAAGCAAACAAGCCCCCCCCATATAAAAATAAGTGCCTTTCTTTCAAGACAAGTTCTCTTCTTGTTAATTAGGAATTAAAGGAATTAACAGCGCAAGAAATAAGACTGGTGCATGTGAAAGCAAAATAAGGGGTTTAGTATTCCATGTATATTTGCTGCAGATCTTGAAACTGGCAGTCAGCCAAAGACACTCTTCGGAGGCTCTTCTTTGGGTTTATCAAATGCCGTTTCCCCCCCTGTGCGGTCCCGGCTGAATATGGATGGCGCAGCAGAGCCAGCTTGCTCTGGAAAAAGAACCGGAGACAATTAATACCACAGCAAGAATGCTTCACACTCAACAGCAGCTGTGAAAAGGTTCCCTGAAATATACATAATGTCACACACCCAGGGGGTCAGTGTGCACAGAAATGCTGGATACTTGGACCTCATTGGCAGATGCACTTTTTAAAAAATGCAATACATTTATCTACAGAAGGACCTATCCTCTCCATCTTGAAAAGCTTCCCCTGAGAAGATAAGGCCGGAATATTTACCATTTAGTATTTAATGCAGATGGCCAGTTGTATTTTTTTGGAGGGGTGTGTGCCCTGGGAGCATAGTGTTATGGCAAAAGTAGCGTGATCCTGCAAACAGCATTATGATCACAGTATAAAACCTATCAGGGAGGGGAGAATCTTGCTGTCATGGCTGTATCTGCTAGGAAAGAAAGACCTTGTGTGGGGTAGGGGATGTTTCTTTTAATGGGGAAAGAGAAGGCCTATACTCAGTTGGCACATGTTCTGGAGAAAACGGAGAGAGAGAGAAAAATGCTTTTGTAACCGCCAGTGGCGTAGCGTGGGGGGTGCCAGGGGTGCCGGCCGCACCGGGCGCAACATCTGGGGGGGCGCGCTCGCTGCCTCCGGAGTCGCTGAAGAGCCTCGGGCGCAGGCTGTAGCGGAGCCGCATGTCTCGCGGAACCGACGAGCTGTGCGCGCATCCGGGCTGAAGGCGCCCGGCAGGCAGCGGCTCTCAGCGCTCGCCGCGGAGGACGCGCCAGGCAGCCCCTCCTCACAGCCCCGCCTCCGCCGGTGCTGCTGCAGCTGCTGGGCCGTTGCATTTTCCTCGCCTCTCTGCCCCCCTCCTCCTCCGGGCAAGCGGCGTCGTTTGGGCGGCAGCGCCAGCGGCAACTCACAGGTTAGGGGTTAGGGGGGGCGCAAATTACTTGCCTTGCCCCGGGTTAGGGGGCGCAAATTACTTGCGTTGCCCCGGGTGCTGACAACTCACGCTACGCCGCTGGTAACCGCAAGACACTGTTGCATAAAAGGGGCAGCCGTTCATGGTTTATGTTTCATTTCTAATGCCTAGGTTTCCAAACTGTGTGTTGTGACACGTGAGTGTGTCAGCTGCAGTGTGTAGGTGTGTCGTGCGAATGCTCACCGCGCTCCTCCCAGGGCTGGAAAGGGGTTAGCTTAACCTCCTGTTTGCTAGTAAAACTGAATTACTGTATCGCAAAATGATGCATGTTTAAAAGGTGCGTCACCAACTTGAAAACATTTGTATTGCAGCAACGGCCTTGTAAGCAGAACTTTGATTCACATGCAGTTGGAAACATGTGCCCCTAGTATCTACTTAGCGTTGGATGTTGAGTAATCTGCAGTTTAAAGGACTATTCAAACATCCCTTCTTCCTGCTCTCAGCTCAAGGTTACATTATATCGCAGAAAGGATTGCAGTAGACACTCACCACATTGCTTCATGACTTGGTAGGTTTTGGATTTGATTTCCTGGTTGCCAGAGAGCTTCCCTCTAGCCCCTTTGAGATCTTCTTCCTTTACCGGAGGGCGCTTCTTCTTCACAGGAGCTGGCTAAAAAGGAATACATTTGTATAAAAAGATGGAGCAGCATAACTGCAACAGAGGTAACTTGCTGCCTTATCCATTTTAAGCTACTCCATCCTATCGCCTGGCCACATTCCTTCAGGTAACCACATGAAATGCTTAACTTTTTTTTTGCATTAAATGTGCATTAAATGTACATTCTGTAGTTGACCACCTTTGTAATGTTTTATTTAGAAATCTTTAAGATAACATTTTAGTTTCCTGTTAGTTATGTTGCTTTGGATGTATACCGTATACATTATTCAGTAATGTTTTATTCTTGATTTATTTGATGTTTTAATGTAGGTTGTAAACCACTTTGAGATTCCCTCCCCCATATAAAGTGGTATAGAAATGAAATGAATACTAGCACTAACAACAACAACAACAACAATAGATTTAAGCTCATTGGGCAAGGAAGTTTATGTAAATTTGGGGGACTATGTCAATTGATAGTGCTGTGTAATGAGGAGAAGGTGATGTCAATGCACAAGAGTAGCTCCTGCCCATGTCCTGTCCTTAAGGATGTGTCTCCAGATTGGACACTGTGTTCTACACACTGGGAAGCACCTAATATAAAAATAAACTTGATGCATTTTAACTTGCCCCAGTTCAGCTTTCTAGTGTAATTGCTTTGGAAAACAGAAGAAAGATGCCACCACTTTGTGTGCACATTTTTGGGAAGTAAATTCTATTTTTGGTTTTGTTTAACTTGGTGGTCCTGAACATATCCACTTTGAGATTTTCTCGAATGCAAAATCATTTCTCTTTGCCCATGATAAGTGGGAGGTACTCTTTTTGCTAAATCAACAATAAGGATGGCAGGTTCATCTTGGTAGACATAAATTGGTATGGGCACAAAAACCCTCAAATTAATTGGCTTACACAATAATGCCATTTAAATGCAGCAAAGCAAAAGATTTGTAACGATAGAGATGTCTGCATATTTAAAGAATGCGTGGGAATAGCTTGCTTCCAGTTTACTGTGGGAACCAAATAAAAAAAAAGTAGAACTCAGACCCCTAGGGAAGCAAAGAACAGCGCCAGGCAAAGAACAAATTAAAGGCTGACTTTTAAAAGCTTGCTTTTCAAAAACTGTCCAGCAGCAATGGGCAGACAGTGACGGCATTCAAATATTTTGTGTTCCCCTGAACCAGGAGGACCTATTGAAGGCCTGAACACTTGGGGAGGAATACGTTGTCACGCTAGTAGGATAGTTCCATCTGGCAAGCAGAAATGCTTAGGCTAAGAGAATTATTTCCCCTTTCCTCTCCCACATGCTGTTCTAGGGGATCTCCTGACCCACATGCAAGCCAATTTGTGGGGGCTCATAGGGGGAGGAGAAGAGGAAGCCTTGTTGCACTAGCAAGACCCAGTTCATGGATTCTGCTAGTGTGTCTGTTTAGTTGAATCTGGCCCAGAATGGGGAGCAGCCTATTTCACATTATGGCTGTAGCTCAATGGTAGAGCATTTGCTTTGCATGCAGAAGGTCCCAGGTTCAAGTCCCAGCATCTGCAGGTGGGGCTAGGAATTTTCATTGCCAGACAACCACTGCTGGCCAGTGTAGAAAGTGTACTGAGCTCGATGAACCAGTGCTCTGACTCAGGTCTAGTCTGCCCTTTAAAGTTGCCAAATGGTATCTCTTTTCAAAGCACTCGTGTGACAATTATCATGTGACTGACCATTACTGTAGAGTCTTGTGGCACCTTAAAGATGAATAAATCATTGTATAAGCTTCTGTGGACTAGGGGTGCTTTCAGATGGTCAGTTTACTGAGTATTCATCCTGATCTGTTTGCAGAAAGGTTAGACAATATTGGCTGTTTAACAAGCATTTATTCTGATGTGGTTGTGGGGAGGTTAGACAATGCTGTATCAAAACAAGTGTTTTCTCACCGTTCTCTGGGCATTTTCCAACTACCTTTCTTATTGCAAAAGCTTGCTCTTTCAGGGAAGTGAGATTGTGGCAGAAGACCTACCAATAATTGTGGAAAGTGAATTTGCCAGTATGTGGCTGAACCCCCAAAATAGCGACAGCCTGGAATTGCCCTAGAGTCCACTTCACCAGGCGCATGAAGTGGGATCCTCAGTTGATAGTTAACAAATGCATGCATCCAATAGTGTGCAATCAATGAACTAGGGGGGTTGGCTAGTCTCCTAAATGTTCCTGGTAAATCAGAATATTAAAGTCTGGCTCCTCCTTTCCAAAGCCCAGGAAGCTTCTGCCTGGATTAGGGAAGGAGGTGCGATGCCCACATGCAGGACAACAGGACATATCCCCCCCCCATTGCCCTTAGAAGCTGGGGCCTCTGGCCCTGTCCCCCTACAAAAAAAATCACTGCACGCCACTGCATGCATAATAATAAAAAGTGTGTATTTTATAGATGCCATGAAACTCTTTGCTGTTTTCGCTATCACAGATTTATAAAAGGTAAAGGTAAAAGTAAATGACCCATGGCGTTGTGGCGCTCATCTCGCTTTCAGGCAGAGGGAGCCGGCGTTTGTCCACAGACAGCTTTCCTGGTCATGTGGCCAGCATGACTAAAGCGCTTCTGGCACAACAGAACACCATGATGGAAACCAGAGCACACAGAAACGCAGTTTACCTTCCCACTGCAGCGATACCTATTTATCTACTTGCACTGGTGTGCTTTCAAACTGCTAGGTTGGCAGGAGCTGGGACACAGCAACGGGAGCTCACCCTGTTGTGGGGATTCAAACTGCCAACCTTCCAATCGGCAAGCCCAAGAGGCTCAGTGGTTTAGACCACAGCGCCACCACATCCCCACAGATTTATAATGCCTATAACTGAAGTACCGTACTTTTCTGCAGATCAGCCAACACCTGGTTGTGTCATGCTGGAACAGCCATTCCACAGGAGCAACTCACCAAGTTATAAACAACCAAATGGGTTAAAAGCAGCCCCCATGAGATCAGGGAACTTGCAGACCTAGCCCTACCTCTTCTCCCCCATGATAGAAAAGCAGTCAACAAGCACTACAGACCAGAGCGATCAGCAGCTCTGCTGGCATCAAGAGCATAATACGATTCCTGCCAGTGAACACATTATTTCCAGTGTTAATGAAGTGATAAATTTAGTCATGGGCAAAGCTTTCAGCCTGTAACCATTCCTGTGCTTGCCATACCAACAATCTATCCTACCATTTATCTGAAACTGTGGCAGGGAAATGAGTGCTTGTTTAGAACATCTCTAGTATTCCTTCAGTGAATATTTACTTTGAACAGACACTAAGCAGAACAAAATTCCTAGGCACAGCCTCCTAAAACAGCTTCTGAATAGTTGCTGCCTGTGTGCCTAATCTGCTCCAAAATTCCCTTTCGTCCTAGCCCTGACATAATTGGTTCCATTAGGAAAGCATGGTTTGCATGATGAAAACTCCCTATCTTGCCATATTTTGAAGAGCAAAAAAGAGGATGCTATGACTGCCAATCAAAGCAAGTAAGTGCAATTTGTCTCAAATTCTACTCTTGAAAAAGGGGGTGCGTCCTGGAAAAATAGAACACATGGCAATCCGACATACAAGGCAGCTCCACACTCTGAGCCCTTGTTAGCATAATGTTCCCCTGCAAAAAACCGCCCACCTCATCTTGAAAGGTGGACAGGAAGAAAAGTTCAGCTTTACAAATTGTCCAACCAACTGTTAACTCAAGTATTGTAAAACATTTGCCTCAACAGCAAACTTTATTCTGTTGTCATAAAGACTGAGCTATCATTGCTCAAGCAAAGCTGAACACGCACATAACCTAAGATTCAAGAATTCTATAAAAACATTAGCATGTATTAAAACACTAGACCTTAAATGTATTCACTGATACTGGAAGGGGGAAAGCAGGATAGCAGGAGAAAGCTAAAAACACATTTTTCTTAGTCCCCAAAACTTGCTAGAATAGTTAATTGCTGAACCCCAGATCCCAAAGCTGTGCAGCACCACCTTTGCCAATTCAGTTTGCAGCTATAGCATTGACAGGGCTGCAGATAAGCACAATGCTAACCAATATTAATGCTAGAAAAACAAAGGAAAAAATAAAAGCTATTTATACCTGTGACATTGCTGCAGCACTCGCACTAAGAGTACCAGTAGTCTCCTTGTTTAAAATCCAAAGGCTGAAGTAGTCGGCTTTCTCTAACTTTTATAGACTCTTGTGTGAGGTCAGTCTACTGGGTCATCTTCCCAATCTAGTTCCTGGAGTGTTTGAGGTTGACACAGCCTTGATGTTGAGAGGTTTATTCTTAGCGGTGACTGAGGTTCACAGCATTTACTGAGCTGCGTGGCTGAAGCGAGAAGAACCACACAAGTGACAAGAAAAGACAGCTGGGCCAGCAGAACTATGTGGAAGTCTTGTCCTTTCTGCTTGAACAAGTAGTTGCTCTAGTTGCTCTAAGGGAACCCTCTGAGCCTCTATTTATAGCCTTAAAGGGCAGTGCTTTGTGTTGCAGATGCTCAATTTAGGCTGCAGTATTAGGCATACATACATAAATCTCATGGAAAGCCAGTAGGGCAGAACTAGTTGTAATGAGGGTTAAAAGGAGTCTTTCCCCCACTGTTGGGGTAGGGACACTCACTGTGGAGAAAATTTAAGTGGGGGAAATGAGGTGCTTGAACTTCCCAGTTGCTAATTCTCCTCAGCAAAAAGTCAATCTTCTGGGTCATTTTAATATCAATTTCCACTACTCTCTCCAGCTAAATTCCAAAAGCAAGAAGTAGGCCTTGCTGAGATAAGGACAGCTGAGGGGAAGGGGATATGGATGAAGGCCAACAAGATGAAACTTCATCTAGACAAGCCGTTGATTAGGAACTCTAATTCTGGATGGAGATATTCAACCTGTCTTAGATGATGTTATACCTTTCCTGAAGTACCAAGTACAGCTTTGGGGGTTATCCTACAACTGGCACCATCTCTGTGTACACCCATGGTCTCAGTGGCTGGGAACGCCTTTGCCAGATTCAACTGCTTTGCTGACTGCAGCAACCCTACCTGGAGAAAGGGATCCAGGTCTCAGGCATAACTCATGCGCTGAGTCAATTTACATTGGACTCCCTCAGGGCTCTTCATGTGGGGCCATCTTCAATAAAATAGTTAAGAAATGACCATTGGGTAACCAGATCCAACCCCTTTGCAGTATCTGCTACCGCCAGTTAACTGTATATTAAATAAATCCAATATGCAGGTAATGAAGTGAAGAAAGCTGGGACATTTTTTTATTAAGTCAAAACTTTATTGTAAACCATGATTTAGGTACATAACATTCTTTCCATTTTAATGAAACACCATAAGTTAAACATGATCCGGAGGACATCTTGACTTGCATTTTTTAACTTCAAGGGACCTACTTTTTATTTCGAATCCCAGATGCACCCAAAAATCCTAATTGCAAAGAGTATCCCTTAAAAAAACAAAAACACATTTGCTTTGTAAAACCATAGTAATTTCCTGTCATTTAACCGGAAACTTTTACAAAAGTTTTGATGTATTGCAAGTTTCCTATTGGCCGATGTGGCTGGTTTTGTTGTGTACACCACCACACTGCTTTTGTACGGATGCTGCAAACTGCAATTAGCCATGCACAGGGGCGAAGATGCCCAGATTTCAAAATAGGAAATGTTAAGGCTGAACAGCCCTCCTCCCACCGCTTTCCTTCCAGCAAGGCATAGCTGGAAACCAAGCACATGCTTGTGAGGGGAATGCCTTTGGAACACTTTGCATTGCTGTAGTGCGGTTCACAAATCAACAAGTATGAGGTCTTTTCCCTGAAGAGAAGCTTGTAACACATTTTTTCCCCAGCAACATTAACACACAGCATTTCATTTAAAGATCGTATGAGAGACACTAATATGTTTAAAAACAGAAAATGATGACTACATAACCACCACAGGATGTCCCAAATAATTATGTCGGGCACATGATATCATGCACAGTCAATGAGGCAAATCACGGTCTGTTTCATTTTTGGATCTCATCCATTTGGCAAGGGGAAACTGATAGTCTCTCCATTGAATTCAGCACACGGTACTATTTTTGTTTTAAGAGTAGAAAGAACTGGACCACATTAGTCACATTAGAATCAGGTTTCTCAAGCACAGACTGAAGTACACTTTTTTGTGACAAGATCTTTACAAACTGACCTTCAGAGTTCCACTTAGGTTTTGCCTACTTCCTCTGCCCTCTTCAAACTGCCACAACTCACTGAAGAGCAAGCCAACACACCCAAAATCAATTTAAGGGCAAGCAAAAATGCAGCACTGTAAAGAACAAAACATAGCCAATTTCAGCTAGGCTGTATCCTGCCCCTGCCCCTGCCCCCATTCAAAATTATTGTTCCTTTATTCTATTGCACCTTTCCAAAAGTAATTAGTTTGTTTTACAGAAGAGCTTAGAGCAAAATTCAAGCCATTCTCCAACTTCTTCACATGTTAACTCTGATGTGATGTCGCAATGACCACTAGCTTTGACAGCTTTATGGATGTTTACAGACAACTGATCTAACAGCTGTGACAACCATGCGGGACCTCTGTATAGAAGCAGTGTGTACCTCTAAATACCAGCTACTGGGGACTTGACAGCAGAAGGCCATTAATTTGATGTCCCGCGTAACAGCTAGAGCAGCCTTTCTCAACCTTGGGTCCTCAGACATTGTTGGACTACAACTCCCAGCATCCCTAGCCAGCAGGGCCTGTGGTCAGGGATTATGGGAGTTGTAGTCCAACAACAAATGGGGAGCCGAAGTTGAGAAAGGCTGGCCTAGAGGAATCTGACTGCTGTGGGAAACATAGATCTAGATGCGACCCACAAAGGCAATTTTTATTGTTCTTAAATGTGGTCCATGCACACATACTGACATCTGAGCATTTTAAACCCATCTTTGGCCAGTACTGCTTCACCATGTCAAGCTGCAAGACACAAAAAGCACCGTGAAATACAACAATGCAGCAAAAAAGCTGAACAGAGTACCCTTTATTCTTTAGGTTTTTGAATTAAGCTGCTCTCCAATGCCTCATGCTATTCAATAAAATGGTAAATCTGAGGTCTCCTCCAAGTTGGAATATTTAACACAATTAAGGCTTTGGGTTCATTTTTTACAATTCCCCATCCCAACACTGTTTAAAACAGACATTTCACGTAACTGAAGCCACAGGAAGAAATGAATAAAGTTAAGCTTTTGGATTTAGTCAGCTAGGTATTATTAAACTGAAAAATAAATAAATGGCCTACGGTTTCATCTCGGTTTGTTTCACTACCTCAGGTAAAGTAAGTTAAATTGACAAATCATATCCGTATCTGCCATTCTGCAGAAATGAGATGCCATCCACACAATTTTGAGTCCCTGAATGAACTTTTAAAAATAGATTACAGGTATGGACTACCCCATCGGCACGGGGACCCAAGCATGAGGGAGAGAAGAGGTGCTTTAATCCTTTCCCCTCTGCTGTGGCCCCAATCCAGAGGAAGCCCATACATGTTATTTGCATATAAATCTTACTGAGGAGAAGGATGTGGATGTATTGGGGAGAAGGCCTCCCATAAACATCTAATTTGTCCCCAAGAATCTCACAAAGGTGTGATGGAACCTGCCTTCAGGTGTGATTCTTGACAGAACAGACATTTCCCCGCCTCCTAATAGAGGCTTCGCTTAACTTTATATTGAGATAAGCATCATTTCCCTTTGTTTTCAGCCTGAACACCAACATGTAACAAAGTATTGCAGATATGATGCTGTGCAAAAGAAACAACCCCCACTGTTCATTATGTACTTCCGAAACGCATCGCCCATTAAGATGCTTCTTATGGGCAGCATGGCAAGTGAGGCAAATGTCACTCCCCTCAGAACTACCGCCATTAAGCTAGCAAAAAGCAACAATGGAGCCTTGCATTGTACCCCCCCCCAAAGTCCAGTGATATCCCCCAACACCAGCTGCCTGTGTAGCCGACCGCATTTAAGACAGACTACACATATAAAAACTGTAAAAATATATATCTGAAAAGTCCGAGCTCCTGTCGTTGAAAGTGTTGTAAGGCTTGAAATATAGTCTGATATTCAGATACCATAAATTACAGATTTGCATCCCCCCCTTCTTATTCTGAAAACACTTTTGCTGTTTTGTTGTATCAAAGATTTAAATGAGCATGGAAAACTGCCAAATAGTAACTAGCATCAAAATAAGTTGTGGGCACCAAATCAGGTAGGCAAGTATTCCATTGACAAGAGAGATATTCTGAGTTACCATAGGATAGCAGAACAACAAAAGCAGCAACTACCATGATGTTGTTAATGGGTGAGTATATGCATTAGCTGCTGTTACCTCTGGCCTTATTTTGTTCTTAGGAAATTGAGGAATGAGTTACTGCTAAAAGTGATCAGCACTCTTTGTAGCAGTAAGAAATGCTCTAAGGAAGAACAGAATTACAAATCCTGTTACATCACTATTCATAGCTGTCGATCACACGAAGGCCCAACTGTTATCGTTTCAAGGAAAGATTGTAATATCATATATATAGAAAAGGAATGTTGCTTCAGATTTGGAATAGTTGAGATATGGGCTCAGAAGACTTGCAAGCACTTAAGAAACCAACATTACTGAAGTCTCTAAAATGTTCAGTGACAAATAGAATTGCCAATTATTGTTGCTTTTATGCTAAAGTGCACAGGACCATGTATACACCAAATGGTCTTCAGGTCACAGAAGTGACCAGGGATTTAATCTGCCAACTACTTGCTGCCTTTCACTGTGTTTTGGTTTAGCCAGGCTTGCGCAGAGCTCCCATTCGAGGCCATGTGTAACTAGTAGCCACTTGGCCACCATTTCCCTTTGTCACATGACTCTCCTTTATATGACAGACACAATGAAAAACATTTTTTTTGCTGCAAGTTTTTGACCTTTTCACCACACACAGAAAGTAACAACATAATATTCTTTGACAAACACAATCCTTAAATATCCCAGTATGAAAATATAACTTAAATATAAAAGTTCAAATAGGTTAGAGGAGCTTTGGGGTAGGGGGGTGGGGCAACTTTTACAGCCAAAAGTACCCTTAAGAAGTAAAGTTACATAAGAATATTAAGGTTACGATTTGTAACTGCAAAACTATTCTGTCCTAGGAATATGTTGCAAAAGCCTTTTTTTTTTTTTAGTAATAAAACATACTGATTCAAATGTTGTTAATCCGACGTCTCTCTCATAATATCGTTCAGGAACCATAGCAGAAACAATGGTGCTCTATGGCGCCTTTTTCCAAAGGGTCGCGTACAAATTGCCTTGGTAACAAGAATTTTTCCACCCATGATGAAAAGGTACTCTTGCATATTTGGTCAGTGTTTCCATAGTGCAACTGAACAGGTAGCTTTCCCCACTATCCATGTTCTGTTTCTTCTGAGTCAGTTTCCAGGCAATAAGCATAGTGTTGCCAAGTGAAAAATCCACTGTCCATAGAAGCATCTGTCACAAAACCTGCAAATGTGCAGGCCACAGAATCTGTCATACAGGCAGACCAAATCGATGCTTCTTTTTCTTTACAGACTTTAAGTTAGTCAGTCTCCGAAGATCCTCTTCAACATCTGATTCTTCCATTTCATCGTCTGCTGAAATTAGGATCTATAGGCAAAATTTTGACATGCAATTAGACACAACTCGTATTTGTTTTCCCTCACACCCAAAAGTATCTTCAAATGCAAACACACTTTTAAAAGGGGGAGAGGGAAGTGTTGTAAGCTAAACAAGTAGTATGTATGACTCACTTGGGTCTTTAAGTAACTGTTAACCTTGCCCTTTATCAACACAGCAAAAAGGAGTAGATACAGTACCATTATTGGAATAAAAGCAAAAACTAAAGTTACATAAGGTTGCGCCATCACTCCCTTCCCATTTGTTTATTGCAAACTATAGTAATAGCAAATGCAGAACTTGCCTCTGACTCAGACTCTTCGTGTGAGGCTGCTCTCCTGTATCGAACTTTGCTTCCATTCCTTGAATCCTGCCCAGCTTCTTTTTCTTCAAGTTTAGCTTTTGTTTTCCCTTTCTTCATAAGGAAGTTATCAACTACCCAGAACATGAATGCCTGTTATGATGGAGAAGTCAATGTTAAGTGCCACCTGTCATTCAATCTATAAGACAGCAGTCATATTTAAGGGACTTACAGTAAAGACTGTATCTTTCATCTATCTGTCTATCTATCATCTATCTATCTATCTATCTATCTATCTATCTATCTATCTATCTATCTATCTATCTATCATCTATCTACACACACACACACACACACACACACACACACACACACACAAAGTTAAATGGGCCACTAAGAATGCTGAGCACCTTAAACTTGTGTTCAGCAGCTTCAATTACAAAGAAAACATGAAGGAGATGTTTCAAACAGAAGTAGTCAACTTGGTGCCCTCTCAGATGTTGTTGGATTCCAAATCCCATCAACCTCAGCTTTCCTGGTAGATGGCTAGGGATGATGGGAGTTATAGTCCAGCAACATCGGGAAGCACATTTCACAACATGCTTAGAAAATAAAAATTTGGTTTTAGTGGATTAGAATATTGAACAAAAACTCATTTCTATATGAGAATTATTATACCCACAGTGAATGTTCACATTTCTCCTGTATTCAGCAGGTAAGATAATGCAAAGAAAAAACCCATTGTGCTACCAAGACAACAGAAGGACTAAAAAACTATCCACTTTTACATTTAGCTAACATTTATTTAAATTGTGTGCCCTCTGATGTGGCTCATGATTGAAAAAATAAAGAGTGGCAAACAGATTGACTGGAAATATGTGCCAGCTTCAGATTTGGTATTCACTGAAGACTCTGAGTTTGGACTTTGCTGCACTTTGAAGTGTCTTGCTGAATATTGATTAGATTATCCTTTAAATGTTTTAGTCACACATGTTATCAGATGTGAGATACATGAGATAGTGACCCATCTATTATAAATGCTGCTTCTGAAAAGATCAGCTGCACAAGGCTGCACATATTTCATTTATGAAAGTTATTTATGTGAGTGCAGCAATGGGAGCACAATGGTGTGTAAAAGCATCCTGTTGTCCTCCAGACTTGAGGCAAGATCTTAATTTTGACATACAAAACCTTATTCAATTTGTGCCTGGTGCAAAACTGCTTCCTCTTTTAAAATATTTCAAGAGCAAAAAGCCCCATGTCCAACTAGACTGTACACAGTTGCTCCCTTGGGCCACTTGAAAAGTCAAACAATGGTCAAGTATTTTAAAACTGTAATTGTAATGGAGAAGCACATGAAATACAAAATACAGCTGGTTAACTAATGAAATAATGGCATTAAATAACAAAGTATTGTAATTATTCATAGCTCCCAATGTTGTGTAAATATTGGCATATTGGCAGTATGGCAGTAATATTTAATGCTGTATTGTTTTTAACAGCCGCCCAGATTGGGAGCCGCCCAGCCTATGGACAAAAGCATACTGTTTGGCACAAAAAGCAAATAGTGCTACACTTAGCAATGTGGTTATTGTTTACTGTGCATCTGCACGTACTTCCAACAGAACATGTGCAGATCTTTAGGAGCCTTTACTTGTGTAAGAAAAATGCCCCTATAAAATCAGCACGCTTAGCTTCACGGAGTAGTTGAACACAGTCAAAGAACAGACAAGCAGCTCAAATCAATTTCTATGCCTCAATCTGAATGGGATTAAAACCAATTTTAAAAATGATTTCTGATTATTCCCTACTTTTGAAAGCAAAGTGTGTGTGTGCATGTGGGGCGGTTCCCACTTATCCATTCATGTTCTTACAATCACCATCATGGAAGAGAAATCACTATTTCTTTGAAGAGGATTTAGAAATGATGAAAGAATTGATACCTGTCCTACAACTAAATGCTATGTTCAAGAGCCAATTAACTTTTTACAGTTTTATGGCAT
Organism: Podarcis bocagei; assembly: GCF_964188305.1. Classification (NCBI taxonomy): domain Eukaryota; kingdom Metazoa; phylum Chordata; class Lepidosauria; order Squamata; family Lacertidae; genus Podarcis; species Podarcis bocagei. The sequence continues at coordinate 56,192,817 of NC_138126.1, read as the reverse complement.
CAGCTTTTTATGTTCCGTCATGTGCCACTGCAATGTATTTGTACTCCCAAGTATAAATATTTTTAAACACACTAAATATCCAGAAAACGTTTGTTTATACCAACATTTACAAAGAAGGGGACTATTAGCATGACAATAGCCAGCTCCAACTGAGGATTCTTTATAGGATTCAATACAGCTACCTGCAAAGAGAGAAAGAAGCACATTAATATTATGGAATTACATACATGTACAACTGAGTTTTCAGGTTATCTTTTTTCACTGTATGTGGCATCAAGTTAAAGGGACGTGGGGTTGGGAAGAGCTGAGGGGACAGAAATGAAATAGTTTTTACTGAGTGAAATCCAACATTATGTGATTGAACTTTTTCAGAGCATGAGAGGCAAAGATGGTGAAGTCCTCTTGCAGGAGTGGAAGTCTGTTCCACTCATACACAGATACCATTGGATACAACCTATAGCATAATGACGATATTAGGTTTGCTCTTAAACGATGTTCAGATGTGTACCTATTTCACTAGGGCCTGAAATAATAAAATGAACATTAAACATATCCAGACACTTTATTGCTTTAATCCGCAATGATTAAAAAGCACTGTGGGTCAGCAACAAGTGTATTTTGAAATAAATGGCCTAGGAAATACTATTCAAAGCCCTGAATATTGTTAGCTCCAAGAACCAGAGACCTCTGCATCTGGAACTTCTTTATATGAGGCAGACTGATAGTTGCAGGACTTGCAATTTTCTAGTCAGCTTCATGAAAGCAGAATTCAGAAAAAGGATAAAACTGGAGAAAGAGGGATGGTGGAAACTGTATGTAGTTGCAGAACACATAGGCATGTCACCTGCTTCTAGATTACCATGTGATCTATTAATTTTTCAGCACTTTAATATTTAGATGCTTGGCACTGCCCTAGAGTCTATGATAAGATCCTACTCATTATTTGGGAGTCTACCATTGCAGATACAGATTTTAGCCGACAATGTCATACCCAGAGAAGTCCTATTGACATCAATGGACTTAAGCTTGCCATTGATTTCAGGTAGTCTCCTCAGAGTATGACTTAGTTGAAAGAACCTGAGAGAATAAATTGTAACTGAAGCATCTTCTCAACAGGACAGAAGGAAGGTTTTTGAATAAATGGTTATTCATACCCTACAGATGCAATATGGTATTTTACTATTAAGGCTTAGCCACCACAAATATTTTCATTAGGTCAGTTGTTAGCACAGGACTAGTCTCATTGAATTAAATTAAAGCACTGGTTACTATATGGTCCGTCTATCTATCTCTCTATCTAGTAAATATATGTATATCAGGACTCAAACCTCTTTCCACTGAGGTATTAGGAGAACTATGATGATGATGGTTTTCTCAAACATCATGATGACTATGTACAATGCACACTGGCCCACCCAAGCACTGCACTGAAGGGGGTCACCTACAAAACAAAACACAAATGGTTAGCAAGCAAGCAAGCAAGCAAGCTTAAATAGCATCTGAGTAGCTAGGAAGACACTATGAAATCTTTAGCAAACTAGATTCTTGGTTGTCCCTTATTTGGAAACAAAACTGTTTAATCTCATTCTAAGACAGATTTACACGATTTCAGAAGTTGAAACTGCACACACACAAAGGTGGAATCATTCATTTCTCATGTGCCCTGAGGGCTCCTCTAACATTCTGTGTTTACAAAATGAGCCTACCCCTAAACAAAAACCCCCACCACCTTTCATGTTGTGTCGTGTGGCAAATGGCTGCATCTTCTAATCCAAACTTAAAATGTAACACACACACTGTCTCTGGACTGAGCAAACAAAAAACAAAAACTAACCCCCTGTAATAGTGAATAACCAGTGACTGTTACAAAACACCAAACAGCTAACTGCAATAGCACTTATAACATTTTTTTGAAAAAAAGTCTCTTCACGTTATCTGTGCCTTCTTACGACACGTGCGTGTTCAGCCTAATCCTGAAACCTTTCATCAAATCATCAAGGGTGCTGCCCATTCCTTCAAAGTTGCTAACAAAAATACTGAAAGGTAATGGACCCTTCACTAAACTTCTGCAAAATGTCACTGGGTAGCTTTTCACAGTTTAGTGCCCATACAAATGAGTCACTATTCTTCCTCTATGGAGGTCAAATCCGGGATTCGCAGCCATGGCTTCAAAAGAGAAGGCTTATAAGAAATGAGGGGACCAGTAAAATGAAAGTTCAAAAGAGACAAAGCTCTCTAGAATACTTGAAGGTTATTCAAATCCATAATAACATAGCTGTCAACTTCCCCCCTTTTTAAGGGAAATTCCATTATTCCAATAAGATTCCTTGCAAGAAAAGGGAAAAGTTGACAGCTATGCATAATAATTGCAGCTCAGCTGCAATGTATGCCCTAGATGTGGAAAGTGCCATCAAGCTCAGGAAGACACCAGCATAGTGAATGAGCAGCGTCAAATATACCAGAGGGCATTCCCCCAGAAATATGGAAGCCTTGACAAAATGAGAAGAAAAAGGAACGCAAGAAGAAATGCTATCAAACAAAAAATGGGAAAGAAGGAAAAAATGGAAAGAAGAGATACCCACCAAGGAAATTTGACAGAACAAATTGAAATAATACATAGAATTTGTAACTATGACTGATAAACTAAGGAATAAGGATGAGTTAAAGGTCAGTATAGTTAAAGCTATGGTTTTCCCAGGAGTGATGTATGGAAGTAAGAGCTGGACCATAAAGACAGCTGATTGCCGAAGAATTGATGCTTTTGAATTATGGTGCTGGAGGAGACTCTTGAGAGTCCCATGGACTGCAAGAAGATCAAACCTCTCCATTCTGAAGGAAATCAGCCCTGAGTGCTCACTGGAAGGACAGATCGTGAAGCTGAGGCTCCAATACTTTGGCCACCCCATGAGAAGAGAAGACTCCCTGGAAAAGACCCTGATGTTGGGAAAGATTGAGGGCACAAGGAGAAGGGGACGACAGAGGACAAGATGGTTGGACAGTGTACTCGAAGCTACTAACATGAGTCTGACCAAACTGCGGGAGGCAGTGGAAGACAGGAGTGCCTGGCGTGCTCTGGTCCATGGGGTCAGGAAGAGTCAGACTCGATGAAATGACTAAACAACAACAAAAGTAAGAGAAGAGTGGAGGTGTTTTGAGATTATCTTAGAGGGTACAATATACAATTTAACCTACAAGTAGGAGTTAACATATGAGCAGCAGATAACATCAGAAAGGAAGACCTGAAATGGTAACGGGTGAAACATCAGGCTATGCAGCAGATCAAGATTTCCCTAGAATGCCACAGAGAGATGGGTTGGGAAGTCTTAGGAAAAGAGATAAGTGATGGATGCTGTATGATGTGTATATAAAAGCTGTTAAAATTGCATAAATAAAAGGGGTTTTTTTAAAGAAAAGGAAAAGAAAACTGTTTTTTAGAAGCATATTACTAAAAAGCATTAAGAGCGATAATACTTTATCTAAATATATACCAGAAGCAGGAAATCAGCTAGGATGGCAGCTGGACCACCAAACAGTGAAGGTATGCTAAAGGTGTCATGGCCCTGATGTTCAAACTTCTGGGGACGAGGCCAAGGATTCAGAATGGCAGAGGACATTTACCTCAGGGCCAGCCCCAGCTTCCCCCACTACTTCTCTGGCATGAGAAGGCAATGCTGTCCTCTTCTGACTTTAGCTCAGAAGCCTAGTGGAACCACAGTTGAGAAGGGTATATGAGGTTCTAAGCTTCGTATATTAATTTAAATTAACAAATCAGGACTGAACTGAGATGGTATCCACCCAAGAATTCTTCTTCTTTTTTATGTGGAATGGCTCATCTTCTTTTTTATGTGGAATGGCTCATCTTCTAACAAAAAATATTTTAACTTTTCTCCACAAGCGACTTCTATACCTGAAGACTTGAAGGTGGTCCAGGGGAAGGGGAGATCTTGGTATTGAACAAAATATTGCTGAAGAAGAATCAATATGGTTTTTACACAGGTTAGGTCCTGTGTCACTACATGTACAGTGGTACCTCAGGTTAAGTACTTAATTCGATCCGGAGGTCCGTACTTAACCTGAAACAGAAGCACGATTTCTGGGTTAGCGCAGTGTGTAACCTGAAGCGTATGCAACCTGAGGTACCACTCTGTAGAGTTTTTTGAAAGTGTTGACAAGCATGTGGGTGGGGCTAAGGACCTCCATGCTGATCCAGTGGCTGATGTCACTCTGCAGGTAGAGGCCAGAGGGGCTCGGCTGAGAAAAACCTCTGCCCAATCCAACTCCCCCAGCCCAGCACCAAGGAGGTTCAGGGGTGGGGCTAAGCAGCCTGAGCCACTGGATCGCAAACAGGCCCCCTTGTTGCCACACGTCTACAGTGGGCACAGTTGTTGCACCAACTCCAGGTTGCCACGGCGATCTGACTGTTCCCCCTTACTGCTCCAGCCGACATGCTTGGCAGGACTGTGATTGTAACAGTGATCCTGCGGCTCCAATAGGCTCCATCGGACTGCACCTGAATCAAATGCCTTGTCGAAGTCCTTTCTATAACAACTAGCAGTTTTGGCAAAATAAGTGAACTAGACTATGGCATATTCAGTTTTAATTAACCCATATTAACTGCGACAAATTTTGCTCTGGGTATGCCCAAGCAGCTTCCTTATTTGCGTGGTTATTTTCCAATGTACAGAAGACAAGCTTGTTAAGATTGACACTATTCACTCCTCTCTAGTCTACTAGGATCATATCAATTTGTCAAATATAGCTGCTGTGCAACCCATCACACTCTCAATACTATTTACAATTATTTAGCTGAAGCCGCAATTGGATTCTTTGGAGTTTTTAATTATCTTACTGCTCTGGAGGGAAATGGACTACCTAAAACAGGCTAGTACAAATGTGGGGTTTTTTAAAAAAGCAAACAAACCCGGTGGAGTTGAGTCTTCCTTTTTACTCACATATGAGAACTGGATAAGAGGACGAAGCACCAGCAAAAATACGAGTTTTAAAAAGCTTCTGCACGTGATCTGATTTGCTGTAATGGTTCTCAATAAGAAGTGTCAGCACAACTAGAATGCAGCTATTTCTTATGATGTTTCCCTCTCTGCTTTCAAGTCAGTTTCATAGTATCTTCAAATACAGACTAACAGCTGAGCCTGAGAACGCTGCAATGGAAACTCGAATACCTTCAAACAGCTGTAATGTGGAATGGGCCCTGGTCATTTCCTTTTCTGGCATGGCTTTGAAAGACATGCACCAGATATTTTACTTGCTGGTCTTGATGTTTATAATCTTTTTTTATAACACTTGAGCACTTAACGCTTCGAAGTCTGGAAATTTCTAATAAAGAGTGTTACTGAAGTATATCCCATGCACCGCCAATTAAATATATAACTCTGTCTAGAGTTAATTACAGATTAATAAACATTTCAGCAATAAAAATTCAGGCCTCTTTCTCCAGTCCAGATTTTGAATTGGAATATTGGGAACCATTTCTCTTTGTTCTGTGGAATTTGAAATATACCAAGCTCTCTATTTGCAGGTTAGCACCCAGGAACACATGCATTTTTAATATATCATAATGCTTTAATAGTAACATTTAAAATATACAATCTTTGTATAGGATTTCTCTCATCCCTCCCCCCAAATGCAGCATAGTTCCCTTTTTCTATTGCTGTTCCCCACAGAGACACCGGAAGAGACAAACATTTCTATGTGGCTCCAAATACTCTCCTGCTCAAGATCCTTCAGGTCCCTTTTTGGAGCATCTGGCCAGAAAAGATGTCAGTCAGAAGGATATACAAGACACAGACCAACTCACTCCCAAGCCCAATTTTCTTTTCCCATTGACACTCAATATTCTTAGTGGCTACCGGATGCAACTGAGCATGCTCATTTCTCATGGGGCAGTGAGGAATTCTGTGTATTCCTGCAAACCTTGAAATTCTCCCACACAAAGACAGCAATCCGTCGTATATTTTCCTGGAGTCAACAAGACTCATGTTAAATTACTTGCATGTACTGTCATGTATAAATTTATGGGTGCCTCCTGTCACCAATGTAGCAAATCTCATTATTCCACAGTACCTTCAGATGCACACATCTCACAATTCCTATACAGTGGTCCCTCTGGATACAAACTTAATCCGTTCCGGGGGTCCTTAAGTACCCCGAAAAGTCCGCAACGTGAGGTGCCGCTTCTGCGCATGGCACGATAGAGCGCTTCTGCGCATGCAGTGAAACCAGGAAGCATACACTTCCAGGTTTGCTGTGTTTGCAATCCGAAAGTTACGTTACCTGAGGGTCCACTGTATAGAACTGAGCAAAGTGTGAAGCAAGAAGAAGGGGCACACTTAAAGAACACACCTTTCCTTAGCCTTTCCCTTCTTTTTCTTCACATGTGCTAAAGACACATTCTGGCAACTTGCACGTTACAAGGGATTCCAGCTTCCATTAAAAAAGCACCAAGTTTATGTATTTTGCTTTGGCAGAGCTCAGGCTTTCAAATGGTACTACAAATCCAAAATTGTGTTTCGTGGCCCCTTCCCTTCTGTTTACTCACACTACAAGAATGGTGGGGAGCAGGTTGTGTTTTATCTGTTTTATATTGTATAGAGATCTTAGGATTTATCCAGGTGCTTGTGAAATAAAATTATTATTAATCAGTCACGAGAAACTCATTATCTGTATATCAAATACTGGTTGAAAGCTATTCCACCATTTTCAGAGGAAATAAACAGCTTTACTTAAATATCATGGGAAGGGAACCAAAACTCGAGGGCTGTTTCTCTTTCTACACTACATTCTACACTGCATGTCTCCCTTACCACAGGAATTCCCCCACCAGAGAAGTGTCCTGATAAACAGGTAGGGAAGCCAAAGCAGGAATTAGTTTCTCGAGGCTGGCATCAGTATAGAAAACCCTCACTTATATGCCCAACTTCCTCATTACAGATACATACAAGTATGAATGGACCTGTGTACAAAAGATAAATGCAAAAGTCATTGTTGCACTGCTTATTCTCAGGTTAAAGTAGGAATAGTAGTAAGACTTTCAAACAAATAAAAGTATTTCCCTCCCCCAATAAACGTTTCAAGACTGGAACAGAAACTTAGTAGCCTCCGTTTTAGAATAGCTTAGCAGTTGGTGTACAAAATCCATTCTGCACAGCCCAAGTTTACCTTAATCGAATGACAGGAGGCCAAGAAGAGAAGACAACAACTGATAATCCGGCGGATGCTGCCTTTCCATTCAAAGCATTGCTCAATTGCAAGCATTGCAAGGACTGACCTGCTGGGAGCCTGAAGGGCCCTGCCCTGCTTCTCTCCCCCTGACAGGCTCCACAAAGGACTACTGCTGCTGCTGGTCAGAGAGGGCTCCGTTTCTGTTTTTTAAAATTGCTTTTATTTTTTTATCTATGCCATTTTAAATTGTGATTTATATTAATGCTGTATTCTTAGTTTTAGATTTTATGATTTATGTGGAAATTGTTTCCCATTTGGTTGTGTACTTTTGGTTGTGATTTATTTACTGCTTGTGACTTCTGTTATGTAAATCTTGTCATGTTGTAAGCCACCTTGAGCATTGGTTTAACTATGGAAAGGCAGGATACAAATAAAATGATGATGATGAAGAATGCGGACATAATGCTGTCACTCTTTTAAATAAGGCTAAGAGATTGGAAGAGGATTGCACACTTCCACCTCTTATGCTTATTACATGTAGATATAAATCTCGTGTGATGGTGTTAACCATTGTATAAGCATTACATCTGCACCAACCCCTAGAGTACTGGAGAATCAACTTCAAGTGTTAAGCTGTTTGAAAGCTGACTGATCAGCACCTGTATAGAATCAATGCTGCACCGTAGCTAACGCTGACAAAATAAAGGAGAGCTGAATTCACATGGAAGATAGTAGGAAGCTTGCAAGGCTACAGCCCAAGGGTGGACAATGTGATGCAAACTACATTTGCCATCATTCCTAACCACAGGTCAGAAAATGCACACATGCATTTTAGCAGTTTCTTGGTTCTCACCTATTATGTTACTTTTGTTTTCTGTTGAAATAGTAGCGTCCATATGTAATATAACTATCAATCAAATGAGGCTGTGAAAGAAATATAAGTGCCAGCGTTTAGACTCAGACTTCCCTCACTCTCCCCGTGCAACTCAATCTGCCATATCACCAGCAGCTCCTCCTGCATATGTTGAGGTATCAATTCTCTTCCCAAGACACTATCAAATTAAATCCATAAAAAGACAGGCTTTTAATATGAGAACAGAGTTGTTGTCTGTCCTACTGAAGTAATATCAAGCTATCGCTAGGGATCAAATGATACATCTAGGAAAGTGAATGAGCTCATAGGAGGCAATCTGAAAATGCAAGAAAGGTCAGGAGTGTTTCATTAGTTAATTCAGGGGGGAAAGGAATGCTCATTTTCCTAATCCTAAGCATGAATTAAAATACTCTCTTCCTTTAGTCTACTTCCCACCTGGCACTTTTGAAACAGAGCAGTTTGTGATATTGCAAGAGATTTCTGCGCAGAGTCAGAAATCCCACTGGGCATGCCTAAAGTTCATCTTTGGAACTTGGCCAAAACTGCACTGCTGAACCTCAGTAATTCTGACTTATGATCTCCAAGGCATCCTAAACACTTTCAGGACTTAAGTGCAAAGATGTTTATTTCTCAATCTAATATGAGCAGGGAGCAAATCTCTTTGCAAGGAGGAAGAGTTATCCAATTTGACATAATAGTGGAATTTTTTTTTGCATCTGGAGTCTCCCTAAATCCACTACCCATCTGAATGTAGTGGGGGAAGAAATGAATACTGGGCTCAGGAAAATCTGAGACAAAGATAAACCCAATAACTGTACAAAGCCATTTCAGCTGAGGAGACAAGCACATCCATGAGCTCAAGAATCCCTATTGGGTTAAGAATAGAAGGACTTGCCAGGATCCTCCTAGATGCAGGATGCTTTGAGGGTGGCTAGTAAGAAATTCAATTTAGACATGATTCAGCACTGAAATATTTCCACCAAGGCAGGGAGAGGCTTCACATGAGCCTGTGAAAGTCTTCTCTTTTTCTTTATCCAATATGGGGAAGAATGGGGATGTGCTGGGTAGTTCTTCCCTGCCTGCAGCAGGGAGCCTGGCTTGTGTTTGTGGACACTGCCTGTAGAATTTAGATTCTTGTACATTTAGAGTTTTAAATTGTACAGAATGCTTTATTAGTTAGATACAGCAAGTCTCCTACTGCAGATGGGTATGGCGATGAGACAGAGGGGGAGAACCCGTGAATAGGGCTTTACCATGTATTATTCCAGGTCCAAATTATTATATATTTCATGCTTGTAACGTGAGTGGTGTTTTACAAAAACACAAGAGGATAGGTCTTTCAATCTAAAATTTGACGTAGGAGACAGAGGAAGGGAAATGGATGCAGGGAAAAACAGAAGAAAAATATTTACTATTTCAATTATATGGTATTAATGACACTAGGGCTGGGGACTAGGGGGTGAAGGCTTCACACAGCAGGTGGGTTGTGAGCTGGTATCTGAAGGAAGTAAGAGAAGGGGGCATTAATGTTTATCTGATTCTAGGAGGCAGTTCCAATCGTAAGGGACAAAAGGTGGAGTCATCTGAGAGAGCAGAAGACTAAAGTCCTTATGTCTCAAAGCTGGAAAAAACCCCAGATCTGTTGCAGACCACAGCCATCATTCTCAGCCAGCTGATATGCTGCTTTCTGATTGCGAAACATTACTGCTTTGTTAGGAGATTCACTCCAGCTTGCATCTTGGCAATGTGTAGCGATCAAATATCTGCACCTTTGGAAAAGAAACATGCTATACAGTTGCAGCTCAGCCCCAAAAGAATTCCTTTCTAAGGCATCAAAATCTTTACCATATTCACCAAAGCGAAGGGACTCCCACTGCTGCCATTCAACAATGCTGTTTACTGCCCGCACACCAGCGTAAATTAGCAGCATTCCCAAGGTGGCGTCCAGCAGAAAGTTGATAAGGTACCTAAAGGGATAAGTAAAAAACACAAGAGAAATAGGACAGATCTGAGGCCTATGCAGCTGCCATAATCAAAATTCCAATCCATAAGACTCTCAGCCATCACCACCACCTAGATCTTTGCCTTTCACAGCGCTGTCACCTATTCAAGATGCCTAGCAACTTAATCAAACAGTAATTTTAAGATATGCTACTCTTCATTCTTCATTTTTAGTGGTCAAATAGCAAGCATAGGTAGGCAGGGACACACTCAAGGGCTAGTGCAGTACAGTGGTTACCATGTTGGACTAGGACCAGGGCAATCCAGATTCAAATCTCTGCTTAGTCATTAGGCATGCTAGATATGCTTGGTCCAGTCACTCATTTTGAGCTTTAGTCTTCCTCATAGAGCAGTTGCTAAGATAAAAATCTATGTGCATGTAGATGCTCAAATGCAAAAGCGCAAGCAAAAAGTCAATAGAAGTTCTGTCTGAAGTGGATTTTTTGGTGTGTTTTTTTTAAAAAAAACACTACATGAATACATTACTGTAGAATGAGAGGCTAGATGGATTAAGACATTTGGATCGATCAACCTGGATGCATAAATTTGAGCTATTATTATACTAGAGCCCACCAGAGGTCACTATTGTCCTGGAAAACAATCAAGCTGTGACTGATTATCTCTGTTTTCCAGCTTTTTTGACAGAATTGCTCCATCTGGAGGAATATTAGCGTTTCAAAGTTAGGGTTAATCATTTGAAGGGACTTGTGCATTGCAGGAAAGAAGTAGCTTGATGCTGTTCTGCACTACAAGGATGGTTATGAAGCATCTGACTTGCTGGCCTGACCAAGCAGGAGCCGACTTCATTGATTTCTAACTTAGTTTGTTGGGCAGGGATCTAAATTTAAACTTTGTTGGACCAATATTTCTAAACCTTGTTGGCTATTATTCTAAAACAGCATGCAGGATGGTTCTATAAAGCATTGTGTGTACACACACACACACACACACACACACACACACACACTACTTACAGTGAACAAGGGTCCTCTTCAGTAAGGTCTGATAAATACACATTGGCAAAGTGGATGAACAACATCCCTATGGCTTGTTTGGAAGTATCCAAAAACCTACAGGAAGTTAAAAAAATGGTCATCACATGAAACACAGACCATACAGATCTCCTCATCTAAAACTGCAAGTTCTTAGAAAGGAAAGATACCAAGGGTGCAGAAGCGGTTTTAAACTTTTTATCATGGAGGCGAGAGACCCTTTTCAGCCCAAGTACTGCATTTCTTCATGGGGAACCTTCCAGGGACGGCATGCTAATAAGGTGGGGTAGCGGCAAAAGTGGAGACTGGCAAGTTTGAGAACTACGTCCCAGCAACACAAAAAAGTCACAGGTTTCTCTAGAAATCCCCCCCCCGCCCCTTCCATTCTCCATCAAAGTGAAATAGTTACATATTTCAAGAGGGCAAAGCTCTGGGAAGTACAGAGCAGAGCCAGTGAGGGCCGGAAAGAGTCCTGGGGGGCTGCATTTTGCCTCAGCTATGAGAACCCCCATCACTTTTTTAATTTCCTGCATCCCTGGCAAAGTCCAGTCTATCAAATTCACAAGTATAACTTGACTGGGTGAGAGGGAATGAAGTGCAAGTGCTCTTCATTCATAAGGGTCATTAGCAGGCAAGTTTCATTTTTTATTAGACATTCCAATATATTTCTCTGTTTTCTAGACCCGTGTGTCAAACTTAAATGAGCTGGAGAGCGAAATTTCCTATCAAACAGATGCCTGGGTTCACTCAAAATTATGGAGCTGATGGGCTTATCCAGCCCCAATTTGCCTCCTTTCCACTTCTTGTTTTCTCCAAACCCCTCATGAACACCACCACCGCCTCAAGCTGCCAGCTCTGCTCTTCTCTGCCAGTAAGCCTCGTTTCCATATACTGCACCTTTCCCCCCATTCCTGCCAGCTGAACTTCCCTTGTCACCTAAGTCTCTGCAGGCCAGCACCCATCCCATACCTCTCTGGATTGGCCACCAATACAGGATAACTGCACTCTGCACTTCTGTTTCCACACACCTTGACCCCGGCACTGCTAATTATGTGGCAAAATTTATATACCACTTGACTGTAAATCAAACCTCTCTAAGTGATTTGCAAAAATGAAAAAAAAAAGAAAAACTGTCAATAAAGGGTCAAGTTTAAAACACATTATTTAAGTCAAATAAAAATATAATTAAAATCAACTGTAAGCTAAAAAACAGATCAAAGCACCTGCCAACTCTTGCCTGCCTGGATAGGACGGCCCGAGCAAAAATGTTTCTAGCAGGCACTGAAAAGTGTACACTCAGGAATCCGATGTCAATAGGCAGTGAGTTCCTAATCTGGGAGAGGCAGGAAGAAACAGCCAATGCTAAATAAATCCTACTAAGGGCATTGACTTTCAGATTCAGAAGATTTGTCTGCAGTATGAGAAAGATGTCACGGGCAATTAAAATTGATGGGAGTATGCAGAAATGGTGGAATATACTGGAAGAATAAGAAACCAAGAAGACTTTTTAAAAACAGAATGGGGAAAATTTATTGACTATCTGAAGATGTAAACAACTTAAAACATTAGAAGAATAAACATGTGCACTAAGAAATAAGGGAAAGGGAATTCAAAGGGGAAATCAGTGAATAGGCTTGAGCTGGATATACAGTAACAAAAAGATATAAGCAAAGTAACCACAGAAAGGAGGGGGGAAGACGAGGGAAATGCAGATTGATTATGTACTTTGCTCTAGCGAACAGGTTTTAAATTTAAATTGATTTAAATTTCAAAATGACCTGCTGCTCCTGCAGTTTGATATTATTTGCCTCAGGTTTGCCTGGCACAGGAAGACCCTGTAATGCAACTACAATCTTATTTAAAAAGGACACAGAACTGAGTGCAACATTCTCAGACATCCCTGCCTTGGTGTTCCTATAGACTGGGAAAAAACAAAAACGTAATCTGACGCACAGTAGTCAGGTTGCAACTGCCTGCCCTTTGTAATGCATCGCCCAAGGTCCATGAGCTGAACATCTAGGAAAGGTAAGGCACTCTAGGAACAATACAAAGCACTTACCAAATTCTCCAAGGACGCCTTTCATGCTTTGGTTCTCTGAAGCGTTTCACTGAAAAGAGAATTGAAGATAATCAGTGGACTGGCAAAGCTGTACCAACTAAAGTCCTCCACCCTGTTCAGCTGGATCTGCATGCAAAGTTGCTCATGAATAGTATGGCAGATTTCATACTCTCACATCTTATTAAATCTAGACCAGTATTCAAGAGCAAACTGCAATCGACCACTTTGAACACTCTTCATAGATTGGCATCTACGTTCAGTTCCAAGGTTTCATTGGTACTTATCCACTATATATTTTAGCGTCTGGTAACATGCACCCCTTTCTTCTGCCCTCCCCTTTACATTAAGGACTTGACTCAAGCAACCCAGTAAATATGATAGCCTTCAAATCCAGAGTTGCATAGCTCATTTAGGGCAGTGCAAAATTGCTGAACTAAGTCATTCTTGTTAAAAAACAACAAGGAAATACTTAGGTAATTTAAAGCGACTGAACAATTTAAGGCCATTTGCTGAGAGAGAAATGGAAAGGTCACAATAAAAGCCAAAACAAAGGCAGTGTACTTATTGCTTGAAGTGGTTTGTTCGTTTTATTGGGGACATGCGACCATTATGGTTATAGCTTGAAATAGTAGCATGAAAATGAGAGCAATAAACTCAACTTGCTTTGCAAGTGAAAGCTTAGGGAGAAGGAAGATTTGCCTTAATGCTATTTTCCACCAGCTTATAAATACTGTCAGTTTACGTAAGCTTACCAAAATACAAGCTACAATTAGGCAACTATAACTCATGCTACAGTATTAACTTTTACAGTTAAAAAAGGTAATCTAGGTAATTCAGAGTCCTCATGCTCCTTACAACAGAAGGGAATTAAGGAAAGGATGAGGAATTTGTGCAGCTAGCTCTTTAAAACAAAAAAAGAGAATTGCAGGGGTGAATGGTTTCCTTGAGCTATATATGGAGATAAATACTGCAATTAAAAGCGGAAAGCGCCAGTAAACAATGATGAAAAGCCAACATGCAAGGAATTGAACAGCTTGACAGAATGCAAGGTTACACAGAAACAAAGGCAACACATCCCACTGCATAATTATACTTTGCCTCTTGTAACAGGCCAAAGGTGGGTATGGAAGCTGTATACCAGGGGCAACCAAAGTGGTGACTTCCAGAAATTGTTTGGACTACAACTCCTAGCATCCTTGATTATTGGCTAGCTTGCCTGGAGCTGATGGGAATTAAGGTCCAACATCACATGGAGGGCAGCAGGCCATAAAGGAAAACAACAACGCCCTTATGAAACAACCATTTTTGTGGCAGCATTTATTAAGATGCCATAATAAAAGATGGGTCAAATTTCTATGGTGGAAGAACCAGCATGAACATGTTATTAAGCAGACACTCTGTGATGAGGATAGAGGAAAAGCAGGTGGTAGAATATTACCGGTAACTGAGGTGCTGAAGTCATAGCTGTAATGTTTTATCTGGTTCGTTGGCTTTATATGACTGTTTTAGAGACAATTTAAGGTAGTGCTACCTTTCAGAGCTCTTGGGGGTTCAATTATTGAGAGAAGAAAACGTAAGGAACTTCATGATCTGATGAAGTTGGATCTAATGTTCAAGAAGCCTGTGCCACAACAAATCTATTAGCCTTTAAGGTGGCATGGGACTTCCTTTTCTTGCCTCCCTCTGAAGCCCACTCTATCACTTGCCCCCAGCATCTGCTCTGGATGGTTGGAGGACCCTCCAGAGCCGCTCTGGGCAGCGGCGGGGAGGGGGGAGTGTGAAGGCCTCATGAGGAGAAGAGGAAGGGGAAGCCCTGCTAGATGACTGCAGCTCTGCTGACAGCAGCTGCTTACATCTCACAGAAGGATCTGGAAGGTCTTCCGACTTTGGGGACAGATTGCCAAAGGATGCACTGGAAGGGGGAGGATGAAAAAAAGACACACAGAGGCAGTGCAAATGGCCCTTTGGATTCTGACTGCGATATATCACTGCCTAGGAAGCGATTAAATTTAAAATGCTACATCATGTGTAACACTTAGGCCCCCTCCAATTTATCTGTTTATTGATTATTCGTCCTGATTTGTTTGCACACAACTTGCACAGAGAGGTTATGTGAGCCCAGACTTTATTGAGAGTATATTCAGATTTGTCTGCAGGGAGGCTATACGACAATGAGGATTCTTTCAGGTTTGTTAGCAGAGAGGGCATATGATTGTTATCCAACTCTTTTCAGCACATGTCCCTGTTACTTTCCTAACTGCAAAAGTCTCTGTTTTAGACAAACAACAACGACAACGTGGATTTGTTGTGCCAGAGTGCTTTAATCCACTTTAATTGCGCAAACCGAAACCTACAGTATGCAGTTGGATTCTTCCTGCAAAATACTGGTAGTGACCAGACAGTATTTTCACAATGGGTTTTTAAAACGGCTAATTTTGAAGCACGGTATCAATTCACTGGCAGACACTAAAAAACGTTGTTTGCATACAGAGCACCAGAATTCTTCAAAGTAGTAAGAGGAAATTGAAGTTGAGATTTGCCAACTGGCAAACTGTAGGCTGTCAACTGAAAAGGAATTAGAAAATATAATCTGCAAGTTGGAAAAGATTCTCTCTCCCCCCCGGAGAGAACAAACATTGAGTCTATTCCAGTTCTCTAACGCTGCTTCATTTGGAGAAAAGAATCCAAGAAAATTGCAGAAAGCTGTTTAAAGAGACACCAGCTTGCAATACATCTAGCAGGAAACAGATAGCATAAAGTCCTGGAAGTGCGGGGGGTGGGGGGTGGGGGATTACACTTTTCACTATCATGCACTTAAGCCATTTCTTTAATTGGCATATGTTTTCTATAATTTGAACAAGGCAAAGCTTTTTATTACTCATTAAGCCCTAAATGGCTTGGGAGCAGATGATCTAAATGACCGCTCTCCCTCCTTGCACGAACCTGCTCATGCTCTACTGTCAACATCTAAGGTCTTGCTCTGTTTCTCACCACCTTGGGAGGTGTGCTTGGCAGGTTCAAGAGAGCAAGACTTCTCAGAAGAGCAGCCAGATTGTGAGAAACACCTTCCCCAAAGAGGCTTCCCCCCCCTCTTGAAATTTAGGAAGGCAGCAAAAACGTATCCCACTGTGCCTTTGATACATTTTTCAATGTCACTGTTGCTTTATGGTCCTCTTATGCTGCATTTTATTTCTTAAACTGATATGATTTATTTAACCACACTCCTCTGGCACACCCTAAGTACTGAGGTCTTTAAAAAATGAAGCACAGTTGAAAGTGGAGACAACAGATGTACTGCTCCTTGTTTATCTGTTTGCTATGTAACACAAAAAAACCTTATTTTTTAAAAAAATGAGGCACAAATGGGTTGCAGCTTCCTGTAATGGGTACACCATCACCTTTTTAGTTTAGAAAAATTACTTCAGAGTGAAGGGAAACAGGTCTTATAATATTAAGAAGGGTACGCAGAAGGGATTTTTCTCTTTCTTTTAGAACCCTGGGTCCCCCCCCCCCAATGAAGTGACTGGCGCCTAAATTCAGGAAAAAAAAACCCTTTTCAGGAAAAAAACCCCTAAGGGAATTATTCCTCACAACACATAGTCAACTTATGAAAAATGACTGCCATAGGCTACAGTGATGGCAAATGGTTTTATGATAGTCAGATCTCCCCTATACATATTTGATCATCAATGCTATTAAACAGTGATAGCTACAACACAGTTCTGTGCCAAAAGGCAGTAAGCCTCTGAACACTAGAAATGGAGGGACAAGAAATGGAGGAAGTTTTTTGCCTTGAAATTCTGCTTATATGCCCTTGGCTTACCACTGTGAAAAACATGATGCAGGATCTCTTGGACTGATCTAGCATAGCTCTTATAGTCAGCCCTAAAGATAAATATAAAACATGTGAATTTACTTTTACTGGTAATGTCAACGATGTAAATGTGTATAGGTTGTCTGTTTAAAGCAGCCTTCCTCAATCTGGTGTTCTCTCCCCCCATGTTTGAACTACAATTCCCATCATTCCTGATCTTTGGCCATGTCAGCCAGAGGCAATAAGAGGTAGAGTCCAAAACATCTCCAGACTGGATACCAGACTGAGCAAGGACAATTCAAAGATTTCCAGGATTTGCTATGGTTTTGGAACATCTAGAAGACAGTAGGAATGGTAAGGTCAACACAAGCAAAAAGCAACAAATTTGAGGCCATAAATACTAGTTACTGGATTTTATTTTGCCCACTTTGATATAATTACTATGAAGTGCTTTAAAACATTTCTAGCTATAGGCACAGAACAGAGTCACCAGATCTAGGGTGATCTCGGTAACCAGGCAGATTTTTGTTCTCCCATCCCCTCCAGTGAGAGACAGGATCTCTTCCCAGCCCAGCTGTGTGGGATAAGCTCCTGTTGTGAGTCAAGGACACGCCACCCGCAAAGGAGTATAATATGACACAAAGACACAATATTTTAGGTTAATGGGCAAAATTAGGCCACAACTTTTGTTGGTTACACCATGTGAGTAGTATTAGCTTAGTCATTGGATGAAACAGCAATGCAAGACTCCATAGGAGTCATATCAGGGTTAACAACCAATGGGAGGAGCTTGTTGATGCAAATACAACTGGAAGCTCCCCCATGATGTCACCGGGGCTCGTGCCATGGCCCTAGCCACCAGCAGGGCATCAGACAGGATCCACAACCGCCAGATTCCTTTAATGCAATACCCCAAAGAGGAGGGGTAGATGATGGCCCATACCCAACCCTCCAACACAGCACACATATTCCAATTTCTAACCGCCAATACCAGAAAGTTGTGATGAATTGCTACAAGGTAGGCAAAAAAACCAAGAGGCTGGTGCCAATTTGCCAAATGGATAAAAAAGTCCTACCAGGCACCTTGGTCAACCAACCGAAGTCCATAGCAAGGTCAATATGCAAAAGAAGCTGACCTAAGAGGGAAGGAGGGCTGGAGATCCAAAGAAAGCAGGAACAGGCTGGGAACTGAGCGCTGCCACGGTTGTTTAAATGCGGCTAGCCCCGCCCACCAGCCGGCCCTATTGGTCGGCTGGAAGGCTTGGCCACGGCAGCAGAAGCAATCAGGAGCAGGGAGCCGAGTTTGCCTCCCTGCCCCAGCAGGAAGCTGCTCCTGCTCACAACCCCTCCCCTCTGGGGAGAGGAGAGGCCTTCTCTTGCACAACCAAAAAGAGGGATGTGCATGAAGCCTCACTGCTTTCTAAGCATCTAGGTTCAGTGCAGAATCAGGAAGAGGCCTCTCCCATTCTCTTCTGTTTCTGAAATCAGTGTTGCATCAGGAATAATTCCCCTTCTCCCCCATCTCTCCAGGTAAGGAAGAATGGGGGCCTCTCTTACTCTGAAATGAGTAATAATAAAAAAGTACTCCACACTTTTAAAGATATGCACACAATGCGCTACAAAGAACATTTTAATCTGTTACAAGCAGCTGATTAAGAGTTCGAGTTCAATATTCTTAGATGATTTCTAAAAATCTGCTCATGATATACTAAACAGCCCTTTAAGCATTAAGTTCAAAGCCTAAAGAGATTCTGTCTAATTTATGTAATTGTGGCAAGAAGCATCAACACTGCTGATCCCATTTCAGAAAAAGCTGAAAGGCATTTCCAGCAATCTGCTAGATTTGTTTCAGAATTTATCAGCAGCTACCTTGCAACTGAAAAGGAGAAATAAATTTTGCCCACTTCTATTATAGTATTTCCCCCCACTTTGCTATTTAAATACAATAATACTTTGTAGTTGGGAAACACAAGATAAATTTAATTCTTGCCCTTTCTACACCATAAAAGACTCCTGGAGGTGCCTCTCCATCTAATAGGATCAAGCATGGTTCCACAGCAGGGGACTTCACAACTGTATTGTGCAGGTACTTTTAAGTGAGACTGTTAAATGATACTGTGATTAATTGGCTTTTGACACACTAAACCGTATTATCATATAGGGCC
Source organism: Podarcis bocagei (assembly GCF_964188305.1). Lineage (NCBI taxonomy): Eukaryota > Metazoa > Chordata > Lepidosauria > Squamata > Lacertidae > Podarcis > Podarcis bocagei. Next base: position 56,173,733 of record NC_138126.1, on the reverse strand, counting down.
CCAAGAAAAACTTAAGAGTCTAGCAGTTACTCCAATAAGAAGTTTTTAGACTAGTGCTCCAAGTGCTGAATTTGAGATTCAAAGACAAAACTAATTTCCTGTAAGTTTTTGCTAAGGACAAAACAACCAAGCTTACTTCAATTAAATTATCCAACTTGTTTGCTCATTTTGTCACTTTTCTCTTTGAAACTGAAAGGAGCCCCAAATTGTTGGTTGATGGGACCCATCCTAACAGTAAAACCAACTACTCAGACTTTCCTAAGCAACAAAAAATAGCTACAGAAATGATAAACAAGTACAGTTAGTATATTTTGTGGTCACTTCCATGTTGGGTGGACTACAATTGTCGGTCATATCTAAAGCTACCTCTGAGGTAAGATCACACTGCCTATAAAGGATGGAGATATTGGGGAGAGGGGACCACTTTAGAGGGGACCAGTTTGGAGAATTTCACACGTAAATGACCTTTAAAACCTCCTATAGTTATTAAGATCCTCCAGTATGAATAGTATTCTATCCTCCTTTGATTTCAGTGTTCTGCTGCTCCACAGGCATGGGGAAAAAAAGGAACAAGCTTGAAAAATCCACAGCCCAATAGACTAAATACTGTACCTTATTTCCTAGCATATCAATCTGAATCTATAAAATTAATCACTATCCCTTTAAAAAACCTACTTGAAAAAAATCTATAGCATTTTTTTTTATAAGATGGCAAAACTCCAACAAATTTTACCACACATTTAAGCATTAAATCTTTTCAAACCTGTCAGAGTTCTGGGGCCTGGGTAACAGAACTACGCACATGAGCAAGGTCCCGCATCTACTCCACCTGTCACTCATTCTAAAATTAAAAATAATGGCAGTTACATACACCAGCTATTTTTATTGGCCCAATAAAAGAATATTTATCTTAACAGTAACTGTTTTCAGGCAACTACAGGTTTTTGAGAAAAAGTATAGCCTTTCTGTGACATATCACTATAGTTTTTGTTTAAGGGGGTTGTCTCTTAGTGCAGACCCAGATCATTGAGCCTGAGCTTCCACAGCCTCTGCCCACCATGAGCCACCATTGGTAGGACTGGCAGCAACAGCAGCAGATACATTCTATGCTTATGATAATATTTTACTCTCTTGTTAATTACAGTATGTGGTTTTCAACTGTGTTTTGCATTTCACTTCCTTTAGTAATCTTTTCTTTTGAAATGTTTCAGATAATTTTTTTGTTGCTGCGTTAAGTGTGCATTATGTAGTTGGCCTCCTTTGTAATGTTTTATTTAGAAATTTTTGAGAACATTTTAGTGTCCTGTTAATTATGTTGCTATGAATGTAAACTTTATATTTGACTTTCTTCAGTAACCTTCAGTAACCTTCTTCAGTAACCTTTTATTCTCAATGGTTTTATTTGATGTTTAATATAGGTTGTAAACCACAGTGAGATGTTTTTCTTAAAAAATAAAGTGGCATAAAAATGAAATAAATATTTTTTTAAAAAAAACTTTCGAACTTTCGCAGTTTGTCTCAGTACCTGGCTCTCCCTTCGGCATGGAATGTGGGAGGCACTGAGTGCAAAAGTGCTTTGCCTGGCAAAAACCCTCCTACACTGCCATACTGGCATGTGATAGGAAAGGGTTGAAACAACATACTGTGGAATATACTAGCTACATGGATCAAAGGTTTGAATTGAGATAAGATTTTCTTCGGCATGAGAGTTGGTTGGGGAGAGAAGCCCATGGTTTGTTTATTCTCAGCTTCTTTTATATATTTATGATTCGGCAACCCTGTCCGGAATATAAGATAAAAAGATATTTACAAGCGAGGAAGAGATGTTAAGAAGCAAAAATGAAAACTGTGTATGATCTGAAATGAAGAAAGGAGGGGGAGGGGAAGCTCAAGTATCACTATGTCAGACAGAGTACAGTGGTACCTTGGTTCTCGAACTTAATCCATTCCGGGAGTCTGTTCAACAACCAAGGCGTGGCTTCCGATTGGCTGCAGGAGCTTCCTGTACTCAATCAGAAGTTGCGGAAGATATTTGGCTTCCGAAAAATGTTCGCAAACCAGAACACTTACTTCCGGGTTTGCGAAGTTTGGGAGCCGATTTATTCGACAACTAAGCCGTTTGGGAACCAAGGTACCACTGTAATTCCCCTCACCTCCATTTAAAAACAATAAGCAAGGATGTGCCTGAAATCTGTTGCATAACTTGATCCAAAAGATCTATATAGCAATAAGGATGTCTGAGATCCTACAAAGATGCCTTCCTATGGAATCTGATGTAAATCAGATATGATATGATCTCAAATGAAAGAATGTTAGATTTAAATTTGCAGACTAATAGTTTCTCCAATTACATCTAACCAACTCTAAAAAGAAAGAAAACACAAACTTGGCTTCAGGTATACTGGTAGGGTGTCTTCCCAAGTTAATAGCTGAACCAGTCTATTTTCCTTCCCTCCATGGAGAGGAACAGCTGGAGGAAAATAACAAACAAGCTAGAAAAGAATCGTCTGCTTCCCACTGGAACAAATAAGGGAAGCAAGATGAGCAAAGGCCCACAATTCCCCCAATGAGTCTTGAAAGAAGCAGCGCCGACATAGAAAAGGATGGTTGCTGTAATAAGGGTATATCAGCTTCCATCCCAGGATTGCTTTGTTATAATGAATGACTCAGTTCCCAATGGGAAGGTAACGGCACACTTGGAGTCAAAGAGCAGCCCCCAATCTCAGCATCAAATAAAAGCCTGCACTATCCAATCTCACTGCAAGTTGTCCCAGAATCTGACAGTCACACTCCAGGGTGGGCTCACTTAAAGGTATCTGCTACACCTGAATGCATGAGTGTCCATTTAAATCTATGGGCTGGTGGAGGTGAAGGGAAAGTGAAGAAGAAAAATTGTTACATAAAATACACATCTAAACAGCTTTCAGGTGACTGGAAACACAGGAACTGTTATGGTGGAAAGAGTCCTGTTCTGATGGAAAATTGATTGTGGAACCACATGGTTTTTTAGTGATTCCCCTCCCCAAAGCACCCTGCCACATTGTTCAGGAAGTGATTTGTAGTCCAACAACATATGGAGGGCACACATTCACTACCTTTGCCTTAATGCATTCTAACTGTATCACAACAGAAAGGATAAGAGTTCTGAAAGCTACAGCAAGTTTGGCTATTTTCAAACAATGGAAAATGAGCTGTACTCATTTATTTTTAAACGGGAAGAGAAAAAATGTCTACTATTTTCCAGACTATGCTTACTGCACACTCATAAAAGATAACACTTAAGAACGTGAGTTAGCCTATTCAGTCTTCCTCCCAAGCTATTTCAGGTGCGCAGCATAGGTATGACTGTTCCTTTCTAAACACACACAGAATCATAGAATTGTTGATTTGGAAGGGACACCGAGGGTTATCCAGTCCAACTTCCTGCAATGCAGGAATATCTATTAAAGCATCCAAGACAGATGGCCACCCAACCTCTACTTAAAAACTTCCAATGGAGGAGAGCTCACCACCTTCTGAGGGAGTGTGCTCCACTGTCGAACAGCTCTTGCTGACAGAAACATCTTCCTGATGTTCAGTTGGAATCTCCTTTTTTTGAACATGAAGCCACTGCATCACACTTGTTGATTCATGTTAAGCTTGTGGTCTACTAAGACCCCTAGATCCTTTTCACATGCACTGCTGGCAATCTTATATTTGTGTAGCTGGTTATTCTTGCCTAAGTGTAGAACCTTAAATGTGTCCCTATTGAATTTCATCCTGTTAGTTTGGGCCCAGTTCTCCAATTTGTTACGGTCATCTTGAATTCTGATTCTGTCTCCAGCAGCATCCTCCCAGTTTGGTGGCATCTCCAAATTTGATTAGCATCCCCCCAGTTCTTTCACCAATGCATTTATAAATATGTTGAACAACCAGCCCAGGACAGAACCCTACAGCAAAAACTTGTCACATTTTTACAGGATAACGATGAACCATAAATGAGTACTCTTTCGGTTTGGTCAGTCAACCATCTATAAATCCACCTAACCGTTACCTCACCCAGTCCACATTTTTCCAGCTTCTCCACAAGAATATCTTGGGGGACTTCGTCAAAAGTCTTACTGACCCACCAACCCTGTAACTATAAAAAAAAGTAATAAGATTTGTCTGGTATGACTTGGTTTTGAGAAACCCATGCTGGGTGTTAGTAATCACAGCATCCTTTCCTAAGTGCTGCAGACTGACTGTTCATCCATTCTAGGACCTTTCCTGGTATTAATATCAAGCTCACTGGTCGGCATTTACCTGGGTCTTCTCTCCCTCCCACTTTTGAAGATGGAGACATTTGCCCAATCTGCAGGGACCTTATCTATTCTCCAATAATTCTCAAAGATTATAGACAGAGGCTCTGAGATTACATCTGCAAACTCCTTTAGTACCCTTGGGTGTAGCTCATCAGGGCCTGGATATGTGAATTCATTGAAAGTAGCTAGGTGTTCCATTACCACCTCTTTTCCTATCTTGGGCTGCAGCTCCCTCCTTGCATAGTTTACTCTGTTATCATCAGGTTGGGCACTGCTTTCCTTTTGGGTGAAGACAAAGGCAAAGTAAGTGTTGAGCAGTTCCCACATCTCTGTCACTCAACAGCATTTCTCCATCTTCTCCAAGAAGGGACCTACTACTGTCTTGTTCTTCCTCTTGCTTCAAACATAGCAGAAGAAGCCTTTAAATTTATTTTTAACCTCTCTTGCATGTCTGAGTTCAGTCTGAGCTTTGGCTTAGAATGACCTTCTCCCTGCAACTGTTTACTACTCATGTATATTTTTTCGTGATTTCCCCTTTCTTCCATTTCTTATACATGTTAAATCTCAGCTCATCTGTAAGGTCCTTATGCAGCCACACTTGAGGATCCCAAACAGCAGACCTGGGAAAGGTTTGAAGTCTTTAGGTGTTCAGAGTAGACACTCTGGTCTTCAACTGGAGAGTTGGGACCTGAAGTCGAGCATTAGTCTGACATAAGGTGGATCATAAAAGGGGCATCCAATATCCAAATGTATGGCAAAACCACACACACCAAGAAGTCACCAAATATATGTTTGGGCTAAAGATGAGTGCCAGAAAATTTGTAAACCTACTTTGCTAAAGAGAGCAGACATTTACATAATGCTTCTTCCAATGGTGAACAGCCAGCTCATGGGTCTCTAAGCAATACTGTGCAAAGGATTAACACAACACTTTGCAAGACAGATCAGAGTGATAATAAGAGTAGCACTTGAATAGGGAAGATGACTGTCAATGGCATAAAGAATACACATATTGAGAATCAAATATGGGAGGGTTCCAAAATCTGCAACAGAACACCACCTTTATTAAGCCAACCAAAATATGACAAAATAGCATGCAAGTTCTGAAGCTTTTTTCACCAGGCTAAACACAGGAGGAAGGGAACCTGATTGACGTTGGAGGGTGCAACTCTTCTCTGAAGAGCTAAACACAGGCAATAGTGCATAAGCCATTAAAAAAACACCATGATCTAGTTGGTAAACATGAGCCACTCTGTGAGATTCACAGCATTTGGAATCTCAAAACAAATTAACATGTTTCCTGCACACAGCAGCTGCAGAAGGCAGACAGCTATTGCAACCACACTTCTCAGAAAGCCAATTCATAAGACAAGTTGCTATATTTATTCTTGCAGAATAAGCGCTAGAACACACTAGAGCTTTCATTTTTTAAACATACTTTCCCAAGGATTTTAAGCAGCTAAAGTTTAGAGCAACATGCTCCCCAAACTCATGCTTGATAGGCAGGAAGCTGAAAATGAAAAGAAACAGAAGGTCCACTTGCCTCCATTCCCACTAACAAAGTGAACATACAGCCTCAAATAAAACATAGTAACAGAAGTAATTTACTCCAAAAGATGACAAAAGCACTTAGTAAAGAAACCTTGAACAGCATCCATCTACAAATGCGACAAACTTAAAGAATGACGACCATAATGTCAATACAGTGGGCAAGGGGTCACATCATGGGAAAGTGAATCTTGGCAAGCCATAACTCCATTTTGGAGGGTCAGTGAACCCGGGATTAAGCAAACTTGTCAGGAGTCGTCATACAGCAGATACAAGGGAAGTTAAAAGGGCCCTTGAGCAGAGCGATTTTGGCAACTTAGTGAAGTGCCCACACCCATCTATCCACCTGGAAACCAGTAAGAAAAGCGCCCATGCTCCGAGGCAATCTTTATTACAGTACTTCATTTTCTAATACGGAGTTGAACCAGTGTTGAAAACACATCTGAGGATGCAAGGAGTGGGAGGCAGAAGGGGACTCCGCTATCAAGTCGGGGATGCAGCTGGAGGCAGAACAAAGCCACAGAGGCGGCGGCGGGTTTTCCTGAGCACATTGTTCGAGGGAAACCAAGGAGGAGAAGGCGGGAGACCAGGAGCAATGGGGGTTGTAGGGGGCGGGAGGGAAGAGCACAGCTGAGCACGAGAGAGACCCGCTCGGCCACAAGCACAGAAAGGAGAGCCGGTCCCAGAGAGAGAGGCAGTCAGGCTACATCTCGAAGACGACGGGCTACGACAAGCGAAACTCGCAGGAAGTTGCAGGGAAGGAAGGAGGGGCGCGGAGGTGGGGCTGGGGCGCCCCAGGGAAGCAGGATGGAGAGGCTGCCTGGGGCCGGGTTGCCGCCTGGCGAGGCAGGGAAGGCGGCGGGGGTCTCTCTCTCTCTCTGGCCCCGGGGCTCCCCGGAGAGAAGGGCGCAGGCGGGCGGGAAGGAGCGCCGGCCAGGGACTCACGCATGAGGAGGCTGAAGGCCACGACCCCGAGCAGCCCCTGCAGGAAGATGCCGAAGCTGTCCATCAGGGCCCCGTTCTCGCAGCCACGGTAGCCCGGCCCATCCCCGGACGGGGAGGAAGCAGCGCCGGGCCCGCCAGCAGCGCCGCCGCCGCCGCCCTGCGGAGAGCCCGGCCTGGGCGTGGCGAGGAAGGAGCTGTTGGGGGCCAGGGAGCCCCCCATGGCGGACTGAGCGCGCCGCGGAGCAGGTGCGCCGGCCACAGGGAAGGAGAGGGAGGGTCGCTCGCAGGCTCCGCGGCGCTTCCTGGGGACGGGGGAGGAACCCCACGCGCCGCGTCACCGGCAGCGCGTGACGTCAGGCGCCGTGAGCCTCGAGGGGGGAGGGCGGGGCCAAGGGGGCGTCGGGGCCGCGGCCGCCGCTCTCCGTCTGTCAGGTGAGGCGGGATGCGGGTCTGGGAAGATGTTCTCTTCGTCGTCTGAGGAGGGAACAGGAGGCTGGGCGAGCCCTCGTCCTCCTCTCCGCGCCCCGGGGAGAGTCGACGCGGAGCTAAGGGCTCGGCCCGGTCTGTTTCTGCGCCGAGAATGGAGGTTGGGCTTTCTTCGCCCTCCCAGCTCCTGCCGCCACAGCCAAAGCCACCGAGGAGGCAGCTTTACTTGCCAGGGTCGCCCGTGGTCATTCGGCAACCCGACGCCGGCCGCTGTGGGGAATGGCAGGACCTCGAGCGGGGAACAGCTACCACTTCCCGTCTCCCAGCCTAATGGACCTGGTGCTGTGAAAAGTAAGCGCCTGCAGGAAGCTAGCTATTGCTGTGTCTTATAAAAAAGCTCTAATGCTGTTTTTGGCCTGTTTAAAAACCATTTAATCCACGGGCTCATTTATTATTTTCTGTTTCGTAAGATTTATATACCGCTAGATTGTAAAAACGACCTCGAAGCGGTTTACAGAACGAAAAAAAAGACAAAACAGTAAAATCAAGAACGATTTTGGGGACAATAAATCCAGCCTTGTACCAAACCTGAGATCGCCTTTTTACAGCTGCATAAGTGCAACACATGCCATTGGTTTGAGAAACAATGTCTAGGTTGGGGTTTAGAAGTGGAAGCTTTCAGGATACTTTGGAGATGGCTAATGGGAATTCAGTTTAGACTTTTTAAAACTTTGGCACAGGGACTTGAGCTCAAGACTTGTGTCTCAATTCGGAGCTGGTCTCAAGGCTCAAAGCTAGATACTGTACTGTGCAAATAGCACTGAGAAACACGGGTGCCTGCTAATTACTGTACAGTATTAGACTCTGAGGACTAGTTTGACACCCCCAATGGTGGAAACTATCCTCACAGCATAGGACTCTTACTGTTACCGTTTTGTACTAGCTGCAAAGTTATGGATTTTTTAATCTCGCATTTAGGATGCAATCCTAATCCTACCTACTTACCTGGGGGCAAACCCCTACAGAACTCAGTAATTTTCTTGAGTAGGAATGGTTAAGACTGCAGAAAGACATTCCAATTTTTGGTGACTTGTGTACTTCAGTTTTATATAATACATTTAGTAATAAATGGATGCCAGCAAAAATATATTTATGCCAGGAGTCAAGTATACTTAGAATGTGTTGAATTTTCTTTTGATAGAGGATATGTCACAAAACTAGTTTGTGTCTTGTGTCTATAACAAACTGTTTTCTCATGATGATTTATAGCTGTAATTGTGAACAGGGATATTTATTAACATCACACTGATCTCAGTACTGTATGTAATAAAATATCTGCTGTATTGATTTGTACAATGAAGGTTTATCAATACCTGAGAGCAAATATTTATCTTGTTGCATACTGGAAGATAAACTTCTACCAGGCCATTGGATATAAACCCATGTGACATGTCTGAGCCATGACTGATTATTTTTCTCTACCCAAGAAGGAAATAAAATGTTTTAAATATATAATGAGAATGGTTTGAGTGCACAATCACTACATTCAGTTGCATGTGCTTTCAAGATGGAGAATGTGGATTGAAGTGTTTTTTATTTCATTGTTTTCAACTAAAGAATGCGTAACTGTATGCAGCACAATATTTACTTGTGAGTTTGTACTGAGCTATTCTGCTTTAGGCTGCAATCCTATATTCATTTACCCCCAAGTGAAGTCCTGCTGAACTCAAACTAGGTTTACATCTGAGTAGATTTGTATAGGATTGTAATGTAAATGGCAGAACTTTAACACTACAAGTCAATCTATGCTTAAAACATGCAAGGTTCTACAACTCTTCTTAAAAGGCTTTACGGTACATGTAATTGACACTGAGTAGACTTGTCTTCAGGGATACAGTAGTAACACGCTTGAGCAAAGAACAGTTTTATATTATTACATTTTTATGTTTCTTGTAGCTCAAATGCAGGACAAGAGTTTAACTCTAGCAGGAGGCAATCTAGAAAAAACATTTTAAATTCCAAATCTTGAAGTTGTCTTCCATGTATATTTAAATTATGAAGTTTCCTCTGGTGCTGGAACAAATACTGAACCACATATAACACAATAATTATTATGATAATTATTAAGATTAGGGTGTGCATCAAATATTTGCTTTGAGTACTACTGTGGTAAGTGAATTGATGTAGCTTGGCAACTTTTGAGGTTACTAATTTTGACTTGTGTCCAAAGCAGAACTTCCCCTATGGAAAAATCTGAAGTTTCATATGTCTTCCCATTGACTTATCCTCCCACCCCCCACCTCCCGTAGAGGATGTCTGTCACATTTTAAAGATACAGTGGTACCTCTGGTTACGTACTTAATTCGTTCTGGAGGTCCGTTCTTAACCTGAAACTGTTCTTAACCTGAAGCACCACTTTAGCTAATGGAGCCTCCCGCTGCTGTCACGCCGCCACCACATGATTTCTGTTCTCATCCTGAAGCAAAGTTCTTTACCCAAGGTACTATTTCTGGGTTAGCGGAGTCTGTAGCCTGAAGCGTATGTAACCCGAGGTACCACTGTATAGGCAGCTTTGTGTATGCAAGGGAATCCATTCAAGTTTGGGTGGAAAGAATTTGCTTACCACATTCTGGAGTGGGGGGCATTTATGGAAATAGTTTACATTGTAGAGATGCCCTTAATTTAAGTAACCTGTATCAGATGGATAGGTACATAGGTTAGGGAAATAAATTTAATGAAAAACTGTTTTCTGTCAATTTGACAGCAAAGTGAGCTGTCAGTCAGAAAAACTAGACTCCTGCCTGCCTTTCTTATATGAAGTGGCTAGGGGAGAAATGTATAGATTTTCCAAGGCACACTGTGTGTCTCCAACACAATCATAAAGCTTCAGGAAGAATAAGATCTCTTCAGTATGGTGTACTTCTGAGAGCACCCTTCTCTTTTCCTAGCAGCTCACTTTATCAGAACCAGATTTATCAAACCTAATTAAAATAGGTGTCATCTTGAGCTTTCATCACCTTACACTAGCAGTTCTCAGCATGCAATACTGTTGGGAGGGCGAGAAGGTGATTGCTGGTAATTATTTTTACATATTTAAACATTAATGCAATAAACGTATTATTTCTAAGATCACTACAAAGTATGGAGTTTGGCCGGAGAAAAAATTGCTTGTAGGTTAATTCTATCTATTCAAGCCTGTCCAGAAATAAGATTCACCTATTGTGATCAACAGATAAAAGTGTCTAAGAGAACAATGTTAGTTTTGCAGGCCAGAATACAAATTGATTCATATGCCAGCAACACTACCTAATTTGGTTCTGGTGTTACTTTAATCAACTCTTCTCTAGGAACCACCAGGAAAAGAAAAATCAAGTAAGGAGGTTCTGAAATCTACTTCAATATCCCTTTACAAACCGAAGTGGACATGGGAAATGTTTTTTTTTTTTGCAAGAAGGAGGTCCAAATATAAATGTAACTTAAGATTTCCAACGATGATTCACTTTGTTTAAACTGAAAATATATATGTCTCTGTATTTGTTTTGATAAACCAATAAAACAGTAAAAAAAACCATTATTGATATATTGCCTCCACTGACAGAGTCTATATGCTGTTGAACACATGAGAGTTACTACTGGACTCAGTTCCTGTTCATTTCTTAACTGAGGCACTGGATTGGCCATTGTGGACAACAGAATATTAGACTAGAAAAGCTTTTGTTCTATCCAGCAGCATTCTTACCAGCAGATTTTTCTAGGGAAAACTGTTTGCAAAAGTTCTTTCCTAAGAGGGTCACAGGCAAATAAGCCCAGCGCTAAGAGCATATGATAATGTTTCTTGAACCATAATTGTAGGACACTTGGAAATTCACCTTTGTGCCTATGAACTCTCAAGTGCTTGTTTATGTATCAGTAATGTAATCCAGTTTCCCCTCAATGACACATGTAACATGGAATTCTGAGCACTCAAGCAATACTCAGCTTATTGACACAAAAGTAGACCAGCAGCAATTTAAGTATTTTTTAAAATTTACTTACAATCACTTTAAACGGTCATGAAGTACCACAAAATTATGTACATTCATTTACAGGAAAAAAACAAGCAAAATAATCCATTTAAAATATTTTAACCCTTTAACTGATACATCTATCCAGCAAAGGAGGATCTTCAATAGGCATATTTTATGTGCATATTTCTCCATTTTTGAATTTTACCCTCAGTTCACACATATAATTTATATATATTAAATCAAAGAAAAATACAGCAAGCAGAAGGAACAACACAATATACATCTTTAATTTTTTTTTTTAAAAAAAGAAAGAACAAAGCAGGGAAAGTGCATGTTCAATGATTTATTACAACAAAACAGATCTACATATATGCTGGCAGTACCTGCCCTAGAAGGCTCTTTCAAGAGATTTCTGATTGTCTATAAACACTAACAGAACTGGTTCAGAGGTCAATGGAAAAATCTGTGTGCAGTCCTGTATGAGAGTGGACTGGGTGATTAGGTAACAGCAGCAGAAGCTGACAAACATGAAGCCTCTGTGATATACAGATAGTACTTAAGGTTTCTTAGGAGTTGCAGTTAAAGGAGTAAGTTCTTCACATATTTTTTAAAAAAAATCACTTCAACTCATTACTTGAAGTTCCAAAGTTCTGGTAAATCCAGTTTCCACACTCCTGAAATTTAAGACAACAAGCCAGTGGAACATTTCATTTCATTCTAGAGTCTGGAGGAAGTAATGTGCTGCATTCCATGGTTCAATCTTCATTTTATTCTTTTAAGTAATTTAATCTGGTCAGCAGCAGTGCAATAATTAGGTCGAACTTCTAACAAGCAAGTAACTAATATAAATAACTGCTGTACTTCTAGTGTCTCCAATTTTGATCCTTTTCAAAAAGGAATCCACACTAGCAAGGTTCACTACAGATCTCATCAGCTACTAATCCAGCCTGCAGTGGGTTAGCTTACTGCATACACAGGGATCCAGAGATCTACCCATGAAAGGTGCAGGGCAGAAGGAGACTTCCTTTCTTTCTGCGAAAAAAAATGGGCAGACACACCTGTAATGGTAGCATCTGCTTGGAGCATCTTTTTTTCTATTATTCTATTACTTCCCCTTTCAGCACATCATACCCCAATTCTGCAGCATTCCTAGTACCTTTTCAATGGGGCTCCTCTGGAGAGAAGAGGGGTGGGAAAGTTACTCCCACCTACCCGCTTTTGGGTTTGGATCTATGGTTTACATATAATGGATTACATAATGAGCTTTTAAAATTGCATGCTCAAACCCCATTCTAGCCTCATGGTTAAAAGGCTACCTTTGACAACAAAGTTCATATATGAATGATTTAGGGAAAGTTAATACCAGCGTGAGTTCTCAGCACACAGTCAAATTTACACTCATGAGGTTTTCAGGCAAGTCCCTTTGTGCTTAGCAAATCTTGGTGTTTCAGATACTACTTTCACAGTAGACAAAATCTTAGGCAAAACTGAAAATCACAACAAAAGCCTTATTTAAAACATTGTTTTACTTTTGGCAACACTCCGGTATGAATTCATAAAGCTTCACAATGTGTGCAGAAAGAAAGCGGCTGATGTGAAAATGTGCACTGCCTAGGTAATCTGGCATGCAAAATTCTCCAACAAGACAAATTTTTGAGCTGATTAGGCTTTGGCTAGTAATACGTAAAAAGTATCTGCAAATCAGACAAAAAGTGTGTGCTCATTTCACTCAAGGGTAGAGTCATCCAATGAGAATGGAGGAGGGGGAAGAGAAGGGTCTCTGGCAGCAGCACTGCCAGATGCCAAGCCCTGCTGGTCTCACTAGAATCATATGCTCCAGGACCATACTGCATCCAAGGGGTATGTTGGGAGAACAGGAGGACCTTGGATCCTGATCCATCCCGTTTCCCCCTGATGCTGAAGCACCAATAGTAGAGGGGCAAAGATGCCAGTCCTACCTGTGGCAGCTGGTAGAGGGGTTCCGAATGCTGACTTCCTTCTTAGCCTGTAGATAGGGAGGCCTGCAAAATCCTTAGCTCCTGGTATTGTACCCTAATTGACACACTGCTATAGATTTAGTATTCAACTTATTCTACCTTACTGTAAAGCATTCATGGCTAACCTCTGTGTCCAGGTGTCTCACCAGCTCCATCAAGGCAATTTTATGGCAGTGGCAGAAAAAAGGGAAACATTTATAAATTAGACACATTGATGGAATGGCTGTAGAGGTTTGAGAGTTTGCCCTTTGTGCTTGCATGCAGATTTGTGCAAGACAGCATGGGGTGGCCACACCCAGCATAGGCATGCTAGCTAGATCAAGGGTAGCTAAAAACCCACCTCTGGTTAGTCCTTTCAGAGGTGGGTTTGTGAAAGGACTAACAAGGTTTCCATTATCTTAACAGGATTGGCAGTTGCATGGCAGGTACATAAATTTTAAAGCACTGTCATTCCCCACCCCAACCCTTGTCTCTTTCAAAGTCTGGAATAAGCCCTTTATGGCACAGGCTTCCCACCTCCTTTCAGGTTTCTAGCATTATAGAAGTGGTAGCTATGCCAAGTAAAATTAGACCAGAACTTTCTCAACTATCTCACGTTTTATTAGATAGCTGTGCCAGTTAACAGGATGCAACTTAGAACCTTTGAGTGTAAACCAAAATTATGTACTGAATTTCTTTTGACAATAGATTTATAAGCTGCTGTTTCCCACCCCCAAAAGCCAATCAAGTGGAAAACCTATGTTGTTTAATAAGAGTACCTATAAATTTATTTTCATGTAGTCATTGTATAGCAACTAGCCCCCAGAGATCTAACAATTATGTTTTTCTTTTCTCACTGTCTGCTTTGGACACATGTACTTTATCCTAGTAAGAATGTCATTAGCATAGTTAAAATATAGAATGTTATCTAACTTTTCAGACTCTCTCCCACTCTACTACAGTAGCACAAGAAGCTTTTGAAGTTTTAACAGCATTAAGTCAGATAAGCTTCCAATTGAACTGATTTGGGCAGTAAATGGAAAGAAATGAAGGGTTTGTAGATGAGGTTACATTTCCCTGAAGTTGGAAAATATTCCAGGGCTACTTAAGGGATGAATGCTTTGCAGACGGCTTCAAATTCAGCCCACAAGATATGCTTGAATTGGCTCAAGAAATGAAGTATACAACTACTCATGTGTTGCATAGAAATGACTTAAAGTAAAAAACAATGGAAAGCATCTCTCTTTCTGACAGCCCCTAAATGGATCCCACTGGGATCAAACACCTAAAGTAGGGCAGAAATATTAGCTTATAAATATATCACAGATAGCCAGCACCTACTCCATTGGCTTCTGAAACGTAAGTTGGCTTATTTACAGCAATGCATGGAGTATGAAAGTTTTACTTTAAAAACTCTGAAAATCTCAAGACATACAAGATTTGTACATATGCCATTCTTTTGATTTTTGATTCCCCCCCCCAGAAGGTACCCAAAAGCAAAAGATACACTGAAGCTGGATAATGAAAAAACCTGGATCCACCCCACCCACCCAATGCCAGAGAGAGGCATTCAAACCAACACATACAAGTGCATTTCTCATAAATAAATGGACCAGTTGAATAGCACTCATTTCAATATATAAATGTAATTGCAAACTTGGTCCATATGCTCATTTACACAGCATTTAATGTACTAAACCTACTTTGGTTGAAACCTGAAGTATGAAAGCTCTGAGTAATCATTCACTGCATCCATACTCTTATCTAGGGTCTCATAAAGCTAGGAAGGTTATTCGTTTCTTTTAAGACACCATACAACCCTCTTCCTAAACAGCACTCATATATATCCTGGAACGTGACTCTGCAGGAAGACAATGTTTCAAACTGTGAAGATCAAAAAGATCCAGTGACGCGGATATACTTCAAATTTAACAGACACATATAATGGGTGCAGAAGCCCATTTGGTGCATGGCTGGATCTCAACGAAGCTGGATTCACTCTGCAGAAATCAAAACCTGTAATTGTTCAGCAATGTGCACCAACAGTTAGTTGTTGCAGTTGTGGGAAGTTGCTGTATAGATAAGCATTAGCTAGCACATTATTAAGTTGACCATAGTTGAATTGCCTCTACATAAACCCACAAAGTTATGTAGAGAACTATGGACCCCATCTCTTAAGGTGTACACACAGTACAGGCTGCATGAACTGTCCAACAAAAAGGACATCACAAATCATTTCTGTTATATACTTAAGATAGAAGAGGGAAGACGACATTTCACCCATGCATTTACAAAACAACTACAATTTTCTGGAGAAACCCTTTAAACATTGGAGAATTGATAGGAGCTCAACATTTCTGTCCATTCTTCCTCTACAGATACAAGGTCAATTTCCAAAAACAAATGAGAATACGAGAAGACTTAATCCCAATCTCATACCATGCAATATTCTAGTAAATATTTTCAAAAAGAGAAATTATACTAAAGTCAATATTTCTGTGCAGCTTTCAGTAAAAAATAAAAAGTAATAAAAAATTAGGTTGCAGCTTATCTGTAAAGCAGAGCCATATGTTAACATTCAAACTTCCTGTTCTACAATTCCCAAAACTTGTCCTCTCTGTGCCTTGACCAGCAGCATGGCAGGCGGAAATTCTGTCAGGCACAAACTTCACCACCACTCCCTCTCCATGACAAACAGCTCTAACTTTTTTAATCTGTGACTTTCAGATAACTTTTGGAGGCGCAGGACCTATGTCAGGTGAAAAAAATGTTGGCATTCCTATTTTGACTGCAGAAAAGCACATGTTGCATAGCCATATATGACCTTCCCCGAAAAATGTAATTCCCTCATAGCTTTTTTCCCCCAGGCTGTAGAGGTAGAAAGCAAGTTCCAAAATAAAAATCACAAACAAAAAACATCTGGCTGCACTTCAGTTTTCAAGCTTTTGGCCACACCACTTATCTTGGCAATCAGCGATATTAATGTTTAAAAAATTATGTTTAAGACAAAGAAAATGAAGTAGTTCTGCAAATGGCAAGGAGATTTCCATCAATCGGCATTCCCTTCCATGTGCTGCCAAGTCTGTCCATTTCAGACCAGAACTACAGGAAATTTTTCTCCCCTTAGAGGAGAGATTACAACCACCTTTATTCATCAAAAAAGTCCTGATGTACAGAACAAGCGACTACTACATTCTTAAGCCAATAGACAGCTGTGAAAATAGCTGGGATTGCATTAATGTTTTGCTCCAAGTATTTTTCCCCCTCCCCTCAAAGTGCAAGACTGCAAATGCCAGTTTATAAGCAGTTTCCGTATGACCTTCCTTGCCTCACCCTGTTGAAGGAAGAGTAGGATGCTGCAGTTGTGCTTTAAAAATTCATTTTCCAACTTATCACCCCCTCCCTTTAGTTAGCAAACTGTTGGTAGAAGGCAAATTTAACCCTTTCAATGTGATGGCAAAGTTTAATGGCTGGGCCAAGTTTCAAGTCCATACACTCCTGAACAGTGGGAAGAGTTAGCAGGAGAAGCGCCTGTCCATCTATTTCCTGTTGAGAGACAGAGAGAGAACAGGGTTCAGAACTGATGCAAAAAATGCCATTAAGATGCATTCAATGGTCTGATTGAAAGCTAACAAATCAAATGGGAATACATCCCTCGACAAAGTATAAGGATGCAAAAAAGCCAAACTATTTGCAATGCTAGAAAGTTATTGAGACAAAGACTAGAGATTTCATGTGCTCAGTTAACAATTGCCAACAGTAAAACAATAGAATACCTGATCCAGAAATATTCTAGCTAATGGGGCACAGTCTGTAGATTTGAGGAACCGCACAACATCAGCTACACTCCACTCCAGAGGGTTGCTGTCCAGCTGCAGCTTTTCTCCAACGTCTATCTTTATTTCCTATCCCACAAGTCCCAAAACAAAGCAAAAATATTACATTTGCCCTGCTCAAGCATATTTACTCTTTTCGTATATTCCCACCAATTCCACCCGAGTTATCTCCTGAAAAGAGCCACAGATCATGACATTTTGGATTCTCGGTTTTAGGGATTTTGTGTGTGTGCTGATCAAATTTAATTCATAAGGTGTGAACCATGTACTCATGAACAGAATCCACAAACCATTCTCTCTCTCTGCCCCACCCCAAGTTGTACATTCTTGATACTGTAGCAAAAAAATGTTGACAGGGCAGCACTTGGAGGGGAAATCCCCAAATCCCAGCAACTAGATGAGATCTATACAGTACATGGAGCTTCTAGCAAGAACAGGTGGGATGTGTATACAGTCATACCTCAGAAGTCGAATGCCTTGTGACTCGAATGTTTTGGCTCCCGAATGCCGCAAACCTGGAAGTATGTTCCGGTTTGCAAACGTTCTTTGGAACCCGAACATCTGATGCGGCTTCCGATTTGCTGCAGGAGTGCCTTGGTTTCCAAACGTTTTGGAAGACAAACGGACTTCCGGAATGGATTCCGTTCAACTTCCGAGGTACAACTGTCTATTTTTAATAATAATAATTTATTACCCCACCCATCTGGCTGGATTTCCTCACCCTAATCACTGCAGTGTTGCTGTTGTGGTGAGTTAGGTATGCAATAGGTTGCAATAAGTGCAAATTATATGCAAGTTTATATGCTAAATTATACAATAGGTTAAATTGTGTATATGCATTTAACTGATTGTTGCTATTTCAGTAGAGAGTTCATGCTCTGGATGCGTGATATACCAGGAAGGAGATTTTGAGTCTTCCCTAGTGTCCTGGGACGGAAATTTCTACTGATGCAACTTCCTTCCCCAGGGCAGCAAGAGAAGGGGTAAACGTATCATCCCTGCACTCTCCCAATCTATATTCTGGAATTGTTATTTAAATAACAAGTATCAGAAATGTATATCATTAGAATGCAGGGAAATGGATTATTTTGCTTCTAAAGAAAACCTCAAAACTGCTCTTAATAACCCTTCCTTAACAGGGTCTGTTTCTTCTTTGCTAGGTCAGAAGTCAGTACAAATATTTCCTCACCTGCTTATTGGAGCAATTATTTTGCCCCTTTTGATTTTAGTACTAGGTAGACCTGACAAATATGAGCATTTATTTCCATTTAATAACAAACGGGGGGAAAGGCCTCAGCCTTCAAGGCTCATCATTAGATGGCTTAATGACCTTGGGTTGCATCCAGCTAAACCATTGTGCACACGGAAAGACTTCTGTGAGCTCAACCTTCCCTTCCTCTCCCCCCCCCCCCATGCACACCCCATATCTGCTCTGGGGATTCCCAGAGATTTAGTTAGAGACAACCCCCAATAAACAAAATCTCTCTTTCTGAACGCTAGATGCTCGCTGCTAAGGTATTCTTTAAGAATTTTTTCCAACACCTACCTTTGGTGAAGGAGGCTTATTTTCATCATCTGAGAAAGAAAAGGCGCGTAGTTTCCTTTTCCGTTTGTCCCGGTCCTGAGCTCCAAAATGGGATCGCTCGCTCTGTGTGGGGGAGGAGGATCGCGATTTCTTTTCTGACACTTCAGACTCTTCAAGCAGTTCCTCCTGGTGCTCAGAGGTACTGTCTTCCGTAAGGGACTCCTCATCTATGTCATCCTGATCATCATCCTCTTCACCCCCACTGCCCTGAAATGGTATGGAAAGGAGACGGGGAGACTCAGAGGTAGGCAGTGAAGACTGTGTGTAGCAAAATACCAAAAAAACCCCCATTTATCTAATACCTATGGAACACAGATTGCATTAAATAAATTGTATGCGTTATCATACCTGGGGTGAGCCAGCAGGTGTGTTATCTACAGAGGTAGAAGAGCGTTTCTTCTTATGAACAAAGAAGTTTTTCCGTTTCTTTCTTTTCCTGCTTGCCTTCTTCATGCTTGTCTCTGTGTTGCTGTGGATACCTGGTGGACGGCCAATCCTTTTGTTTCTTCGCTTCCCATAATAATGGGCTATGAGAAATTAATAGAAAAAGGATTCTTACTGTGAAATGTCAGGATGATTCATCTTTTGCTAGCCCTACATGTATCAAGAGTGCCTCTAAAATCTCCTTTTATCACCATGTTTTATTTATGGTATTTATGCACCACCAACAGGGGATAAATGATGTCCATCTATATGACCTATTGTTGCTGTTTGATACCTATGGGTATGTGCCTTAGAAGAAAGATGACATATTCTGCGGTACATAAATTAAACTTGTACTGGCTACTGGAATCTAGTAACCCAACAAAACAGCACAATGATTCAAAGGGCTGGAGTGGCAACAATTTTGCACATCAAACTGCTCTACAACCATCAAGGGTCTAGTTTCTCAACATATTAAGAGGTGACCAACCTGCAAATGAATCCCGCCCAACACACACACAAAAATATATCAGCATGGCTTCCCATGGGGCTGTCAATAGCTTCCCAGAGGGAAGTTTAGTTTTAATTTCAAATGCCACATGGCTCCTCCAAATGAAGATAGAAAGGTCAGGAAAGGGGATGTAATAGGTAGGTTTGTCCTGAGACCAATAGGAACCCCAGTACAATCACAGGTTGGGTTTACTAATACAGCACGAGTTTTCTGCACTGCTAAACTAACTGTAGAAGGACTCAATGGACACTTTTTGACCCAGGGCAAGATGAAATGTTCTTGATATGGTCACAGTACAGTGGTGCTTTGAGCATATATAACTAAGATGAGCATGAACAGCAGCTTTAAGGAAATTGCATTTACTGGAAGTTGTGCTTTGCAGCCACTGACCTACACTGTAGAATAGCGCAGTAGTGAATCAGAAAATTCCCTTGTAGGGCCAACCACCACAATTACTCACTGTATTTGGTTTTTGTCAGAACAGAGCAGTTCTCTGAACACTTGTCTAGCACCATTTGGGGGCCAAAGAGATTTGGACAACATTCAAGTTTGATACAGGTCTGCCTGCAGAACTCTGCGACTCGATCAGCTGTTCTTACAACTTCCACTGTGGCACGATAGCTCTTTCCTTTATACCTGAAGCAAGGAGGAAAACAACATCATCATGTGATTTGATCGTCATTTTTACAAAGACAATATTCTGGATGCCATGGAATTTTTTATGTTTACAGACAACATTTTAGGGTGAGGAAATGTTGTGCATCACCATTCTCAAACCAAGACACATTCCTACTGTACTGGTTATGGTGCCTGGACCAAATGCTACTATAGGAGCATCTCAAACACCAAAGGGTCCTAGAACACGGCTGCATGTATTCCACCAGGGAGAAAAGACGAACTTCCTCCTTTACAGAGCAGTGGTCACATTCATTAGAGTCATGACAGCCAGGTAAGGGTGTTTGGGAATGTAAGGCAGCAACTGCAGGCAAGCTCATGGTGTTAGCATTACAAAGGCCGAGAAATCCTTCCTTGGCAATGTCTAATTTGGCCTAAGAGCAAAGGACCAACACACACTACAGAACAGAGTCCATTTACTTTGCTTTCAGGGTCTCTCCGTATCCATGCCATGCAGCTTCCTCATCCAGCTGTATTTCTCTAAGGACACGGCTAGGTTTATAGGCAGCATTGATCAGCAAAGAAAGAACCTGAAAATGGAAATGAGGAGAGAGTGTTATGAAAGCAGTAGGCAAGTAAATTTCTTTTAACGTGTTAATATGACTTAGTAGATTAGTTCTATTCATCTGAGTTAGCAACTTGAGAGACTGAGCATTAAACTAAAATGTATCAGCATAATACGTTTAGAAAGGACAGTACCTGTGAACCAAAAACAGACAAGTAAGGATTTATCTGACTGCCTAGGATCCCCAATTCAATGTTCAGCATAGCCTAACTATCTTTCCACATTTCCCTCAATGTTGTTCAGGGTAAAGTACTGTTATCTAACAAATGTTGCTACTTTATTTTATAAAGGTATGCCAAAAATTTGGAGAATACTCCCCCCTCCGACTTCATTTCTGAGATTATTCATTTTCTCCCTCCAGCTTCCTCCACCTCCCAGTCAAGAAAAAGGATTCTTAAGAAAGGATAGATGGAGAATGGCAGAAGAGACACCACTAACATACCAATCAAAGGGAGCTTGGAATAAGGTTTCATAGCATTCCATTCAGGAGGGGATATTTACTACAGGAAGGAGGTAAAGAGGAGTGCTAGGAAGGTTTATCACAATGCTAAACAAAGTGGAACAATGAGCTAAAAAGCAGGCACTGGAGGAAACAAAAATGGCAGTATCAAGTTTAACACGTTTACGGGGTGGTCTCATTTGAAATAAATGCCCAAGGATACATTAAAAATGAGCTAGATTTTGATCAAATACAAGAGGTTTGATAACGAGCTTTGAGCCAACTTGCTTTCAAAGTAAATATTTATCCTTGCATTCAAATATCTGGAAAAATTATTGAGTGATAATTGCTCCATTCAATTTATTCCGAGAAGTAAGACAGCCATATAAGAAACATGCATCAATTTAATGAGCAAATAACCCAGAATAGTGAGGCACCCTTATTAAAAAGAAACTCATACAAAAAGGATTTTGCATTCTTAGACCATGGATACTGCACAGTATCTGACAAAGCTGCTGCTATTAAGAATAACCCATGGCGTTTAACATGCAGTAGAGACCCCCAGAGGCAACTCCTATAATCTAGAATGTTCTCAAAGGACTATAGTTTTGTCACAACAGATCAAATGACTGACTCATCAACTCTAATATTCTGTCGTGGACAGTTTCTACTGCTGCTTAGTGACAGGTGTATATTCTCTTCTCCATAATGCCTCTTAGGCATTTCTGTAATACAACAAAAAATACAGAGCCCTACAGATATCTAACTTGCCCTAAAGCCTTTTCATTTGTCACCGGATGTCCATTCTTGCCTTTCCACTTCAAAAATGCACTCAAGGCAGGGAATATAATACATTAAAAACAAATAGCTTAAAAAAAGTAAAACACAATGAATTAGACCAGGGGTAGTCAACCTTTTTATATCCACCGCCCACTAATGCATCTTTCTTGATGGTCAAATTTCCTTACCGCCCACCAGTGCTCGATGGAAGGAGGATTCAGCTTGTGCCATAGAACCCGCTACCGCCCACCTAGGATCCTGAAACGCCCACTAGTGGGCGGTAGGGACCAGGTTGACTACCCCTGAATTAGACTGTGAAGAACCATGAGTAAAAAACAAACCCTACACCCTACAAGAATGGCTTATATTTCTGTTGTTCTATCAGGTACTGCCTTACAATCAGAAGGAGAAGTTAGTATGTATCTGTCTTTTTGCAGAGGTTTATACCATTATGAGTTTCACCTGTCTTGCTAATGTCAATGGGCCCCTTACAAAAGAACTATAGCATTCTTTGATAGCTGAAAATATCAGAGTGACGCCCTCCAGCTAGCTGGAAGGGACAGAAACTTCTTTGCAGCCAGTTTTTTATGGTGAGTATGGGCTTCTCCTTGCAGAACTAGACTCTTGATTCACCAGAATATACCACCATGCCCCATGGGTTCCAGATTACCCTAGTCAAAACTGTGCTTTCCAAACTTACCAGGAAGCCTCTGGCATACCATGCAACAACACAAGCTGATCACACCACCATCCCTATGACACAGAAGAAACCATCTTGCTACTCTATAGCTGAATTTGTTTCATGAAATGCAGACTGAGAAATCTGGTTCAGACAAGCCTTCCCCACAGCATGGGTCATTATTTCATGTTTTAGTGATTGAGAATTATGAGAATTATGCTGTGCGACTTAATGCTGCCAAAACCACCAATATCTTGATTATGATTTCAACTTTCCAACCTAATACATTATTTTATAGGTCTACACTTTTCCATACTTATGTTGAATGCTGCATTAAAGTATTCCTAGTCTACAATGATACAAAGGGTGTGCTTTGACAGAGAAAGGGAATGAATTGTGCCACAAGTATATAACCATGTTTTCCAGATGCCCTTACCTCTTTAAGAACAAGGACACAGTTTCCTGGTCCCACAGACTGTGGCAGTTCTGCAATTCTACCTTTGTTAAGATATGGCCCTGAGAAGCAGCGATGATTAAAGTAGATCTTTGGACAGCAGTATTTACCATTGGTTACAACTAGAAAAAATAAGAATAATAATCAGAACACTCTGTGCAAACATGTGCTCTAAATACAGTGAAACCTTGGTTCCTGGATGGCTTAGTTGCCGAACAAATCGGCTCCCGAACTCCGCAAACCCAGAAGTGTTCTGGTTTACAAACCTTTTTTGGAAACCGAACATCGATGTGGCTTCTGTTTCAGTGCAGGAAGCTCCTGCAGCCAATCAGAAGCCGCGCTTTGGTTTTCAAATGGTTTCGGGAGTTGAATGGACTCCCAGAATGAATTAAGTTCGAGAACCAAGGTACCACTGTACTAGCATTTAGAAAGAATTTAAACTATAGAAATTAAACCAATAAATACAGGGCCCCATCCAACACTGCAGCTCCTTTGGTGCAACACACTTCCATGCATACAACTGCTCTCCCTCTCCTGTCCCCTCTGATCTCTGTGTGCCTGTAAAATCAACTCAGGGGAGGGGGCTTGAGGGACCCTCTGTGTAGATGTTTTCTGGAAGAACCTGGGCAGAGGAGAGGGAAAGAGAAGTCCCAATGCACCAGTGGAACTACACACACAAAATTCTGGATACAATCCAGAGTTTCACATATATGCACATTTATTTTTGACAGCCTCCTGCAACTCACCCAAAGCTGGACCCGAGGGATGAGGGAACTTGCTCAAAATTCAGGGAGCTCATTTGCACAAGGGCCTTTTCGCTAGCACAAAACCCCTTTGAACAGCACACACAGGTTTGGATCTAGTTCACTAAAAAGTGGGCCAGAATCAGCTATGTCACAGTGTCACAAAGCCCAATCAAACAGAAAGCAAGGGCTTGTGGCCACTGCCAATACCTGATTTTCTGGGCTCCTCCCTGCCCCAACTCTGTTCTAGTTTATCCCATTCTGCAGTGACTGTGTGCCCTCAGAGGACCCCTTTGAGAAGCTGCTGGGGGAGCAGAGAGAGGGAAAGTCAACTTCTGCCATGCTGTTATGCAGACTTTTTTTGGATACAATTTATTATGTGTTAACGCTGAAGCAAAGTTTATGGTTATTTGCTTTAGTGTGCAAAATAAGTTAGCATCCTCCGTGATGCAAGACAGTTAAAGATATCAATATGCCAATAGTCATTTCATTCCAGCTATGCTTGGACTAAGAGCCGCTTTCTCTTAAAGCCCTAATTCCAGGGGTTTATAATTGGCACATATAGAGATTGTATTGTATTGACATAACATCTCTCCATTTAAAAACTAATTAAATCCCAGAATGAGCAGCAGCCACTTCTGCAAAGCTGACATTAGGTAGTACCTCAAACACACATTTTGCTGCATTGCAAGTCATGCAGTAAGATTTTAGAGAGTATTAACTGATTTGTTCAGCAGCAGATGCACTTATTCAACATTCATCCATTCAACAGTTTAACAAATGATTAGATTTCACCATCTGCCACATATGGAATTCTACTGTCAAATGGCTTTTTGTCTATAGAGTTGCCCGAGTTCCCTACAAAGCAGAACATGGAAACTCACTGTAGAACGGATAAAAGTTCAAAGGAAAAGTAGGAAGTGTTTGTGAGGAAGAGCCTCACCCCAGCAGGATAGGTCTAGAAAGCTAAGCCCGCGAGAGAAACATGACATGTACACACCACGGCATTTAGCCTCATTCTCCAAATACTACAAACACAAAGTCACTTCTTTCTTACCGGTATCAGCCGAGTTCAGTTCCTGGCTCTTTAGTCCCTCATGGACAGTTCTTGAGGATAATATTCTGACCAAGGAAGAGACCAAAGCAAGAGAGAGAGAGAGAGAGAGAGAGAGAGAGAGAGAGAGAGAGAGAGAGAGAGGGCAGTATTCATTATTTGGGCACTTGAGCTCCTCGTCCAGTTTGGGTTTTTGTTTTTGTTTCTACAGTAGAAGGGACTTGTGCCTCAAGCAAAGGTTTCATATTCATTGTCTCCCTTCCCCCGCTTCTCTTCTCTTGCCCCCTCTGGAATTGCCGTTCCCTCATTCCCTCCTTAGTGCCCAAGCCCTATTACAATTAAATCAAAGCACACACAATTGGAAAAAATAACATATTCTTTCCCTGCCCAGCCCTGCACCCATTGTTTCCCTCTGTCTATTTTAGACTGTAAACCTCCCAGGGCAGGTCATATCTGTTCTTTATAAAGCGGTATACACATAGGTGGCATAACAAACGACATGGGATCCGCCAAGTGAGTTAAAGAACAGGAGTTTTTAAATTTAATGTATTAACTGTGTGTAAAACGGGTGGGGATTCTCAGGCCTTTGATCCTCAGGATTTTCTATAACCCGTGACTCCTCCTAGGCACCCTCATCACACACCCTGCTGCACACGCTCTGCTGGCTGGAATGTATCCTTGAACTGGAATAGTGTCCCTTTCTTCCCCAGATAGGGAAATAAATGTGCGGAGACCTCTGATTTTTGTGCAGCTGTACAAAAATAAGAGTCACATTCATGGCCTTACCCACCATATGGTACTTGGAAGGTTGCCCACTAGTGAATGTGGCCCCCAGGCTGCTGAAAAAGGTCCCCTAACTCTATAAAACCAACAGGGTGGCCAGAGATGTAAGCACTGCTAAAGAACAGCAGCAACATGTCAGGTGAAATAATGCCAAGTGAAAAGGGAGCAATATCCCTCCTACCCTGTCCGACATGTGGCATGCGTGTGAGAAAAATGCACCAGAAGATGGAAAGCAAAGCTGGCAATGGCTTCCAAGAACTGGAGGACAGAGAACTTGCTTAAGGGACTACCCCAGAGTGTGTTTGTGCTATAGACTCTAGAGCATAACATCTATAGCATCTGCTGTGTCTATAGTATAGATCAGGTGTTGTCAACCTGGTCCCTACCGCCCACTAGTGGGCGTTTCAGGATCCTAGGTGGGCGGTAGGGGGTTCTACGGCACAAGCTGAATCCTCCTTCCATTGAGCACTGGTGGGTGGTATGGAAATTTTACCATCAAGAAAGATGCATTAGTGGGTGCTAGGTATAAAAAGGTTGACTACCCCTGGGATAGATATTAACATCTCAATCCAACTATTATATGATAGGAAGATCCACTGATGGCAGGTAACTTCCACAGAACTGCAGTGTATCAAGCAAAGTATGGAATTATTTCTTCTGAATTAGCTGGACTTTCATCTACTTTTCTAATAGAGTTCATCTTCTGCTATTGCAATCCAAATGCAGATTTGTGAGACTAACCACCTACGTGACTCGTGGAACATTTGGGGACCTAAAGTGAAAAAGAATTAAGTAACAGCCTTTCAAGCATCACTTACAAAAGGGACGTGAGGGTGAATTAAAAAAAGTAATACCCAAAGCTGTCCTAACTAACGGAAAAGTGCACACCTCCAATATGACCTGAGAACAGTTCAGAAAGATGCAGCTGATTTAGAAGAAAAGTAGTTATGGTATATCCAGAGAGTATAGTAGCATGACAGAGCCACAAACATGCATAATATTTCCAACTACTAAGTAAGTGAGCTCTAGTTAACTGCATTCAAGCTTCTCAAAAAACAGTCCCTTGCTAGCAATGTGAAATAAGTTCAATGCTTACGGTTTCTCTGGTTGGACCACTGCAATTTTCTTTTCCTTGTTCACTGTAAGCCAAGGTGAAAGTCAATGAATAACCAGTGTATCATTTAAAAAGTTTTCCAATGATAACACACACTTTTTATTTTATAATCTTCTGTAAGCAGAATTTCAACATTTACATAGTCAGGCTACAGATAATAGTCATGTTTCATCACCGCCTGGGGAATTGAGACCCAACTTTCTTGTGAAACTTGAAGAGATGAGCAAAGAACCAAACACGGGAAAATCCCTGAACTTTCAAGTGCAAACACACAGGCTTTTCAGTTTCCCAAGCTTACAAACAGGCATTTCTCCAACTTCAAGGGTACTCTAAATCTACATGCAACGGCTTGCACATTGCCCATCTACTGCTGCTCCAAGTATCCCCAAAAGGCTGAGTTCTAGATTCTCAAAGTATTAATCAAAAATGTCTTAAAACCTTCCACAGTCCTTCCTCTCTAGGGACTTGCTCTTGTGCTGTTTGATAGAGCTACAGAGCGATTGTTTTACCATTGTTATGTAAGAAATGCATATATACCATAGTACTCTGAAGTACAACAATCAATTCTGCAATACATTCCACTCCATCTTGTAGTATAGTAATTGTATTAGTCATACCTACTGCCCTGCGAGGAGGTCTAAGCTGATATCCATTTGTTTCGCACCAGCCTACTGGAAATATATTCATAGATTCCACACTCACTATGCATTCAGGGACTGGCATTTTAGAACCTGTTAAGAGACAAATGGAACACATAGCCCAAATCAATGGTTGTTGCAACTGGACTCGCAACAGAACAGAACACAACACTTGCTGTAATACATATCTGTGTACCTGCACATTTGAATCAGACATAAGTAGCATGACAGGCCCTCAAAAACGGAATCTGTCAGGAAACAAGCCTTTGATTGTTGCCTATAAGGGTTTTATCACAAGTTGCAAAAAAATAAAACAAAACCATGGGCTGGAACAGCTGTTTTCAGAGCCATTTTTAGGAGTAAGACTGTGTGCTGGTAAAGATTTATAATGTTCAGATAAGGCAGTGGCATTAACATGCTACATGGGGAAAGCGAACAAAATTCAAAACATCTACCTTTCAAAATATAACTTACTTTCCAGCTGTAGCCAGAGATAGGAATCCTTCACCTTTGTAACAGTAGCTACACAAATTTCTTCAGGATCTTGTGAGTTTACTGCCTCAAGTTTCATGTTCTCCTTAAAGCCATGGTCAGAAGTCAGCTAAAAAAGAAGAAAAAAGAAGAAGAAAACACTTAGGTGGAACATGCAATTTTAAGGGCACCCAATTCATATACCAAACAGGAAAAACATTCAGAACAAATTAAACACAGACCATTGAAGGGAATCACCAGGGATTTAAATGGTAAGTTCAAAACAATAATCAGCAAGCGGCTTCTTATAGATTACCAAGGGAATTTCAACCTGGCATTCAAAAAAAGTATTAAAAGAAGAAAAAATAATTGAATTTACAGTAGAACATGCAAGAGACTCTGCTTCAAGTCCACATCTTGTTATACTCAAGATCAAAATTAAACTGCAATAGTGGAGATAAGCATACACAAAATAAGAAACCTACTTCCTGCACAAAGGATAAATTAATTCTCACAAAGAGCCAACAAGGTGGTAAACTTGTGTCTGGGCTGTCCCACTTCAAACTAAAGTGGGTACCTACATGGTTTACTCTTGAGGGAGGATCCAAAAGGCTGAATGAAATGTTCCATGCATGCACCAGGCTTCCCCCTCCCATCAGTGTCCCTTACCAAAAAAATGCTCTGACAGGCTGATGACTCTCTAGAACAAAATACCACATGGCTTGAAGGGCTTGCTGTTGAAAAGCAAAATTCACTTACCCTCCCCGCCAAAGTGCTTCCCATGTGTGCAGTAAAAAAATCAGTAAGAATCCCGGAACCTCAAAGACTAGATTTCGGGGAGAAGGATACTAGTTGAGCCATCTTCCCGATATTCTAGGTGCTGAATTCAGCCCGCCTCCCAGAAACATATGATCAGGTGAACCCTCACCTACACTTCAAACATTTCATATCCTGTTTGTGGCCCAAGATGCATAATGCCATTGTTTGACTCCCAAGCCATGAGATACCATCAATTCTTGAAGAATAAGTTGAATATTAAACATCTCTTTAGACTATTTCAGGACGCTTTAATTCTTTTTTCCACTATGTGGTGTGGTTAACAAGCTTTACAAACTAAGTAAAATATTCACCGTTGAATAAACACATTATATTGTGAATGCTTACCGAGGGAAAACAGCTTTGGGGAGCAGCCTCTGCTCCACACTGCTTGAGATAATCTGCCCAGTCAAAGTCTTGCCCAGGATAACCTATGAATGAGCGAACAAATGACTCTTATTTATTAATGCATTTTTATCTTATCCTTCCTACAAAGAGGTCAGCGTAGTAGCCATGATCCTCTCCTCCATTTTATCTTCACAGACACCCTCTTAGGTAAGTTAAACTGAGAGACAGTCTGCCAAAAGACACCCACTGAGCATCACAGTTGTGTGGGATCTATGCTAGGATCTCTCTACTCCTTGTTCAACATTTGTCTATCCCATACTGGCTTAAGTAACTTGAAAAGCCTAGGCCCAATGTCTTTCCCACACCACTTTTATAGTCATTATAAGAAATCTTGCTGTTAAATTGTCCCAGTCTCTGCAATACGCGGAATAGAAGTGTTTTCAGAGATAAAAGTATAATGCTTCCAGTTCAACTGCTCGTATGAGAGCAGGCAAATAGACCGCATAGGCTACACACCTGGTGGAGGGCTGAGATGCAAGCCATTTTTTAGACTCCATTGCACAGGGAAAATACCAGGACTGTTGACATGACAGATGTAAGACCGGCTTGTGGTATATTCTGGTCGCAAATCATCTATTTCTACCAAAAAGTATTTATCATTAAACACCTGCAAAAAGACAAAGGAATGACTTTGAAACAAAGTTCACTTTACTAACATATAAAACTTTCTGAGTCACTGTCCTACTGCTAATAGTGGGTTATATCAAATGTTAGTCTTATTAAGAGCAGACACATTGAAATGAATGACCATGACTAAGGTTCATTAATTAATTTCAGCAGGTCTACTCTGAGGAGGACCTAGTTGGATACAATTCTTTGTTATTTATTGGCTAGGATACAGAGTCGTGTTCAATGTGCCCAAGGACTGAGCATGCTCAATGGGGAGTTAACTAGTTTTCTTTGAACAGCCTGCCCGCTCACATGAAATACTACACACGTCAATTTCAAAAGTAATCTGTCATGAGGAATGGGAGAAATACAACCCTGAAAAGCTCTTTGAGCATGTGGAACCTCATGCTTGTAAAGTACCTCAAACATGATCAGAACCTTGAAGCGTTTAAAAAGGAGGATATAGCGAAGTGGGAACATGCTCAGGACAAACATTCCACATTTATATAGGAAGAAGCAAGACAAAAAGGGCAACAGGAGATCTTAGGCTTCTCAAGAAATAAAGTCAGAAAAATCAAGAATTTGAACTGGATTATGTATGGAAAAGTCAAATCACTAAGACACCAAGAAAGTTTAATAAACAGAAATTAACACCATCTTATAGAAATTGAATAAATAAATAAATAAATAAATAAGTAAATAAATAAAAATGGGCTGTTTAAAACAAGGAATTCCCCCTGCTCTAGCCATATAAAGTAAAATTAAGAAGGTGGAAAAGTACACTTGATCCTATAATTCCAAGGACTCATCCCATGACAAGGATGACTCATATGAACTGTAATTAAACAAGATAAACACAATAATGAGCTGCTGAAGTTGATTAGATTGTGGGCAGCAGAGGGACTGTGTTAAATGTGTAGTTGATTAGAAGGTGGAGAAAAATGTACCTCAACAGGAATGGGACTGTGAGAATGCCATCTGAATTTCTCAAACAGATAAGCTATTTTATGTGAAAATTCTGATGAGCCATCTTAGAAGGAATAAGATATAGAAACGTAAAACATGTAAGATAAAGGGAATGTTGGGTAGGCAGAAAAAGAAAGGTTGATACTGTTGACAGAACTTATAGCTGCTCTGACAGTTTACTGCTGAGAAAATGACAAGAATTGTGCATCTATTCCAGACATTGTCATGACACCTAGACTTGTAAGAGTTCTGAACTGAAAAGAAAGTTACTTTTACAACAAAAAAACTGAGGGGGATTGCCTATGGACATATTTAATTTATAGCGAGTACTGCATATGGGTCATTCATTGCAATAAAATGAAATGATAAATAAAAATGAAAAATAAAAATGAAAGAATAGAAGACCCAAAAGTGGGGACCTCATTAAGGAACTCAAGGAATCATGTCTTTATTTCCTAAGAGCACTGAGTGTACACAAAATTATATTAAAGCGAACAGGACCAGAAAGTTACCTTGCTGATGCCAAATGGGAAGATGAAAAAATAGAATATGTTTAAAATGTTACATCTTGGAGCCAGAGAACTTCAGAATATAATTGGGTACCTTTGTAACTGTGGCTGGCGAGATGACGAAAGGAGCTTTGGGATCAACAGCTTCTAACTTCATGTTGACAGAGAACGAATGAATTCCAACAACAGGTTTGTCCTAAAAATGACAACACAAAGATTTTAAATTATCATTGAGGTTCTTTGTATCATTGAAACAGAAAATTATTCAAAGTAGAAGAGATGCCTAGTATCTTCCACTAGCACAAGAGATGACATAACCTTATCCTTTAATATTTCAACAAGAATCACACTAGTTCATCCTGGCATTTCGAAAGTTATTTCAGTTACAGGAAGCCAGCAAATGAAAGTTGGCAGCAATTGCTCTCTTACTAAAATGGACATTACATTTTCAGTTCAGCGAGACTGGGATTTGACAATACTTCTCACCCAGGAATGTCTAATCTGCAGCATAATGAAGGCATTTAGAAAACTCTCCTGGTTCGCAGAGAGGCCATTTAATGTAAAAACAAAAAAACCAGTCCAGGAAACTCTTGTCACTTGAAATTGAACAAAATGAACTAATCTCTAGCACAGAATAAAATAAGTATAATGTCACAGGCAATCAACCATAACTTTGCTTGGTTGGGTTAATCTTATTTCTGAGAGGCCTGCAATTGATGTTTTCGAAAATGTGGGAGGTCACTTAAGGCAAACGTAGGTTAATGGGAAAATATACCACAGAATCAGCATTAGCTCTATATACTGCCTTCTAGTCGAAGGACCAAATCATAGACTTCCTTTTCCCCTTTGACCTAGCAAACTAAGACCAACCTAGAGTGTCATCTGTACTGTGCCACCTAGAAACCAAGTTAAGACATAAAGAGCATGCAGTGGTACTACCTCTCTCCACAGTTATGGAGTGTGGTGCCTCTGAAAAACATGACAAAGTCAAAACACCTTTAAGAAAGTGTTGCAAAACTCTTATTTGGTTTGGAGTTTTGTGTCTGTAGCTGAAAGAGTCAACACTGTGCCCATTTTATTTGATTTTAATATGTCATGTATATTTCAGGTGCTCATTTACCTCAGCCTATAAGACCCAATGTGCAAAGAATTTCATGCAGCTTGCGCAACAGAAGGAACCGAAACCCAGTGGAGCCTACTGATGGAGGGAAGGTGATGATTTTCACTGATTCCCACTTCCCTTGCCCCCTCCCATACTATTCCAAAAGGGACCCCAACCCATAGCTGTCAACGTTTCCCTTTTTTAAAGCGAAATTCCCTTATTTCGAATAGGATTCCTCGCAAGAAATGGGAAAAGTTGACAGCTATGCCCCAACCACCCAGAACAGCTTCTCAGCGGGCACACAACAAATGACTCTGAAAATCTCCATCTTTCCCTGCTTCCCTCCAGCAGGAGCGTTTTGTGGGTGGAGTTCAACTGATGTGAACTCTGCATCTAGGTCTTTATATTTAACCATACCATTTGTTAAAAGCACTCAGGCCGGGTGTAGTGATCCGATAGCAAATTCCAGCTCTTGTACCTTAAATAGATCAGTGGGAACCAAAGATTCTTCTTCCTCCTCTTTTATTTTTTCTAGGATATCCTGCCATTCTGCTTCAGTCTTCAAATGCCTAACAGCTTCAATAAAAGAATGGTAGTCTGAGTAAAGTGCCACACCTTTAAAATGAGTCCATTACACTACATGAGTCCATTACACTACACGACTAAGTCAACGATCTGAAAATCAACTCAAAAGTTACAGAGAGGGTGCCATTTCCCCTCGCCCACTGAACGCTCCCTATGAGCCCTACATTGAATGGTTTTTAAATTGCCCGCAATGCATGCTTGCATTTTCCACTGAGACTTCCTTTTAATAGTTCTTATGCAAAATCTTTTAATTGCTTTTTTACATAAGCAGTTTGGAGATGGAGTTGGAGGGGAGGGCAAATTGCTGATAAGGAATCCTTAAACTTATCTCCAGTTGCACTATGTGTGTGTGCCCTTGGGTTACGGGCCTAAAAGTGCATCTCCATGCCCAGAGTGTGAGCAAAACAGAGCAGAGCACAGCATGTGTATTGCTCCAAGTTTACTCACAGACAACAAAAGAACTACCAGACTCTATGTATCTAGAGCAATTTGCCTGTTTTCATGGCAATTGTGTCTGCAGCTCAGATAAACTTTAAGAAGAAAATGCAAAGCCTCCAGGTTTGGAACAGCCCCATGCTATTCATGTGATGTGGGCAAAGACACAGTATGATTTCTGACTAGACTGAAAGTTCCTTAAATTGAGACCACAGAATACTGTTCGAGGCTAATGAAAACAAGCCCAAGGGAAGACAAAGACAAATTCATGTATGCATGCATTCTCTCTTTTTCCTGTCCCTGCTATTTTTCCTTACCGTATAGCTCTGTGTAGCATAGCATACTAGCAAATGTCAAATCCCAGAGATTCTCTGTTTGGTCTTGTCAATATACCCCAAACAAGAGACAGGGGTACAATATAGGGAAATTTACGTGTTTTTCTATTCTTCTAAAATAGCTGCTCTGAGTAGATGAGTCTTGTCGGCAATTCCAAAAGCAAGTACAAGTGTGTGTGTGTGTGTGTGTGTGTGTGTGTGTGTGTGTGCGCACACACACACACACACACACGCCTCAGTTTTTGAGCGTCTTGGAGGCTGAATGTTTTGGTTTTCGAACACCGAAAATCTGGAAGTAAATGCTTCCATTTCTGAATGCACCTCAGAATTTAAACTTCTGAGGCGGCTTCCTGTTTGAGTTTTCCATACTTTTGAGGCTTCCGTATTGAGTTTTCAAATGGTCTTCCAGAATGGATTCCGTTCGAAAACCGAGAAACCACTGTGTGTGTGTGTGTGTGTGTGTGTGTGTGTGTGTGTGTGTGTCAAAACACCAAAAGCTTTTCTTCTTCAGACCTTGCACTCCAAATTGAAAATGCAGTTTTATACCTAGTGGAGGTTCAAGGGTGTATCCTTGTTGAGTTGCCCAGCCCACTGGATGGAGAAAGGGATCCAAATAGAACATCCATAAGTCATACTGATCTAAATCTTCGAGTCCTTCATAACGTAGTCTGAGCCTTCCACCAACATTGTCCAAAACATTGACTATCCAAGCTCCTAGAGAATCATTCAAGTGCTGACATTCTAGTCTTGAACCGGGAGCAATGAGATCCAAGGGATTATTCCCTCGATGGAGCTGTGGAGGAAAGTGGAAAAAGGAAGATAAATGGTAAGCTGTCCAGTCACCTGCCTTGAAAAGCTATCAAGACAAAATATCCATCTTCATTGCTTATGCTGAGTTATACGCAGACATCAAATATGAATACTGTTGGGTCAGCTAACGAGTTTTCGGGAATTCTGGCAAGATGTGGAAACGTAGTCCTATTTCCTATTCACGGCACTGCAGCTTCCACTTAAAAGCTTGATAGGCACACAGTTAAGATCATGGTAATTTGTAATTCATATAGGGAGCAGGAACCAGCATTTGTCTTCATGCTTTCTTAACAAGCGATTTCAAAAACAATTTGGGGCTGGAAAAAATGACCTACTGTTTTCTTTAAAAATGCTTACGCATCTTTATAAGGGAAAGATTAGCAAATACTATTGGTTGCACTTGTTTTAGGAAGCCCACCTCTGCCATATTGACTCTCTATAAATATATTGTTATGCACTCTATCCATACAGTCAGATCTACTTTCTCAGCCTTCTGTCTTTGTGATGCTAGTGCCTATGACACAGGTGTACCCTCTGCCAGGTTTGTGATTACTGTGGAAGGACAAGGAAACTGCCATTTCCTACCATCCTTCCCATTGAGACCTTGAAATCATGTCGGTGGTTACAGGTAGAATGGTTGGTTACCTGGGTTATCAACCTTCTCTTTAAGCGTGTACCCTTTTGAACTGGAACTCATTGGTGTTTCACCAGTTTCCTCTCTTCCAGGGGGTAGCTGAGTGTCTTGTGTTTTAAACTAATTATTATGTTTTAATACTTGTATTATTTCACTAGATACCACTGCTAGGCTGTTTTGCTAAAAGATTAGCTTCCCAAAACAGCAAAAAAGTATAAGAAAACCTAGCAATGGAATCTGAATTCACTAATTAGCCCACATAATCACAAATAAATAAATAATAATAATAATTTATTTATACCCCGCCCATCTGGTTGGGTTTCCCCAGCCACTCTGGGTGGCTCCCAACAGAATATTAAAAACACGATAAAACATCAAACATTAAAAACCTCCCTAAACAGGACAGCCTTCAGATGTCTTCTAAAAGTCAGATAGTTGTTTCCTTGACATCTGATCTCTGGCTATCTTTGGAAGCATGGGGGGGGGGGGAAACTTTTCCAGTTTCTACCAGAACAAAATGTTTTTCTTTTACATAAAAGCAAGAAAGCAAAATAAGTCGGCTACATCAAAAGACCTTCACCGGAGGAAAATTACCATTTTGAAAGTGTGTAGTTTTGTTTTTTAAAAAATAAATAAAAAATCATTAAAGTATATTCTAAGAAGGGCCATGTCCCATTGAATTTAACTGAATTTAGTTCTGAGAAGACATGGTTAGGATTGCTGCTTAAATTATATGTTTACATTTTATTGTGCCCTTTTAAACGTGAATCCTCAGCTGTCAGAACATTCACTTTGGTAAAGGGAAAAATGAAGTTATACCAGAAGACTATTGTAGCCGCAAAGTCTAACACAATGGGCTTTAATAGGTATTGGTTTAAGACGTAATAAGGGCGAAGTATTTTTATTGCTGCCGATCCATGTGCACACTTACACCTTCTAGAAGAGTGGCAGGAGCACTGCATGCTCCTTTCAGAGTCTGCTGAAGGAATTCCTCCTGGTTAGAAATTTTATCTTTGATGCCTAAAAGGGAAAAAAAATGTTCAGTATTTACTCTTCCTATCTTATAATAACATAGCATAGAGTTATATTTATGCTGGGGAAAGTCAACAGCTGGCCCCGTGTCGAATCCTAAGAAGATTTGCAACTTTTGCATTGCTCAGCAGCAGAACTTGAAGTTAGTAACATTTTTGTGTGTGATCTCAACCATCATTTTCCTAGAGATCAAGCAGATAGTCATTACAAATATGAATGGGTCCAAAAGGTACATTAACAAATAGCCAAGTGAAAAACAGATTCATCTACAGATGTTTCAGCCAAGTCACGATAGTGTTTGCAGGTGTAATCGACACAAAGCGATTCTTAGTAGAAGTTTATGGACAGATGAGCACAGAAGATTATGCAAAAAGCTTAAAACAGGGCTTTGTCTCCTGCAATATATATCACCTGTAGGAGGTTTACACTATTGAAACATTCTTCTCCCCATGGTGGACTGTTACCTTCAGGCACTTTGAGAGTCTTCTTGTTCTGCTCACACCACCCAATTGGATGCAAGTCAGCTGTCATGATGTCAAACCAAAAGTCTGCCTTCCTGTCCTCTCCATACCCATCATATCGCAATAGCAGTAACGGCCCACAAGTGGTAATGATTGTAGCAATCCAGTATGTATCAGGGCCAGGTTTGACAGCAACCTCTAGTTTCATGCCTGGTGCAAAGCCATTTTGCAGACTAGTGTCCACCTAAAAAGAGAGAGCAAGCAACACATCAATGCATGGCTCCATGGTTGCAATTTGATCACTTAATTTTAAAAACATTTTGCATGGATTTTTAAAAAAACACAATGATGTAGAAACCAAGGAACAAACTTTTTTGGGATTTGCTTTCGGTCAATGAAGAACCAACTGACAATGGGGTACCTTGGGAAAAATTGGCCACAAGATCTGGACACAATGATAAATGGCAAAGCAGAAGTAACATTAACTTATTTCAGAAGATTTTATCTCAACACTCAAAGGTAAGCTAACACAGCTAGAAAACACCAATGACATGAGTGGGCAATTAAAAATAATAATTCTAAAATATCCATCGTGTGCTATCCAAACTCAGGAGAACAGATTAAATTTAACAGACCAATAAGGATGCAGAAAAAGCTTTTTAGTAATCTGGTGACCAAGTGAAAATTGTATAAAATGGATAGAAAGGTGTTACTAAGGATTGGTAACAAAGGAATCTGCTTCTCAAGACAAAACCAAACAAATGTGGATTAGGAAGGAACATCAGAAATAAGGAGTTTCAAACCTATCCCAAGAGAAAGGCGATTAAGGTTATATGACAAACATAACTGGTGACTTAGAAGGCAACTGTGATGCGGAAAATTGTGAGAAAAATTCAAGCCTGCAGCTTATGATGAAAACCTATCAGTCCTTGAGTTTAGACATTGCATAAAAAGTAAAGGAGACTGAGAAGAGTAATTTACATCCTATAATAAAGCAGGACAATGTTAAAAAAGCACACCCCACTTAAACCTACAACCAATAAACAATACATAGCATAGCAGGCCAAATTACACAATTTGATTTATAAGCATGTAACAGATAATATGTTGCTTAAAGCCAAAGTGAATTAATTTTAAATGATCATATCACATGAGTTACTTTCCTCTTCAGTTGACATTAACAAGGCCAATCCTATGTACATAACCAGCTCCAGCACTTTAATCTCATTTCTTTTTGGGGGGGGGGGAGTAGGAAGAAAAGAGAAGCTTTCCCATGCATTTCGGTGTCAAGCATTCAAGCCTCTCTCTTTGCATACAATATGTGTAATAAGGAACCCATTATTAACTAAATTTGATTCCATTACTGGGTCAAATAACAGAAGAGTAATAGAATATAAAATTCTGACGCTTTTAAGTTTGGCATAAAAACTTCAATGCTTTCTCAGCACAAAATATAACCTCCCTTTCCTTACCAGACAACCCCTTTTCGAGATCCTATTTTTATTTCTCTTTGTGCCACAGTACAACATACCACCACATAATCGCCCACAACTTGAATTGAAATTGTACACTTGTAAATCCTACTTCTGTATAGGAAAGAAAAATTGCTATGCACTGATCTTTAACAGGATAGCACGTTCAATAAAATAACTATTTGCACCAGGAGTAAAAACAGCATGTAATCCTCTCCCCAAAACAGAACCGAAGCTGGTGTCCCTTTCCATTAGATAAGCAAATGAAATTACTTTGCAGCATGTCGTACGTATCAGGTTAGCTTCAAACCCAGTCTACTGTTGTATTTTACACTGCGTTAAAGGAGAAGTGTGCCTGCTAACATATATTGCCCTCCCCTTCTTTCCTGCAAGCATGGCATGAGATGCATCAAGCAGTTGAGGCAGAATCTGTTTCCTAGTATGTCACCCACGACAATGCAAGAAAGGAAAGAGAGAATGAATCCCTTTCTTCTGAGGACATCTATGTGGCAAACATGGTAGGAACAACCAACAGCAAGAGAAAGAAATACAAACAATTACAAGCACACTCAAAACAGGATTCACATCTTATTTGGTACAAATATTTGCGGCTGGAATATTTGTGGATTAGAAACAAGATACAGTACTTATTATAAACTTGTCACTCATGCTCAAACAGCACCCTCTTATGGCAGTCTGGTAGGATTGCAGTGGGATGAAGAGTGAAGGGAACGAATTTCGTTCTTTTTTATTTGTGAGGACATTCACTATGAAAAAAATAGTCGCAGGTGACCAGCTGTCTAGGAATGCAGGCATCCAAAATATAATCTGTAGATGTGACTGCAGCAATTATAATACTGATAGATTAATTAATTGGTAGATTTATAACTATTTAACTATTTATAACTATTTAAAAATAGTTAATTAAGCACACCTCTTTCCCCTGGCTTCTAATGGTTGCAAACTACAGACCAGAAGACATATGTGAATAAGACTAAAAATAACTTCCTGATTTAAA
Source organism: Podarcis bocagei (assembly GCF_964188305.1). Lineage (NCBI taxonomy): Eukaryota > Metazoa > Chordata > Lepidosauria > Squamata > Lacertidae > Podarcis > Podarcis bocagei. Next base: position 56,134,606 of record NC_138126.1, on the reverse strand, counting down.
GTGTGGCGATTTAGACAATTGTGTGTGTAGCTATTTATCTATCTGCATATTACTTTATAGTGACCATGTTCACATGTAATTGTAAATGAAGAAATGTGCTTAATAAACCATATTGTGCCTAGTTACTCCCATTTCACTCCTCCCCTAGAGGGAAGAGGCTTAATTCTGCACCAGGAAGCTTAATTTTGCACCTGAGCTTAGGATCGTGGTGTCTTTCTCAACAAGCCATGACTGTTAATCCGACTTGTTGTTGCCGCCTTGCACATCAAGGCTTGCTAACTACAAACTACAATCCCAGGTTCAGATATTACACTAAGCACACACCCTCTCAGTTTGTCTGTCTGTTCATGCCAGGGGGGAGCAAAGCAGAAGCAATCAAGCTACATGCACCAGCACACAGCACATGCACAGTGGCTTATTAAACTAAACTTATTGGCTTACTGTTAAGCAAGTGGAAAAGCAAATTGATTAAGGGAAAAAAATATCTTCAGAATACAGCCCTAATAGAATTGCAACCCCAGTTGCATAGAACAGTGTTTCCCAACCGGTGTTCCCCGGCACACGAGTGTGCCGTGAGACACCGGCTGGTGTGCCGCGAGATGCCTGGAGGGAGGCGGGCGAGTCGGGCGGCGAGAGGCGGGGCGGGGGCGGCGAGGAGAGGCCGCGCCTCCTGCTGCTGCCTGGCGCTCCTCCTCGCAGCCGGCAGCGCTGCCTGGGCGCCTCCGCGCGACTCTGTCTCGCTGGGTTTGGTCTCCCAGCAGAGACGGGTCACACGCGCCCCTCCCTCCCTCCCTCAGCCTGCGCGGAGGGAGAGCCAGAGAGAGGCATCGCTCCTGCGCTCCGAGGCGGATTGAGCGCAGCTGAGAGGAGCTGCCGAGGGAAAAAACGTTCACTTTTGTGCGTCCCTCCCGGCGTGACGCTGCGCGCTGACGTCACGGGGCGGGGCTTTAATGGTGGTGTGCCGCGAGATTTTTTTTTAGTACACAGGTGTGCCGTTGCCCAAAAACGTTTGGGAAACACTGGCATAGAAGACTGCAAAGGTATTACGTTAAGCCTGCCACAGGTTAATTACAGGGCAAGTATAGTTTGCACAGGTTCACAAAAGGCATTGATTTAGCCACAAGAGGGCAACCTTAGTTCTGTAAGGATGAAGCAGAAAGGTGCCGGTATAGATACTGAATAATTTGTGAACATGGAGAAACAGTGTTCCAATTTGGCTTAAATCCTTGAAGCAGCAAAGGCTTTAAATCTGTAAAGCAACAGTTTAGCTGAGTAAAATTGCAAGTGATATCCCAGCTTGAACTCTGCCAACTTTAATTTTTTTTTTAAGACTCCCTTGGATAGTCTGCAGTTGTGATGGACTTTTAAACAACAAAACAAAAGAGCAACCCAGCCAGAAACTGAAGTCAGAAGCTACTTCAGCATACTTCCCAAGTGAAATATATTTAAATATTTACTACGAAAAGTTAAAAAAAGAGGGGGGGAGGAGCCATGCCAAGAACAAAGTTCTATATTGCTGGACAACTACAGCATATTTGCCTCTAGCTTTCTGCCCATTCTTCAACTCCCATCTTCCACAAGACTAAAGCCCTTTATTTATTAGTCTCTTCTGCAGGCCCTTCTTTCAGGGATGACATGGGGCCACACCCATTTCTAAAACTTCTTTGAGTTTCAACAGCTTCTTTAAAAAAGCCTTGTCCCTGGTACATGCTATGTCTGCTGAGACACACATGGATGTCTCAGCAACTCTACTGGGCTTACTGCAGACTATGATGAGGAATTTGTAAGGTATATGATAAACGTGCAGTGGTAACTTGGTTGTCGAACATAATCTGTTCCGGGAGTCTATTCAACTCCAGGAACAAAAGCCAAGGTGCAGCTTCCGATTGGCTGCAGGAGCTTCCTGCACTCAATTGGAAGCTGCATCAGATGCTCAGCTTCTGAAAAACTTCTGGGTGTGCAGTGCTTGGGAGACGATTTGCTTGGGAGCCAAGCTGTAAGACAACCAAGGTACCATTGTATGTGCCAACCAATATGGGGACTCTTTCATCCCAACAAGCTGCTTCCTTCTTCCACTACCCATTTTGAAACTGTCCAATCAAGAGCACCTAGAGAAGTAGGAACAAACCAAGCGCTGTCCCAAAATCCAGCACTTTGCTCAAACACTTTTGCCGCCTATAATTTCCAAAAGCTACAATAAAAAACATCTGATAAATTTTATAGCAGTCAAACCAACTTAGGTGGGTTGAAACGACTGTGGACAATGAAGCTTTGCAAGTTCACTAAAGGAAAACAGTGGCATACTAGATGAGGATGGACTAAAGTCACAAAGGCGTGAACTAGCTTTTTAAAATTTTATTTGAGAATACAATCCATTAGAACAATAATAAAATTACTAAGTAACAGTTAATAACAGCAGCAATCAGGTTTCCCTCCAAATACCTCCTTAAAGGTAAAGGGACCCCTGACCATTAGGTGCAGTCATGGCCGACTCTGGGGTTGCGGCGCTCATCTCGCTTTATTGGCCGAGGGAGCTGGCGTACAGCTTCCAGGTCATGTGGCCAGCATGACTAAGCCGCTTCTGGCGAACCAGAGCAGCACACAGAAACGCTGTTTATCTTCCCGCCGGAGCGGTACCAATTTATCTATTTGCCCTTTGACGTGCTTTTGAACTGCTAGGTTGGCAGGAGCAGGGACTGAGCAACGGGAGCTCACCCCGTCGCGGGGATTCGAACCGCCAACCTTCTGATCGGCAAGTCCTAGGCTTTGTGGTTTAACCCACAGTGCCACCTGCGTCCCAAATACCTCCTTAGAAAACGTTTAATTAAAAAAAATACACTTTTATGTTATAAAATCAAAATAGCAGCAAGAATATTTTACTAGGGAATACAGAAAACAGAGGAGAAACGAAGGAATATATATATAAAGATATATTTTAAATGAAAGAAATATATATATATAGTTTTTACAATTATTTTTGGAAGGGGGTCCTTTAAGAGTATCTGACCAGTTTCTTCAGTATTATTTCTAAAGAGAAAGTGTTGACTATTATTTCATTATCTACTTTCCTCAGCGCACCTGGATCAAGTGGATGTTAACAAATTTCCTTGAATCAAGAGCTACCCGATTCACATGTCACAGATACAGGCTGCTGGTGGAGCCTGCCCGATTTTTGTACATTTGTAGGGAAAAATAAAACCATGCTGTTTGACCATAAATGCCTCATGCCTACTTCATTTATAAGCCTTAGTTTATGAGTTAGCTTTTCCAATATTGCTATACAGTATGTCACACTTGATAATAATACAAAGGTAAAGGGACCCCTGACCATTAGGTCCATTCGCGGCTGACTCTGGGGTTGTGGCACTCATCTCACTTTATTGGCCGAGGGAGCTAGCGTACAGCTTCCAGGTCATGTGGCCAGCATGACTAAGCCGCTTCTGGCGAACCAGAGCAGCGCAAGGAAACGCCGTTTACCTTCCCGCCGGAGCGGTACCTATTTATCTACTTGCACTTTGATGTGCTTTCAAACTGCTAGGTTGGCAGAAGCACAGAACCGAGAAACGGGAGCTCACGCAGTTGCGGGGATTCGAACCGCCGACTTTCTGATTGGCAAGTCCTAGGCTCTGTGGTTTAACCCACAGCGCCACTCGCATCCCACATTTTATAATACCATGTGTCTAATGTGGCTCCCAATAACTCTTTCTAAGTCCTGGCTATAATTGCCCAGCTGAAGTGAGCAAATTGCTTATTAGGTCCTTATTAATTAAACCCAAGTTATGTTCCATACAGACGTTTAGGAAGGCAAACTGAGGTGTTATTCGAAGATTAGTATCCCTACCCCCCAGAAAACTACGTTCCAGAAATCCTTAATTTTCTTACAGTCCCACCACATAGGGAAATAAGTTCCAGTTCAGGTGCAGTCCCTCCAGCATTTATCTTCCATTTATTCTGTGCTAATACTGATTTGAAGGGTGATTTTATCCAGATGTCTCTCCAAGCCTAATTATTTGTTTGTATTTTAAAATCCTGTTCTCAGGCATCCTTTAAACCCTGTGTTATACATGTATCAATATTTATTAGAAGATATCCGGCACCTTCCTTAATAACTGTTCCCAAGCAGTTACCTGTCTGGTTGCAGCTGCTTTTACAGCTGCTTTCGCTATGAATGATGAAATTTCATTCAAAATAACCATTTGTGGTTTCTTGCAGAATGGTCACTACCAATTTCTTTGGTCAATGGAGTTTTTATAAAAATTGCACATTCCACAAAACTTTTCCACTTCCCAATCATTACTATACCATAAATATATCTTTATTATTAAAAGGAAGTGGTAAATCATGGGGATCATAGGGGAATATGCTGGCATTAATACTGTCACCTTACTCTACTAGATTTTAAAAACTGTTGATATAAATCTGCTTTTAATACACTGTATGTTCCTAAGTTTAGTTTTTGAAAATGGATGAACCTTTAAGGGAATTCTGTCTATCTCATACTGTTCTCAGTACACCCACTGTTTAGTGTTATCATCACTGATGTACAGGACCAGATGTTTAAACTGATGTGTCTCATAATACAGGGGAATATTCGGGATTATACATTCACCATGCAAGGACTGCTTATATAACAATGGTCTTTTAAGCCAGGGTTTCTTATATTGAAATATATAGTATTTTAATTTTCTCTGCCATAGGCAGAGCTGTTCCAGAATGATCCAAATGGGTAGGTATTGAATCAGATATGTCACCATCATTTCATAGCTTTTAGCTATGAGTCTATCCATCAATAAAAGTTTCTTCTGGCTAACACTCTATTTTGTAATTTTATACCAAATAGGGCCAAAATTTTGAAAAAAGAGGTTTATTAATATTTGTTATTAATTCTTAATATTTATTATTTTATTTTTTTATTTATTTATTAGTGTATTTTAGATGTTAAAATTTCTAAAATTATGATGGCATATGGGGATATTTAATTATTTAAAAACAAATGTTTTGGTGCTTCAGCTCAATGAAAACTCAAACTCTGATTTCTTAGAATTTACTCAAGTCCTGCCACCATTTTAAATGCTTCTAATTCAGCGAGCAATGGTTACACGGCTTCTAGCGGTATCTCTGTGGTTATATCAATGTAATCAGTGTATAGTAAAATATATATATCAATGTCCCTTACCCTGCACTGCATTTAAATGTTTGGATGACCTTGTACTTTTATTGCCACAGATCACTTCCTGGTGGCGAGCAAAATCCTTCTCCAGCCAAAGAGGGCCCACAAAGCAGAAAGGGTGGCCTCAAATAAACACTGCCAGAACAGCCATACCTAAACTTTGTGAATAGTTCTCTGATTCCGTTGAACACGCTCTACTGAACTGCCCCAGTGTCGAAGCAAGGTGGAACCACATCAAAGAGGCAAGCTATAACATGGCTATGCCTTCTTTTGACAAAAGAGAGCAGCAGATCGCCAACTGGTTTGAAGCCAGCATTAAGGATTTAGAATAGAACCATGTCTCCAGCAACAAGTCACTGTTCAGGGTGTCACTGAAAAAGTGATGCAGGTGGGGAACTAAAATACCTTTAAACTTTTTGTAAAATAACCCTGTACCTGGAGACTTGTTGAGCTGCCTAATATAGCTTCTACAGTCAAACCTCGGATCCCGAACGCTTCCGTTTTGGAACGTTTCAGCTCCCGAACGCCAAAAACCCGGAAGTAAATGCTCCAGTTTTCGAATGTTTTTCAGAAGCTGAATGTCTGACGCAGCTTCTGCTTGGGTGCCGGAAACTCCTGAAACCAATCGGAAGCTGTGCCTCGGTTGTCGAACGTTTCAGAAGCCGAACGAGCTTCCGGAACGGATTACGTTCCACAACTGAGGTTTGACTGTACGACCTCAACCACTGTTATTTGCACATATAAGGAGCTACCAGTTATTCCAGCAGAGAAAGTGGCACAGAATGACTAACGCTGGATACAACCTGTTGCCCGTATAGGGCATTTGTACCAACTACAAGAGATCTTATTCCGCACCAAATCACAGAAGGACAAAGAATCAATGGCCACTCTCTTGGAAAGTACAGTGGTACCTCGGGTTAAGTACTTAATTTGTTCCGGAGGTCCGTTCTTAACCTGAAACTGTTCTTAACCTGAAGCACCACTTTAGCTAATGGGGCCTCCTGCTGCCCCTGCGCCGCCAAAGCACGATTTCTGTTCTCATCCTGAAGCAAAGTTCTTAACCTGAAGCACTATTTCTGGGTTAGGGGAGTCTGGAACCTGAAGCGTATGTAACCCGAGATACCACTGTATGAACATTAGCCATTATTTGGATTGATCTCTAGCACCAACTGAAACACAAGGGCTGTCTTGTAAGGCATAGGACAGAATCTCCCCACCAGTGGCGTAGCGTGGGGGGTGCAGGGGGGCCCGGCCGCACCGGGCGCAATATCTGAGGGTTAGGGTTAGGGGGCGCAAATCCACGGGTTAGGGGGCGCAAATCCACAGGTTAGGGGGCGCAAATTACTTGCCTTGCCCCGGGTGCTGACAACCCACGCTACGCCACTGCTCCCCACTAATGCCATATCCCCCTAATGGGACTTGTGAAGACATTTCAGAAGGCCAAATATAGGAGCAAAAAACCTAAACAGCTGCATTTTGATTCCTCAAGCATACGAAACCAAAAGAGCTTCTTCACATTATGGCTCTCTGGGGATTAGAGCTCAAATAATGCATAAAAAAGAGAGGAGAGGCTGACCAGATGCTCACTTACGTGTTTAAATGAGCCATGAGGTGCTGCTGTTGCTCCTGTATCTTCCAAATACTCCTCCCAATTGAATTCTGCTTCTTCCACACCTGATCCTGCATCTGTATTAAGCCAGAAAAAAAAACACACAGTAGCTTTTAGGAGAAACACCGGTTTGCTACTTTAAACTCCTTACTTGTGAAGGGGTTGCTTTGGAAATACACTAAATGAGTGTATTAAAAAGCCAGATGGACACCTTGTTTGTTAATACAGGTTTAGGGAACCTAATAAAACTATGCAAATATTCTGATGTATAATGCAACCAGCGATAAGGATTGTCAACAAATTCCAGAATACTGGGAGTGGGAGACTACTTAAGATTGTACAAAGTACAGTGAGAAATTTGACGCTATAGATGCCACCTGTCCTGATCCAAGCCACTTATGTTAGCAGCTGGTGTGAATTACTGAAGTCCCCATGTTGATTTGGTGTCCTTGACACCCAAGATGTACTGAGGGTACTTCGGTAAGAAAAACCACTTGAAGAGGTACAACACGTATCAAAAGTAATTGGAATTCTGTGAAAAATAGGAACTATCTGCATGTTAAATTGGCCGAAAGCTCAGCCAAAAACACGGAACAGCAATCAAGAAAATGGCAGGAGGGGAAAAAGAACATTACAGTAAAAGCTTAGGTGGTGGTCACTAAGCAACTTGCAAATACATGAGGAAAGGGCAGCGGCTCCTTCACAAACACATTTGATTTGTGACTTATGTCTGTAAGTAGTACACCCTTGATTTAATATGTGACAGGATCAATCCTTAAACAGATATATAGCTCATGAGGCCTGGCTGGGCTCTCTTTCCTTAACAGCTATATGTAACACTCTCCACTCCAAAAGTAATGCCTCACGGATGAGTAGATGGGCTTCATTAGCTAAGCTCAGACTGACTATACAGTTGGTGTCAGATTTTGCAGTTACCATTTCAATTTGTGTAGCTAGTTTGCTCTCACCAAAGAATAACTTCTGTCATGATTTTAAATGCACATAGACACCTTATATACAGCAGGTCAGGTGTGTGCTGAGGTGTCTATATGGGAAAGATGGGTGGTACCAGTATTTTACAGCACAATCTTACAGCCCCACCCGCGCCCAGTAACAAAACTCAATTAAAAAAAAAATACATTTAGTTATATGAAATCAGATCTGAATTTGAGAGATCATAAATTCCTGCTTTTGCTTATTCCTTTTGTTTTTGAGCCAACACACTAGTCCCCAATCAGTATTACACTAACATTCTGGATACCTGAATTGATTTCTATGGGGCGCCAATCACTTCCCCATTAGGGAAGACCAACATAAAAGGCTTAAAAACAAGCCAAGAAGCTCCTTCTCTAAACAGAGGGAGTTTCGCTCTAGACTTCTCTTTGCATAACTGGCTAGAGCTGCTTTCCTAAATATCAATTACTGCTATGACTTCATTCATTGGTTATCAACACTGAGAAGACAGGAGTAGGCCAGCTTTTCACAAACAAATGAGACTGTATGTTTTGCTTCACCTCCATAAATGCTAGAAACATTTTGTTTAATGGAATCTGAGAGTCATGGCTCATGTGGGTGGCAACTGCTCCCCCACAGACACCTATAGGGACCAGGTGGGCCTATGAGCATTCTCTAACATTACCCTACACTGTGTGACTTCTCCTGCCCCTTTGAGCAACTTGTGCTCATAAAATAGTGACTATTTTATGTATAAGTGGGTCCTGCCTGGAGGTGTGCCTGAAGATTGGCAGGAGAGGTGTTGTAGCTGTGCCACTGAGGTGGATGGAAGGGGGGGCCTTGGGAGTCACATTGTATGCCGCGTATGAGCATGCAGAGGGTGTACCCCCATTGTTGAGAGTTCATGCTCTGCTTCTGGATGGGTAGCATGTTGGCATCATTGTCAGCATAGGCACTGATGGGTGGGCTACGGCGGCATTTCTCGCTTTTATGCTTTTTTGTACTTTCTTATTGTGCGTCTCCCCCCTCTCCTCCTGGGCTGAGCATACACTGGAAACTGCACAGCTGATGTAGCAGTAGCGTATCTCCTGTCCTGACATAATGAGAGTATAGGATTGCTCTGTTAGTACATAACCAGCTTCACATATAATTCCTTTGTGTAGCCTGAAGTCTCCTTAATTGCATCTTATGTAACTGAAAAATATGCATACTTGTCAGAGAAGAATTTCAGGAAACTCTCTGTCAAGTTTGCAAATTCAAAGGCATGTTGTAGTAAGAAATTAAGCTGCATGTTATTATTTATAATACCTGGGCAGTAAACACTGGGTTGGGCTGGTTATGAAATGCAGAACAGCAATAGTACTGCCAATGCCGTACTCAATTCTTTAAGGACTAACTCTTCCTCTCACAGGAAGTGAAGTGGGTAGGGAAAAAGCCAAATTTGAACATTAATGAAAGATTCTAACACTTCCAAGTCTCTATTTATGGCAGATTGCATCACCCACATTCAATATACTGCATGCAATGTTACTCGCTTTGTCAGCATATTTATTCCTTGAAAGAGAAAAGGCCACACACTCTCAAAATGTACAGCTCACATCATTTGAGGCCACAGAATATGAAACCACAATAAGCATTAGCAAAGTTCCACATTCTGTACTTACGTGTGGTTTGTGATTATATCAAGAAGAATCACACAATTCAAGCTCTTATGTGAGAGAGCTCATCACCTATGCTCCATCTAAACAAGTTCTGTGAAGTGGGCATAAACTTTAAGAATAATTTCTGCAAATTCAAAGAAGCGATAGCTGTAAACTCTATACTTGTTTAAAATGCGGCAGCAGGAGGATAGAAATGAAAACGAAAACACACTGGCTGGGTTTAGACATGATAGAACAATGAGTTGTGGTTTATGCACAAGCCTTGGGCTTGTGTGCCCATCCCCTCCCTGTTCCGCTCTAGCGTGAGGAGATAAGCTTTTGCTTCCACCTGCAGAAACACAAATTATCTCTAAACCCTAAACTCTGGTTTATCACAACTATGGTTAGTTGAGACAAGCCAGCTTTGCAACCCATGGTTAGAAGATGGCTTGCTTCAAATACCTATAATTAAGATGAACCACAATTGTTTGGCTTCTGACTCAATGATAAACTGGCTAGTCTACATCAGAATCAAAGCTTCCAAACTCACCCTCCAAGTCATCGTGGAGGAAAAGAGGTGAAGGAAGAAGTATGTGAGCCCAGAGGGAGGCTGGGCTCATTCTTTTAATGATAAGCCTTTATTATGCTGTACCAAAATGTGGCCATATAGTCACAGCAAGCCAGAGGTGAGGCACAAGGAAACTCTGCATGAGATGAGAAGCTGTTTAGATCAGCTGCTGCTGAAAGATGTTTTTGAGAGCTACAGGCACATTGCAATGTTAACACAAGTGCAGAACACACATAACTGAAGAGGAACTTCAGCAATGGTCTTCATAGCCCCTGCCTTTGAACTTTAAAGCAACTTTACCCATGGCTTATCTTTTTAATCATCTGTGTCGCAAGTATGCAAAACAAGGTTAATTTGTCCAGAATAGATTTACAACTGAGAAGATACCTGTTGGAACCCCAGGTGCCATAATTGCAGTACCTGTCTCATGCTGCTGTTCTCCATTCATCTCCACAGCAATCTGGCAATAATCCTTGGGAGCAGGAAGTAGAGAAAGCCAACCAGTCACTGCCTTGATCTCATCTGCTCTCAGTGTCTTCGCTTCTACAGGCTTCCAAGATGATCAGACAAACACTGCAGAGGAAAAAATTTAAACGTGTTTTTGTTTGTTTATAACTCCGGAACAACTAAACGTCTCCTTCTTACATTTGTGGAATAAGAACACATTTTAGGGGAAAAACAGAGGCCACATCTATTCCACCTCCAAAAGGCCTCCAATTTTAAATACAATGTAGAATTATCTTTATAGACATGCTGTGATATATTGCCCATGCCTGAAAATGGCAAAAAAGCAGGGTTAAAACAAGTTGATTATTGCTGTGAACAGGAATCATTTCCCTTACATACATCTTTCTCTTGCCTACTGTACATAAATAACATCTCACATCTATTCTGAATTTTCATGTGCCACTAGAGTTCTGACTAGATTGTATAAAGCAGTTTTATTATAGACAGAACTCAAGTGGTGGTACAAATAAAGTGCTTTTTACGTGAGTAACATCCACTGTATCTTTAATATCTGTCAAATTTTTGTTTGAGGAAATCCGAAAATAATTCTAATGCCTTTGATATAGAGAAATGGCTTTAATTTGCTCTGTAAAACAGCATGTATATTTTCAGCAATATACAAGTAGTGTGGTTATTAGCAATAAAGAATACTTTGCCAATGATACTTTCCTGGCAATAAGGCCTTTTGCAAAACTGTGTGCATTTCTCTTAGCAGAGAAATGCCTGAACTGCTCAGTTAGCCCTTTTCAGAGAGAGAGAGAGAGAGAGAGAGAGAGACCTCTCTTTTTAGACAGGTCTTCTGAGTTGTAGAATCCTGCAAATTGTTTTTTGTTGCTGAATTCTTCATGAAATTCATATTGTGCTAATAGCTAAGCTTGAAAAGCAGACAACAAACCCATAAAATTAATACATATTTAAAGAGCCAAAATATCTTAACCCAATGAAATTATAGTTTCAACACCTGGAACAGAAATACTCAACTTGCTTTTATTCTGCTCTTTTAATTATGCATTCAATGCCCATCATAACAAAAATATAAGATATAGAAATCTGGAATGCTATGACAGGTACAACATCATATTAATCTCTGCTACTCTCAAATTATCCTTCAAGATCCTATTAAGCGGGATTGCCTCCAAACGACTCTTAAGCACCACCTGCTTTTGGAGTTCCCTGATAACATCAAGGAACACTGGACCAAGCTAAAACATCCATTACTGCAGCCTGTGAACAAACTATTGGATACCAAACCAAAAAACACCAGGACTGGTTTGATGAGAATGACAGTGAGATTGAACGCATTATTGACAAGAAAAGGAAGGCCTTTCAGATCTGGCAAAGAGACAGAAACTGTGCCACTAAGAAAAAAACAAACCATGCCTACACTAAGGCTGAGGTTCAAAGAAGAACCAGAGGACTAAAGAACTCCCAGTGGATAAAAAAGTTCGAGAGAACCAGCACTTAGCCGACACTCATGATGCAGAGTTTCTTTAAAGCCACAAAGACCATCTATGGGCCAATAAATCATAGCATATGCCCCCTACGCTCAACAGACGGTACCGCACTTCAAAAAGATAAAGAAGCTATTGCACTGCGTTGGAAAGAACATTACCAGCATCTCCTTAACTGCAACTCCCCCATAGCTGCCGAGGTCTTCTCACAAATCCCACAAAAACAAATTAGAGATGAGCTTGCAGTATCTTCAAATCTGGGAGAGTTGTGTACAGCTATTAACCAAATGAAAAACAACAAAGCCTGTAGACCTGATGGGATACCTGCTGAAGTCTTCAAAGTGGGCAGAATTGAACTTACACAACAACCACACAATCTCATCAAAAAAATCTGGGAGAGACAGGAGATCCCAGCAGACTTTAGGGATGCCAAGATTATGAATCTCTTTTTAAATACGTGATAGAATGGATTGCAGAAACTATTGAGGCATCTCTTTATTAGCTGCAGCCGGCAAAATTCTTGCAAGGATCTTAGCAAACCATCTCCTAACTATATCTGAGGCTACCCTTCCTGAATCCCAAAATGATTTTTGAACTTCTAGGGGACAGTGGACATGATTTTCACTTCTCAACAGCTTCAGGAAAAATGCAGAGAGCAAAACCAACACCTGTATATGGCGCTTATTGACCTAAGGCCTTCAAAACTGTAAATTGTACTGCTCTGTGGACTGTCCTTCTGAAAATTGGCTGCCCAGATAAATTAGTGAACATCCTTCGGTTCCTCCACGATAATATGATAGCAACAATCGCGGGTAACAGTGGCTCCCGATGTGAACCATTCACAGTAGAATCAGGTGTTAAACAGGGATGTCTTATCACCCCAACTCTATTTATTATTTTCATTGCCATGATCCTACACATTGTCAAAGGAAATCATATATCAAACAGATGGAAAGCTCTTTAACTTGAGTAAGTTGAAAGCAAAGAGTAAGGGTACCACAGCTTTCGTCACAGAGCTTCAATATGCTGATGACAACATAGTGTGTGCACACTGAAGAGGATAACCTCCAAACCATCCTAAATATCTTCGCAGAAGCTTATGGAAGGCTCGACATCCAAAAGACTAAAGCACTGCACCAACAAGCATGTTATTTTAAAGCAGGGGATCTCCAGATGTGGCAGATAGGTGTGTGAGTCCTACAATCTATGGAGAGTCACAAGTTCCTTGCACCCAGGTTCTAAAATGCATTATATAAGGGATTTTATTTTATTTTATTTTATTTATTTGTTGAAACAGACTCCTTTGGGAGGTTGTGGACTCTCCTTCACTGAAGCAGAGGTTGGACAGCCATCTGTCATGGATGCTTTAGCTGAGATTCCTGCATCGCAGGGGCTTGGACTAGATGACCCTCGGGTCCCTTCCAACCTAAGTTCCTCTGATTTATAATCCATACTTTCATAAAAGCTACTGCTTTCAGTTTTGGTTTCCATTAAGTAGTTTTTCTGCTGCTGGATTCTTTCTACTGCTCTTTGTATTGTTTGTTAATTTGGTTTTATATTGCTTTATTGCAATTCATTTTATGACTGTTGTTAGCTGCCTACAGATTCCAGAAGAGCAGAATACAAATTTGGATATGGTATTCAGAACCCTGAAGCAAGTAAAGCCTGGAAGCACTGGCTAAAGAAAAGGCATGGCACAAGAAGTGGTTTCTGTTTTCTTATCAAATAGAGCCAACATTAAAAATTGTTTATACAGTATAGAGCAGGCATAAGCAAACTCCGGCCCTCCAGATGTTTTGAGACTACAGTTCCCATCATCCCTGACCACTGGTCCTGTTAGCTAGGGATGATGGGAGTTGTAGTCCCAAAACAGCTGGAGGGCTGGAGTTTGCCTATGCTTGATATAGACTTCCCAAAATTTACTCCCTAATTGTGCCTAATTTGGTCTCAACTCAGCCAAAGATGGAAATATCTAGGGTGATATTCACCATAGAGTTAAGTAGTGCTCTGGGTTCTGTTGCACAATGGAACTTTTCCTCCCTTCCCCATGCACCCCCTGTATCTGTTCTGGGCTCCCCACAGCCTTCTGGGAGGCAGATTTGGGGATAGAGCAGGCCATGCAAGGGGGAGAAGGAGGGGGAAAGTCACATTGCACAAGCAGAAGTTGTTCTGCTCACACTTTTTAAAAAGTTGAATACTGCCTCTAGTCTAGCATTTTCTTATTTTCTGATTCACAACTTTGGTATAGCAAAAGGGCAACTGAGTATGTGGCTAAAGGCTAAATCTTATAAGCAAAGCAACATGCAGGACTGGATGTAGGACCTACTGCAGCAATGCAACATTCGCAATGATGCCTTCATTTGCCCTGAGCACAACAGCTTTGATTATCACTGAACAGACACGGGTGCAGGTATTTTGCAGCCCTGCACACAACACCCAATACAGCAAAGGAAAAGGTATGGAAAGCATCCCCAGAAGCATCGCTTACAACTAAAAATACAATGTCAGTGCCTAGAATTCGAAAGATGTTTCCAACCACACAAGGTACTCTTTCATCTTTGCAGCTATCTATGTACCTGGAAAACCAGGTTGCTTTGATTTTTCCCCTCTTCTGCTCGAACTTAACTACCTAATTGTCAGCCCAACTGAATAAATGAATTCAAGTTTCCCGAGACAGTTCTGTGTTAGGCTGATCATAGAGCAAACATGGGAAGTAATTACAGTGGCAATAATAAAAAGTAACCTCTCTCTTTTCAAGAGTGAACTTCAAGAAAGCAGAACGGATTTAAAAGTACTTAAAAGCAAGACTTGACCAAATGTGTTTTTAAGTTCTAAATTTTAACACCGACAATAATGTCACTTTGATATTTACACGCCACTATAAGTATGAATGAAATTATAGGTTTTTCATGGCAAAGCGTCGTGCTGTGAGCCTCTGACTAGAGTGCATTGAAAAGTTAACCCCGATAAAACTGACTACACATGCTAGTCTAGGTAAAAAAGAAAAGAAAAATCTTTATTTGGAATGTATATTATTGTGCACATTCTTGTTGCGTAGCAAAATAATCATTAATTACCATGAACAACAACAAGGCTAAAAAACTTAACCTAGAGGTATTACATGGAAACAGGTCTATGTTCCAAAAGACATAGCCAAAGATTCTAGGAATGGGTTTTTTCCCCACTAAGGCAAAAAGCAAAACTGATCTGTTTTCCTGTTACTCACAATACATATCTTGTAGATTCATCTCCTACGTACATCAGCAGATAATATGATTATTTTATAGTGTTTGCACCTAAATGTAGGACATTAATACAGCAACAACAACTTCCCATTACACTGTTCTGCATACTCCAACCCATATAATTTTACACCAGGTGTCTCCATATACAAGTTGCTGGATGATCGCTTGATGGGAAAGTTAAAACACATTTTGAGTGTTCCACTGGGAGTCTCAACTAGAGTTTACATTAGCTTCATAATCTTTCGAAAGAAAGAAAGAAAAATATGAGACTGGTTATATGGTATATTTGTGAACAAAACATTAATAGAAGGGTTCTGGGTTTTCTACTATTAAAATTAAAATTGGCCATTTAAACAGCTGGGCCTCAACGAATCTGGAAAGATTCCTGCATTTTATAATGGCAATAGTTTGTGTTGAGTCCTCTGTTCCCATACAGTTTGAAAGAGTTCTAGTTTATCATTTGTATTTGAAATACATTTTTAAAATGAGATTTGTAAAATGCATTAATAAAAAGAACTTTTTTTAAAAGTGCTATTCTAGAATTAGGTTATCATTTGAGAGCTGTCTCTCTCTCTTTAAACAGAAGTTGAGTCCTGAAAAGAACAGAGGAAGGAGAGCAATGAGACTGGGAGAGTAGCATGGGGGCAAGGGGGCTTTAACCCTTGGCCCATGCCAAGGTCCCAAGCCAAATCCCTGATTCAGATTAGGGGCACAGAAGGGGCATATAGTTAAAGCCCCTCCTCACTTATGATCCCAATGTGCCTCTCCCCACACGAATGATTAAAAACACACACAATATACTAGCTGACAAGGCCAAATGACATGAACACCACATCATCATGTTTGGTCGTCAGAAATGTTACACAGAAAGAAATAGTGGGTGGTTGTTACGCTTTTTCACCACAATAAGGAAGCAGACATAATCCTAAAAGCAGAGAGGTATCTCAAAAAGCACACAGAATACTTTATATTAGCTACTCTTACTTATTTCATAAAATCTATATCCCACTTGTCAAAAAAGCTCATGTTTACAAAAATAATAAAAATAAAAATTAGTAGAAACAAAGCATTCAAACAATTAAAACCAGCAATAAACTAAAAACACACCTGCATTCTAGATACCTGCATAATACTGTCTAAACACAAACAGAATATAGTGACGCCACCTTCCTGATATCACTGGGCAGGGAAACAAGTATTATGTGGCACCTGTTCCAGTTCCAGTTCCGCAGATCAAAGCAGTTGATATATTGGGCATATATTAATTGGGTAAAGAGAGCTTACACGTAAACTGGCCCCAAGTTGTAAAGGGCTTTGTATATTAATATTTATTTTTTAAAAATATTAGCAGGAGGTAGAGAGAAGTCCAGTTAATCAGTAGGGAAAGCAGGGTGGAATCTGAAATATGGACTCTTAAGAGGTGGAGATAAAAGGACAGCAGTATGTATAATGTGGAAAGATACCATGAGAAGCATCTTTCTATCTCTGAAGTCCTCCAGATGTTTGCCAAAGGCAAAGGACTCTTCATACAATGCAAATCCAGTCTCTCCCCTTGCAAATGATTCAACAGATCAGGGCGAAGGCAAGTCAAAGGCTTAAGAGTAGTGCATTTACTTGGGATGCTGGAATTCCCCAGAAAGGAAGAGCTAGAATGTTCTGTGACAGTTGACGGAGGCCAGGAATGGGGGAGGGGCATCTGGCTAGGAGCCTGGCGGATGCGGCTAAAATCCAGCTTATTTTCAGTGCCCTAGTAATCAGGCCCTGGTACAAATAAACCCAGCCTTGCCTGAACAAATCACACCCCTTTGGTTGTAATTTAAGCCTTGATCAATTTAAGTTTTTAAAAACACAGTCAGTATAGTCTAAAACGTGGGCACCTCATGTTTACTAACCAGCTCAGATGCCGTTTCAGTTGTCCACATTTCATAAGGTAGAGATGGGGAGACCAGTTTAGTTTTTATATAGAGAAATGTTTTAGCTGCTTTTCTATGTGCGATTGTTCTGTGTATGTTTTTATTGTAAATTGCTTAGGGATAGCTTATGGGAAGTAATTAAAAAATGAAATAAGTATTAAAAAGAAGAAGATTCTTGTGCAGAAGACACCCCTTAGCATTAAGCCCAGCAATTTGTGTTGACCATGACTACTAAATAGAGCTCAAAGTTCTTCCAGAGAAAAATCTTTAATTTCAGCAGCATAATTCAGGGTGGGGTAGGAGAGTAATTCTGCTGCTGCTATTGTTAAATAATCAAGTTCTATAGCTAGAAATCCTTGTTTAACTGCTGCATATCACCCAGACATCTACCAGTAGATCTGTATCCACCCCTCTCACCATCCCTGATTGAATTATGCTTACTTTAAGCAATTTGACATTGCTTTTTCTGTACAACTCTGAGGAATAAAATGCCTGAGTGTTGCTAACTTACTCAAAGTTGTCCTGGTATGCTACTGTGATTTTAATACTATGCCTAAGGTTTCTATGCAATTTTCAGCTCTTAGACTCAGAAGTCCTGATTTGCAGTTACTCTGAGCAGGAACGCAGCCCCAAAATAGAATTCCTTATTTAGGATTTTTTTAATGCAATGAATATAAAATAAAAGGAGGAAAAGGAGGAGAATCAAGATTAAAAACCGAGGCAGTATTTTATTCCTTAGTATGTATAGCTTTTATTTACACTGCAAGTTGGAGGAAGCTTATCCCATGGAAGAAAACCATTGTACTGTCCATGGACTGCAATACATTCTTGGTTTACTGTTTGCAAGATTCAACTTCCCCATCCCTTTATTTAAACATAAGAGCAATGGATAAATTGAAGCACTTCTTTAAAAAGACTTAAAATGAATGACTAGATTTTCAAAACTTTCAAGACTTTCAAATAATTTAAGCAGCTTCTGCTGAGTGCTTTACAGTCAAATATCTGAACATTCATTTAGCCAGCTAAATGCTGGCTTTAGATTTTAAATGCCAGGCTCCCTGTTTTTGAACACATGTTCCTCAACAATGAAGGGGGAAAAATACTGAGTACATTTATGGTCCATTTCTGCAGTTTTAGTGTTTATTTCAAATTGATGTTCCTGAACAGGAAATGTTCTTCAAATTATATCCTCATCTCATTCTGCTATTTATTCCTACAGCACTAAGGCACCACTCAGGTGTAACCCTGCTGCTATGAAAATGCTGCAACACTGCAAAAATAATTTAGGGAAGGAAATCGCCAAAGAACTTGTTAGGCAAGCAATTCCATTACTCATAGCTAAAATGGAATCGGGAAGAACAAATGTTAGATAAAACCCTTGCAAAACAAGGTGCTCTTTGAAGGTTTTTAATGGGGCTGGCAACTCTGTAGTTGCCGCATTTACTACCAGACACATATTTTGTATAAAAGATAGGTTCCAGCAAACACAACAGTAAGCACTTTAGAAATCAAAATGGCAAAGATTGCAGTCAGTTTTATCACAGCAAATTATAAGCAGATATACAAGTGGGAGGAGGTAGCAACCGCGTGGAAACACCGTAACAGACAGGCCTTCTAAAAATGTGAAAGGTTATGCTGATTTGAATGGAAAACATAAGCAGCAGCAGAAATGAGGAAAAGGACCAAATACTTGATTCAGGTCTGTTGTATTGGGGGGAGGGGGGAGTTAGAGTTCCAGGGAACTTGAACTCAATTTGATGTCATTTGGTTCTGTAACTGTGCAGAGTATCTGGAACCAAAGATTAAATGGCTTCACATTTTCCCTGCAGCTGATGAAATTCTGTGGGCAATCCATTCTGACTGCAGTATTCGATCACTCCCTCTACCCTGCATTTTTAACTTTAGATATGATATAAATTTTTCATTGCTTCTTACAACTGAAGCTAGACTTTAGCCTATCAAGTTAGTCCCCCTGAAGACAAGCTCTGTTACTCGTGTAAATAATTACTGGGTAAACTTGGAAATAGGGGGCTGAGTAGATTTTAACTGATACAATGTCATAGGAAAATAGGCGAGGAGAGAAGAAACAGTGAGATCTGTACTACTGGAAATCCCCTTTAAAAAGGCCAGAGCGTTTTAACTGACTGCATGGTGACTGTTAAATTTAACCATGAGCTGGGCTGGAGACAACAGAGTGTGACCTTCTTGTGGGCCCTAGACCTAGTCATTCAGAAAGTTGGCAAGGCATGCACAGAACCTTCTACTCAAAAGATTATGTCACATCTCTGTAGAAAGCAGTGGACATGCATTTTTATCATCACAAGTTAGAAGGCAGACAATAAAAAATTCCTTTTCCAACTTGTTCAGGACACCTTGATTTACTTTCAAACTGACCTAACATGGGAATCCCCCTCGTCATTATATTTGGCTTGCCTACTTCCATTCCCTAGTTCTGTTTAGCTTCAGGATCTATTTACATCACCACTTATCACAAGATTGCAAGCACTTCGGTTAAAAAAAGATCTCCTCCCCCAAATTAACAAGTTGGATGGTAACTGATGTTAGTCATACTCAGAGTAGACACACTGAAATCAATAAACTTCTTCCAAGCTGCTGGAAAACAGCTGGCACCATATAAGGGGCATTCAAAAATACCCATTCGCCACACAAAAACAGATACATTACAGTCATCTGATAGTGACATGACCATGTTGAAAGCAAACATGTGAAACGTGTACTCAAATGTTCTAAATTTACTGAAAGAAAGTTGAAAAGACAGAAAACTATTTTTGTTAGCTGCCTTAGTGGTTCTGAA
Organism: Podarcis bocagei; assembly: GCF_964188305.1. NCBI lineage: Eukaryota > Metazoa > Chordata > Lepidosauria > Squamata > Lacertidae > Podarcis > Podarcis bocagei. The sequence continues at coordinate 56,114,734 of NC_138126.1, read as the reverse complement.
AAGCTCCAAGTAAGTCACAGGAATTCCACCCCGCCCCCAGCGCGATCATTTCTGTCATTTGATTTACAAAGCTCTGCCCTTTATTTATAGATGTGGTATTTGCTCCATAATAACTGATTAGTAAAGGCTGCAAATGAGCATCACTGTGTGCACGTGTGAGAGATGCACAATGAGACAGCAGTATCAAAAGCTGGATTTAAATAATATTCAAATAGGGCAATCTGCACACCCTCCCCCACCCTCATTCTTCACCTGAATTTTAATTCTGCAGCACTTGCAATTTTATGCATTGTGTCAGTACAAGAGAAAGTGAATGCAAACTACTTCTGGGCACATTCATTTTTTATCAGCCATACATGTCAACAAACTAAGAAAGGTCAAAATGATCAGTGTTATCCTTACCATTTTTAAAATAAATAAATAAAATTATATCCTGCCCTTTCTTCCAAGGGAGCCTAGAGCAGCAAACAATTCTTTGATAATAAAAAAAGCCCAAGCAAACAATTAAAAAGTATAAAAATGTATTTAAAACATTTAAAAGTGGTTAAGGCTACACCTAAAAACAATTAAGCACTTAAAACAAATTTAAAAACAAGTGTAACTCAATCATGTGTCAGGATAGGACAGCTGAAACAGAAATGTTTTCAGCAAGCTTTTCAAAGAGTAGTTTGGCCATCAACTATTCTGTAATATTGAAGGAAGAAAAATTAAAGGTGCAACAAAATGGCATATAGCTTACTGGTCAGTACTATAGTAACAGGGAGAAGTGCATTCTGGGTCATTGCGCTTGTTGGCGGAGTGTGCAAAAGCCCAGCAGGCCCGGCCCCCATTCCACCACCTTCCAGGTCCAAAATGACCCACCTCAACTGAACACACACGAAATGGTCTCCGCCTGCATACATAGGCCCATGCAATCAGTACCATGTTGCTAGCCAGTTGCGGTTGAGGTTCTTTAAAAATTATGCACAGCAATGCAACTGCTAGTGCAATTGCTGTTTCATGACAACATTGTAAGCTGTCATACACCAAGTCAGATCGCTGGCCATCTAGCTCACTATTATCCCCAGAGGTCACCAGCATCTCTCCAGGGTTTCAGACATGATACTAAACCTGGGACCTGACATAGCATGTGCCCTACCACTAAAATAAGCCTTTCACCCAATAAAGCTACATTAGAACCGCAACAGCCCCATGTCATACCCATACCACCACATCTTGTTGCACATGAATTGAATCATAGAATCATAGAATCATAGAATCATAGAGTTGGAAGAGACCACAAGGGCCATCGAGTCCAACCCCCTGCCAAGCAGGAAACACCATCAGAGCACTCCTGACATATGGTTGTCAAGCCTCTGCTTAAAGACCTCCAAAGTTGGAGACTCCACCACACTCCTTGGCAGCAAATTCCACTGTCGAACAGCTCTTACTGTCAGGAAGTTCTTCCTAATGTTTAGGTGGAATCTTCTTTCTTGTAGTTTGGATCCATTGCTCCGTGTCCGCTTCTCTGGAGCAGCAGAAAACAACCTTTCTCCCTCCTCTATGTGACATCCTTTTATATATTTGAACATGGCTATCATATCACCCCTTAACCTCCTCTTCTCCAGGCTAAACATGCCCAGTTCCCTTAGCCGTTCCTCATAAGGCATCGTTTCCAGGCCTTTGACCATTTTGGTTGCCCTCCTCTGGACACGTTCCAGTTTGTCAGTGTCCTTCTTGAACTGTGGTGCCCAGAACTGGACACAGTACTCCAGGTGTGGTCTGACCAGAGCAGAATACAGTGGCACTATTACTTCTCTTGATCTAGATGCTATACTCCTATTGATGCAGCCCAGAATTGCATTGGCTTTTTTAGCTGCCGCGTCACACTGTTGGCTCATGTCAAGTTTGTGGTCAACCAAGACTCCTAGATCCTTTTCACATGTACTGCTCTCAAGCCAGGTGTCACCCATCTTGTATTTGTGCCTCTCATTTTTTTTGCCCAAGTGCAATACTTTACATTTCTCCCTGTTAAAATTCATCTTGTTTGTTTTTGCCCAGTTCTCTAATCTGTCAAGGTCGTTTTGAAGTGTGATCCTGTCCTCTGGGGTGTTAGCCACCCCTCCCAGTTTGGTGTCATCTGCAAATTTGATCAGGATGCCCTTGAGTCCATCATCCAAGTCGTTGATAAAGATGTTGAATAAGACCGGGCCCAAGACAGAACCTTGTGGCACCCCACTAGTCACTCTTCTCCAGGATGAAGAGGAACCATTGATGAGCACCCTTTGGGTTCGGTCAGTCAGCCAGTTACAAATCCACTGAGTGGTAGCATAGTCAAGACCGCATTTTACCAGCTTCTTTACAAGAATATCATGGGGCACCTTGTCAAATGCCTTGCTGAAATCGAGGTAGGCTACATCCACTGCGTTCCCTTCATCTACCAGGCTTGTAATTCTGTCAAAAAACGAGATCAGGTTAGTCTGACATGACTTATTTTTCAGAAATCCATGCTGACTATTGGTGATCACAGCATTCCTTTCTAGGTGCTCACAGACTGTTTGCTTAATGATCTGCTCCAGAATCTTCCCTGGTATTGATGTCAGACTGACTGGGCGGTAATTATTTGGGTCCTCTCTTTTCCCCTTTTTGAAAATAGGGACAACATTTGCCCTCCTCCAGTCTGCCGGGACTTCGCCTGTTCTCCAGGAATTCTCAAAGATGACTGCCAGTGGTTCTGAGATCACATCTGCCAGTTCTTTTAATACTCTTGGATGCAGTTCATCTGGCCCTGGAGACTTGAATACATCTAGACTAGCCAAATATTCTTGTACTATCTCCTTAGTTATTCTGGGCTGTGTTTGCTTTGCTGAATCATTTGCTCCAAATTCTTCAGGTCGGGCATTGTTTTTGTCCATGTTTCTCTCTAGCTTCTTTGTGGCTCACCTTCATACATTGGATGAAAATATATACACATACAAAGATACAGTTGCAACAAGGGAAGAAGCTAGGCTTTGGGCCTTATCCGTAAGCAAACCTATTCATGAATGACACCTTGCTCCAAAACTCCTCATGACCACTCTGAAGAGCTTCACTCGCCCATGACTACTTTCTGAACATGACGCTAAAGATAAGAGTAAGTGTCCCCTCCCACAGAGTTGGTCCAGGAGGATACCACGGTCAATGATGTTAAAAGCCACTTGAGGGGTCAAGCAGAAATAATACGGTTGCACTCCCTGGCTCTCTCTTTCTCAAGAAAGCTCATCCATCTGGTGGACCAATGCCAGGTCTGTTCCCATATTGTAGTGGACCTAGGTAATCAGTCTCATCCAAGAATACTTGCTGTTGCTTCATAACCATCCTTTCACCAAGAAAGGGGTTTTGGTGACCACCCTATAGTAATTACACTCCATTGGGTCTAGAGCAGGCTTCCTCAACCTCGGCCCTCCAGATGTTCTGAGACTACAATTCCCAGCATCCCTGACCACTAGTCCTGCTAGCTAGGGATCATGGGAGTTGTAGGCCAAAAACACCTGGAGGTCTAGAGTGAGCTTTTAAAGAAGTGAACACTACACAGCCTCTTTAAGGACAAAGGCAAACTCCCATCATGCAGGGCTGTGTTTATCACCCATTCCGTCACCCCACTCCGACTAGCTTTCATAAGGCAAGATGGACAAGCGTCTAACTTGCAGGTGGTCAAATACATCACTGCAAGTATCCCGTCCACATCATCAGGGCACATTAACTGGAACTGATCCCACAATGCTGGCCTCGACATTGCATTGGACCTTGGCTGGCACTGCCACAACACCAGCATCTAAATCACTGCAGAGTCGAGTGACTGTATCCTGAAAGAGTTTAGCCATGTGCCCCAGAGTTTGCCCCCTGGGTCAAGGTAAGCAATCTCCCAGCCACACAATGCAACTCCACCAAGCAGTTCCTTGAGAATGCTATGGAGACACAGCCTCCCACAGCCACTTAGTAGGCTTGATTATGAGCCTGAAGATGTACTCAGTTGGCTCCGCAGCAAGATCCACTTCACTTATACTCCAGCCTGGCAGGTATTGCAACTTTTGAGGCACTTTCACACTCATGCTGTTGGGAGCGTTTCAATCCGAAACACTCGCATCGACATCAGATGAGCATTATTCCTTTCTATGACATGCTTCTGACACTTTTATGAACACTCTTAAGAGCTGTTGTCATTAAATTGTCAGGCAAGTGTTAGGAAGAGTGCAATGTTCACATGACCACCTCAACCCAGGCTGCAGGCTTTCAACTGCCATTCATGTCAACATCTTAATGCCTACACTTGCAATTCCCCCCACCCCCACCCTGCAAATATACAATGGCAGAGAGGAACACCAAATACTGGAAGAGAAATGAAAGCCTACCTAAAGCCTGAAAATAATTCATTGTGAAGTCATGATTACTAGACTTGCCAATATAAATTTCTGAGGTTAAACACAGTTCCTCCAACAGGTGGCAAAGTAAGAGATAACTTTGGAAAAGATGGGATGAGGTAAGGCTTGAGCCCCATATATGAAACTTTCCTGGGTGAAGGCTATGAAACAGGAGCATGAGTACTGGCTTGATGCAGTATTTTTTCCCCCTTAAGACAAAAGACAAGACTAGTAGCAACAGAGTTGGTAAGATTTTCCTTTCCCTAGCATAGGTGGGGTCAAGTGGGGTGCACAATGTTGTGGCATCTTTTTGAGTGTGGGTCCCAAACCTTAATGCTTTGTATTTAATATATTATTTTACCAGTACATTGCTTCCTCTATGATGCTGTCCCTCTTTAGGCTCCTAGAAAGCCAATCGATAGGTGTGTTTTCATTTATTTGTATTTACTTCAACAGTTTATATATTGCTTAATTACCACAGTCTCTAAGCAATTCACAAGAAAGGCTTAATTAGATTGCAACCGGGCAGATAGTAGAGGGTGTACATATTCCAGAGACCCCAAACCTGCTAAATAGGAAACACTCTTGTGGTCTATGTTTAATAGAGAACGGCCAGTGGAAGCTTGCTGCTTTCCAGACCTTTCTGACTACGTATTAGCTTTCCTTTCCAGACAAACTGGAGACATTTGGAAGCAAGGTGCTGGGGGAGACACTTGAATGGCAGGGGGTTGTGCTTCCTTGGCCACAGTGCACCTTGTTCTATCAAAGAGGTATTTTAAGAGTGAATGTTCTATACTCAGTGTTAGGGTTGATATAGAGTGCATTCCTCTGTCAGGTACAGCAAACCTGAAAATGCCATGCAGACATTTACTAACAGCCCTAGCTGGGCAGACACTAATTTATACTGGTGCAAAGTATAGACTGATTTTCAGTGTTTTGCACTGTGCCCCACTAGATCCAGATTAGCAGCACTCACTTCTTTTTATTACAGTTTGTTAACTGCAATGCTCAGAATAACAAAGAATTTTAAATGTCCTTTATCAATGTTATGTTGAGATGGGTCAGTCCTCAAAGCTCAAGAAGAGCTTCATCTCCTCTCTAGTTAGTTGTTGTTGTTTAGTCGTTTAGTTGTGTCCGACTCTTCGTGACCCCATGGACCAGAGCACGCCAGGCACTTCTGTCTTCCACTGCCTCCCGCAGTTTGGTCAAACTCATGCTGGTAGCTTCGAGAACACTATCCAACCATCTCGTCCTCTGTCGTCCCCTTCTTCTTGTGCCCTCAATCTTTCCCAACATCAGAGTCTTTTCCAGGGAGTCTTCTGATGTTGGGATAGAAATCTACAATGAACAGAAAATGCAATTCGTCCAGAGATCTCTTTTCATCATTCTCAATGGAGTGGGGAAAGAAAGATACTGAGGGAAGGGTTCCATACAGTCTATAAACAGCTCTGATCCCTTACACAACATGTGCATGTGCTGCCTATCAGTTGTCCATTTGCCTGATCAGGCACCGCATGAGTGATTAAGCATTACAGCAGGCAAGCTTAACCTTTCTCAGGCCAAGGGCCACATGGAGGGAATGTCAAGGTGCTGAATGTCAAAATAGGCATGGCCATTTTTTTTTAAAAAAAAAAGACAAATGGGGGCAAGGCTGGGAGACACACACAATACAGTGGTACCTCGGGTTACAAACGCTTCAGATTACATACGCTTCAGGTTACAGACTCTGCTAACCCAGAAATAGTGCTTCAGGTTAAGAACCTTGCTTCAGGATGAGAACAGAAATTGTGCTCTGGTGGCGTGGCAGCAGTGGGAGGTCCCATTAGCTAAAGTGGTGCTTCAGGTTAAGAACAGTTTCAGGTTAAGAACAGACCTCCGGAACGAATTAAGTACTTAACCCGAGGTACCACTGTATTTTGGTTTCACAGTGGAGTATCCATGGAACCAGTCAGTTAAAAAACCAAACCCCTAGGTTTTTTTTTAAAGAAAACAAGCCTGAAGACTATACTTTTTTCTATAGCTTACAAATTCTACTACCCATCCAGAGCCTAGAATAACTATTTGCATGTTGTTAGTGATTTTTAAAAATGTTTTATTTATAAATTTACCAAATTACAGGAAAAAAAGAAAAAGAACATTTTAAAAATTCTTTGGCAAGTTGTTAGTGATATATTGTGCAGTTGTTCTGACAATAATAAATGCCAGAAATAGCAGCTCCTGTTAAATGAAGCTATTACTATTTTTTGAAAAAGAAGAAAAAAGCAGCAGCAGCACAATGGATATTTCCCCATCGTTCCTGCTATACGCTTGTACAAAAATGGCACTGGTTAACACGATCAATTCCTCACAAAACTTTAAAAAATGAAGTTGCTTGTGTTTTTTAACACACACACACAGACAAGGCTTTATGTATGGCTCTCTGTACAGCCTGTGCATTAAGTCTAGGAAGCATAATTGAGAAATGAAGTACTGCCTAAGCATTAAATGGCTTTGAGTGACATGCTGTAGTTTGTTTAAAGTTGTGTGACTAAAATAAGTCTTCTGATCTGTAAACTGCAACAGCCATAGAGCTGCTTTAAAATTGGAATCTTTAAGATGTGCAAGAGCCAAGAAATAAAGTCTCGGCTCAATATGACAAAGCTGGAGTTGCTCCCAATCGCACCAATTAATAAAGTAGAGTACTTTAGATAGAAGGCAGCAGAATTTAGATAGAAGGCAGCCTTTCAGCAGCCAACAAGCCATCCACCAGCAGCTCTGCAATTTTCTTTCAGCTGTATGGGGTCCTCTGTGGGGACTTGCTTTATCAAAACTAGAAATACATTGGAACTGCCCTCCGTTTACTGTTCCATCAAGGAATGAGGAGGTAAAAAAAGAGATGGGGATATAGGATGGGAGATGCAGCAAGTCTAATAAAAGCTGGCTAATGTCTGGTTTCCGTACGTGCAGGGCATGGAAAGAGTGCAGCTGATTTTGGTGGCGCAGGCGTGGAACTCTGCACACAACTTTGCATTGACTCCTCAAAATGAGCTTCCAGCTTTAGTAGCTTCCAACCAAGGAGTTATGGATTATCTATAATGCACCATTGTCCTAGAGCAGGCATGTCCAACAGGTAGATCGTGATCTACCGGTAGATCACTGGACATCTGCGGTAGATCACTAGTAGATCACTGGCTCCCCCCAAAGAAGCTGAACAACTGTGGCTCCCCTAAAGAAAGCTCAACATTTTACCTCCTCCCTGAAAAAACTCAACAACTTTGACCCGAACCCCCAAAAAGGGAGTAGATCACTGCCAGTTTTTAACTCTGTGAGTAGATCACAGTCTCTTGGGAGTTGGCCACCCCTGTCCTAGAGTAACAATCCCTTTACAGCACTTTAGCTGCTGGTTTGTTTAATTAAAGGAGGGAAGTTGCAAGTTAGTGAGGGCCTCAAGTCAACTCTTCCTCCTCTTGAGATAAGCAAAGTTTTAGCTTTGTCCCAACAACAACAGAAATCATTAGCCTGATGAGCACAGCCTAGTGCTTCTAGCAGCCTCACCAGTAAAACAGATTATTGTAGAATCCCTTAATTAATTCATTTTATCCCACCAGCAACAGCCATGTACAATGATGAGATCCAGCATAAGGGCACAGTGAACTGTGAATGCCTCATGAGAGCAACCATGCCTATTCAACCAACACCCTAGGATTCTCCACCATTGTAAAAACATGGGCTGCTTGTTCACAAGGCAATTCTGAACTACAGTGGTACCCTGGTTCTCGAACTTAATCCGTTCTGGGAGTCCATTCAACTCCTGAAACCGTTCGAAAACCAAGGCACGGCTTCCGATTGGCTGCAGGAGCATTGGACGTTTGGCTTCCGAAAACTGTTCACAAACCGGAACACTTACTTCCAGGTTTGCAGCGTTCGGGAGCTGATATGTTCAACAACTAAGCCGTTTGGGAACCAAGGTACCACTGTACTAGTTTAATTAACAATTGCTTAAACAGATCCTTACATGCAAACCCTACAATGAAGAGGACAGGAGCCCTCCTGAAATTGTCAGCTATTGGCGTGAAAGAACAAAAGTCCCTAACCATCATACTATAAAAGGAGTTTCAGATGTTTAGCATTAATATATTGGAAGTATATTCCTCTGGTTTGGGAAAGTATAGCTATAAAATGAAAGAAGGAACTAGAGTTATATTATAAATGAAACTAAATTAGACTAGCAAAGAGCTATTCTCAAAGCACTTTTGCTGTATAAACACCTCCATCTTATTCAATGGCCTGGTTTACACACCACACTAAGCCAAGTCAAGCATGAAGAACACCTGTCCCTAAAGTATATTTTTGGTCTACAATTTTCTTGCCGTGGCAAGTACTTAGTCTTAGGCTTCTTCCCAACTCTAGCCGAGGGGGGGGGGGGCTTTCAATTTGTCTCTGGCCCCAAAGTTGTGGTAAGGAAGCCTAGGATTTGCTTATGGGTTCTGCCAAACCCAGAACCAAAGCAAGTCTCTACACTCCTTCCAGCTTTAAGATGGAGGGGAATTGGGACTTTTTTCAGATTGCATCAAATCTACCACTTCCCATCTTATCAGGCTAGAGCAGGGAGCAGGGGTTAGTCTTTGATCTCATGCTGTGTTTTGGAGATGAAGGACAAAGTCAGAGACAAGACCCACATATGGGTAGGCATATTTTTTTGGGTTAGCCACCAAGGGTAGGCAACATATGTGTACCTCCATATTTGTTACTTAGAAATGACAATCTAATTAATCATTAGATAGCCATTAAAAAGGTAGCCAGTCTCTACTGCAAGTGACAACAGACCAGTATTTTCACCTTTCTTAAGTGTTATGACTATTGGCACATGTGTATAAAGATGTTAGTGGTGTCACAATCATCCAAATTTGTACAGGAAGCCAATACCACAGTATGTCCTTTCATGTTCTTCCTCCCAAGTTCTTTGTGTACTCTTTCCATGAGTGCAGACAGATTTCTGGTAGTAATGCCGACAGTGCTATGTTCAAATAATCACTACTTATCAATACGTACATGTGTGTGTGTGTCTTCACAACTTGAGAAGACTTACAATTCAACACCTAAAATTACATGATAAAAAAGGAAACCCAAACTGCAAGAAAATATAAGACCGACAGCTACAATTTAAAAATCCCAATATTTCAACTCAGCAAATTTGACACATCTTCCTTCATGCTCACCCATGTGACAGGGAGAGAGGCTCATATCCATACCCAAGTAACAGAGTGAAAACAGTGCATCAAAAGATGCAATTTTTACAGATGAAGAGAGATCAAATGGAAACAGCAGTGTTAGAAGCTCCTCTACCAACAATGGCACAATGACAGGCGAGGCTTCCTCATCCGCCAGAATTTAACATCGCATACAAAGCCAGTGATTAAAAAGTAACACAGCTTACATTTGAACTTCGATCATTTGCAGCTACACTTACTGCTGGCATCTGTTCTCACAAGCAATGTGCTTTTCTTTTCTTTTTTACTGTGGAAGTCCAAACCACCAGCAGCTATTTAAAATACCCATATATTTTTAAGCAAGTTAAAATAGGAATCCCTGGTATATTAAGGAATTAGCAATTTCAGGTGGGACCGCTGGGCTCTATGCTACCTTTAGCCTTCAAAATTGTTACCTAGGCTTATTCATATTCCTACCCTGCAGGGGTTGAACTAGGTGACCCATTGCGTCCCTTCCAACTCAATTCTGATAGAGGTAACTCATTTAAAAGAATTACAGGAAACACAAAGCTACTTCTGCGGTAATCGCAGAACATGTTTTTCCACAATTATCCTAATTCTGTTTTCTTTGGAGTGTGAACACACATAGATTTCTAGAATTGGAAAGGACTGTCTAGTCCAAAAACCTGCAATGCAGGAATCTTTTTGCCCAATGTGGGGCTTGAACCCACAACCCTGAGATTAAAAATCTCATGCTTTACTGACTGAGCTATCCAGTATTGGTAACTCACCATCACAGCAAATACAGTATACTGAAGGCAGTCACTGTTAACATCCTGCTACAAATGCCAAGATGACCAGGTATGAAGGTGTGATAAAATTCTCCTTACAGGTAAACCAACTTACCTACTATTTACATACTCGTGGTGCTAAATTATCACTTTGTTAATTGACTGTCTGTACTCTTGAAACTGTAAAATCAAGAACACAAGACAGCAAGCTCTCTCTTTTCAAAAAAAAGCAAAAATGGAAGAGTGAAGATTTGTAATTGAAAAAATATGCTTGCATACACTTTCAATGAAATTAGGGAGGACAGAAAAAAGTTATTGCCACCCTCACCCAAGACTTCCCTTGAGGATTTAGAGACTCTATGAAGAAAAAAAGGAGACGCCCCCTTCACCAAGATAAAAGCTGTTAAGCATACTGTGCCCCTTTCGAAGAGGTGGCCCTCGTGACTGCCCTCCGCTTCTCCTGCCCTTCCCCACCATCAGCCTCTCTTTGTCTTTCTCTCTTACATGCGCTGGTGCCAAAAGAATCATCTCCAAATAATTATTCTTTGGAGCTCTAATTTTAGCAGCATGTTCATCATTCTCAGTAAACACAATTAAAGGAAATTGAAACAGAAAGAGGACATTTTTAGATGGCTGGAAAAAATGTGTTTCTAGGTCTACAGTGGTACCTCTGGTTCCAAACCTAAGTCATTCCGGAGGTCTGTTCTTAAGCTGAAACTGTTTTTCTCCTGAGGCGCGCTTTCGCTAATGGGGCCTCCGGCACACGACTTCCGCTCGCATCCTGGGGCAAAGTTTGCAACCAGGAGCAACTACTTCCGGGTTAGTGGAGCTCGTAACCAGAAGCGTGCGTAACCAGAGGTACCACTGTACATGCTTCCCATTCTGAAAGAAGGGCACAAACTAGGATCCCAAGTTCTAGCTTGGCCATTTCCAGTCCTGCGAAGTTACTCAGAATAAAACTAGTCTGACTCTCACATTCATCCTCACATAAGGCTGCCAGTTTCAATATGGGATTGGGCAGTTCTTGTGCATCATGTTACCCTTCCAGATGTTGTTGTATTATAATTCCCATCGCCCTCAACCACTGGCCCTGCTGACTGTGGCCAATGAGAGCTGGAGCCCCAGAACATATGGAGGATGCCATGTTAACTACCCTTGGCTTATTAGCTGTAAAATAACAAGAGCTGTGGCAGCCATCAGTGCAGTGGTGGTAGGGACAAGCATACCTAAATAAGTTTGACCTCTGCGGTATCTGCCACTTTCTGCAAACTTTGTGGTTTCCCCAGGCACACTGATACCTCTTCTCTTCCTTATCAGCCCCATTTTGGCTACACGGACACTGTAATTCAGCACCTGAGTTTGCTACTAATGTATATATGATGGTCATGTTGCTCATTAGAACATGCTGCTCCTCTTATTTTCCCCAATTAACTAAATACCTTTAAAAAAAATGAGAAAAGAAAACAAGTTTGAAACCTCTCAAGAGACTAGAAAATATTGTAGGTGGCTTTCCCGAACAGAAACAATTTATTATATCTTTCATGCCCATCAACTCTATTTGTGTAGGTAAGCATTTATTGTATCAGTAACTGTTATGGAAGACATTTAATCACTGGTTTATAAGATACTTACCTCAAGTAAATTTAGGACACATCCCTAGACAAGAATATAAGACATTTTTTCTCTTAAGACCTCCCCTCTTCAGTGCTGGGTTTTTAAGTATGTGTATCCACTGTTCTGGCGCATCATAATATGCCAGGCAATTTATGGAGAACAGAACATCTCATCTCACCTTAAGAGCATCCAGTGTCCTGCTATTCCTTGGCAATCCTATACAACTAGAGACAAGGACTTAGTGGGACATATTTCTCAATAGATATATGTAAAATCAGTTAGAAACCTGGCCTTGTGACGGTATTACGTGATACACAAGGGTTATATTATAGGCCTGTGTGTAGAAAGAGGAAGTAATTGGACAATGCCTCAGTGATGGACAATGCCTGAGACTGTGGCTTGTGAAATGAAAGCAGGTCAATGCCAAGGACTGTTCCTTGTAAACAGACACAGGCTTGCTTTAAATGGAACACTAAGCCATGGTTTGTTTAGCATAACCATGGTTTGTTTCACCACGCAAACTGAGCCCAGTAGCTTAACCATGCTTTGCTTATTCCCAATAAACCACAATCTTAAGCCTTTTATTGTTGTTAATTTATGAAACTTGGCTTTCTCAAACTATGGCATCCCATTACATTGGAACCCAGCACTGTTTGCTAAGTATGGTTTGTATGCCTGTTCCAGACACTGGGCAGATTGCAGAGTCATGCATCAAGAGTGGAACAAAAAGGAATCTTCTCCCAAGGATAAGTGGCTCTTGCTGGCTTATTGCCCAAAGAATTAGGCCCTAACTTTGCCTGGTAACAGGCTTTTTTCTCACCCTACTCTTCCACTACTACAACTCCTCCCCTCAAAGGCAGACAGCTTTGCCGCTGCTACAAATAAAGGAAAATTTAAAGTGACCACAGCCTAGTGAGTCCATAGTAACATCTAGAATCGTTTGAAGAAGGAAGCAGAGGAGTTAAAGGAACTGGGTACCCATGATACTCTAATTTAACTTATATGAATTCGCATACAATTGAATTCACATACAATTGAATTCACAAGATTCTTAACTGTTGTAAAAAAAACCTTGAAAGCATTCATAGGTAAAAGTAGCAAGGTTTAATAACTTGGTACTAACAGTGCCAAAATACTTTTAAGGGGGTGAAAAACTCAAATGAGTTTTCAATCAGCACTCAACACTGCTCATAAAACCTTTGCCTGCAATTTCCAACTTGCAGCTTCCATTTAACTCGAAACCCCCGGTGCAAACACCTAATGTACAATCCACATGTGCCCTGAAGTCTCAGTTTTGACTGTTATTCTTGATCTTAGTGACCTGGTGTTTCTAGGATGTGCAGGCTAGAAGCTGCACACCTCAACTCTAGATGGGAATATAGTTACTTAACTGAAGGGGGTACGAATAATGGAGATAAAGAGTTATGCAAAACACCAGGGAGAAGGTAGCCTATGGTTAGGCAAGGGAACGTTCCCCAAGAGTGAGCAGTGGTACCTGTTGTAATGGCCTGCATGGAGAGGACACAGAAATCAATGAGGGAGAATTGGTGAAGCTGGAGAAATTAAAGATTACTTTGTGGAATGAATAAAGATGCCACTCCAGTCCTGGAAAGGCTGGACACCAAGCAGTGCTTGGGAAGAAGAGACAGGTGCTGACATTCTACAAACTGGTCTTTAATGTGGGTTACGTGCTTCTCAGCTTTACCTTCTGGATTTATCCATGATTTGTGAGATCTTCAGAAGAACTCTCTGTATCCTGAAGAAACTGCCCCCCACAAATGTGGGGAATGAAGAACAGCAACAAAAATCACCTTATCCTTCCATGAGCTTGGCTTCACGGGAAGGGCATCGGTGGGGTGGAGGCGGCCTTGGATTCATCCCACTTTAGCATTTTGGCCTGGGAAGTGTGTGTGGAATACTACAAATGCAAGTACTTCTATAGCATGGTCCTGCAGGCAATGCTGGACAGCAAATGATAATTCATGGATACATACTTTAGTGTTTCTGGGAGAAACCACAACACTGACATTTCTTGGACATTCTCCACCCTTGCAGATAAGCTTGAGATAGGCATCATCTTCTCTAGGTTGGTAGGATTACACAATAAAGTTCCTGTGTGTTCTCTTATCCATGTAGACCAGGCATTTGCTTTGTAATCGTGGCTGTTGCCTCCCTAAAAGTCTCAAAGAACTGGCATTGAAGGGAACTTCAAAGACCACCATAGAGTAGAGCAGGGCTATTCTGGAGGAGTGGAGATCCATTTACAACTTGCTAGTCATAGAGCAAGTTGCTGATGTCCTTGTTGCTGATGTCATCTTTGGTTTGGTGTACCCTCCACAACATCTGCTAGATGACATCCAACTGGAGCAGTATCCAGACCTACCTAGATGAGGGGAGGGATGCAGGGTCCATAGACTGGAAAGCAGTGTAATCCTCCTCCTCAGTCATTCAGTTGCCAGCAAGTGTGAACAGCAGAGCCATCTTCAGGCTGTGGTAATTAGGAACATGAGATCCCAGTTCATTTGGGACCATCACCTCCACTTTCCCAGAAGTTCTAGCTGCTACTGACATGTCTTTGCTCATACCATCGGGAGGCACCACAAGATTCACTCCCCATTCTGACTCTACTGGAGTCCCACAGCACTCCTTCCTTTTGTAATTCAATCACATGGATTGCTGCTTGCTTTCTCCTAAAATTCTTCTCATTTTGTAAATCAATAAAATTTGATCATTAAATCAAAGCATGCGATTTCGGAGGCAGCGAGTACAGTTTAGCTGGGAAGAGGAGGGGCAATGCGACTATCTGGTTGGGCTTTCTGAAGATGCTTACTGATTATTAGAATTGTGTACAGGTGGAGTTGTTTCCTTGGTAATTTCCTGTGGTATGTTTTTCATTGGAAGCTGAAAGGGAACGTTTGGTAGCTTTGAGTATTTTGGTGATTAGCAGTGTGGGGGATCTTTCTTGCCACAGTTTCTCAAGTTAAGTCTTTTTAGGACTGAATAGAAGTTAGAATCTCGCAACTCCACAAAACACAATGTTCTATCTCTTCTGAATAGGGATGTCAAAGGCCTCACTGGGTCCTTTAGGGTTCCCAAGTAAAGTCCACAGTACCCCTACCATTCCTCAAAAATTGACAAACCTTCAGGCCAATGAAAACGGTGCCTTTGTTAGAACAAAAAGGAGCAGGAACATTAATGACTACTACTGCATGCTACAGAATCCCATCTCCACCTTCAGTGGTAAAAGAGTCCAGCCATGTGGCAAGTGGAATAATGGTGTGTAGCAATCCAAGCAGTAAAGGTGATATTTTTTTCATTTGGAAGCATCATGGGTCTCAACTCCTAAGCATCCACGATCTGAGGAATTTTGTTCTCAAACATATTTGCCTTTGGCACACCTTGTTTATCCCATTCCCACTATAGAATCAGAGTTGGAAGGGACCCTGAGGACCATCTAGTCCAACCCCCTGCAAGGCAGGAATCTCAACTAGATAATGCATGACAGATAGTCATCCAACCTCTGCTTAAAAACCTCCAAGGAAGGACAGTCCACCACCTCTCATGGGAATCTGTTCCACTGTTAAACAGCTCTTACTGTCAGAAAGTTATTCCAGGTATTTAGTGGGAATCTCCTTTCTCGTATTACCAAACTACTTATTTAAACCATATTCTCAAAATTACCGTAAGTGGTTACAGTGGTACCTCTAGTTGTGGACTTAATCCATTTAGGGGTGCCATGCGCACCCTGAAATGTCTGCAACTAGAGTGCCTCTTCTGCGCATGTGCGTGGTGCGATCGAGCGCTTCTGCGCATGCACCGAACCCAAAAGTAAACACTCCCAGGTTTGCCGCTTTCATAAGCTGAAAGTCCGTAACAAGAGCGGAATGCAACACGGGGTATGACTGTATTACTATTCAAACAAGTATAAGAGGGCAGGTTTCATAATAAGCATACTGTAATTAATTTAATCTGTAGCCTGTTAATGATTTATACACCTCACAAAATATTCTACACCTTCACTGTTGCACAGAAGCCAATACATTTGTGTTGCATCTTTACCCCAAATGTTTGGGGTGTGGGCAAAAATGATTCCTTGCTCCCAGGTTGCCAATTAGCCTGAAAAACAAGTGATTGACTTTCCTGCAGTCTTATCTATAAAATATAGCATATGTTGGTGTTGACACTTTAGATCACCTCAATAAATAAATAAATAAATAAATAAATAAATAAATAAATAAATGCTCATTATTTTTTACATGGCAACTACCAGATGACTTCTCTCTCCTCATGGAGAGTTTGTATTTACAGCTATTTTGAGCATGGTCAAAAGTCCAAAAAGATTTTGGAGAACAGCAAGATGAACTGTGTGGGAAAAGCAGTAATTTGCAATCATCTATTTAGTTCTACCTGTCTTTTTAATTTGGCTGATTAATTATGTCTAGTGATTAAATCACTGCTTTTTATGATGATTAGGCTAATAAACCAGGGTGCGTGTGACTACATTTTTTGAGTGTCCCAGCTTTCTGAACCTAAAAGGTGCTCCCTAATATCTAATCAGCGACATTTACCTTTAATAACCAATGCTGCATGGCAAACCCATCAAAGCCCTTAATTTAAGCAGAGTTTAAGCACTGTATTTTCTTCCAATGCAATCACTGTGTATGTGTAACAAGATGTAATGCACCCCAGCATGCATTCATATGTACCCAATTTAAGGTACAACAGCAGCCTAAAGCTATATTTATGTTAGCAACTGCTGGACTTCCTGTGGCATTTACTAGAGGACACACCCCTACTTTTGGTCTGTTCACATGAGTCCTGCAGTAAAAATTACTCACTGGAGCATTTTAAACACCATAGCTTAAAAATACTTCCCATTTCATTGCTAGTGCAAAAGCACCCATAAATGCATCTGCCGGTCTAACCATAAATTTTATGGTAATAGGATATTATGTGGATTTGTAGGTCCCTTTTTTACCTTATGAAAATAGCACAATGCTACAATACCTAAAATATGGACAGAATCAAAAGTTTCCTCTGTAAAAGTGATTAATTGTATGGTATAAGTGAATGAATTTCTTCCATTAGAATAGTTATTTAAAATAACAATTTTTTTAGAGCACTCAGAGATTACAATACCGACAAATCAACCACATAAAAATAAGCAACCAGAAAAAAATGCCTTAAAACCTGCCACCTCTATTCTGGATAGGGCTAATCTACCCCATAAGGATCAGTCATACAGCCTAGAGGTGATCCTAAATCCAGCTGCAACAAGCTCAATGCATGAACTTTTTCACTTGTCCAGCGTACATACTGCATATTTACAGCATACATGCCTGGGCCCTGTGAGAAGAAGGTTCCCTATTCCATCCTACATGCATACTTTTCTATACAATTAGACCATCAGCATGGCTCATCTCACTCAAAGTACATTAAACCTGCAGCCAAAAATAACCATGAGACACAAATTAGTACTCTCCATCACTGTTATACTGAATAGAATGTATGTGTCTATTTAGTCCAAAGCTACTATACCCCAACGCTATCGTAAATATGAAAAAATGTAGTTTGCATTCCACAGATATGTCCTTGTCCTCCTCTATTTGAATCTTTCAGGCAGCTATGGAGCTAAAATGCTAAAATGTTTACAAAGGCTGAAAACAAGAGCAAAATAGGTGGCAAAACAAAAGCAAAGAAGAAAGCAAAACAAATCCTAATTGTCACAAAATTTACTCCAATGCAAGCCGATTGGTAGAAGCATCCGGGTATCAAATATATATAGTTTATATAAGGGTTTAAAAAGCAATCAGTGCAGTACCTAATCTGAATTGCTTAGATAAGTGTATTCAAATATGTAATTCCGACAACACCACATCTCTGCTTGAGTGGCAATAAAAAGCACCTGTGAGTAACAACACAACTTTGCCAACCCCACTGCCTTCCTGCAGCAGGCAATGTTGCCCATTTTCACTGTTTAATTTTTAACAGATTATTCAACAGTGGGTGTCAGTCACTGGTTAACTGTGTTGAATTCTGAGGAGTCCCAGTTTAACACCTTAGTCACTACCACAAACAGCCGCCTAGTGCATTATTAAGTCGAGGTACATGAGATATGAACTACTACCGAAGTGCCCTTTGGGCAGATAGTGACAACCTTTGTTTTTACCAGCAGCTATGCTACTCAGGGAATTACATAAACACAATGGGATTAGACTGCATGGTTGACACATCCAAGCTCCGCAGTCACAACTGAGTGGCATCAAGTCCTGCGTGGCTCGCACTCTAAAACCTATGAGTATTAACTTAAAAGGTGGTACACTTTGTCCCAGTCCAAGTATCAATGAAGTAAAAGCAAAGTTGGGAATGTGCTTAAAAACTCCCTCCTCTCCTTGTGGATACCTACTGTGGTTACCATTCAATACAATTATTTAAAGTGAACTTCTTCCGATTCTGGTTTGCCCAATTCAGATGCCAGACGGAGCAGGCTGTGGTTCGTGTGAACCAGGATGTGGAGGAAGGAATCTGTACACAAATGGGGAGGAGGAAGAAAAACAGGCAACACATCAGCTTATGACACATTCCCTTTTCTGAAAGGTCTAGGCACAGAGTGTACTCTGCTTGTGCTGATATAGATGCATACACTAGGATCCAGATAAGCGTGTATGCATATTAGGAAACTGCTGTTTTTTTCTAGCCCCTACACACACACACACACACACACAAAAAAAAAAAACACGGAGAGGGGGACAGGATAAAGGGAGCAGCTGAAAATTCATTATGTGCACACACTGCTTTAGATCCCAGACAATTTTTTTTCTTCCAAGATAACCCAAATCCTAAGCCATTTATATAATTTTAAAAGTCATTATATTAATCTTTAAAAATGCTTTAAAATTAAATTTGAATTTAACGTATCTCAGAATGAAACTATGAATTTATCAAAACTACATTAAGTTTTAGCCTACTTTCCATATAAGACAACATAACCAACTATTGAAGTCAAACATTAAAGGTATAACCCAATGTATTTATTGTTGTTGAGAAGTATGGATACTTATGACTAAACCAAAAAGATTGTACATTAACTTTCCATCTCAGAGAAACATTGCACTGCCCTGTAATTCCTAGCCCCTACACCTGCAAGTTCTGAACAACAAGTAGGCCTGGATCCAAGAGCTGTACTTACAGCACCATCTTTTTACATGTATACACTTGAGTTCCATGGTGTTTACTGTCAGGAAAGTGAAATTGCAGTCCTAGGCTAACATAATTGCCTTCCATTAGCCCAGTGGATTTTTCTTCTCCTCTCAGCAGAATGCCATGTCATAGCACAACCTGCTCTGAGAATTCCCCTCAGAGTTTAAGAGATAAGTTTTTGATGTGGTATGAGAGCTACTAATAAAAACAGCAACACCCTAACCCAGTACCCTTCAGTTCTCAGAACTAGTTTCATAATTCTCTGAATCCTAGTTTTACATCTTTAGAGAGCTTGTTGGTGTCATGGCATCTGCAAAAAAAAGACCCTCAAAAATGTCTAATCTGTTTTGCGATTGCCCTTCATATCTATGCAGATAAAAACTCTGCAATGCAACAGGCATGTGGGATACACGGTCCAAGGTTTTAGATTGTCTCCAAGGTAGCAAAACTGCAGAAGGCCCTGTTTAGTTGCAAACAAGGGCATGTTCCATCTGTGCATGGACCAGATACCCTCACACAAAAGGCTTGCAGTAGGGATTAACAAAGCCCACTTCTCCTTCTGGGTGCTGACAGACATGCAGAACACCTCACTGTTCCAAGGGATCAGGAAGCCTGTGTGGGTTTACTATGTCCCAACCCAGCTCCCTCTCCCCACTTTAGTACAAATTACTCATTGTGAGATCAGGACAACATATAGTAACAGCATTTAGTGACACCCCACTCCCCTTGTCCAATTGGACAGTGAATGCCAAGCAAGAAGTTATTTATTCACTATCACTTGCTCCATTATTTGCTAGGCAATTATATTTAACCTTCTTGGTAATGTATTATTATATACCAAACTCTAAAGGGAATGCTTCTACGATGATTTTTTTTCTACTGAGATTTATGTGATGTTGCCATGCAGTAACAGCTGAAGCTCAGCAAAGTAAACCCTAGTAAACACTTAGATGGCCACTCATTTATATATACTTAAGGGTTATATTAAGCTTTTATGTCTTTATACTACACTATGACGCAGAGTTTTGGTGCAAATTTATTGAAATACAATATGTAATAAATATTTCAGTTTAAAAGTACTATTAACTGCAGAACCACTTCTTCAGTTAAACACTGAGTGATCTGTAGACAGTTTGTGTAGTTCATTTCTATTCTTCTAAATGCCTACCAAGGCTGTACTCCTCAAACAAGCTAAATTGGAGTACTGTACTTTGAATACAATACTCTAAATCTTCGCTATTTTCCTACTGCGGTAGAAATCCAAATGCAGCAGCTGGTCTGTGTATCAAGTTGTGCTACTGACCTCCTCAGGAGTTGTTTGCATGATGTGATATTCTACACATAAACATTCAGTTTTGTTGCTGCTTTTTGCAGTAACCATAATTTCCCATCAGGCAACAAGAACATATCCTCTTTGATGTCCGTATTTAAAATACTGTTAGTTGCACAACAATGAATGAACTCGTAGAGATGACCAGTGCACTGAAAGTACTCGGTCGTCTTATAAGTTTGAACATAAAGTAGGCCTCATAGGATGTGGTGTGTTTTTTAAAAAAGACAACAACATGTCCCAACAGCTTAACATGAAATGGAGATACTAAAGAAAGTGTGTGCATCACCACTTATGAAAGGCATTGTAAGGGTTACATTGCATGCTGGTCTCAAGGTATGGTCTGAGGGAGGCACAGGAGACCACAGCCTTGCTGAAGGTAAGTGAGTCTGGTCAGTGTGTGGATGAGTGATCAGTGGAAAACCACATGCTCACTGCCTTGGGTTCTATGATGGAAGAAAGCCAAGATATAAATATAAGAAAATAAATAGTACTGGGCATGTTCTTCCTTGATAAAAACAATAGCTACAGGGGGAAGGGGAGCAATATGCATCAGCACAGGAAACGGAGCTAAAATTTTAGGAACAAACACAGGAGGTTTCCTTATACCGAATCAGACTATTGGTCAATCCAGATTTGAATTGTCCACACGGGCAATGAACCACTAAACTATGGCCCTTCCCATGCCCTTTTCTCCACTGAAGATCACTTCCCCCACAAAGCTGCTATAGCCAGTGTTCAAAACTAGCCAGGTGCCGGGTGCCTTTTGCTATTATTGCGGGTCCAACTGTGACTACGCAGAGATTTTTGGGGACCAGATTGGCGACCAGAGTTTAAAAATCACTGCCTTAGTCCAAGGTTAATACCACTTCCATTTCCTCTGTGTGTTTTTCTCCTTCTTGCATACTGGGATAAGGGAATTGTTGTAAGAGGAAGCTACAGCCAGGCAATGTAGTTGAGATCACAGAATCATAGTGTTGGAAGGGACCCCGAGGGCCATCTAGTCCAACCCCCTGGCAAACAGACATTCTGTTGTGGCGACCATAATCTAGGTTTAAGGTGCCACTTGGCGCCTAGCTTATATACCTGAGTTTCAAAGACTGGCTATAGATCCCAATGCTACAGGTCCCAATACAAACCATACCACTACAGTGGTGCCTCGGCTTACATATGCTTCAGGTTACAGACTCCGCTAACCCAGAAATAGTGCTTCAGGTTAAGAACTTTGCTTCAGGATGAGAACAGAAATCGTGCTTCGGCAGGGCAGCAGCAGCAGGAGGCCCCATTAGCTAAAGTGGTGCTTCAGATTAAGAACAGTTTCAGGTTAAGTACGGACCTCTGGAACGAATTAAATACTTAACCTGAGGTACCACTGTACATGCAGTTGCTGACTTTTGTCAGAAAAAAAAACATTCCCAGTATGAAGCACACAACAGGGAACTGAGAGGAACTTGAGCCCAAAGCATCTTGGGGGCGGGGGGGGGGGGGGACTAGGCTAACATTAACATGTAGTTTGGGCCCTAAGTGCTCAATTCACTGCACGTACCCAGATCAGACAACCCCATTATCTGCCTTGGGGATACATGCAGGGAGATGAAGCAAAGGATTATAAAAAAAAAAACTAAGTTCAACTATTCAGGAACAGCTGTATTTATTTGCTATAAATTTTCTGGATCCTGAAAGATCCATCCTGGAAGGATCTGAGCAGCATCACTTCAAATTTACCAAAATACTCGTTAAGGCTTGCCCAGCACTGCATATAGTGTTTCATTAGATCATCAAGAATTCATCTCCTCTATCTTTCATCACCAAAACACAAAGAAAATATCAAAGCATTTTTAATAGCCACATCATTTTGAGATACTATCAGTTTCAGCTATTTGCTATAATGGGAATTCCTTATAACTGATTTCGCTAATGAAAAATGGTTTATTCAGCTCCATAAAGGAAAAGGAGTGTCCTAAAGAATAAACAGCAAATAAATGAAAACAGATTAAGTGAACAAGGACAAACTATTAATCTTCTAAACCAGCAAGATCTTATCAAGGGTGGCCCAGAATGCAAGGGAATAGCAATGATCCATTTCACCACAATAAACTGCCAAGATTAATTCAGGACTCTAGTGCCAACCATTAACAATCAGGGAATCAATCCACCAGATACTGCAGCCGTTCAGCCTCCATTCAGTTCAATGGGGGGGGGGTAAACTCCATTGAAACTAACAGAAGTTAAGCAGCAGTGTGTAGTAAATTTAATATGGTACCCAGTAGTAGGCCTACAAATCCACTGAAATGAGAGATTTCTACAAAAATAAGTGGGTGCAGAACTATAGTTTAACAGTCTAATCAGAATGAAGTGCCAATCGCCCAGCAGGGATTACTTGCATTGACTATTGCCAATTCTATTGAACAGTTTAGTTAACAGAGGAAAAGGAACCCTAGTACTGTATTAAAATCATATTCTCTTAACATTCTGTGTGCATGGTTTATATGTCTCTTCTGACTTTGAAAAATAACAAGTTATGTACTTATAAAGTACAAATCCACTCTTAATTTGAGTCAAGTTTAATTCCGACTAAGCCCTGCATCCCATTCCTGGACCTATCTAATTAAGCTCCTACAGCACTACTTTTCTCCTAGAAGTACAGGGTTGCAGCTAATATTTTTCATTCTTACAACAAAAATATATGAGCTTTTTTATGCTTAACAAATTGAGGCTGAAAGATGGGTGACTTGTTCAAACTCACCTACCATGCCCATAGCTCCGCAGGTAGAGCATAAAATACTTAATCTCAGGGTTGTTGTGCGTTTGAGCCCCATTTTGGGCAAAATATTCCTGCATTGCAGGGGGCTGGACAATATGACTTTTGGGACCCCTTCCAAGTCAACAATTCTATGATTTTATTATTCTTCCCATTCACTACATAAGCACATCTTGCAGAGATCTAAATGTGCACAGCCAGGTCCAAGTTTAAAAAGCCATCTAATGGACAATGCTGGTTCTTATCAGACACTTGCTTTCATTTATTGGGCAACCTGAGCCATCATTTCTCATCTGCACAATACCTGAACACCTCCTATGCTTTTAGGGCTGGCACAAAATATTCTCTTTAATTGTTCACATAATTTAATTTCATGGAAGACAACACTAAACTTCCCCCTACAATTTATCATCCATAAAGAATGATCAGCTTGCTCCTACACTGCGAGTCAGAAGTGTGGAATGCACATATTACAGAAGCTACCGTGTGTTCTTCTAGCCATTGATCTTTGTCAAAACTTTAGGTACAGAATACTGAAGTAGAAACATATTTCTGAAAGAAATGGCAGAGCCGCTAAAAACCTCCAGTTCTCTCTCAAGTTAGAAAAAGACACCCTTAAGCCAATGATAACTGCTTTAATGATGAAGCTGCACACTATTCAACAAGTCGGTATACATAAGATTATGTACGGCTATCTTCACTGAATGCCTTTTGACCTGTTCTTGCACAGGTGAGGTTCCCATTGTAAAGGGGGGAAAACTCCCTCGAGGCAAAGTGAAAAAACGAAGAGAGCTTGGGCAAAGAAACAGTTACATTCAGACAAGGGACTTTGCGCTAGTGTAATTGCCTGAAAGACCCCAGGGAGTCAGTACATGCTGTAGTAAACATTATTCAAGGACCCTGCAGACTTTTATGCTATTACAATACATCCCCTTTCTCCTCTGACAGGGGAAAAAACACATGAAGCAGCTTCAACTTTCTCCTATGGAAGTACTGGTAAATGGACAATACCCAAGGATTGGAATAACAGCATTTTTATATTGACTAGAAGACTGAATAATCATGAAGATTTCTATCTTTTATGTCCATTCTGTAGCAAGGTCATAGCATACGGGAGCTTCCTAGCATTCAAGTACATACAATGAAAGTACAGTTTCCTGAAATTTATTTTTCTTTGTCCTTTATGAGCTGGAGTTCTACTCTGAGGCAATGCAAATTATTCATTACAGTGGATTATCATAGTAGATATTTGTAATAAATAATCATCACTGTGCGCCTCTCAAGCCACCTGGAAGAAATAGATCTGTTTAGCTCAATTCATTTTAAAAGTCTTATTTGAGGATTAAAATAAAGAGTTTCGTTTTTATTCCCAGATCTGCCATGAAGCTGCTGAATAATAGCCAGCAACAGCACTACTTTTTCTGATGCAGACAAGTATTATGATAGTCTAAAGAGCTGCAATTTCAAACTGAACAAGCTATGAAAATGCAAGGAATTAACAATAGCAACAGTTTAGCACATGTTTATTTTTAAACCAATGGAGAAATCAATTTCAGAATAAAACTAAACTCTTTCCATGTCATCATTCCTGAAGCCAAAACATGACGTAGTACAAATAAGCAAATGTGCGGTCTCCAGGAGAGATTATGGCTGCTTTCTTTCTCTCCCTGATTGTTTCACAGCTGCACTGAGCCACAGTTCTGCCCTAGTGGCCTAGTGTGTCATCCACAGCTCCAGACAAACCACAAGCTGCAAACCTAGACTATGGTTTGCCTGGAGCGCAGCAGACAACACACTAAGTTTAACCATTGCTTAGTGCAGTGCAGCACTGCAAAGTGGCTGCAATCTCCTCTATGAGGACCTGCGAGTTTGCTCATTCGCACTACGCCATGTGAACTGGGCCTATATCTGGCATAAAGCTTTCCCGTTCAAAACTTGGTAAGGTTCTACCTTTTGATTAACAAAAGTTGTTTCCCCCCTAATATTGAATAAAACTGGTACCTTCCTATGGAAAATAGATTAATTTTCTTGTAAAAATACGTTCTACATCCTCTCTTCAGCATGTCCGCCACATGTAGTAGAACTATTCAAACAATTTTTTGCTAAGGATTAATAATAATAATAATAATAATAATAATAATAATAATAATGAAGATAATTCCACACTGCAACTTGAAAGGAAGTATTATGGATCAGTTACTAAGTTAGGTGCCCTTGTTTACCTAGCTCATCTCATTTTTAAGCAAGGTTTGCCCTGTAGAGAAATCCAGTGTAAGCTTCAGAGTCATTCCCACTCCTGAAGTTGTTCTGTCACATAAACATAGTGTCACCCAACACACAAATACACAGAATCAATGAGAATAAATTCAATTCCTTTTCACCTTTTAGAACACCAATTAATCCATCAGGAAAGCCTGAAATTGAAATGAACTGCCCTCTCCGTTTCACTTCAGGCTGAAGCAGGAGCTGCTTTCTATCCATTGAACAGCATCCCTCTGTTGTTCTCTAAGGCCTGGTTCACACATAATGTGAAACAGCACTGCTGAAATCACAGGCTCTTCACTCCTCTCCCATCCATGCCAGGACACAAGCCATGGTTTGGCTTGCTTTAAAACCCAGACTCACAGTTTGTTTTCCCCCCAACAAACTACTGCTCATTCACCATAAACCATAGCTTATTTTAACTGTGGCTTAATGTGATGTCTGTGAACCAGGTCACAGAAGTACTGAGAAATAAGATTATATGCCTATTGTTCAATCTGAATTACAAGAAGTCTCAGGGTAAAGCATGAACACTACCCTGAAAGTGGATTAATTCCATAAATAGAAGAAACTGAGTCTGAACTCTTATTTTTATTCTAAACACTCTTCATAAAATTCACACATACTTGGCATAGGTGCAATAGTTAAATCTGTTCCCTATCTGAAGGCATATTTTCACCCCAGTTAGATACAACCCAGGATGTGGGTGGTGCTGTGGCCTAAACCACAGAGCCTTGGGCTTGCCGATCGGAAGGTTGGCGGTTCGAATCCCTGTGATGGGGGATTGCTTGGTCCCAGCTCCTGCCCACCTAGCAGTTCAAAAGCACATCAAAGTGCAAGTAGATAAATAGGTACCACTCCAGCGGGAAGGTAAATGGCATTTCCGTGCGCTGCTCTGGTTCGCCAGAAGTGGCTTAGTCATGCTGGCCACATGACCCAGAAGCTGTCTGAGAACAAACACCAGCTCCCTCGGCCTATAGAGTGAGATGAGCGCCGCAACCCCAGAGTCGTCCATGACTGGACCAAACGGTCAGCGGTACCTTTACATTTTAAGTGACAACCCAAATGTGCACAGATTACAGATAGTGCAGCCCTTCTTGTAGGTGAAGGAGTTGACAGCTTTCTAGCATTCAAGCTAAGATTTCAACAATGCTGTCACCTCACTTCTTAACTGCCTCATATGTCTCTGCTGTCCATGGGTCCTAATTGAGACATGAGCATACAGGAATAACACTATTCTGCAGGGATAATATTTAATCCAGCCCTTCCTGTGCTACAAGTCTTTTCACCAAATGGGAGAGGGAAGAGCACAGCATACCCACAACCAAAATAAAACACATTCCTGGACTTGCTGTGGAAAGGCAAAGTTTAAAGTCATTCTCAACATTAAAATATTTTGTTTTGGCTTTGGGGGAAAAACACAAGAGGAAACATGCAATTCCTACATTTCCAGTCTGAAATGACACAATCCAGGAAGAGCTGTACTGCACATGTGGAATGACTTTTATGTATGATCCCATGATGTATATAGATGCATTTAGGAATGAGGCCTACACAGAGCGCTACACCTGACTTGATTGAACTATCATGGTATAAGACAACAGTTTTGCAGGAATCCTAGTCTGGTTACTGCCTCTACTATAGTCAATCCTGAAAATATAAACTACTCATGGATGAGTCATTGCTGCCCAAAGAGTTCAAGAACCAATCTAAACTTTTCTTGTTAAGCCCCAGACTAAACACAGTATCCAGAGACAAATTCCCTTTAAAGACATTTGGACAATTTCCATGAACTGTAATGTGGTTTGAAGTTTTACAGTCTCTTCGTGTGTATCACAAATTAATGTTAACACAAAGCTACAGGTGTCTACTGCACTGTGTGTGAATATAACAGGGAACTGAGTGCCCTGCTTTTTGTGGCCAGTGTACATCTGTGTTTAGTGAAACAAAGTTTATTTACTGGTTACATTTCTATACCACCTATTCCTCCAAGGAGCTCAATGTGCTGTACATGACCTCCCCTTCTCATTTTATCCTCACAACAGCCCTGTCAGGTAGCTTAGACTGAGAGACGGTGACTGGCCCAAAGTCACCCCAGTGAGCTTCACTGCTGAATGGGGATTAGAACCCTGGTTTGCCACATCCAGTCAGACACTAACCACTACACCACACCACACATTTGGTGTGCTGTCAGTAACATGTGACATTACTCTAAGATGCCAAGCCTAAACCAACTTGGGTGATGTCCATATTCTGTAACTGCATGTTGCTCAAATATTACCGGTAAATGTGTACTTTTGTTACAGGAAAATGGGATTTTTAAAAGCTTCCATCTATGAGAGGTACTGTGTTGAACTAAGATATACTGTATTTCTAAAAAGGCTTAGCGTTCTCACCAGCATGTGCGGTACAAATAGCTTAGCCTGATGCATAACAGTAACAGCTATTACTATAAGTCAGTGGACAGAACGTATCAGTTCTTACATGAATGTTAGAGTTGTGCATCTTACATTCTATTTTACTGAAATGTTTGCCACGGTAACCTCTGCCTCCCTCCCAGCAGTAGTAAGTCCAGAGAAAGAGGCAGAAGTAACAGGACCAACCTAGCGCCACAGTCTTATCAGTAAAGAGTTTTATATCAGAGTTTTACTTCCAAGTGGATAAAGGTAGAGGCAAAGCTATGAATCCTAAATGTTACAGACTCTTACACACTTTTTATGACAGCAAATTTCTCTCCAAAGCAGATATAATCATTCCACGAAACCCACGTGAGACCATTAAATAGACATCACTCTGGCCTAGGAGAGGCCTAGTAATAGAGCTGCTATTTAAGAGCGGATTAACTGCCTGTCCCTGCAAGAGAGAAACTGTAAAAGTCTAAGTTCTGGACTCCTCTTTCTTTTTCATTAAGTAAGATGATTCCACAGTTTCATGCACAGAAATGCATCTAAATGGAGTCAATTCCCAAACTGTCTTTCCTGCACAAGCCCCTCTTTGACTGCAAGAGCATTTCCCCAACTTGACTCAAATTTGTTAAGGCCGCCTTCTCCTTTCCACTGCAGCCATCTGTAGTGTGCATCCTTCATTTAGGATATATGGGTTCGGGTGCATCCTCAGCTACAGGGCAATGAAGCCCCTACCTTCTTGAGTCTTAAGAGGGAGGGCAGAAGAGCAGAGAATGGAAACTAAGAAAGCAAAGGGTTCAGGAGTAGAGTTGTTTTTCAACTGAAAGTAGAGTCCCACAGGAGGAGGCATCAGTAGCACTGGCAAAGGGGCTCCGCGGAGTGTAATTTGGTGGCACTGTAATCACGCGCAATCAAAACAACGGCGGACACCAGCTGCCGATCCGACCCACCTTCCTCCCCCACCCACAAAAAAAGTCGCGATTTATGGGGCCAGGTTGATGCGAGGAGCTCGCAACTGCCATCAACGTCGCAGATGGGTAGCAAACCGCGTAGCGGTCTTCGGAGAAAGTGTGCGCTCCCGACGGAGTTCCCCTGCGCTTGGGTTGAAAGATCACTTCGCCGCTAAGGGGAGGGGGGAGGATGGGGGAGAACCACAGCCCAATTGTTTAAGAAGGCCTCATCTTTTCCAAATGAAGCCATTTTAGAGAAGGTTAATAATCATAATAATGCTTTTCTCATCATCACCATCACCATGTCAAACGCCACTTCGGCAAAGACAAAACACATGGCCTCAAAAGTTCCCTTGAAATGACTTTTCCTCTAACCCACCCAAGTTAGAAAAAGAAAGTGCATCCACAACGTTCAGTCGCCCAGCCAGAGATTCCAGAAACCAAGGCGAGGGAAGGAGAGGCTTGGCTTTCCTTGGGCACACAATAACGGGCAAACCCCCCCCCCCAAAAAAAGGGGGAGAAGGAGCACCTTCCAGTGCTCTGCGTCTAGGAACTTTTTACAAGTACAGCAGGAAAACAAATGCGAAGGGAAACGGCAGGCGGGCAGGCGCCCCCTTTCGGGCCCGGAGGTGCGCGGGCGCAGAGCGCCTTTCTCCCGCGTCGCGGGAACTTGCGCGGAGCGCGAGAAGCGCGCGCGGAGTTGGTGCTCGTACTGCTGCTGCTGCGGCGGCGGCGTCTCCCGGCTGCACATCCGAGCGAAGCGCTCGCCACTCGCTCGCTCCCCCTCCCGCTCGCCTGGCTGCTGCTGCTGCTGCTACCGCCCTCCCTCGCCGTCTCCCGCATCAAACTTCAGGAGCCGGAAAAAAGCCTTTCCGGCGGCCGCGCACGCAGCAAAACGCGCCCAGCAGCTGCAGCGGGCGCCCCCCGACCCGCGAGGCCCCGCATCCCGCGCCCGCCTTACCTGCGGGGAGTTTTTCCAGCCCCGCGCCGCTGCCGGGGCTCGGGCAAGGCTCGCCGGCGCTCCGCTCACCGCCTCATATCCAATATGGCTCGATCGGCCCAGGCGCATGCGCCCGCCGTCTCCCTCCCCGCTCCCCTCCCCTCGCTCCGGAGGCTTTTTGGGCGCTCGCAACGCACTCCCGCGCCCCTCGCGCTCGGGCGCGCCGAGCCCTGGCGCCGGCCGGCGGCTGGGGACGGACGGGCGTCCGTGCAAGGGCTCAGTCTGGACCCCCCCTGCCCGAGCCGAGCCGCTGCCGCCGCCGCCCCAGAACCAAACTTGCTCCTCCAGCACTTCGGGGCGCCGGGAGAGGCGGCGCGAGCCCCCGCCTCCGCCCGTCGCAGCGCCGCCCCGTCCCCGAGGATTTCCCGCGGGGCGCGCACCTGCCTCAAGTTGTTGGGCGCGCAATTGGGGAGGCTGCGCGGCGGCTCGAGCTCGAGGGGGGGGCGGGAGCGAGCGAGCGAAAAAGAGCCCCAGCCTCCCGTGTGCTGGAATGAAGCGGGAGAGGCAGCTGGAGGGGCTTTGCGCGAGACAGGCAGGCGCTGTCAGCTTAGCTCTCCATCCAGCGCGCTGGCCTGGCGAGCTAGCAACTACTTGAGCCTGCTCCCTCGCACTCAAGCTGCAGCGCCCGGCTGCTTTCAAGTGCCATAAATACACCGGCGGAGTCAATGCCTTTTCCTTGGAGAGCCAAGTTCATTTTTTTCATATATTTTTTTCTCGAGAACTCGCGACTTCCTTTCTTCCACCCGCCCCCCCCCCCCGTTTTTTGTGTGCGTTTGGCCCAGAAAGGCCGGCGCCGTGGGTTTCCTGACACTATCGTAACCCCTGCCTTGCTTTTTCGTGAAGATCTCTCGATCCTGGCTCCGCTGCCTTTTGCTGGGGATCCCGCGCCCCTTTGGCCTCCCTCCCTCCACGCCATCCCCCCCCCCCCGCTCCGCCGCTCCCCTCCCCCTGCCGAAGATGTAGGACGGAAGCGCGGCCCAAGTGCGTGCACGCTGGAGGAGAGGATGGCGGCAAAGGAGGCGGCTGGGTGGCTGCAGCTGTTGAGACATTTAAAGGCGGGATAAATTAAAACACAACCGAAATTAAAATCTGAAGACGGGGAGGGAGGTGGAGTTGTGACGGGGGGGGGGATAAATGGGGAAAGAAAGGAGCAGGATTGTGCAACACCGAGAACCTCATGACCACGCGTCGGTGCAATCAGAGAAGAGTAATAAAAGCGAGCGAGTTTCACGCAGCTTAAAGGCGACAGGAGGCGAAAGAGCGATACCGATTGAGCCAACTGGATCCCTGCAAGAACCTCGCTTTGGAGGAGGGGGTGGGGACAGAGATCTAGTTTCCAGGATCCTCCGCGTTCGCGCCTTCCTCAGCCAGCAAACCATCGCCGCCGCCGCCGCCCGCCCCCTCCGATTTTCGCATAGGCTCAAAACGCTTTTTTACTGTAGATCTCTGGCTTGTATCTACTCCACTTCCCCCTCCTTTAACCCGTTCCATCCACACGCACGCGTCCCTTGGCGTGCCGGGATTTAATGGCTCATGCTGTACACGCCGCCTGCTCGGTGCGTCGCAGACACCAGTTGACAGCATACGGGGATAAGCGATCAGCGTGCGGAAAAGTCATCTGGAACTCGAGGAGCGATCGGCGTCGCCGGGCTCGGGTGGAAGCGAAAGGAATGCGCCGAGAAAGATAGAGAAACGCCAAACACTGCGAGATTTCCAGACAGGAAGAAGGCATGTCGAACGCGGAGGCGAATAATAAAACCCAGCGCAGGGAAATCCTCGCGCTACAGCTTAGATCTGACCAGCTGCCTGCACCTTCCCTTGGAATAATTTCCCCCGCTTCCTCGAAAATGCTGGGCGATGCAACTGCGGGCAAGCGGGGGGGGGGCCCTCTGCAAATAATTAAAAGGATTAAAAGATATCGCGACTTGGGTCGTGAAGATGTGGCATCTACCGTGTTTTGAAGAAATGATCGTGTCGGATTTATTGGTAATTTTCAATCGTGCAAAAGCTATGTAAAATCCGTTCGAGAAAGAGAGAGACGTATATATGGTGGCTACTTCTTCCGCTTGGGGCTTCTCGTATTTTTGCACCGACCGAACTTAAGACGAAGTCGACCTGAGGAACGAAGACTCGCTTGCCTTACAAGGACTGACAGCGAACGAGCTAGATCATCTTCCGAGTCTGCCTCCTCCTAAGCCAAAAGTGCGCTACAGTCTGCATGAAATTCTCTGCCTAAAGAAAAAAGAAGAGGCGAGCAACTTTAGGAAGGGAAATGCCTCGTCGGACCGCTAGAGGGTGGTCCCTTCATATGCGTTGTAAGGAAAACGAATGAACGGAGCATCCTGCAGTATAGTATTTAAGGCTGCAATCCCATGCTCGCTTCCTTGAGAGAAAGCCCCTTTGAACTCAGCGGGTCTTTCTAGGAAACATGTATAGGCTGAGGCTGCAAGAATATCTTAAACTGAACTTCCAGTCTCTCCTGGGTTGTTTTCTTTTAAGGCATTCTGAACAACACAACCCCCACCCCCACCAAAATAAACAAATCACAAATCCAAAAAAGGAGGCTCTCTTTACGGGAAAAGTACCACTGTACTCTTGTAGATGTAACACTCCCGTGGTCACTGGTTCCAATTTAAAATTATTAAGGAACAATTGCATTTTACATAATCACTGCAGTCAAGCTTTTAATGCAAATATATGAATTGGCAGTCAGCTGGAGAACAGCACTTCAAATCACCATAAGCAGTACACTGTGAACAAGCTTCACTACTTCAAAGTGAAATGTTCTTACGTAATTCTCACTCTTATTATTCTTGACTTTTAATTTCTCCCAACCTCCTCCCTTTCCAATTAAGGCTACAATCCTACAACAAACCTCAAAGTAAAGCCCATTGAACTCAGGACAAATTTCTGAGTAGACATGCACAGAAGTGTGTTGTAGTGTAGCCCTTTGAACAAAAGCCCTATTGAGTAGCTCTTAAATTGTGTCAATAATAATAATAATAATAATAATAATAATAATAATAATTTATTTATATGCCGTCCATCTGACTGGGTTGCCTCAGCCACTCTGGGTGGCTTCCAACAAATTAAACACAGTAAATTAAGTACAGTCAAACAGCAAACATTAAAAACTTCCCTATACAGGGCTGCCTTCAGATGGAGCAGTGTGTGCTGGTTCAACTTCCCTGCATTCCAAATCTTCATTTGAGGGTTGAGGTCTGAAAAAATGATTGTAAGCTTATTCAACTGAATGTGATTACAATCCTCCCACAATCAGGAAATCCTGCCCAAGTGTATTCAATCAAAACACACTTAGAAGCTACCTTCAGATTTTCCCAGTCATCATGGGAAGGTCAAGAGTGTGGAGGAGTGGGGCCAGCGCATGTACCTCCTCCATGGATACAATTTAAATTCGCCTGAATTATCAAAATAAGGCATGCCCTTTCTGTGCAAACTCCCCCACCCACCCCCACTTTTTTGAAAATACTGCAGATGCTCACTTGGCAATTTTCATTCCCTTTTCTCTTCATTAATGCTAACAAGTTGTGATCTCTTCAATAAAACTGAACACAAAGACTTCTCTGGAAATACACCAAATGTTCTTTTTTCAAGGCTGTGAAGAACATATTTAGCAGAAGCTGATTAGCTGAGCTAATTATTTTAAGTGACTAGAAAGTATCTCATTTCTCTTAACTCTGCAGGCCTTAAGTACATTAGATAACAGAACACCCACAAAAGCTTTGGTCTTTTGCTTGTATTAATGAGGCCTTTCCTTTATAAGATAACATGCTCTTTTTTTGCTCATGGTCAGTATTTCTGGCTGAGGAGGGACAGGAAATCTTAAGTATTCTTCAACCAACTTACTGCAGTTGTACTTTCAAATTGGTCTTAAGATAACAGTGCCCATTAAAGTCAGCCTTATGATAAGAAAGCTGTCGAGACCCAAAGACACGGTATTCATATAACCCCGGCCCTTACTCCCCTGCCAGAGGCCATCTTCAGGCTCTTTCCCTAGGCCTCATTGGGTGGGGCCAAGGAGAGAATAGCTATATTCCAGATGTACCCAGCCCCCTTCCCCCACAGGAAGCTGCAGGACTCCTGGACTTAAGCCTATTGTGGCCAAGAGCACAGGTAGCCCAAGAGAGGGGGGCGTACAGAAGGACTGTGCTCCTGACAGTAGTGCTAGACAGTAACCTGGGAAATAATGGGAAGCAACATCCATGAAATAAATCCATCCTTCCCGAATGTCAGATGTGCATTGTTTGGCCCCCTTGGTCAGGTGTGGACCCATAGAAGATGGTGGTGTGGGAGCTTCTGGTGCAACACCAATGGGGCAACTTAAGAAACCCCACACCACATGGGAGAAGGTCATGCTATGACACAACGCTGTCAACCTTTGAGAAACTGGATGGCTGGTTATGGATCAGCCCACATGGTATTGAGTTACCTGGCAGTGAAGAAAGGATCAGTGCTGGTGTAACATGGGCTGAAAGCTGCAGTCCTTCACGCTGGGTTAATGAAGCAGCCTCATACAAGAATACCATGTAGCCCCCCTTTTCCCTACTGCTTCCAGTGTGGCGTAATGGTTCTAGCATTGGACTATGACTTGGGAGATCAGGGTTTGAATCCCCACCCAGCCATGTAGTTCACTGGGCGACTTTGAGTCACCCAGCATCTCACAGGGTTGTTGTGAGGATGAAATGGGAACCATGTACACCATCTTGAGCTCCTTGGAAAATAAAGGTGGTACACAAACACACACACACACACACACACACACACAAATGTGCACCTCTGTCACATGCAGAACAACCTCCATTTCAAGGACTGGAGGTGCAACAGCAGCAAACTGAGCAGGGAATCACTGTGGTAAGCTGGCATCTTAGGTCTGCTTGCAGAAACCAATGGAACTGACAGACGCCAGGAAAGTTCTGTCTCAAGAATGCAACAAACAACAACTTATTTAGACTGCAGTCTTAAGCCCCCGAAGCCACAGGGGGCATTACACATCATGACAACATAGATTGCTGCAAAAACTACCAGAGTGCCTAGGACTGGGTGCCCAATTAAGAGCAATGCCTTAAATGCTGGAATGCCACACGGACAGAGTTGTCTCTTAGGAAGAGGAGCAGGTGGGGTCTGATGTGGAGAAAAGATTCAGTTTTTCTTCAGGGGATGACAATTTCATTGGGTAGCGCTAGAACAGTTTGATGGCTCCGGTCACTCCTTTAGCCACTATTTTTTGCCACCACAACAAATGTTGATTTCTAGAGATGAGTTTGAGCTGGATCCTCAAAGCCCGTATGGTGATGACACAACTAAAATGATATCATTGGGATTCTTGCTGATGCAGATGCTTTGAGGTTTGGACTCTTCCTTCTGGATGTTAAAATGCATAGGCGGATAACATCCATCTGCTCCAGAATCCTTCTTTAATGCTAATAACATCCAATTGGAAAATCAACAAGTGAAATTATTGTATTTTATGAAAGTTAGATTGTATAAAATAGCATAAAGCTAGTCATGCACATACTATTGCATGGAATATATCATAAGCTTGTGTTCAGTATGTTACTCTGGAAAGTCTAATGCATCATTTAAATGTATTTATTCAATACATCCTGTCCCAAAACCTCTTGCTAAGGATTTTTAATATGCAGTTTCTCTCTGTAACTTCACAGCATTTGATTGAAAGTCTAGATCTCTCTTCATTCCTTGAAGGACTATTGTTAGACATTGCTTAAATCATCAGCTTATTTGATGTTACCCGATAAGTGTGTCTTGCCAACTAGTTTAACTCAATACATAAGAAATCTTCAAAGCTACCAAATCAGTTTTTCATCCTGTTTCTTTGTTCCCCATATCTGGAGATTGTCCCCCCCCCCATTTTCTTTTTAAGCTAAGGAAGTCGCTATAGTGATTGTTCCAATGTTCCCTTAAGTGTCCAAAACTTGTTATTCCAAAGGTAGTGAGATGAACTTCCTACTGTTCAGGTACAGGAGGCTGGAAAACATTATCAGGTCTATATGTAAATAGCAATGGGTTGTATGCAAGTCAGTCATGCTTGGAGATAACCTGCTGAAATCAATGAACTAAAGTCAGTAGTTGATTTCTGTGAGTGTATTTTGAGTATAACTTATTCTTATTATTAAATAGATTTATATACTATTGTACATAAAAAGATCTCAAGATGGTTTGCAAGATAAAAATACAAGATAAAAACACAAATAAGTAGTTAAAACAAAACCAACAAGATAACCCCCTTCCCACTTAGTCAGACAAAACCCAATAAAATTGTTTTGGAAACAACAGAAATGACAAAATTAAATAAGTTTTTGTGTGCACCAAGCACTATAAGGATTTTTACTCCTTTACAAGGTCATATGGAAAAAAATGAATTAAAATAGCAGGACTTCAGCATAGAAAAGTTGAGCGGAAAAGGAGACTAAACTGGAATCTGCATGGCTCTGCACCTGCCTTGGATCTCAGCCTTTTATTTTCTACAATTTATTTATTGTGTTCATATCCCACCTTTTTCTCCATGGAGGTCCAAGTGGCATATGTGGCTCTCCCTCTCCTCATTTAATCCCCACAGCAACCCTGTGAGGTAGGTTAGGCTGAGCCCAAGTTTCTAGTGGTGATCCAGGCTTTCTAAAATATGACCCCAAGAAATCCAGCCTTCTCTGTGTAAAGGAACGAGCTTGCTTTTTTTGCTATCCGTTGTTGAAAGGAGTAAAATGAAACCAGTGAATGATGTGTGCGAAAAGCCTCAGAAAACAGAAAAGGGAAGGGTGGGGTTCTTTAGTGGTCAGAAAACAGGATGTTTCTGCCCTGCAGCGCTGTCTCTTCATAACCCAGCACACCACGGTCTTCCTGGCTGCACACGAGCCCATTGTCTCCTGTACCCAATCACTTCCATTTCCTGACTAATTCTGCCAAAATGCTGCAATAAACCATCAATATAAATTGAACACATGAAATTAAGCTAAGCAAGAGTTGCTACAAGATAGCAAATACTCAGTTTAGATTTTTAATGTGGGAGAATTTGGCCTGTGTGGGAGGATAGTACTGGTTTAAATGTAGAACCCGAGACCATCTATTGGTTGAAATGGACACCATCTGCTTCAGAACAGTGCAGGGAAACTGCATATAAGAGGCAGTGAAGTGTACTGAGGCTGCATTCGCACCACAGTTTATTCCGTTTTCCTGCCATTTCCCAAACATTTAATCCCCACATTATATTTGAGCTTTCAAACAATGCAAGAACCGCTTTCAGAAATATAGCGGAATTTTATTTATTTATATTTATTTTATTTATTCAACTTATATATCGTTCACAACAAGAACACAACATATAAAATCAAACCAAAAGCAATAACCCAACAACGCCCCCCCCAAGCCACATTCTAGAAGTGTGTTGGATGTCAATAAGATCAACCAAAGGCCTGGTTAAAAATGAACGTTTTTGCCTGGCACCTAAAGGTGTATAATGGAGGCGCCAGGCGATCTTTCCTGGGGAGAGCATTCCATAGACGGGGAGCCACTGCAGAGAAGGCCCGTTCTTGTATTGCCACCCTCTGGACCTCTCTAGGAGGAGGCACACGAAGATGATCTCAGGGACCGGGTAGGTTCATATGGGAAGAGGCAGTCCTTGAGGTATTGTGGTCCTGCACCGTTTAATTTTCTGTGTTATCTGCTTCTGGAAAATATCCATGTGGAAATAACATGGACACGAGTGCAAAATTTGTGCTGTATTCTGCTATGTTGCCATAAATGTCTTTTATGTTGTGTGAAAGCTCAAATGTAGAAAGTAACAGTTAAGGTAGTGAAGAGGGGATGGGGGACAGACAGAATAAACGCCTAGTGAATGCAGCCTGAGGAACTCAAACGCTTCTTTATGAGAGTTTGTAATCTGACCTGGGCACCTTCAGCAGCTCATATGCATTCGCCCCACACCTTTGGAAATAATGTGTGCATGATGTCACCTGAGCACAGTTAATGCATGCACTACTTTCGGAAAACAGTTTTGGCTTTTTGACAGATATGTGCAAGCGACTTCACGTAAGTAACACTGCCCTTTGAGAAAAGTTTGGTGTTATAAGTAAATGTTTTATTCAAAACATATCAAGGAAAGGTTGGTCTCTCTTCAGCTGCGAAGCTAGCAGGTGTCTTCTGCCAGATGCAGAGTTCTTGGAATATGGGAATTAAGAAAGGCTTCTTCTGGACATCTCCAATGAGATCACAAACCTGCTAAAGGGAATTGCATCCCCATCTCTCTACTCACCCACAAGGAAACATTACTCAAGACTGATCTCTTGGAAAAAGGGGTTTGTTTTGCCAAATGAAATCTCCATTGCACTTAGTTCCCTCTCAGGGGCTCTGATATTTGCCCTAGAAACGTAATAGTCTGAGCTGCCATGAACTGTGAGTACTCAGCTTTTAGAATGAAGCATCTGGATTTGTCAGGCATAATATAAATGCTTCCTGGTCTTCTGCCTTTGCCTGGTCAACAGAAAAAGCACCTTCTTGAACTTCAGACCCTTGTCCCCCTGCTCCAGTAAACAAGGTCCAGAACCACAAACTCCAGGTCCGGATCTGGGTAGCCCATCTTAGTCCGCCCTTCACATCCTCAGCTTGTCTCTGATAGATACCACTTCAGTGGTCAATTCCCTCCCTGTGCAAGATGGGCCAGATCATAATGAACAGCTTGGTGGAACTTCAGTCCGAATGCTCAGCTATGGGAAATGTGTGAGTCTTCCCCACTGGTGCCTGTTTCTTGCCTCTCTGTCGCTGTAGTTGTTTAGGCATTCTGCTGGCTTGCTGGTTTATTGCTATGAGCAGCAGCATTATATAACAAAGCCATGCACAGTGTAATGTGGCATAGATAGCATCGAGCTCCAAGGATCTTTCTTTAATAGCCTGCCTAGACCGGCATCCCAAAAAGCAACAAGAGGTTTGGCTGTGGTTGAAAGAGGAGAGAAATTTGCCGCCGCCACCGCCCCTTTTGAATTTGGACTTTGTTTCTGGAAATGCCCCCAGAGGAAAGAAGTGTGTGCGGATGTCTGTAATATATATATATGCCCCAAATGCTTGCTGTAGCTTGGGGTGATGTGTGCAGGCCCAGTGGCTGCACTGCCACTTGTCTAATGAGAGTGTGGAGTGGCTCAAAATGGTTACTGTGTGCACTGGAGGAGCAGGAATGCTGTTAAGTCGTCGCTGCACGTACAGTATGTGAGCAGCAGAGTACAGGCAGTGCCTGTGCTGCAGAATAAGCACTTCCAAGGGAGGAGCAACTGGCACAGCATAATCATTGTCTTCAGCAGCAGATATTATTCTGACCTTCCAGCAGCCACCTAAGCATTATTCCTGGCTCTATAGTACTTCCTAGAGCAGCAGCTTGACATGCAGCAATGAAGATGCTCGCTCGTCGTTTGTGGGGAAGCAGCAAGGTTCTGATTATTTGTTCTTGCAGTCAGATTTTGAGCTCCAGAGCTCAGTTGATTGGTTCCATAATGATTGCAAGGCTAGAATTTTAATGGCACTTCAAAGTCTCTTTCTTTAGTTGTATCACCCAGCCAAGCAATTATTTTACCAGTCATTTGTTCTTTATTTTGAAATGAAAAAGAAAGAGAATAACAGACAGACCTAAATAAATAAGGGGTTTCCCTTTACAGGGCCACCATCCTTGGATTTTTTCCCCTTTTCCTTTTCAGGTTTGTATCTCCTTAAGTTTCTTGTGTGCTCTTCTCTTCAGAATATATATAAGATGTTTCTGCTACATATTAAACACAAAAACACACACACTTATGTGAAATAGGTTGTCAAGGAATCAGGACAATAACATGTCTTCGAACAAAAGGAGAAATATCCTAACATTACAAAACCCGAGTAAGAGGCTTTACACAGAGAACAGATACAAGGAAGGCGGAGAATAAACTTCTTTCAACTGCAGAAAAATAGCCACAGCAGTTTTACTGTCACAGGTGCTTCGATCCTGATGCCAAGAGTCACTCTGAAATGGACTTAGTGATGGAGAAATAATAAACTGAGCCCAATCAAAACTTATTCAATGAGATTCTCAGGTTAGTATGTATAGGATTTCCATCTTAATGGTTTTTTTAAAAAAACATCAATCATCCTCATATGCTATTCCTAACTGGAATATGTCCTTGAATTCTGACAGAAACTCTTGGTTGCCTGGATAAAGAACAGAAGGGTGTGTGTGTGAGAGAGAGTGTGGAAACTAAAAAGGTAAAATCTGCATTTGTTGCCCACTTTTTGCCTCTGGCCTCATCTGTCACTGGCACGTGGTCTACAGAAGGTTGCTCAAATGGGAATGCATAGCCTCTGACACTTTGAAGCCAAAATCTGGAATGTCATCTTCCTGTTGTTTATTGTGTGAGCACGGGGGCCATTTTGGTTGCCGTGATTTTGTGTGATTTCGCACTGTGGTTCCCCCTCCCAAATGTTCTGGGTGGCACAGTGCGCAAAAATATATGTTTTGGAGCACTGCAGAAGATTGCAGCCCCTAAGAAGTGTTTTTTTCGAGGGGAAATTGTACCATGAAACCTCTGAGGGAGGTGGAAAGATCAAGAGAGCCCCCTCTGCTATTCTTAATACCTAAGTGGGTATGTAGAGAAGGAGGCTGTCTTTTATTTTGGGCATAAGTTATTTAGGAATTTAAACACTAATGTGAGCACCCTGAATTGGGCCTGGAAACAAACCGGCAACCAGTGTAGCTGCTTTAATCTGGATTGTGTGAGTTCGAAATGCAGTTCCACTTTAGACCAGTTCCATTGGCCCTATAGTAGACAGTGGCGTAGCGTGGGGAGTGCAGGGGGCCCCGGCCGCTCCGGGCGCAACATCTGGGGGTTAGGGTTAGGGGGCGCAAATCCACGGGTTAGGGGGCGAAAATTACTTGCCTTGGCCCGGGTGCTGACAACCCACGCTACGCCACTGATAGTAGAATTGCTGTGTATAGTTCCAAGTCTCCATAGGATGCTGCTTCTTCTGGCACAACTATTCATTTGTTGAGTGTCTAAGATTTCTGCCCAATGAGTGAAGGAAACAAGAAAATAATTCATGCATCTGCTTGGAGGAAGCAGTATGCAAAATCCCCACCGCCACCATCATCTGTTATATTTTGAAATACAGTGGGAAATGTAGTTATTTAAATCCATTGTACAAAAGTCCTAAATAATCTCTTGAGTCCCACACTGATGTGAACCAAAGACAGATAGGTAGCCGTGTTGGTCTGCCATAGTCAAAATAAAATAAAAAAATTTATTCAGTGTATCTGAAGAAGTGTGCATGCACACGAAAGCTCATACCAAGAACTAACTTAGTTGGTCTTTAAGGTGCTACTGGAAGGAATTTTTTTATTTTATTGTGAACCAAAGAGAAATTGAACATGCATTGTGTAATAATTTTGCGCATACTGGCTGCATGCTTCATTTATTTTTGTAGGGTGTTATTTTAAGTGGCATCTGACTATTTAGCCATACCAGTGCCCTTTTTAATTAAAAGAGGAAAATGAAGGTTTTGTTCGTGCCATTTAAAATGTATTTAAGAAAAACGGACAAAAGTTAAGTAATTGGATTTAGTCATCAGCTCTGAAAGGTTGACTGCAAGGAGGGAGTGAAAAGCAACAGGGAGCCAAGAAAGGTCAAATGAAGTCTCTCTATCAACAGTGCTTCTAGACTACAGGTATTCAGCAAATAATTGGTGGTGGGAGTACAGTCGTGGTTTGGGTCTGCTGGAGAAAAAAATCTGTTAGCTGAAAAAGAAAATAGAATAGGAAACATGACTTATACATGGTGCAATTCTTCTCTGCTTGACATCACATGGGCAGATTTGATCCACAACCTTCTTCAACCAAACTACCTGGATTAATGCCAGTTCAGTTGCATTGATTAAAATGCATTGAGCTCAGATATTTTGACCAAACTGGCGTACACATTGGGCTGATAGCCTCTAATGGAATGCCAGCATTCCTAAATGTGAGAGGGGAAGAACATGCCTGAGGAATGTCAGTTTGGGTAAGATATGATGGGGCACATACATAGCGTGTACTTTGCCCTTTATTGCTGCACCCATTCTGGGCCAGCTGTTGTGCAGAAGTTGCTATGTTTACAAAGTTATCAGAGTGTACAATAAAAAGACAAATGTAAAAAAAAAACTTTCAATAAAATCACCTTAAAAACTGGATTAAAAAACAAACAAACACAACTGTGTGTCGCAAATAAAACTCAGCAGAATACAAACCAAAACTGAAAATGTAATTGTCAGAGTCCAGGAAAGCTTGGGTAAACATACACATTTTAAAAAACCATTTAAAGGTCAT
The DNA here is from genome assembly GCF_964188305.1 of Podarcis bocagei. Classification (NCBI taxonomy): domain Eukaryota; kingdom Metazoa; phylum Chordata; class Lepidosauria; order Squamata; family Lacertidae; genus Podarcis; species Podarcis bocagei. Next base: position 56,072,507 of record NC_138126.1, on the reverse strand, counting down.
TTTTGTGTCTGCCCGACAAATTATCCAAGAGAAGGTGTTTCAGAGGGTGAGTGCTATCGCCTAGGAGGTCGTCTTCAACATTATTGACAAGTGATAATCCACTGACAATCTCCTTTGAAGATTTTAAAGATCAGCTTGGTCAGTACCAGGGGAGGCAGTCGGAAAAGTATTCTGGCTGGACTGTCCCCAAGTTATCAACACCACCACCTTCAACTTGGCTCAGTAGCTATCTTGCAGCAGTCAATCCACCTCTGTATAATATGTGTGAAGCTGGGTGTCCTGCTTGATGTCTCACTAAACAGTCCCACTTGTGATTAAGAAGTAATCCCAGTTCTCTTGCTGGGCAGTTTTAACTTTTGGAGAAACTGCCTGCCTTGCTTTCACATTTTGTTTCCCCCCCTAATGTCATCTCACCCGTAAAAGTTTCAGAACTGTGCACCAGAATACAGAGGTTTCTGCTATTTCTCTTACCGCCATTATACCTGCGAAAGGAGATTGAATGAACTAGGCTAACAATGCCCAGGGCTGCTATCACCATGCATACCTTTTAACAGAGTGTTTGTTCTTCAGCCACTGCAGTATGTTCTTGTAGAATCATAGAGCTGGAAGCACCCTAAGGATCATCTAGTCCGACCCCCTGCGATGCAGGAATATGCAGCAGTCCCATACTGGGACTGAACTTACAACCTTGGCGTTATCAACACCACGCTGTAACCAACTGAGCTATTCAGGCAGACATGATGCTCCTTTTAGTGCTATGGCAACATGAAGATCCAAAATACTTGTCATGGAACATGAACGACAAGTATTTTTGGCTATGGCAGTGACTCTTTCTGCTTAGTGGCTATGAACCAATAAGTCCCTAGTTCCACTGTCACCTCTGGTTTGAACCCAACAGGTCGCCTTAGGCCACCAACTACAGTGGTACCTTGGGTTACATATGCTTCAGGTTACAGACGCTTCAGGCTATAGACCCTGCTAACCCAGAAATAGTACCTCGGGTTAAGAACTTTGCTTCAGGATCAGAACAGAAATCGTGCTCCGGCGGCGCGGCAGCAGTGGCAGGCCCCATTAGCTAAAGTGGTGCTTCAGGTTAAGAACAGTTTCAGATTAAGAACAGACCTCCGGAACAAATTAAGTACTTAATCCAAGGTACCACTGTATTTTTCTGCCTCAGCCCTCATCTGCAAAACTTGGATAATAATGCTAACTTTCATCATATGATTGTGGGAAGGATTGTTGAGATAATCTATGAGATATGCTATATAAAGGCTAAGGGGGCTCCTGCTCTGTTAGCTGAGCACAGCTTTTGTCTTGAGCTCTCCTCTCCCCAGCAGACCCTGACAAGCCCCCCATGTCAGCTTTGGAGTGTTGGGGGACCATCCAAAATTGTTAAATAGTGGGTAGACATAGCAGACGACGCAGCAATTTCTCCAAAGCAGCTCTTTATTTGTAAGCTGGACAGAACTGAACAGCAAACAGCTCAGCCGGCCTGCTTTTATAGGCAGCCGGCTGTCAACATTGTAGCAACAACAACCCAGGGTTTCCCGCCTGAAGTAACTGACGTGGACCTGAGTGAAAACTATATACACGATACTCCTGGTGGCCAGGGTGAGAACTTCAATACATAACAAAAATAGATTGGGGGGGTCACAGGGGGAGGAGATGAAACAGAACTCCTGCCACACCAGGGGAACATCTCTGGTGCTGCTTTGGATGCAACACTAAGGATTTTTATTAACTTACTGGAACCAAAGGACCACAATTTCAGCCCTGATGACCCATATGATATTTAGGAACAACCTTGTACCCATAATTCAAAAGACCCAACCCTGTCCTGTTTCAGTTGTATCAAAGTAAAATGGATGCAAGCATACCATCAACATTCTATCTGAGAAAGATTCTAAATTGTGATGTTTGAAGATTAATATTTCATTATACACTTGCATAATTCATATACTGATTGGGAATTGGATTTTGACCTTCAGAATTGGTATGAGCTCCACAATCAATGCTCTAAGTTCCATGTTTCAAAAGTATCAGTTGCACGGCAAATGCTGCAGCTGGCTTCAAATTGCCCTTGTGTTTAAAGGCAACAACAATCCCTTGTGCATTTACCTGGGAGACATCCCCCTGACCCCCCTGACCTTCGGAATAGGATGCTGCTCGGTCTCTCAGAAACTCTGTTTTCATTTATTCCCTGTGCGAAAGAGGCAGGTATGTGTTCTGTCAAAATGTGACCAATGGGTCTGGGTGATTAAACCCATTATGTGAGTTTTTCCCTTTCATACCTGAATTTTAGAATGTTAGCCACAGTCCCAAATCTCTAAAATAACTTATCAGCATAATGCAAAGATGCACTGAGTCACTTTAGGATACGAGCATAATTTTAAACTATGTCATAGAAGCTTGGATTTTTATTAGGATGATCAACAGCATCAAAATAAAACAATGGGTTCTATAGTGCCATTAGCGAACGTGGCAGCTTACAATCTAAAAAATGATACAGGAAACAACATTTGGAAGTGAACATGAAAACAGCAAGTACAGTGGTACCTCAGGTTACATACGCTTCAGGTTACATATGCTTCAGGTTACAGACTCCGCTAACCCAGAAATAGTACTTCAGGTTAAGAACTTTGCTTCAGGATGAGAACAGAAATTGTGCTCCGGCGGCGCGGCGGCAGCAGGAGGCCCCATTAGCTAAAGTGGTGCTTCAGGTTAAGAACAGTTTCAGGTTAAGTACGGACCTCCGGCACGAATTAAGTACTTAACCTGAGGTACCACTGTAGTTGATTCAGTGGCACATACCTAGGCTGAAGTACAGGCTGAGCACAGCAACCAGGTGGTGGCTTTGTGGGGAAGGTGGGGCTTGAGCAGCCATTTGAAGGAAATAAGAAATAAGGTGGTCTGGGAAGCAAGTCCAAGCATGCAGAGCAGCAAGAGAGGGAGGGAAGAGTATTTTGAAGGAGCAAGAGACCTTCAGATGGGAGAGCATGGGGGTGAAGGTCACAAGCAGAGATGTCTTGAGATATAAGAGTGATAAAATGGGAAAGAGCAAGGGCATGGAGGACTTTCAAGGGGCTGTACCTTACAAAGGACAATAAGCTGGTGTAGATTTAAGGAGGACATGATTGGTGTAACGAGGCAGATGGATTATTCTGGCATCAGAGTGCTGGATTGACATGAGGGGACCAAGGCAAGGAGAGTAGAGAAGACTGAAGGAGTCCAGCTGAGAAAGGCCAAGGCATGGAGCAGAATTTTTGCCAAGGGGACAGAGAGGAAGGGCCAGATCTTTGCATTACTGAAAAGGGAGAAGTAAGACAACTCAGCTAAAGAGAGAATTTGGATGACAAAGGAAAGAGAGGGCAGTCCTAGATAAAGTTAAGACCTGGTGCCTGTTCAGTATTGCCCATGGAAAACAGCAGCTGGCGTCTTGCTATGTATCGGGTCCCCCACTTTAATTCTCAAGAAAGCTGGTGGGAAAGAAAGAATACTATATGAAGCAATTAAGCAGGACATAATTGGCTAACATCTGGGATCCTGAAAAGAGATATGAGGTACTGCTGGTACAGAAATAAATAGGCAAATCAAATACACACTGCAAAGTAGACCTAGATTTCCTTGTACAGTAACATACTAGAAAGAGCTTGTTAGATACTTACTAATGATCTGGTCTTTTTGACATGTACAGAAGTGGAAGGTTATTGTCCTTCAGAATCCTCACAGCTTCAGAGGGGAATTTTTTTATTCCATCATTATAACTGTCCATCAGAACATTTCTAAAAAAATATATGAGATAAAATAAAAATAAAAATGCACTTATATCGTGTAGAAACTGAAATAAGAAAGAGCAAAAAAATAATAACCCTTGTTTAAGCCGAGGGTGAGACTTTGGAAATTTCTAAAAGGCAAGCCTAATTAAAACAAATCAGATTGGGTAGCTAGTCTCTTTGCTCTAATTCTCTACAGATAATCATCATCATCATCATCAACAACAACTTCATCACCACCACCATCATCATTATCATTACCCACCCTCCACACTACAAAGTCCCAGGGCAGGTTACAACATTAAAACACAATATTAAAAATGGTTCAATAACAGAAATAATGTTGGCCCTAAAAAATATACCGATACCTCAAGTGTTACAAGACCAGGTAAAGAAGTGCATCTCCAGCATTCGCCACAAGCTGTATAATGAAGGCACCAAACACACCTCCATGAGGAAGGAGTTCCACAACAAGTGGAACATTAGGAAGAACTTCCTGACAGTAAGAGCTGTTCGACAGTGGAATTTGCTGCCAAGGAGTGTGGTGGAGTCTCCTTCTTTGGAGGTCTTTAAGCAGAGGCTTGACAACCATATGTCAGGAGTGCTATGATGGTGTTTCCTGCTTGGCAGGGGGTTGGACTCGATGGCCCTTGTGGTCTATTCCAACTCTATGATTCTATGATTCTAAGTGTGACTTGAGACCAAGGTTTCAGCATCTTGAAATGTTGCTTCCCACAGAGATTCTCGCAGCAGAAGTGTCCTAAGTATTTATTTATTTTAAGAAATCTGACCTATTGATTTCTTCAGGGCAATTATTTCTTCTTCTTTAGCACGAAACCAAGCGAATGCTCTTGAGATGGGCTGCATCTCCCATCAGTCCCAGTTCTGGCAGGCATCAGATTGGTTAAGACTGCACCTGAGCATTGTCCAGTTTCTGTGTATTCACTCAGTCCTTCTAAAACTGCTCTTTTGACGTTGCATCCTGGCTGACAATGTGTGGACTGAAATAATGTGGTGTTTTGAAAGCTAATGGCATTGGAGGGTCAAAAGTAAATAATCCTGTGTTAGTTTAGCCCAATGCAGGTTTAGGGGACTGCATGTGAAACAACAGCAAAAAAACAACAGCAACAACCCCTAAACTTTACAACAGTTTTGAATTTCCTTCAAAAGCATCACACACTTTGTTGAACTTGCCAATCTGTACACCGGGAATGAGAAAAGAGACCACTGCACCGAGATTACTGGGGATATGGTGGTAATAATAGGGTGAAAGTGGAATTGACTTACAATGTACACTTCAGATCATGCAGAGTAATTGGCCCTTAATACCCTTTAATCATCCCGGTTTTCAATATGGCCTGTCAAAGTGATAGGCCTTTCACTAGTTTTGAATAAACACAGTCCTAGAAAGCATGGTACTTAAGCAGGGAAGTCTGTACTTTTCTGGTATTTAATGATAAGCTGGAAAAGAGATGATGTATCAGAGCTAAGAGCAAATTCATCATGAAGATTCTAGCATATGGTCCAGGACAATGTTGAAAATTTAAAAGGAAATTATGTGGAAGCCTTAAAAACGAGCACAGTGCACACTGGCTATTTGAAAAGAACAAATGCACTGCCTATTAGCCAAAACAGATTTTTGAGTCTTCTCCTTCTTAACATCCCATTCATCTTGTTGAATCTATTTCATGTTTTATTCATGACTTTCTGAATTCTTTTACAAAATTATAATGCTTAACTAAATTGGCACAGTGCTAACAGACCTTTTAAAAATCCTCATGAACTCTTTTTCATGGAGGGATAATGAAAAATGATATTGAAAAATAGCTTCTTTTTTTCTAAAGGCAAGAGAAGCTATTTAATAACTGCAATAACACACTCAGCTGTAATAATGCACTCCAGTGATTTGATTATCACTATATAAACACGCTGTTTGGTTGGCTGAGTGCATCAGGTATAATGCACACAGTTGCAACGAACATGGTGATTTTCGGGCAATGTATCTGCCCTCATTGTGACAACATTACTTTCAGTATCAAAGGCTGTAAGAGAACAAGCCTATTTGTTCAGTAATTACTGGTGTGTGGAATTCTTATTTCTTTCCTTGAACAGCCACCATCGGAGAATTTAAAACATTAGAATATCCCCAGTACAGCGTTTCCTTAAAATGCCTTTGCACAAATTGTCTCAAGTTCAATGTGGTTGTTGCCAATTATTTAAATTCTACTACACAGTTTCAGTATGTCTAAAGGCAGACATACTGAAGGGGCAAGATGTTCTGAGAGTGGAAATGTTGTGATGTCTGGGGGGGGGAGAGGGACTTTAATAATGGAAAGATTTCCCATTTGTTGGCATCCGTCTGTCTCGAGAGAGAATGGAGTGTGCCTTCTGGGAGTGAAGTCCAACCATCAAAGAATCACAGCGCCCGTTGTGGCTGCAGAGACCAGTAACTCGTAAGTGCTGCCTCCTGTGCTGTTTTTGCTGCATTAGCAACATCAAAAGAAAACTCTCTGGGTGCAAGCCTGGGCAATGTGTATGGAGGTACTGGGCTGCCCAGACGTCAATACCTGCCTCTTGGCAGGGCAATACAAAGAAAGCAGAGCAACCAGCTTGGCTGCAAGAGTTGCCAGAAGGAGGCATACAAGGCACCACTCAACTGTCCTAGGGACTGCACTCTGGATTTGTGCAAGGTTTACTCCTGAGCCTATTGTAAAATAGTTACAAATATATGTTACAAGATACAAAGTGGCACATTGCTCTTAAACAAGCAAGCAGTGTGGTCCCATCCTTTTTTAGTCCCTAATACAGTTCAATAAACTTTCTTTTCTTTGGTACTGTACCAGAGAAGGAGATCCTAAGCTGGTTCATCATTGGGGTGCTTAGCTTCTACTGCGACTGTCACTGTTTCCATCACTGACCGAGATGCTGCTTTTCAGGTTACATCTCCAGCTTTGAGAGATCTTCAGGATGAGTCCTCAATTAACCTAAAGGATGAAATGGAAACATTCAACCTTTTCCACTGCATTTGCCAGAGTGAAACATCCTGTCTAGTGCAAAATTCTCTACTTTGTGAATGCAACCCTTTATATGAGGTGTTTTTTTTTTAAAAAAAAAGTTCTACGCATATAAACAGTACATAAACTTATATCTCCAACACGTTGTAGGTAGGGGTGCACTGAATACCACCTCTTGGTTTTTAGAATGGAAGTTGTGTTTTAGGGGCCCCAAAATTCTTGTCCTAGGAACAAAAATGGTTTGCAACCATTATCCGGAATGACCATTGCTTTGGTACCATTATTTGTCCTTGCTTAGGGCTTCTGCCTTTTTCACTAATGGATTCCAACCAATCAGGAATCTATGATGTAGATATAACATCATAACACTGCATAGCCAGATTTGGCTATACTTGGGGGGGGGGTTAAAGAAAAAGCCAATTTAGAGTGAGGGTGATTCTTCCAGCACTCATTCTATAGTGAATCCTAACTGTTGAAGAAGTGAGGGCAAATAGAACTGATGCAGAGCAATGATGAGTGAAAGGTGAACACTTCCACTCTTTTTATTTTGATTGCCCTCCCTTTTTAGTTCAACACAGGCAGCAGCACATACTGTAAATGTAAAGTAGTCCACCAGCACATTCTCACCTTGATGCTGTCAGGCCCAGACTATCTAGCATACAGGAATAGAAAAAACAGGTGTTCAGGCCAGCATACAAAGACACAATATATGGCAAGCAAAGCACAGCAAATGTATTCATCACAATGTACGCTCTATTACAAGGCATGTAGTACACACAAGCGGGGGCCAACACGCAGCAGTTGCCTCAACTTGTACCCGAAGTGGGACCTTGTTAACTTCACAGGCTGAAGAAGGAATTTCTCTTCAAAACTGGGATCACTGGGCTCCAGTCCTGTTTGCTACAGCTGCTCCGCCGCTTCCAAGAATTTTCTTGCACCAGAGATAATGAAAATATATCATTAATTGTAATAGTGTACTTATTTTGATGATTCTGGAGTACAGCTTGTATGTACTACATTGTCTTGCAATAGCGAGTACATTGTGAAGAATACATTTGTTGAACTTTGCTTGCCATATATCGTTTCTTTGTAGGCTGGCCTGAACCCCTGTTTTTTTCTATTTGTATGTTTTTATACAGCGGGTTCCTTATTTTTGTACTTCCAGGCTATTTAGCATGCATAACTGCCTTTCCTAACTACTGTTTGAGCAACTTAATGGCAATACTTCTGGTTATCAAGATTTGGCAATGATGATCAAGCCTTGTTAATTAAACATGGCTTGCTCAACAAGCAAGGTAAGCAACAAGCAACTGATAATATTTGATTTCCTTTGGTCATATGCGCACTAGATCAAACCAGGCAGAAACTTTCTTCCAGCAGTTGTAAATCTATTGTAAAGTGTGTATTTTAAAGAAACCACACTTTTGTTAAATTTGTGCTTTGTCATCTTACAACTCATCTTTTACTTGGCCCTTTTAGTGATATGCACATAGCTGTGAAGAACATGAAGCCAAGGGCAAAGTTAGGGGATGCAAATGGCAGCTTGGTTGGCACTTTTTGGCTGGGCAGTTGTAGGAACATAGGGAGCTGCTTTAGACCAAGTTACAGCACTGGCACAGCTAGTTCAGTACTGAGCTGGCAGGAGTCCTCTGAGATTTCAGATAGGAATCTTTCCCAGGCCTAACAGGAGATACCAGTGATTGAACCTGCAACCAAAGCAGATGTTCTGCAATTGAGCTATGGCTCTTCCTTAAAGGTTTAACTTTTAACAGCTGCATAATGGGAAATCAGGAGAAGAAAAGGCTCAGGAGTAAACCCGAACAAGTTTTTCTAATGTTGACATGGAGGATTGGCCTGTAAATTACTCAGGTGTCTCAAAGGGACTTTTAGCTGTTTAGACACCAAACAATGAAAGCACATTCCTTCCCAACAAAGACTCATGGGAACCATAGTGACCCCTTACAGAGCTACAGTTCCAAGCTCTTAACAAACTACAGTTCCCAGGTTTCTCTGGGAGAAGTCTTGTTCTTTAAATGTGCTTTAAATGTATGGTAGGTATGCAGACCGCAGGAACTATTTCACAGATACAGCTTTTCCCAATCACTGCCTCACCATACTGGGGGAAAAGCTATACCTGCTGAATGTACAGATGCTCAAGGCAAAGGAGCTCTGCCAGGAAAAAAAGGCAGCAATCTTGGGTGATCTGTTGTCCGCACATGATCAAAAAGGAATTTCACCAGAAAGTTACTTTAAAATGTGAGTGAAATATAAATGTGGCCACATGGGGGCACCTTTAACAGGGGAAATGTCACGGGAGAATGAAAGAGGATGAACTCCTTGTTCTGTTTGCCTACCAGAAAATAATTGTGCACAATCATCTTCAGATATTTTTAAAGTTCTAGTTTAAATCTTTAGCCCAAAGCTATCTTTTTGCTTAGCAGCTGAAAGCTGCAGCTGAGGAACAATGCCTCTTTAAACACGCTTACAAGTAAGTCCACTGAATTCAATGCATGTTGCAACTGGGCGCAACAATCTTCCAAATTTTAATGTTGCTTGCTAAGCACATATTTAGAATTGGCTAAATGTCATAAGGGACAAGATTATGTTTCATGTCAACAGAAGTCACTGAAATTATTTTGTGAATTTATGAGGACAGTGATTGTATTTTCATAATGCTAATATTAATACACAAATGCGAACATTTAATGCATATTATTCATTTTATGAGTCAGAGATTACAAAGTGGATTTTATTAGGTTATTTGTGTAGCCATTTTATTTAAAAAAAATTATTTATGATTTTAATTTATAACAAAAAGATTCAAACAGTAAAACCGCAACTCCCCTCCTCCTCTTTCTGCGGTTCCTTAAATTTACTTTCTTTTTTCCCTGCATTTCCTGATTAAATCTATTTATACTTTTTCTCATCTATTTCATTTAAGTTTTAGCAATTGCACATTTTTACAATAATTCTGTTAATGTCTTAATTTGTTTACAATTTGTTTGTAAATATTCAATAAAAGAATTCCATTCCCTATTAAAGCGTTTGTTGCCTTTATTTCTTATTTCTTATTCTTCTGGTAAGTTTTCGCCATATCTCCATAGCCATTCTTGTCTAGTCAGGACTTTTCACTCTTTCCATCTTTGGGCAAATACCTTTCTTGCAGCCGTGATTGTATACATAAATAAATTTCTATATTTAGGTCTCTCTGATCCCATAATTCCCAGAAGAAAGGCTTCTGTTTTTGTTTTTTTTACAAATGTTATCTTAAACATCTTTTTTCAATTCATTATATATAATATCCCAGTAGGCTTTAGCTTTATTATAAGACCACCACATATGAAAAAGGTACCTTCTTTCTATTTGCATTTCCAACACTTATTCGATTTCAATTTATACATTTTTGCCAATCTGGTAGGTGTTAGATACCATCTATATAGCATTTTCATATAATTTTCTCTTAAATCATAACATGCTGTAAATTTTATATCTATAGTCCACAATCGTTCCCATGTCTCCATTTCTATATTGTTACCAATATCTATTGCCCAAATTATCATTGATTATTTCACTTGTTCGTCTTTTGTCTCCAAAGGGACACAGACCCCATGTTCTCTGGCCACTGCTTGGCAGAAAGAGGGGGCAGGCACCGGGCTTTTGTAACAACTATAATCCCCATGTTTAAATGAACCCCTGGACTAAATACCCAAAGATCCCTGGGTTTGATCCCATGCTTTGACAAAGCTGCCTGGCCTTGCTTGCTGTGTTCCTTGGAGGTGGTATTCCTCTGACTACCAATTGCTAAGAAGCACAAGAGAGGACTATTACCCTCATGACCTGATTCTTGGCTTCTCAGAAGCATTTGCTTAGCTGCTTTGTGAAACAGGATGCTGGACCAGAGAGAGACAGAGGGAACAAATTGCCCTCAGTAGATGTGACCTAGCTGCAATAGTCACCAACAACAGGTCAACAACAACATGTAGCAACCAATGAGCCTGGCTATAGATGTGCATTCTTGCTTGTATCAAAAGATGCATCCAGCTGGTTCTTAGAGCTCAGATGTTCATCCAGATGAACCTTCACAATGTGCAAGGAGTGCTGTTTATGCACCCAGGCCTGTTCCAAACAGGATCAAGTGAATACAAGGGTTTCAAAAACTGCATTCGGTGTTTTTATTTGCTTCCCCCCTTATTTTTCCTGCTGTCTCTATACTGCTTGGGACGATTAAAGTCATCTATTTTCACTGTGAGCCTTTGAAGGGACTCAGCCCCACCTGTGCAATTAAACTTCTGGTCCCTACCCTGGACCCTTGAGGTTGGGTGGGATTTATTGATTGACTGATTTCTAGACTTTTATATCCTTCAGAAACTTTGCCGGGGCAATTCATACAACATAGTCATTGGACTAAGATAACAAAAAAGTACAGGTAGAAATAACTTACAAAAGCTAAAAGGTGTGCTTGTAAACAAGTCACAGTCATAGGAAGTGACTTGAGACAGAACTACAACCTTCTACCAAACAGCTCTATGGTTGCATGTGTGAAGCCAGGAGCAATTTTTCAATGACAGAAAGCAACAAGGCTGTATTTATCATTTTAGTGAATAATTAAAGGAATTCAGGTTCTGCCAGTTAAATATAAATCATAAGATGGGCCAGATATGTGCTATGCCCAATGTGAGTGCTCCTCCTCTCATTAATTACCTAACACACAGCTATGATTAGTCAAATAAGTATGACATTTACATTAATTTCTACACTGAGAATCAAACTCTCCCAAGGGGTGGCAAAGGTCTGAGGGGAATTTTGCCCTTTGATATATTTTATGGCTTAATTAGTTGGTTCTGTGGTCCAGATATAAATTCAAGAGCACACATATACCTTTTAAAAGTTCTTGCTGGCCAAAGGAAGTGTGGTGTTGGTTTAACTCACACATATATCATGTTTATAATTTGATACCTCTGTTGAAAAAGACAAACAGAGTAATAAAACTTGGTACATACATTCAGAACTGAAGTCTATAGTCCATATTTGAAAGTTAGCCTGCCTACCTGTTTTTGTGAATAATGTGTTCATTGTAATCCAGAGGTTGGGTACCTGTGTCCCTCCAGATGTTTCTGAACTACAGCTCTCATCATCTTGACCATTGGCTATGTTGACTGGGGCTGATGGGAACTGGAGTTCAACAACATCTGGAGAGCCCAAGGTTCCTCACCCCTGCTGTAATGATTCAAAGGTTGTTCTACTCACATCGAAAAGGGCAAAAGAATAGCCCTGCTGGGCTCTCCTTTGCTCTTTATAATGAACATGCCCAGCATTTCACCTGTACTCCTTCACAGAATGGTAGACACAGAGTTTCAAGCAATGATATTCCAGAAGATGACGAGTCTATCACAGGTTTTGCAAGAATGCTCTTGGCATTCAGGACTAGTTTCACAAGACCAAAATATGTCAACACATACAGAATGGAACCCTATAGAGAATGTGAGGCTCTCTTAAAAAGAACAAACTTCAAGATTGTAAATATAATGGTATGGATAACTCCAAGCTATGTACAGTCCCCACAGAAGATTTATTAGCAGTTGTCAAGGATTTGGGCTATGATCGTTACAAGTATATAGTCCAAGTATTTCTTGCGGAAAAGACTGTCAGTCAAATCAATACACATTGCCAGCAGATAGGTCTAGGATGTTGCAAGGGACACCAGGGTTCATGCTCAAATGAAATTGAAGACTCTGTGTTAGCATCTCGGATAGTTGCTTGTTGTTATGAGTACCGTATTGCAAACAACCAGCTGTCCATCCATTTCTGGACCAATTTAAATTAAAGGAAAGCTCTCAAGTGCTTGGGACTTACATGAATAATTGTGTTCAGTTGAATCACAGGTACACAGGAAGCAAACCACTTGGTCCATTTAGCTCAGTGTTGTCTACCCTGAGTGGTGGAAGTTCTTCAGGAGCTCAGACAGAGGTCTCTCCCAACTCTACCTGAAGGGACCTTCTGCATGCAAAACATATGCTCTACAACTGAGCTGTTGCCCCACCCTTAAGGACCTCAACTCTTTGTCTTCACCACCTGCAATTTGGTTGGTGGTAATGGGGGGCGTGGCCTTCCTCAGTGGTGGTGCCCTTTATATGGTATGTTCTCCCTAGAAAAAAAGCACTCCTGGTGTCAACCTCAGTGCCTTAACATCATCATCCGTAGCATGGCTTTCTGGGCCAAGTAAATACCTTTAAAATATCCAATGCATTAGTTGTGTGGGTTTTAGAAAAAAACAACCTTGCTGGATTTTGTAAATTTATTGATTTACCCACTACTGATTGGCTGCTGCACCTGCAATTTCTATTGATTTTATATGGTGTTGCATTACATTGGCTTTATTAATCTTATTGTACACTACCTAAGAGTCTCGCTTATCCCTGCTGTTGTCCAGCAGGGCTGTGGGTTGTTTTGTTTTGTTTTGTTTTGTTTGTTTTTTCTGGGGAAAAACAAACCAAATTTAACCCAAGATAGTACAGTATACCATTGTGCAGAGTCACAGGAGTGTCCTCTTATTATGGTGGTTGTTCGCAGGGACAACTTCATCTTCCATCTCTATGATTCTATTATTAGTCCCAGTTACTAACTAAGCAGCTGGATTTTGCACTTACTGAGTTTTCTGGGAATTCTTCAAAGGCAGCTCCATATGTAGCAAGTTGCAGTAGTTGGGCTATCTACTTATTGTCCTACTGGATCAGACCAGGGGTCCATCTGTTCTGGCTCCCTGTTTCCAACTGTGGCAGTTAATGCCATTCATTTTGTGTGAGTAGAATTATTTTCTTTTTATCTTTCTTTCCTGACCTTACTGGCCTGGCGCATATATCGCACACAAAGCCAAACCATGTGTGAATGCGCCCGTGTGCTCCTGGAGAGGTGTCACAGGAAGTGTCACAGCTGAGGCACCATCACTAAGGTGATGAAAAAGCACTGCATGCTATGGATCACACCTGGACCTCCAATTATAATGCTGTATGGGATCCTGAGACTGTGAGCCTGCTCCTTTCAGGGAGCACATCCTCATCCTTCTGAGCCAGACAGGCTAACTGCCATGGCCATGAGACTTCAACTTCCTGTGAGACTTAGACGAAGGAAAAGGAGATTTCTCTTGTTCGCTCCCTCAGTTTCATTAAAGACTTGAGAGTCTGGCAGTCCCTGTGTACTTCCCCTAATGATCTCTCCAGTAACGGAGATCTCCCATTGATTTCTAGAACAGTGCCCTAACCACAAAGTGCAATTACCGACCAAAATATTAAGAGCAAAATAGACCTTCTAGTCTGTAATCTCAAAGTGCCTGGAGGACAACAGTGTCACGCATGCCTCAGTGCACTTGACTCCTAACAAGACAGCTAATTCAAAAGAGGCATGCCATTGAAAAGCATACATAGGTGCCCCCCTGCCCTGCCCTGGACTCCATGGTATGGCATTTGCTGAGGTAATATTTCGCAGACATAGTGCTCAAACAAGAGCTTCAACATGTGGCAAGTTAGCAAGCATGCTAAACTAGTTGTGCAACTGCACTCTACAGCTGGGAATGTAGGTTGAAAAGGAGGCAAAAAAGAGGCTTTGCTTGTAGGGTGTTTATATGTCTTCCTGTTACTCATAAGATCATCCGGCACCTTTTCAGTGCAGCTCCTGTCACTTTCTTAGCCACAAAAAAAACCCACTGCGATTTTCAAAAGTGGATTTGTTGTACCAGGGCAACAGAGGTATGTACTTCAATCACTCACACGAAACACTGACGGCCTGGAGGCAACCTTATTCAGATTTATCACAAAGGGGGGCAGTGAAGACAAAAATCACAATTCTTATAACAATGCAAAAGCTGTTCAACTTGCCCCCAAAATGTGACAGAAAATCAGTTGAAAATTAAAACACAGAAAGTAACAGTAAAAGATTCAACTCTGTTACTCTGCAGTAAGGCCTCTTGAACCATGGGATTAATTAGCAGGAAGAGTAGCTTTGCTTCTCTATCTATTCGGTCAAAGGTTTTGACCAACTATTCTTCTCCCATCTGAACCACGAGCCCTTGTCCTTTTAAAGAAATCTTTCAAAACTTATTTCAAAACAGAATAAGCAATGAGCCTCTAGGAAACTCAGCTAATCTCATGTCACATTCAGAATTCATGGCTTACTTCAGGTGCCATTCGTTGCCTTTTGTAGGATGCTATTTGATGTTATATGGAAATCTGGGAAGGAAATTCTATCTTACTCAACATTATTTTGTCTCTTTTTAAAAGGTTTTAGAACAAAGGTCCTTAGAAACTGATACACATTGGCAGAAAATGAATAAACAATATGCATTTTATTGCAAATTAATGTTCAGGAAGATTTCTTCATCACACAAGAGAAATGCTAGGCCCTTGTTTTGCCAATTTGGCTTGATTCGAAGAGCTTTTCAATTATATTGCTGTGATGGGGGGGACTAGCAGACCAACAACAAAAGTGGATCCTGTGAGCTGTTATGGTTACAAAGAGATTTGAACTATAAGCTCGGAAGGAAAAACAGCCACAATCATCAATTATTTCTCTATTCTCTCTGCTATACTTGCAATAAAAATATATATTAAAAACGTTTGCTTTATTCAGTGATTCTGTGGGGGGGGGGACGCAAAGTGGGTGGAGAGTAGCTTTGGGCACTGAACTATGGTTAACGCTCCACTCCACCCCCCAGTAAAAAAACAATAATTTTGACCACTACCTTGCGAATTAAAAATCAGTGTATAAGGCAATGCACATTTATTTTTACTGAGGTTGTGTATGCACTCATAGGATGTTAGTCAGCATTCATGTATATTAGAGTGATGGGAAAGATTGCCACTAAGATGACAGTCAATTGAATTCTTTCAAGGATTAAAGGTTCCAGAAAATGGAGCTCATTTGCTTCCCTTCTGCCAGGGTGTGACATGGACACCTACATCAGGGGTCGGCAACCTAAGGCCCATGGGCCACAAGCAGCCCATGGGGGTCGTTTAACCGGCCCATGGACCCCTGCCATCCACTCGGTCGGCTCCCGTGCGCAGAGCAGAGCAGGGAGCGCCGTCTGCGACGCTGGCCGGCTTCCCATTGGCTGGAGGAAGCTCCTGCAGCCAACGGGAAGCTGCTCACACCTCCTCCATGCTGGAAGGAGAGCCGGAAATAGCATTTGCGCATGCGTTTGTGCGTGCGCACACTCTGGCCCACCGCGGCGTCAACCGGCCCAAGCCACAAAAACTTTGCCGACCCCTGCCCTACATTATTGGGCAAAGGATGTGAGGATGAGTGAGTAAGGTAAGCAGGTTGCTGATGCAGTAACATGGGAAGTTACCAATTGGTTACACCACTATTTGGCAGATATTTCATTTCTTATAATTTATCTGAGGGCTATGCATGCACACAGCCTTCTCCTGTGCTTCAGCACAAATATCTCCTGTGTGTCAATGTGGTCACTTCCAAGCAATTCCCCACAACACTCCTGTGAGACAGGTTAACCATGCCACACACTGAGCTTCAGGAATGAATGAATGAATGAATATTATAGGAACTTGATGAGATATGGTGGCAGACTTTCCTGGATCATAAATACAGTATAGCCACCTGGAGTCTTTGCATATCATATAATGCAAATGCTTTAAGTTTCTCTGGACAACCAGCACAGTACCTTTCAAAATAAAATCTGTTAAGACCAGTCCCTCTATAATGAACTAATATGATCATTTTCTTCGTCTGTAAGAACTGTCACCCCCTCCTTGTATAGGCTGCTGAGAGAAGCAGCCAGCATGGAAATGATGGCCCGCCCCTTAGATTAGGGTCTTAGTAGGCACTTGATACATTTTCTTGACTCCTCAGTCTGAGCTCCAAATCCTTTAGCCTGTCAAAACCTCTAGCACTGAACATCCTTCAGTCTGTGACACAAAGTAATGTCTAGACCATTATGTATACTGTACAGGTGAGGATGCTCACTGTAGCCTGCTAAAGAGAGCCTGATTTTGACAGCGTTTCTGTTTTCTTGCTGATTGTTGAGGTTTTCACAGGCTTTTGACTGAGTGTGAATCACTTCTTTCCACTTTGGTGTTTGTTTTGATTAAATATGCCAGATACCTGGGTTCTTATCCCTTTGAAGGTTATTGCTTTATAATAAAAGGTACACCTGAAACCCTTTGAGATTTCAGCATGCATTGTTTCCTATGTGGTTGTATATACGTAGTACACACATACCTACAGGGGTGTGTGTGTGTGTGTGTGTGTGTGTGTGTGTGTGTTCCTTCTGCAAAATTCTGCCATTCATGCACTTCACACTTGATTACAGCAGGAATAATGCTGACACAGCATGCAAGACTTTCCCATTCTCTATGAATCTAAACATACAGAAAGCAAAATTAGATTCAATTTTTCTGGAACCAATGTACAGAGTCAAACACTTAAATTTCATTTCTTTTAATGGGACTTGGCTTTCCCTGTGACTTACACCTAGCTTTCTCCAAATTGCATATATATATATATATATATATATATATATATATATATATATATATAGTTCCATTTTGTTCAAGCATGTAACATTTTCATCAGTTTTTGCTGTTTTTAAAAAAATGTAAATCAGTTGGTTAGAGTGCGGTGCTGAGGATGTCGAGGTTGCAAGTTTGATCCCCATTTGGGACAACTGCATATTCCTGCATTGCAGGAGGTTGGACTAAATTGCTCATGCGCAATTTTGCCTAGAATACACATTTTTGCAAAGCAATTTCCCTGATATAGTACACTCTTAGATGCTATTTTCACCAATACATGCATTTTTGTTCCCCCTTTACTCTCATATATGCATTTTTGTACACATCACTTCGCTAGAGAGCTGCATTGTAAAATTTCAGAGGATGGCTGTGCTTTGGAATTATTAGTATTATTTCAGAAAACACAATTTAAATGAGAACTGAACTGAATTCCTCCCTCATCCTTACCCTAGACCTTCTGGAAGCTCTAGGCTTTGCTACCTGCCCATAACTCACGAATCTAGAGTACCAGGGATCCTCATTGGTTTTATAATGATCAGTTCCGATCAGAAGGTCGGTGGTTCAAATCCCCATGACAGGGTGAGCTCCCGTGGCTTGGTCCCTGCTCCTGCCAACCTAGCAGTTTGAAAGCATGTCAAAGTGCAAGTAGATAAATAGGTACCACTCCAGCAGGAAGGTAAACGATGTTTCCGTGTGCTGCTCTGGTTCGCCAGAAGCGGCTTAGTCATGCTGGCCACATGACCTGGAAGCTGTACGCCGGCTCCCTCGGCTAATAAAGCGAGATGAGCGCCGCAACCCCAGAGTCGTCCACGACTGGACCTAATGGTCAGGGGTCCCTTTACCTTTACTTTATCCTGGCTACACAGTTTCTAATGACAAATACTCACAACAGCCAATGTGGGGGGGAATATTTCCTCTAAGTCCTCCATTTCAAACATGCCACGCCAATTACGAATGTTGCCTTTTTTTGGTTTACTACTGTACCAGAAGCTGGGCTCCTGTCGAGATACATTATTAGGCCAATTAAAATACTTAAAAGCCTTCACCTCGGATCAAAGCTCTCTGGGAGACACAAATACATTTAGAGAGATATAGGAAAATTGTGAACTTGTGTAAGGCATAAAATCATTATTAACAAACCTTTGCTGTTCCTCCTTCCCTCCACCTGCTATTTTAGTAGTAAAATACTATCATTACACTTCTGAGGAGAGCTGGCAATATGCCAGAGGGGTTGTGCCAAACTCCATTACATGAAAGATCAGAAATACACTCCTACCACTTATTTTTTAGTTAATTAACACTTGTACAGCTGCAGGCTAGGCTGATCACATGGCCCTGTGTATCTCAGGTTATAAAGCTTTGTGCACATACTCACCTGGAATGTATTTTTTAACAGAAGTCTTAAGATCTACTAAAGAAATACTCGTGCTTCTCCACGGTGGTTTTAGCACATCACATCACCCCGATATGCTGCTTCTAGTTTTCTGCAGAAAAGCAAAAGTTCAAGGAGAGCGGCAAGTCATTTTATTCATCATGCCATTTGCTGGTCAAGCAAGTGCAGACTCCTTGTAGAAATACAGCAAAGTGTACACTGTAAACATGCATTTTCTAGAATCGTTTGTTGCACTCAGTATTTGATGCTGGGGGGCACAATTAGCACCCTATTGGCATCGGTGGTAAATTGCCCATTGATTTGAATGGACTGTATGCTAGGAATTAAATCCTAAACCCGCTCACTAGGCAGTAACCCCCAGTGAACACAGCAAAACTTACATCTGAGTAGACAGGCATATGATTGTCTATTCTGAGTAGGCATGCATAGAACTGCATTCAAGTGTTGAACATTTATCATTTTAATTACCTAGTTCTTCTGTGAGATAGAGTTACAAAAGGGTTAGAGTAGCATTCCATGTGCATTAAAAATAGGATGTGCAAAGATGGTGGCAACTACTACTTATTCATGCACAATGTGTAATATTACCTCATAATCAATATTGGTTTGAATTATGAGAATATTTCAGTTGGTTAAATATAGAGCAAGCCTTGGTACATGTCAGGGCATTTTTGAATCTGACAGAGTTGACTTTGGACATTAATACTAAGAATAAATAAGACCAAAGTTTAACAAATGAAGAGCATTGATAACTGAAACCATTTGTGTAACTTCATAGAGATTTATTTTTGTTACATCCTGAGCCTTCCTTAGCAATTCAGTAGCTGTTGGTAGGTTTCCTGATTTACAGTGTCAACTTGCTAAGGCAACTTTGACAGCTGCCAGGATCTTCTCCAAGAGGGATCAATCCTTGACTACAAAGCCATTATTAAGTGTGTTGAACAAAATTACAGAGGAATCCAAATTCTGCCAAAGTTTAGTCATCCTATAAATTACACCAATGATTTTTATTCTGTGAAGCCTTTCTGTTTACATTTCCACCAAATAGGTATTGATTTTTCATTTGATATAATACATTTCTAACATCTAGAGCAGGGTCAGCAAACTTTTTCCTCAGGGGGCTGGCCCACTGTCCCTCAGACCTTGTGGGGGGCCGGACTATATTTTGAAAAATATAAATACCCTGCAACCCAGTCCCGCAGCTGCCTCCGGACCTGGAGAAGGAACGCACTCTGCATGCACTCAGGAGCGCATCTTAGCGCCACCTGCTCACTGGTGTTGTTGACGAGCAGCAGCTGCTCCACCGGCCCATCCCCGAAGAGGTCCCAGGTGGCGTGCACCATGCGTTGTGGCCCGTCATCCAAGGCCAGGTCAGCGTACAGGCCATGCACACAGAGCGCTGAGCAGATGGCACGCAGCTCACCCTTCAGCTGCTCCAGCGCAGCCACTGAGCATGCCAGCAGCAGCAGCGCCGAGCCGGGCACCAGGCACGGGGCAAGCAGGAGCGCCAAGCTCCGGTTGAAGCCCCTCGACATGCCCATCACGATGCCCATGGCGTACACCAGACCTGCCACCCACCCACCAGCCTCTCTGTCCATGGCCATGCCGGATTTACCTCAGTGCATGCGCGGCGAGACTTTGGATTGGCTGTAGCCAATCCAAAGCTGCGCCAGCGTCACCGCCCACCCAGAGGCCTCCATGCTTCGGATTGGCTGCATGAGCTTCCTGCAGCCAATCCAAAGCCGTGCCAGTGCCGCCGCCCGCCCAGAAGCCGTGGCAGCACCACGGAAGTCAGTCCCCGTGCAGCAAGGCGTCCACAGCGTACGGGGACTGACCCAGCAGGTGGCAGGGTCTGTGTGCTGGATTTACGAGCCTGGAGGGCTGCATCCGGCCCCCAGGCCTTAGTTTGCCAACCTCTGATCCAGAGGTACTATATTTATATATCTTGTTCTGTCTCTCAGGAGACAGTTACCATCTGTATAATATGCACTGAGCTTTCCTAAAGCTTTGAGAGAGAACATCTATATTGAATACAACATCAACAAATGATTTTCTTATTTGCTGAAATAATAGTGAATCCTAAATCCTGTCCCCATTTAGCCTTTAGGCATCCAGCTTAGATAGCAACTCCACAATTGTACTATATATAGGCATCCTTTAGATTCATTAGCTTCTCCAATTATTTTTTCAACCACTGCTAATGTAGTGAAACAAAACATGACCTATACATTTTTGCAATGGAAAGAAGTGGATCTGAAAATTCTGAAAATAAGGCAGGTGCTGACACAGTATTTTTCTTACTACATCTCCCAGTCGTATAACCTTATTTTGTCTATTGTTTGAACTTCTATTCAATAAATTCCCCCCAACACCTAAAACTTCCCAATCTCTTATTAAGATTAAAAAGGGAGAAACCTAAGGCAGAAGGACAACATCTGGAGAATGTTCACCACTGACTGGGATCCACAGAACCACACAAGCTACCCAAGGGATCATTGTGCTTATATTTCTTGAATAGTAATTCCTTGTGCTGCATAGTAAGCTGCTTTTGAAACCCACAAGGCTTTCAAAAGGAGTTTGTGAGAAAGCAAAGGTGAACTGATATTAAAGATGGGGGGGGGGGACCACTGAGCATAGTCAAGCTCTTAGTGCACCTAATGTCACAATTTGGATCCCAGCCAGGGCCGGCTCTACCATTAGGCAGAGTGTGGTGACTACATCAGGCAACAAATGCTGAGGGGCAGAGCTGTGAGCGGCGCATGACCTTCCTTGTACCTCCAAAGCTAATGTGCTGTGCTCAGGTGCAGTAAATAAAGTTGTCCTGTTGTTAATCTTGAAGTAGGTTTCAGTTGCTGGTCTGGTCAGCTTTTGTACATGGGAAGGCACCTTTTTTGCCTCAGGCAGCAAAATATCTTGGGCTGGCTGTGATTCCACCCCTGTATTCACTACAACAACTACTACTATTACTAATGCTGCTATTATGATTTGAATTGATTAGTTGCTTTATCCTGCCAAGGGCCAGAACTTTTTTTTTCGACCGGAAATCACTAGAGCTCAGTTCTGGCACCTCTCAGGTGGGTACCATTGCCATTCTAAGAGAAGTTCAAGGTGAGATCTGGTACCTCTTTTTCTAGAAAAATAGCACTGCCCTGGGCATTCCAAAGTGATTTACAATCAACCAAACCAACAGACACACACATAAGATACATTAAAACAAGACGGAAAAGAATTTTTTTTATTATTTATTGAATTTATTCCAAAAGAATAGCATTTGCTTGTGTACCTGTGCAATATTTAAACATGTTTTATTGCTCCTTTTTCAGCAGCCAAGGTGGTTCTTCCAAGGAAGTCTCTGCTGCATCTTTCTCCACAGACATTCTGGCCCTGTTTCAACTCTACCTAACCCTTTTCTGAGGTTTCTTAAGCAACATATTCTACAGTAAGTGAACAGAAGAAAATACATAGAGGGAAAGTTCTCCATCTCTTCCTCCCATCTGCAGTCACCTGTGCTCCCCGAAAAGCCTCTGCAGAGGTTTAGAGATCCTTTTGAAGAATGTGAGATGAGAGCACAGAGGGCTGCAGAGGCAGCTGACCGCCTGGCAATTTCCTCTCCCTCAACAGCCCATCTTACATTTTTCAGGAAGGGCTCCTGACCCTCCACAGAAAAGCATTGACAGCGGGGGGCACAGATGGCTTCAGAGGGGAGAAGGGGAAACTTTCCTGTTCTATACTTGCTTCACTTATCTTCAGTTCCAAGCCATTAATATTGTTATACATGCCACCCTAGTCTCTGAGCGGTGCAAGATTCCAAGGTTCATGTTTCCTTTGGAATGTGGCACAGTGGAGTCTGTGGTGTCTTTATGATATATGGTTTATTTACACATATATACAACCTGATGGAGGGGCTCACAGCCTTAACACTACCGTAGCCACTCTGACCTTTGTCTTTCTCACTACCAGTGAGTTGAGGGAGGGGTTTGCTGTCTGGCACAGATCCAATTCCTTTGTTTCCCTAATGGCCCATTACCCAGGCAATCACCTCAGCGGAGAAGCTACCGTAGGCCTAGCTGTTCTAGGAATTTGAATCTTTGCTTAAATGCTACCACTTGCTGAATTAAAAACTCATAACAATATGAAGCCTAGCCTTTTTAGCACAAGTAAATCTAATAATCATCCTCTGCCATAATGCCCAGGGAGGTATGAAAAACGGCAATGGCATGAGCAGAAAGAAGCATGTTTTGAACTGAATTTCATTCCACCAAAATCTGATCCTAATTGATTTATTAACCATTCAAAGTTAAATGACTTTACTTGGAATGTAGTATTTCTGGGCATTCTCCCTACTATGATCTTTTAGAGTTAGCTTCACCTTAGTTCTGCACATAGCCAGTGCTCTAAACTTCTAATAAAACCATTAATAGTAAATATGAGGGGTGGGGATCCTTTTGCTGTGTTTTTCCTTTTGACCCTCCCTCTCCCACCTCAGTTTTGGTTTTATGCTTAGTCTGGAGGTTTTAAAAAACAAGTTGATTATGGGGGCATTAGAGGCTCCTCCATGCTGCACTTTGAAGCTTTTTGTATGGAGGCAAGAGACTTTGAGTCAAAAGCACTTCATCTCCTTTGATGTCTAATATGCCCCCACCCTGGTTTTGCTTTATGTTTAGTTTGGAGGGTTTCTCCCTCTCTCCAAGCGGACTCTGCAGATTGCGCTTTGAAGCTTTGCAAATGAAAAGGGGGAAAGGCTAATCCAATCAGCTAAACTGTAGGCTGGCTTGCAGTTGTATCTGCATGTCCCCATCATTATTTCTGTCCAGGGGCCAGCACAAAAGCTGTGCGCAAATACACCTATATCTCGTTTCCTTTCCAAAGCAATTTTCAGGAGCATGGGCAGATCACCAAAACAGATGATACTTTTAAGGGCACAAGAAGAGCTCTGCTGGATTTAGACCCAAGACCCAAGAAGTCCAGCACCCTGTTCTCACGGTGATCAACCAGATGTCTATGGGAAGTCCTCAAGGACAACCTGAATGTAACAGCCACTTGTAACTGGGATTCACAGGCATCCTGTCTCTGATAGCGGAAGTATGGAATATTCGAGTTGGAGGCCACCACTACATCTAGCGGAGGCGAATTCCATAATTTAACTGTGTGCTATGAAAAGTCATGCTTCCTTTTGTCTGCCCTGGAGCTTCCAACATTCAGCTTCATCAGATGAAGGCTCTTTTCCAGGAAAGCCATGTTTGTCACTCTCACCAGAATCTGCATGGCTGGAAAACAAAGCTTTGCTTTGATATCTTCCTATACAGAACCAGACCATCTAGCTCAGTACTACAACACTTAACTTACTCTGTTCTCCACACCATATTTGTTTAGAGGGAGTACTTTGAAATCTAATGTTTAACCAATGTTTTCTTGCAGACATGCAGATGGAAAGTGTTTACTGGAGAGAACAAAAACTGGGTTTTTTATTATTATCATGCCAACTCATGTCACTTTTGTATGAGACGTGTGATCTTGCACGTGTATAAAGAGCTGCTGAATGGAAATGATTTTGTAGTTTAACATGATTCACATCATTCTGATTTGTTTCAAGGAGCTGTTGCGAGACAATAAACCAGACAAAGGGGTTTATAAGAAGAATGGTCTGTTTTGCAGCTTCCGGTGTCATTCTGTATGTGTATGCACTTTGTGCAATTTATTTTTTAAAGCCTAGCAAAACTGCTTAGGCATCCTTAACATAATCAAGAAAAACAGCAAGTTGATGGTGTGGGGAGTGGGGACTCCATCCTTTTAAACAGAAACATGGTGGTAGTAACATGTCATGGTTTAAAATGGTTGGATATGTAATATGGTAGTTGCATAGACTGATGCTGAGAGGCTGCTGCTTTTTCTGTAGAAAGGATGGGGAACTTGAAGCTTCTGGATGCTCCTGGGGTCCAACTTCCATCAGTCCAGGTTGCCATGGCCAATGGCCAGGGATGATGGGAACTGTAGTCCAGAAACATCTAGAGGGCCACAGGTTCCCCATCCCTGAAGTACAGCATTAACTACTAACCATACAGCCAAGGGTGGCGCTGTGGGTTAAACCACAGAGCCTAGGACTTGCCAATCAGAAGGTCGGCAGTTCGAATCCCCACGACGGGGTGAGCTCCCGTTGCTCGGTCTCTGCTCCTGCCAACCTAGCAGTTCGAAAGCACGTCAAAGTGCAAGTAGATAAATAGGTACCGCTCCAGCGGGAAGGTAAACAGCGTTTCCGTGCGCTGCTCTGGTTCACCAGAAGCGGCTTAGTCATGCTGGCCACATGACCCGGCAGCTGTACGCCGGCTCCCTTGGCCAATAAAGCAAGATGAGCGCCACAACCCCAGCGTTGTCTGCGACTGGACCTAATGGTCAGGGGTCCCTTTACCTTTACCTATACAGCCATAGTGTAAACAAATGAACGAACTGGAAGGTACTCTTCAGGAGGTATGCAGTTTGGGCCTATGAATGTTTACCTGGAAGTAATTGTCACTGAATTGGACTCATGGTGAAGTAAGTGTAATAGGATTGCAGCCTTAATAACCCTATTTAAATGGCAACAATCATAGGTAATATGCTACCCTGCACCTTGCTGAATAAGTGAAATATACACACCCTTGAACCAGCCCTAAGTAAAACAACCAGCAAATTTATATACATCTCCTGCCCGTTTTACTGTTAGTAAAGCTGGCTCCAGTGATATATGATGTGACAGTGCTAATGAGTTCTGACTCATGCTTTTATATACTGAGTGGTGCTGTTATGCTTTCAAGACAGCACGGCTGGTTGCCAGACAGATCTCTTAATTTTCGTAGTACACTTTATAAACTCAAAGGAGCAGATCAATTACTGATGCCAGATCCGGCACCTTGCTGGAGCAGGTATCTCGTGCGCTGATAAATCAAAATTTCCTATCTATGGATTTGTGTCATTTCACTTATATAAATGAAAATGAAATCAAACACAAGCACATTCATTCAAGGTATTTAATACCCATATCCTGGAAAGAGGCCACATTCTGGATTTCTAACTTAACTGAGCAGTTCTAATTGGTGCCACTTACAAAATCTGATATACCCAAAAGCCTGGAATCACTTCCTAATAAACATTGGCCTGGCATGGGATTTGAAGCTGGAGCCAGATTGCAGGGCAGCATGGCTGCCACCATAGCCAGGGGAGGGACGCATTCCCCCTCGGACCTTGTGGGTCTTCTTTCTCTAGCATAGCCTGGTGAGATCTCAGGAAGGGGTGGGGTGGTAATTTCCCCAAATTGTTTCCCTCAGAGAGCTACAATTCCCAGAACTCTTAACGAACTTTGGAGGGAAGTTCTGTGCTTTAAATGTACAGTGTGGTTGTGACCCTAATACTTTGGCATGTGGTACTCAAATGTAGTCAATAAATAGCAAATTGAAGCCAATAGTTATGGAAATAGATGGAAAGTTTTAGTTTTATGGCGAATATTGATTAAATGTAGTCCTTAGATTTTGTTACTGTGTATTACCAGCTCAGTCGGTAGAGCACGGGACTCTTAATTGCAAGGTCATAGGTTTGAGCCTAGATGAGCCAACTCTACAATTCTATGGTTCTATGATAAACAAAGTGGGGGAAAGCTTAGCACCAGAGCTTATCAAGGACTTCAGTGATTAATGTTTTTGTGAGATCTTTGCTCCCATCTGCTGTTCTCTTGGAGAGCCTTGGCTGAAGGCTGCAACCAAGGCCAAAGCAAATGTACAAATTAAAGATGCTGCCAGTCTGCAGAAAGCCTTTGGCTAGTGTTACATTTTTTATGTGGGACTCAACGTAATGTGCTCTTGCTGTATCTTATTCCAAACATTACTTCAGCAGAACTTGTAATCATGCAGCAGAATCCTAGCGACAGGAAAACCTCGGGGGACAGAGTATTCCAATTTACGGAACACATTTAATATTTGAGAAAATCAAGCTGAACTTTTTTTTGGTTTTGTTTAAGAGTTACCCTGAGGAATTCAGATGTCACCTAGCCCTGGGAAAGTTTTGAATCGGGTCATAACCTTTTGCAGGCAGAAGGAGACATGCTCCCCAGACAGTGTTTGCTGAGCATGTTGGGAAGGGGTGCTTAACCCTTTCTGTGCTTGCTGATTTTCTGCTTCAGATAATCCCTGGTTTATCTTTCTTCTCAGCCCCCTTGCTTTTGGGGCTCAGCTGAGGGTGTGTGTGTGTGTTAAAAATAGCCTTCCTTCTTGGGCAACCAAGAATCAATATCTGGGGCTCATTAACCCTCATTCCCTCCCTCTGATTCAATTCCTGAAAGTGTCCACAAGCTCCCTATCAGCAACATGAGAGAAACATGGGGCTGGTGGTTTTAATCTGCTTTTGGTTTTATTGTATTGAAATGGCTTCACAGAGCTTTAATTATTTTTCCTTATAAGGTGCTTACGGGCCCTTTTTCAGGCTGAAAAGTGGTACATTGATGACAATATAACAATGAAGTAAAATAACGGTTCTGCCCATAGGAGATGAGTATAATGAAATAAAGCAAAGCATGAGCCCCAGAAACCCTGGAAGTTGTAAATCTTTGGCCAAATTCTGCCTAATTGGCCAAATTTCTTCAACTTAAAGTCACAAATCTGAAACCATGTATGGTTGTGTAAATGTTGCATAATGAGCAAACAGCATATAATTAATTACAGGCATAGATAGACAAACACTGTGGGAGCAAGAATAAAAGGAGTTTTCTCTCTCCGTTTTGCTTTCTCATTTTATATTAGGTTTTGCCACATTTCAAAAAATGAAAATCTGAGCTCTTTTTTTTTTTTTGCAAAGTTGTTGAGCTTGGGGTTGTTGTTATTTTTTTTTGGGGGGGGGCAAAATCTAAACAAGTTTTTGAGCTATGTTTAGGGAAATTTGCCAAAATCTAGACTTCTGACATGGGTTGCTATACGTCCGGATTTTCCTGCACGTTTCAGCAATTTCTGCCCAGACACTGTTTCTGACAGCTGTATTCCGACTATGTCAGGGAAATTTGGGACATGCGACAGCCCTACTTTAGGTAAGCAGGGTAATACAGTGTCTGCTGGTGAGATTCCTGTGATCTACATCTACCGCACAGTCTTCCTATATCTGAGGAGTCTAGGACTGGGACATAAAAAAAGAGATTGAACCCTGAATGTGAGTGTGTGCTCTAGCACTGAGCTATGGTCTCATTATTCAGGTAAAAATAATTTAGTTAGATATTTATTTCACAAACTAATTAGAATCGAGGTTCCATATAGGAATATTTCAGATAGTGGTCCCTAAAACAAATCACAGTGTAACATTTACCTTCTAGTTTTCAGCCGCATTCTTGTTGTGGTAGATGAAAGCATGTTGCAGCGTAAATGTTGTATAAGGTCTGAAACCCAAGTAGGGTAAATGGTGGTGCATACGTATTTCAATTAACAAAACAATGAGGCAGTGCTTTGTTCTTTAATTCATCTGGGTAGAATGCTGTAATCTTTTTAGAAATCCATTTACCTTCTCTTTATAATGTAACGAAATATATCCTGTGCACCTGGCCAAATTCTTGAGGAAGCAGGTGTTCTGCATCATTACAGCATCTTCTGTGCCATCAGACAAAATGAAGGAAATTCAATTTGGTTGATTTTTTTAAAAAAACCTCCCTCGTATTATAAAAATTCAAGTAGCACTGCATTTGGATAATCCAAGCACAAAAAATGACCATATTATTTATTGCACCTATGAATCATGAAATGCTCTTTTTTACTGACTGTGGAACAATTTCAATTTCTGTTAAATATTTAAAAGGTCTACAACAGTTTGGACAAGCAATTTCACAGTTATACACTAGGTCTGATCAATGTGGCTCAAACTGCTTTGTTTTCATAGTATATGGCTCGTCATTTAATCTATTTGATGTCATTCTGGTTTCTTCATTCTTTTCAAAAACAAGTAAGCAATGAATTCCCCATCATTGCCAATCCATAGACAATCATACACAACCATAAGACCAGTCATTCTTTAAATATTCAGGTGAGGATAAACCTGTTCCTATTAAACATATTATCAAACCAAGCTTCACATTTGCAAAGTGTGGCTCCTCTGTTTAATCAGTCTTTTTTCAAAGTTCAGCACTTATTTGATTCTTAAATTCTTTTTACAATAAAGGGGGTCCTGCCACAAACTGTGAAGTAAAGTGAATGGTATGGAGTGGATTCAAGTGATTTGATTTCATTTCCGACAGTCCCCCAGTTTCCTGTGATACTATGGCCTCAGTGAGCTGTGTGTGTGTGTGTGTGTTTAGGCTCCCTCCCCTCCCCCCCTTAAATATTTTCATACTTCTGCAAATCTGCTGACCCCCTCATTGACATAAGACATGCTGTTTTGCCTACTTAAGCAACTAGAATTAGTATGTATTGGCCTGGTTCACAGGTCACATTAAACCATAGTTTAAAATAAACCACGGCATAATGGGAATGAGCAGCATGGCGTTCCTTCCACACTCCTGCAGCTGCATAGGTGAAGCAAGACAGAATCTAGCTTGTTGTGTCATCCAAGCACAGGCTATGATTTGTTTCCACAGACCAAGAACAAACTTTGGAGGGAAACAAACCATGAGTCTGGGTTCAGATGACACAACGGGCCAGACTCCGGCTTGTTTTCCTTGTGGTATAGAAAGATCAGGGGAACAGTACCATGGAAAATTTTGAGCAGCATGCACCAGCACACTGGCCATTCACATCAAACCATAGTTTGCCTCAACATTTGAGATAGTGCCTTTAATCTTTAAACAAGACATTCTTGTTATTAATCTTTAATTCGACTGCCAACATACATACACAAGAAGCGGCTTTATATCAAGTCAGATAAAATGTCTCTCTAGCACAGAGTTGCCCTACACAGACTGGGTGCGGCTTTCCAGTGCCTCAAGAGGTGAACTTTCACATCACCTGCTACTTAGAATCATAGAATTGTAGAGCTGGAACGGACCCCAAGGGCCATCTAGCCAACCACCTGCAATGCTGAAGCGTCCATGACAACCTCTGCTTAAAACCCTCCAAGGAAGGAGAGTCCACAATCTCCCAAGGGAGACCATTCCACTGTTGAACAGCTCCTACTGTCAGAAAATATTTCCTGATGTTTAGTTGGATTCTCCTTTCTTGTAACTTGAATCCATTGGTCTGGGTCTTAGCCTCAAGAGCAGGAGAAAACAAGCTAGCTCCATCCTCCACGTGACGGCCCTTTAGATATTTGGATATCCCTTTTAAACTGGATTGACCCTGGAACCACTTGCATGCAAAACGTTATGGACCCTCCCTTAACATGAGAAGGCAGTTGTAACCTGGTGCTACTTTACCAGTGAGAAAATATTTCTGTGGGCTATACATTTAAATAGCACTTCGAAACTTGTTCTAAATCAATCTTTCCTACCTCCATTATGAAACTGAAATGCTAAAAGTAATAGTAAACACCATTGTATTATGTTTTATCTCCACCTTGTGATCAGAATACCAAAATAGGGATAGCCTGGTATTACTACTGAATTAAATTAGAACTTTAATGACATATAGGAGACTGATTCTATTAGCTGTTGTGCTGGAGCAACAACGGCTGTGCCAGTAAACTATTATCTCTGATGGCACTTTGCTGGCATTGCAATTTAGGATATCAATAATGTGCCTAAATCAGCAGTAGCCTCTGTCCCCAGATGCAGCACAGTGCAAATGTGTAGTATGGCTCAAATGTGGTGGGACCATGCCTGGCATCAAGGTTAACCTATGTGCCATCCTGTTTTAGCCATGACTGTGCCAGATGTATCCACACAATTACATGTGGCTCATATTTAAAAGCAGGTTTTTCATGGACTTGCTGAAAGATACACTATCTTACCCAAGGTGACTAACCATTCCTATTGTGACCTAACTTTGCAATTTGCCTGAGAATAAATGGTTGATATCCTCAGCATATTCTATACTTGTGGGCACATTAATGAATTCTACATAATCTATGGTGCATTTCACATTTCAGGTCCCTCCTTCAGGAATCTTGACTTATCACTTTACTTACCTTTTCGATTTTGGCTTAGGGAGACACTACCAGCTAAACTACCTTATATATGATTTACTTCCCAGGAAAGTTCAGTTCCCTCCATTATTTATTAAGGGAGGCTATGAAAGAAAGCATTAGCCTTTGCGGCCCAGTTTGATGTGTTCTTGTGGAAGGACGGTCCATTGTTTATCTAGGCTAAGCAATAGAAAAGGAAAGAAAATAATTATCTCCAGATGGTACTTTGAGGAAGATGTAGCTGATTGAGGTAGAAAACCACACTCTGGAGAGAAATAATGATGGGTTCTGGAATCTCTTGAAACCTGAAGAACAATCCAAGCATTCCCCAGAGACTGAACAGTAACTGGGATTGCTACAAGCAACAGTGAAGCCCAGCCAACAACAGCAAGTTGGCTATAAAGAGATGCACAATCCCAGAGATGTATCATCTTGAGACACATACTGCTGGATAATATGCTTCTTTGTTTATCTCCTCTTTCATGGCTTTCCCCATGTGGAATGGTTTATTTTTGTGGTACAATCAAGGTGTTAATAGAGAGAAACAATTGGAAAATGGTGGCTAGGGATGGGAGAATCTGTCAATTTCAGTTTCTCATTTTTTCCAATCTTAAGTTTAGTTTTCCACATTTCCATATCTGTTTATGGTTGTGTTTTTTTGTCCTCATGAAAATCCACCAGTGTGATTTTCTCACAATATACACATTTTTGTACTCATTTTTTCCTATTATGCACATTCTTGCACAGCAATTTCCACTAATGTAATGTATTTTTGAATGTAATTTTCACTAGTACATACATTTTTGCCCTACTATGTGCATTTTTTTATACAATACTTGGCAGGAGAACTGCATTACAAAATTCAGAGAAGTGTGAATTTTGGAATGGTGGTTGAGTTGGAGTTTGCCTGTTGTTTCAGCAAGTGCAAATTCAGTAAGTTTGCCATGAAATGTGAACTGAACTGAATTTGTTCCCATCCCTAATGGTGGCCTATAATATAGGGAGCTTAATATCTTTATTTTTCTGTGTTTCTCTCTCTGTGTGTACATTCATACATATTAAGTTTCTAGCCAGTTCCATTCTAAAAACTTGAGGAAAGAAACAGTATTTAAAACAGTAACCTAATCAAATTCTCTACCAAACTGTAGGGGAGGATATTTGTCTGGGTGAATGCTTAGTGTGCTGAAAGCTAGGTGGTGTGTATATATAATGACAAATATCACATAAAACCTATCAACAAGCAGATAATTAAAAACAGAGGAAAACTTAGAAGGTTGCATGAGGCAAAATTTCTACCTGCAGAATGGGATTTCCTCTTCCTGTGCCTCCCTGCACAAATCTGCTCTGCATGTTTGTGGGGAAACCCAGAACATCACTGTACTTTTAGAACTCCGCCCCCCCCCCGCTCCTTTCTTCCTGGAACTACACATTTTTGTCTGCTTGCACCTTTTTAAAATCCCCGCTACCCAAAGCCTGGATAATGCCTACCACAGTGAATGTAGGCTAGCAGGAACTGTTCTCAGTGCATTGATTTACAGAGCTCCTGGATAAAGCTTTCAGTAAATGCAGACATGTATAAAACAGCACTCAACATATTCTTCTTGCTACACAGAGCTTGGATAAGGGCTGCTAATACAAGGTCAAAGAAAGTCCACCCAATTCCAGCTATGTAATTGCAATGTACTCTAGACTCTGAGAAGCACAAAGCAAGAACAAATACATAATGCAAGCCGTTGAGCCCAGCCACAGACCATTAATGACTACATGGACAAGATTCAAAATCTACACACAAAGGTTAGATGGCTCTAGGTTGCGAAGCAAGTCAGGTCCCTGATCAAGGAAAGCTATCGTAGTCTATTCAATTACCACCCCATCTCAGTTTCTCTTGGTAAACTGACCCCTAGTCAGACATCTCAGACATGAGATACACTCACTTGCTTATTTTGAACGCGTTAAAAAGGAAAATAACTGTGAAACTGTACACAGATCTGTTCAGAAGCAACCACAAAGGAGTTCAACTGGACATGCGCTCAGTGTGTGTATAGGATGGCAACTTAATTAGACCATTTACATTTGTGTGTGTATTTAACACAGGGCTTTTCACTTTTAAGACTGTTATTAGTTTTGGCATGGAAACTGTGGGAGCACATCCAAAAAGGCAGGAGGAAAAGCCATCAAAAGAAATAAAGATGGTTCACTAACTTGCTCGCACACATGTCCCTATATCCATCAGTCCCCCTTCTCCTAGTCCTCTTCCCCTTACCTGCTACATGAACGAGCATCTAGGCATGAGCACTGACAAAGAAATGTGACTTGTGAGGTGTTTGCTTTAGGCAATTTCAGCCAGCAACACTGAGGAAAGCCAAGAACGGAAAAAAAGGAATTATACTCTAAATCAGAGATGGGGAAACTGTGACTTTCCAGATGTTGGTGGACTACAACTCCCATCATCCCTG
This sequence comes from Podarcis bocagei, assembly GCF_964188305.1. Lineage (NCBI taxonomy): Eukaryota > Metazoa > Chordata > Lepidosauria > Squamata > Lacertidae > Podarcis > Podarcis bocagei. The sequence continues at coordinate 56,039,291 of NC_138126.1, read as the reverse complement.
ATCATTGGCCCGTGGAAGTTGTGGTCCACCAGCACCTGGAAGAATGCAGGCTAGCCATTCTTGTTAAAGCTTTCAGTTAAGTTTTCACTTAAATTCATGATAGGAACTGAACAGGAAACTGCAACTGTTTTCCAGTCAAAACCATCCATTCGGAATCTACATCCCCCCCCCAGTCATCTGCCGTGGGGGACTAGAGGATTATTGTGGTTAATTGAGCTGTACAGTTATAAGGTGTGTGCAGTGCTTTTCTTCTTGGGATGCGCATACCTTAAACATTTTGTGAATCTTTGTACTTTTGTCCATTTACTGTATTTATTTCCATTTACTGTATTTATTATTATATAGTTTGAACTATAAAGTGGTGGTTTTCTTGAGACAAAATGAGAATACCCCTAAACATTTTTTTTAAAGAAAAAAAGCACTGGGTGTGTTGTGTTTGGCGGGAAATACTCAGTGAAAGAAACAGTTATTCTGAAGCAGCTATGGGCAATCAGCCTTCAGCACATGTATCTCTAGTTGGGTGATAAACTGTATCTCTAAACAGATATTGTGCGTGTGGTTCCTTCTTCCAATCCAGCTGCCCAGACTTTCTGTGTGAGGTAATAGCACCAACTGAGCTGCTTAGGAGAGGGCTCACCTGGGTTTTCTGTCCCATTCAACCGCCAGGAGGTATGACTGCTACCTTCCTAACACGCCTGCCTAAGCTCAGACCTGGATTGTTGAGGACAGACACGCACAGTTTCCTTCAGTCCAGTGCCTATTGGGTTCATTTTTCTAATTCAGCAACCTTTTTTGTCAGCGGTATTGAATGAACTTGGAGTCCCATCAATTTGCCAGAATCATGGGGTTGGTTGCAACCTTAACACGATCCAAGACAATGGAATTTAGTAATGGGCTTCTGTCAGTTGCACTCGTCTAGCAAAAAGGTGCGACAAAACGCTAGCAAAATGGCAAGACAGGTTTCACTGCAATACAGTATTCATTATCTGTGTATACAGAATGCTCAGAGGCCAATCTATGGAAATTGCCCCATGGCTGAGGGACTCGCTGCCTTGAGGGGCTGCCTCCTAGTCTCAGATTGCTTCAGTTGCTATGAGGTTTCCTAGGCTGTCTATCCTTTCCTATCCCTTGTGGATAGTGTTTGCCTTTGTTTATTCTTTAAGTTAAGAAATTCATGTAATATCATATGTTTGGGAATAGGTCCCTAAGCAGTGTATTCATAAGATATGCATTATTCATAGAGTTGTTTTCCTATGGTTTAAAAACCCAGAAGCTTCGACTGAATCCCGAAACCGCTCACTCACCAGTAGTTTTATTTAATGCTGGTGGGCCCATTTTCTGCAGCATAATGCTGCATTTGATTTACTTATTTCATTTATAAAAAGTTTTCTATGCCACCATATCATGAACTATCAAGGCAGTGTACAGCACTGAAACATAATTTTGGGGTGATGGTGGGGAGGGGCTGGGGGGGGAAGATGGGAGGACGCCCCATTGCACAAGTGGAATACTTTGCCCAGACTTCTGCTGATGGGACTCATTAGGTGCTTCCCACATTTATTATTACATTTAATGTTAAATTTCTGTCCTACTCTTCTTCTCAAATGAGCTCAAGGCAAAAAACCAATGCAGTAAATCAGGGGTAGGCAGCCTAAGGCCAAGGGGCTGGATGTGGCCCAATCGCCTTCTCAATCCGGCCCACGGACAGTCCAGGAATCAATGTGTTTTTACTTGAGTAGAATGTGTCCTTTTATTTAAAATGCATCTCTGGGTTATTTGGGGGGGGGGCTGCCTGGTGTTTTTACATGAGTAGAATGTGTGCTTTTATTTAGAATCTCTGGGTTATTTGTGGGGCATAGGAATTTGTTCATTTCCCTCCCCCCCAAAAAAAATATATAGTCCGGCCCGCCACATGGTCTGAGGGACGGTGGACTGGCCCACGGCTGAAAAAGGTTGCTGACCCCTGCAGTAAATCACACAATTAAAAAGCAAAAACATCTAAAAACACTAAGAACATCTAATCACGTGTTCCTAAAGCAACTATTTTCAAGGTTGCTGAGAACAGTGGCTTTCAAAGGCCAGGCTGAGCAGGAATGTTTTCAAATTCCTCCTGAATTTTAATAATGAGGGAGGCTGATGCACCTTGCTAGGGAGGGCATTCCTCAAATGGGGAACCACTACTGAGAAGGCCCTGTCTCAGGGCAGCACCAAGCAGCAGCAGCACCAACAAGACTTCCCTGTAGGTAAGAGACGCTTACTCTCTAGATTTAGAACTTATCTTAAAGCAGGAAGGTTTCCATACACAGCACGGTAAAACCAAAGTGGGAGTGTTTGCAAAAGGCCTGGGTGGCCTCTCCTTTCATAGTTAAGAGACTGCAGGGGACAAATGCTGCTAAGGCTTCTCTGGACCACATCCACTTCAGTTCCCTTGATCTGTTCTCCTTCTCTTTGTTTTGGGCCAGAGTTGCAGCCCTGCTTGAGCCGGATGGCAGGGGAAGAGAGGGTAAGTAAGAGGGCTAATGGAGGAAGGAGACAGAAGAAGCCACATCTGCACCAGATTGATCCAGGCTCTTAACTTTGAAAGATGCAGCATTGCCAGGTTGAGACATGCTGGCCCTGATTTCAAGGAAGTTCTGAGACTCCTGTACTCAAATCTCTACCCCATGTGTCATGTAAATCTGTCACATACAGAAACCACCAGCTTATAGCTGTGGGCAGAGGTGTCCCCTGTCTCTTTGCTATTGCTTTCTTACTTATTAGAAACAGCAGGGGGTTACACTAGGAGCATTCATATTGCTACGTGAGACTGAGTACAGCTGGCTCTCAGGAGACCTTCTCAGAGGGTGAATTAGCTATCAGGCCTCTGACTTTCATTCTTGGAATGTCTTATTATTGCTGCAAAAGAAGAAGAAGATGTTATATGCTGATAAAGCCAAAGGCTTCTCTGTGGTTTCATTTCAGGCAGAGTGGTTGAAATAGTCAACTCTTGTAATTTACACACCTTTATTGTGTGTGACATATTTACTAATGAATGTTTTTGTGGTGTTCTTTTTGGCCAATAGGTTCTCAGATAAAATCTCTGCTGAAAGTATGTGCTTTCCCCCAACTCTTCTCCATTTATTTTTCTTCTGAAAGAAATTTCACCATTGTTGCCCTCTCTAATCAGCTTCTCCAGACTACTCTAGCCTGCCTTTTCATTCCCCAGTCATTGTCTTGGGGCTTTCACATGCAAAAGACACGTTTTCCTTCTGTATTGTAGCCTACTGTCTATTGCCTACTGTATACTATTGTTATCTACTTCTGGCCTGTGAGTTACTGGGCCTGGTCTATTCAGCTGATAGGCTTCTTTTGATCAGAAATATCAAAAGAAAAGTGACACCCTTTTCACAAGAAACTCAGCTCAAAGAAAATCCAGGTCTTCATCTTGATTGCTCTTTGAACGTCCTCAGGAACATTTGAACATTTCATTGAACTGACTCAATTATTCCTTAACAGGGGTTCTTTCTGCAGAGGGAAAACTAAGAATGAGATTTTTTTTTAAAAAAAGAGAACAATCAAGGGACTTCCCTGGTCCACACATAACAGAGAAGAACTGACTACAGGTGTTGAAAAGACTTTGACCAAAATGTGACATTTGGGGAAATGGCAAAGGTGGTTTAAAACACAAGTGAGGAGGACATCAAACCCAGGGGATAAATGAAACCCTCTAGCCTTTTCTGTCCAGTCCAAGCCACATTACCTCACTGGTGCTGCATCTTGCCTTTCTTGCGTGCTTTAGCCTGGCTGGAATATGTCCTGAGATTGTGAGAATACTTCATGCTTGCTGAATGGAAATCTCTCTCTCTCTCTCTCTCTCTCTCTCTCTCTCTCTCTCTCTCTCTCTCTCTCTCTTTCTTTCTCTCTGACTCTCACATGACCAGAATGTGGCATAGTGTACAAAGGTTAAGAGATGTCCATTGCTCCACCCACTTTTGCCATTGGTTCTGGTATGTGATCCCCAGAAGGATGTTCCTAGAGGAATGCAGCTCTTGGCCTTAAAAAACCCTCCACTCACTGCTTTGAAGTTTAGGGCCTGTCCACAATGACCCAGACACACCTCCTACAGGGAACACATCCCAACATCTAAAAAGTATTTCTATGTACAAGTCCCCGTCGTATCCCCTTCCACCTCATATACCCAGTCCTCCCACACAGGCTGCATACATGCCATACATTTAAAGCTGCCCCCAAGGAATCATGGGAACTTGTTAAGGATGCTGGGAATTGTAGGGTTTTTGGGGGACAAACAGTTCCCATGGTTCTTTGGGGATAAACAATGTACTTTAAATGTGCTTTAAACCATGGAACCGTAGAACTGTAGAGTTGGAAGGGACCACAGGGGTCATCTAGTCCAACCCCCTGCAATGCAGGCTCAAACCCATGGGACTAAGAATCTCTTACTCTACCAACTGAGATAGCTGAATGTATGGTGTCTACCCAGCTTCCCCCGGCCATCTACTCAACTCCTCACCAATAACTGAAGTCCTCTTCTCTTCCCAGCAAGGGTTGTTTTGGAGAAGAAGCACGTCTTATTTTTAAGCCATTTCAACAAAAAGTGTAGGGGAATCATCAACTGAGCACTCAGTGAAACCTGCTGGGGAATAGATATGGCAGGCTGGCTGTTGTGTCTTAATAACTCTTTGCATTTCTGTTTCAGTTGTGTTCCCTACCCAGCCAGCAATAAAGAAGCATGTTTGTTTGCCTGAAGTACGAGTTTATTCTACAGTTTATTTATAGGACTGGGTGATTATTGCTAGAGGGAGAAATAAAGAGATAACTTAAAGTGATATGAAAAATATCTACCCTAGGTTACCACCTACCCTTACAGCACTCACTATACTCACAATCATAGTGGTGACTGGAGGCTGCAGCTGTTGTAAATAATTATTTTTAGGTGCTATGGCCTTTCCCCCCCTCCATGCAAAGTTATACTGTGAACTACAGTGGTGCCCTGCAAGACGAATGCCTCGCAAGACGGAAAACTCGCTAGACCAAAGAGTTTTCCGTTTTGGAGGTGCTTCGCAAAACGAATCTCCAATGGGCTTGCTTCGCAAGACGACAATGTCTTGTGAGTTCCTGCTGGTTCCCCCCCCTTTTTCTAAGCCGCTAAGCCGCTTATCAGCTGATCCGATCAGCAGATAAGCCGCTAAAAGCCTCTAAAAGCCTCTAATAGCGCTAATAGCGCTAATCCGCTAATCCTTCAATGGGCTTGCTTCGCAAGACAAAAAAAACCGCTAGACGAAGAGAATCACAGAATGGATACTTTTTGCGAGGCACCACTGTACTTACCATTCAGAAAGCCTCATCAAGCCTTTTTATAAGTTTACAAAAGGAAGTCTATTATGCAGTAAACATTTTACAAGGTTAAGGACTCAGGTCTCATTCACTTCAACAGGAAAGTTACCCATATTGTTCTCAGCACAACTCACCCTAAAAGCTTGACTGTGGCTGCATTGAAATGTCCCACCTAGAAATGTACCTTCCCCATCTAACAAGGAAGGCTAGCTACAAGGCTGTGTTTGCACAAGCACTGCAGTACTAGGAAGCGTGTTTGTTTTTTTAAAACCCAAAACACCCTTCTGGCCCGGCACTGGTTTACTAGTATAACTGGCTATGATTCACTCAGATGGCAAAAACTTATATTTACCCATAATTTTATTCAGAAATAAGTACACCATTGAAGTTAATGAGATTTACTTTATGCTAAGCATGCATAGGATTATAGTCACGGCTACAAAGCGGCTAAAAGTTTCTAATGAGACAACTGGATTCTATTGTTCAGCACATTTCAGTTTCTGAACATTTATTTATTTACAGTACTGCATTTAATCTTCCCACCTTTCCTCCAGGGAGTTCAAAGTGATGTCCATGGTTCTCAGTGTGGTAGGTTAGACTGAGAGATAGTGACTGCCCAAGGTTACCTGGTGAACTTCAGAAAATAATAATCTCAAATAATAATAATCTGTTCAAGTCAAATAATAATAATCGATTCAAGATGAAGTTGAAAAGTGTCACCAGTATCTGCATGTTGCATTTTTAGTCCTCCCGCACAGCAGTGACATTTTACTTAAGACAGAGAACTGTGACAATGTAGATGAAGTCATTTGGGAATGCGTCCCCTCCAACTCCTTAAACTAATGAAGGGAAATGTATTAAATGGAAGATTCTTTGTACTGAAGTTAATCCTAATATGCAATTCCAAGTAGTTGAAGTTTGCATTTAAAATCAACTGGCATTCATTCCTCTAAGGATGCAAAATATTCTTGTTTTATTGTGGAGAGACAGTGCTGGTTCTTTCAAGAACAGCACAGCATAAAGCTGTTTGCCACAACTGCAGTTTTAGTCATTTTCTCATTAGTGAAAATGTGTACAAAACGTGTACAGTGGTACCTTGGGTTAAGAACTTAATTCGTTCTGGAGGTCCGTTCTTAACTTGAAATTGTTCTTAACCTGAGATACCACTTTAGCTAATGGGGCCTCCCGCTGCTGCCACACGATTTCTGTTCTCATCCTGAAGCAAAGTTCTTAACCCGAGGTACTATTTCTGGGTTAGTGGAGTCTGTAACCTGAAGCGTCTGTAACCCGAGGTACCACTGTACACATTTTTGAAGCATTAGCTGTGTCAGAAAAGTCGCACAGAGATTATTATTTGCCTGGCAGCTCTACCATGAGCTCATTAACTTTGACTCCAAGCAGTTTAGTCTTGTGGGAAAGGCTCAACCCTAGCAGGTGAGGCTGGGGCATGTCAGAGAAGCAAATCTGATCGGCTTGCAGCAATTATGTAAGGAAGCTATAACAGGGTGGCATGACAAGTGAAGGGGGGCATCATTACTCTCCAACTGCAAACAGGAGAGGGACATGGTCTTAGCTATGGTGGTTCTCAGATTTCTCAATCACATTTTCTCCTTCCTTGTGGTAAAAAAATTAATAATAATAAATTCAGTAATTCATATTTGCTGTCCTTTCTCCAATGGCCAAGTCAGTTGCCCCACTCTGCCTAATGCTGGGACCAGCCCTCACCATGGCATCCCTTAACAAAACCAAACAATCTGCAGCCCGTCAGTTCCCTTCTAGAATTTGCAGAAGGTAATCCCTTACCAAAAGCTTTCATGTCATCAAAATATTCATTTAATTTTTATCCAGCTCGGCTAGCTCTTCTCACAAATCTATCTGATAAAGTTTTCCTCAACAATATCTTGCACTAGTTTCATTCAACAATATTTCCAGCAACTCAGTGCTAGGGCTGCCATATTTCAAACAGTGAAAATCCGGACAGAAATGTTTGTGAGCGGCCACTACACGTGCCTAGTTGCAGTCTGAGGAGCTAAGTCAATGACTTTAGGGTAGCTCAAAAGGGAGATTTGGCAGAGTAAGCACCATGTGGTTTGCGGACAAATGTTCCTGTATCCAATCCCATTATCCATATTCAGACAATCAATGAATTTGTGTGTGCATTGTGTAGTGGGGCTCAGGATCATGCCTGCTGTCCTCAATCCTGACTTCTTCACATTTGTCTGATTTTCTGTACAAAGCCTATGCATATACAATTTGTGAGAGTGTGGTCTCCATATGTACAATGTGCACATATACACATATACACATGTACAGCCAACTTCCTCTCTCTATGCATTCATTGGTCCTCTCTCTTACAGGTCCTAGCTGTTTACTTCTTTTTCCATATCTGCTTTGGTGTTAAAAGCTTTCTGTTTGGTATTTAAAGACCTGACCTTGGCACCACCTGGCCTACAACACAAGTTTTATGACACTTTGCTGTTGTCTTACCTCTCTGCTCTTCTCTGTGGTTATTTTGTGAGCCACCTTGAACTTTTATAAAGAAAGGTGAGGTATGCGCATTTTAAATACATTTTAACAAGCCATTATCTGCATCCTGACTAAAGGTGTTTTGTTGCATCGTTTTAGGTCCAGCATTTTACAGAATGGACCATGTCAGACAGGTAACGGAAGGGAAACAAATGGGTTTTTTGTGCCTTGCTAGGTCCAAGGTGTGTTTTATTTAAAGGTGTGTTTCATCTGAGGTCTCTGCCTCTATGCCTTATTTAATGCATTGTTTCATATTATATTGTGATTTTGAATTGTTGTAAGCCACGCTGAGTAGTGTATAGACAATGACTTGCTAATCTGTGTATGTGTTGGACTTGACCCTATCACCCCTGCCTGTTGGCCATGCCGGCTATATCTACAAGTTAACCACCCTTGGCACAGACACTAGAAGGGCAGAATAGAAAGAAATCATCATTTTTTAATTTTTTACAGTTATACAAATATGTCTGTTTCCGGTATAACAAAGAATAAAACAATCCATCAGATCTTTAACAAGTGCCACCTAGTAAAAGATCAGAGTGTTCTTAAAATTAGGAAATACACAGCATTAATACAGCTTTCAATATGATTACATGCATGGCTATTGAATCTTTTCTGGTGATTCAGAGAACAATCTCCTCCGAAGTTGAAGTAATATTTCTGTTGGGTATTTTATGGAGCATTGAAATGTGTGTTTATGAAGTGAGGGCATTAGAATAAAGGGCTAGTGGTATGTTCGTGGGCAACTCTTTCCTTCTAGTCATTTGCAGATATATTCCTTTTAGATATACCTGCTCTCGCATCTCTGGGATTTCCCCAAGCACAAACAATATTATGAAAGATGGCAAAGGGTGTTTTCTGTGCATGCAGAATCTCTATTGCAGTCTAAAACTTGGCTCTGCTTGTAAAAATCCATGATGTGAAATATATGAGTATGTATTACCAGCCCTTGTGATGATTCAGTAGCTACTGCAATATGTTCTGCGTTTCTGAGAGAGATACAAATAACGGCTTTAAGAGCTAAAGAATCCTCTGGTGTGTGTTTAACCTCAAGGCTATTACCATTTTCCTGCTTAGCCAAATGAATGTGATAGAAAAACATTTACAGTTGCCCGAGGATTCATCTTTCGAGGGGTGTATGAGTACTATGGGGGAGAGGGAATCCCTTTGATTTATGCTGATACGCTCTAGTAGGAGATACATTTTCAATTAGCAGTTGGGAATTTTTGATTTAGAAGGGGACATACTGAATGCAGCAGGCCTTGATCATTATCTGGTTTTATTAAGATATATGTTTGGTTGAACAGCACTGTATAAAATCCAGCAGTTGATATATTGGATTGAGTAACTGATGTTGCAAGGAAAGAAGCCCTGCTTGATGCATTGCCCCAGTGTCAAAGGCTGATTAATAGCTTTTTCGGATACAATGCAATTTCAGATGATAGGTCTATTTTAAAAACTGCACTTCCAAATTGAGAAAATTACAGATAATCTGGTTTAGTAATTAATCACATGCCCACTTTAGTAGCTAATGTGTCAGATCCAATGTTTTGACTCCTCTGCTCAATGAGTCATATAAGCATTGGAGGGTCCGGAGTACTTCACGAGGCACAGTCCTTATTATTCCCATTTTACAGAGGAAAGAAGGAATGGAGAAGAGAGAAGAGAGAAGAGAGAGAATTCTGTAAGGTAAGTTAATGAGATAGGGTTGCCGGTTCTTGAGCCTTCAAGCACTGTTCACAAGCAACACAGTGCAGTTGATATTAGTGGATAGAGGTCTACAGCCCAATCAGTTATAGGCGAGGCAAATGTAGAACATAGATTGGTGGTGCAGAGTACATATTAATTAATACTTTTAATGGAGATGGCAAAACTTCACATTTCTTAATTACTTGACACCATATATTAATTACTTGGAAAAACAAGTACAATGAATAAACCAGTGAAGTATAGGGCAATATAGGCATTTAGGCACCTCTTAATTTGGTTTCCACCTGCTTGGCTACTCCACTTTCTTTTTTGTGATGCAGGGATGTGTGTTGGGGGCATAGCTTCATCACTGTATTAATACAGTACCATTTGGATCCAGGATATCTTAAAGGCCAACTAAGTCTTTATAGCCCAGCTTGATCACTGAGAGAACCCAGAACCACTCTGTTAGTTGTTCCCTCTGTTACAAAGGGTCGACTGACTTCAACTAAGGGTTCAGCCAGACTTGAGCTTGCCTTGCCAGTTTCCTCTAGGAGAATGCAATATTTACAGCTGAATTAGGGCAAACATCGATTGCATCAGACTCATGAAAGCATCAGACTCAAGCTTTCCAGGCAGGGGATTTGTCCTGATCTACAGGAGCAATTTGATGCCCTAAGCTGCCATGTGCCATATTGTTGCATGAAACGCATTGCCATGTGGATCACTTTGTAGGTATGAAATGGAACACCACAACTAAACAGAAAATTGGTATAGTTTCTCTCTGTTGTCCCAGTAGTGTATATTCTGCAGGCAAGTTGAATCTTTATGAGATATCTGTTTTCATGAATAAACAACTTAGAAATGAGCCATGCGCTGTCACTTTTATTACCATAAGCTCTGTGGCATATATATTGGAGGGGGGAGAGAAAGGAGCTTTGTACAACATGCTCTCACAGCTCATGACATGTGCAGGCATGTATGAGACTGATTTGCTGCTGAATCTCATAAGAAAACTGACACTACCCTTTTGTAAACTCATAAATCCAGAGCGGGTCACTTTTCCTATTACAGCTACAGCATTGTTTTGGTGATCTAATGTACATTTTTATGATAAGAATATAAATCTCTCATTCATATATATATATATATATATATATATATATATATATATATATATATATATGCTACTTCCAGCTTCTTTTTACTACTCACAAATAAACTGATACATCTTTAAGACTTTTCTGAAGTTTATTGATTGATTATGAATAATATCACCACAATATATTAAGTCACTCTTACAATCTTGGATAGTTTGATATCTTTGCTTTTATAACTTAGCAGGTCTGAACTTACCTTAAGCTATTTTGGTATCCTCAAACATCTCTTCCTCCCCGCTCCCTCTCATTTGCATTTGATTTTGATTCATGAACACAAAGGAGTGTGAAATACGGAAAGCACGTTTAATAACACACCACAGCAATACATCACTTACCGGCCCTTGCCCAAGCTCATCTCCCCAGGTTGACAAAGCAGAAAACAGCTGGTCTTGCAGCTGCATCGTGACAGGACTCATCAAGCCTTATTCAACTTGTATGGAAAGGAAAAGTTGACAATAGTGTAGGGCAAAATATCAAAGTGCATAGGTAATTGGGAAGCAGATGCAAAATGCAAAATATCAGATGTTCATGAAATGGAAACCAACTCCAAATGACTGTCACACTGGAAACAATGTAAGTGTTGGGAATATGAGAAGAACTAAAAACAAGAGGTCTCGAGTTCTGTTAACAATAATCAGTTCTTTTTTCATTTTCCTCAAAAGGCAGATCCCAGAAGAGGGGATAGAAGCATCTGCTGGAATTGGCTATGTGGCAGAGTGATGATAAGCTGACCTACCCATTATCAGTTCTGGTTATAGCCAAGACTACATAATAAAGACAGAAAAATTGTTAAGTTGTGGATGAACATATCAGACGACACAGCAATTCTTCAAACAGCACTTGTTTATTCACAGGCCAGAACAGAACTGAACTGAAAGGTTCAGCCAGCCTGCTTATATAGAGCTCTACTAGAACGCAACAGTAACCATTTTCTGTAACTATCCAATCACTGAATGTCACTTTCAATCCCTTATTTGCATATGTGGACTTGAGTGAAAACTACCTACAGTATCCCCCTGCTAGCCCAGGGTGGGAACTTCAGTACATAACAAAAATGCCACCAATTTTCTAGGAAGCGGTAACCAAGTTCAGCATTTTGCTTGCTGTGCCTTCGGAGAAGAGCTTTGCTGTGTGAGGAGAAGATGAGCTGGTTGCTAATGCATGGTGAGGGCAACAAAGTTGAGGTTGAGAATGAAGTGGATGATTCCTGAATGGTGAGCTGTGAGGGATTTTTTAAAACAAAAAATAGTTGTAATAATAATTCTATACTATTAACAAATGGTGCCATTTCAGTGCAGTTGTGAACCATTTTAAAAAAATGTAAAATGAACTACTACCATGCTTCACCTTTAAAACCACTCCTGGGGGCTCTGCAAATTATAAAAGTGCAGATTTCCTGAATGCAGGGCTAAAATATTCAAGCAATTTCTTGACGTGGAGACACTTTCAACACTAAACTGAGATGAAAGAAAAAAGCAACCTTTACAACTTACATAGTGGTTATCTAATGAATGATATGTTCAGCCAGGTCCAAGAATGTCAAATACAAAATGTTTCCCTTTTCAACTATGGTTTTCATGAAAACCATAATTGCCTTTGTGATGCCTGCTGAGTTGTGGTTCAGTATCTGTATGTGCTTAAGCTTTATCAAAAGCAATTGACTTTTCCTTGCCTGCAAGATAACAGTGCTGGAACATTGTTTTGAGCAGGAAAATGGATATAAAATTAATTTGAAAGATTATTTGTTCGGTTCATAAATTTTCCACCATGGAAAATAAATACAGATGTAGATATCTTGCACAATATTGATCACCTACATCTCAAATATAGGGAAATGGATATAAAGTGAATTTGAAAGCTTCGTTATTGAGTTCATAAATTCTCCATCCTGGAGAAAAATGCAGATGTAGCTGTCTGGCATGATATTAATCACCTATGTCTAGAAAAGCATAATTACATGCAACCGGATGGAATGCCCTAGAACATCAACAAGGTTTGGGTTATGGTCTTCATTCCAATTTTTTCTAGAGCTGTAACTGTATGCAGATGACATGAAATATGTGGATAATCAATGTGTGGATTGGAGAATGGGAGGGCACGTGTGTGCAGAATGCCTGATCAATGTGTGGAGTTGAGGGGGCAGGTAAACAAGTATGTGATCTTATTTCCTCTTCCAGACTTTTTGTGTTGTCTGCACGCAACTGTGTAACTGCTGGTATTATTTAATGGTTTGGGTTTCTTTAAAGCTTAAATGCAACCTTAATGAGCAAGATTTTTCCTTGGCACTATCACTGGAGACTAAAGCACTCAAAAAGAGAATTATACAAATTAATGGAGGATAAAGCTATTGATGGTCATTATTATGCCTGTGTTCTGCATCTACTATTGGAAGCTGTGTGATTCTGATTGCCAGCTGGACTAAAATGTAAGTATTGGGTTGAGCCAGTGACAGGCCTTGGGGTGTTAAATTTCAGCGGTGCCCTGTGCAATGCCAAAATTCAGCTCCCCAGCCTCTTGCTCCATGCCCAGTGTGACCAAACTGGTTACAATTCCCTGAATCTGCCTCTGGCTGGCCACTCAGAGAACAGGATGCTACCTTTGGCCTGAGCCAGTAGGATTCTTCTTATGTTTTTATGACCATGCAATCATAATCAAATCTTGTCTGTAGTTTCTCACTCACCAATGCAGAAATGTGATGTGAAAGGTCTCAACAATTTAAATGTCATGGACTGGCTGGACACAGAGGGGAACCCACAAGGGATTGGTGGCGGGACAGCAATGAGTGGTCAGATGGAGAAGAGGCAGAGGACTGGGAGGAGCTGAAAAGGTAACAGAGTTTAGTGAGCAGGGAGAGTATGTGGCAGAGGGAAATCTAAAATCAGAAGTGGAAGAGGAAGCAAGAGAGGAGAGAGGCCAAGAGTCACAGATAAGTCATGCTGGTGAAGGAGTCACGGTGTTTTCCCCTCCTGCTGTGACAAACCCGCTTTGCCCCGAGTCTCCTGGGACAAAAAGAGGTATGAAGAGGGAGGAGCACAAGCAGGCGTGTCGGTGGAGTCTCAGATTGCTTGGGAAGGGCCTGGGGGAGGAGGAGATTTAGGCAGCTGTGAGAAGGCAGGGATCTTCAGTCTCCAGAAAAGTACAGTCTGACAGAAAAGTATAGGAGGTGTCTCTGGATTGGCTTTGTTCAGTTTGGATATCCACATGGTCTGTTCACAAGGTCCAATAATTTGCACGCTTCAGCAACAGTGGGCACAGTCCCAGCTGCGCCCTGTTCACTGGGCAGAACCCCAACTAATCCCCATGTAACATGAACAGGGTTTTCATATCCCCTTCTCTCATTACATTTTGCTTTCATAGACTGTCTTGGCCTAACCATTAACCTTGCATGCAAAAATATCTCCTCATAATATAAAGGCCTTTTCAGAACACTGCTCCAGGGAGAAACATGTAGGCTGTGCAAAAATTCCATTTTTCCAGCAGGTAACACAAAAAGAGTTTCTTTTTACCATGTTACTTCATACTTCAGGATTTTATTCCCCAGCAGGAGACATGTGGCATCAAAATGCTACTATGCAGACACTTGCAATTCAAATCCTTGTGGGATTAATTATGCTCACTCACTTTTGGCCCAGTCTGCAGCTCATTTAAGCAGATGTATCTGGAATTAAACTGGTTTGGTCTTATTTATCTAAATGAGGCTAAATTATTTAACAACCTGATCTTAAACACCTTTACTAAGTAATAAATTCCATAGACGTGAATGGAATTTACATCCAAGTAAATGTGTCTAGTATTACATTCTCAGATCCACGTAACTTGCTTGGAACTGAAATGTGAATGCCCCTTCCGATCGTCAGGAGGAGGGGGGGTTGCGGGATCACTACCCCGCCCACACTCGCTCTCGCGAGGCTGGCGCCAGCCTCGCGGGAGGCTGGGATTCCCCCAATTAGCATCCCCTGCGGCGCCAGCCAATCGGCTGGCGGCAGGGGCGGGCCTTAGAAAGGCCACTTAAGGTCGGGGCAGCCCTCGGCTCGCCCCTTTTCACCCGGGAGACGACGCGGTTTCCCACCCACCCGCCCTTTAGGTTTTGCCACTGACCTTGCTATGGGCTTCGGCTGGTCGCCGCAAGGGGCCTGGTAGGAGTTTTTCCATTTGGCTAATTGGCTGGTTTTGTGAGCCACTTGGTTTTTTCGCCTACCTCGTAGCAATCGTCACAACTCCCTCGGTTTTGGCGGTAGGCATTGGCCGGGGTATTGTCATGCAGATGAGGTTGGGGGGGGAGGAACGCCATCACCTCCCCCAATGCTTGAAGGGTAGTTCGTTAAAGGACTCCGAGGGGCGACGCCTCGTCCGAAACCTACGGAGGCTAGGGCCTAAAGCGCGACCCCGAGTGGTAACCCCTCGGGGAGCGCCTAGGGATACGCATCTCAGGTGGCTCCCCCTGTTGGTGTTTAACCCTTCCCGGTTAGACCGGATAGTCGGTTAGGGGCCAATGCCTAAAGCCAATACCCTTCTTTCCTGTAATCAATAAAGTTGTGGCCATTTTCGCCCATTAACCTAAAACGCTGTGTCCATTGTCTTTATTTATTCCACCTGTGGGGGGGGGGGAGGGAATAGCCACGCAACCAGATTATCCTTCTCCTCTTCTAGTCACTGTCCCCTGAATCTGTTATTTCACTTCATTAACTATTATTTATACCAACTTTCCTCCAAAGAGCTCAGTGTACACACACACACACACACACACACACACACACACACACACACACACACACACACTTTCCTTAGTACTAACCTTTCCAAACTTACTATCTGGACAGGACTCTAATGGTGCATGGAGGACTCTGAAAACCAGTGTAACATGTGGCAAATACAATCACTTAGACATAAATTTGATTACGAGCCACGTTGGATTCTTGGAAGTTAAAAGAAGTTTGCAACCATTTCCTCTTAGACTTGGCACACATTTGGCCACTTGAAGAGATCAGTTTTGCTTTTATACCACATAGTACTTCATAGTAAGCTTGGTTTCAAAGGATTGGTTTAACCACTCAGGTGGGATTCAAGACAGTATAAACTTGGTGTTTATTAACCAAGCCATCCCTTAGTTTCATGGAACTGAGATACGATGCTCAAAGAGATGGGAATCAGATTGAAACACTCGGTGTATAGTGAAGCTGATTTACCTGAAAATAATGACAGGAATGTATCATGAACCATAGAGAGTAAATGATAAAAAGAGAGAGATGCAAAAAATAAACCAGATAGCATAGTTTCCAGGGGATGCTGAAAGGTCAATAGAATTGGCACTGTAGGGTGATTGTCAAAACAGCTACAAGAGAAGAATGAATGACTTTGCTGGAAGACTCAGACCGCTAAAGAAGGCACTGTTTTGAAACACTTCTTGGTGAGGATTAAAAAGGGATTGGTAACAAACTAGGCAACGAAAGGAACATCGGCGTATTACATTTCGCAGAGCTCAAATCTGTACATAAGTTCAAGTGAAAGCTGTGGCTGAGGGAATAACTGCAGCTGTTGAGATTGCAACGTACATCAAAGGAATTCAACAGAGCAAAGCCCAGATGGTGCCTTGAGATGTACTGAAGGTTGGAAGTGGGCATCTAGTAAAACTACAGACAAGTAGTAGAAGAAGAGAAGGACAAGTTACACACATGCACAATGGCATGACGGCTACAGTCTCTTAGAAGCGATGGTTTTAATTAGTCTAACAACTAAAATGCCGATCAAACCCATAGCCATTCATAGCAAAGCATTAGCTATGGATATATTGAACAGAGTAAGGGAAACCATAGGAAATATATTACAAAACAGACTGGCCTTGTAAAAAGGAACAAAATCTATTTATAATTATATTGGTGCTACATAGTTTGCTTCAAGGTATTCCTTACCATTCAGGGAGTGCAAAAATGTATTTCTTGTAGCCCAGGAGGTGGACTGAAGCCGGCAAGCTTGGTCCGGTCCACTCAGCTTGGAGTTAGTACTGCAGCCTGCTCATAATTGGCTAGTTTGCAGGCAGGCTGCAATCTATTCCCCATAGCCGGTGTGAGGACCAAACAGGGCTGTACCAGTTTGGGGAAAACCCTTCACCCATGTCCCCTGTTGGAGCAAAGTGAGTGGGGAGTCCTGCAATGCTACCCGACCTTGTGTGGTAAGCGGACTTACCGTTCAGGGAGTACAAAAGATGTTTTCTGGTAGCTTGTTTTTGCAAACCACGCAAGAGAAAATGAGCCTTTCTCTTGGCCACTGGTAAGACATGGCACCACTCTATCACCACGGTAACACAGTTTTAACTTGAGCTGCTCTGTGAGGTGAGGAAAATGGCATGTTCAACACATGTGAACAGGGTAATTTGCAAGGCATGTTACCACATGGGTTTGGCCTACATGCGTTCAGGACTGGATGCATGTACACCCAGAGATCAAGTGTTAGAACATTTAACCAAGAGTCGCGGTGCATCACAGGAAAAACTGGGTTTCCTAAGAGGGTAAATTAGCAATGAGGCAATGACCCAGAAGTTAGAGTAACTGAAAATGTAGTTTATTACAAAACATAAAGATTAGGCATTCAGATTGGATCAGTAGTAAGGATGAGGCAATCTATCAGTTTTGGTTTCTCTCAGTTTCTCTTTTTTCAGTCATGTAAGTTCTCCACATTTCTATGTCAGTTTGAGTTCGTTTGTTTTTTAATAGAAAAAAGTCCCTATCAGCATTTAAGTGTGAATTTGTCCTAATTGTAGTGCAATTACTCCTAACAGACACATTTTTGCAAAGCAAATTCCACAGTATAATGCATTTTTATATGTTGCTTTCAAAAATGTTGCATTTTCATGCACAATTTACCCTAGTATACGGATTTTTGTACACAATTCTTGGCTGTAGAACTGCATTACAAAATTTGGAGAAATGTGAATTTGAATGGATGGCTTTGTTTTGCTTCACATACTGTTTTGGAAAGTGAATTTGGCAGGCTTGCCTTTAAATGTCAACTGAATCTATATTCCTCCCCATCCCTAATCAGTCATTACCTGATTAAATTTTCAATGCAGGAACAGGACTGGATAGGATTGTGTTGGACAGAGTAGCATGTGGACAATATAGGAAAGTTGAGGAGGGGAACTTGAAGTGAATAAGGAGATAGGATGGTAATGGACCCCAAACAGATACACGGAAAGCTAAATTGAGTTAGAGAACAGAGTTGACATGCACATTTTACTTAACCTGAAGAACTTCAAAATGCTGCATATTTTGGGGGGGGATTCACTCCTTCTCATTACCTTGTAGCCGTGGACGTCTGCCATGATACAGGTTTGTATGGACAAAACTTGTTATTCATAGCCAGCATCATATTTACATTTTCACCCAAGTCCTACATAAGCAGCAACAAGCAAGACACTCCGCCATGTATCCAGGCCATTAATTTCTGCCGTACTGAAGCTCCACAGGTAGGAATCACTGACCTGGTCCAAACAAGCTGTGTTTCTTTTCTGTATTTGGTACCATTTCTTATGCAGGGCTTACCTGTTTCAGGCCAAGCTGCTTATGTGGGCCACACAGGTCATGACTCATGTCTAAAGATAGACAATGGGAGAGGGAAGAATGAAAGAGCAGAAGCACATGCCAACAAGTTGTTATTTCCTTACCCTGCACATTTGTCAGAGTAATGACACATCATTATTTCCTAAGTGCCACATACCAATGTCATGTTGCTATGGAATTGCTATGGTGAGCTTTTTATGAGCATAATGGCAACAACAGTTCAATATTCAGTCATTGTTATCATAATGAATACTCGATACGTGTGTGTGTGTTGCAGTTAGTCGTGATAGCTATCTCACTCAGGGGATGTTGCTGTACAGGAAAGAGGAAAGTTTGTTCTCTAAGAAAATGGAGGCAACAGAAGGAAAGACCATTCTCAGAGAGAGAGAGATGGTTTCTAAATAGGATTTCCCTCCTCACCAAAATCTAGTTCGTACAGTACATGGGGGGGGGGGGACTTTAAGTTAATACTTCATAGCACCTACGGCTTTTTCGTAACCCTTTATTTTCTATGGTTTGTTGTTTTGTTTTAATCTATTGGGATTGCTATTTTGGCAAGTTTATATCAGTCAGAGGGCCAGCTGCCTGTTGCAGTGAAAAACATCAAAGAGGCTTATGGCATCTGAAAGGCTATCAAACTTAGAAGTGGCCTTCACAAATCCACAAAGCAGTGGAGGACTCCTGGCCTTCTGGGTCTCCCCATTTGGTTTGTGAGTCCATTTTGGCCAAGCCTTGCCATACCCAGCTGCCCTATGGCTGAAGTCTTTGTGCTAATATTACATGCCATGAAAACACAGGCACACAATTCTGCCATTTGCCTATTCTGCAAATAGGCTGGCACAATACCCGCAGAGCACAGAAAGAAACAAGAGTTATATTGGCCAGAAGTGTTCATTGACCAAAATCACACATATACATATACTCCCTTAACCAACTTAGCCCAGTCTGAGGTTTTGAAATCTCCGAACTTCAGATTCTGTTCTCCAGTGTCGCACACATCATCACAACGTGTTCCATTATTCAAGACCAAGAGATGGGCTTTCTTTCCTTCTATGTGGCTGCGTGTATGAGTTTTGGGCCGCTCTGTCAAGCAGCTATATGAATGTTTCATGTGGCAGCCATCTCGCTGTAATAGGCATCCCATGCCAGCTGCAGTAGAAGGGTAGTTTAATATAGTGTTTCCCCTTCTCTCTGACTATGAACACTGTGTGATTGCAGTGTTGATAATATGCATGTCTTGGCAGATCCAGCCTGGGGCTCTCAGCACATCAGCAGAGGCGCCTAAGGCATGGTGAGTGACCAGAAACTGAACATCATTAGGGCATATGAACCGAGCAGGTACAGCTTCAGCTCATGATTTTCTCCCATGTATCGATTCTTTTCTTGATGTGACAGGCCAATCTTCTCAGCTCACTTGCTGTCAGCCACTGCTTTCTGTCTTCTAGTAACTCTCCGATGAGCTTGATTTTTGGCTTTTTTGTTTAGCTCTTCATGTTAAGTGTATCTGTGCAAGAAAGAGCAACAGGGTTTTATTCTGCTGCCTTGCATGTAGACACACTAACTTCAATAATGCCGCAGCATTTTTATATAATTCGCTTTATAATTGGAAATGAGTGAATGGGCAAACTGTTCAGGGTTGGGTTGGTGAATAAGATCTCGGGGGTCATTCTTTTTTTAGTCCTGGGAAGGAAGGCAGTGGTGACAGGATCAGGCTCTCTCCCAGATGAGATTAGAGTCTCCGTTGCTTTGGCTACAGGGCTAGGAAAGCAGGGATGGATGAATGAACAAGCCAGCAAAACAAGAGCAAGCTATCACCAGACAGGTAGATAACATAACAGCAGGGAGAGATAACCAAGATGGAATCAAGGGCCAGGAATATAATGTTAATTCAGTTAAGAGCTAGAAAGTGACTGGGAAGAACTACTGGCAATCTCAGGTGTGTGATTTTATCATCTTTAAAGGCTCTTAATTAAGTCTCTCCCCGTCTTCTTCTTCTGAAGAGTCACACAAAATTGATATCTGTCAGTCACACAGCACAGGCCTCAGAAAGCAACTTGCATCTTCTGAGGAGCAAGAGGGTGCTGCCCCAGTTTTGACTGGTTCCCTGAGCATCAGATTCTGAGCAGAGGCTATCAGGTAGCTTTCCTAGGCGGGCTCTAGACACATCAAAAAAAGCGTTTCAGGAAACATGTGTTGTAAACATCAAAGTGGGAAGTCATGTTGGTGAAAGACGGAACTCCACAGTGCCATCTATTGTCCCGGTGTTATAATGCATTTGAAACGTTTTTTCTTTACTAATGTAGCTCGAGGCCTGGTGCTGCATTCAAGGGTTGTGATGTTGATGATAAAAGCAGGGAGCCCAAACTCTGTGCCCTAGCAACCTAACACCATTCCTTTCTCCAATGAGCCCCAGATGAGCTAGCAGAGGGCACCCAACAACAAAGAATCTGGCATCTGGCCCAGGACTTCATTTTGGGCAAAATACTGCCGAGGAATCAGTAGTCAATTCCAGGAAAAGGTCTGGAATATTTGTAAGATAAGGTCTATGAGCATATTCAGGATGCATTTCCCGCATCACTGAAAATCATCAATCTACCTTCGCTCAATGGCACAGGTAGCTTGCACTGATATGACTGTCCTGTTGCTCAAAGTTCAGACAAGTATTCAGTACTAGATAGTATCTGCTTTACTACTGCTGATTTCATCCACAAACTTCATTATGGCTGCATACACACTATTCATTCAAGGCACACACACCCCTCAGGAATTCTGGGAGCTGTAGTTTGTTAAGGGTGATGAGGGGGGCAAGCTACAGTTTCCAGGATTCCTTGAGAGGAAATGTCCAAATGTCTTTAAATCTGCTTTAAATGGTGTGTACACAGCCAGTGTGTGTAATTCTGAACCCAAAACGCTTTGGAACATGCTTGTTACCATCATTAATTCCTTAGCAATGACTGGGAGCCTTTTAGGAACAAGTTCATTTCTATCTGGAAACTGAATGCCTATCTGTACATACTGAGCTTATTAAGCTTTTATCCCCAGGGAACACAATCATTATGCTTGTGAAACATTGCTCATATTCTCTCTCCCCCCCCCCCCTTAAATCTTAAGGCAATATTGTGGATATAGAATAAGAAGCTGAAGGGGAGGAGGGAAGAGAGAGCCCTGCCTCTCACACTTTTCTTTCAAATGTCAAAGCAGATAGACGACAGAAAGCTAAAAATCTGCAGGAGCTCACTGATCCTTGATATTGCTGCTATTCCAAATGCTATTCAGATTAATTCTTTCCAACTCCAGTGTTGCCAATTATGTGCATGTTCCTTGCTCTAGTTGCCCTGAGTTAGCCCTTCGATCATTCTCCAACGAAGGACAATTGCAAGGGCTGTACAGTACATACTGCATACTGAAATGGTGCACCAGTAAGTTCTCTAATTTTTAAAGTGAATGGAATGTGCAAAGCTAGCTATTCTCATTAAATGAACTACTCACGGGATTATTCTGGAACTTGCCTGTCGCTTGTGTTACATGAGTTAACTTGGAAAAATTGCATGCTTGATAAATAACATCTTAGAAAACAGAATACTTAATACTGAAACACCAGGCTATTAACGAAAAGAAGCAGCAATAAGGAGTAAAATATTTTAACACATCATCAAAGAAAGGCATAATCTCAGTGCAGGTTTGCAGAAATGTATGTATTTGACTAGGATATGTGATTTACAGTGCAATTATAACCGTAGGTTGAATCAAATCCTAGTTCTACTCTGAAATTAATGAACCTGACTTAGTTATGCCCATTACTTTCAGTGGGTCAACTTTGATTAGGACAAACATTAAATACAATCTCATGTTTACATGGCTAACTCAGGATAATTATTTTCAGTGGGTAGACATTACAGTGGTACCTCGGGTTATATACACTTCAGGTTACACACTCCACTAAGCCAGAAGTAGTGCTTCAGGTTAAGAACTTTGCTTCAGGATAAGAACAGAAATCGGGCTCTGGCGGCGCAACAGCAGCAGGAGGCCCCATTAGCTAAAGTGCTGCTTCAGGTTAAGAACAGTTTCAGGTTAAGAACGGACCTCCGGAACGAATTAAGTACTTAACCCGAGGTACCACTGTAGTTGGATACAACCCATCCTAGAGAGCTTTGTTGCTTCCCCCCCCGCTCCCAGAGAAATTTAGGCATCAAGTTGTCTGCCTGGTACACGGGAAGGAAGCCTCAGTCTGGACATATAACTGAGTACAATTTAATTAATTCTTATCTGTGCTACCAGAATTCTGGTTTATCAATAAATGAGGAGGAGGAGAATAATTTAAAAATGAGTGCAGTGGGAGTTGAAAGGGTAGGGAACAAAGAAACTAATGCACTCTAGTTACAGAGGACATGTCCTCCATGGGCAATGACTTAGCAACTGTTCATGCTGTCTACATAAACGTAAAGGTACCCCTGACCATTAGGTCCAGTCGCGGACGACTCTGGGGTTGTGGCACTCATCTCGCTTTATTGGCTGAGGGAGCTGGTGTACAGTTTCCGGGTCATGTGGCCAGCATGACTAAGCTGCTTCTGGCGAACCAGAGCAGCGCACGGAAACGCCGTTTACCTTTCCGCCGGAGCGGTACCTATTTAACTACAGTTGCAAAGCAAAGTCAGCATCCTGTGAGCCCTGAGCATGTTTAGTCCTTGTTGGGCTGTGCTGTGCTGCTTCCTCCTCTTAGCATTGTATCCTAATATATGCATTTTCTGTGAACGCTTTTGCCTTATATGCATGCAATTCCCCATAGATTATACATTTTTTGTACATTTTCACCACTATACCCATTCCTGCGCAACCTACGTATTTTGTGTGTGCATTTTCGGTTGCAGAACTGCATCACGACATTTGTAGAAGTGAGAAGGTTGAAGGATGACTTCGGTTTGTGTATTTGGTAGGTTTGCATTAAAATGCAACCTGAACCAATTTGTCCCCCCATCCCTAACTGCCACATGACTTTTAGTACTTTAAACCTAAAGGTATTAAAGATAAATAAACAAGAGCTCCTTCCTAGACAGCTTCATTTTCAAATTACTTCTGGGAAACACACCAGGCATTTTGTTCCTACATGATATTCTAAATACTAGTTGCAGTTACAGTTTGCTGGAAGTATATTGTTATTTCCTGGGAATAGTAAAGTCAGCAAGGCAAACCCCAGGCAATCAAAGAGATGGATATAAGTAGAGAAAGCTGCTAAAGTGTGAAATAAAAGCATCAGGTAGTTTTTTGTCAATTGAAGTGCATAGCTTTCCAATGTACAGCCCTTCAACTACTGGATTTAACTTTTTTTTTTTTAAAGTTAACTCGAATAAACAGTTTTTCTTAGCTTTCGGAAATAGGTCTTTTTACATCAATTACCTTCCATGCCTAGCCAGATGTATTTTTAGAGTGAATCAATAGAGTAAAGATTAGGCAAATGCTGTGTTGTGCACATTAGAAAGTGTGATTTTAAAAATAAAATGAAACAAGACAGCCCTATTTGTAAAACTTGGTTCCTTCCAACCAGCTGAATAAGATACACCGGCTGATTGAGCAGTAAGGATGTACTTCACGCAGGTGGCGCTGTGGTCTAAACCACTGAGCCTCTTGGGCTTGCCACTCGGAAGGTCGGCGGTTCTAACCTCTGTGTCAGAGTGAGCTCCCGTTGCTCTGTCCCAGCTTCTGCCAACCTAGCAGTTCGAAAGCAAACCAGTGGCAGCAGATCAATAGGTACCACTGCAGTGCAAAAGTAGACAGCGTTTTCTGGTTTCTGTCAGGGTATTCTGTCGTGCCAGAAGCTGTTTAGTCATGCTGGCCGTGTGACCTGGAAAGCTGTCTATGGACAAACGCCAGCTCCCTCAGCCTGAAAGCGAGATGAGCGCCGCAACCCCATAGTTGCCTTTGACTGGACTTAACTGCCCAGGGGTCCTTTAGCTTTTTGCCTTGCTTCACCTTACTGACCTTCATCTGTAACTACAGGAGTTCAGTTGATGAATTTGTGGAAGAAAATGAACTAGTTTGATCCTGATTCAGGGTGTGAGCATGGGCTTGTTTGAGCAGCACCTCTCCTGTACCTTATGGGAAGCTGCTTCTGGGGCCCATTTCATGTTACCAGAGGGACAGTGAAATGTTTTTCCGACATAATTTTCTCCCTTTTCCAGCACTGGATTTTGCTCAGGTTTCTGCTTGAGGTGCACTGCAACCACTAGAACAGAGTGACAAGACTTAATAAGTTTCAAAAGGTTTGCCCTCCTGTGTCCTTGACTGGCTTCAGCTGATGGTTAATAGTTTAAATAACACAAATAGGTAGTACTTACCTCATGCTCACATAAGGTGCTTAACTGTTTATCTTGACAGTGGGGCTGAGCTGCTTTGTCAGCCAGGACTCTTCTCGTGCTCCCCTTAAAATAGGAAGATACGCATTTATGGAAGGACTGAAAAAGAATAAGTCCACCACCTCCATCATCTTGACATGGATATATGCAGGAAACAGCTGAGCATGAGATGCTCTGGATGCTCCTAGTCTGCCCTAATCCATCACCTGTGTCCTGTTTAATGGGCAAGGGCCATTGCTTACTGGCAGAACAGCCTCAGGTTCAGCCACAAGTATCTCTAGGTAGAGGTGAGAATGACTCCTGTCTGAAATCCAGGAGACCTGCTTCCAGCCATTGTAGGCAGATGGACCAGTGGTCTGACTCATTTCAAGGCAATTTCCTACACTGATTATGCAAACTGTAGTATGATAAAGCTTTGTTTTAAGACTGGTGGCGCACGCATGCATGGAGAATGGAATTACAACAGCATCGCAGCTAATGAATCACAGAATCTTAGTCTGCAGGTGTCCAGAAACAGATTGGAGTAACTGGCAACTCAACAAGGAGATCTCTATTTCAATTAAAATATATTATCAAGAGAGCTGTTTGGAATAGATGCATTGCTGGGTTCCAGAACGGATTTTGGGAGGAAATTTTGTATTTCTTTGCAGACAGCGGCATCTCTCTTGATGACTTTCTGATTGTGAAAACTGCATCTACAGTTGGTGAAATAACTATATATATAGTTATCACAGATCGTAAAGAGAAGAAAATACCGTATTTTTGGCTCTATAAGATACACTTTTTCCCTCCTAAAAAGTAAGGGGAAATGTGTGTGTGTCTTATGGAGTGAATGCAGGCTGCGCAGCTATCTCTGAAGCCAGCACAGCAAGAGGAAGAGCTGTGCAGCGCCTCTTGTTGTGATGCCTTCACAACGATGCACAATGAGGGACGGAAGGGAGCCCTTACGGAGCCCCTTCCGTCCCTCATCCTGTTTCGCTGGGAAGCCAGCAGACCAAGAGGCGCTGCGCAGCTCTCCCTGTTGCTCTGCTGGGTTCAGCAGAGCAGTGCAGTGCCTCTTCAGCGAAGTGGGAGGAGGAAAGCAAGGGGCTCTGTAAGGGCTCCCTTCGTTTCCTCCTCCTGCATCGCTGAAGAAGTGTCACTTTGTCTTGCCTGCCTCCTCTGATCCCCCCAGCAGGGACAACGCTGCTAGGCGGCCAGCAGATCCAGCTTCCCCAAAGGGGCTCCTTAGCCTGATCCTCCCTCCTCCTTCCTCTTCAACAACATTTGATTCAGAATATGTTTTTTCGTGTTTTCCTCCTCTAAAAACTAGGTGCGTCTTATGGTCGGGTGCGTCTTATAGAGCGAAAAATACAGTAATTATTACAGTACAATCCTATACTTTTATAATCAACAACAGGTCCCAAGTAGAGCTAAGCCTCACTGAACTCAACAGGGCTTACTTTTGAGTAAACATATGTAAGACTCTTGAGAGTCCCATGGACTGCAAGAAGATCAAACGTATCCATTCTTAAGGAAATCAGCCCTGAGTGCTCACTGGAAGGACAGATCATGAAGCTAAGGCTCCAATACTTTGGCCACCTCATGAGAAGAGAAGACTCCCTGGAAAAGACCCTGATGTTGGGAAAGATGGAGGGCACAAGGAGAAGGGGACGACAGAGGACGAGATGGTTGGACAGTGTTCTCGAAGTTACAAACATGAGCCTGACCAAACTGCTGGAGGCAGTGGAAGACAGGAGGGCCTGGCGTGCTCTGGTCCATGGGGTCACGAAGAGTCGGACACGACTAAACGACTAAACAACAACAATGTAAGACTATGCTGTCAGTCAAGCATTAACCTGAGGCCATGAACTGATTCAA
Source organism: Podarcis bocagei (assembly GCF_964188305.1). Taxonomy (NCBI): domain Eukaryota; kingdom Metazoa; phylum Chordata; class Lepidosauria; order Squamata; family Lacertidae; genus Podarcis; species Podarcis bocagei. The sequence goes on along the minus strand of NC_138126.1, from coordinate 56,012,816 downwards.
ACAAGTTTCTCTGAACTGATACAGTCCTCACGTGAGAACCGTATCATCTTGTTTATTACATGGGGATTGTTTTGATTCAGTGAACAGAGGCATCTTACAGGAGGGTGGGGACAATGTTGCAGCCAACTATGGATTGGAAAAATGTAACTATGTTGACAATTCACTGGGTAAATTATGAGATCAATTTCAACATAAATCCAACAAGACAGTTTACTGACACCTTAGTGCTTGTCACTTTTCGCAAAAATTATTTCAGTTGAAAACTCATTTTCTGCCCACATAATCCTGAGGAATGAAACATTTTGCTAATATTTTTTTTGCTTTTTTTTTTTTGCTTGTTGTTGTTTTTTTAAAAAAGGATAGGGAATGTGTAATGATCTGGATGTTGTGAGTTCATCCCCAGCCAGCATGGCTAAAGGCCAGGGATGGATGGAGTTGCAATCCAGAAACATTTGGAGGGCCACAGGTCGTTATCTCTGCTGCTGCAGCCCAAGATGTACAAAGGATCATCCTATGTTTTATTACTGATATATTTTGATTTATCAGAACACAACATAAAACATGATCCTGTTGGATCAGACCAATGGCCCACCCAGTATCCTGTTCTCATGGTGGCCAGCTGGGTGGCCAGCTGGGAAGCCTGCAGGCTGGACATGAGAGCAACAGCACTCTCCCCACTCGTGATTCCTAGCAGCTGGTAATCAGAGGCATAATGCCTCCGAGAGTGGCGAGAGAACAGAGCCACCATGGTCAGCAGCCATTGTCCTCCATGAGTTTGTCTGATCTCTTTTAAAGCCATCCAATTTGGTCACCATCATTGCCTACTGTAGGAGAGAATTCCACGGTTTAATTGTGTTCTTCCTTCCATTACATTGTCTCTTTCTCCCCTTCGCTCTCCTCCTGCTGAAATTTGGATGGTATAAGTTCTTTAGGGCAGTGACGTGCCTCTTTTGCTTATGCTATTCATTAGTAATAGTGGTAATTATAATAATCTGGTATCCGACCCAGTTTCAGCCCCACTGTGAAACCTTCAGTCTGACTGTCTAAATGCCATTCAGTTGAGATGGATTTGAAACCAATTTCCCCTTGAAATGTAATTGTGATTTACATGAAGTGTGTCATTACCTGAGGATCATGATGGAGGGCTGCCCAGTCTCACTCCAAGAAATCTCCCTCAATAATGTTACAAAAATACAGCTCTTATTGAAATAGCTATTAATGCCCAGAGCTGTGTTGAATGTCTATGAATTGCCCAATTACTAGAGATGGATGTGGTTTGCAGTGTTGCACATTGATATAAATGCATTGATCTTTTCCCCAAAGTTATTAAAGCCAGGAGGGATTGCAAACACTCCTGCTGCACAGTTCCATAATGCACCTTATTGATTCTATGAATTCACAGTAACTCAGCACTTGTTTTCACAGATGTCTGGTATCAACAGCAAACGCCGTTTTCAATGTATATTTATTTGTTAAAATGCTTTAATGGGGAGCTGGAAGCACATGGGCATTCCTAAATTTTCCCATGACAGCATCTTCCAGGTAATAAAGGTAAACCAAAGCTTCTGCTAAGAAGAATAAAGGCAGCCCAGAGGAAAGCATGCCTTATCCACAAATACATTCAAAAGTCAGGGAAGTTTTTAATATTTAACGCTGTATTGTTTTTAATACTTGATTGGGAGCTGCCCAGAGTTATATTTATTATATAAATAATATATTATTATTATTAGTCCAGCAAAATGTGCTCGATTCGGCAGCGCATATACTAAAATTGGAACGATACGGAGAAGATTAGCATGGCCCCTGCACAAAAGTCCAGCAAAATGTATGGGTTGTATGTAACTTCCATTTTTCTGTTTCTCTGCTCTAGGTATTTGCAAGAAGTTGGGCTGTTTAAATGCTGCCTGAGGAGCATTGAAAAGTTCTGGATGATTTTGTTGTTCAAACAGAGCAGCAGAGGTGTTGTTGTTTTTTAAACTAACTAACTAACTAACCACAGTTGAAGAAACCTATTTATTATTATTAACCTCTCTTGCAAGTCTGAGTTCATTCTGAGCTTTGGCCCACTGAATCATTTCCCTGCAACTACTGGCTACATGTGAGTACTCTTCCTTTGTGATTTTACCTTTCTTCCATTTCGTTAACATGCCTTTTTTGAATCTCAGCTCATCTGTCACTCTTTATGCAGCCACACTGGTTTCTTCAGATACCTTCCAACTTTTCTTTCTTGTTCCATTTGCCTTTGTGCCTTCAGAATTTTATCTTTAAGAAAGTCTCATCCACCTTGGACTCCCTTCTCTTTGAGTATTTCTGATCATGGGATCTCACCTAGTAGTTCCTTAAGCTTTTTGAAAGCAGCTTTCTTATTGTCCAGAGTGCATGTCTGACTACACACTGACAGGAAGGAAACAGAACAAGAAATACTGAGGAAAGGGATGTCTTAGACAAAGCCTAGCTGGAAGAAGTAAATAGGTAGAGACTGTTGAATACATATCCATGTGCTCTGAGTAGCTGCCAAATTCCACAGAGTCCAAACAATTCTGGATCGTTTCCTCTAAATCTTACTTTTTAAAAACTTGAAAGACATTGATTTTGTATTGAACTTGCATAAATATTTATATCTACTTCCTCAGACACATCTGTCATTGTACACTGAAGAGGTGAAGTCAGCATCTACTCAGTTTGCCACATCTTTTTCAAGTGGGAAGGCATTTGGGTAAATAAGCTCAGAAGTCACCATGATTCATAAACAAAAATGCTAGCATTCAAGTTCCCTCATACAAATTCCTGCTACGTGGAACTAAGTAAAATTTACCTCATGCAGACTTCCTTATCTCAGAAACAAATTGTGGATGCAACACCAACAAATATTTAAAAAGCAACCTTTAAGCTTGTTGTCTGCCTCCATTCAGATAAGTGTTGCATCATTAGAAATTAATTCTATTTGAAGAAACATTAGCATTCTAAACCTGTTGGCAAGAAACCTTCCTTCTGAGGGGCTGTCTGCCTCCACCCTTTTGCATGTCCTCATTCAGTATTGGTTTTATATCTCACTCTTCGTGCTCTACACTGAGAAAATCCTTTAGGCATCTTGCAATTAGCATTTATTAGTCACATTGGCTCATTCAGAAAATTTACAATCCAGGGCTAATTTCACACGAGTTCATAAAGGAACAGATCAATTTCAGAGAATCTAAAATAAAGTAGAGCTACCACATTCCATTGACAGGGTCGGGAAATAAAGGACCCTGCTTTCACTTGATGAGACTCATAACAGGTTTTAGAAGAGTGTGCCATATCGCCTATCATGCTAATGATCATTAAGCTCTCCATTCATGAGACTTGCTAGTCCTGTAAATGAATTTGACTGTCAGAAGTAACAATTTATTCAAGGAAACTCAAAAGTGACCCAAAAGACACTGTGAGGTGGATCGTTGTCCTCACTCCTCAGAATGAAGACACAAGGCAGAAAAGTGGCTTACAGAAAAGTTAGCAAGTGCATTAAGTAATGAAGTCCCCACTTTCCTACATGAGGCTCATTTTCCTCAGCCAAGCCTTTCCCCAGCTATTCACCTTTAAGGTCACCTGAAGGGATACCTACTGTATATATAGTCCCCGGTTTCCTGGTGTTTGCCATGGCCCTAAGAGCTAGCCAGCAATGCAAGGTTGACTGGAGCTCTCTCTATCATCTCAAAGATGCCTCTGAGTGCTCACCATAGCAGTCTATCCTATCCTGCCCCCTGCCCACAATATCCGTCATTTGCAAATGAGAGGACATTAAGTATGCCGATCCACCAATTTACCTGCCCCACTATTATATCAACTGTTATATGGAATGGGTGGGGGAAGGGATGTCCACGGGCCAGTTGTGGAAATGCCCCCAAAGTTCTTAGCTCAGCCCCTGAGAGGGCAGCTACCTAACCCCCCATTGGGATGGGTGGGCAGAATCCTGTGCTGCAGGAAAGAGCCGTGAGGTGGCAGCATTGGCATGTTTTAAAGGTGTGCTATGTTGTGTGGTGATGGGGCCACATGCCCTGTCAAACCCTTGCTCTTTAGGAAAACCTCACTGCTTCAGTCAAACAAAGGAGTAGGAAAGATACACCCCCATCCAAAGCCAGAGGAACACTGAAGTTAAAAGTGATGAGGAGAGCAGGCAGAATTTGATAATAAAGAGTATTACTACTTAAGAGTGCTGCTACAATCACTTGGAGCTAAGCCTAGCCACCTAGAGGCAAGAATGAGTCTATAGCAGGCATAAGCAGCCTCTGCCCTCCGGATGTTTTGGGATTACAATTCCCATCATCCCTGACCATTGGTCCTGTTAGCTAAGGCTCATGGGAGTTGTAGTCCCAAAACATCTGGAGGGCTGAGGTTGCTTATGCCTGGTCTATAGGATAGGAGGTGCCTGCCACCTACAGGAAGGAATGTGTAGGTGCATGCAATACATACACAGAAAATATGGCATCTCTGCATCCAACATTGGGCAATGTAGTTCAAATCTCCAGCTGGGATGTGGACAAACAAACAGGACAACTGTCACAATACTTGCCTCCTCACTACTTGCAGGCATCCTAGGGAAATCTGACTGCCCTGCCACCTGAGACAGAATGTTGAAGCTAGCTGAATGTTCCCATCTCATCCAGCGAAGCATTTTTTTACGCTTCAAAGGGCAACCCCTTCCTCAGATTGCATTTTGGCAATGTGTATACACTGTGTTTTTAAATCACACTCGCACTCAAAGCACATTATTTCCCTCAAAGAATTATGGGCACTGTAGTTTACCCCTCACAGACTTCCTACAGCCCCCCTGAATTCTGTGAGGGTGTGTGTGCTTTGAATGTGCTTTAAAGGCAAAGTGTGGGCGCAAACCTAATCTCATGCAGAGGCTGGCAAGCTGTACTGGTCCTACTGGCATTCCTTTTTGCAGGGGAAATAGGAAAGGCCAACTTAGGGCACGAATTTGACAACACCCAGCGAAAGCCCCTGGGGCACCCCTAAAGTTAACAAGCACACATCCCTGAAAGGAGAAAGGGGGCAGGAACCTGGCAATTGTACAACAGGGAACTTGGAAACTGTTTAAAGGAAGACCCCCTCATGCTTGGGCAGCACAATTCTTTAGTGCTGAAACATGAGAGGGGGAAATAATAACACTAACTTCTGCTTACTGCAGTGTCGGGGAACAAGTGGTCCTCTGGAAGTTATTGGACTACAGTTCCCATCACCCCTGACCATTGTCCATGCTGGCAGGGGCTGATGGGAGTTGCAGTTCAACACAACAGATGGACTGCAACAGGTTCCTCTTCCCTGGGACTCCTGTACCAGAGAACTGCTCTGGTAGTTCTGTCTGTAGCAGCACAGGTCTCAAGGGAAGTACTTAATTTAAAGCTTTCAAACTTGATTTCTCTGGCAGAAAGAATACAGTACTTTAGTGCATGTTATATTATGGCAGCTCTAGAATGCTCACGTGTCCTGTACTGTTAATTGAAGAAAGTGGGTATGTATCTCATGACAGACTGGTTATAATAAATATAATCACACCTAATTCTTATGAGCCAAGGAAGCTTTGATCTACCACCACCTCCTCCTCCTCCTCCTCCTCCTCCTCCTCCTCCTCCTCCTCCTCCTTCTTCTTCTTCTTCTTCTTCTTCTTCTTCTTCTTCTTCTTCTTCTTCTTCTTCTTCTTCTTCTAAAAAAAGATGCCTACCAAAGTAAACAACCTCCACCCACCTAGAGAAGGGATCAACTCATTCTTCACCTTCCCTTATTCTATCACACACACACACCCCTAAAATACATTAAGCACTTTACAAGATGCTAAGTATTTTACAAGATGCTAAGTGCTTGACAGCCCTTGCAGAGTGATTACTTGTTATCGACTTATCATATCCTCCAGAGGCAGCTGGCTCCACAAATCTCAGCTATGATCGTATGAAGCAAATTGCAAACTTTTTTCGCAGCTACAAGGAGCTCTCTTGGCAGGCTAGATGATAAAGCAAAGAGCGCCAGGACTTGGATTCCTATACAGATCAGGCCTTTAAAAATGCTGGCATCTCCTGGTAACGTCTGACAACGTTTCAGTAACAGCAGTGCTATTTTATTTGTGCCATAATATATACAAAATCTATTTGCCAGGCGCTCAATGCTTCTTTGTTCAATTATTTGCCTACCTGTTTGTACAAACCACTAAAATGCTACTATATAAACACTTAGTATGTAGGAGGATCAAGTTCTCATCTTTGTTTTCAAAACCAGAGTTGCATTTTAAAATAAAAACCTGGAATGAAATGCAAGGTGTTATTACCTATGTAAATATTTAAACAGAATGGTTCTGTTTAATTGATCTTCACACTGCCTTTTGCTTACCGAGTAGACAAAAAGTTACATTTTCAAAAGCACCTAAAATCCCATTTTCAAAACTAGCCATGTAAATTATTGAAAAGCTGAGTATAGTTACAGAATTTAGTCAGTCCCATTATACTGTCAACCAAAGATGTGGCTTCATTGCATTTTCCAGGTTCCACATGGCACCTTCCCAGGCGACAATTGGGCAGGGGAGATTCTGCTTTAAACTCTTCTTACATTGAGGTTATTTAGCATGCAAAGTAAATCACACATTTTTACATGCATATACTAATGAGAGTGGTTTTCAGGGTCTGCCATTTCCCAAAAATAACTGGATCCATCAACTGTCAGATAAACAGAGTAGAAAAAAGACAACAGGAAAGAGAGACATTTTCTTGGCTCCAGAGCTCTGACTTCTCATGCTATTTATTAGCTGCAATCCAAAGCACCACTAGGTTCAGCTGTATTTCCATCAAGGAACCTGTTCCAACTCTTATGTGGAGTCCCCTTAGACAAGCAACAATTGCACTGAGCAACTACCCAATAGGAAGACCGAGGATTCACCTGAAGGGCCGGCAGGTGAGGTGATGACTGCAAAAGACCAGATGCCTAAAGACATTTTTATCTGAATCCTGAAGTGTCACTTATGGTACAGTTCTACAGATAATTGTGCTCACTGTGTTTGATTTGATTCGTTGGTTTTAAGGATTGTTTTATGATAGTTATGGGGTTTTGTTATTTTTGCTGTAAGCCGCCTCCATTTTGGCGGAAGGGTGGCACATAAACCTATCAAATAAATAAATTTCAGTATGCATAGGGCAACCAGTTCCACGTCTAGTGATTGGGTATGGGGCTGGATTCGACCTCAGGCAACTCAGGACACAACATCTGTGGGAAGTGTATGTGCGTAAGCTGAAAAAAACCTAAGGTGGTTCTGAGGTCTGGAAAGAAAACAATTCTCAGTCTCAAGGACGCCTTGACAGAGTTCTGGCTTCTAAAGGCTTACAGCAGGCTTCCTCAACCTCGGCCCTCCAGATGTTTTGAAATGACAATTCCCATCATCCCTGACCACAGGCCCTGCTAGCTAGGGATCATGTGAGTTGTAGGCCAAAAACATCTGGAGGGCTGAGGTTGAGGAAGCCTGGCTTGCAGGCTTGGCAATAAATTGTGAGCCAGGGTGGTGTACTAATTAGAGTATCCGACAAGGACCTGGGTGACCAGGGTTCAAATCCCCACTCAGTCATGAAATTCACTAGTTAAACTTGGCCCAGTCTCTCGTTCTCTCAGCCTAACCAACTTCAGAGGGTTGTTGTGAAGATAAAATGGAGCCTAAGCTACCTTACAGGGTTGTGAGGATAAAATGGAGGTTAGGGAACCTTGTATACTGCTTGAGCTTCTTGGAGGAAGGGCATATATATTATTATTTTTTAAAAAAATACCTGTAATATACACGCACCAAGGAAACTGTGCACTCTTTAAATCTGAGTATGTGTCTTTCACCTGTTTCCTTTTCAGGATTTGTGCAACAAATTCTACTTTTATCTCTTCATTATAAATTGTCACTGTCAGGCGTTTCCCTCTTACTGAAATCAAATCACATCAGACTTCATTCTAGTGTTCAAATGGTTAGCCTCCAGGCATAGTATTTTTCAGCAATGGATTTCAATTAACTTTGCATTTTTTTAAAAAAACACCCAAAATGCATGATGTGAGCAAAGGAAGACTTTTTCAAAAAGCTTCCATTTTATTTAAACCAACTCTTTGTTTAATCTGTATAGGAGAGAAAGGAATCACAACCAGCAGCTGGCAATTAATAAAACAAATCAGCTTTGCGAGAGCTCAGACTCTTCTTTCCCAGGTGTTTGCAGCCTGGCACCATCATCCCTTCATTTGGCTGGCGCTGACCATGATCGTGCCCAGAAGTAGAAAAGAACTGAGCATACACTGAAGCAGAGATGGTTCTGTATTTGAAAATGGAATAAAGAACAGGAATTATACTTTTCATTTATGTCCATTGATATTTAGAATGCAGGCAGTCCTTCCACTCATGTTGCCCAACAACTGGTATTCAGAAGTATGCTGTCTTTGACAGTGGAGGAAGAACAAGGCCATCAGGCTTAGCAGCCACTAATGTAATGTAAATTATGTAAAGCTTCAGTTTTCTATGCTTACCAGGCTAACAATCCTTTTGTGTGGTGGAGGGGAAGACATTTTAGGGTTTCCTTCCCCTCTCTTACACACAGAATGCATGAGGCAGATGCTCTGCACTGGGCAACAGAGTTCCCTAAACTTGGGTCTCCAGCTGTTTCTGGACTACAACTCCCATCATCCCTAGCTAGCAGGACCAGTGGTCAGGGATGATGGGAATTGTAGTCCAAAACAGCTGGAAACTCAAGTTTGTGAAACCATGGTCTAGACGAATGCAAGCCCATATGTGCACAGAAGGAGCATGTGTTTGGATGATGTCCTCCTGAGAGCCTATACACAAATGGGCCACCACCACTGAGAAGGTCGTCAGTGTATCACTCAATGGACTAAGACAGGCATAGCCAAACTTGGCCCTCCAGATGTTTTGGGACTACAACTCCCATCATCCATAGCTAACAGGACCAGTGGTCAGGGATGATGGGAATTGTAGTCCCCAAACATGTGGTGTGCGAAGTTTGGCCATGCCTGGACTAAGAGGATCAGGACCAGGTCTCAGGTATCTAACTGGTTTTTCCATTTATTTATTTTTAATCTCTCTGGCAAGCAAGCCGAAGTACAGGTGGAGAATTAGAAACATAGGCAGCTGCTTTATACCAAGTTAGAATATTGGTTTGTTTAGCTCAGTGCTGTACACAAGGGCTGGGGCTGATGGGGTTTGGAGTCCAAATACATCTGAAGGGACACCCCTTAAGGTCCCTTGCTCCTGGACTATACAAACTGGCAGCAGCTCTTCGGGATTATGACACGAGGTTTTCCCAGTCTTACCTGGAGATGTCAGGAATTGAAAATGTTAAACTCTCCATACAAAGCAGGTCTACTGGGTCTTCCTCTTAGCTTCATTTCATTGGTTCCAATGGCCTACGTCTGGTACTCTAAGCATGGCTGATGTCAGATGTAACAATAATATAATATATAACCAGCATGCCAAACGAGGAAGAGAGAGGTGGGCAACAGAGCCAGAAGCAATTTAGCAGGTATGTCCAGAGAGGTAGCCGTGTCAGTCTGTTGCAGTCTTGTGCCGCTTTTCAAAACTAACAAGTTCATGCATCTGACAAAGGGGGCTGTGGTTCATGAACCCTTACGACACAATACCATTTGTTAGCTTTTTTGGGTGCTCTTTTGTTGCTATAAGCAGCTGTTGTCTCTTGTCAATGGAGGGGTGTTTCAAAAGCGGTGAAATGTTAGCGTTACTCACATATAAGTCTGAAGCATATTGTAAAAGCTTTTCTTGCCTTTTTGAGGATGGGAAAGGTGATAGAGTATTATATCAATACTAGTATCTTTCTTTACAGGAATGAGATGTTGGAGTCGCTTTTATATGACAACAAAGAGGAATGTCAACGCCGAGGGCAGAGGTCACAGGATCCAACACTGAAATTTGCCGTGTCGGAGGGCACCCAGGCGACATGAATTTATTTAGCTCAAGAGGGCAGATTTTTCCAGAAGGACCATCATACGTTGTGACAAGTGCCTGTGGCTTGTTTCATATTTCCCTGAATAAATTCTGTGACAAAAGGAAGGGAGAAGGGCGAGGAAAGAGAGTTTTTGACAGGCATACCGATCAGTCAAAATTACCCTTGCTTGCAGCGGCAGCCGGGGTTTCTGGTTGGGAAGGAGACTTTTGATCAATCCCTTTGTCAGGTTGCACAAGATGGCAATAAGGTGCAAGCAGCATCTGTTCCCACACATCACCTCCCCAAAGACCTTGCTTTCAAATGAATTCTGAGATGTGTCAGGTTTGGCTTTCGCTTTGCTCACGGACAAGATGCAACTGTTGAGAGAAAATATCCTCTCTTTTTTTTTTTAAAGAAAGCTACTCTCTGCTCCCCTTTAGTCTGTAAAACAAGGCATTTCATAAAACAGAAAGAGATTGAAATCAATCCAACCCAAGGACCCGATTTATGCTGCAAGTATCAGTCCTTTAAAACAAAGGACTGATTTAAAGGCAAGAGCACCTCCAGGGCCACCCCACTGCCACTTCTGTGGCAGCCATGCCCTGTTGTTTAATGAATCTTTCCCTTTTTCTACCCTTTCAAATAAAATAGTACTTTTCAAGACTGTATTCCCTTCTCCAGTGCTAGAGTGGACATCACCCTTAAAAAAAAAACCAACGCCAAAAATGTGATGATGTTTTACCTTTGCAGCCCTGCCCATTACATGGAAACAGAACAACACCTTTCAGAGTTTGGATTATTTAAGGGACTACAAAACTGTCTATTGTTCTTTCTGCATGGTATATAGTACCACTGATGACAGACAAGGGCTAGTGCTAGTAGTTAAAATTATAATTAATTTTATTTCATCATCTGTAAAGGACTTAACAGATGGGCCTGAGCATTGTCAGACAAACTGTCATGTACTATACAAATAAAACAAAAACATTTTTTTAAAAAATATGCATGACTCCTAGCCAGAAATAGCCCCCAATCTGTTTTGAGTTTCCTTGGTTATAAAGATCGGAATTAGCTTTTTTTCATGCCAGCAGCACCCAACTATCCTGTGTTCAGAAATCAGAACAGCATGTATTGTATTTCTGCATCTACCTCTAGTAAAATGAAATGAGCACAGCTAAGTACCCAGAAGAGTCGCTGCAACACAGCGAACACATCACCATTACCCACCAAGCAAAATTATCACAGAACTAAATATCTGAGGTGAGTTAAAGAAGAGCTTGCTTTTAAATGTTCATCCAGTCAAAAGCTACATTTGGAAACTTGGATACCAAATTTTTGATTACAAAAATGCAAACGTTAGTTTTGAGGTGGAATCGGAATCGGAATAGTGAATTCTGAAAATGTGCTAAATTGTATAGTATCAAACATTCTGTTTCATATCTGTTTGCTACTTCTGGACTGTAGATAAATACTAAAACAGTCAATGCTTCATAATTTTCCATGTTTTCCATGTTTGATGCCTATGTCTTAACTGGTTTAGCTATTGCCACCATAACAGGTAAGGACACATTCTCGAAACGCATCAAAGCTAAGCCCCTTGAGGGTATCTTTGGCCATCTGGAGCAAAGCTGGAACAAAATACTTCATCTATGGCAGCAGAGCTATCTAAGCATTTCATGATCAGACACTTCAGAGCGTTTCTTTCCCTCCTTCGTGATCTTGCAGTGCCTCAACTCTACTTTCTTTGACTTTTGCTGGTGCTTCCAGCCACTTTAAATGTCTTCCAAGGTCACTGCTTTGTCTTTGCATCATCAGCTTGACACCTTGCTTTGCAAACAGTACATTTCTCAACTGCTACTCATTAACATCCAGAGGCAAGCTGTCAGACATAAAAATATTCTTTCCCCAGTATTTCTTGCTGTAGGCTTGTATGCCACTTAAATTCCACGCAGCTAATGTCTTCTGACTCAACAAGGCAAGCTGGTGCCGCACAATGAAAGAAAGCAAGGAGGAGGAGGAGAAAAAGAGCTTCTTTGGTTTTTATTTCATGGTAGCCCTCTCCTCAAAAGGGAGAATATCTTAATTGATAGTGAAGGTTAGTAGTGTGAATTGCAAATCTCTGGAAGGAGTTGGGTAGCTGCCCCAAACTAGTGCATGAGGCAAGATTTATGCGTCTGATTATTTTGAACCTTGAATAATGACAACTTTTAACCCAGCATGAATTGATGCAAGAATAGAGGATCAGTCCACTTTTTCTTTTTCAACTGCCCTGGATAAATTTAAATTTTGCTCCTCCCAACTTCCCCTGCAACTCCCATCCCAATCTCAGCATCTGCTGAGAAGCCTAAGAACAGCACTTTAAATGATCAAGTGTTGAGCAAGATAATGTTTAATGCCAGTGATTTCTTTACTTCCTGGCCTTTACAGCCATAGATGTAGATGGATGGATGAAATTAGGAGGCTCTTGATCACAACCTCAGAAATTCAGGTGATACTAGGTTATATGCCATGTTCCCAGGGCCTTCTTTAGCATATGCACTGCTGGGGTGCAAAGATCCACTCAGTGCCCCCAAATTAACTTTTACGGCTTTTTTATGGGACGGGGGAAGCCAAAGTTGTTTTAAGGGGGGGAAATCACTCACCTGTAACAACAGCACAATAGGGAAAAACTGCTTTTTGTTTCCCGACTTGTCGGGAATATTTGACGCTACAGAGTAACAGAGTGACGGCGGAGCGGGGACTTTTGCTCCATTGCTTTTCACTGCCACCAATTGAGAGGGACCGGTATACAGTAGGTATACATTTGGCGGCCCCAGAATTTGACACCCAGGTGCCCCACACCCCTTGCACCCCCGGGTAACGACGGCCCTGAATGCTCCACAAGCATAATTCCAGCGGTCCAACAGGACTTCCATTTCCTCTCCTCCCCAGCCTCTGCCCTGGGTGGTCTTACTATTCCTCTGGACCTGCTTTAGAGGGAAGAGGAAGGTCCATTGTGTGCACTGAGGTAAACTGCACCAGCCGAGCTGCAGTGCTGGATGCAGCCCGTTGTTACCAGATCTTCCTGTGTGACTAACAACAACAGAAACATGTTGTGACTGTGTGGTGAGAGATGTATTGTGGCGTGGGGTGTGTAGTGAGAGTCCTGGTCCTGCCTCCTTTCCCTCAAGTGTTGCTGCCAGCCAAGCATGCAAAAAATAAACCACTTAGAGCTAAGGGATGAGTAAGTGGTATATAAATTCTGTTAATTTTATTTTTAAAAAAACAACAATGAATAAAACAAATTTGGCCTTAATTCTGCTATAACCCAGGATGGGATATGAACCTGCAGTGTGGGCTTCCCATCATTGTACTTTGGGAATGGGGAACCTATGCCCCTTAGTCCAGATATGGGCCAACTGTCGCTGTATAGAAGGCGTTGGACTTAATCCTCCCATCATCCTTAACTACTGGCCATGCTGGTTGGGGCTGACGCATCTTTATAGCTGAAGGACCTCAGGTTCTCCAACCCTGATGTAGTGAGATAGCAGCATGTGTGTCTGTAACATAGCCATCACGGAGCCCTTTATTACTAGCAAAAGGTTCCCTCACAGATGTCTATCACACCCGAAGCAGGATTTGAACATTTATGGCGTGGTAGACATGCCTCCTTCCAAGCAAGCTGCCTGTCCAGTAAAAGAGATAACCAGAGGGAAGGGGGATGATAAATGTTTTTAGCAGCTGCTGAATCTACTGTGGTTCCTGTGGTGTCCTTGTATCTATTGGGGTGGGTGGGTTGTGGGGCCATTTAGATTAGCTCAGTCCCTGCCTGACATGTGGGTTTTATTGGCATGCTACTCCAGCATGGTTAACATAGACTCTGGCAGAGTGGCTACATTCTCTGTTTTGCATTTCTGGGCTTTTCTTCAGGAAAGATCCTACCTTGATGTTAACACCATTGTTAGTAGGCCAATGACACAGCTGCAGGTAATTGGGTGACTCTGTTGATGCAAGTAGGCTGCTCTAGCAAGCTACTGGCCACCATCTGCATGCGCTTTCTGCATTCTCCAAAACTGTTTTGACTTCATTCTGCTCTCAGTTGCTTCATTCTGCTCTGTACAACAGTATAGAGTTCATGTCAACGGGGTACCAAATCAGTATTCCCATTTCCAGATGGGGAGAAAAGCATCTGAAGAAATGAGTAAAACACTGGACTGTAAGGTGGGGTCGCAATGTGAGGTCTGCCATAGGCAAGTTCACCTACTCACTACAGTTTTATGTGACTATTTACTTTGGCATGCTCCCCCAAAATGGTTGCCATAGTAACTGCTACAACACTTGATCCTTAAGCTACCTCCGCCATACAGAGCACCTCTTTATAGAAGCCATTGACTAATATGCTTTGTGAACTTCCTCACTCTGACAACGTTTCAAAGGTGGAGGCAAACTAAGATAATTCCACTGTGGCCATTTCAGAGAGTCGCAGACACTTGAACTTGGATTTAAGAAGGAATCTGAAAATTCACTTTGACAACAGTTGAACTCTCTCATGTAGCTGCTAAAAGCTGCCGAGAGACAGAAAATGCAAACTACCAAGGGCCTTTCCAAATGACCAAAAAATAATTAGTGTTACATTATCTAGCATATGGTCTGAGCAACAACAGCAGTATGATAGCTGATTCACACTTAAGTTGTAAAAAAGGGATGGAATTTTGTAAAAGGCTTGATGTCAAGTTTATCTACACAGTTTATTTTTTCCTAATTCCTGTCTTGCTCCTGGATCTCAACAAAGGTTTTTTTTTACTGGTTCCACTAACAATATAAAACTTTTCTCACACATCAAACACGTTTTTGTCATCATTATATGTCAGGATAGTGGGGGGTCACCAAGTCAATTTTTTTAAAAAACAAAACCCTCTAAATGTAGACTGCCACCACCTGCTGAGGCTAACAGACCAAGAGGAGCCCAATTTGGGAAATTAGCCTCAGGAAAGCCCCAGGAGATGAGAGGCACCACAGCAGTTTTCTCTCCTGAAGTCCCTCGCTTGAGAAGAGAAGGGGAAATCCTGAAAGGGTAGCTTCTGTGAACCAAGATGGTCCAAAATACTGAAAAGAAGATCAAGGCAGTTTCCAGAATAGCTTCCATCGATAAGCAGCTAGATTTGTTAAACTAGTAAACAAGCAGCAATACAAACATCCTGTAATCCAATGCAGATATAATTATTTAAAAGATAAACCAAATTATAATTTCAGGAATATTTGAATCGCAGCACACACGGCAAGAAAATAAGAAAAGGCTAGTTTAGGATGAAATGCTCTCTAGCCCCCCAGAGAGACACCGGTTTGACAAGACTGGTCCTTGAACATAGCTGAGGAAAATCGGATAAAGACAAAGGAGCCATCAATAAACCACTGTGGTGGCACCTTCATGTTAACAAAGGGCTAGCTGCTAGCGGGGGGCAAACGATGTACGAGGTAGAGATATTTCATACCTTTTTGCCCAGAGACAGCATAACCTGCTTCCCAAACAATCCCAGGGCAGGGTTGCTAGAACTTTCCAGAAACTAGTCAGGAGACACAGTCCCATGACAGGCCAAGTTGCAAGATGTTGTTATATTGGCCTAGGAATGTATGCTGACCTCGAAGACACAAGATTAGGGCTGTAAATTCCAGGCAACTAGCAGCTGCTAAAGAAGAAGTTGTATTCTCAGGTCCTCTGGGGTTACCCAGAAACCTTAGCCACCAATGAACCAAAGTTTGCTCCAACTCCCCAATTTGCTCCTATAACACACAACAGAACATAATCATCTAGAAATGGTTATGTGGTCACTAAACGCAAGAGACTATCTGATGCAGGCAAAACTTGATTGGGTTAGACTCACCAAATTCCATATATAAAGCCATTTGAAATGGATGCCTCCTTCTCCATCCCCAGTTGTAACCATGCTGTTGGTGGGCACTGGAAGGCAAATCTTCATATAGCTTTTCCCCACTGTTGTCAAATGGGGAGGCATGCATTCTTGGTTCGCAGTACACTTGAAAGAGGGCCTGTTTAACTACCAAAATATACACTTTAGTAAAGGGAGGTGGAGATTGTTGCAAGAGGAATGGAGTGGATACGCTAGTAGGTATTTGGTAGTCTTTGTAGGGTTCCCAGCTGCATGGGATTCAGCTGCTAGTGAAGCACGCAATTCAACATTTTAAAAAATGTAATGGTTTTAGAAGTCACAAATGCAGAGATTCTGGGAAGGAACTGTGTCACTTCTCAACAGTTATATCCATGGGCACTACACATAGGTACACATTCAGCGCAGCACTTACGATCACAATTGTATAAAAGCATATAAAATAAATAAAAACAAGAATTCAAAGAAATAAAAACAGGATCCAATGTTATGGGTCACGGAAAGCCTGGGCAAAAAGTAATGTCTTTACAAAATGTTCTGGAGCAAGCTAGTTCATGTATACTTCATGTATGGCAGAGGGAAGGGCATTCCATAGAACGGGGCAATAGTGGAAAATGCCAATTTGTTGAAATTTTTCAGCAAATGCTAGAAAGATGGTATAATCTCAACAGCTGTGTTAGCCGGAGGATAAGTATTTGGGAAGCTGCACAACAACTGCATAACGATGTATATTTATTGCACCATAAAGCTGGAAGGGTCCTAGAAGAAGAAAAACAAGATATATTTTATGAGGGGGCCAGGGAGGGAGGAGCACGGTGCTCATAAATATGACACTCAGTCTACGAGGCATTTGTCCCAACATTTTAGCCCAGACATAGGCAAACTTGGCCCTCCAGATGTTTTGGGACTACAACTCCCATCATCCCTAGCTAACAGGACCAGTGGTCAGGGATGATGAGAGTTGTAGTCCCAAAACATCTGTAGGGCCAAGTTTGCCTATGCCTGTTTTAGCCTATGCTGCATTTCTGTGACTTGCATCTAATGTATGAGTGGTCATTAGCTATCAAACCCACTGACTGTGCGCTCATGAAATAAAAATAAAAAGGCTGTTAAAAACCAACAGATGCAATAGCTGCTTTAAAAACTTGATTTGTAAAGGGATAAGCATTTTGAACGTAACTGTTTTCAAGGGATTACATGATAAGAGTATAACCAGCAATAAAATGTTGCGGTACTGCTGTTCAGGATTCCAGCCAGCCAGCAGTGTCCTGTTCCAGGCTATTCCACGGCATTGCTCCCTTCCACTAGTTTTCAGAGTCTTTCCCTTGCCTACCTAGAGATGCCAGAAATTGAATCTGTGTACAAGGGCTATGATCCTTTGCCTTAAAAGTCACCAAATAAATTACGGTACCTCAATCCAGAGGTGGGCAATTCATTCTGAAGTTCATAGGACACTTATGAGCTGGGGGTGGGATGTATTTCTGAGCCCCTTCTAACTCCTAGAATACCCAGGCTAGCTTCCTGGTGAGGTAATGGCCCTCTTACGATGGGCCATTAAGGTCATACCCTCCATCATTTCTCCGATGAAAATAGGAACGTCCCATTCCATAATGACAATTTTACTATTTATACCCCCACACATCTTACTGGATTGCCCCAGTCACTCTGGGCAGCTTCCAACATATATAAAAATATAATAAAACATTAAACATCAAAAACAACAACAGTTCCCTACAGTGGCATAGCGTGGGGGGTGCAGGGGGGGCCGGCCGCACCGGGCGCAACATCTGGGGGTTAGGGTTAGGGGGCGCAAATCCACGGGTTAGGGGGCGCAAATCCATGGGCTAGGGGGCGCAAATTACTTGCCTTGCCCCGGGTGCTGACAACCCACGCTACGCCACTGGTTCCCTATACAGGATTGCCTTCAGACGGCTCAGGGGCTGGATAACTCCATACCCTCCAACATTTCTCCAATGAAAATAGGGACATCCTAAGGGAAAGTGGGACATCCTGGGATCAAATCAGAAACTGCGATGGCTTCTCTAAATCAGGGGTGTCCCTGGAAAACAGGGACACTTGGAGGGTTTGTAAGTTGAAATGGCTCCATGCCAGACACCAAATGGGTGGGGCCCCTCCCTCAATTCACTGGTAGTCATAAAGCCAAAGGCCAGAGTTGGAGACACACCAGTTGCACTACCCTAAAACCACCTCTGAAGAGATGGCCTTGCTACAATAGAAAAGGCAAAGGGAACAGCTCTGAGCCAGTGGTTCCAGCTGTGCTGCATTCCCCTCCTGCTGCTGCAGGTTGCCCCCTTGCAAGGTTTCTATTCCTTTTTGCCAAAGAGAAAGTCCACCTCCAGCCTATGGTTATCATTATGATTTTTAATCTCGTAAGCTACGTCTTGTAAAGACATTACTTTTCGTCCAGGCTTTCTGTGACCCATAATATTGGACCCTGTTTTTATTTCTTTGAATTCTGGTTTTTAATTATTTTATATGCTTTTATACAATTGTGATTGTAAGCGCTGCGCTGAATGTGTACCTACTTGTAGCGCCCATGGATATAACCGTTGAGGAATAAAATAAAATAAATAAAACCATCACCCAATGATGAGCCTCCCCCCCCAAAAAAAACCACAAGAAAGACCACCCTGCAGCATTTTCTTTTTAAAAATATATATTTTATTTTCCAAGATTTTTTAAAATAACATTTTCCCATTCACCCTAACACCAAATTCCTCTTGTTTGACTCCCAACCCCCAACCCCAGTTTCCTTTTCCTCCCACTTCTTCATCTGCATATAATTACTTTTCCAATTGATTTTCACTTCTTCATATTTAACTAAAATATCAAATTACTTCATAAATGCTATACCAATCCTGCTAATGTTTTGACATATTTACAGTGTTCTTTAACATACTCTATAATTTTTTCCCCAATCTCTCTCGAATTTCTTCTCGTCTTGGTGTCTGAATTTCATGGTACGTTTTGCCATTTAGGCATAGTCCATCATCTTAATTGTCCATTCTTCTTTCGTTGGTACACCATCCTCTTTCCACTTTGGGGCAAATAGCATTCTAGCAGTCATTGTAGTGTACATAAATAATCTCTTTACATTCTTTGGTATTTCTTCCCCCGTTATTCCAAGCAAAAAAGGCTTCTGGTTTTTTATGAAATGTTATCTTAAACATTTTTTAAAATTCATTATATATCGTTTCCCAGAAGTCTTTTGCCTTTTTACAGGTCCACCACAAATGCAAAAACGTACCTTCATTATCTTTACATTTCCAGCATATTTTAGAGGATTTTTATACATTTTCGCAAGCCTGCTCATCCTTTCGTGTGTGGCGGCATTGCAGGACGGAGGAGGCTTCACTGGGACCCTGATAGGGGAATTCAACCTGGCTGGGCCCCCTCCGCCTATTAGGAACTGGATCCTATGCCTGCACCCTGCTTTGGCAAATGGGATGCAGGCTGGGACTTGGGCTGGGGGGGCGCGGAGCGAATGGAGCCGACGGTGGGCTTCCCTTGGATCTGCCCCTCACTTATTTATGCAGCCAGCACCCTGGGCTCAGCCGGTTTCTTCCAGTGCCAGGTTTTCCCCACCCATGCACCCTCGGTTTAAGCTGATAGTCAATAACTTTGCTGTAGCATCAGTGGTCGCCGTCCTTCGAAGGGGCCAGGTAGGAATTTGCCCACCAGGCTAATTGGCACTGAACCAGTGGTTTTGCCTACCTCATAGAAATTGTCACAACTGGTTGGGCATTGGGGCGATCCCTTGTTTTGGATGGAGGGGAGGTTGTAGTCCCCGCCTGCCCCTCCAAACACTGGGTATCCCGTTAAAGGGATCCGGGGGGGAGTGGTCATGTCCATGTGCCCAGGGAGGCCAAGGCCGAAGGCACTCCCCCAGACCACGGTCCCTGCGGGGGTCACCCTATTGAATGTAAGTCTTAGGAATCCCCACCTGGATTGACCACACGTCACTTCCGGCGGGCGGGCTGGAAGTATTTTGATTGCCCCATGCCCAAACCTCTTTCATCTGTATTCAATAAAGCTGTGGCCTGTTTTGACCCAAAAGCAGTCTCTTTGGTCTCTCATTATATGGGTTGGGGTATGGGAAGTCCGATGCCTAGTCCTGCAATCTTTACCAGGGTCAAATACCAACGCAGCCTGCAGCATTTTCAGTGGTCGCATGCTTTGAGCCCAAGTGGATGGTAATAAGCTTGCTCTGGTTAGAGAGGCTAAGCATTCTCCACTCTGGGCTCTGGATAGCTGTGCATGTGCTCATGCAGCAGATCTTAGACTCGGCAGCTATAAAGCTGCAGAGCTAATGATGCCTCCCATGACAATTCCTCGCCTATTGTAAAGTGATAATTACTTTTAATATTCTTCTGGAGGTGCTTTGTAATTTAATGGATGGGTTGTGCTACAAGGGAAGCTGAAGACTTGTTACTTACAACATTTTAATTTTTTTATCCTTAAACAGCAAAAATTGATAGTTTGATAAGTGCCACCACTGACAATATCAGTTGCTGGGATAAATTTATATGGTGGGTAATAGAGCTGAGAAGAGGGAAGGAAGGAAGGGGGGAGGGAGGGAGGGAGGGATGTGTTCCTTTTTAAATACTGATTTAAATACAGAGTGATACCTTAGTGGGTTGGGGGTGGGTCCTTCAAACACTGCGCATCATCCCTGACAATCATTCATGCTTGGTTGGGGTCCATAGGAGTTAGGAGTTCAATGGTATCTGGAGGGCTACAAGCTCCACACCCATCTTAGGGTCTTACTACATGTGGCGCTGTGGGTTAAACCACAGAGCCTAGGGCTTGCCGATCAGAAGGTTGGCGGTTCAAATCCCCGTGATGGGGTGAGCTCCCATTACTCGGTCCCAGCTCCTGCCAACCTAGGAGTTCAAAAGCACATCAAAGTGCAAGTAGATAAATAGGTACCGCTCCTGCGGGAAGGTAAGCAACGTTTCCGTGCGCTGCTCTGGTTCACCAGAAGTGGCTTAGTCATGCTGGCCACATGACCCAGAAGCTGTACACCGGCTCCTTCAGCCTGTAAAGTGAGATGAGCGCCGCAACCCCAGAGTCGGTCACGACTGGACCTAATGGTCAGGGGTCCCTTTACCTTTACACGTGTCAGTGGCAACTGCATCAGGGATGCCGGGTCCACCTAGAATGAAATATGTACCAGGAAGACTTGGGGGAAGAGCCTTTTTGGTGGTGACTCCATATTTGGAGTTTCCTGCCCACTGAGGGGCATGTGGATCCTACGTTAGGCTCTTTTAGCAAACAGGTAGGACATACCTCTTTCAGTAGGTTTTTGGAGGAGTGGTGACGTGGAGAATGATTTGTTTTTTACAGCTGGATTTTTGTGGAATTGATGAATAATTAAATGTCTCCCCCCCCCCACTTTTATGTGTGTTGAAGTTGCAGGATTGATTTTTATTTTATCGTTTAATATTTTGACGATGTAAACTGCTCCGGAGTCTATTGGTGTGGTATGAAACAAAACTATTAAAACAAATGAAAGAATCGCTCTAATGTTCTGCCCCACCATGTCACCAATACCACTTAACTTCATGGAATCACTGTGACAGTCTGCCCCTTTGCATCATATGCTACTTAGTCAATCTAAATTGGATTATGTGCATTAAAATTGGATTAATACAAGCCACCCAAAAGCACATCTTGATCAATGTTGGCTTTCAAAGAACAGCTACAGTTAAAAGAATATGTAAATCGTTTGTATGAAATTAAAACATTTTTCTTTTAATTTAATATATAATGACAGAACATTGGCAAAGGCTCTCACCTTAACTATAGAGCTCTTCTTGCAGCATTGCAGTGATCCAAGGAAAGATTACAGAGGGCAGAGTTTACTGTGAATACATTATGCAAAATCTCTATTGATACAGCAAGAAAGATTATTAGATTATAAAAT
This sequence comes from Podarcis bocagei, assembly GCF_964188305.1. Classification (NCBI taxonomy): domain Eukaryota; kingdom Metazoa; phylum Chordata; class Lepidosauria; order Squamata; family Lacertidae; genus Podarcis; species Podarcis bocagei. The sequence goes on along the minus strand of NC_138126.1, from coordinate 55,991,040 downwards.
ATTCTATTATGTATTATAATATAATTACAAGACAATATTCTTTTTGGCAGAAAGAAATCATATCATGTAATACTTTGCCTTGGCATATGAATATATGGGGGTGTTAGTCTGCACTTCCCAACGTGGGAAGTGGTTGTAGCAGGCCTGTCTCTGCACCTCACCCCAACCACAGGGGCAGATTTAGGACAAATGAAAGGAAGAACTTCTTCACACAGCAGATAGTTAAGGTTGCCATACGTACGGAATTTCCCAGGCATAGCCGGGATTCGGCCCTCATAAACAGAAATTGCTGAAATGTCCAGGAAAATCCAGACATATGGCAGCTGATGTCGGAAGTGTAGATTTTGGCGAATTTCATTAAAAATAGCTCTCTCTTTTTAAGATTTTGCAAAAAGAAGTTCAACAACTTTGGGCAAAACTAAAAAAAGCTCAAGGAAAAGAAATCCCCAAAGAAAAACCTCAATCTTTGTGTCCAGATTTTCACTTTTTGAAATATTGCAACCCTAGTTAAGCTCTGAAATTTGAGATGCAATGTTGACAACTGCTTAGTAAGAATTACTATTATTCAGGTAGGTAGCCGTGTTGGTCTGATGCAGTAGAAATACACATAAAAAATGAAAAAAATGTCCAGTAGGTATCTAAAGAAGTGTGCATGCACATGAAAGCTTATACCAAGAACAAATTTAGGTGGTCTCTAAGGTACTACTGGACATTTTTTTTAATTTTTTCAGTTACTATTGATTTCAGTTTCTTTGATTTCTTACCCACCTTTCACCACAAGGTTCCAATGCAAGTTACAGCAGTTTAAAAACACAATATTAAAGTCAGTTTAAAATAAATTACAGCCACAAGAATAGAGTAGGTCCTGAAAATATATCTCTCAATTGTCAAAGGCCAAGGAAAAGACATATGATGGAACTACAGTGAAAGTGCCAGGCACATTTCCTTATGAGTTCAAAGATAAGCCCTTATCTTATGAATATGTTAAGCTTTTACAGAAAGCTGTGTAAAATATTGCTCAAAAGTACAGTTTAGTATAAGACCCCAATGAGTTATCAAGATATATCAGGAATATGAGCTATGCTTAAAGCCAGTTTGGGTAAAGTATTGTTATTTTCAGCCAACCAGCTTTTTCTCAGCCTTGCATACCCAAGTCTTCCCCCCACCTGCTGCCTGTATTCACTCAGCCCAATGAAAAATCACAGAAATTAATAGCTCACAGCACTGCCGTGTGTAGAAATGAAAAATCACGGGAGACGAGAGAGGCAGGTGTAGCTAGGCGTCCGTCAGGGCGGACCCTGAGAGCCTATTTTATTGAATATTGTAAGCATTGCCACAGGTGGGCCTGTGGCTGATTGGTTGATACATACACACAGAAACTTGTGATTGGTTAACATAAGTACTAAGGCGGGAATTACATCTGAAAGGTGGGGATTACATGTGATCATTTATCATTGATGCTGAGAATCGGAGCCAGAACAAGACAGGCATGAAGCCTCCTAATTGAATTGTAACTAGGGATTAATTGGCACAAACAATATAACAATTGGGTTCTGTATGTGCGGTCAGCTAGGCATGGAGAGCAGGTACAGTTTGTTTTCCATGAGCTTGGGATGTCTGTTACTTAATGATTGATCATAGCATGAGACAATGTAATAATCAAGTTCTGTGAATGTGGTCAGCTAGGCGTGAAGAGCAGGTTTGTACAGTGTGTGCAAAAGCAGGGAAAAACCTACAAGCAAGACTTCTCAGAAAGCAAGAGAAAAGAGGAGCAAAACTTCCCCAAAATGGAGCAGTTTTGTGTAGAAAGAGATTAACAGTTATATGCAGAAAGAAGACTTCCCTTTATCTCCCCCTTTCTTTTCTTGTTTGCGAGGCATTCTGGGTAGATAAGGCAAAAATATTTCAGGATTAGTGGTGTGCCAACAAATGCCCAAAATAAGTTCACCAGGGTCGATGGGACAAAAATATTTCGGGATACGTGGTTTGCCAACGCATGCCCAAAATAAGTCCGTCCAGGATCGATGGGACAAGAATACTTCGGGATACGTGGTTTGCCAACGCATGCCCAAAATAAGCCCATCCACATCTCACCTTAGGTTTACTGTTGGTGTTGCCATTTCGCAAAGTAGGCGGCAAGGAGTTTATTAGGTGGTTGAGGGGGAGAGAGAAGCCGAGAGAATAGGCTTATGAGGCCAGGAATGCATTGAAGGAAGCAACATAACAAAATTAAGATGCATATAATGACAAGGGCATATTGAAAGAGATTACGAAGCCAGGTAAGATTAGGTAGCCAAGCAGTAAGCCACTGGGTGAAAGAGTCCCAGAGGCCAGAAAAACCAACGTCTTGTTTAATGTGGTGTGTGAGATTTTGCAAATGAGAGATCTGCTTTTGGATGGCTTTGGAATTATCAGTAATATTAAAACAGCACATGTTGTCCACTTGTTCACAGCCGTAATGATGAAGCATCAGCAAATAATCTATAGCGGCCCTATTCTGTAAAAGCCCATGTTGGAGCTCACTTTGCTCTTTATTCAGAAGGTGAAGGGCTTGAGAAGTGTAATTCAGTGCTTTTGCTGCAGAACAAGCTAAAGAATTAATGTTTCTACTGTTGCGTACAGCCAATCCAGGGACTCCTAGGAGAGAAACAGCTAAAGAGATATATTCAGACCTACTGGGGAGAGAAATTGAATCATCACAATCGTTAGTTAATTCAACAGAGCGGCGATATCTAGTGCGAGACAAATGATGTTTTTTGGGTAATATGATAGACAAGCGGCTTATACAGCAAGGTGTGCCATGGCTAATGTTCGCAGGAATGTAATTAAATGTATAGCCTGGACACGACCAGAACCAGCCTTCAGGCAGCTCTGTGTATTTATATATATAAGAAATATTTACATAATCAGAGCAATTAAAATTATCCTTGCCCATTTTCACACAGTCGGTTTTTGTGCAATTCACCATACGGGCACAAGTAACATTAAAGGAAGCCACGTATGGGGTCAATAAATCAATGGCCAAAGGTGGGCGTCGGCGTACTTGGTTACCCCAGTTATGGTAGCCGGAATAACCAAGGGTGTGGAGAGAATCATTTTTGGGTAGAGATGAATAAAACCAGGTATCCTTTTGCAGTTCTAAGGGGTCATGGCAAACAGGGATAAGGCAGGAGCCAAGGATTTCCCCTATAGATACCTGTTGGGTTAGACAAAAGGAAGAAACATTGAGGGTCTTTGCAAAAGACTCCCACACATTCATCGGTGTGGAACCACCGTTCTTAGGAGCGGCAGCGGAAAGGGGCAAAAACAAAATGCTGAGAACGATCACTACCATTGAATTTATGTTAAGGCAAGAAATAATGCACATAAGCAAATTCTCAGGTGTGGCTTCAAGCTGCTTTTCCTTTCTAAGCTGTTCAGCTTGAAATGAGAGCGACTTTATTTGGCCCCATGTCACAGGTCCATTATGATTTCCCCGCTTGCGAATCCTGGGGGGGCTGGACGTCACATCCTGGGCGATCTGTAGTTTGCGATCGAACTGCGGTATTGGATCCGGAAGGGTCTGTCGCCACGCCATGGTGCAGACGAATGCAGCGTGCAGGAACCCAGCGAGCACCCTGTGGAGTAGAAACTGCAGCGTAACCCTTTCCCCAGGTGATCAGTTTTACAGGTTCACTCCATTCGTTGGAGGGCAATATCTTATAGCGGACCAGTGGGGCTGGGAGTATCTCTGTTTGTTGAAAATGCTTCTGCAGGCGAGTATAAGATTGATGATCCTGTATAGAGAGATTCAAATGGTTGAGAGTAAAGAGAACACTGGCCAACCAGCCTTCCTTTTCGGAGAGCGAGGCTGGGACTCCGGCCTTCTTTTCCTGTCGAATTAAGGCTGTTTTTAAGGTGCGATTGGCACGTTCAACAATCGCTTGGCCTTGTGAATTGTAGGGGATGCCAAATAAATGACGAATATTCCAAGTTTCACAGAACTGAGCAAAGGATTTTGCGCAGTACGCTGGGGCATTGTCAGTTTTTAAAGAATGGGGCTTGCCCATGACTGACATGGTGCGAACAAGATGATTGCAAACATGCTTAACTTGCTCACCCCTTTGAGGGGTGGCCCAAATAAAACCTGAAAATGTATCAATACAAACATGTATGAACTTCCAAGGTGAAAAGGGGGCAAAGTGAGTTACATCCATTTGCCACAATTGGTTGGCTTCCAGTCCACGGGGATTAACACCAGGGCTGGGGTGGCCAGTCTGATTAGAGCATTGAGGGCATTGCTGGATGATTGCACGTGCCGCTTCCAACGGGATTTGGAACTGGCGGCTAAGGGCTTTTGCATTTTGATGATGAAAGGCATGACTTTCAATAGGAGAAACAGGCAAAGCTCTAAGCAAGGAATCTGCTTTTGCATTGCCATCAGTGATAAAGCCTGGAAAGGGTTGGTGAGAGCGAATGTGCACCACAAATAAAGGGTGGGAGCGATTGGAAAGAAGCAATTGTAAGGAAAGGAAAAGGCTCAACAAGTTGTCATCCAATAAAGGACTCACATAACTGCCCTGTAGGCGAGTTATGACATTTGCGACATAAAGGCTGTCCACAATCAAATTAAAGGGTTGTTTGGAAAAGTGATGCAAAGCTTTGACAGCAGCTGCTAACTCAGAACGCTGGGCAGACTTTTGTGGAAGTGTGTAAAGGCTGTGCCATTCTTCATTTTGTTGCCAGGCAACCACCCCTCTAGAGGGGGCACCGTCAGTAAAGACAGTAAGGGCATCCAAAGGGACAGGGGATAATATGGAAGAAAAGGACAGGGAGATTTGCTTGCTCATTTGCAGGCGAGGGTCGGCTGGAATATGGCAACCCACTTGGCCAACAAAGTCGGCTAAAGCGCACTGCAAATCCATGCTAGTGGAGAGAGCAGTTTCCCATTGTTCTAGGGGCATGGGCACAATAATTTGATGGCAATCAACGCCAAAAAGGCTTTTACAGCGACGGCGTCCCTTGCTGATTAGCTGAGCAAGGAGGTCCACTAAAGGAGTTACCGTGTTCTTTGGTGTATGATGTAAATACAACCATTCAATTATATGAACTTTCGATGGGCCTGACTGAATAACGGCCGCAAAAGGTTGGACAGAATCTGTCATTATGACTACATCGGGCAAAACATTAAGGATTGCTCGATCAACCCAGTGGAGACGCATGATTTCCTTTAACTGGGCAACAGTCTGCTGTTGAGAAAGGGTCAAGGTGATTTTTGCGCCAGGAGAGTGATGGCCTTTTAAGGCTGAAAAAAGCGGCCGTAAAACTTCGAGTGGGATCTTAAAATAGGGTCTTAGACTTCCCTTTAGCCGTGTCTCCCACGGAGTTTCAGTCTGTCACTGCCTTGGCAAGGGGAGACCAGAAATTATTAAGTTCTTTATTTCAGAATCGTAGATGCCATAGGCCAGAACCCAGCGGAAACTTCACCTACACAAAAATCATATTGAAATGAATGGGAGTTGCGCAAGAGCACCCTTTGTGTGCATGCGCATCAGAGGGGTCTTCACAAATGCCATTTGTTTTAATGAAGCTTGCGCAAATAAGTACATTTTTCTACTTCTGGCTTATTGTGTGCATCTTAAGACTGATTTCCCCTCTGGAATCCTGGAAGCTGCCTTCTGCTGAGTCAGAGTGTTGGTCCATCTAGTTCAGGCTTGTCTTCACTGACTGGCAGAGGCTCCCAAGGTTTCAGCTGGGGAATGTACCCAAACCTACCTGCAGATACTGTGGATTGAACCTCCTGCATGCAAAACAGATGCTCTACCAATGATTTATGGGCAATATTAATACTTGCTAGATATGGTTTTTGTTTGCTGTGTGTGTGTGTGTGTGTGTGTGTGTGTGTGTGTGTGTGTGTGTGTGTTGGAGAAAGCAGAAGTCTACATGAACTGCTCTGCTTAACTACAGTGGTATCTCAGGTTATCAATTTAATTCGTTCTGGAGGTCTGTTCTTAACATGAAACTGTTCTTAACCTGAGACACCACTTTAGCTAATTGGGCCTCCTGCTGCTGCCACCACGCTGCCACCGTGCGATTTCTGTTCTCATCCTGAGGTAAAGTTCTTAACCCGAGGTACTATTTCTGGGTTAGCGGAGTCTGTAACCTGAAGTGTCTGTAACCTGAGGTACCACTGTACAAGAAAACTATATCCTCATGTGTTCTAATAAAAAGGAGGGTTTTTATAATCCTACTTCATCTCTGCTGAGAGCAGAACCTATTGGAACGTACAAGGCTCAATGTGTATGCCACCCCGGGAGCCCCAGGCAAAGAGAATTATACTCATAAATTGGTCCAAGCATTATTGTGGTGTAGGTGTTGGTGGTATTATTGTATCCAAAACCCAAGGTATAAATTGAATGCCAAGACTAATGATGATGAGATAGTTTACATAGGAACCCAGTGGGATGTAGTGGGATGTTGGACAAAGACCTGAGATTCGAGGGTTCAAATCCCCACTCAGCCATGAAGCTCACTGGAGAAGAACCACAAACACCACCTTGAACTCCTTTGAGGAAATGTGGGATATGAATCAGATTATTTGTCTATCTAATCAAGTATTTTGGTAGAGGCTTTCAACTTGGGAGCCTTTCCCATTCTGTCATGTACCTAATACTGATATATCTAATACTGATATAACTAGGATTACCTATAAATAATTACCACATACTCCAATATACAATGATAGTATTATTCGAAGACACCAAAAGGGACAATATTATATGTCTGTCATATCAATAACTATTTATGAAAGTCTAAGTGCCAGCTGATCTTTCATATTTATATATTGAAGCATTTCTTTCCTCTTCAAGACAAAGCACATTTTAACACATAAGTTGCTCTTAAAATGTTCAGTAACTTTTCACTAGATAAACTGAAACTAGCAAAAGGATGTATCATATAATGTTCGGCTCGCTTCAGGAATTGGCATAAGTACGGTGGTAACTATATTAATTTATCTTCAGCAAACAGTGTTTAAGTGAAGAAGACAGAAAAGGATTAACTTTCTATTATAGTAAAGAAGAAAATTGTGGATGTGAACCTAGTGGGTGATCTCTATTAAGTAATTTTGTACACGTGAACCAGAAAAGTGAGGAGGTGGAATCTGACTTTGCTGCTACAGTAGGTAAGTGCTTGCATGTTCAATGGATACACTAAGCTCTAGGGTCAGTGCAGACCCTGGGATTCTTGGGCTTTCTACAAACATTGCTCAAGAATACCTATGCCAAGCAAGACTCCTATTCCATCAGGTCAATTAAAATGTTTGCATTGGCGCAAGGTTGGAGGCACCAGCATTGCAACAAATTCTCTAGCAGCTAGCCATTTGATATGCCAAGATCATTGTAAGCATAGTCAGTTATGGCCTGACAGAGCATCCTGCAATCAAAGTCATTGTTTTGACTCATATACTTCCTTGGAACGCTCCAATCTACAGTGAAGAGACCATTTCTGGGTAAATATTATGATGGTGACAATCTTGCCCCCATTTCTTCATGCAAGCCTAGCTGAAATAAGTGGAACCTATATAAGCTCACTTGATAGCAGTAGGGTTGAACTCAATGGGAATATTTTTTTCAAGGCAACTTAACTAAGTTTTTCTTTCTATTTTTTTTATATTCCCACCCACTTCTTTTGTCACAACAGACAGGATTTTCAGCAGAGGAAGAAAATTTGTTTTCAAAATCACTGTAGTTGTAGCAATTGGATTATTTAAAAAAGAGAAACTGAAATAACTGGGGAGAAGTGGAAAGGACCCACTCCCCACCTACAAAATAAAGAATGTAATTGAATATTTAAAGAAAACCAAAATGCTGGGAGGAGAATAGAAACCAAGAGCTGCAGTGCATGTCAGCTAGGAAGCCAAGGGTGAAATGAATTCAGGGAGCTTATCTTGCAGAGGCCTTAAGTTTAGTCAAAGGAAATAAGTAAAAAGAGAAAATTCTGCAGTAAGCAAAGAAAAATGACCAGTGATTCCAATTCTGTTTGGAACAATAGGGGAAAGCAGATAAGGAAACAGCAGCATGTGGCAAAGTGACAAGGATAAACCATTCCAAGCCATTTGTTTCTCAATTCAGAGCCATAACCTAATGTTAATTGCCTTAGGCCTGCAAGATCCAGGTTAAATTCCTGGCTCTGTTATGAACTTGCTTGTGCCATACTCTCTCAGCAATAATACCACACCACCTCGTGAGGATTTAAAATGATAAACAAAAGCAAATACAAACAAAACCCAACTACTGTAGCTATATAGATGAATATCTGCAATGACTTGCAAGGGTTTGCCACGAACAATGAATAACAGAAGCAAATGCTGTTTCTAGTTAAACAAACACAACTAAAACAGTTGCTGGTCCATAATGCTCAAAATGCTCCAGTCACCTGGGTAACATGCATGCACCCAAGGAGTCAACTCCTAGGAGCCAAGGTCCCTTCAACTCCCCCAATAAAATATTTGTGGGGGCTGACCCCTCAAAGATGACGGGCACTGCCATTCAAATGGTGTGCGTGCACCATGCCTTGTGATTGAAGATGTGGGGCAGAGCTGACCTGCTCACCCCCCCCCATGTTTTATTCAAGTTGGCTCATACCCTTGGGTTCTATGAAGGATGGAAAGTGGGATGGGATATAAATGGAAGAAAATTAATAAAATTACTTGCACTTAGGAAGTAGACTACTGAGATCAAATGGGCTCACTCCTAGAAAGGATCAGAGTCCAGATGTCATTACATTCTGCATACAGGAAAAGCAAACGCAGTACATAACATAAAATAAAAGGTCAGGGAAGACTCTGTAGCTCACATGTTGTTGTTTAGTCGTTTCCGACTCTTCGTGACCCCATGGACCAGAGCATGCCAGGCACTCCTGTCTTCCACTGCCTCCCGCAGTTTGGTCAAACTCATGTTAGTAGCTTCGAGAACACTGTCCAACCATCTCGTCCTCTGTCGTCCCCTTCTCCTTGTGCCCTTCATCTTTCCCAACATCAGGGTCTTTTCCAGGGAGTCTTCTCTTCTCATGAGGTGGCCAAAGTATTGGAGCCTCAGCTTCACGATCTGTCCTTCCAGTGAGCACTCAGGGCTGATTTCCTTAAGAATGGCTAGGTCTGATCTTCTTGCAGTCCATGGGACTCTCAAGAGTCTCCTCCAGCACCATAATTCAAAAGCATTAATTCTTCGGCGATCAGCCTTCTTTATGGTCCAGCTCTCACTTACATACATCACTACTGGGAAAACCATAGCTTTAACTATACAGACCTTTGTTGGCAAGGTGATGTCTCTGCTTTTTAAGATGCTGTCTATGTTTGTCATTGCTTTTCTTCCAAGAAGCAGCCGTCTTTTAATTTTGTGACTGCTGTCACCATCTGCAGTGATCATGGAGCCCAAGAAAGTAAAATCTCTCACTGCCTCCATTTCTTTTCCTTCTATTTGCCAAGAGGTGATGGGCCCAGTGACCATTATCTTAGTTTTTTTGATGTTGAGCTTCAGACCATATTTTGCGCTCTCCTCTTTCACCCTCAATAAAAGGTTCTTTAATTCCTCCTCACTTTCTGCCATCAAGGTTGTGTTGTCTGCATATCTGAGGTTGTTGATATTTCTTCTGGCAATCTTAATTCCGGCTAGGGATTCATCCAGCCCAGCCTTTCGCATGATGAATTCTGCGTATAAGTTAAATAAGCAGGGAGACAAAATACAGCCTTGTCGTACTCCTTTCCCAATTTTGAACCAATCAGTTGTTCCATATCCAGTTCTAACTGTAGCTTCTTGTCCCACGTAGAGATTTCTCAGGAGACAGATGAGGTGATCAGGCACTCCCATTTCTTTAAGGACTTGCCATAGTTTGCTGTGGTCGACACAGTCAAAGGCTTTTGCATAGTCAATGAAGCAGAAGTATAGCTGCAGATTTTAATTTGTGTAACTTTGGGCAGTTATGTGAAATAATTGTTCACCTCGATCCTGTTTAAATACAAGGACATCCTGTTGGCTTCAAGCAGGTGCACATTGAATTAAAGCCATCATTGGTGGGCATGCGCACTGCACTTTATAGTACATGAAGTGTACTGCAATTCTTGTCTGTTGAGGTAAGAACGTACAAAGAATGATCAGTTTCCCACTTGTGGGTGAATGGTAGCAGCTGTTAATGGAAGATGGAAGTGATTATTTCCCAAGTAGTCCCCCATGTCACCTCCCACTCATTCTGGAGGTCTCCGAACCCTCTGGAGCTGATTTGGGAAACTGCAGAGGAGAGAAAGATTGGCAAAAATGGCCTCTGCTCCTCTTCCATTAACAAGTGTGTCTACTGGATAAAAAGCCCTCCTGCAAGTTCAAGGGCAGCAACGTGATTTGATTCACTGCATTGGGAACAGGCAGCGAATTTCATTTGCTGCCCCCAAACTGTGGTATTTTGCAAGAGAGAGAAACACTTTTCCTTCTCAACTGTGTATACTTTTTTAAATTTATGCCATAAAATGTATATATCAGTTGATTGTAGGGGGAAAAACAAAACAAAACAAAAACACCCTCAGAGTGGTTTTTACTTTTATTTTTATAAGCATCTGTTATGTCCACCTTCACTATTTCTCCCCTCTAAATGAAACCCCCCCCCCCAAATTATTTAGCCTTTCCTTCTAGGAGTTCAACATTCTGGTCATTTGGGCTCGCTCCTCTTTTCTACACCTTTCCGAGTTCCGTGATATACTGTTTAAGATGGAGAAACAAGCACTGTCTATCCTGTTTGCCACGATATACCCCAAGCTGAAGAATAGATCACTGGGCATAAAGAAAATGAAATAATTCTCCAGAATGAAATGATTTTTGAGAAGGATCCAACTCTGTCACCAGGCAGTGTTGAGGCAGTTGCTTCAAGCAGCAAATTTGGGGTATCATAGAATTCTGTTGTATTTTTATTGCCCAGAGGGAAGAGGCACTTGTGGATTTTCTGCCTCAGCTGTCAAAATAATTTGGCTGGTCTTGAGTACAAAACACCTTTGTGAGGTGGATGGGCACAATTTGCTGCTTTGCTTCAGGAAGAAGAAGTCTTGGGCCACCCTATTGATACATAGCAGAACTTTCTCCCTCTTAAGTCCCTTCCTCCAAACCTGGAGCTATAACAAGTGGCAGCTATAGAGTTAACATCCACACCAAAGAAAGCACAAACCTAGCAGCTACCATATGGCTTGATTAAAAAAAATTGGGAACTGCTGCAAATAAACTATACTTCGACTGCTCTCATCTCCCGCTTGGCTGATAGCCATATTGGACATGGCTTTACGGCTAGGCTGCAAATCCACTGCCCAGGGAGCCTGCAAATCTGCTGCCTTGCAGCTGTATGATGGCTTTAATCAACAATTATGGAAGTGCTGAAGATGGAACAATATTCTTTCTCTCCCCATGTCTCTCTGCAAATTCAAAAGGTGTCACAGGCTTCATCAGCATTCCTCCCCACCCCGCCCCTTTTTATAAATCTCAGAGATAGGACCAAGGCAGCTGTATATAGAACGTATTTTCAATCTTAGCTCAAGGAATAAAGGGGGGGGGCAGGCAGAGTGCTGAACAGAAAGGCAACGGTCACACACAAATCAGTAATCAGCTATGTGCAGGCGTGGCAATGGGGTGGTAAGCACCTCAAAGTTAATTGCCCATGGACATGGAATGATGGGGAGCTGCGGCCTGTGGGTTTATCTTTACAGCACAGGAAGAGACAGCGGAGGAAATTAGGGAGAGTTGTTTCCAGGGATTATGTTGGCAACCAGCCTCGAACGCTTCTTATTCAAGGCACCCACTGGCATTCTTTCAATGGTAACATGGCGGAGACCAAGATGTCTAGAACAATTAGAGTTATGTGACATGGAGGGACGTAGCGAGCTGTGGCTTGTAACGACTTGGCTTCCGCTGAGATGGCGGGCGGCCGAAACGAAGAGGCAATTCAAATGTTACAGCCACTGCATGGAGGACACTGAGAACACTAAGTTAATTAAAAAAGGTCACGACACTAATTAGCGCAGTACATTTAGCAGATACGGCGCAGCAACAGCATCGGATGCGGAGAGTGTGGGAGTCTCTCAGTGCAACACTGCCTCGTCTGCTACATGGATCACTGAATAACAGCTGTAATGCTGATGCAATCAGCTGTGCATATTTACTGCACCATCATCATGTTTTAAGGAAAGCTTGAGTAGCCAAGCGCCATGAAGCAATGCCTAAAAGCAAAAGAAAAGGGGGGGGGGGATAGGAGAGGTGAATGTTGACCGAAGAGTTTGATTATGGCAGTCTCTGAATGCATTTGGGGCAACCGTGCTCACAGAAGTAATAGTGCAAATATATCCATGGCACACTGGTCTGTAGAATACACATTGTAAGTATTTGAAAGTAAATATATTGTCGTAGTAAGAGGTACTATATTGCTGCACAACATCCCAAACTCTGAGTGGTGAAGGATTTCAAAGGTACCAAACTCTCACCCAGGGTCCATATTTCCTGTTGGAAATGAGGCACAGGGGAGACGGTGGTGTCTGTAATATATATGGTTTATTTATATATGGTAAATTTTGAGTTATTGGTGCAAAAAAAGCATAGTAGGATTAATTTCAAGATTTTGCTTAAGACAGAATGGAATTGGATAGAAATAAATTCTCCAACTCTTTCTAACTATTGTTATTTTACTTTTTTTAACAGTTTGATAACTATTTCAGTTTCCCAATCAGATTCTAAACTAGGTTCTTGATTTCCTGAAGTTAACCACTACATTTCATCATTGCTGAGTTATTCTGTCAGCTGAAAACAAAATGACTGACAGTTTCATAAGCCATCAGAGCTGCTCAGTGTAGAAACCTATAAAATAGAAAGGCATTAGTCATCAGTCAACCAAAGTTTAGAGTTAATTAGGTGATAAATCAACATGTTGAAAAATAAATGACAGTTTGATAATTTATCACCACAATATAGATACTATTTTGAGAACATGGTGAATGTGGTTAAGTAATAGACAAATCATTGCTCAGTTATCATAACAGCATTTTCAGAATCAATATATCACTGCATAATGTTTTTATCAATAGATATAAACTGAAATCCTTTCAACAAGATGGAAACATGACTAAAATTCATTTAAAATGTGGCTCCTTAATCTGTTTAACCAATTACTGTCTTCAGCCCACAGAATATTCCCATTCACACAGATGGTATAAGCAGCCAGACTGCCATAATTTCCTCACCTTGGGATACAGTCTTAACCATGCTGACTTGGAGGAAAGTTTTGTTAAGCTATGAGAACTATTTCCAGGAAACTATGTCCAAGATTGATGTATCAGCTGAGAAGCAATAATGTGCAATGTTTGCCAGAATTTTGGAGGTGTGAATGTGGAAGGCTGGAAGTAAAAGGATAAGAGGAATACAACTAAATGCATTGATTCATATTAAACACCCCAATCATTGCAGTGCCAACACAGACATCTATATTATTGTTATTTTTTTGCAATGGATCATTAACAGTCCCAACTCAACAGTGCTGGTTTTAGGAATGAAACTTGAATATTGTGTTCCTTTCGCTAAAGTGGCATCTGAAGCTGGTGTGAATCATATAGAGCATTGGCCTGTGTGGCCCTCCAGAAGTTGTTGGATTCCAACACCCACCAGTCCCAGTCAGCATGGCCAATGGTTAGGGATGATGGGAGTTGTACTTCGGCACAATGTGGAGGGCCACAGATTCCCCACTCCTGATATGGAGTGATGCATGTCAGAAAAAACAGCTATTTTGATCACCCTCCTTTATACCTTGACTTTAATGATTTCGGCTCTGGTTGCCCTAACAGATGATCTCCGTAGGCAGCTGGATCGAGGCGGGTCGGGGCTGCTGATTCTTCTAGATCTGTCAGCAGCCTTTGACATGGTCGATCACGAACTCCTGGACCACTGGCTTGCCGACGTGGGGATCCAGGGCACAGTCCTTCAATGGCTGCGCTCGTTTCTCTCTGGTCGGGGACAGAGGGTGACGCTTGGGGGGGAATTGTCATCGCGCCACTCCTTGGTGTGTGGAGTGCCTCAGGGTGCGATTCTCTCCCCGATGCTTTTTAACATCTTTATGCGCCCCCTCGCCCAGCTTGTCCGGAGTTTTGGGCTGGGTTGCCATCAGTATGCTGATGACACCCAACTCTATCTGTTGATGGATGGCCATCCTGACTTGGCCCCAGACACACTGACCAGATGTCTGGAAGCTGTGGCTGGATGGTTACGTGGGAGCCGGTTGAAGTTAAATCCTTCGAAGACAGAGGTCCTCTGGCTGGGGCGGGGCGATATGGGATCGAGGGGGCAACTCCCATCTCTTGCGGGGGTGCAATTAGTGCCAGCACCGTCCGTTAAGAGTTTGGGTGTAATCTTTGATACCTCCCTCTCTATGGAGGCGCAGATTACAGCTATAACAAAGGCGGCATTTTTTCATCTCCGCCAAGCTAAGCAGTTGGCCCCTTATCTCTCTTGCCCTGACCTAGCCACTGTGATCCATGCGACGGTCACCTCCAGACTGGATTATTGTAACTCGCTCTACGTGGGGCTGCCCTTGAGACTGACCCAGAAACTCCAGCGGGTGCAGAATGCCGCGGCGAGACTCCTTATGGGGTCTTTGCTGCAAGATCACATTCACCCGGTACTATACCAGCTGCACTGGCTCCCGGTGGAGTACAGGATCAGGTTTAAGGTGCTGGTTTTAACCTTTAAAGCCCTATACGGCCTAGGACCCTCGTACCTACGGGACCGCCTCTCCTGGTATGCCCCACAGAGAAACCTACGGTCTGCAAATAATAACATCCTCAAGGTCCCAGGCCTCAGAGAGGTTAGGCTGGCCTCAACTAGAGCCAGGGCCTTCTCGGCTGCGGCTCCAATCTGGTGGAATGCTCTGTCACAAGAGACTAGGGCCCTGCGGGACCTGACATCTTTCCGCAGGGCCTGCAAGACAGAGTTGTTCCGCCAGGCCTTTGGTCAGGGCGCAGCCTGACTCTCTCCTCTGGCAACCTGTACAGAATTTTGCTTAATTGGTTGCCTTCAATTTGATTTAATTAATTTTTATAATGAAATATTTTTAGATTGTGTAACTATTTTACTGTTTGATTATTTGATTGTTGTTAGCCGCCCTGAGCCCAGCTTCGGCTGGGGAGGGCGGGATATAAATAAAATTTATTATTATTATTATTATTATTCATTTTCAAAAGGGCTATCGCTGGGCATATCCTGTTTGTGAAAGATGAAGAAATGTAACAGGGAAGATGGGTTTATCCCCAATTAAAAGCCATGAAAGACCCACAGTGGCTGCAGTAATAAAGGAGTCTCTGTCTGTCTGGCAGACCACCCTCAACCGCCTAGGTCTCTTACATCAGTTGCATATCTGCTGGAAAACAGTCTCTTTGTACTTGGGCAGGGATGGGGAACATTTGGCCCTCCAGAGGATAACGGACTCCATCTCCCATCAGCCCTAGCCAGCATGGTCATTGGTCAGGGATGATGGGAGTTGGAGGCACAGGTTCCCCATCCCTGTATTAAGGGCACTTACCATTCCAGAGATAACAGAGTCAGAGCTAGGGAGACAGAGCTAGGCTGCGATGAATATTCCTTGGAGGTTCTTAGGCAGAGGTTGGATGGCCACTTGTCCTGGATGCTTTAGCTGTGATTCCTGCATTGCCTGTATTTGGACTCAATGACCCTTGGGGTCCCTTCTAACTTGACAATTCTATGATTCAATGAGTCCTTTTTTAGAGAGAGAGAATTCTGAAGCTAAAAGCTTCCCTTTTACACTCTCCAGTCATCTTTTGAAGCATTAACACTTGGTAATTTGGAATATGCTAAAGCAGGCATAGGCAAACTTGGCCCTCCAGATGTTTTGGGACTACACTTCCCACCATCCCTGACCACTGATCCTGTTAGCTAGGGATCATGGGAGTTGTAGTCCCAAAACATCTGGAGGGCCGAGTTTGCCTATGCCTGTGCTAAACCCAATATGTGTTTGACTGGCACAAAGCTTTCTTGCTTATTTCGCTGCATGGGATGAAAAAGCAGACAATCCCCACCCTGGAGATGATGGCCAGAATGCCTTATTGCCAAGTGAGATACAGGTGATTGCTACCAAGGCTGAATCACTGTCTGAGAAGACTTTTCCCAGCTTAGACTTGCTGCTGACGAATTCACTTCTACATTTCCGCCATCAAGTGGAGTGACATGACAACTCTTTCATCACCTGTAACGTTTGTGCATGATGTAATGATTAATTTGTTCTAACCGAGTCTTTCTTTCTTTCTTTTGAAGCCATCAACAAAAAGCAAATAAACCCCAAAACAGCAATGATTGATTTGAGGCTATATGGTCACCCCGCATCCACCTTGTGTGTTTCAATGGTAAAGAAAATCCTGCTAAATCAAGCAGCTGTGGGTGGAGGAGGAAAAGGGAAGGCTATAATGTACCAAAAAATTATCTTGTTTAGTCTACCAAGTTTATATGAGAAGAATTCAGATTAGACTTCATTTCTGAATTCTCATATTTAAATAGTATATACCTTAATTCTGCAAAGGAGTCATAAATGAGATGCTGATAGATCTTGTGTCATATTTTAAAACAAACTCCATATGGCAATTGGAAACAGATGGATAAGCTAGTACTATGATTCCACTAAGATCAACATAGGATGCTGCCTTAGGGCCTCTCCAGACATCCTTTTCAATGTACATGAGTGATGATTGGAGCGCTTGTTCAGGGCTGGCCTGAGGCAGCTGCCTTGGGCAGTGGAAACTCAATAGATGGAGTGAGTCCCCATGCCTGCCCAGATGCCTCCACTACCAGTGGAGGTGAAGGCTTCCTGCAAGTTCTTGTGAAATCTTGCCACAATCTTACATGATTTCACTGGAACCCACTGTCGTTGCCACTGCTTCACGGGTGCTGCCGCACAACCCAGGTAAGGGAGACTTTGGTGGGGCGTGGTGGTGACAGCAGGGTCGCGCAGCACCTTCTCATTAGGCAGTAAAACAGGACATGATGCCCCTGCTCTTCCTGCTATTGGGGAAGTAACATGCAATCCCACTTTCAACATTGTCTGCAGAAAGGCACATTGTATTATTTTCAACCAGTGCGTATCCTGTAACTTTCTGCTGAAATCGTGTAACTTTTGATAGTGCAATTGGTTTATTTTTGTCCTGCTTTTGTTGCACTATAGCCCCCCCACCCCGACAGCACTAATGTGATAGCATTGAGGAAGCATTGCTGCACAAACTAAGGTACAGTTTTACCTTGTTTATCGAACTTAATCCATTCTGGGAGTCCGTTCGATTTCCAAAACTGTTCGAAAACCAAGGCGTGGCTTCCGATTGGCTGCAGGAGCTTCCTGTACTCAAGCGGAGGCCGCGTCGGAAGTTTGGCTTGCAGAAAACGTTCACAAACAGGAACACTTACTTCTGCGCTCAGGAGTCGATTTGTTTGGCGATTAAGGCATTCGATAACCAAGATACAACTGTAGAATAAGTCCCTCACTAATGCACTGTTAGGGTGTTAAGAATACATCCACAATAAAGCACCAGTCTGGATGGGCTACAACTGATAGGTAAAGGTGAAGGTAAAGGATCTATGGAGGTTAAGTCTTGACAGCTATGACAGTTCCTTGACTGGGAAGGTTGGGTCACAATAATTAATGCATTACCTACTTCAAGACTGGAATGCTGCAATGCCCTCAGTGTGGGGCTTCCCTTGTGCTCAATCCAGCAGCTGTAGCTAGTGCAGAATACTGCAGCACAGTTGCTGGCGGGAGTGAGACCCTGTCAGCATATAACACCTCTGCTCAGAGGTCTGCACAGGTTGCTCGTTTGCTACCGAGACAAGTTCATGATGTTACTATTGGTATATAAAGCCCATAACACATTGGGACCAGTTTACCTGCAAGATCACCTTACCTCATGTAGGCCCACTCAACCTGCAGAACTGTCACTGTTTCAGCTGCCACATAATACTTGTTCTACATTTATGCAAAATGGATATTTCAGTGTAGCAACACTCACCCTTTGGAACTCCCTGCCTGTTGACATCAGGCAAACACTGTCACTGTATGCTTCTAGGTGCCTGCTAACAGAATTTTGGTTAAAGAAAGCTTATCCAGGCATGAATAATATTGTGTGTGTTCTGGGTTTAGCCTCTTATTGGTTTTAAGGATTTTTGAATGTGCAAAATGTTTGTTTAAAACTTTTTGTTTCACTGATAATTTCATTGTTTTATTCTTTTTGTAAACTGCTTTGGAGGCGCCTTTCTTTCCATCAAGCAGTACAGTGGAACCTTGGTTCCCGAACACCTCTGTTGTTGTACGTTTCGGTTCTCAAACGCTGAAAACCCGGAAGTAAATGCTTCCACTTTCAAACGTTTTTCGGAACCCAAACGTGCAACGCGGCTTCCGCTGAGTGCAAGAAGCTCTTGCAACCAATGGGAAACCGCACCTCAGTTTTTGAATGTTTTGGAAGCTGAATGGGCTTCGGGAACGGATTTTGTTCGAGAACTGAGGTACCACTGTATATATATATCATATGAAATCAGTCAATAATACCAAGTCCAACCATTGGCCTATGCAGCTTAGGACTGGCAACAGTGACTGGGGTTGGCCCTCTAGGATCCCAGCCAGGGATTGAATCTGGGTCCTTTTTGGATGCAAAGTGCTCTGTGTGCTCCACCACTGAGCCACAACCCCTCCCCAGCTGCTAAACACCTCCTTGCTTTGGCACAAACTAGTTAATTACACAATGCTCACTTAGCAGCAACTCACCCACACATTAACAATGTGACAACAATAACTAATGCGGCAACTGTGACAGCCATTCCCAGAGTGTCCATAGCAACCGCATAAATCCACTCCATGTGTGACCTTGGCCAAGTGCACCTAGAGAACCACCTCACGGCTGCAGGGCTGACAATACTTAACCTGTTCCTCCTGTCCTCTCCCCCCCCCCCCAATCCTGGCCAGAGACAATTGCAGGGAAAGAGGACAGCAGCCCTCCCTGGCTTTGCTCTGGTTCCCTCAGCTCTGATGCTGCGGCCTAGTGACAAGGTCGGTTGACATCGGATTTGGAAGGCGGGCAGTGAAATGCCATGTGTCAAATCACAGCTCTGACACCTGCTTGCAGCTGATGTTCTCAACACAACTGATGGGCAACGATGTGATTGAAATAATGGTTTTTTGCGATGCAAAAATGCCTGGGGGGTAAGGTCATGGCTGAGGAGAAAGCAGCCAACTTGAGTGTCAGGCGGGGGCAGGTTCCCCCAGACTGGCAGAGGAAGTCCTCTTGGTAGTTCCTCCACCCTCAGAAGCTTGAAAGGTGGTGATCTGGGAGAGAATTTTCTCTGTGGTAGCCTCAAAATTGAGGAATAACCTCCTAGCAGAGGAGCGTCTAGTGTCATCATTATTCAGCTTACATCATATGAAGAATACACACCTCTTTATCCTTTCACAGTTGAATGACATTTTTTGTGATCTGCATGAAAATTAATGTAATGAGTCTTTTTGGAGTGTTGGTGGTTGGCTTTATTTTGTTTTAAATGATATTTTGTTTTTGTAACCTATTCTAGGACATTATGGTTAAGGGCAGATAAGGAATCAATCAAACAAATAAGTATTCTTTTTATTTTATTATTAGTACTAGCAAAAACAATAAGCTCAAAGCAAGACCTAAAACCACATGGATAATTTAAGCAGCATGTATGTGGCATGTTATTAAGGAATCAAGCAGTTACAATCAGTCTTGGTATTCCTAATCTGTAAAATGGGTAAACATTTTTAAGAATATTTGCCCATTTTACAGATGAGCAACACCAAGGCTAACAACCATATGAAGAAGAAGGAAGAGGAGGCATGGCAGACCAGCTCAAACATATGCAAAGCAGATACTAGCAATATTTATGTGACCTAATTTAGCTCCAATACAGAGAGGAGTAGCCTCTTTGTCATCTCAAAGCAAGTCAGATGTGAACGGTTAGTATCCTCACCACCACAGCTCCGGTATGTAGAGAAAATTCACGGGAGCCTTAAAGTCCAAGGCCAATTCCAGTGTCATATTTTCACCTGACAGCAAATGACACGCCATTGGCACTAACAGACTGATTGGAAGTGATGTTGCAGAAGGGCAAGCCCAGATTGCTGACATGTTTTCACATGTGGAATCGAAGAGCAAATCTGCCAGCCCATCTTGAAAGGCATCTGTTCTGAGAGAGAGTCAGGTTTGGGCTGCAGCAGCAGAGAAATTGCAGCTCTTTTTCACCCCTCACTGTATCCTTCTCTTCTTTTCTTTTTAATCCGCAAGGAAGGATAAAAGTCAAAGGCACCATCAAGCCTGTCACACCAATACTCCAAGGGACATTGCTTGTACACTGCTCTCATCAATCAGTCTCCCTCTGCTGTCCGAGGCTGCAAAGGGAAAATTCACAGCAACAGTAAGTGCCTTGGGAGTAACATAAAAGCATTTTGTATTTACATTTGAGCTCTGCTTCTCATTCTTTTGTTAATGCCCCCCAAACCAGGAACTTGAACCTGGAAAGTGGAAATTGAGTTCAAGAAGTGATTTAACATAAGTAGTTCAGTTTGACCTTTTTTTAATAATAAAAAGGTGGGGGAGAAGAGTCACTTAAATGCAGCATCAATTTAAGCAGAAGTGCTTCATATGACAGCTAAGACTAGGAGTTTTTTTTAAAGGCTTATCCTTCCCTTTCCCAGTCATCTTTGCTTGATGCTATAGATTAATTTGGGAGAGAGCAAGAAGAGAGGGTTGCAGCAGCTGAGAGAAACATCTGGGTTCCGCTTCATTAACTCATCAATCCAAAATCAAAAGTAATGGCCTTGCCACAATGCACAATACTTCCCAAGATGTAAAAATGAAGCGCTCTCACAATATTGCAGTGAGCAACATTGGTGGTGAAAGTGTACCTTTGCCATCCTAAACTGCTAATGTTCAGATGGCAGGTGGGTCTTCTTCTTCTTCTTTGGCGATCCCTCGTAGCTGAGTAAGATTGTCTTCCATGAACACAGTCTTAACGTTGTGTTCATAGATGGAGGCCAATTTAGTTTTTCGCCATGTTAGCACATGGGGACATAGGTTTCTGGGCAGGAGTTGATCATAGTGAGGGTTTGTCGAATGTGCCTTCCTCTTAGCTCATTTCTACCTTTTGTCCTGAGTTCTAGGAACATATCTGTGGAACGTAATTGTGGAACATATTAATCAGTGAACTGTCCAGCAGTTGTCAGCACTCGTCATAGCTCTGGTAAGGAGCACATCATGGTGATCTTCAGCTCAGACAATTTCATAGTCTAGGAAGTGCCAGTGGTTCAACTGAGGGTGCTTCTATGATATTATTATTATTATTTTGTCGAAAGAGTGTGTTAGTAAAAGCAGGGTTGTGCGCTGCACATATAGTCAAAAGTAAAATTCTGTTCTGCTTGCCTGTTCTGCTTGCTGTTGCCAGTTCATTCTTTCCCAATAGTCCCAGGCCACAGATCAAAATCTCACCCAACTCTTGCATTAAAATCACCTGGGAGGATATCCTCCTTAGGTGTCTTTGATAGGATGGCATCCAGCTGTGAATAATTTTTTTCTTCAGTGTCTTCATTGGCATCCAGTGTTGGTACATAAGTGCTTAAAATAGCTGCCTGCTGGTTTTTGGCAAGTTTTATTCGAAGGGTTGAAAGTCACTCATTAATGCTGGTAGGGACTTCTGACAACAGCTTCACAAGATTGTTTTTGATAGCAAAGCCTACTCCATGTATTTGACGTTCTTGTTCAGGTAGACTTTTTCAGAAGAATGTGTAGCCTACTTTTTCTCTCTTCAGTTGTCCCTCTCCTGCTCTTCGAGTTTCTTGAAGCACTGCAATATCAATATTAAAACATCAATTAATTAATTTTTATAATGAATGATTTTAGAATGTTGTTTATGTTGTACTTTTGTACTGTTTTATTGTTGTTAGCCGCCCTGAGCCCGGCTTCGGCTGGGGAGGGCGGGATATAAATAAAATTTATTATTATTATTATTATTATCACAACTCTCTTGCAATGATGGCAGTTCTGCATTCAGGACACTCATTATCTGTGTTACATCCAACAAAGTCCGTATATTACATTTACTAAAGTTCAATTGTCTTTTATGATCGCTGGGTGGTGATCCCACTGGGTGCGATAATCCACTCAGAGGAAAAAGAGGCAGATTATTTTCATGCCCCTCCTCCTTTTTGGGGTGAGCAGAGTGGATACTAAATAGGGCTGCTCAGTCGTGGATACAGCTGCTGAGCTACTCAACTGCCTCGTTCCTTAAATCAGAATGAATGAATGAATCTATCTATCTATCTATCTATCATCTATCATCTATCTATCTATCTATCTATGTATCATCTATCTATCTATCTATCTATCTATCTATCTATCTATCTATCTATCATCTATCATCTACATGTATCATCTATCATCTATCATCTACCATCTATCTATCATCTATCTATCTATCTATCTATCTATCTATCTATCTATCTATCTATCTATCATCTATCTATATCTATCTATATCTATCTATCTCTAAATTTTCTGTTTTACAATTTAAAATACTCATTTTACATCCTTAAGATATCAATGGCCTCCCTTCTTCTCTTTCCATGGTTCATTTTACATATCATAAATCCCTGCATATTTTACAAAAATGAATCTGTATCCACCATCCATGTGCTGGTTCATGACTAGGGGCTTCCAAATTTCACGGTTCTTCCCCCATTACCATTTGCAGATCACCACAGGACTTTTATTGGGGGGAATTCGTGGATTGGGTTTAGGATGGGTTTTTGGAAGATGCCTGTGTGTGAATATGTTTTATGCATGGAGATCAGCGCATGGTGACCAACACACAGTCTTTGCAGTAAGGCTCTATTTCGTGGGCAGGTGGGTAGGCTCCATCTGTAGAGCAAAGTAATTGTCCATCAATGGCTTGAAGTGATATTGAAGTGATATTCCCACTTTATTCCCCATTGCCTCGCTGCCACCATTTGGCTACCCTCTTAAACTCCAGTCTGACACCAAAGCAATTCACCTGTACCTCTGATGATACAAATTATCTCAGCCTTATAGCCTAAACTAGCAACAAAATTTACAGTGCAATCACTCAGAGCAACAAAAGCTGAATATTCACCAAGTGAGAAAAGAGTATATCAAGCCGCCATGTAATGAAGCTTCACAAATCTTTGTGAAACAATCTTTTTTCAAAGCAGTGTTTCTGTGTATTCTGCAAGTTGTGACTAGATTGGAGTGCATCAAATTCTGCATAAAATATTATGTGATTGGATGAATGATGTATTTTTAAAATCTCAAATCCTGACAATTCACATAACCATGTTATACTAGTTGTGCACAACAAGCTACATATAATATGTTTCTTTGTGTGCTAAATATCTATCATGCCTTATTTGTATTTGGAAATACAGTAATATTTTAACTTCAGGTACAAGCTACAGTTTTACAAGATCTCTTTCCTTAGAGACAAAATTTGTTCTGATAGTTTGCTAAACAAAAAAATCATAGATTAATTGATAATAACATTACAGTGGAGTGGAGGGAAATATGGCTTGGGTCAGACCCAACCATTCCTACAAAGTCAATTTTATGAGTTAGAAATCAGTTTGAGCTCATAAACCTTTACTTTGGTGCAACAGTTTGTCCCAAATGAGCAGAGTCCACATTTTCTAATCAAGGATCGCCTCATGTTTTCCCATTTAGCTGCTATAAGAAAAAATAAGACCATAATCAGATTTTATTTTCTGCTTTTTGAATCTAGTTTTTATACTAACGGATCTGTAGATTCCACAGGCACACAATACCCAGTCATTGCCAGTATCACTGTGTCCAGGATGGAAACATCTGAACAGGCCTTCTGTTTACTTCACAAACAGGTAGGTCTCCATTTTACACCTTGGGAGGCTCCTCCTGTCCTTTATCACATTTTCCCCTT
The DNA here is from genome assembly GCF_964188305.1 of Podarcis bocagei. Lineage (NCBI taxonomy): Eukaryota > Metazoa > Chordata > Lepidosauria > Squamata > Lacertidae > Podarcis > Podarcis bocagei. Next base: position 55,967,026 of record NC_138126.1, on the reverse strand, counting down.
GCCTCTCTGACATTGATAACCTTTTTGTCACAGGGAACATATAGATCCAAGCACAGCAATAAATCCTGCCCAGTTGTGGCTTGTCAAGCTCGCTTCCTGAATCAGCAGAACTTGCCTGCTTTATGCAGGAGTCAGGTAAGAATTTAAACTTGTCCTATTCTATCAATTTCATCATGGTGAGAGAGGATCAATTGTCTCTTCATATTCTCTGCCATTACAAAAGTGTGTGTATCTACACCCCAGTGAAACAGAACACAGCCTAATGCAGAGACTTCAAAATATAAGATAGCTTCTAAGATCTTCCCCTCCTATTTCAATGATTTATATGCCCATAGTTTCTAAGTGGTGTACAATGAGGCTAAAAGAAATCAAAAGAAAAAACCAGTTTAAATTGGCCGTACGATCAGAAAAGTTTATTTTAAATGCCTGCTGAAATAAATAAAAGTTTTAATCAAACACATGATGTTCCGCCAGGGGAGGGGCTGTCCAACCGCAGCAGAGAATTCCACAGAATTGAACCCACAATGCTGGTGGATGTGGGCTGTCTGTCTAAGCCATGGGTGACCACTAACATGAACTCCCCTCCCCAGTGGCGTAGTGTGGGTTGCCAGTGCCCAGGGCCATGCACGGACAGGATGGGAGGGAGGGAAATGGAGTACACATGCACATTCAACTGCCTAATGGCATCCACATCACCCAGGTGATCACAGCTACAAAGATAAGAAAAGAAGAGTCATTCCATTGTCTGGAGATGTCATTTCCTGGTTACCACGCAAAAGCCATTTTCAACAGAGCCCAGCAACAGAAGTGTGCAGCTGTATTAAGGCAGCACCAGGTGTTGAAACTTTGGGCCTCCTAACAATTCTGTAGCCCGGGGCAACAGCCCTATGGCCCCCCATACCATGCAGTTGCTTCCACCAAGTCAAGAACTCAGTGATCAGACAGGGATAGAAAGCATTAAGTGGTCTTTCAGGTATCCTTGACCCCTGTTGCTTAAGGACTTTGTAAATTAATAGAAAATGTTGAGCTAGGCCCAGTAGCATATCAACAGCAAGTGTAAAATTTAAGCACCAGAGTTATGTGCTGGTGGTGTTTTGTCCCCACCAACTGTCTTAGCCCCCAAATAACAGCCCAGTCTAACTACAGTTAAGTATGCTTACATCCCTCGATTTCAGTGGGGGGAGATTTTTATCACATGTTACTGAACAGCATCATTCGGTCTGGAGCCCTCCAATCCAGGGTGCCCAAATGATTGAGCCATAGAAGGGACAAACATTGTCTTTTCCAAGAAAATGTTTCTCAGATCATGTGTGCTATTGCGGAATGAGGCTCCAAACTACCACACCCACCACTTTTGTTTTGCCAGAGTGCCCATGGACCCCATGTGGGTCCAGAGCATGCTTTCAAACATGTTGTGTCCCAAAACTGGAATGCATGTCTTCCTGCCTGTGCTCCCATGTGATGCCCTTTTTGCCATGCTCTCATGGCACCTGAAAATATGTGTTTTGGTGTGCTATGTGATATTATGCCCCCCCAAGTGCTTTCTTGGGGGGAGCAAAATCACATGAGATCATGGCAAGCAAAATGGCTGCTGTGCTCTTGCAGGAAAAACAGGATGTCTTGGTTTTTCTGGGATACTTGCAGGATATGCCAGAGGCACTCTGGGAAAGAAGCATGTGGTGGAACAGCCAGCTTAGTGTCAGTGACCACATGGAGGGCATCTTCTCAGGTTCACCTCAATGCTGGTAGTACGATTGCAACTGAATTCAGCAGGGCTAGAATGGACCTAATTGTGTAATAGTGTGCTTCATTTCAAGTTAGAAAGGAAGGTGTATCATCCTCTGGCCAAGTGTAATCTGTGCTTTAATCGATTTGCATTTTGTGATGCATGCTGCCACCACTGGCCGCTTCATCGTCCTATGTGCAAGCGTCCCAGCACAGCGTATTCCCATGCATTCACCTTTTAATTACAAGCCACCAGTGTAATTTCAGTCTTCAAAGGATCAACACAGGAAGATTTACAAAAGATTAAAAGGTTTTCCTCTGTCTTTAAAAGGGATTATTTAGATCATTCAAGGCATTTTCTTCAAGGCACCAACCAAGCTAAGAAACCAAAAACTGTTAAAACTACTGAGGGACATGTCATCTGTACTTAGAGCCCCTCCTTCAGATATGTTTTTTTCTGGTGGATTATTCTAACACCTGCCAAAGATTTGTTTCTTAATCGTTGCTTACTCGTTGCGGGGTGTCAGGAATTTTTCTCATACCCTTCTGGCAAGTGTTGCACCAAATTTGGTCTTACAAATTTCAGCAGCACCCTGTGTGAACCCAAAATTCAGGGCAAGGGGCTGCCTCTTGCCTTCTGTTGTTCTACATCAATTGTGATGCCCTGCAGCACCCACTATGCTCAGCACCCAATCATGATGCCCTAAATCCACCTCTGCCTCAGGAAGATCCACTGTTACGACCAATGTTCCTATGTAGTTCTTGGGCACACAATTTGGATTCCATAAAACCTAGTTAGTTTTGTGAAGTAATTGTGTGCGTCCTTGTAGCATATGGAGCACAATACTTCCTATTGTTTCATTATGAGGAGTCAGACTCAAGTTATACCTCAACTTTTATTTCATTTGGGAAAACAGCTGAGGGAAAGAAGGAAAGGTGTCCATTATAGGAACAGGTGAGTGTCTTGTTTCAACATCACTAAGGACGCTACTTTACACAAGGTACCATTTCCTTCCTGTGTTTCCTACCTCATGTTACAGAAGCTCTTGCAGTCTGAACCATGAAGTGTGGCTTTCACTCAGTTCTATGGCACCCAGTTATTAATACTGCTAACTTTGTTCCCTGCCCCTTTCCCCTAGTTATAACAGCACCTCTGCACTCTGTAATTTTTTAAGCACCAGATGCAGCCCATCCTCGATCTATTGATCTATCTATCTATCTATCTATCTATCTATCTATCTATCATCTGTGTCAACAATTCAATACCATTGTTGGAGCCTATAAAAAAACCCAAGTGAAGCCCAAGTTGGGGATTTTTTTTAAAAAAGGGATAATTTAAAATCTTACACTGGAAGAACAGAATTATCTTAGCTAAAAGACAACATGAGGCCAATCTAAGCTCCCTTGGAAGTTCTAAAGCAGGGTGCCGCCAATGAACAGCCCCAGTCTCACTTCTCCACCAATTGCTCCATTTTTGATGGTGGAACACAGAGCAGGGCCTCTGAACCGGCAAACTCCCCTGACTCAACAAGGGTGGAGAAACCAGTGGCTGTCGTCCTGTCGTCCCTGACAATTGGTTATTCTGACTGGGGCCACTGGTTCCCGTCTATGGTCTATGCACTTGTGTCTAGAAAATATGGCCTGATAAAAACAGACACACACCTTTTTGAAGACCCTGGAGATGCACTGTAAAGGTTAAGACACATGATGGAGAATTTTATGAGCTGGAAACGTACATATTATTAAAGATAAATTAGAGAGATTGACAATAGCTTTATTAAAGTCTTACAAAAACACACACACATAGAATATTTTTCCCATTTGCATTATAATAATTAGTTTTTATCACAGAGGTTGTCTCTTTTCCCTAATTTTCCCTTTCTTCTGTATTCAAAGCAATTATATTGTGAAATTCTGAGAAATAATAAAGATTTTGTGTGGGGAAATACATGTGACGAGGAAAGGGTGTACTAATCTTGAGGCTCACTTTCCCCTTCCTGCAAAATATGAACTGTTCCTGATTACATTATCATGGTGATACACACATTAGAATTAAGACAATCAGATGGATAGAAAGAATGAAAATAGTATTGTGAACATAATTTTGTGTGGTCATATTTGAAGAAGCTTTGTTTTTGTAATTCACCAAACCAAGAATGTTACATTTTTTACACTATAGTTTTCAAAGCTCAGCACTAAATGTGCAAGCACAGATCAGAGAAGGGTTTTGCTTTTGTTTAGTTTTTTGCCATGTTAGCACCTTCCGTATCTTGCTTCATTTTGTTCTCTGGTATCGTTCTCAACAGTCTCAATTCTTGAGGGATGAAGGGAACACTTTCAGGGCTGTTTACGCTTCAAAAATATTTTTGCAAGCAGGAACCATATTGTTGTTCCAAAAGAAGAAATTAAGTTCAGAGACTCTGCTTGGCTAGAGGTCTGTATCCATGAGAAACTCACTGGGTCCAAAATCAACAAAGTCAAACTCAAAACTGTTACACAAACAGTATGATGATGATGAGGAGGATGAGGAGGAGGAAGAGGATGATGATAATAATAATAATAATAATAATAATAATAATAATAATAATAATAATGTATTATTTGTACCCTGCCCATCTGGCTGGGTTTCCCCAGCCACTCTGGGCGGCTTCCAACAAAGATTAAAAAGTCACACATTAAAAACTTCCCTAAAGAGGGCTGCCTTCAGATGTCTTTCTAAATGTCAGGTAGTTGTTTATCTCTTTGACATCTGATGGGAGGGCGTTCCACAGGGTGGGCACCACTACTGAGACGGCCTCTGCCTCTGAATATTCCACACATAAGGCACTTCCATGTTGGAGTGAATGTGAAAGACAAAAGTAGAAAAAATTAAATACATGACAATGTAAAGGTGAAAAGGTAAAGGACCCCTGGATGGTTATGTCCAGTCAAAGGTGACTATGGGGTTGTGGTGCTCATCTCACTTTCAGGCTAAGGGAGCCAGCGTCTGTCCACAAACAGCTTTCCGGGTCATATGGCCAGCATGACTAAACTGCTTCTGGAGCAATGGGACACCGCAACGGAAGCCAGAGCGCACGGAAACACCGTTTACCTTCCTGCCACAGAAGTACCTATTTGTTTACTTGCACTGGTATGCTTTCAAACTGCTAGGTTGGCAGGAGCTGGGACAGAGCAACGGGAGCTCACTCTGTCACGGGGATTTGAACAACCAACCTTCTGATTGGCAAGTCCAAGAGGCTCAGTGGTTTAGACCATAGCACCACCCGTGTCCCTACATGACAATGTATTTCATTCAGATAGCAGCAGCCATTGAAACAATTTTCTAGGCTAGGGCAGTCACAGTGTGGACACAGGTTGCTGACATTATCCGGGGCAACTATCCAATCCATTGCTGTATCCCAAGGCCCAAACATAAGGATGAGATTTCCCCTCACCTCTCTTACCACTTCATGGCTGCTGGTGGTTTTGCCTAGCAAACTGTACCTCAGCTGCTACAGCATTTCTATTTTATCTTCTATTTTACTTAAATTTGTATGTCACCTTTCCTTCCAGCAAAAGCAAAGCAAAACATGGCTTCCAAAATGGAATAATACACCCGCATCAGTTTCATTGCTTGCACATGCCCTGGAAGAATAAGTTTGCTTGTGATTCCTTAGTGTGTATATGCACCAACCAGAGGTGCATATAGGGGTATAAGCAATGTTTCTATTCTGCTGCAGTTCAGCTTCTGCCATTCTGCTGTAGTTCTCTCCTCTGCCATTACATTGCTTGTATGATTTATGCCATAAATTACATTGCCATTACATTATTCCACCCTATTCATTTCAATGTAAAGGGAACACAACGAAGGGAGGTGGAGAACGCAATCAATTACGTATCGCTTGCAGATGGAAAACTGATCGTATTTGCTTGGTTGATTTCCGTTTTGGACATGGGACAAATAAGTGAACATTGATGAATTCCACTCCTGTTTCTGTTTCCACTGGAATTCTCCGACATCCTTGGTGCATATCTGGATTAAATTAAATGCCGTCATGAATGCTGGCCTGGACATATACTTTGTTGGTCCAAAGAATGTTAATGGTTGGCTGGTGGCTTCTTCACAGATAGTTAGAGATTTTCCTTAAATGTTCTCAATGGAAATTTACAGAAGGTGACATGTTTTTCATTTCTTCCCCTCCAAACTGAGATCGTGTGTGTGTGTGTGTGTGTGTGTGTAGCAACAGGCTAAGAATAGAATTTTGTAATGAGGAAAAAAGAAGCCAAAGTCTTGACAGAAGGAGAGAGGCTGAAAGAAAACTGAACTGTTGCTGGGTGCTGAAAACTTATGGGATGCCTCTCTGGAGTTCTAATAAGGGGCAGCTGATTCACTGCTTGTGTGAATATTTAAGCTGTCTGTCTCTTCAACTCTACTTCTGTATCTGTAAATAAATCACATATTACACAGTGCCATAAGTCTCCAGTGATGGTTCTCCCCTCCAAAAGAAAGACAAACCTTGGAACTTCTCACCACCCAGAGAAGTGGTAAGCATAGATCAAAACATTTGTTCCACTGAAGTCAATTGGACAAAGCAGTTGAGGTTGCAGTGCTATTCATACTAGCTGGGAAATATATCCTACTGAGATCACTGGGGTTTTCTTCAGTGTAAACACGCTTGCTTAGGATGAGAGTAAATCTCTTTTATTTCAAAGGATGAAGTAAGTGTGCCCAACTTCATCCTTGACTATGATCCATGTTATTTTTCCAGAATGCATAAATTATGGCTGTAACCAATCACAATTCTAATAATACATTTCTTCCTGCATTCCAGGAGGTTGGACGAGATGACCCTCAGGGTTCCTTCCAACACTACAATTTTATGAATGTGTTGTTTTTTGTTTGTATGTTTTGTTTTACAAATGCTCTTTTCTGCAAATCTCTCCTTTGTCTGAGGTTAGGGCAAGAACTTCCATATCTAAAATCTCAGAAGGAGAGCTAAGCTTAAAGTATCACCTTCATGTTTTGAAAAGGTATTGTAGAGGGAATCTCAAAGTAGCTTCTCCTATGCTATGCTTTCATTCTAATTTTGCATATTCTGTCATTCGGGATAAAAACAACAACAGGAGTTTCCCCAGATGCAGTACTATATTCCACACATTCCGCAAATGAGAAAGGAGCTCAGGTCTGTTTCCAAACTGCTCAAGTTATCTTTCTTCTTTCAATTGCTCTGCCAGAACAGAACAAACAGAATTATTTCAAATAACCCATAAAAATAAAACAAACCCAGCAGATATTATGCTCTGAGCCTCAGATCTTCCACTCCAACATCAGGCAGGAATGAATGTTTATGGCTAATGCTGTAAACCACAGAAAATAAGATTTTGTAGTGAAAACATTGATAGACCCTTAACTGTAATAGTGCCCGCTGGCATCGCTGTAATTAAAACGAACACAACAACTATTAGTCATCTTAATTCATATGCACATTCCTTGTTTAGTACAATAAAAATTACAAAGCAGGGATGACACTTAATTAGGAGGCCTGGGAATTGATGTCTAACGGTATTTCATTTATTTTAAATGCCTCTACCCAGATTTAATTTCTGTTTTATATCTAGGTCTGTGTATTTATATGACAGTACACCTATTACAGCAATATAAATTAAATACCTCAAGGACATTACTAAAGCATTGTTTAAAAGTAAACATGTAAAGCATGATGCTTTCTTATGCAGAGAAAATTAATACGCTGTAACATTTTCCCCAACAAAAATAAATCCAAGGTTAGTTATACATTTAGAAATATTTTTAGCAGGGAAAAATAGCTTCATTCTAGTACTTTCCATTCTACTTAATGTATAAACGTTTGTTCTCTCTTTCCAATCTTTTTATGGTCTTTTCCCTGGCAATCTAAGAGATGGTTAATCTGATGCTTAATATTTTAATCATCTGTTTTACAGTTAATATTTTATCACCTATTTTATGTCTTTGTTCTATACTCTTGTCTTTTCCCTATATTATTTCCTTAGAACCCTCAGGTTGAGGAAATTCCACAGAAAATTTTGGAGCCCTCAATTCAGAGTCCCTGCCCTCCTACTAGGCCTCTGTACATATGATACATTTAGATGCACCCAAAGAATCTGGGAAATTGTAGTTCATCCCTCACTGGGCTACAATTCCCAGAATCCTTAACACTCTACAGTTCCCAGAATTCTTAGGGGAGGAGAGAGAATGTACTTCAAATGTATGGTGAATATGCACCCTCAATAACAGGGAGGAGTGGGGAACTGACTACTTGTAGAAGGTTTCCTCCCCTTCTCCAAAATTGCACTTTCTCAGTGACTTCTAGAGTATTACTCATAGTAATATATAATTAGTGTATACTGATGTATAGAGATTTCTGGCCCTTGTGGCTCTGTGTGGAACATGCAATCAACAGCCAGCACTAAGCCCTGGCAATTTTCTAAGCATGCATGGTACAAGTTACAGCAATAACTATTTCCCATTTTCCATGCAGAATTGCACCTGCAACACATTGCATTACACAGATCAAGATGCCCCTCCTCACTAATTCTTCCTTAGTAGGGGTGAGGACAAGTTGGACAAACACAGGCCCCAGCTTGGACAGATGCACACCTTGCTTTTGAGACAGTCATGTTATATATTCCATTTTCATTTAACTTTTAATTTGTATATTGCCTTTCTATAGGCAGAAATCTCTCTCTGTCAGACTGGAGGGACATTGTTGAGCTTGACGCTTTGGGGTAAACTTAGAGGCTACATGGAGTCCTCTTTCTGAAGCTTGGAGTTTCCTTTTGTCCCAAACTAGAAACGTGGGGAATTCTCCAGTCTTGGCCAAAATTCATGTTTGTTAGGATTCCAGGAAATATGTGTGCTTCTGTGTGTGCAGCCAAAAATTGGCAAATATCTCCACATATTCAATATTGCTTTTCAATAACCATTTTTTTTTTGCTACACTACATTTTCTTTAAGGAAACAATTAATCCTTTCTCTTCCTATGCAGAAAACGACGATGAATGAAACCTTGGCATCTTCTTTGGCACAATGTTGGGCATAAAAATCTGTGTTGCAGCCGTCACTATAGCGTACATGAGACTCTAAAAAAAGCAACTACCAATTCCAGGGGTGCTGTGAGACGTGGAGGTCTGCAGTACCATGGATAAGTCCATTGAGGTAGAACGATGTTGCAGTGCTCATGCAATGAAATGGAGAACATCTACCGATTCCTGTAGCTTGGGGCTATCTACTTCCTCCTGGACCTCAATCCAACTGTGGCCTGGATCTACTTCCTGGTTTTCTTCATTCACTGGATCATTTACACTCCGGTCCCCCAAATAAGCTGAGGACCTGTAGCAGGCAGTGCTTCTCCATGGTGCGACAGATCCTCTTCGTGACCATAAAATCCTGGCGATGGTTCAATAACCTGCAATGATTTTACAAAACAGAAATTGGAAAGAAGGACTATGGTTGTTCCAAGGAGATGGACATGCTCTAGTTTCCTTACTGGGCTTTGTGCTTTGCTTTCCACCTTTGCATGGCTTGAACCTTGATAACCTCATCTGCGAATTGGCCACATTTGCTTGGCAACATTTTCTCTGCCAGGTACTTTTCTGGTGAAAGGAATGAGATGAAGTGTGGACACATTCAAATGGGTTGTCTGCCCAGGGTGTGTGCATGCCAAAATCGGCAAAAAACAACAACAACAGCCAAAACTAAACAAAAACCCAAGTACATTGTCCTGTGCAAAAGTGAAAGGAGTTGGCTCATTTTGGGTCGGCCTTGTTTAACTTGCATTCTATCCATGTGGCTGTGGGCATGCAAGAGATTATTTCCCAGGAAAGGGAGCTGATGGCATTCAGTGGATCCAATATTCATTAACTGCAATGTGAATTGGTGTGATTATAAATTTATGAACACAACTGTTTCATTTAGTACACACTGTCCTTTGTTGAACTTGAGGCTCTGTTTAATATGAGAGTAGAACTAGACAGCAACAGTAGTACAGTCATAATTTTGTGGTTACAAATAGCCATATTTTCAGGGAGTTAATAAACCTCATGGAGGGGGAGGGGAACCTGGCAGCTATGGAAAATCCACAAGGAAGCACCTAGTGGAGGAGAATAATCTACAACGGCTGGTCTGAAATTTACTGTTTTGTTACCACATTCAAAAGCACACTCCAAATTATACTGTGTGAAAGAGCTTCAGACTGCAACATGGTTTTGGTGGGGGTGGGAGAGGTTGGATAGACTTTTCTTATATGCATCTTCCTCCTCCCCTCCCAATTGTTTGGATTATATAGTGCAGGACAAATGTTGAAAGCATAAGACTGGAGCCAAAAAGCAACAATAAAATATGCAATGTCTTATTCTTAAACATGGTACTCTCTTCTTATTTGCTATACTTCAGCTCTAAAGTACTATCTATATGATACCCTAATGGGTTGTAATTCAAGTTAAAATGGTTCTTTCTGTTACTTTGTGCAGCGTTAACTGTGTTCATAACTATGCTGTGTGTTTTTCTTTAAGGGAAATGAAAAATGTGTTTGGTTTACTAGAAATCATTCAAGGCTACTTACATACTTCCCTGTGGTGAGTGGCTGCAAAAAGCTATTGCAGGAGAGGGTCCCAGCGCAGCTAATACCTACAAGGTGAATCCCATGTTTATCCTTACTCTTTCATTAGTCTGACTTCATATAAGGTAGTTTCACCTGGGCATATGTAATTACATGCCTTGACAGACAGACAGACAGACAGACAGACAGATGGAGACAGAGTCAACTGATTTCTCCCAGATTAGTCATGGTCAATGGCTAGTAAAATAAAATTATTTGGATTGGATTGACCTTCTCCAAGACGAACCTCTGGGGAAAGCTATTTCTCTCACCCTACTCTCCAGACTTTGGCCTGTGTTTTGTATATGTATTTTTTGAGGTCTGAAGGTGGGAGAAAGTAGTTCACCTTGTAGCAGAAAGCATATAGGACACTTCTGGTCCTATATATGTACTTCTGAACATAGCCTAAATCTGAAGGAGGAATCAGCATGCCTGTTTGCCCTGAGCAGAAACCCCTGCTCATTCCATGCTTTCCCCCAAAATAACACAGGGCAGCAATTACAAATTCTATAGGTCAGAGAAGTTTATGCAACTGCATTCACAACACAGTTTTCCTTTGTACTCTCTCTTTAAAGTCCTCTAAAATGTACCGTCTTCATGTGCATGCATAACACAGGGTGCATGTGATGCAATGGTATTTTGCAACGTGCTGCTGTTGTGAGCATCACAAAATGAAGCAAGGCGTGGAGGAGAGAATGTTGTGACATTTGGCGCATAAACCAAGCAAGCATCCTTGCCACTACTTGCTGAGCTTGTAAGGCTTTAAACACCCTTTTTATTGTATTTCTGATGCTTCTTTCCTACTCCTTTCTGCCCCTCTACAGCAGTTAGCAATCTGTTCAAACCATCATTAAATTGTAATTATCCTTTAGTGAAAGAGAGGTCTCCAAAATGCCACCATGCCAAAGCTCCATGACAAATCTCATTCCCTTTAGGTGACAATGTAATACAGTAGTATTTTCTAAGCTGGAGTCAGGCTGAGGCTGAAGGAAAAGAAGATATTTCTTAATGAAGAAAATAGCTTTTCCTTAGCTGAGCATGACAGCTTTTTTTCCTCCTTAAAGTTTAATATGCCTTAGACACTAGAGAGAGAAATACGGCAGTTGTGAGAGAGAACAGAAAGTAGTGTGACACAGACATCATTACTTGTGTTGAGTACACTCCTCGTTTCTGACCCATTATCTTCTCTGGGCAAACAATGTGTTTTCTGTAAAGCTTTAGCTGTTTGACCAAAGATAACAATGGGACAAGAGAAAATGTGTCTGTACACCAAGGATGCTATCATTCCACCTTCGGCACTCTCGCCAACTCCGATCTATTTCCAAACTGAATCGTTCTCAAGTCCCAGAGTGCCTATGTTTTAATGTTGTTAATGTGTCAGTTGGCTCAATGGAATATAGAATCTGACAAATGGTATCACCAATTAAGTTGTCACCACCACACTTCCATTTCCAATGGTGATGACATCAGAGACTTAAACTATGGGACATGGAGGGAGATGTTCCATGCCCTAGCTCAGGAATGGAAATTTGCTACCTGCCAGAGAAAGTGTCACTAGACCAGCTGCTAAAATATTTGGAGTTCTTCTCTCTTCATTCTTAAGACCATATTCAGAAAAAAACAGATCAGTCAGTCTTCAAAATCTGACCACTACTTTCACCCCCAAGTCCACAGCTCATATATCAAAAGTGAGCTAGTCTGGAAGAAAACTACACAAAGAAACAGACTGCAGCGAGATCAGACAGGGGAAGGGAATGGATTTGCCAGATTCCTGGTTGTTCTTTCCCACTGCCACGTGATCAAAGAAAAGTGCAAAAATACTCCTCGTATCACAATTAGAGATCCAATTAATTACATTCTACTCCAAAAGCAAAGTTAAATAAAAATGATCATTATAACACATTCTTTTCTCAGCTAGAAAGGCAGGCTGACAGTGTAGAAAAATGTGGTATGAAAACAGGCCATCTCTGAGAATGCTCTGGGCAGGCTTCTGTCTACTGCAAGGGGGCTACTCTAGAAAGAAATGGAAGGAGGGGAATAATAATAAAGTAGGAAGCACTGTGTGATTTCACACATTGAAAATATGAGCTGTATGTTAAGCGGTGCACAATCAGACAGTTGGAAAATGACAAGGCAGGAGATGGATACACATCAAGTCCCGTTTGACTTACTGACTCTTTTTTTGTCTTCTTCTAGAAGCAAGGCTGTCTGCACAACAGATGAGGAAACTTGCATTTAAATAGCCGTATTCCAGATCTGGTATTCTGCTTAGCTGTTCTATAAATGGTTCCTTCTCACACCTTTTTACACTGCAAGTACTGCTGGCCCTACACATGCAGCCTGAATTGGTTGTATCTTTGTTGTATCCCCTTTCTCTAAGTTATCTGTGCCTATATCATGTCTCCACTTTTCTCATTACCTTTCCAATCCATGGTCTTATATCCAGAGTTCTGGTGGGTTGAGTTCCAGTCATAGGAGGCTCCTCCAGGGGAGGGGGAGGTGATTTCTGCCAATTTCTCCTTTCTCCCGGAACACCCTGAAAAAATGTGTGCAGTTGTATGGGGAGAACTGCAAAGACTTCAGAGCAGAGGTGAAAATTTGTGGATCCCCAGATCTTGTTGGACTTCAGCCTTCTGACCATTGCCTACGTCAGCTGGGACTAACAGGAGCTAGAATTCAGCAACATCTGGAGCCCCACAAGGTCCCTATCCCTACTCTAGAGGCAAGAACAGAAGTCAAACTATTTATGAAAAGGATTTCAAAGAACTCACAGTATTAGAGAAATACTGAAAGCTATCTTGACGATTTAGCTAATGGAACTTGTAAATGTCACACATAGATCACAAAAAATAAATGTGCAGTTTTGTTGTAAGCTTCACCTTTATTTTTTTCTTTCTATGTGTTGCTGCCCCATCATACAAGGAAGGAACTCACAGGTTACAGCTGGGAAACATCCCTGTCTGAAAACCTCAAGATCTGTTGACACAGTCATTGGGTAGATACCAGATCAGGTGCAGCCAAAGTGGTAACCACCAGTTATTGTTGGACTACAACTCCCATAATCCCTGACCATTGGCCTTGCTGGCTGGGACTGATGGGAACTGGGGTCCAATGAGACCTGGAGTGGATCTACACTCATAGTTTTAAATGTTAAGGAAGGGTTAAGGAATGGTTTTGATAACTATATGGCCGCATGACATTCTACTTTTAACGTTCATAATGCGGTATTAAAATGTGATACCAGAGGGTGCTGCAGAGTAACCAGCAACTAGTTTTGACAGAGGGAAGAAACACTTTTTTTTACAAGTATGCCCCGTGACATTTTAGAGCGATATTTATGGTGCTGGAAGAGACTCTTGAGAGTCCCATGGACTGCAAGAAGATCAAACCTATCCATTCTGAAGGAAATCAGCCCTGAGTGCTCACTGGAAGGACAGATCGTGAAGCTGAGGCTCCAATACTTTGGCCACATCATGAGAAGAGAAGACTCCCTGGAAAAGACCCTGATGTTGGGAAAGATTGAGGGCACAAGGAGAAGGGGACAACAGAGGACAAGATGGTTGGACAGTGTTCTCGAAGCTACCAGCATGAGTTTTACCAAACTATGGGAGGCAGTGGAAGACAGGAGTGCCTGGCGTGCTCTGGTCCATGGGGTCACGAAGAGTCAGACACGACTAAACGACTAAACAACAACAAATCTAATAGCATTCTAATGACGTTAAATAGATGTAGATCCATCCCTGGAGGACACTAGGAGGCTACCCTTGATCTACATGGACTAATAGACTGCTCAGTATAAGGCACAGGTTAGTTTGGAAACCTGTTATGATGCACTTTGCATGGGTTGTTCTCTCTATATTGGCGAACACACAAAGAGAAAGATAGTCATTTTATGGTGCATTCAATGCTTATATGAACAACTCTATTGATAAGCAAGACTTCTCAGATTTCTTTACATGCAGCATTGGTTTTAGCTCCTGATTACCAATGATACCAGAATGCTTCCTTGTTCAGCAAATGACCCCTGGAGTTTAGTGTCTCGATATGCTATTCTTTGTCAGCATTTGGCATTCAGATACCAACCTGTTGTCACTGAACAAAAAGACAATGTTGTATTGTCTCTGACCCTTAACCGGAAAAGAGTAATTTCTGCAGCCTGCCTCCCAGTACAAATACTCATGAATACAAATCTGAAATCAATTTCACGGGAATAGTTTCACAATGCTTGCTTAAAATGTGCTATATTGTGAACATATGTCAATTTATTTGCTCTCTGCAATATCTGTGGTGAGTGAACCTAAAAAGGGGCACAAAGCAAATATTAGAAAAGACAAGCAAATATTTTGATTTTCTGGTTTATTAGTTTAGCTTTGCTACTGTCTCCCTCAAGATCTTTTCCAATATAGGAAAATGTAGAGCAGCACAGTGGCTTAGTTAAATATTAGGAAAAGTCACATCCAATTCCCGCCGAGATTTTCTCTAGATGTCTGCCATGTTGTAGATGCAGATGGAGAACTTGTGTTTACTCTTCTCTTGAATAACTAGTCTCATTGGATTGTGTGTTTCCATATTGGTAATTGTGGCACATTTGCTGGGACACGGTATGTCAAAATCCCATCTTCCATAGAACCCATGGATAAGGGCATGGTAGGTTCAAATGCAAGCATTTGTTTACTTCCCTCCTTACTTTTCCATGGGGAAAAGCAGAAGTCGGTTTTACAGCTCAGGTCTAACCAATACCTTCTTCTTCTTCTTTTTTAAAAGATATTTATTAGAGGTTTAGAAATTACAGAAAAAAGAAAAAAGGAAAACAACAAAAAATTCAACAAGACATACATTTCGATACATAAAAAAGGAAAATAAAAAACATAAAAACCAATACAACAATACAACAATAAAAAACACACACCCAATACTCCATATCTTTATCTTTCATTTGCTTGTTTCCTCGACTGCCTCACACCTCCCTTTTTGTATTCTAGTTTAGTTAATTTTTCCAGCAAATTCTTTCCATCTTTCTCAATTTTTGTTAAGTACCGTATTTTTCGCTCTATAGGACGCACTTTTCCCCTTCAAAAATGAAGGGGAAATGTGTGTGCGTCCTATGGAGCGAAGACACCATAGCCCCGCGACCCTCTCCCAGCTGGAGAGGTGATGCGCGGCTATGGCAGGAACCTCTACAGCCCCGTGTCACCTCCCCAGCCGGGAGAGCGCACGCAGGGCTAAAGAAGCACCCCGCAACCCTCTCCCGGCTGGGGAGGTGACGCGCTGCTATAGAGGCTCCTGCCATAGCTGCGTGTCACCTCTCCAGCTGGGAGAGGGTCGCGGGAGGCTGCTTTAGCCCCGCGCGCGCTCTCCCGGCTGGGGAGGTGACGCGCTGCTATAGAGGCTCCTGCCATAGCTGCGTGTCACCTCTCCAGCTGGGAGAGGGTCGCGGGAGGCTGCTTTAGCCCCGCGTGCGCTCTCCCGGCTGGGGAGGTGACGCGCTGCTATAGAGGCTCCTGCCATAGCTGCGTGTCACCTCTCCATCTGCCTCCCGCGACCCTCTCCCAGCTGGAGAGGTGACACGCGGCGGCAAGACCCGATTTTCACAGAGCGGGTTCCTCCCGGTCAGAGGAACTCCGCCATTATCGATGGCGCTAACCCGGAAGTCCCTAACCAATACCTTCTTAACTCCGCAGCATTCTGGGACAGGTGGCAGAATGCAAGTGGGATGAGTGAACTGAGGAACCTCCTGAAACCATTGGCTGGAAATAAGTGGAGATGCACAGTATCCCACATCCTCCTTGCAGTTCTTTGCAAGTCCTCTTAATGTTTCCTTTGTTTTGCTCTCTATATTTCTGTGTCTTAACTTGGCTTGCCAGTGGAGTTCAGTATTCTAGGAGGAAACACTTGGTGCTTCAGTATACTTAAAGCATAACATTCTGAACACTCTCTTGGTACATCAGTTTCACAGAGCTGTTATATGGAGGAGGGACAAAACTGACTCCATTCAGATTCTAATAATGCAAGCAGCCTGATCAGTGATCCTCTAAATCAGGGGTCAGCAACCTTTTCCAGCTGTGGACCAGTCCACTGTCCCTCAGACCATGTGGTGGGCCGGACTATTTTTTTTTGGGGGGGATGAACAAATTCCTATGCCCCACAAATAACCCAGAGATGCATTTTTAATGAAAGGACACATTCTACTCATCTAAAAACACGCTGATTCCCGGACTGTCCGCAGGCTGGATTGAGAAGGCGATTGGGCCGCAGGTTGCCTACCCCTGCTCTAAATAGAATCAGAACAGTCTGTTAGCTCTCTCCCTCTGTTCAAAGGACTACATAATTGGTTTGATCTCAGTTTAAGTATCAGAGTGTTCTATCTGATTCAGGTTACTTACTAAAGCTTTGCATCAATAATCAGGATGCTGCTATTTTAACAACCACTTTTCCAGGAGGGGGAAAAATCCATTCGTTTGTGTTCACATCTACATAACAGAGAGTAACATGTGGCAGGAACAAATAGGGGAAAGAACAGAAGGGGCAACATTCATCTGTTTTGCTCTCCAGCAGAGGAGAACTATTAGTATTCCAAACTGCAGGCCATAAGAAGACTATTGTCTACACTACAGTCTTGCTTGAAGAAATTGCATGTGTTTGATAATCTCACAATAGCAAAGCACATACTGTTTTCAAAAAACTACATGAATTTGATTGCAAACAAGAGGGGTGTTTATAGCTGACCACAGATATCAGCCCACCAACACACGTGCATGATAATCCTTTTACTGTATAGGTTTCCACTAGTAGAACTAGGTAGTTGAAGGCCCTCCTATCAGATGTCAAGGAAATAAAATATGTGACTTTTAGGAGACATCTAAAAGGCAACCCTGTATAGAAAAGTTTTTAATGTTTGATGCTTTATTGTGTTTCTGTATATGCTAGAAGCCGTCCAGAGTAGCTGGGGCAACCAAGTCAGATCGGTGGGGTACAAATAATAAAATAATAACAATAACAATCAGTATCTGAAGGACCAGAGGTTCTACATCTCCATCCTAGGTTTTAATTAGTTCTCATGGGCTTCACATATTTGGTACAATATCCAGCATGACTCTTAGTTTCATATAAATACAACTCAGGTTTTTTACATGAACAAACAATGCATGATATGAAGGTATTTTTGATTTCCCCTAACATCATGCTATTTTTGTAGAATACAAGGGAAATTTCACAAAAATGCTTGAATATGTATGTTTGCTCTCTTAGCCCAAATTAAGCTCCTGGGTTGTGCTGGTTCAGTTCAACTGAAGCTGTTCAGCTGCTTTATTCAAATTCCAAACTACAAAACCAGCAGAGTTAAGTTCACAACTAATTTGGTTGTGTAACTTCTAACAGAGTCTCATGATCTGATCCACATTCTGCTGCTGGCTTTGTCTAATCTACTTTTGATGCAGGAGATTGCCTCTAACAAAAATCAATTTTTACTTACAGAATACTGCCAATACAACTGTGTTTTAAAATGAGTTTTAGAGATGTATTTGGTGGTAACAAGTTCATATTCTTTCCCCTTCATCTTAACGTGCCTTTCAACTCCCAGCGTAAGCATCAACATTCTTATGACGAGTGCAATTTCTAATTGAGCTCTTGCGTGAGCTTTCATCTTGTTAGCTGGAAAAGTTCAATACTTGTGCAATATATTATCAAATCATTTCCTCAATAGTTCCAGGAATGAAAAAAAATTCAGAAACGATAGGGATTTGCTTGGTTTATTAAAGTATCTGTGGCTGTTTTTCCACAGAAACTTTTTACGGGAAACTTGTGAAACTAAGTACAAGAATTCCAAAGCTTTCAAACACACACACACACACACACACACACACACACACCCTCACAAAAATACCTCATTTTGTATGCTCATAATCCATTTCCCAGGCTTTCATTTTTAAAAGAGGTATTTGCTTTTTCAACAGAATCCAGAAAAGAGACAATAAACTAAGTTCAAATTCATGTTGATCATCTGAAGAGGCCCTCCTAGTGGTACCATGTGCTGCTAAAATCAGTCTTACAGCTCACACAGAGTAAGAACTTTAATGTTGTGGTATCTGCCATGTGGAACACTCTACCCTTAGAAATGAGGCGTGCACCAATCACTTTTTTGTTTTCAGCGTATGCTAGAAATTGTATCCCAAGCATTTCCAAAGTAGTAATATTGATCATATATGTCATTGAACTCTGTGAAGGTGCACAATTGTATTTTATGCTGTTTCTATATTGTGTTATTATGGGTTTTTAGCATTTTATTCTTTTATACACTGCTTGATTGTAGAAAAACCTTGGAGCTGTGTATTAGTAATAGTAGTTTATTACTTTGTTTTTTGCTGTACTGAACTCCTTTGGTAGGAAGGGCAGGATAGACATTTCAAAAATTTGGCTACCGAAAAAACCCTCGGACTCAACATATCGCTTATCAAAGCTTGACCTATTTTGAGTTTCACAGGCAGAAGCTCCCAAGCTTCCCAAATCTAGAGCCATGCTTTAACTACATTGTGGTGGTCCCCAATCCAGTCTCATGAACTGCTGGGATTCTGAACTGTAAGATGTGTCATTAGTTTTAGAGGTCCTCCAAAGGTTTGTTTTATTAAAAGACACCCCCCCCCCCGTTTCCTTTTTTATAGCTGCCCGGCAAGCTCAGTCTTGATTATCTCTTCCAGGGCTTTGCCATGAATGCAATTACGCTAACAGCTGTTCAATATTTGATGAGTAGCATCCGAAGTTAGCCACAAGGGTCAAAACGGTGTGGTGCTGGGAAGATGGTGTTCAGCTGCAAATGTTACTTACTCTCTCCCCCTTAGTTTAAATTACGTTAAATGAAATATTCAACAGCAGCTTTGAAAGATCATCCCCCCGAGATTTCAAATTTCACATGGAACCTGGAGGAAGAGAAAAAATTCAGCAATTGATTTATATTTCTGCTGTCCACTTCTTGCTCTGATACTCTTGTTCTTCTTAGCACTTCAGTGAATCACGCCGTGCTGGTAAGAAACAGACTCCAATTAATTGCTTCCTAAGCAGCAGAAGTCATGCGACTTTGCTGCCTTCATGCAGATGGTGTACAATGCTCTGCTTCTATAAATTAATTTTGCAGAGGGCAGCCAGAACATAAAACCACCATACATTTGTGGTCCTTTGAAGGCCACGAAACCAGAAGGGAGATTTGAGTTATTTTTCAGGAGATAGAAAAAAGTTTCAGGGATACTTATTTTGTCTGCCACTGTTGAAAAGTAGCTCAGATGCTGCTTTTTAAATCATTCCCCCCTTAACTTGGTTTAGGTAAGATAAACCAAACCCTTCACACAACACACACACATCCCACTTTGCAATATTTATTTCCACCTGACCCCACCCATGAGCATTTCCCTGTCCCCTTTTGGTCCCCTGAAAATGAGAAGTGAAATCTGGCATGATTCCAGATACCACTATGTGTACATCCCCTTTAACTCATTCAATGTGAGAGTGCCATGAGCACTGCTGGGCTGGAGGGGATGTACTGACACTGGCCGTGAGGAGGAAACAGTCGGCAGGAGGCCTCACCAGCAATAAATCAGGTCAGGCTGGAGGGCACACTGCCCCTCTCAACGTGCAGAGATAAAGCAGAAATGGCGAGGCCATTATGAAAACAATGTACCAGTGGTATTTGACTCCTAGTAAGTTAGCAAAAATGTGTAAGACAAATACCTGCTGGAAATGTAAAGAAAAAGAAAGTACCTTTTATCATATGTGGTGGATGTGTAGGGTTATAAAAGCATTTTGGGAAATGATATATAATGAATTGAAAAAAATGATTAAAATAACTTTTGTAAAGAACAAAACAAAAGAAAAACCCAGAAGCTTTCTTCTTAGGAATTACATTTTCCGACATTCCTAAGGAACACAAAATACTTTCTTATGTACGCTACAACAGAGGTGTGGATGTTACTAGCCCAGAGATGGAAAGAGAGGAATGGCAAATCGAGCTGTTGGACTATGCCAAAATGGCAAAACTGACTGGAAGTCCCAGGAACCAAGAAGACTAAAACTTCAATAAAGAATTGGGGGGGGGTTGTTATAATTTATCTACGAGACCACTGTAAACAGATGAAAACACTAGCAGGATTTTAATAACACTTGTAATGTAGTGAAAATCATGGACAAGATGGAAAGATACAAAATATGGATTGTGGAAAAAATATGCAGCTAAGAGGGTGTCCAATAGGACCCGTGGAGGGGAAGGTGAGAAGTCCAGAGATCTGGAGAAATCTCTAAATATGGATATGTAATTTGGATTGTTATAAACTACTATTTGTAAAACCAAATAAAAATTATGATATATAAAAAGAGAAATGGTGAGAGCATGGCATGGGCTTCATGAGGAATCCGAAAGAGAAAAGCTGGGAGATGCAGGAGAGTAGAGGGAAGGAGAACACAGAAACATAGGAAGCTGTCCTATAGCTTGTCATACCATTGATCCATCTAGCTCAGTATTGTCTACACTGACTGACAGAAGCTCTCCAGCCATTTCAGGCATTAGTCTCTCTCAGACTTATCTGGAGATGCCAGGAATTGAACCTGGTACCTTCTGCTTGCAAGGCAGATGCTCTACCACTGAACTAGAAGGATGGAAATTGTTGGGAAGCATTCCATCCCACTTCCTGTCAGGGACTGGGCAGAGGAAGAGGAGGAATGGTGAAGGCCACCTCCCCATCCTGACCCTTCTAGGGAGGGGGAAGAGGAAGACAGCATAGATTTACAACAGGGGTTTGTGGGAGGTCACAGCCAAGAGGCAGATGAGGGGGAAAGTTGGGAAATAATTGGAGAACCAGAGCAGCAGCTTGCTGACATGTTGTGATTAGAAAGCATTCCAGACCCACCATCTCCCAGAACCTGATGAGCCTTAAAAGTAGGAGAGCAAAGAGCTCGAAGACAGAGGTGGTGATGATGATGACAAATGAGAAAGTGGAAGAGATGGGGGGTGGGGTGGAGATTCACTCGGGACAACGCCATTATCCAAGAGGCTGGGTTCTATAGCCTCTCTCTGTAAAGTTTGAAATAAAATAGGACTGTAAGAAACTTTTCGTTGTCTTTATACTTTCCTGGGCAACCAGCCGGGCGCCACTGGCAGCATCCTGACACTTGTAGGGCGAGCAGTTTAGGAGCACAGAGAAAATCAGGTTGTGCCCTCTAAAGCAGCATCTCAAGGAAGGTCACAGAAGAAAAGGGGTTTGGAAGGGGAGACCTCACACTTTGAGCAGATAAGAAGGGAACAAGAAAGGGAGGTGTTAGAGGCAGCATCTAGGACAAAAATCCCTAGTGGTGAACTTAAAAGAGGAGATCGGTGAAATAGAAGGAAAATAGGGGTGGGATAAAGAGCAAGCATTGTGAAGGACTCGAGTGATGAAAAGGGAGTGAGAGCTCATAACAACAATCCAATCTAATATATCCTGGAGGAGGAATGTATTATTGCTCAGATGATCTTCCATGTATGGCCAAAGTAAACATAGCATCGAAGATGTGGATAGCCAGCATGGTCCCTGTTCCCCTTCATATACGCAGTAAACATGGGGAGCAGTTTGCTTGCGTGGCCCAGTTCCCAAACACCTACTTGCTATAGCCTTGTAGGTTCCATTCAAGTGAATGTATCTGGCTATGCTTTTGCAGCAGAAACGTCGTATTTCTCTTCTGATTAGCTCACATGCACAGTGTTTTTAGAGAAGGCCACTGCCAATTTATTTCACAGCAACCGTAAGGACAATTTGGGATCTTCCATTTCAAACAAGAGCTTTGATTGCTTCGCTTACCTCCTTTCAGAAACAGCTGCAGAGGTGAATCAACCTGCTCTTCAATGCATATAATAACTACATATTTCAGTCCTAATTATTCAGAGAGAGAAAACAGAACCATACCATGTTACTTTCAGCAAGGAATGGCATAATCAATCAATGGCTGATTGACAGTGCTTTTGGTTAAATTAGAATTGCACCTACAATACAAATGATTCTGGCTCATTTTGTCTGTAAATTACTACATGCATTTATTCTCTTTGTGTTCCTGCAAGTGTTCCATTGAAATGACGGTCATGTTTGGCCAAAACAAGAGCTTTCATGTGCCACTGGAAAAAGTTCTAGTTTTGTTTTGTTTTTTAAGTACCTAAATTAACTGTAAGGATAGAACCACACATATTATTTTTCCTTGGGGAAAGTGGCTTGGGGTGGGGTAGGATGGGAAGTTTTGGGAGTATGTATGTATGTATGTATGTATGTATGTATGTATGTATGTATGTATGTATTGAGTTCCTCAAGATGAATAACATCATTGTTTAAATTTTACAAATAACAATAGTAAAATACAAAGCCAACACTCAAACAGAGAAAGTCAGTTTTAGGGAAATCCATATCGTGCAGCTGAGCATATTCATATTTAGGTAATTGAGATGTAATGTAACTCAGGAAGTCCATATATCTTTTTGGAGGGTGGGTAGGGAGTCCTGTAAGTCACTGGCTGAAACATAAAGTATGAAGTCCATCCAGATTGCATAAAAATGTTCCACTGGTTCTTTACCTTTCATGACTCGGAGGTTGTGAGTCATTATTTATTTATATTTTTTGGGTGATTGCTATGTTACAAACCTGTTAATACCCTAATTCGATAGATAAGTCCTGCAGGTTCTTCCATTTATGTGGTATAGATTATCTGGCAGCTTACCAAGAAGGATGTTTTTTAAGGAAAAGGCTCTTAGCAGTATGCTGTACTGGTTTTTTTCCTTTCTATTTGCATTTTAGTAGATTTCCTCCCCACATTGCCTTAATTCCATAGATTGCTTAGCTGCTTTTTAACAATAACCTTTGGGGTGTTTTATCTATCTCTATTTGTTTTTAATTTTTGTGAGCCACCTTGAGTCCCAAGTTGGGGGGAAAGGCAGGATATAAATAAATAAAAGAGTAGCACTTCCCCACCTTTCTCCTCTCCGGAGTATTTGAGCTTTGACCCTGCCTCCTGGCCCAAGAGGAGGAGGAGGAGGAGGAGGAGGAGGAGGAGGAGGAGGAGGAGGAGGATTGATTACATTTGTATACTGCCCTATACAGTGGTACCTCGGGTTACATACCCTTCAGGTTAGATACGCTTCAGGTTACAGACTCCACTAACCTAGAAATAGTACCTCGGGTTAAGAACTTTGCTTCAGGATGAGAACAGAAATTGTAGCAGCAGGAGGCCCCATTAGTGAAAGTGGTGCTTCAGGTTAAGAACAGTTTCAGGTTAAGAACGGACCTCCGGAACGAATTAAGTACTTAACCCGAGGTACTACTGTACCCATAGATCTCAGAGCGGTACACAACATAAAATCAAAATTTTAAAAAGAGAGAACTATTGACCCTTTGCTACCTGGCCTCCAACAGGGATGGATTAAAGAAAGGACCTCATGGTAAAACCAGCTTTCAAGTTGTAAATATTGCATGCTATGTGCACAATGGTGGTTGCTGGCTTGGGACACCACAGGTTCCCTGCCAAACATGCTCTGTACCATCAACTCTGCCACTGCCCATCACCTGTTTAGGATGTGCGTAGGAAAGCTGAGTAGCACCTCCCTCGCAATCAACTAATGGTTAGCACTGGCAAAGCTGACAGCGTTGGCCATCTGTTCGCCAGGAAATTCTTCATGTGCTCTGCCCAAAGAGGAGGGCCTCCCTCTTCCAGGGAACGGAATTCAGCTTCCATATCATATTAACATGGCCTCTATACTTCACGATCAGAACATCTCAGGTTCTGGCATTTACAGAACACTGAGAAATTAAATGGCCAAAGAATGACTACATCTTTGTCAGTGTTACATTATTCATTATAGAAATGTTGTCGGTGTTAATTGACATCTACGAGGCAAACAGTTTGTTGCCTCTGGGCAGTAATGAGAAACATGTGCTGCCTTTGAGTCATCCCCAATCTTTACACCAAGCAAATGTAATCTTGGCAACAATGGTGCATTTTCTTCCTCTCTTTTTTAATCAGCAGCTTCAGCGGGGATGATTTAGCTAAAACAAAGGTTTTTCCTCAGTATAATATATCCAGTTGTAGAAGGTACCACATTAGGTTATAGTAATAAACCTCAGTAGATCCAGAGCAAATTAATTGCACCTAGGGGTGTTGAAATCTAAAAATAAAAGCCAAGTATAGCTATTTAATTCTCTCTCATCTATTGAGCAAATCAACTAAATATGACACAGATGGTGATTCATTAGCAGCCAAAACAATTCCCCCACTCCAACAGCATCTTTAATTATTTTACTAATGGAGAAAGCCATTTTTCTCTTAGTGCCTTATGTATGGGGCATTTCTAAGCATAAATGAGTTAGATCTTTTGTTGCATTCCATTTAAAACCAAATTGGGGTGTGAAGACATGGGGCATGCATCCTTCTGTCTCCAATTTTCCCTTCCAGGGATAGTTCTGAGCAACTGGTTGCCCAGTGGCTTTAGAGACATATGGATACCATCAACCATGGAAGGAGATTGCTGCTGACTCAGGAATGGTTCACACCTGCATAATGATCATTGGATAATCACTTCACCATTAAGTGAGGACTTAAATCAGTGAATGAGACGTTATAGTTCTAATAGCACTGGCAGGAATGTAAAATAACCTTACGTCAGCTCAAATGCAATACTTTTCAATGGAACAGTTCGCATATTTAGATGGCAAGTGTTGCATCACCAGTGGTGAAAATCCAGTGGTGCACATGATTAATAATAATAATAATAATAATAATAATAATAATAATAATAATAATAATTTAGTACTTATACCCTGCCCATCTGGCCGGGCCTCCCCAGCCACTCTGAGCGGCTTCCAATAGCACAATAAAACATTCCAAAAAGCACAATAAAACATCAAACATTAAAAACTTCCCTAAACAGGGCTGCCTTCAGATGTCTTCTAAAAGTCAGATAGTTGTTCCTTGACATCTGGTGGGAGGGCATTCCACAGGGCAGGAGAAGGTCCTTTGCCTGCTATCTAGACCTCAGACCTCAGATACAGAACCAAACTGCATAGCTGTTGTGGCTTCTAAAAACTTTGAAATTATCATCATGTGGAACTTGTTTAAGTTGCTCGTTTGCATTTCTTTTATACCAAGCATCACTTCTTATTGGAGAGCATCATCTGGAGAATTACCCTGGGAATGTATTGAACTCATTTTTGCTTGAGTTTCATTTTTGGGAGCTTTGCTTTCATAGTCATGAAAATCGGGTGGGTACGGTAGATTGACAAGCACTATGAACATAAGCAGAAAGTCACAGCTGGATGCTGCTTTTGATATTTTCCCTTTCTGCTCATTACAGCACCTCACAGCCATTCTGTCCATATCACTCACCTGTAATCCATCCTGGAACACTCAGTTAAAAGGAAATAAGCAACTATTCCCAAGAGGAATAAAAATTTATATGAATGTCACTCAAACATATCAGTTTACATTTCTATGGTCACACAGTCCATTGAAAAATACAGGACTCGTCAGAGATATAAATCACCTGATCAAGCTTACTGCCTTGTTTGGAATAATCATAGGTTTCTACCTGAACGACGAAAGTAATGAGATGTGATTTCTTTACATACTCATATTTTGTGATCCATGTTACTTCATGGCTCAGAGTAGGCAATTAATATTATGAACATTTTTAAAAAAAATGATGCTTCTTTCGCTTCAGTCCTATATTTTATCACCTGGACTCCAATGTCATTTGTTTTGACTTTTGTCTACAGCACTAGGTGTTCTCTTCTTTTTCTAAGAATGTCATTGCTAGATTGATGCAGATTCTCAGTTATTGAATTTACCATGGCAGATAAGACATTGTGAGCTGGAATCTGACATTTATGCCAGTTAATAACAGCTAATAACTGAAGAAGTGATGATGAAGAATTTGCTCCTATTTATTTTTCTTTCTTTTTTTTTACACCCATCTCCATGTTTCTGAATTATTTGTAAGAGATTCGTAGTATTCCTAGGATAGGCAAGGAAAAACAAGAAATACAATGCCATCAGTGTACATTTTGTATCCTGACTGCATGTTACTTCTGATTTTATTGTGGAGATTTCAATTTACACACAATGGAATTTTCACAAATCTCACTGGTTCTTTAGACCCCTGTTGTTAATCTGAGTTCATACACAAACCCCAGTGGATAACCCTGAACCAGAACTAAGAAGGCAGATAAGACTTGTGGCTGTCAATACACACTAGTAAAATGTGCAGTGTATTCCTAGGTGTGGATGAGCCCTCAAGATATTAACTGAACAAATTAAACAGCCATCTGTGCCACATGATGAGGTTCATCTCCTCCAAACAGGCAAGATTTTCTCTTCCTTATCATTGGAGGTTTTTAAGCAGAGGTTGGATGACCATCTGTCATAGATGCTATAGTTGAGATTCCTGCATTGCAGGGGGTTAGACTAGATGACCCTCAGGGTCTCTTCTAACTCTAACAATTCTGTGGTTCTATGATCATGAATCGATGTTTCACTCTAGCTGTCACTTCATCTTACATGGACTTATCCAATGCTGTCATCCATTTTGGTTCATCATGGCTACACTGAATTAAATGGTTACTGGGTGCTAGCATGACCACATTAACACTCCTTACTTACCTCATTTGGTAAGAGTTACATCAATTGCTCCACCTATTTTTGCCTCTGTCCCCACCCACTTTTAACTCTGACCCTACTTAACCACTGGCACATGTCTCCTGGAAGATTGCTTATGAGAAAAAGTTCTGCTCCTTATTCTGAACTATTGTAGCAGGACCACATGGGTTTTCCCTTGCATCTAGTGTTGTGTTGGGCAGTCACTAGTGATGGCACTCTGCACAAGCATAAGGAAGGATAATATCTAATAAATATATCCTCTCCTAGCATCTATTCCCATCCATTTGGGAATGGATGGGAATGAGCAGCTAACACTATTCCAAAATCTGAGCCAGGGCAGGTTGCAGTCAGTCTTGATGGCGTCTTATTACCTTAGAGTAGATTGATACATTATTCCATAAGGAAATCATGATGAGAGTAATTTAGGTTAAAATCCAGTATTTCTTCTGATTCTTATACAGTTGAGTATAGGCCCATTAACTCTCTATCTTCCTTCTAGGACAGGGGAGCAAATTAAAACAAGAAAGCAATCAGGGTACATCAGTTAAATTAAATTGGGGAGGGGAAAATTACATGTTCTAATTAAGATATACAATTGTGGAAGAATATAATTGAATGGATGTGCTAATAAATTAGTTTTTAGATACCCAAGTTACCTGAACAACTAAACCATTCATTTAACTTGTCACTCCAGTCAAAGCAAAATGCAGGTTGGTTAGGATGGTCTTGAATGGTTAATTTGGATACATACAGAAGTATTATAGTAGTGGGAAACAAATTATACAGCTGCCACATAAAAAAGGAGCTCGATGGAGAAAGCATCAGCAGTCTCCTTACCTTACACCCCAGCAACCCTTCCCTCTAAAGTCAACACAATAGGCAGACCAACTGGATCTCTGGGTTCTAGAGAGGATTGCTATGATGAAAAATTCAATCCATGCTTCTTCTTTCCAACAAAATCTCTGCAAACCAGGCCTACACCATGTGGAATCCAGCACCCATATATTGTGAGATGAGTACTCAGCCTATTAAGTCTATGACAGTCTTTGGCATGCTCCAGATATTTTAGACTATAACTCCCATCATCCCTAGCCAGCAAAACATTGGAGGGCACCAGGTTGGCAAAGGCTGGTGCATGAAGTGGACCTGCATATCACCTTTTCTGCCATGTAGTATCAAGTTTATTACCAAGGTGATGACCTGTAAGGTGAACTACGCTTCCAGGCCATGTCCAGATAATAGAGTGGCAAATACAACACAAAGCCAAGCCAGCTCTGCTTGAAGGAATAAAGGATTGTTACAAAAGTGCTATGTCTGTGCAAATTACAGCTTTATAAATGTCGGTGGTTCAGTTGTGCATGTAAGAGCTGATGGAGCGGGGCAAACAAGAGAGCTATACATGTATGCTTTATGCATTATTTAGAATATTAAAGCTGATCTGAGCAGCAGAGGTATCAAGGGGATGGTCTAATAGTAATGCAAGCTAGTAAAGGACATTTTCAAAGGCTTTACAAATATTAACCGATCTATGAATAGTCAATTACTTACCTAGACAATCAGTCGCTGCAAAAGGTTCGCAATAAAGATGTTACATGGAAGAAGGAAAGTCAAACAGAAGGTAGCTGCTACTTAATTGAATATATTAGAAGTGCAATACTGGGAATTTTAAACACTGAAAATGACAGTTGTTTATAAAAGGAATGACACTTGAATGCTATATTGCCTAAGCTAGCATGAAAATTCAAGCACTTCATATTCGGGGGACAGACCTTGCTATGGACACATTGACAAAGGAGAGGCAACGATAGGGAAGAATTTGGAACAATGTGAATCGGGAGCCCTCTCCGTATGATGGGAGCTGCTTCTGCCCGTTCATCGAGTAGCCACATTTTAATGATCAAATCCAGGTTTAATAAGCCAGGACATGCATGAGTGGTGTGGAACCACATGCAGTTCCTTTGCTGCTGCTTCACTCCTCCCTTTGCATGAGTGGCAAAAACAAAGCCAGGAAGCAGTTAATTGAAGTTGGTGCTAGCTTCCTGTTAAGGGCAAACTGGGGTCTGCATGCTCAGAAGACATGGCCTTGCCCACGTAGAATGGGATCTTGAGACCCATAAAGAGACATATATATTTGGTGTTTGGTGCTCAAGGGGCAGACAGGGGCACTCCTTCCCCCTCCTCCACTAAGGCAAAATTATTTGGGTGCACACCCTAATGTGGAGAAATGAAGAGAAGACAGAGAAGTGATATGACAGCCACCTTCAAATCTCTAAAGGACTGTCATGTGGAAGATGGAAATAATAATAATAATAATAATAATAATAATAATAATAATAATAATAATAATAATTAATAAATAAATAAATAAATAATTTTATTATTTATACCCCGCCCATCTGGCTGAGTTTCCCCAGCCACTCTGGACGGCTCCCAATCAAATGTTACAAACAGTACAGCATTAAATATTAAAAACTTTCCTGAAAAAGCTTGTTTTCCACCACTCCAGAGGGGTAGCAGATTCAAATGACGAGAAAGGAGATTCCAACTAAAAATCAGAAAGAATTTTCTGACACAAGTCTTCAGCATTGGAACAGGCTACCTTGAAAGGTGGTGGGCTTTCATTCATCGGTGGTCTTTAAACAGAGGTTGGGTGGCCATCTCTCAGGCATTTCTAGCCGTGATTCTTGCACTGCATGGGGTTGGACTAGATGACCCTTGTGTTCCCTTCCAAATCTATTCCATTATTCTATACCTGGAAGAAATGGAACAACTTGAAAATGAGGCATGCAAATGTTGTTCACAAAATGCTATCAACGTTGCATTGTTAGGCTTTCCAGGCATTAGTTCCTCCATATGTGTAAGCCAATAATAGCTATGCCACCTCTGTACCTGCCATCAGTTTCAGTAAGAAATAATATGACAGCCACACTGTTCTTTCATCCCACGAGTGCCTTTTCCATAGAATCTATTGAATTTAATCAACTAGTTATAATGTAGTTCCAATAGCATGCCATGTCTCACAAAACAAATTACTAGCTCACTATAATTAAAGAACTGTAGTTGGCTGGTGCAGCCTCAGACTCTCCTGCTCACTATATTGCTCCTCTGATGTTATTAAAAATCTAATCTAATCTATTTGCTAAAGCAGCCGATGAGCAACTGTGGCTCTTTCTACCTGCCTGGGCATACTTGTAGCCAATAAAATAATACAAGCAGTACAAAAAGAAATGAAAAAGAAAGAAAAAAATGAGATATTCTAGTCTGAGGAAACTTTAAATAGTAAAATAGAACAAAACATTGAAACAGTTCCTTTGATCGTGACACTGATGACTTGCTGAAACAGAATATAGGAATTGATAGAATGCTTCAATATTAGAGGTGGTTCTAATGATCACATCACCAGGGGTGATGGGCTAAAAATTGCTGAAGGGGTCCTTGTATGAGTGTCGTAATAGGCACTCAAGGTCATGTACTTCTTTCTGTGAACTGGAAACCACAACTATTGTGGGGATAGCTCAGTTGGTTAGAGCATGGTGCTGACAATGCCAAGGTTGCAGGTTCAATCCCTCTAAGGGACAGGTGCATATTTTTGCAATGCAGGGGGGAGGGTTGAAGTAGATGATCCTCAGGATCCCTTCCAACTCTATGGTTCTATAATGATTCAAGCCCCACCATATTCTTCTCAGGACCAGACCAGAAGCCAACAGAGAGGGTGACCTCGTTGTTAGCCTTAGCACACATTGTGCGTGTTGGGAGGGATTGTCACCATTTTTGCCGTCATCACCACCTTTCACTGTGTTGGTGGTTGCCACAATGCAGTTCCCTGCAGCCAAGCTGGTGCTCCCATTTCCTCTCTCCTAAGAGACCTAAAGTGAAGCCACTGCCTTCACTCTGACAGAATTCATGAGAGCATTAGCACCTCTGATATTCTAATCATTGTGTGGATGTCCAGGCTAAATCTGCCCTCAAAGTGGTGGAAGCAGAAACCAAGCCAATCCCTTTCCAGTACCACAAAGTGACCCACAGCTACCGATAAAATCTATTTCTTTCCTGTCACGACAAAACCAGCTTAGGGATTTTGAACAGACAGAATAGCTAGCAATCCCTTCTGCACCCCTTCCATTGTTTCCCTCTCAATGTTGCAGGCTCTGCAGGCTCTTTTCCTTGTAAATAATAATAATAATAATAATAATAATAATAATAATAATAATAAAGCATTGAGAAACTGAGGAAAGCAAAAATTCATATAGCTGTGGTTTATTCAGATTCCAAGGTAGCATAATCAACCTCTCTAAATATACTATTCAAGTAAAATCAACTGGGCATTACATACTTCTTCAAAGATCCAATTAAAGATGGCGGAGTTATTCAATTCAGTTTACATTTATTTTATTATTGATTCAATTTACTGTACCTCTGGCCCTTCCTCCTCAAGGTGCCCAGGGTGGCAGACACAGCAATGGTAAGGCATTTAGAAATAGAAATAGAAAAACAGTTAAAAGCATTCTCTCAACCAGTGATCTCTTGGATGCCTGCCCAACTTCCACAAGGTCGGCCTACTTAATTTGCGAACCAAAGCCTAGCACTTTTCTGAATTTTGTAATGCAGTTGCCAAGAAAGATCTATGAATATGAGTATATTTGGATAAAGTGTGCATAAAAATGCATGTATTCATGAAAATGTTAAACTGCATTATATTTAGAGAAATGGTTTTATTTTATTTTTTAAATGTGCACAGGTGGCGCTGTGGGTTAAACCACAGAGTCTAGGGCTTGCCGATCAGAAGGTCGGCGGTTCAAATCCCCATGACAGGGTGAGCTCCCGTTCCTTGCTCCCTGCTCCTGCCAACCCAGCAGTTTGAAAGCACGTCAAAGTGCAAGTAGATAAATAGGTACCGCTCCGGCAGGAAGGCAAACGGCGTTTCTGTGCGCTGCTCTGGTTCGCCAGAAGCGGCTTAGTCATGCTGGCCACATGAGCCAGAAGCTGTACGCCAGCTCCCTCAGCCAATAAAGCGAGATGAGTGCCGCAATCCCAGAGTCGGCCATGACTGGACCTAATGGTCAGGGTTCCCTTTTCCTTTACCTTTACATACAGAAATATGTATATTGGGATAAATGTGGAAATGTAGAGAACTGAAGATGGGAAAATCAGAAACCGGGTGAGACCAAAATTGACAGATTCTCCCAACCCTAGATCCAATGCAGAGCAGGGGAGGAGGAAATAGACATAAACTGTAAGAAGGCACAATGACACCCTCAGGATTTTTAAGCATTTGCCTCTCCCTCTGTCTCCGTCTCTTCAAGTTTCTCACAGAACAAACAAACCCACCAAGTAGCCAGCAGCTACTTTGAAAATCCCCATAAATGAATTCCTTAATGAAGTGACACTGATTCTACAGCCCTTTCCAAACTATTCCACAGAACTACTGTACCATAACTATCAAGCTGCAGAAATAAAGTTAAAAGGAAATGGAAACAGCACAACACACAGTAATAACCCAGGAGACAGTAATTAGGAAATCAAATGAGGGGGGAAAGACAGAACCAGGCAAAAACCTTAAAATCAGTTAGCATACCAAGGGTTATCAAAGAAATATTAAATATTAATCAAGCATAGTGTATGAGAATGTGCATATATTAAAAGCTTGTTTTTAAAACGCTTCTCTTTTATACAAACACTATCCTTGATTAATGGTATCAGTCGGTCTCGTATCATTAAATTGGCTGGCTGAATAGAAAACCGTTTAGATACTGGCTTGCTCATAGATCTGCAATGGGATCTGGAAGGCAGCAGAAAGAACTGCACATTTGTATCACTCGTAGGTAATATCCCACACGTGCTGTGTATCACATAACTTGGATAGGCTTCTGGCACCTTAAAAGACTAGCAACTTTAATTATGGCTTAAGCTCCCTTCATTAGATGCATCTGATGAAATTTAGCCCACAAAAGTTTATGCCATGGTAACGTTTGTTAGACTTTAAGGGGCCGCAAGGCTCATTGCTGTTTTCCTGCAGCAGACTAACACAGCTAACCTTCTGGGAATCACAACATGCATAAGTGTTTGCATTTGTGATGCTATTTGTGCAATGTCTGCTGCAAGAAACAATTTAATCAGGATTTCCGCCCATTAAAGAAAGGGTAAAGACCACCCCTAGGCATGTTTACTCATAAGTAAGTTCCATGTTACTCAATAAGGCATATTCCTAGTTGAGTATACCTATACACACTTACCTGAGAGTAAGTCCCATAGAATTCAGCAGGCATTACTTTAGAGTAGAGGTGTATAGGAATTGCAGTCAGCCAATTAACAGAATTTGGGGGAATTGCTTCCGAGTCAAAATAATGGTTTTAAAGAAAAGAGCATTCTTTCTTTGTTTTTAGATGATGCAGGCAGTAGAAGAGATAGTCTTTCCTGAAAAGCATGCATGCAATCACCAGTGGTTTTCATAAGTTTCTTACACAATGAAACTATTACTATATGAACGCACATACCAATGAAATTTTAAGATAAAATAGCGGGTGTGAAGAGTGTTGAGGTGGTGCCACTTTTTGATCTTACAAAGACCAATGGTAGAAATATTGATTGTCCCATTTCCCCATATTTTGCTACTTTTCACATCATAAGGATGGCGGTTTTGAATTCTGTATTCTCTTTTGGGGATTCCCCCCCTTTTTTTTATTCAAGTAAGATGCTTATATACGCCAATAACACACAAGAATCAAACAAAAAACTCAAAACAACAAAACTGAATGAAAACTAATATTAAGCAAACACACAAGAAGTACAAATCTGACTTGTTTCATTCACACTCCCTGCAAAAATGAATTTATTACTGTTGGTGTTGGAGAAGGGGTAGTAACATTTTTAAAAGATTTGCTTTGTTTATAAATATAAGGATATTGTCTTTGAGGTCATTCGTGGGGAAATGTTTAGGCATGGGAAACTATCATTTTTGAAAAATAGTACTGAAAAGAAGAAAACTGGGGTGGGGGGAACACTGCATTTGCTCAAAAGCAAACTAATTAATGCTATCTGATTATATAAATAAGGAGAAATAGTAAACTCACAGTACCGAACTAAAGCTGCAGACACGCTGGAGTGCTTCAGTCCATAGCAGGATGCTGTTACTACATATAGTCAATAAAACTGAAGTCAAGTCAACAATGCAACAATATGGCTATTAGGAAAACCAGAGCGTGTGCACATTACACAACAATTACAAGGCTGTGCATTGATCTGTATATTAATCAGATTTATAACAATGGGCTATTTTGTTCTCCCTCAAGCCTACAATAATAATAAAAAAACTACTAGGTTATGAATTGCAACATGACTTAAAATTCCTTGTTGATCACAGCTGAGTAACTGGGTAATCAGCTGTAAAAAAGATAGGATGAAAGGAAATTAATCAAATTCAACACAATAATTACTACACAGCTCTTCTCCCTTAAATAAATTTAGTGGGCTAAAATGATAGGAGAAAGGGAAGCGGTTTACTTATTTGTTTTTAAAGATGGCCCTATCTGAGGACTATCCCTGCCTCCGGGTCTGGTCCTGTCCGGACGGATACTA
Organism: Podarcis bocagei; assembly: GCF_964188305.1. Lineage (NCBI taxonomy): Eukaryota > Metazoa > Chordata > Lepidosauria > Squamata > Lacertidae > Podarcis > Podarcis bocagei. The sequence goes on along the minus strand of NC_138126.1, from coordinate 55,932,464 downwards.
GAATCAGCAAGGGATACCCACATAGCCTGAAGGTGCTGCTGTGCAATGCCAGGTCAATGATTCATAAGACCACTGCCATCCATGACTTGATCATGGATGGAGGATTTGACCTGGCTTGTGTAACAGAGACTTGGTTGGGTGAAGCAGATGGGCCTGTTCTTGCCGCTGCTTGTCCACCAGGTTTCTCTTACGCACAGCAACCCAGGCCTTGTGGGCGGGGAGGGGGGGTTGCAGTGATTTTTAGGAAGTCATTAGTTTGCACCAGGCGTCCTATTGGGAAGACCCAGTTCTCTGAGTGCATGTTCTGGAAGTTGGGCAATAGGGGCAGTACAGGATTCCTTTTGGTGTACCGACCTCCCCGCTGCACCAAGGATTCCCTGCCCGAGCTGCTTCAGGTCGTGGCGGATGTTCTCCTGGAGACACCTAGTTTGGTTGTCCTAGGGGATTTTAATATCCATGCCGACACAACCTTACAAGGGGCCGCTCGGGACTTCGTGGAAAGCATGGCCTCCATGGGGCTGTCCCTGAATAAGTTTGGCCCAACCCATAGCCGCGGACATGCCTTGGACCTGGTGTTTACCTCCATGGATGTTGGTGTTCTGACACTAAGTAAAAGCGAAACAAAAGAAGTGCCATGGTCAGACCACTTCCTGGTGCAACTTGACTTCTCCGCGACCCTTCCCCTCTGCAGGGAGGTGGGACCAATTCGGATGGTCCGCCCCCGCCACCTAATGGATCCAAATGGTTTCCAGAGAGTGGTAGGGGATGCTTTATCCCATGTTGATGGCCTTTCAGCTGATTCCCTGGTGGCCCGCTGGAATGCGGAGTTAACCAGGGCTATTGACTGTTTGGCTCCGAAGCGCCCTCTCCGATTGCATGGAGCCCGGACAGCCCCGTGGTTTTCCATGGATCTGAGGGCAATGAAACAATCGTTGAGACGGCTAGAGCGCCGGTGGCGGATGACCCATTCTGAAGCTGACCGGACACAGGTTAGAGCTCAGTGTCGAGCCTACCAAGTGGCGGTAGCGACGGCGAAGAAGGCTTTCTTCGCCGCCTCTATTGCATCTGCAGAAAACAGCAGCAGGAGACTTTTTCAGGTGGTCCGCAATTTAGCGGAACCACCTGCCACATCGGGGCCCAGTACGGGCCACATGATCTCCTGCAATGATTTTGCAAAGTTTTTTGCAGATAAAGTCGCTCAGATTCGGGAAGAGGTAGACGCCACCGTGGGAGCAGGGCCGGGGCGGGAGAGTGCTAGAGTCCTGTCTAGTCAAATTGTGTGGGATCAATTCCAATCTGTTACCTCCGAGGATGTGGACAGGCTGCTTGGACGAGTGAAACCAACCACCTGTCTCCTTGATCCTTGCCCATCCTGGCTTATAAAAGCTAGCCGGGAAGGGCTGGGCGATGGGCTTCGTGGGGTGGTGAATGCTTCCCTCCGTGAGGGAGCCTTCCCAGACCCGCTGAAAGAGGCGGTTATTAAACCGCTTCTTAAAAAACCATCTTTAGATGCGGCCACGATGGCCAACTATCGCCCAGTCTCAAATCTTCCATTCTTGGGCAAGGTGATTGAGCGAGTGGTTGCTGAACAACTCCAGGCACGCCTGGAAGAAGCGGACCATTTGGATCCCTTCCAATCGGGATTCAGGCCTCATCACGGGACTGAAACTGCCTTGGTCGCACTGGTTGATGATCTCCGGCGGGCTAGGGACAAAGGTGAGAGCTGTTTCCTAGTTCTGCTGGATCTCTCAGCGGCGTTTGATACCATCGACCATAACATCCTTCTGGACCGTCTTGAGGGGCTGGGAGCTGGGGGCACTGTCATACAGTGGTTCCGCTCCTTCCTCCTGGGCCGTGTTCAGAAAGTGGTGGTGGGGGATGAGTGTTCAGACCCCTGGGCTCTCACTTGTGGGGTGCCTCAGGGTTCTGTCCTCTCCCCCATGCTTTTCAACATCTACATGCAGCCGCTGGGAGAGATCATCAGGGGGTTTGGGCTGGGTGTTCATCAGTATGCGGATGATACCCAGCTCTACCTCTCTTTCAAATCAGAACCAGTGAAGGCGGTGACGGTCCTGTGTGAGTGTCTGGAGGCGGTTGGAGGATGGATGGCGGCAAACAGATTGAGATTGAATCCTGACAAGACAGAAGTACTGTTTCTGGGGGACAGGAGGCGGGCAGGTGTGGGGGATTCCCTGGTCCTGAATGGGGTAACCGTGCCCCTGAAGGACCAGGTGCGCAGCCTGGGAGTCATTTTGGACTCACAGCTGTCCATGGAGGCACAGGTTAAATCCGTGTCCAGGGCAGCTGTGTACCAGCTCCATCTGGTACGTAGGCTGAGACCCTATCTGCCCGCGGACTGCCTTGCCAGAGTGGTGCATGCTCTGGTTATCTCCCGCTTGGACTACTGCAATGCGCTCTACGTGGGGCTACCTTTGAAGGTGACCCGGAAACTACAACTAATCCAGAATGCAGCAGCCAGACTGGTGACTGGGAACGGCCGCCGAGACCATATAACACCGGTCTTGAAAGACCTACATTGGCTCCCAGTACGTTTCCGAGCACAATTCAAAGTGTTGGTGCTGACCTTTAAAGCCCTAAACGGCCTCGGTCCAGTATACCTGAAGGAGCGTCTCCACCTCCATCGTTCTATCCGGACACTGAGGTCCAGCACCGAGGGCCTTCTGGCGGTTCCCTCACTACGAGAAGCTAAGTTACAGGGAACCAGGCAGAGGGCCTTCTCAGTAGTGGCGCCCTCCCTGTGGAACGCCCTCCCACCAGATGTCAAAGAGAACAACAACTACCAGACTTTTAGAAGACATCTGAAGGCAGCCCTGTTTAGGGAAGCTTTTAATGTTTGATGTATCATTGTATTTTAATATTCTTTTGGAAGCCGCCCAGAGTGGCTGGGGAAACCCAGCCAGATGGGCGGGGTATAAATAATAAATTATTATTATTATTATTATTATTATTATTATTATAAGCCAGTGTCCTGTTGCTTCCAGGCTGATGCAGCTTCCTTATCCTGGACAAGTAAATACCATCCATACAGCTAGAACTTTCAGTGAAATGGGATCAGTTATACAATAATAATATTTTTATAAATAAATAAATAAGTAAATCGTATGATATAGGCTAAAAGACCTAATGAGTCCACTGTTGGAATGTGAGAAAAGGAGTGAAGGTCATCTCATGCGAGTGCAAGCAAATATTTCTGGCGGATCTGCCCATTAAACAGTTACATGTTGGTACAACCAGGAGAGGAAACCCGACCCTCCAGAACCAAGGGGTCTGGAAATGGCTCTCCTCGCTTCCAATACGCCCTGCTGCAACTTGAGCCCAAACTCAGATGGCAGATCACCACAACCTCCGAATTGGCAACCCATTAAATGGATTTCACACGACACCCAGCACTGTAGCCTTTCCCCAGTAACTCCATAGAAATGAGGCCATTACTTGGGACTTGGGTCTCACAGCAAGGAGTGATGGCTCATTTGGATCCAGTGCTGTTTCTCTAGAAAAAGAGGTGCTGGAGCTCACCATGAACACCTCCCTCATTCTCTTAGAATGGCAATGGTGCCTACCTGAGAGGTGTCAGAACAGAATTCTGGCAAGTTTCTGGCTGGGGGAAAAGCCCTGATTGGATCACTGGTAAGTCAAAAGAAACAAGTGGGCTTTGAAAATGGACCTGGCACAAAGAGAAAGACTGGGAGTTTTCCACTAGGTTGTCCTCCCCTTCTTTTAGCTTGGGCTCTTCTTCTGAGAGCTGTGCACAGCACCGTCATCTGATTTGGTGTGAGACCAGTTAGACCCAAACTGAATCCTGGGCTTTGCACAGTGTTTAATTAGGGTTTAGAACCCTGATTAAGCATGCAGTTGGGAGGAGGAGAGGGTCTGGGTGGGCCTGGTCTGACTCAGGGCTATCGGAGGCAGCCTACTCCAGCCAAATCTTTAAACCAACAGCCTTCTGGTTAACACCGCTGGGGGACTCATTTTGCCACATATTAACCTTCTCATAAGGCCATCTGACAAGAGGGATGGACAAATCTGCCAGTTTCAGTTTCTGATGCTCAGTTCCCCACATTTTCAAATCAGTTTGCTATACATTTGTATGCAGATTTGCACATGTGTGCAAAGCATTTTCTCCTAATATGATGCATTTTTGTATGTTATTTTCACTTCTCTGTGCATTTTTATGCACACTTTACCCCAGTATGTGCATTTTTGTACATAATACCTGGCTGGAGAATTGCATTACAAAATTCAGAGCAATGGGAATTTTGTAGGATCACTTTTTTTCTAGAAAGTGCAAAATGGGTAAGTTCACCTTTAAATGTGAACTGAATCATATTTCTTCCCCACCCCTATCTAAAAATGCTCTTTCCCATCCAACTTCCCTACCAGGTTAACTGGTATCAACTAAGGAGATAGTTCTTACAATTATACCCCTCCCATTACTGAATGCCTTCCCAAAGGAGGCTTGCCTGGTGCCAAGGTTCTTTCTTCTGGAGATCAGGCAAAAGCATTTCTATTTCTTAATTGTTCATCATTTTCTCTCTGCTTTTTCATTTTTCACTGGCATATGTTTCTGGCTTTTTGTGTTTCCACTCTGAAATCAATTTAATGAATATGTTTTAAATAAACAAACATACATACAAAGCCCTTTTTATTAAAAAAAAAGCCAAGATTTAAAATACATTTGTTCAACCTTTGAAATACATTTCCATAACCTGGCAGAAACATTGGCCCAATCTTTAAATATTTATCTTTGAATTCCCATGCTTGTATGTATTTAGGAATGTTTTCATAAATGCATCAATAACTGTCTTGTATGGCTCATTAAGGCAGCTTTTTATCCTTTAGTGTGATCGCGCAGTTTACAGCTGCATGTGAATCACTTTTATAGGCATCCATTAAGCATGCCCTTCAAACTGCAATTATTTGTCAGATTTTTGTATCTACTTGAGCAGTCACGAAAGAAATGAGTGCTGAACAGACACACAAGCACTTGGAAGCCAAAACTGGCCCACTTCCAGCAGTGCATTTTCTCCTCTAGCTACCACAACTACATAGTAGAACAGATGTTCTCAACTGATCAGCTTGGCCAAGCGAATCTATGTGGGTTCAAACACTATTGAGGAGAAATTAGATCCAGACCTGAAATAAACATTTCGTATCTGGTAGGAGCCTTGTCCAGAGTAAGATCAAACTTGAAATTGGCATCCCCCCCCCCCCGCTCAGTGTAATTAATTGAATGATGCACATTGTGAACAGCAGTGGGAATATGCATAGTATACACAGAGACAGAAAAATGTGGCCTCATGATTCGCAGCACGAACTAGCCATTGGTTAATCTTCAGTTTGCCCACAATCTTTGGGTGGACTTTAGTGACACTGTTGATGTTTACTTTAAGTATCTGCATTGTTTTCTGTCCTTGTACTACTAATTGTATGATTATCTGGATTTCTTTCAATGTGCAACCAGGTCTGGAATTGTATTTGCAATGAAACGCTAGCAACAAATGTTTTAAAATAATAAATTACCTCTCTGGGTGTTCTCAGGTGAAACATGCCCTCTTAGCCTGTAATCTGCTGTACAGGAATAATAATATAGGTCTAGGTTACAGGCCGATTGCAAGGTTTTGTTTTTCCTCAGAAAGTAAAGCACTTGAACTAATTCAGAAACCATGATGCCATTATTTCGTTGTGCTTTATTATGAATGAGCTTGGTTTGATTACCAGGGATGCCAAGATCTGCCCTCTGGTTTATGCCTGTCTCTCCCACTGCTACACGAGAGGAAGTTCTGCCAAGTGCAGGGTACCTCCGAAAGCACAGTTTGGTGGGAGAGGACAGCAACTTTAAGCAAAGCTTGACACAATCATAACTAGCCCAGTGGAGCTTGTAAAGACTGTAATAATAAAAAAACTCAAACAAGCTAACCTACTGTATGGGCCGCAACAGAAACACCATCAACTCATCCCCAGATATTTTTAATCTATCCAAACACACACTGATCCAGAAACATAACTATGTAGTTTCATGAGGCCTCTCCTGTTTCACAAAATTCACACAGATGGTGCAGTCCTCTGGTGACCTAAAAGTTTTCCCCTCACCTTAAACTCAAGGGATACCCCATTGTAACTTGAACGTACCACAAGAGTCTGCATTCTTTTTACTGCCACCTGCAAAGGTGATCTCCCTGAAAGCAAGCTTCATCCACTAAGCATCCAAAATAGGACAAAATATGTTTTATTAGCTCTTTTGAAATTGGGCAAATATGTCCCACCATAGCAACTGTCGGGAAACCCCACTTTCAGCAGTGGCATCTTTGATACCTCCAAGAGAATTCTTGTTTATGTAAATAGGCAATAAAGATCGATGTTTGCATGTGTGGGATACTAAATTGCCACATGATGCTCTCATGGGGCTCATGGGATGTTGAGTCTATTTTTCAAAACAAACATGAGTGCCAAACAACTCTCCATCTAGTTTATATATCATGGATATAATATGATCTATAAATGGGGGGCATGACAAAAACAGATGTTTTTGCTAATTTAAACCACTCTGTGAACAATTTTAGAAACAACAGCACCAGACATCTCTCTGGGGAAGATGGTTGGAGACAGTACAGTGGTACCTCGGGTTACATACGCTTCAGGTTACATACGCTTCAGGTTACAGACTCCGCTAACCCAGAAACAGTGCTTCAGGTTAAGAACTTTGCTTCAGGATGAGAACAGAAATTGTGCTCCGGCGGCACGGCAGCAGCAGAAGGCCCCATTAGCTAAAGTGGTGCTTCAGGTTAAGAACAGTTTCAGGTTTAAGAACGGACCTTCGGAACGAATTAAATACTTAACCCGAGGTACCACTGTATGGGCTGAGCAAAGAGGGACAGGAGTGCAGCAGATTATACTACACACTCAGGAAATAGTTCATTTGTAAAACACAGATAAGAGTCAAGGTCAGGCAATGGTACAAGAAAAGTCAATGATACAATAGTATCCAGAAAAAAGTAAATTATATGGACAAATGAATTCATATGATTAATGGCATGTTCTGCATATTTTGACATGCTGCTAGAGAAATCAATATAATTCCGTTCCCCGAGTTGAATCTCACTATTTTAAAAGGCAGAAAAGGTTGAGGGTGACAAGGCATTAGAGCCGTTTTTTATGGTTGCCATTGTGGATGTATGTCATATGCCAATTGCTTTCCTCAGCCCCACAAACATTATATATATGAATGCCTCGGTGTTGTACGTCTCTCTACTAAATACCATCAAATGTTGTCTTATTAATACAAAATCCAACGATGATTAATGTTATGAATATCAAAGGAATTTATAATGACTCCCCACTTATGTCAAGGCACTGGTGTAATTAACTTGTGCACTGTGTTTGCATTATAAAATTAACATAGAGGGAGCCAAAGATCACTTGGGTGTTAACATTGCTTTTTAGTTCTATTGGACAATGACAGCACAATTAATCTAGAGAAAATGGTTTACAAGTAAAGCAAAGAATGAGGCTGCATGAATAAATGCTGGGCAAAAAAAAAAAAAGGTAGGGAAAGTATATGTATACCGTAAGGAACGAGAATTCATTCTAAAGGGTTTTTAAATAGTGTATTTTAAATTGCTGTGACCTGTCCTGGGACCTTATGGCTTGGTTAGAAATCGCTACGATCATCATTATGATGTCCTCCAAACTCCACTGTGCATACTCACATCAACACTGCACTACACTGGAGCAGCAAGCAATGATTTGCAGCCATGGTGCTCTGTCTCCTGCCTACCTTATTGCCCTTCTGGATCCACAGTGAAGAAGCTCAAATCTATGCAGAAGCAAGGCAGCTGGCTTACCTGACAGACATTACTAATTGTGCCTTCTCTGCGAGATGACAGACTTACAACGTGGAGAGGCAGATTTCCGGCAAGTTGAATGCATAGGTACAACATGCCTTAAAAACAGAAACCTGTGAGACTCACTAGTGTTATGGCTAGCTAATTTTATACACTTGATGTAAAACAGCATAAAACACCCTAATAGGGCTAGATAGTTATCTATCGAAACTTAATACCACACAGTAAAATTTACAGGCAGTGTGAAGCCAGAAAAGCAAGGAAAAATAAACTCTGTATACGTTAGTGAAACCTAATATTCACTGTATAGCTGCCATCCCATCAATGTCATTGTTAAGTTCAGTGGGCATTAATGTTCTTAATTTATGAATCCCTTTTGTAATTTATTGTATCATTATTTTGCTTGAGCTTGCATCTGTTCTGTGCACCAAAATCCCAAATGTCTCTCATCATACTTGCCATTCTGGAAGTGCTTAACCACAGAGACTTGAACTTTAGCAGTTTGCGCAGAGATGTTATGCTCACTGATAAGAGTCTTAGCAGTGTGTGTGGTCATTCCCAGGTAGCCATGGGCACTGTGTGATATTCATCACAGGAATAGCTCAGGAATAAAGCATCTGCTTCACAAGGAAAATGTCCTGGGTTCAGCACTTGGAATTTCAGGTTGGGCTGGAGAGGGCCCTGCCAAAGCCACTGCCAATCAGCATAGATGCGCCAACGGTCTGGCTCAGTGTAATGCAGCTTCTTATGCTCCTTTGATGTTCCATGTGAAAACAAAATATCAGATCAAATATTTTGCATTGTTACTGGACTTAACATCTTGATTTTACTGAAGTTAGAGCATGCAGCGCAATTTCCACATGACCTTTGCTTGTGTTTCTGCCAAAGGTTCTAACAGAATCTGGTGGTTTCCCCCCCTTCATCTTGCAAACACGTCTTCCACATTTTTTTGAAGAGCAAACAGAGGGCTTTCCCCACATCTGGGGATATTCTCCAAAACGTACCAAAATGTCTTAATGACTGCCTTGATCTGAATACTGAACCTTAATGTAATAACACTTATCATTTAATTGGTTTCGTTTCTTTTGTACTCTGGGCTGAAGCAAAGCTGCTCTGTCCACATTTTTGGATATGAGTAGTGCCTATTTAAAAGCCTTTGTAGGATATCCCTGATCAAGAAATTGTTTTATCAACAGGCTAAAATGTTAATTAGTGTTCAAAGCATCCCCTGTCCCCAGAAAAAAACTATGTTGAACAAAACAAAAAAATTCATTCAAGCACCTGGAGTGTCTTCAGACATTCAATTCTTCACATTCAAGTGGGCTTGCAAGTGGCGCTGGCTGTTTCATCTGATGCCTAGAAAAGATCACTACATGTTAATACATGTGAAGCACTTTCTATATGGGACCATATGGTGAAGGATGGGTTTAGAACTAATAATTAACTAATAGTTCACTTTGGAAATACAAAAGGCACCCAGATTCTCTGAGAGGGGCGAGGGTTCCAGTGCCTACTCTGGTCCCCCCGCCCCCTGTGGAATCAGGAGACATCTAGCATTTTGTGATATCTGGTTTATTTACACACACATATAGGCGAAGCACAGGAAAATATGCAACAGAATTGACATCCTAGCTCTCCATCCTATTTCTTGGGTATGGCTTGCACCCTGAAGATGCTTCCACTGAGATCCATTTTGCTTGCTAACCTGCAGCCTCAACCTCTCCTGACTGAAACAATTCCATCTGCTTTTGTTCATATAATCAGCACATTCCACAGCTGACAGGAGGGCTGCAAAGTAACCTCTCTTTCTTCTTCCGGAAGGGTCCAGCTCAAGAAAGCAAGCTTCATTACAAGGAAAAGTACTTGACCACTTTCCAAGCTGTCAAATTTATCTCCCACAGTTTGGTTCTTTGAGCTTCCTCCTGTCCAAACCTCTGTCTTATACTATCAGAAAAAACTGGGCTGGAAAGGTGTCCTGTGAGTTCATCCAGCTCAACCCCTAATCCCATTGTAATAGTGTTTTCATCTCATCATCACTGAACAGTACTAAGAGTTATTATCAATACAGGAGGAGCCCAATGCAGCTTTTTAGTGGATGCTCCTTTGAAAGACTTTCAACTTATCTTAGCTGGATGGAAAAACCCAGCTCTTCAACTGTGATTTTTGCTAGCTGTCCTGTGTATTCAAACAGAAAGAGAGGCTATAAATCCAGCAAGTAAACAAATAAAAGTGTTGGATAGCATGCTGAATGGAAAAAGGCAGTGCCACCTGAAACTAGATAAACAGAAAACCTCTAAAAGTAGACAAATGTTAGTAAATGTGTGAAAATGAGCCTAAAAGATTTTGCCATCCTTTAGACAAGGATTTGGTCGTAACACATAAGGGCCTTCTCTGAAGTCTTCCATTAATTGATAACACACCATTTCTGACCTACACCAAATGGCTTGGTCTGGCAACAATTAATATACCATTTCAGTCTTTAACAACACTTTAACCATAAACGATAAAAGTTTTCAATTAGCAAACATGAGCCTGCAGTTTCACATAAGCATAAATTTCACAGTACCTAAATGTAGAACAGTTGCACCCGCACAGAGTATCCTTAGATCTTTTCCAGAATCACAAACCAACAAAAATTGAGATGCCTGCTCATAGATAATCCATGGAGTTACACCCGGAAACAATGTTTATATATAATTTGCTTATGAGATGTCACGAGCATAAACTGTTAGAGCAGAATTGCTAAAATAGCTATGAAAAGGACCTACACCCTTTCCAGACAGCCAGGACAGGCTATTATAGAATGGTGATGCAGAAGTAGAACGAGGTGCTAGAACGAGGGAAGTTGGAAGGGAAGAATTCATAAATGGTGTCATGTGCATGGACTTATTGCTTATTACTTAATTCATCGTGTCTACAGCAGCAGTTTCAAAACTGGTAAGTAACCACGTATAAAGAACCTATCACAAACACAAAACCCTAAGCTAAATGCAGCAGCAAGATAGCTCTGCTTGTTTCCAAGATTATGAGAGTTAAATGGCCCCTTTTATATCTTTCTCTTGAGCAGCTGCACCATATCTGAGAAATCTTTTGTTTCTCAAACTATATAAAACCTCAGCAGCAAAGCATTTCTCATACTATATAAAATGATAGGTCATTTTTGCTGCTCCATAAAGAATCCAAAGAGGGTGGGGGGAATTAGCAATAGCAATAGCAAAGCAGTCCTTACCACACGCTCTCTTACTCAAAGGTTAGCGTGGTGACCCTGTGTTAAGGATGAGCTGGCTAAATTGGGACCTGCCATTATAATGTGAAATCAGAGGAAGTCAGTTTTTTGGCTTATAGCAGGGCTGGGGAGTATTTTTAAGCCCAGGGGCCACATTCTCTTCTATGCAACTTTCCGGGGGCCATGTGTCAGCATGACCAGAAGCAAGAGTGCGTTATGGTAATTTACTCAGATTACCATTCCCCATCCAGACAAGCAAGAAGCAATATCAGAGTTCAAGGATACACTGAGGCAAAAGGACTCAAGGAGGTTGCAAAGAAGGTCCAGTGAGGGATGTGGCCTCGTGAGAATGGGCGTGGGATGGTTCCAGTGAGCAAACACAGAAGGCTAGAGGGCCACATTTGCCCTCTGTGCATGATATTTCCCATTCCTGGATTATAGGTTGAAAATCTGACTGATCTGAAACTCAAGAGTGTGGTAGAAGAAGCCTTGAGGAGGGTCCAGGCTTCTGTTAGAGGTTTGAAGTGCATATAACATCAAGAAGAAACAAAGGCTTGGGTTCAGAAAGTCTCTTCTGCAAATAGAAGGGCTCCTTCCATTTGCAGAAGGGGCCGAGAGGCAGGAGAGGCTTCTGTCAGATACTGGAGTGATATTGTGCTTATTCCCCCTACAGCTCCCATGCCATACCCCACACTCCTCTGTAACTGCCCAGAGCAGATTTTTAAGGCGCAGCAGAGAAAATCATTGCCCTTGCTTGTTCCTCCACTGGGAGCATCCTGCAAGCAAATTTTGCCTCACAGAAACTTCAGATTCAAGCCAATAAATGATGATAAAGCAGTATTTTCAACTGCTGCGCAGAATGTCTGAGGAGCAGACTATTTCAGCACAAACAAGGGGCATTGGGTATCAACAATCCGACCGTTCAACCGACCTCTCCAGTTTTCATGCCTGTTCAGTGCCATTATTTTAAAAAGCAATGCTATTCCTCCTGCTGGCTATGTGACCCCAATCAATCAGGAAACATGGAGCAAACGAGATGACATAAAAACACAGCATTGTTGTGTCATTGTGGCCATGTTTAAAAAATAAAGACCCAAAAAACACTCTGAAACAGAGAAAAATGGTTCATTGCCTACTAGATGAGTCCCTTTTGATCCTGACTGATTAATTAAGGATGCAGAATGCTTTGATTCCAGCACCCGTAGCATACAGGTGCTGATTCATTAAAGATACAAAGAGAAGCACAACTAAATACTACCCCCACTCCAGTTATTTCTGTCCTGTTGTTCTTTTTAAAAAACCTAAGTGCAAAATTTCAATATATCCTATTATAATCGGCTGTGAATCCTGGGGACCTTGCTCCCTGTCTTGCAAGCCTTTTTCCATCTGGCCTGGGAGAGTAGGGACCTGACTGACTCCAGCTACAAAAGCTGTGGCTGCTGAATGGACTCTTGGACTGGGGTACTGCTTAGAGGGCTCTCAGGGGTGGTGGTGTTGCCGCTATTGCTATTAATTCTTTATTTTGTATCTTTATTATGATTTATGTGGAAATTGTTCAATTTGATTGTGTACTTTTTATGTTTTCTTTATTATGACTTCTTTTGTTGTGTTCTGAAAATCCCCTCCCCCCGCCATATTGCAAGGCGCTTTGAGCATGGTTTTAACTGTGGGAAGGTAGCATACAAATACAATTACCTACAATTATAGTGGTAACTCGGGTTGCAAACACCTCAGGTTACAAACACTTTGGGTTACAGACCCCACTAACCCGGAAGTAGTACCTTGGGTTAAGAACTTTACCTCAGGATGAGAACAGAAATCGGGCGGTGGTGGTGTGGCAGCAGCGGGATGTCCCATTAGCTAAAGTGGTACGTCAGGTTAAGAACGGTTTCAGGTTAAGAACGGACCTCTGGAACTAATTAAGTTCAGAACCAGAGGTACCATTGAAACTCCAACCAACATTAGCTATGGCATTTCTTCTTTAGAGCAGGTCTGAAATATCTGGACTAAGTTGTCTGGTGTTCAGCTGAACCGCTTCAAAGCTTCCAGCTTTCTCATTCCTTACCTCTTCAGCTTTCGCATCTTAACACATAAATAAAAAAGGCAATATTTTACTATGACTAATTGGTTTAGGAAAGCGTTGTCAGAATTACGAAGCTCTCAAATGGACCACAAACCATCTATAGTATGTTCAATGACAAAACAATTAGTTGCGCACATTATGCAAATATGGATTTCATGAACTTTTAGCAAGGTAACACTGAACTTATTAATCTTGTCCACTCTTACTGCTTTTTTCCTGGTGCATCTGCTGATTCCACCTTTGCAGGGCTGAGCGAAAAGAAGGCTAAGCCAAAATATGAAAATTGTCACTGAAGTCAACCACTTCTTCCCGTGACAACTTCTGAGGTAAAAACAGAGAGAACATTCATTTCCGGCCTAATTCTATGCCACCGACATGACATTATTATTCTGGACATCTGTTCTTAAGCTATTCTAGAACTGCAGCTTTATGAAAAGCCAAATTTCCACGCTTCCTCTGCATAAGAAAAACAATATATTTGTAATGCACTGCAGGTTTTGCTTGACAACCTATTGCTTTTAAATAAGGATAATAAATTGGTAATAGATGGCGCCTTAGCAGCAAAAACGCTCAGATGAAAATAGGAGGTATATGAATAAAACATTACAAAAATAATTGCAGCAAATTGTGACTTGTTTAGATTTCTTTTCCCAAGGTCTCAGGGCCGATTAAAAATATCCTTATCACATTTTAACCTTGCAAGAACCCAGTCAAATCATTTCCATTGGAAGGCAGAAACTTCCCAAAGGCCAGCAAGTGAGCTTCATAACCTATCAGGCAGCTGGACTGCAACCCTATATTCCCCTACCTGGGAGTAAGTCTCACTGACATAATTGAAAATTACTTAAGAGAAGACTTGTGTATCCTTGCCCTGTTGAATAGTCTGTTTACAGAATTCCCTGGTCCCATGCAATGGGAGTAATTCATTGGTACAGCTTCAATTCCTGTCATCGCCATTCAAAAGACTTGCTCATAGTAAGCTGAAAAAGACCTTTGCCAGGGGCCTTGGAGAGCTGCTGCCAGCTTAGTTTAATGGATGGCAGGATATTAAAATAAAATCAGTGACAAAGCAAGCTTTCTGATCTGTTCTGAAGCATTCATAGAAAAGAAGGGGCTAAACCAGGGGTGGAAAACCTCAGGTGAAGGGACAAATGTGGCCCTCCATATTTCTCTGTTCAGCCCTTGGGAGTCTCCCCAGGCCACACCCATCTCAGGCCCTGCTGTGCACCTTCCTTGAGGGCTTTTGATTGGCTGTATTGTTTCCTTGAACTGTAATAATACCTCACGCTTACCTCTGGGGGAGAGAGAGAGAGACTTTTAACTTTTGTGGCTCACAAGTAGCCCACTGTTTAAGTCACACCTGTTGATCTGCCTCTGGCATGCAGCCCCCAGAGAGATGCCTATTTATTTATTTATTTATTATTAATTTTATTTATATCCTGCCTTTCTCCCATCGCAGGACCCAAGAGACAGCTTCCTGTATAAATTTAAAATATATATAAGTGTGTGTGTGTGTGCGCGCGCGCGCGCGCACGAACATATATACAATAAATATTTATTTATTTATTTTAAATAAGGATTGAATAAGTAACCCTGTTAGGACAGCACTGAAAACACTGAAAACCATTTAATAACATGCATGCACCTTCAGAAGACTCTGTCACAACAGTCAGCTGCTGACCAAAGGCCTGTCTATACAAAAAAGTATTTGCCTCCTGGCAAAAGGAAAGTAGAGAAAGGGCCAGTCTAGCTTCCGGTATTGGAGCTGCCACCAAAAATGCCCTCTCTCATTTCCTCACCAAATGTGTCTGTGAAGGTGGCGGGACTGAGAGAAAGGCCTCCACAAAAGATATCAAAGCCCAGAGAGGGTCACATAGGGAGACAGAGTCCTGTGGTGGAGATGCAGGCCTTTGGGCTGAAAAATTTTCTCTTCCCATGTTCTAAACCAGGGTTTCCCAAACCGGGTTCTCCAGCTGTTTTTGAACAATTCCCATCATCCCTGACCACTGATCCTGCTAGCTAGGGATGATGGGAGCTGTAGTTCAAAAACAGCTAGAGACCCAAGTTTTGGCAACTCTGTAATCTAAACCCTGACTGGAATTGCCTTTGGCATGTGTGCATCTGTGCATCAATCTTAACAGCATCTAAGGGAAGTGGGTTGGCCCTGGGTCCTAGAAGGATACTGTCAAATACAAAATCATAATAGATGTAAATAAGACCAAACAGAAAACTGTAATGTGGCTGAGTTAAATGTTTTCATTTCCACCTTCCAGAGTATTAGAGGTGGGATTTCAAATTAATGCTAGGAACCAAGGTGACAGTTTAAAAACTGTTAAGAGTGTGGCATACGCAAGAGAGTTTTATTTTATTTTTTATTAGAGGAAAGCATAAGGAAGATAGAAAGTGTGCATTACCTATTAATGAGATGGTCCCCAGAAATGTAAAAAATAATAAAGCCTTTTAGATGAGATACTTAACAAAATATGTATGGTGGTATTATCACTAATGAAAGTTTGGGAGGAAAGAGGTAAACACACGGCTGCTTAGAACTGCCCTCCCTTAAAGGGTCATATGGGACAGGACAGTGGTTTAAGCTGCAGGTGAAGGTAAATGGTATTTCCATACGCTCTGGCTTCCATCCCAGTGTCCCCTTGCGCCAGTAGTGGTTTAGTCATGCTGGCTACATAATCCAGAAAGTTGTTTGCGGACAAACACTGGCTCCTTCGGCCTGAAGCGAGATGAGCGCCGCAACCCCAAAGTCGCCTTTGATTGGACTTAACCGTCCAGGGGTCCTTTACATTTACTTTACCTTTTTACATCGTTAAACTATGGAACTTGCACCAATAGGATGCAGTGACGAACACCAACTTAGATGGCTTTAAAAGAGTATGAGACAAATTCATAGAGGATAAGGCTGCCAATGGCTAACAGCCATGATGGCTATGTTGTCCAACTTGCAGGCTTCCCTCAGGCCTCTGACTGACCTCTAGAGGGTGCCCTTGATGGACCCTTGGCCTGATGTCTTCAACATCAACGAAGGCTGTTCCATCAGCAACAGAGATAAGGGTCCATAGAAGAGATTTTCTCACGAATTGAGTCCTACTGCTGCAGTTTTCAACTAAACTGCAAAGTGACTCACTGCTTGAACCCTAAAGAGGTGTTCAGTTGGGGAGACAAGGACTTAAGCTCAGATATATTTAGGCTACTAGATGGGGGACATCAAGTTATGATCAGTTTACTTGATAATTTGATAAAATGACTTTCTGCCCTGAGTTCTATTTACCTGTTGCAGTACCGATAAAATTTTGGCGACTTTGGCCCCACATAATGATCCGGGTTTTTCTTCTGGCTGCTAATTGTCCCTAAAAGTACACAATTTTGCATTAAGAGTAACCCTTCTAAACTATTGAATTAAGAGTTAAATATAACTGTTCAAAACTATTGATTTCCTCCTCTGACACCCGCTCGCTTTAGACATATCATTTTATATGCCAATAGCAATCAGCAGTTAGGCACTGTGGTGAAAAAAATACTACCCGCACACAAATATTGATTTTGTCCAACAGATGCCAAGCAAAATAGCTTCCCTAACACTTCTAAACAATGTATCAAACAGTCATTTGTTTAAGCATGGCTGTGAGAATGTTCCCTCGAGAGGCAAAATTTGATGCCCCCCTTCTTTTCATTATTCCGTTATAATGAAGTGGTTTTATATGGTGATGCTTGAGTATAAATCACTCCTACTGTGGCACCTTAGGCATGTTAACATGCTTTACATCAGATTTTGGAAGGAACATACTTCACAGCTATCTGCTAAGCCTATCACTCTCCCACAGGAAGACACTGAGTTCTAAAGATCCACGACAAGATATTCACTGTTCGGGACTTAATTTACTTGTTAATCTTTCTGTTGCTGGAGCATCTTTCAAGCCTTCTCAGGATTGAAAGATGACTCTCCAGGGAATTTCCTATACACGCCCTTTGAATTCACTGAACGTTCTCCAAGAGATCAACAAGTCAGATGCAGTGTTGACATTTTCCCCGTTGATAAAAATAGCATTTCTATTGTGGATTGACATTGAAAAGGTTGTGTTGTAATGAGCCATTTCCAGATAATCTGCTTTTAAGTTTATTGGGTCGCATCTGCACCATGCATTTAAAGCACGTGGCTTACGTCAAAGAATCCTAGGAACTGTAGTTTATTAAGCGTGCTGGGAATTGGAGCTCTGTGCACAAGAAACTACATTTTCCAGGATTCGGGGGGGGGGGAGGAATTCTGACTGCTTCATTTTTACATTGTTTTGCTGATATTTGTGCTGTAAGCTGTCTTGAATTCATTTTATGTGTTTGTTTGTTGATAGGATTCTGTGTTTCCATATGAAAATAAAGTAAAAAACATTAAAAAATAACGTACACTGGTACCTTGGGTTAAGTACTTAATTCGTTCCGGAGGTCCGTACTTAACCTGAAACTGTTCTTAACCTGAAGCACCACTTTAGCTAATGGGGCCTCCTGCTGCCACCGCGCCGCTGGAGCCTGATTTCTGTTCTTATCTTGAAGCAAAGTTCTTAACCTGAAGCACTATTTCTGGCTTAGTGGAGTGTGTAACCTGAAGCGTATGTAACCCAAGGTGCCACTGTATAAAACATGTTCCTGCTGCTTACCAGGAGGGAGAGGGGCAGGGAGGTTGACACGGTGCAATGGAGTTAACCTGACACACCTTATGATCTCCCCATTGGCTTGCCCCTCCCTACAAGTGGCAATGAGAAACCTGCCAGGAAACTAGAGTTGCAGCTTTGCCTCACCAGGCAAACCTGGCACTTCCAGTAATGGTGCTTTCATGCTAAAAACAGGATAGAGAATGAGAATAGAATACAGAATTCGAACACAGCATGAAATACCCTTCTGGATCACCTCTGTGTGGTGGCAGGAGGAGGTACAGCAACACGGTGGTTCTGCATCAGCTCCATTGTGCTCTGCCTCTTTGCTACCAGATCTTGGAAGGTTTCGCCTTGTCCACCATGCTTTTTGGCGTCTGCATGAAATTGTTGGGTAAGGGTCATTTGGAGATATGGAGAAAGACAATACCGTCAGTGTGCCGGTGCCACTCAGCTCTGTTTCTCCTTGTCAGCTGAATCAAACAATGCTCTGGGAATGATGAAATGGTGCCTGGATCAGTAATGGGCTTCATGAGGGTCAATAAACTGAAACTCAGTCCCCAACAGATGGCAGTGCTGTGATATATAGCTCCTGTGTTCAAGTCATACAGTGAATGGACGAAGATTTTGGTTCATTCTTATCATCAATTCTTATCATCAATTCAAGCTATTTTCAGGCTGGTGGTGGGTACCTGTGGGTACCAAACTTGTGAAGGAACTTGTGGCCTAGCTCTGCCCCTAGATGCTTACACATGTGCTGTTCATACACTCCATCCAATGCATGGTCAGCAGCATCAGTCTGAAGGGAGTCTCTGGGAGTATGGATGAATGCACATAGGTCTCTCTCCAGGGGACAGGAACCCTGGTAAATCAGGGTTCTCATTCCTGCTGAAGAGGCCCTGTCTTTCTCTGTTTGTGTGTGTGTCTCTGTGTGTGTCCATCCCTCTTCTGACTGATGCCTATCACACATTATTGGGGGCATAGTTGACAAATGTGTTTGCCTCTAAGGGGCCAGACTAGCCCTTCACCCACTCAGGATCCACACTTCACAAAAACCTGTAATAGGCTTCATTCTTGCTGCTATGTTTCCTGAAATAAAAGAAGTAGAAATCTCCTTTTGCTGCTTGCACGCACAGAGCTATAGTTCTTCTCCCCCTCCCCCCGCACCCCGAATTTTGTGTTCTGAAAGAAGTCACCTTCTGCCTGATCATGTGAATGACCTAATAAATGTAGATCAAATTAAGGACCAGAACTACTGGACTCACGAAAAGCCTCTGCAGTTAATTAAAATAAGATGATGAAAATGTGGCTAACTATAATTAAAACAGAAGTTACATTCAATGAAAAGATTATGAAACTCTATCATATTTTTTTTATGATAGTACCATGCACCATATTCACCTATGCTCAAATGGTCTGACCCCCACCTTTCACCTCACGTTCACCTGCAGTTTTCTGTGGAGAGGGGGAAACAGGGAGACTGTCTTACAATGATGCAATGACCTTTGTAATGACCCCCATGTCCCAGGCAGCCACAGTTGCAGAGGCCCAGTTATATTAAGGCAGGTTGGAAGGACATTGGGGAGTTAATAATTCCCAACAACAAAGCCTTAAAAGATTGCTACAGAAGTCCCTTCTCAGCTGGAATTGCTCCAGAGAAAATTGTTTTACATGGAAGGACTGTGGCTGTTACTACTTCTCCTACAATCAAACATTTATTTAATACCTATGGAGGGCTAGGCACAGTGCCCTGTAATGATAGCAGAGGCATTTGCATGAAAAATGAAGCCAATTACTACCAGTGGTAATTTCTGCCCATGAATTCATTGCTGTAGTTTCCACTGGTAGGATTGAAAAATAGCTGAAATAAGAGTGTTTGAATGTACCAGTACATGTACTGATATGTGTATATGCAGTTGCATATGGTTAATATTGACCTAATGTATTCCAGCAAAAGAATGTGACATTTACAGTGCCCATTAATAAACCACAGGAAAAGCTCTCCAACCCCACACTCCCCATCCCCCTGGTCATTTTATTAGTTTGTTTCATTCAGCAAATATTTCCCTTGCTTCAGTAGAACCAAGTCCTACATAGAAATGAACTGGCACAAAAGTGAAGAACTCTAAAAATGAAATTTCCTCTACCACAATGAAGCAGTTTGCCCATATATAAATACAACAATATAATACCTCTAAATGATCTCCTTATTATAGCCAAACTGCCCTGACACAAATTACAGAAGCTAATTTTTCTGCTTTACTTTTCCTCTTCTGTTGTACTTAATAGACTCCCAACGGTGTGATTAAAATGGGTGTTTTGTGTATCGCTATATGCAAAGCAAGTGATTATGTACATGTGGTCTCTATACAGGATTAATTGGACCACATTGTTTACTATAGGCTTGTGTGGAGGTTGGGGGAAAGCAGTAATGTGACAAAAGAACAAAACACCAACAACCCCTCATTGGAACTACAGTAATTGTGATACAGTAACAACAGGTATAATCCAACCTGACTCCCTGCTGCAATAAGTCTTAAGCCTGATGCAACACAAGCACCACCATCTTTAATTTAAAAACATGCGCAGTTCATTGACAGTGCAATAGAAGGTGGATTTCAAAAGAATTCCCAGAGGACCCTCAGACCATAGGTCTGCATATCACTTTTCTAAGGTGTTGGTTGTTCTTGCCCACATACCTACTCCTCAGATATCTGAATAATAAGCTAAACTGGTAAGAAAGAGGAGTGAAATGACTATCTCAAATACTTAAAATTCAGGCAAGTTGCACACTTTCCCAACTTTAAATGAGAAAGTACCCTCTACTATTTCTACTAGAGGTCTGCTCCAGAAGAGCGTTCTCAACAGCTCTTAAGTCTTGTTCATTAAAGTATTTATTAGGACTGTGCACTGATTCGGTTTAGACCAAATCTGGCACTTTGGAAATCAAGCGACCTAGGTTTGAGGGTGTTTCATAGGTTACCAAATTTATCTCACGTTCTGTCCAATCTACATCATCCTCTCCCCACAATTCACTATTGGGATTTAAAAAAATGTCTATACCCCCTTTTATAAAAATGGATAAAAAATGCAGGGATACTAGCACTTCCAGAGTTGCCAAATTACAATCAAATAGGTCCAGGGGCCTTTGTGTTGATTGGCTTATTTTCTTATTTTAAAAATAATTTTATTAATATTATATTGTTACACTTTGTAGCCAATACCGTTATACATCAAACAAGCTTGCCTGTCAGGAAAAAAGAAAATGAGTGAAACAAAAAGAGAAAAGAAAAAAAGGGGGGAACCTGCTCCTTAAAAAAAGAAAAAGGCTATAACTTTTTTTTAAAAGGGAGTGGGGATAGAATTGGATGAAATTTGAAGGCAAGAGTGCCCCTTATTGGGGAATAACTCCTGCCAAATTTCAGCAGGATAGCTGCAGTGGTTTTTTGTTTTGGTTTGGGGTTTTGTTTTGTTTTTGCAAGGGCAGCTGGGTTCAGTTTTAGGGTGACACAAAAAGAATCACCCCTAGCATTTTGTGGGCAATTACTCAGAAAATTGCAAAGATGAGAGAGCTGCTCCTGAGTAAGAAACCTGGCAAATTTCAGGCCAAATAGGTCCAGGCCTTTTGTACTAGACACCTTTAAAGGTTTTTCTTTTGGATGGTAAGAACTGAAAGCAATTCACTTTCTGGGTAAAATAATTCACTCCAATTACAAGCTTGACCCGTGAGTCATAATGGACTCTCTCTTTGCTCTCTCCTCACTCCAGTATTTGTTATATCTTAATCTATCACACCATTATGGCATAATGGCTTTGGGACATCACTTTTGCTTCTAACAAATGTTTGTCTGCAGCATTATTTTTTTAAAAAAAAAATCTGGTTTGCTGAGGGAAACACAAAGTCTTTCAGGGACCCCTGCTTTTGGTCTGCCTCTGGGGCACACCACTTCACTTTGGGATTCATCCAAATCCAGTGTACACCTCAGGGTATAAGAATAAAACTCTCTCTCGGCAGCTTCCATGACAACACTGTAGATGCAACACAACACAACACAACACAACACAACACAACACAACACAACACAACACAATAAACATTAAAAAGCCAGCAAATAATAAAACAGATATCCAACCTACCCACTATTAATGGAAACACCATCAAGACCAGCAACTGCAAGAAGCATAAGAAAAAGTGGGTTCTCAAATATTTCTCCATGACCTACAGTGACCTGGCAGAGGGAATTTCATCACACTTCTTCTCTGTAATGCTGAAGGTGGAGATGGAGAAGGTTGCGAAAGGATTTAAAGGAATCTTGATGGCATCCTGTTCTGGGAGAAAATTCACCAAGAAAGAGAAATATCACCGTAACTTGAGAGACAAAGAAAAATATCCTGCTTCTTAAAGAACAATACCCATTCCTCCTTGTGTTTCTTCATGCCTGGAATTCCATCTCTGAACAGCAAAACAATCATTTTTATTTTATATCATTGCTCTAAAGTGAATCTAAAATGTAGCCGATGTATAGCAAGGCAGACTTCTCTCTCTCTTTCCCCCAGCTGAAAAGTTGGTGTACAGTATTTAAAAGAGTTTTCTATTTTTTCTTATTAACTTAAAGGTAGGGTCAGAAATCAAGGCCATCATGTCTCTATCAATAAAGGCTGATTCTGATGCATAGTAGTGACTCAATTTGGCTACAGGCAAGCGCATGACTTAAAATGGTGCTTAAATGAGAGGCCTTGTGATCAAATATGACTTTTTCTTTCTGTCAAGCAGGGATCAGTAAAATTCCTTTGTCCTGAACATCTGATAAGACAGCAATTACTGGACTTGTATTTGTGAATGTTGCACACTCAGTCTTGAGCTAAAGTAATTGAGAGACTAAACAGCTTTGCTCCTGTCCCCAAAGAAGCCAGGAAGATCGGCAGCAACTGAAATCTTATTGCTGAAAGCTATGCTGTTTACAGTGCATGTGGCCTTCTGACATAGCTAGAAAAGGTTTATCCCCATCAACATTTCATGCTTATAATAAATAAAACTAATTGAAGATGCACATTCCAGAACCTGACCTAGATTACATACATTAGGATGAAAAATCAGCATAGCATAGAAAATATGTTTTGATTGGTGTATAACTGAAATTAAATACTTCACTTTGATATCTCCCCTTGCTTTCAAACACACACATACACACACACACCCAGCATCTTCTTCACTGATTATAGAGCCACATATTTGCAGGGCAGGGATCCCATGGTCACTGCAGACTTCGGACTCTGCTATACAGTGGCAAGTAAAACGTTTTAAGTGTGTTGTAAAGTGCAATATACAAATGTGACAGTAGATGGCGATAGTGAGCTATGGCAAATCCAATATATATTTTCAAAACGTTGTTTTTTAAAGCATTTTCACGGTGTTTTTTACATGTGTTAGATTCCAGCTTCTTCGAATATTCAAAACAAAATAGAGGCAGGTCTATTAGGACAAGTGAGCACTGGCCCACCAGCCTCAGTCTGCTTTCAGTCAGACTCCGCCTGCCTGCCTGCCTTCTTACAACCAGTTGGGGGCAGAACCTCCTCCCAGCTTCCTTCTTCTGCTTAGTTTCTATGTTGCCCTTGTAGAAGACAGCAAGGAAGAGGGTGGGCACTAAACAAGAACTAGGGTAGCTCTATCTGTCTGGCTTTGGATCAGCCTGCTGTTGGGATCCCTTTTTCCGCTCTATCTAACAGGCACCAGTTGCCGCTGGTGATGGCCCTTGGAACACCTTTCCAGGGACCAAAGGACTGCATCTTTAGTTGTTTTAATTCCTGACATCGTTATGGGCTTAACTACAACATTTTGAAAGGTTTCTCTTGCAGTTCACAATCTCACCTGTCACCTGCTCATCAAGCCACAGCGATTTCAGCATCAAAAGGACAAGAGGTACTCTGATATCAGGGAAGCGAGTTCTAGATGGATATGTGGGTCAAACATTTTCAACAGGAAACATGTTGATATTTGACATCAGCAATTTCAGGGCTGTTTTTCATGCAGTGGAAACTTTACTGGATTAGATAAAGATAAGGAAGCATTTGTCAGTTTTTACTCCAGGCACTCATTCTACTCCACAGTAGGCTGTATCTGACTGATGTCATCTAAATGGCCTACGATTGTAAATGCCATCCATCAAACTGATACAGTGGTTCGGTGTGAAAAGTCCTCAAGAAGTGAATGCCTTGAAGAGCTAGGAATTTCATCATATGGCATGCTCCCCTCCGGGATCTAGTGTTCTAATTTTATTGCTTTTCTAGAAACTGTTTCAGCATCAATCAAGAGAACATTAAGAAATCACACATAAGCACACAAATGTACAGGGGCTCTTCACTGCAAGAAAATCTCCAGAGTTGTTCCACCCATTCTTCAGCATACCTATCACTGGAGCCTCATTTCAGGTTTACCCTCTTCCTCCTTGCATTTCCCCAAATATTTTCATGCTTTACTACTTGTTATTGGTCTGTTTCCTGCACACACACACACCCATCATAGCTCAGATAAACTCCACCTGAACATAAGAGGCTAAATCAATGGAGAGAAGTGCACCTCCCTGTCTTATCATAGGAACATAGGGACCTGCCTCGTTGAGAGTCAGATTGTTGCTCCACCTAACTTGGTATTATCTACTCTACACTGATTGGAAGGGTTTCAGGCAGGAATCTTTCCCAGTCCTACCTGAAGATGCTGGGGATTGGAATGGAAGTTTTTGCCTTCAAAGCATGTGCTCTACCACTGAGCTATTGCATCGGGATTCATGATCACAGGATGGTTTTCAAGCAACAACCAACAATTAGAAGCCCTCTGCTGACATTTTCTGTATTCTAAGCATCCATCGGTCTAAAGAAAAACCCATGGGCCTGGGGATGATGGGGATTTGGCTAGCATGAGGGCCTCTGCCCATGTCCCCCTTCTGAGTTCTTGTGTGTTCTGCAGAACACCTGAATGAGGCTAGTGATGTAGCATCACTATCTCTCTCTCCGGGTTTTTGTTATTGTTGTTGTTGTTGTTCAAACAAGCTACTGTTTTTCCTCAGGGCCTTAGATGCTGAACAAAGGTTGAACATAAGAATAATCTTCTGGATCAGGCTAATGTCCCTGCTAGTCCAGCTACCTTTTCTTACAGCAGCCAAACAGATGCCAGTAGGAAACCAGCAAGCAGGTTTCAAGCAGAAGAGCCTTCTTGCTTACTGTGGCTTCCAGCGACTGTGACTTCCAGCTATTCAGAAGCATTACTGCCTCCCACCGTGGAGGCAGAACATAACCATTGTGGTCATCAATAGTCTTATCCTCCATGAATTTGTCTAATCCTCTTTTAAAGCCATCCAAGTTGGTGGCCATCACTGGCTCTGTGGGAGCAGTACTTTCTTTTATCTGTCCAGAATCTTCCAACAGTCAGCTTCTTTGGATCTCCATAAGTTCTAGGCTTATGAGAGAAGGGGGAGAAAAATATCTATCCACTTTCTCCACAATCCTCAGTGTGGCCCAATTGCTATTTTACCCAAAGAAAATAAATTCGTTGATGGGTAAAATAATTATTTTAGGAGGTGGCATATATTTTGAAAAATCCTCTTGAGAACTTCATGAGAAATTAAGGCAAGTTGAAGCACAAATATATAATAGGACCATCCTAATAAAAGGAAAAGCAGACAAATTTGCTTGTATAAAAAGAAACATAATAGTTATTTAAGCTAGGACTTTGTTTAGGAACGGGATTGTTCAACTTTGCTTCAGCTGTACATGTTTTTTCCAAAACTAAAGTGCAGCCTGCAACTCAGTAAGTAACTATTCATGACTATTAAGGCAGCGAACTGTGCGGCAGCAATTGCAATATCAGGAAAGAAAAGCATAGCTTTGTGTTGTACGTTGCAAACCACTTTTTGCAGATCAATAGACAATGGACAAAACAATAAAACATTTACAAAATGAATTGTCTTTCCAAGACACTTCAGGGTCCTCGCTCAAAATTATATGACTATAAGATGTGTTTAGATTATATTAATCTGCATAATTCTGGCATGCCAGTGTTGTTGGTAGTGCTGATGAATAGCTATATATTATACAGCTCTTAAGGCCAGCCAAATTGCTTTGGCTAACAAAGCATCCCAAACTTCAACCTTCAGTAAGGCTTTTGACAAAGTCCCCCATGATATTCCTGCAGAGAAGCTGATAAAATGTGGGCTGGACCAGGCAACTGTTAGGTGAATTTGCAGCTGGTTGACTAATTGAACCCAAAGAGCAGGGCCATCTTAAGCATCTCCGGCGCCGTGGTGCAAAGCTTCCTCCGCCCCGCCCCCCATTTCCCAGAGTTTTTTAGGGAGGACGGCGCTGCCGGTGGGGCTGGAGGAGGCTCAGCTGGCTGCTTCGTGTCGCGGTGGCCATGGCAGATGGAGGCTCCGGGCGCGGCGCGGCGCTGCTTTGGTGCAGCATGGCGGAGGCGGGTGAGGGTGGCGAGCTGGTGCCAGGAGGCGCTGCGTCCAGCCTCTGCCTCTTCCCTGGCACCCTCCATAACTTGGTGCCCTGGCGCCCCATGCCACTAACCTCTATGGGTAAGATGCCCCTGCCAAAGAGTGCTCATTAATGGTTCCTTATCATCCTGAAAAAAAGAGACAAGTGGGATGTCACAGGGTTCTGTCCTGGGCCCATTGTTCAATGTCTTTATCAATGACTTGGAGGAAGGAATTGTGGGGATACTCATGAAATTTGCAGATGACGCCAAGCTGAGAGGGATAGCTAATGCCACAGAAGACAGAATCAGGATTCAAGATGATTGGAAAACTGGGCCCAAACTAACAAATAGAATTTCAATAGTGACAAATGTAAGGTTCTACAGCTTAGGTAGGAAGAACCAGCTGCACCAATATAAGATGGGGGAAACCTGGCTTGCCAGTAGTACATGTCAAATGGATCTAGGGGTCTTAGTAGACTACAAACTTCACAACCGAAGAAGAACATTGACATGCTGGAATGTGTGCAGAGGAGAATGACCAAGATTATCAAGTGCCTGGAAAGCAAGACTTATGAGGGAGTTGGGTTTGTTTGTTTGTTTGTTTGTTTGTTTGTTATTTTTATTTATTAGATTTATATATTATATTATATCTTATCATAGATTTAGATCTTCATCACAAGATCTCAGGGTGGATCACAGGATAAAAATACAAGGTAAAAGCAGAAATAATTTTTCCTGCTCTGGAGGCTAGGACCCAAGTTACAAAAAAAGAAGATTTCGACCTATTATCAAGAAGAATTTTCTAACAGTAAGAGCTTGGAGGTTTTTAAGCAAAGGAGAGGGTTGGACAATTCTATGATTCTAGCCAAACCTCAAGTGAAATATAAAATAATACAATTCTGTTATACTTCTTGAAGCGCTGGCATTCATTCTTATGCAGGATTACAGGGACAAAAAGGCAGGAGGGGAACAATAATATTTGGGGATCAAATTAAATAGAGGTTAAGTTGATGTGCCTGAAATCCCATAAAGACCTGGCCAGCAGATCTGATTAAGCAAATACTACCTTAACACAGTCTTGCCAAATCATGGTTTGCCGAACCTTAGAAAAATGAACCAGCTGCAATCCTGTGCACTGGATTTTTTAATAAAAACAAAAACCAACCAACTACACACTGGACTACAGCCATTGGCTTGGTTAATAACTAGGCTTCCAGTGGCAAAGTTGTACCTGTGTGGCACGGCATCAGCAGAATGCTTTCCCCATTAAGCCCCAATGCCCCCACCCAAATCTGCTCCACTGATGTCTGGCTAGGGGCCAAGCTATCATCGTCTTGATGATTCATATGAGTTAAACCATAAGCAGGTCACAAGAATAAGATCAGAAGTAGCATTACTACATACCACAAGTACTTACAGGTCACAAAAGGAAGCAAGTTTAATGCAGTAGTCTAGACACCGTTGTAATCATAAAGAGGAAGGAGAACATACCAACATCACATCCCTATAAATGCATATCCCTCAGGACAGAAACAAACTTGGGATGAAACCAAACACAACCATGGCAGATTTTAACCAAATTCATTCCTCTGTTCTTGAGATAATCCCCTCCTTACCTATTTTAGGGCTTTGATTTCTTGCTTTTAATAACTGAGCTTTTATAATTAAGTGTGCTATTCAAGGTTTTACGGCACTGCAACTTCAATCATTTTAAAAAGCTTAAACCACATTAAAAGGTTTGACCACATTTGGTACTTAAGAAGTACATTTTTACTGATTGTAACTTGTGAACAAAGTCTGCAGTACATTGATGAACTACAGTAAAATAGCTTCAAAGATCCCATCAATCTTAAATATCTTCTGTGTCTTTTCTTGTCTATCATCCTACTGCAAAATATTACTCTCCCCAAGGATAAGACTCAGAAAAAGATTTAAATACAGGAAGTTTTAGCCTAGCCCCCAAAAGCCAGCCCCATGAAAAAGTGTTTTGTGGCATTTCCCAAAGATTTCCCAAGCACAGACTGTTCAATCCACTCATTTCCAAGTAGGGCTTTGAAAGACACATTTAAATCTGGATAATTACTGCCTGTCTGTGTAGAGAATACTAAGCTAAATAGAGTAACACCCTCTGCACCATAAGGTCAACACCCACAACTAAATCCACTGGACTATTCCATAATAAAACAATAATTTTAAGTTGTATCTGTGGCATAGACCCTGAACAAGAACATTTTTTGTCTCAGAATAGTTTATTCTAATGTCGGCACCCTCTCCTCCCACAAAACGTACCATCCATCTCAAGTAGCACAGATGCAGACTGCTAGCTCCACCATATCAAGGATATATGTTTTGATGGAGTCTGGCATGATATAAGCCCTCAAGTTCAATGGTGAGGAACCTTTGGTATGTGGGCCAAATTAGGGCTGTCAGGCCTGACATGCCCAGCAGAACAAGGGGCAGAGGAGAAGGATGCTAGCCCAGACACTGGGATACTTATTTTCCCTGCCATTGAGACTAACAGGACAAACTTGAGTCAAAACCTTTTCTAAGGCTGTGGAAAGGAGGAGGAATGACAAACATCAGCCCCGCCTCCCGCCCTACCAGAATGAGCTCAAAAATGGCTCTGAATTTGGCCATTCTGCCACCTCAAATTCTCTCTTCCCTGATCTCACAGTAATGCACTGTCTGAGGCAAATTCTAATCAAACGGCCAAAATTTATCAATATTTTCCATAAAGCTTTTATTTCTTCTTCTTCTTCCTCCTCCTCTTCCTCCTCCTCTTCTTTTTCTCCTTCTCCTTCTCCTTCCTCTAGTCCCTCCCTTATTGGACCCCACCTCCACATCAACAACAGGAAGGAGGGAGGGAGGGAGGGAAGGAAGGAAGGAAGGAAGGAAGGAAGGAAGGAAGGAAGGAAGGAAGGAAGGAAGGAAGGAAGACCAGCAGAACTTGGAAATGAAAGCTTTCCGGAACCGTGAAATGTGTTCCACAGGGAACTTGTATCTTGGGATCATCTTGGGATGATTTCCACAGTTTAAAAATAGCAGTGGTGAGGAAAAACCATCTGCAAGTGTGAAAAAAAACCAGAGGATTTTTTTTACTAGGTCAGGGAATTTAGAATCTGTGTGATCCCAGATGGAGTGGTGTCAATTTATAAAAATGAACAGAGCACAGTGCCATGGGGGGGGGGGGAGAGAGAGATTTGGCTCTAGTTATTTCTTTAGCCAATTGGAATAATAAAATTAAAGTTGGAAGAGGGTTGGTTATCAACATTCTAATCCCCCCCCCCCTTAATGTCATTGCACCGATACTGGGATGAGCACAACCATTATCTTCTGTCAGCACTGCTGTGTGCTGCCTCTGTTTACGGAGTAAACCTGATCATCTCTTCCAAAAGCATCACTTCACAGGTCTTGTCCACACACAACAAATGGGCAGAATGCTTGAAATCTCTCTCTTCTATGCAACCAGGATGAGAAAATGGAAGTTTCTAAACACGTTTTTAACTGTTTTCCTATTTTAACTGTTTTTAATAGTCAATTTTATTGTAAACCACTTAAATACTGTTGTTGTTTTTAACACTCAGGCAGCAAATAAGTAAAAATAAATAAACACGAAATCTTCTGGTTTCTTCCCTCAGCAACCTACAGAATGTAAGATAATATTTATTTATCATTTATTTTTATAGGCATATTTATAAGCCAGCAAATTAGGAAAAAATATCATGGTAGTCTACAATGACATCATTAAAACACAGAACAGATGACCAATACTGAAAAGAAAGTCAAGTTAAAGGCACATCTTCCTTTTGTTTTTGAACAGTAAATGCCAAAAGGAAAACAGCTGAGACATCCGAGTCGTAAACTGTCATAGCCCAAACATTGAATTTACGTTTGCCAATAGCACAAAACCATCCATCAGAAATATGTCACATCCATTTTGTTCGCTGTCACGATGGACCGCAACACAGTGTCAGCTCCAGGTTTGCCTTAGGGCAACATGCCCTCAGCGGGGCACACCTTCTCCTCGCTGCTGTTCCTTCACTTGCCCTCTTCCTCTGGGCCTAATCTACACATCTGCCCAGAAGGAGGAATCAAGGGCAGTGGACATTGCTGATTCTTCCCTTAAATCCTGTCATTTCTCACTTGCTCAGAGGGGAGAGGTGAACAGAGGAGCAACAGGAAATAGGAGGAGGAAAGGCCTAGTGGGCACCAGTGAATGGCAGTGGGCGCCTACTGGGGCGTGGGCCTTTGTAGGTGCCTGGCAACACCAACAACCGACACTGGCCCCGCTGCAGTAGATCTGTGATGCAATGGAATGCAAGCCAATAAAATTACTAGATACAAGCAATGCCTCATCGCAACTAGTTATGACAGGTAGACAGGCGTGATTTAAATTTCAAGTTTACAGCCTGTATCAGTGCTTCCAGTTAAAGACCCCTCAGGATTGATTCTTGCTAAGTAGAAGTGATAGTCTATAAACCAAAGTATGTGGGTTGAGGGGAAGAGTCACATTTGCAAAGGGCTTGGATTATTTTCGCTACCCACGGCCAGAGACAAACAGCCTTTTGACGATAAAGTCATGAATATCCTAAAGGATAAAGGATGGCACAGCCACAGCAGCCTCATTGTGGGCTGTCCAAAGTTATTGCAGTTGTCCTTTAGGTGGGGGGGGAGTGGGGGGGGGAGAAAATGTGAACTGAAGATTGAAAAATGGGAGTAAAGAGAATGGGAAAGAATAACAAGGGGGAGAGAAGGGGGAATAGTGACAGAAAGTGTGAAAAGGCATGGTTTGGAGGTTAACTGCAGTAGAAAACTAGGAGTCTTTTAGCTGAAAACACACAGAGAAACCACAGAATACATCCACTTGTTTTCCAAAACGTAAAGCATTAGATTGGGAGCCCTAGATTAAAATTCCAGTTAAGCCTTGATGCCTAATAGACAGTTTTCGGAAAGCGAGTTAATATCCCCATGTGCAAAAATCCTAGCCACCCTCCCACATATCTGCTGATTATAAGTTTGAGATTACATACATTGAATATCAATTATTAGTAATAATAAGTAGAGCCTGTACTATTATTTCCTGATGAATTCCACAAAGTTGCTTCTTTCTTCCCCATTTTTTATCAAAAAAACTGCCCCAATTTGAATTATTCATGTATTATAATTATTTATATCTCACATTTCACGATACAAATCCTTCCAAGGCAGCTCACACAAGCAATGTCAAAATATATTTATAAAATCACAACAAACAATATCAAAACACTATCTCAGTTGGTAGAGCACAAGACTCTTAATCTCAGGGTTGTGTGTTCGAGTCCCATGTTGGGAAAAGGTTCTGGCATTGCAGGGGGTTGGACTAGATGACCCTCAAGGTCCCTTCCAACTCTACAGTTCCATGATTCTATGATACAAAGTCATCTAATCCTTCCCACAGAGTAGTTGGTGGGAGATGGCCTGTGGCAGAGCCAGTACTTCTAGGTGCAACGTGTACCTAGTGTAGCCTTTTCTTCCTTCTTTCTCTTTTCCTTCCCACAGTGTGGCTATTGATAGTTGGCTCTGATTTGGGTTGTGAGGAAAAGGATAGTCCAAATGGAACTGGAGCAGTTGCCTGCCTGCTCGTCTGCCCAATCCCATCGTATCTGCTCTCAAAGGCAAGAACAATCTATTCCCTCACATTATTTCAATATTTGCTGCACTGGTTTGTTTTTGTTCTTTTGTCATTCTCCCAGAAGGGCTCAAGTACATCGTCCAGGAGCACTCCAGGAATGACCTTTGTCACTGGAGGCCCAAGTGGCCTCAATGGCCTTATATCATCTTTGGCTGGTATGCCAATTATGACTGTTCCTACACAAAGATAGCCTGGCCACAGTGGTTCAGGCAATGGTAATCTGAAAATTGGATTACTGCAACATGCTTTATAAAAGGCTGCCCCAGGGGGTGGGGCGTGGAGTCGAAATTGCAGCTGCTGCAGACTGCTGTGACCAGACTGCTGATGAGAGTGACCAACTGCCTGCTGAAGGAACTGAATGTGTGCTATCTGAATTTTTGCACTGGCTGCCAATCAGGGGTGACAACTTGAATCAAATATTGTGGGGGCCCAGGTAAGCCCCGCCCCACATAATTTATCACATGCCACAGTGTGCGCACACCATTTGAATGGAAATGCCCATCAACTTTCCAGGAGCCCAGTCCCCTCAGATATTTTATTTTAGGAGTTGTCTCCTATGCTGCCAACATGCTAACAAGCAAAGTTTCCGATTCTGCTAGTAGCATATAAAAAAACTTGGGACCAGGTTACTTGAAGAACCAACCTGCCCATTACAGACATGTCCAGTCAGTGCAACCATCTAAGGAAGAACTTTTAGTGGTACCACGTGTTCCCGAGTGTGGCCTCATGGTGACTCAGAGTGGGACTTTTCACTATAGCAAGACCTGCTATGTAGAACAACCTTCCTGCTGCAATAAGACATGTGTCAACAATATTAGAGTTTCAACATCTGGTTAAACTGTTTCTATTTATGCAAGCCACCTCTGCCAGCCTCCTTTGGGCACCACACTGCAGAGGAAGCCAAAACAATGCTGTAGAACGGAGCATGAGAGGCAGAGGGTGCTGAATTTTAGCGTTGCACAGGGTGCCACTGCAATTTGGGAGTCCAAAGTCTGCCACTGAGATCAAGGAGCCAGCTGTGAGCCATCTAAGTCCCTGGGCAGCTAAGGCTGCTGTGGCTTCTGGGAGGCTACATTAAAACTAGTATTAGCAGTGTGGGCTTTTGGTTTAGCCTGCTAACACATAATAAATAAAAAGCTAAATCTAAACTTAGTCCAGATTATGTCATGGTAATATTGACTGTGTGCTAACTGAATGGTTGATTAAACTTATTTGAAAGTGTGCTTTCTTTCAAACTGTTTGTTCAAATGTCATGGTGGTTTTGTGAACTATAATTAGCTGATGTTTATCATGAGCACACTGTGGGGAAAGTGGCATATAAATAAACTAATTTAAGGTCATGCCTTCCTGCAATTTCCAGCTCAAAGCTGATCAGTTTGTAATAATTACATCTTACTGTAATGCTAGCTGGATGAGAAGCTACTCACCTCATGCAACCTGGAAAACTGCCCTCAATAGTTAATTGAGATGTTTGCCTCTTATCATTCAATTATTGTCCTTACATTTATTATGCTTGAGCCAGTAATTCCTCTTTATCAATTCAATCAACTGGGGAAATGGTGCAAGAATAAAGAATGACTGTTCTACTTATTATCTACCTAGGTGTTTGTACGGTGCCTTTTTTGTGCTAATGTGAGGAAACCAAGGTCCAGAGGCTTCAAGTCATTATTTTGCTTTGTTCAGGCCCCTTCGTTTATAATGGAAAAAACATATATATTAAATGCCTTGTATTTTGAAGAGAGTCAAAACGCTGCTGGGGCTTAATGCCTAATCTGATATTTCACCAGGACAGCTTTTCACACGACCCATTCTTCCTATTTGTAAAAACAGCTTGCTATATCTCGAACCTATAGAAAAGCCAGCAGACGACTGCATGAAAGCCATTTATTATGATGGGCTTGGAGCTTTGTAAGAAGAATGGCACTCGCTTGCGCTGATGACTCTTATGTGCCTCTGTTAAGTCTTTCAACTCGGCTCTGGCAGAAAAAGCCCTGGGATAAGAGGAGTGTGCTCCACTTCCCCACTTTTCTTATCTGTGCCAGAAAGAACAAAGGCAAACGATAAGGGGTGTGAGGCAGCTCCTGGAGGAACAGACATTGGCGGTGTGTGTGTGTGTGTGTGTGTGTGTGGAAAACCATTCCTCAGAAATCGTAACAACGGGTGTGAAAGGAAAGCATTGCCATTGCCATGACTGTACTGGAGTCTTTGTGAGAACATGCGATTTTGCTCAACAATGGTTGCTTCTAGACAAGAGCTTAATACTGAAAAGGGGGGTGGACAGATATTGCAAACGCATCATTGAAAACAAGTGTTTGGGTTGTTTTTTGTCTTGTTTTTTTTTTTAATTCATAGGACTTTCCTTAGGAAGAGTCAATCAGAATGAAATGAGGAAAAACAGAGGTTGACATTTTTATGCTCAGAATGTCATATGGACACTGTGGGAAACTTGAATGCATGATCGCTCAATAAATACTCACCTGGGAGCAGCCAATGAATGTTTATTGGGCACATCCAAATAGTATACATACCATAAATAAACAGCAATGGTTAGAACTGAGAGTTTTGGCACAGAATACACTAATTGCACTATATGGAGTGAAATATCACTATGAGTAGGTTGGCTTATTTTAATCAAGAAAAAACAATGATGGGAGAAATTGCAGTTAGTTCACTTTTTTATTCTGTGAAACTCTGAGCAATACCAGGTATCTTGCTAAGTGAAGTCCACATTCCTATGGTTATATATAGTGACTATTTCTAGCTTTTGTATTTGTTGTGCTTAGTGGAGTCCCATCAGGATACTGAACTAGGTGGACCTTATACCTAATTCAGCAGTGGGTTTATGTTCTTATGTTGTTAGTTGTTTGTTGTTCCAAATTAGCTTTAAACTGAGGTTCAGGTATTTGCTTCATTAACTAATTTATGTGGATTAATGATATTATATGCCAATCCTTGGGCAGAGAGAGCATCCATGAATTATGACGTTTATAACAGTCAATACTATAAGATAGGGGTATTAGATAGGGGTTCCTTTAATCTGATTATAGGTTTGAAGGGGTCAGTCCAGATGATATCTGTGGGTACCTTTCAGGCCTGTGATTTTGTAACCCTGGTGCTTAGAATCTAGTAGAAAAAGCTGCTGAACCGATCAAACAAGTTTCAAATGGCATTAGCTGGCTCAACCAATTTCCATCATCAGCATCTGAAAGAGTAAGATGTGTTGCCATAGTGACAACTGAAGAAGCTTCCAGGAGGAGGGTGTAGGCTTTCCCCCATGATACCAGGCTGATGCCATGAGAGCCTAGGAAGGAGAACAATAGGCTGGAAGGTGAGGTCTGCATGTGTGTAAGTTTTTGCTGGGCTGGAAGCTGGAGGTACAGAGAAGCTTGACTTTCTCTGTGGTAAAGGTAAAGGGACCCCTGACCATTAGGTCCAGTCGTGACCGACTCTGGGGTTGCGGCGCTCATCTTGCTTTATTGGCTGAGGGAGCAGGCGTACAGCTGCTGGGTCATGTGGCCAGCATGACTAAGCCGCTTCTGGTGAACCAGAGCAGCACACAGAAACACTGTTTACCTTCCCACCGGAGCAGTACCTATTTACAGTGGTGCCTCGCAAGACAAAATTAATTCGTTCTGTGAGTTTTTTCGCCTTGCGAATTTTTCATCTTGCGAAGCACGAGTTGCTCCTCGAAGTCAAGTCGCAACTGTTTTAAGAAAAAGGAAACAAACTTGCAAGACGTTTTCGTCTTGCAAAGCAAGCCCATTAGGAAATTCGTCTTGCGACGCAACTCAAAAAACCAAAAATTCTTTCGTCTTGCGAGTTTTTCGTCTTGCGAGGCATTCGTCTTGCGAGGTACCACTGTATCTACTTGTACTTTGACGTGCTTTCAAACTGAGAGGTTGGCAGGAGCTGGGACTGAGCAACGGGAGCTCACCCTGTGGCGGGGATTCGAACCGCCGACCTTCTGATCGGCAAGTCCTAGGCTCTGTGGTTTAACCCACAGCACCACCCGCGTCCCATTTCTCTGTGGGCTGAATCCCAAAATTATGCCCTTTTGTGGCTGGAAGGAAACATAATGGGAAAGCAAGATCTATTGGTAAATTAATCCTATGCTCAGCTTGTATATATGTGTAAATAAAGCCATAGATCCTGAAGACATCACAAGCTCCATTGACTTTCATTCCAAGGAAACTGAACCCTGGGTAAACACTGGAACTCCTGGCTTCTCTCACTGCTTGAATATTGGGGTATGATAAAAAAAGGCTTTTCCTAATCTTTTCCCTGGACATGTATATAAACGTTCTACTCATATATAAATGATATTGTGTGTTGGTCAATTATAATAATAGTATGAGGTCACCCACCTGTGTTTATTAGTGCTATGTGAACACTAATGAGCCCTCTGCATCTAATTGAATCTAATCCCAGCAAGCACTTGGTGATAAAGCATGGTTTTTTTGCTGAACGTTCTGAAATAACCAGTTAAAATAAGCAACACTAAAGAAAATGAGAAGATTTTTAAAAGGTGATTTGGCCCAGCAAATATATTCCCCTCTGTTTCATTGCTTGTCAGACATTCATTAAGGTTATCTATCACTACCTCGCTACATCTTATGCCGAGGATAATTCAGGTAAGATGAACTCACTAAAACAGTAATAAAATGTGGTCGTTTTATCACAAAAATATGGTCATTAGAATGTTCTCTCCCTCTCCCCAGAAGTCATATACAAATTACGGATAGAAGGAAGCTGAATAAAAATGGCCAGAGTATTGGCGATTTCAACTTGAATAGGTACAGCAGGCATGATAATGAACAGTACAATTTTCTGAGTTTATACCTTCCTTTGATAAGATTCTTGAAATATCTAACCAGAGCCGGCCCACCCATGAGGCAAGGTGAGGTGACTGCCTCAGGCAACAGGAGGCACAGGGACAGTGGATCCCAATGAAGTTCTTCATTCCCCCTTTGTTCCTCTTGTCAATCTTCACTCCCACTTTCTTCCTTGTTGTGGTTTGCCTTAGATGCCAAAATGTTTTGGGCCGGCTTTGTATCTAACAGTACTATAGGGGTGCTTTTTTGTGACTAAGATGCTGCATCTCACTTAGTGCCCTCTTAAAAGCACAATCCCATGGACATGTACTTAGAACCCCCACTGAAACGAAATAAAATATAAATATATATTTTTTCAATCTCTTTGTGTCCTTAAATAGAAAGCAAACAAAGTATTCTATATAAATGAAGATGAACCCTTAGACTGTATTTGGTTTTTATAACTCTATATATGATTCTTTTATCTATGGCAACAATATATATTTATCTC
The DNA here is from genome assembly GCF_964188305.1 of Podarcis bocagei. Lineage (NCBI taxonomy): Eukaryota > Metazoa > Chordata > Lepidosauria > Squamata > Lacertidae > Podarcis > Podarcis bocagei. The sequence goes on along the minus strand of NC_138126.1, from coordinate 55,895,166 downwards.
TTTATCATCATAATATAATAATAAAGTGAAAAATCCAGCTAGCTCAAAGAGGGCGTACTTGACAGTTTGAGTGAAAACTGATTTCGCTTTATTTCATTCATTACCTTCACCTACAATTACACACAGAACACTGTCACAGGGAATGATAACCAGAAAAGAAGAATGCATTCGAATAGGGTCAATATTACATAATGTCACTCTTTCCGTTCCTGTGGAAAGGGATTTCTTTGTTGTTTTGGATTTGCATATTTCAAAATTAAATAATGAATAAGGTTTTCTCCCAAGTAAGTGTGCCTATGATTCTGAAGCTTTGAAAAGACCACGGTATTCAAACCTTCATTGAGAAAAGGCAGGTGACTTACTAGGGGGAGCGGGGGCACAAAGGCTTTTGGGAGGTCAGGAAATAATTTCTCAAAACCATGGCCTCCACAAAGCAAGCTCAGTCATGGCATCCACACTTTGGAATGTGCATTTTGGCACCTGAGGCAAAATAAATCACACAAGTGTCACTCCACCCTGACCCAAAGTAAAAATACAGCAACAATAAATAAAATAACTAGAAATTCCCTGGCCTTTCATAATACTCAAAATTAGGTCTCAGACTCTGTCACTGCCCAGACAGTGGGTCTGGTCTTGAATGAGAGCTCTCTGCTGCTACAGGGCCCGGGTGTACCAAATGAGTGCAAAAAACTGAAAGCTGTAAAACAAATATGGAGCACATGTGCAAATGCTACCATTTGTGAAACTATTCTTCCATGCACTTTGTTATTAGCCTTGTGAAGGAACTGTTTTCAAACTGTTGCAAACTGATTGCAAGAGACATTGAACAAACTATGTATCTCCTTTAAAACTCACGGTTTTCATACAAAACCGCACTTGTATCTTCTTACAAGGCAGTGCATTCTGGTTAAAGACAAATTTGGATTTAACAAGGACAAGTGAAGGTTAATTAACTTTGATGCTATACTTCCATTTCGGAAAACTGCTGTGTTTAAGAAGAGGGAGGGGTGTAGGGAGAAGTATTCTCCCAAATTCACAAAGGAGAAGGGAATCTCATGTTTAAAAAATGCTTCTCCTCCACAAAGTCTAGGAATTTGGCTCCAGATTTAAAAACCTGTAGCTATGCCCTTCCAATCCTGGCATAGGTTTTTCCTCCTTTATTTCTTGTTGCTGCATCAGCTCCCAGCACTAAACCATAATATTTGAATTTAATATTTATATTTCTTTTAAAATGTCTATAAACAGCCTTTTCATAAGAATTCCTTAAGGGGCATGTAATAAAAGAACAGTGCACTATTCAATTAATATTGAATGCGTACAATGGTGATTTAATATATACAGTATTAATATTGAAAGCAGCGTCCAATCATGATTTAAAACTCCCTGAGGGGAAGGCAGTGGTAATAGCTAAGAAAAAGCTGGGCATTGGGAGCCACTGTGGCGATCAATCAATAAGGGATTCTCCCTCATCCAACGGGTATGTGGACTTTCTGTATGCACCTGACATTATCTGGATTGACAATTTTCTGAAAGCATTTCTGACAGAATAATGCTTAGTGTTGTTGTTGTTGTTGTTGTTGCTGCTGCTGCTGCTGCTGCTGCCGCCACTGTTATTGTCAAGCAACTATTTTCTGAGGTGGAGGGAAAAACTGCACCTAGAAACTATAGCAGACATCTGACATGAAGTTGAATAAATACATGACACTGAGCAGCATCGCTGCAGGTGCAGCAGAACAAAGGCAAAGGATCCTGACCTCACATAAACGGAAGTCCTGTTTCTCGATATAGGAAACATTTATATACAGGAGGCCATTATATCTTCCTGAGGCAGCAACAAAACCAATATATTCCTTGCTGGGATGACAAATCAGAGCTATAGTTCCAAATCAAGTTACTGCTGCACATATTTTAGCAGGGGTTAGCAGGTCACACTGTTTACAAACAGCTAAAAAGGGACAGTTCTTAGCCAGCACCATAGAAGCTGCGCAGGCTGAGGTTCCTCTTCTGTGACTCATTACATCATTATTTCAGTTCTTGGTTGCTGTTTACTGAGCATTCACCTAGACTTGTTCACAGGGAGGTTACCCATTGGATGCTCACCACTTTCCTAGTGGGCAACGGTCGCGACCCCTCACTCTCGTCCCCTGGCAGCTGAATGCACATGTTCACCAGCTATTGGGAAATTCCCCCCAGGGGTCTTGACCATGGGGCGGGACTTCCCACCCAGTAAGCTGGCTTCAAATGGGCCAGTCCGATACCCAAGTGGCAGGGCATTCTTTGCTGGCCGGATGGGCATTAGACATCCGCTCCTTCCAAACTTCCAAATCCAGCTTTGGGGTAGGATTCAATCACATCCCAGTAAATTCAGTCTACATGATTAAAGCTGATTTGGAGCCCTTGTGAAGCAAACCCACTTCCCCAAAAGTTTATTACATAATAATAGTTTATTAAAATCATTAAAACACTGCATGAATAGCATTTTTCCTGATTGTCTTAGCAATGTACCCCTTCAACAATCTTTTTAGCACCGGACATCAGCAAAATACTCAAGGCAACTCTTTTAATTTAATAACTACCATCTTCCTCTTATTCACGCTGCCTTAAGAGAAAATCCAAATTTGTTCTTCCCTGAATTATATTACATATTCATATATCTGGAAATGAGAGCCCCCCCCCTGCCCCAAGCACCAGATTAGCACAAACCAGTTGAAACCTGCTTCAAGCAAACTACTGATGCCACAAATGGGAATCTATCCACTGTGAGGCTGCTGGTGGCTTTTCCTCTCGTCCTCCACCTTTTCTAATCTGTTAATAACAAAAGCATTCCAGCAGTCACTGGGTCTCCAAACAGGGATCTAAAGTTTCCTTTACCGTGACTTTCTTCTTTACCAGCGGGTCAGCTGCCAATGTATTCTTCATCCTCATACAGTATGCAGTGCACATGCAGAACACAGAAGCCAAGTCGAGGTCAAACCAGCGCAGAGAAGCCTGCTTCTGAAGACAACCTGCAAAAGGCTGCTTTTGCTTTGCTTTCTTCAACCATATATAAGGGCCCTTTGAAAATGCTGTGCTTAAGGTTATGCTTCACAATAGCACCGGGTGGGTGTGAATGCGCGTGTTGACAGAACTGATCTCCTGCACACAAGCAAAAGCTTCAAGGTCCGTATTTATTATTTAATAATTTACTATAACTGCTCTGGGTTAAGAGGCATAGCAAGATCCTATACAGTGGTACCTCAGGTTACATATGCTTCAGGTTACAGACTCCACTAACCCAGAAATAGTACCTCGGGTTAAGAACTTTGCTTCAGGATGAGAACAGAAATCGCGCAGTGGTGGCGCGGCAGCAGCAGGAGGCCCCATTAGCTAAAGTGGTGCTTCAGGTTAAGAACAGTTTCAGGTTAAGAACGGACCTCTGGAACAAATTAAGTACTTAACCCGAGGTACCACTGTAGTAGCCAGCTGTATCCCATGGTATGGGAACACTGTACCCATTATCGTTCATCTTTCCTGTTGCTTTTAATAACTCCAAATAGACAACTAATAACTGCAAAAGAAGATCACATAACAACTGAAATCGCCGGATACATTCTTCAATGATTTTGAAACGCTGTCATTACTTATGATCTTGATAATTCATTGACCTCTCAGTACTCAGTGCCTCCCCTCTGAGAATTATAGCTTTAGTGGGGGGTGGAATAGGAGACAACACTCTTAATGAACTACAGTTCCCAGAAGTCTTCAGGAGAAACCATGTCTGTTTAAAGTGGTATCATAGTGCTTCAAATGTAGGGTATGAAGGTGGCTGTTGCGTGAGAGTATTCTGCAAATTGCCATTGATGCAATAATAGTGCATTAAAGGTAAAGGTACCCCTGACCATTAGGTCCAGTCGCAGACGACTCTGGGGTTGCATGCTCATCTCACTCTATAGGCCGAGGGAGCTAGAGTTCGTCTGCAGACAGCTTCCAGGTCATGTGGCCAGCATGACTAAGCCACTTCTGGCAAACCAGAGCAGCACACAGAAACGCCGTTTACCTTCCCACCGGAGTGGTACCTATTTATCTACTTGCACTTTGACATGCTTTCGAACTGCTAGGTTGGCAGGAGCCAGGACTGAGCAACGGCAGTTCACCCCGTTGCGGGGATTCAAACTGCCGACCTTCCGATCGGCAAGTCCTAGGCTCTGTGGTTTTAGACCACAGCACCACCCGCGTCTCCAATAGTGCATTAGTGGCGGCTTTATATTGGGCAATCCACACACCATTCTGCTTTTTCCGTTGTTCTGCAATGTTACAGCATTATGGCCATCTGGAGGCATGCTCGTGTGATACAGAGCAGCAGTAGCCACACCAAACAAGACTAACTTTCCTCCCGTCCTACAAAACATTTGCAGAGAGAAACAGTATTGAAAGCAGTAATGGAGTGATACAACAAGGGACTCAGCTGCACTAGTTTTTAAAAAGTGTTTTAAATGTGTTATAACACTGTGACACCTGATGACGCTGTGGAGTTTCATCTTTCAGCAACATGATTTCCCATTACGAAGTTTACGTTTCCTGAAATGTTTTTTTGATGAGTCTAGATCCAGCCAAGGTTATTTGACCTATGCTGGGTGTTTAGCTTATACTAAAATATCTACTTTCCATTTTACTTGCATGATTTAAGACCTTTGGTTCAGTAATTGACAGCACAATCCTCTCCATACCTTTCTGGAATTTGGCTCCACTGAAAACAATGAGGTTTACTTCTGAGCAGACATCTATAAAATTGTGCTGCAACACCACAATCCTAAACAAGAAACTTGAACACTGCTGGGCTTCTGAGTAAACATTCATAGGGTTGCAATTTATTTTACGCAAAAAGAGCAACATATTTTACACAAAAAGAGCCTTCTGCTTAAAAGCATAAATACTTTCATAAGTGGGGAATGCTTAAGATTTGAAAAAGAAGCCATAGCTGGGGGGAGGGGTGTTTCAGCTATCACTCTTTCTACTCAACCAGACTTTTGTGTACAGTGCTGCTCCAATTTAAACAAGAAAATGAGCATCCATCTTTGATCAAGACTAGTTTAATTTATATTTTATTTTCGTTTAAGGAGATGGATAACTCTGGGAAGCCCTTCATATTCTTTAATTTACAAAATTATTCTGTCTCAAAGATATCTTCAGCTATTAGGAAGTAAATTTAACTACTGATCTAATTTGCTCCCCCCTTATAAGTGCTGATACCCAGAGAAACATATGTTGAACAGACTGCTTAAGAATATTTAATGAGAATTTAGTTACTGATTTGTAAATGAAAAAGTGGAAACGTGGCAGTTGCCATAGAGCTGCACAGTTCCTTGCTGGCTTGGAGTCTAGCAAAGCTTTAAAATATGCAACGTATTGGCAAGAGAAAAATGGGAGAAAAGAATAGCATATTATGATGTGTAAAGCTAGCATGGATCTTAATGTAAATTGTATGAGCAAAGTGAAATACTTTCAGAATAAATTTATGGATGCTTTGTGAATACATTTATGGATACTGGGATTAATGCAAATGTTATAGTCATGCCATAAATTCGCAGCAAAATGAATGCCTGCAGGCAATTCTGGTGCCTTTCCTTTGTGGCAGAGAACAAGCCTGTTTATTTTGTATGAGGCCCACATACGCCAGCAAGTGAAATGGTGAGGAATAATCACTTTACTTGCACCTACTTTCATGTGACATTTATACTGTGGAACCTGAGGTGCCCTTGCTTAAGCATTGGTTGCTGAGAAATACCCATCATGCTCTAATGCTTAGAAAGCAGAAAATGAACAAGGAGAATGAAGAGTTCATTAATTAAATATTAGTAACTCTTATGCAAGTAAATGTTGAGATGACTGATAAACTGCTCCCCCCACCACCCGTTGCCCTTTAGTAATTTAACAAAAAATGATTTGATAACAGTTTTATAATTTTATGTTAATAGTTCTCTGCTGGCTCGGGGGGAGGAAACATTTGCTTTTGTGGACATTACAATGTTTCTGTAAGTTATACACCTCTGTACATAACGTTGATGATAAAACCAACATTAGGAAATGCAGAAAAGACGCATAATTAAGAAATCAAAGCAGTTGATATTCAGTGTGTGCAAATAAAGTACTGTACGCAAGATCTTGTTCCTAGGCATGATTTTGAACAAGACCATTTCTTAGGTTGACTTAACAGTCAAGCAATCAATCAAATTGTATTATGCAACCGGACAGACCTCTTAATAGCCAAAGGTGAACTATTCAAATGTAGAGGATTATTTTGCTCCTAGTTCTAGGTTTCTGACATCCCTTATCAGGCTTCCTACAATGGGCAGGGGACTCGGGCAATAATCACGTGAGTTCTTCCAAAGTTCATGAGGGTGCCACAAGAGGGAGGATTAGGCAGGCTAAAGGAACCCCAAGGTTAAAAATATATTTATGGAAACCATAGGGGGAAACCCCAAAACAGCCCCATAAGAACTAAAAAAAGGGGGGGCTATTGAGAGACTTGGAAAGAAAATGCCAACAGCCAGATGGTAGAGAGCATAGAATGGCTGGAAAGGGAGGAGGGTAGAAGATACACCAAGAGATTTTGTTAAAGTTCAGAGTGAACCTCCTCATTGTCTGGATAGGGCATTTTCTGGTACACAGAAGCAATTTAAAATGTCCCCAAGGTCAGAAACGATAACTGCCCACAGAACTTAATACAGACTTATTGCACTTCTAATGTTTGCTTTTTTAAAATGTATGTGAAATTAGACCCGCAATGCAGCACAAACTAACTTGAGTTTTCCCCCTCCTCAGCCACAAACTCATGTATCCATGCATACCAGGGATACACTGCAATATTTTGAGGTGGCCCATCACTAGTACATACTAATAATGCACCCAGTTCTCCAAGTCCTCATACTTAGGTAGGCAAAACAGCACCATCCACACGCAAGACAGTGGTATCTGCAGGAAGAGACCATAAACGAGGAAGGTGAATGACAACTGAGCATGCTCAGTGGCATATAGTGCTGGCTGCCTGCTGGAGGTAGGAGGAAATGGGAAATAAGGGTGGAGAGGGAATGGAATGGAGTATCCTGGATGGAATACTTAACAGGAGCACTTCACACAGCAACATTCTGTTGCAGTTCCACCTAGCAATCCTTCTGAAAGAGAACATATAAGGAATTGTTCTAAATTCTAAGGGCTGACTTTTCCCATTATGGCTGCCAGAAAATCAATAAACTATTAATACCAGAATGGAAAACAAAGGATGACTGCCCTATGGAAGCCAGTAAGAATGATGTTGTATGGCAGCAGCTATATACAATGCCTCTAACATGTTATTGCAAGCATCATGGAGATGTTTCCAGCACCTTCATGTGGCAATCAGAGCCTAAGGAATGACAGCTGATTATGTGTTCAGAGCTGCCACCAAAAAAACAAATCAGAACAACAACTGGCAGTTGGATTTTCTTTTACAGTATTTATGTATTTATATGCTGCCTTTCAAGATGATATACAGACCTCTCCGGGCAGCTGACATCATAAAACAAATTAGGAAGATAAAATAGAAATCCATTCATAACAACAGTATCAAGCAATTCAATTTAAAAGTCATCAGTAAAATGATAAAATAGCAACAACAGTTAAGTCGCAACTTAAAAACCTGGGCCAATATCTATCAGTTTGAAGTGGATGTAAAAACAATCAGATTGTTAGAACCCATTTTAAAAAAAACAACAGTCAGTGCTGGGTCCATGCTCACTTCCCATGGGAGGGAAGCCATAAGGATGGCTTGGGAAGACGGTGTTTTGTATCCACCAGCCAGATGGACCTTATTGCAAGCAGGGCCTCCCTCCATAGCTGAACCTATGGGAAGGATTATATGGGTGTAACCTGACCCCAAGTCATTTATGGCTTCAAAACTAGAAACTGGCACTTTGAATTGGGCCCAGAAGTGCAGCGGAAGCCAATGCAGCTAGTACAGAATCAGCATCATTTTGCTTAGTCCCCACAAGTAAAGGAGAAACTGCATTCTGCACCTCCTGAAGCACCTGAACCATCTTCAGAGGAAGCCTATATAGAACGCATGGCAGGAGACCAGTCTGGGTGTAACTAAGGCATGTTTTGCTGCAGTGAGGTCTGTTTTCTCCAGACAGGGCTGGAAACCTACTTCCCAGACACCTGGGGAAATGAGAAATAGAGCTGCGTATCATCAGCATACTGATTGCACTGTAGCGCAAGCATTCAGGCGACTTCTCCCAACAGTTTCATGCAGGTTCTGCAAAGCATAGGGGACAGAATGGGACCTTGATGGGACTCCAGTGATCTCCAGCACAACCTTCAAGGTTCACTTCTCAGAAAGGATTGCACTGTGAAAGCCAGCCTGCATGGTGCTCCCTCAGCCCCACTCCAGCGAAACAACCCAGAAGGATTTTGTAGCTGATGGTATCAAGGACCACAGAGAGGACCTGGAAAACCAACAGGGTTGCATTCCCTCCCCATACAGTCCTTGCTGTACCAAGGCTGTTTCCATCTTAAAACCAGCTTAGAAATCAGATTGGAATGGATCGATATAATCTTTGTCATCAACATAGCATCTTGCATTGTTCAACTATCTGCCAAAGCAATACAAGGGATGTTCAATAGTTATCGGAATGTAAGCATCAAGCGACTCAGCTACATTAGTAAAGACACGACGATTTGAATGCACTATAAACAAGCAACTCCAGATGGCGCCAGAGAGTAGGAAATTTTAAAACAGGGTTTTCCATAAGGATTTTTTCCTTTTCTTATAACGATCTAATTTCTGACTTATTTGTAGCGGGTTTTTCCTATGTCTAGATCCACCCAAGGTTTCCTTTTCAACCCTCAATCTGATGTAACTGTTTAGTCTGAAGGACACCCTCTTTCATAATTGCAACACCAGAGATTTCAGTCCTTCCATTGCCCTTCAGATGACTGGCTGTATGCATGGTCTTTGACTGAGCCTCGACATGCAAGCTGACATTTCGTGAATCTGGCTCTTCCGCTTTGAGAAATGGGTGCACCTATTGCTCTGCCTGTTGGTCAGGGCACATAACTGAGACCATCCAGATGACCAAGACTTTGTTACTCATCATGTAGGCCAAGTTCTGTCCTTGAACTGGAGTGGAGGTGCCCAGTTTGACTATGACTGATTTGTACATGAATATATTCTATACAGTGACGCGGGTGGCGCTGTGGTCTAAACCACTGAGCCTCTTGGGCTTGCCAATCAGAAGGTCGGCGGTTTGAATCCCCGTGATGGGGTGAGCTCCTGTTGCTCAGACCCAGCTCCTGCCAACCTAGCAGTTCAAAAGCACACCAAAAAGTGCAAGTGCAAGTAGATAAATAGGTACTGCTCCAGCGGGAAGGTAAACGGCGTTTCCATGCGCTGCTCTGGTTTCAGTGTTCCATTGTGCCAGAAGCGGCTTAGTCATACTGGCCACATGACCCGGAAAAACTGTCTGCAGACAAACGCCGGCTCCCTCGACCTGTAAAGCGAGATGAGCGCCGCAACCCCAGAGTCGTCTGCAACTGGACTTAACTGTCAGGGGTCCTTTACCTTTTTTAATATTCTATACATGGGGAAAGTTACCTCCTAACAGATTTGCTCAGGTTCTGAATCACATTCAAATGGTCTCTGGTTTGGGCATTGTGTCTCTGGTATAGCTAGGGAAAACTCGCAAGTTCCTTTTTCCCTTTCTAAACATCAGCGCCAGGCACCTGTTTGTTTCAGATATGAAAATTATAGAAGGGAGGGTGAAAGAGATGATCAAAGTAAAGAGCTAAGCCTTTCATCTGGAACATATGCTGCTAGTGCTTGGGAGAGCTGCCTCCACATGTCCATCTGTTAAATTTCACAAGGACTATCACCTTGCTAAAGTATAGACACCAAACTCTGGATTTACTTCATCCCACCCAGCACTGTGAATGACCTATTCATATTACAAAGTCAGATACATCTACAGCCTTAGCAGACTATAGATTTTGATGGCATGTGGAAATATTCCCCAATATTGCCATTCCCTTTATACTCCTTCTACAGAGTAATAAATGACAAATATAATCATATGCTCTGTAGCCCAAATCATTAGCATGTAAGCCAGCTGAGTACAGCCTCGTCCTAAACATGCTTCATTGGAGGTAAACCTCCCTCAATTTCAGTGGCATTTCCTTGCCTTCATCAATTCCATCCATACCTAGCAAATAACTGTTTTTTCTTTCTTCCTGGGCATGCAGCTTCTACCATGCATTTTAAACTAGGATGCTAAGACTCACACAGATTTCTGTTTTTTTCCCCTGCTGTTTGGTCCATGTATCAAAATACTATCAAACAAGAACAGATAAACTTACTTGGGCATCCAATTTTCAATGACTTGAGGGAAACTGTCAAAAGAAGACAGGGGGAAAAGGAAAAATTTACCTTGGGGACTGAATAACAAATCTGTTTATTTATTTATTTATTTGTTTGTTTGTTTGTTTGTTGTAGAACAGTTTCTGCTTCAGCTCTTGGTAATTTGAACACCTCTGCTGCCTAAAATAAAGGATATATAGAAGGAACCTTTCACTTATATATTGCCACCTATAATTCACTGTCGACATGCTCCAGTTTGAATCCTCAATGCAATATAGCTGGATCCATATTTATGCCATTCTCTGTGGATGAATAGAAGTTAGTTTTAAAAGACTGAATTCACAGAAAATCTGCTCAAAGTGGCCATGGGAACCAAGTAACTCAACAGTTATAAGACACCCTAAGAGTCCTCTTCATTGAGAGACTGTATGTGAGTTGCTTTGATCAACTGAAATGTGCTCTAGAAATACTGAGCCTTTAGGGAAGGCCCAATACATTTTGCTACCTGAAGAAGGGGACAAGATGGCACCCTAATTCCCATCCATGTGTAAAAGACAGTCAGTAGCAAAACCCACCATATGCACAATATGTACATTTATTAACCAGTATCTCTCTAGACTACATAGCAGCAGAGCAGTTATGGTTGTAGCATTTTAATGACTATAATGGAATGGATTGCAGCTACTTTAAAAAAGAAAAGGAAAGGAAGAAAGTTGTTTTTAATTGGCAGCTTGTATGCAGCTACAATCTTAGGCTCCCCATTTGTCAGATTAAACAATCCCAAGATGCAGTTCTGAGAAATGTGTTGGCCCAGACTCATGAATAATTATAGGAGAAACTGTAGTTGCCACAATTGTATGCTTATGGGAAATAAGTCTACAAAAATGAACTACCAAATTAATTGGTTCTCTTATCTGAAATTATTCTTTGTGAACGCAGGGTCAGGGTTTTCTCCCACACCCCACATGACAACAACGATGAAAAACTCGCACCTTTAAAGCCTTCAGACTTCAATTAACCACAGCAGACAAACAGCAAAAAAGAAAGAATTGGGGCACAGTCCAGTCAAACCTAAGTACTGTATTCTAAGTTCCATAGATATGTGTTGGAAAGTTAAGGTAGGGCTAAGGGAAGGGAAGGGACGCGGGTAGCACTGTGGGTTAAACCACAGAGCCTAGGGCTTGCTGATCATAAGGTCGGCGGTTCGAATCCCCATGATGGGGTGAGCTCCCATTGCTCGGTCCCTGCTCCTGCCAACCTAGCAGTTCGAAAGCACATCAAAGTGCAAGCAGATAAATATGTACCACTCTGGCGGGAAGGTAAACGGCGTTTCTGTGTGCTGCTCTGGTTCGCCAGAAGCGGCTTAGTCATGCTGGCCACATGACCCGGAAGCTGTCTGCGGACAAACGCCAGCTCCCTCGGCCTATAGAGCGAGATGAGTGCCGCAACCCCAGATTCGGCCGTGACTGGACCTAATGGTCAGGGGTCCCTTTACCTTTTAAGGTAAGGGAAAGTTAAGCAGGTCTCAGAAGGGGCTAACAATCCTGCAAGCTTCATCCAATTCTGGAATAAAACTCCGTGTGGTATACTTTGGCCCAGGAAACTCCCTGGGTGCCGTGTTGTGTGTCTTCTCCTTCCTAACCTTTGTGTGTGTGTGTGTGTGTGTGTGTGTGTGTGTGTGTGTGTGTAGTGGAGCACAGGGGCATGTAAATGTCTGCTTTTAGGGATACTTGAGGAATAACGGGATCATTGCTGGCTGTGCCGCTGAGGCTGATAGAATTGGGACACCAGCACATCATCTTGCATTTTGTGCTTGTGGTACGTGTTGGGGGCATGCCTCATCGTGGTGGGTTTCATGGCTTCCTCTTGTGTGTTGGTGACTGGGGCAGCCAGCCCCTGATTGATAGGCACTGCCAGGGTTGCTGTGAGCATGTATTCCATTTATACACCATTCTTGTCCTTTTCTAATTATGCATTTTCTCTCCCTGCCCCTCCTTCCCAGGCTGGGCATGAATTGGACGCAGTGTCCATTCTGCTAGCATAGCAGCAGCATATCCCTCTCTTCCCCAGTGTAAGCTGACATTAGGATGGCTCTGGAAATGAAATATTTCAAGTGTCCCCAAAAGATGGGGAGGACAGGGCTACAAAGAAAAGAGAAATTAGTTTTCCATTTCGAATGAATTATTTCTTGTATCACTTTTCTCTCCACCGTGGTCTACTCGGCACTGAAGGGCCTTGAATCAAAGCTTGCTTAAATTTGCCCCCCAAAAGGGCTCATGTCGGGAGCAGAGATAGGCACAGCCTCACCAAAATGCTTCATCTATCTCTAAAATGCAGCCTCTTCTGAAGAGCTGTTCCTGATAAATGCAGTACTCCCTGCTGAATTTTGTTTATTACCGTCTCAAACTGTATGACTAGGATCACCCAAACAACATTTTGGATTCTTTAAAATAAATCAGCAGGTGAGATGCCACTATTCAGCTGTATACATCTCTAAAGAGTATACTCTAATTAACTGTTAGAGACACATACTGATTTATTCTGTCAAATCCAGTAAGACTTCTCCATAGGAAAATGTAATGGAGAAAAACACTTCAATTGTCCAAGGGTGTACTACTGTGAAAAATAATTAACTAAAACTTCAAGATGAATTGGTATTAAAAGTGACAGAGTGGATATTATTTTCCTCTTGTGCTTCATTAAAACAGATAGCATCAGGATTTTTATTCGTAGTTTGCTTTTAAAATGTATTAATAACTCTGAATATCAAATAAAATATGCAGTAAATTAATACATGTTAGAGATTCGGAAACTTTACGGCTTTAAAATGGCTTGAAATTCACTGTCTGTTTGATTGCAAATAGAGTCTTTACATTATCTTTTTCTAATATACAGTAGAAGTTAAATTGCAGTGTAGGGAACAACAGTCATTCCTCTGCAAGAACATTTAAGTTCAGTAGCTCAAAAAATAGAGGTCTTGAATATCTGCACTATAAGTACTAGAAGGACAATAACAGAGCTTGAACTTTCATTTCATGGTCACTTTCAAGGGCTAAAGATGTGGTGATAGATATAATCTGATAACTAAAGTTCTATGCAGCTCAGTAAAATCATAATATTATTCAGTGATTTTTTCCTTGCTAATATCTCAACCTTGGCAGAAAGACCTTTATAGCAACGTTTGCTCACCTTTTATCTTTTCCATTAGGTTCATAATGATTTGTTAATAAAGCCCAAAGTTAATGCTTTATGTATTTAATTAAAGACCTCTTTGTTATTAATTACCATCACCAATGTTTGCAGAGCCCTAACTAGTGTTTTACATCAAGATTAGCTTCACACTGTTATTTACACGTTATTTAGATAGAATCTCATTACTTTTGAATGTTTTTATATGGACCTCGGGAGCTTTAAGTATTTATGAGCTGGTGTTTCATTCTGCTGATATAATGGAAACATCCAACCTCGTTTACCTATTTCTTCCCTGAAGGCATATCCCATTTTAAATGTCTGTCTATGCTTGCCCTCTCCAGCTGGGTTCACCAGACATCTACCTTAGGTGAGGTGCTGACAGCAAGCAAAGGCCTCTTCCAAAGCCTTTTTTTTAGTTGTACACTGCATTTTACTCTCTCTGACTGTTTTTACGCTGTATTTGCACTTCATTTTTATTGTGACTGAATTTTAAATTGTCTTTATTTCTCTTTGTGAGCCACCCTGAGAACTTTGCTATGGTGTAGCCTATGAACAACCATAAGGGAGCAAGCAAACTCAGTGAACAAATTGGTACCCCTATGAACACTTCCTTGGAACGGATCCAAGTGAACAGAGAAACTAGACCTGGAGCAGCCAACATGGCCCTCCAGGTGTAACTGGACTATAATGACTCCCATTGGCCATCTTGAAGTCCAACCCCATTTGCTATCCCTGAATTAGACTAAACAGCAAAGTCCACCACTTCCTTTGAAAAGCAGTTGCTTAATCTCATCTGTATGTACATTCCATGGTTTTTCTAGCCTTTCTTTTAAAACAAAAACAAAAAAAACAGAATCGGTCTGTGTAGGCAGTGGTTTTTTAAATGTATGGTCTTTTAAATGTATTTGTTGGAGGAGTTGTTATTGGGGTTTTTGTTGTTGTTATGATAGATAATTTGTGTTTTCATTTGTATTTTTATGCCCTGTGATCGTGGGATAAAGGGTAGTAAATAAATTTAATAAATAAAACCATTAGAACAACCATCTCTTCTGTTGTGAGCAGCTTGTGATTGGATAACCACACCTTAGATTAATCAGTGAATTGTACAGTATAGCCATTTGGTCTCCTCCAACTATTACGTAGCATAAAATGAATCTCCATCTTATGGAGCAACTATTATAAAGAGATGATGGTTCTTGCTCTAATCAGATACGCATCCAGCATTCTAAGCTTACTTCAGTGAGGATTTGTGAAGCTCCAGGAAAATGCATGCCATCACCTTGTATTATACTGAGCATGCTACCCTGTGAAGATTACATTTGCTTTATGTTTATTATTCAGTTACTGCAGAAATAGAATACCATTTAAAGTCAGCCACTCAGCTGGTCTTGACAGGAGTTTTTAAGAAAATTTCATTGAGGTCAAAGCGAAGCAAGAAATTGGGATGTGTTTTCCAGATTAAATCTTGCAAGAAACTCACCATTCCTTTTTAACTCCCCCACCCCACCCTAATATATATATAAAGAGAGGGAGGGAGGGAGGGAGAGAGAGAGAGAGAGAGAGAGAGAGAGAGCGAGGTTAGAATTGTTATGTGCTGGGAAATGGGGGGGGGGGTGAAAAAACCTTTTCCAGTATTTCTTGAGTTATATATGGACAAATTACCGTATTTTTTGCTCTGTAAGATTCACTTTTTCCCTCCTAAAAAGTAAGGGGAAATGTGTGTGCGTCTAATGGAGCAAATGCAGGCTGCACAGCTATCCCAGAAGCCAGAACAGCAAGAGCGAAAGCAGCGATCCCTCTTGCTGTTCTGGCTTCTGAGATTCAGAATATTTTTTTTCTTGTTTTCCTCCTCCAAAAACTAGGTGCGTCTTATGGTCTGGTGCGTCTTATAGAGCGAAAAATACGATATGTACTTGAGGTTCCAGTATGAAAATGGTTCATCTAGCCCAGTATTGTCTACACCAAGTTTAAGTTTGCCTTTGGCCCATATATAGAGTTGTAGACAGATTTTCTAGGGATTAAAAAAAGCTCCTCCTGGAGAGGCCAGGGATCTTTTGCATGCCAAGCATGTGCTCTGCCACTGAGCTACAGGTTGTTCAAATAACTGAGGGTCAATAGGCAGGAGGCTAAATCCCAGCAAGACAGAGGCCTAGTGAGTGGGTGGATTCTAGATCCAGGAATCAGGTAGATGACTTGTTCTGGATGGGATCGCACTCCCTCTGAAAGAGCAGGGCTGTAGTCTGAGGAATGTTCTTAACTAACATCTACCGCTGGGTGAAGGGTGGTTTATAAATACTTGTAATAAATAAAATCTATGTGGGAGGCCCACTTGTTGGTACGTCAGTTATTTGAGATACACTATACAGCAACCCATAAGAGGGCCTCCTCAGTAGTGGCACCTCAGTTATGGGATTTACTGCCCTCTGAGACAGGACTCTTAGGATTTTTATGCACCAGCAGAAGATGAATCTTTTTCCTCAGGCATCTGCTGAATATTATGCTCAGGGCCTGTTTTTTGTTGTTATTTTAGTTTTTTCAGTTGCTGAGAGTGATCTATTTATTCCTGCTGCTTTATTATTTATGTTGCAAGTTTAAGTTTTTATGTCACCCACTCTGGGATTGCTGCTGCAGTGGAGCAGGTAATAAATATTTCAAATTAATAAATAGCATAATTATGAATCTACATCAAGAAATGAAATAACACTAACAAATGAATGTTTACCTTTCACTATCTGGGAACCATAAAACATCTGGCCACATTCATTAATGAAGCAAATGCATGCTGCTCAACAGGTACTCCCATTCTTGCCTGTCATTTTAAACAATTCAAAATTTAGCTTACGTATCTCATACTCCAATTATAGAATGACTAAGGCTTCAATCCTCACCATGTCTACTAAGAAGTAAGTTCCATTGAATTCATTGGGACTTACTCCCAGGTAAGTTAGGGCTTCAGTCTTACTGACCTACGTTCCATTACACTGTGTTACATACACCCTGTGATAAAACAGCGTAAATGTGAATTGGCCATGTGGACTGCGGCTGATGGGAGATATTGTCCCAAACATTTGCGGAGCACCAGGTCGAAGAAGGCTGCTTTAGTCTATGACAGCATTAGTGATTTGTTTTGAATCTTCCCAGAGGGGCCCATGGTAAAATACTGTTCTAGCTGCAAGAAGATACCATTGACTTACAATAATATTGCACCATTGTGTAACCTTTTTTGTTATTATGGACTTTATAGGCCTACATTATCGACGCCATCCAACAAAATTCTCTTACTCCTTAATAAGTCTCGGTATGAAATGGATGGTGTGGGACTAACCAGCCTTACACTTCACACAAGTAGACAATTTTGGATAGATCAATAGACTGATTCAATATACACTGCCTTTGGTGGACCATCAGTGGAGCCTAATAGTTTCACCTTGACTCAGGAAAGCACACAGAATCAATTCTTTACTCAATACACCTACAGCATCCAATCTCCCTATTGGAACCAAAGTAAAGGTGCAGATTGATGATGAAATGCTGCTAGCGGAATTGACTGCAGCCACAATGCCGAACAGAATTTACTGAAACCACATCACTGGAGCATTTGCACGTCTTGACTTCCTCCTCCCACCCCCACCCCTGGCCTTAACCATTTCTTTTTCCTGCAACAGCGGGACCTGACATCTTTCCGCAGGGCCTGCAAGACAGAGTTGTTCCGCCAGGCCTTTGGTCAGGGCGCAGCCTGACTCCCTCCTCTGGCAACCTGCACATAATTCTGCTTAATTGGTTGCCATCAATTTGATTTAATTAATTTTTATAATGAAATATTTTTAGATTGTGTGATTATTTGACTGATTATTTGATGTTGGCCGCCCTGAGCCCGGCTTTGGCTGGGGAGGGCGGGATATAAATAAAATTTATTATTATTATTATTATTATATCCACTGTTGTGCCATGCAGAGTCATAAGACAGAAAATGTTAGGCAGATTCTGGGGGCCCTTGGCCACAGGATATCAGTGGTCCCCTGGCTTTCCTCCTCAAACCACACTCCTTCCTTTTGGCTTCACTCCTTTAAAGTAAAATGTAGCTCAGGGCAACCCCCTATTGTCAAAGAAAAGCAATACAACATTTTAAACTATTGAAAAAATGAGGGCCTAGATGGATGGAGAAGAGTGGTGGGAGTCACCAGCTGGGGAACCCCCAAGGGAAGAAGTCTCAGAGCCACATTCTGCGTGGTGAAACAATGATGAGTGGTAATAGGGAGAAGTGTCAAATGGAGCTTCTAGTCTCTCAGAGTTGTTTTCCCCCCACTGCATTGAGCCCTGTTGGCCATTTTGGAAATGGCTGAAGCCTGGGCTCGTGATTCTCTGATGTTCTGAGACGGAGGTGAAAACCAGTTGTTCATAGTGCTGCTTTGTGGCCCTCTGATTCTGTAGCTCATCACCCGCTTGGGGCTGTTAACAGTTTGAGCAAGACTTCATTTTGGAGCAAATCCCAAAGGTGGGATTTTTGAAATCAACTAGGTTTGACGAATGCTTTTAAAATAGAGTAACAGTTGTTCTCAAGAGTCAGTTTGTTGGAACAAAACTCTCTCTTTTTTTAAATGAGGTAAGTCCTGCTTTAAATAAGAAAAACACGGTCACTAATGGAGGACTAATAGGGAAAATTTATTCGGTGTCAAATCTCTGGACTGAAAGACCAGCTGTTTCTTTTAAATAAAACAAAAAGAGGTAGTCATACCAGAAAGGTCTGAAAATGCCTGTAAAATTAATGAACTTGAAATAAAACATTTTCAAAATACATGACCAATGTACCTCACCCCATACAAAGTGAAATTAATTCCTAATTTAATTCATAGCCACTACCAGCATTTTGAAGATCACTTCCCTTTTTAAAATGTCATTAATTTTAAAGACTTTAGGGTTCAGACTTGTTATATAGAAGGCCTACATATCACCTGAATGCATTTTTAAAATTGTTTACTTCATTCAGTTGCAATAAACGGACATCCAAGTAACCTCTGGTAGCAACAGTTGCTACTTCCTGTTACTAGGAAAAGTTTGTTCTTTTATCATAGTGGTTTTATATAATGCAATATTTCCAACAATAATGTTGTTGTTGTTACATTTATTGTTTACATAGTCATTATACAGAGATGGCTGATATTTCTGTTTTGTATGACAAATTCTAGACCCTAACCCCCTCTCTTCAATCTACTATAATCTGATACTGTATTTTCTTTCTGTTATTAAGGTTTTGCAATATTTATTTTTCTTGCTAGTTATTGTTTAAATATTCATTAAGTTCTATATCAAGTTATTTTACAGATACGGATAATGGAAATACCCTTATATGGCAATAGTTGCTGGGCATGTCTGTATGCTTAGATTTTTTATATTATTTTAAAGCCTAATGAATCGTGTACCCAATATCAAGATGATGTACAGTTTGCATGAAGTAACAACAACAGCACACTGATTTGGAATACAGAATTAACCCATGAACTGCTGCCTTGAGAAACTCCTCCAGTACATTGTTTATTTATAAAAGTATTTCTACACTGCAGGGTGGTATACAACGTCAAAACACAAAGCACCATTTAATGAATAAAAATACACATAATCATTAAAGTGACTAGTTAATCAAAAGCAGAAACCAACACAAGTACCTTAAGCCTGGGACAGCAGCAGAAGAGCAGCCAGTACAGATGTTTATGAAAATTGTTGTTGATGATGCATTGAATTTATATACTGCCCTATACCCGGGGGTCTCAGGGCGGTTCACAGAATGAAATCAAGATTTAAATCTATGAAATACATAATAAAAATTAAAACAACAACCCAACACTCCCCCAACAAAACAAAACAAAACACATTTTAAAAGGGCATAGGATGTCAATCAGATCAACCAAAGGCTTGGCTAAAAAGGAACATTTTTGTCTGGCATATAAAGGTGTATAATGAAGGCGCTTCCTTGGAACTTCCTTGGAAAGAGCATTCCACAGATGGGGAGCCACTGCAGAGAAGGCCTGTTCTCGTGTTGCCACCCTCTGGACCTCTCGAGGAGGAGTCAAATGAAGAAGGGCCTCAGAAGATGATCTCAGGGTCCAGGTAGGTTCATATGGAAAGAGGCGGTCCTTGGGGTGTTGTGGTCCATTTAAGGCTTTATAGGTCAAAAACAGCACTTTGAATTGGGCCCAGAAACTAACTGGTAACCAGTGTCATATCCCTCCCTCCCCCCCTTATGAGTGTTTGTCGCGCATGACTGTGTGTACCTGCAGTGCCAGGAAATAATTAAATTAATAGACTCATACCAGGAAATGGTGGGAGACAGCTAGAGAGTCCTTGTGACTCACGAGGAGACACTCCCCAGAGCCCAAAGAGGATGTTGGTGTGGACGGACAAAGCCTCTGAGAGATCTGATGCACCAGCGAGGCTTTGTTTAGGCCACTCAACCTCCCTGTTCAGCAGCCTTCCTGCTGCTTTTCCACATGGCCTCCAGCCACCCCCAGAGCTTCAACTCTAGTTGAAGAAGAGTTGTGTGGAGAAAAAGTGGAGAGAGAGCTGGAAAGCCAGAGAAAATAGGCATTTGGAAGCTTATTTTTGAGGGTGCTCCCTACTCTATACGATGTAACTTACACACACAAAGCGTAACCCCCAGGTAAGTGGAGGGGAAGCCTGTACTTAAGACCTGTGTCTGTTTCCTGTGCTATGGCAAAAGTGAGGAAGCCGAAGACTTTGTGCGTTCAGTCTACTTCAGAGGACTATATTTTGTACCATTTTTTGTTTTAGTATTTTAAAACGGTAAACTGCCTTGGGTGCCATGGCAGAAAGGTGGCATGGAGTTATGCAATAAATAAGTCATATTTGGACAGATTGTCTTGATAGTCAAAAACACATGACACACAAATAATGGTTACACTTTAAAGCCATAGCTATATACATTTAATAATGTTAGCCAGCATTTCCCCCCACGGTGCTAAAATGAGATGCTTTATCCAAAGTAAATGATAGCCACAAATGTTAGGACCCAGAAGGTGCCAATAGGATAATATGACAGCTTTATGTCTAAGATGAAGAAGATTCTCGGTAGAGAACAGGGTTGTGCACAGCCCTTTAATTCCACCCAGTGGGACACTGGGATTTAGTTTCTTGTTCACATTTAATAGGTTTCTAAGGGACAGCCTCAGGAAACTGGTTGTAAAATGTGAAGACTTTGATTACACCACTGTCAATATTTTAAGTTTAAAAGGCAGATTTGGGAGATCAGTTCCATGCTTTCCACAAATAAGTGCTAATTTGAAATACTAGTATAAATATTTTTAATGTTTTCATGCTCTACCAATTGAAACCACACATTAAAATTATATTTATTCCTGTTACTTCATTTCCCTTTGCTCATCCCTTTGTCTCTGGTCTATTTTAAGAATGTGAGCTTCTTTGGCTGTTGTTGTTTATTACTGTCTATGGCACTAAATAGGTGCTATTTAAACAACTATTAGTTGTAACAACTACTCTCCCAGTTTAAAGAAACAAAAATGCCATAATTAAGGAAAGAGGCTATTTAACAGCTGGTCTGGTTCAGCCGAAATCTCTGCCTTATAGTTGGAGAACCATTACCCTGTCTATGCTCCCTGTCCATCTAGACATCCAAATTCTCCAGAACACACGTTTTTCCTGCAGTAGGGGGCAGCACATCAGTGTCAGCTCCAGGCCCTTCGGGGAGACTGAGAAATTTAGTAGGCTACACAAGAAGCAAGCAGAGATTACTTCCCACACAATCAATACACAGGGCTACAAAGAAGGACTGCTGTGGAGAGGCTATCACTAGGTCCCGAGAGCTCTTATTATTATTACTGTTACATTACTACAGGGCCGTCTTACCCATAGGCACTAGGGGTGCAGGGCACCCAGGCGCAGGCTCTCAGGGGCGCCAGGCCAAGAGTCCAGGGCCCAAGAGTTGAGTCTGGGGAAGAGCCCCCCCATCGGTCGGTTGGAGCGCTGCGGCAGGCTCTTCTGCTGCAGGTGGCTCTGCGCTGCAAGTTCGAGGGCAACTGAGCCAGCAAGACGCTGAGGCAGCAGCCGACTCTGCCTTCCTGTGTGCCTGGGACTGGGCAACCTGGGGGGGGCCACCGGGTGGATCTTTGCACCCCAGCACCGCATATGCTTAAGACAGCCCTGCATTACTATTACTATTACTATTACTATTACTATTACTATTACTATTACTATTACTATTATTACTATTACTATTACTATTAAATGATAATAACTGTTTCGGTGGGGGGGTTATAATGATATGCATTTTTGTGTTTTTATAT
Organism: Podarcis bocagei; assembly: GCF_964188305.1. Lineage (NCBI taxonomy): Eukaryota > Metazoa > Chordata > Lepidosauria > Squamata > Lacertidae > Podarcis > Podarcis bocagei. The sequence goes on along the minus strand of NC_138126.1, from coordinate 55,873,293 downwards.
TGTGAAACACCTGGTGATCTTTTGATGAAGGACAATATAGAAATAATAATAATAATAATAATAATAATAATAATTACCTGCTTGCCAATCCCACCCCCCACAAACACACGAATACATACACACACACATCAAATCCCCATTTCTGCTCTCCCAGTTTTTCCCTTTCCCCTTATGATTGTCTGCAGTCTGCTTCAGTTTTCACAATCCTGAACAATTTCAGGATTGTGAAAACGTGTCGCTGCTTACTCCTGACCTCAGGTTGCTTAGGAATAAAGCGTACCAATACAGATCCTTGAGAGATCCCAGTGCATACTTCCTTCCATTGTGAGAATATGTATTTACTTTCACCTTCTCTTTAATGAATTAGCAGTCAAGAAGGGATCCTGTCCTTTTCTTCCATGGTTACTTAGCTATGTAAGAAGTCCTCTGTGACAGACTTTGTCAGAAGCTATAAGTGTACTGCAGGGGTTCTCCAACTGGTTCATATGCCACCAGTGTTTCACTAGCTTCCTTCAGAGTGTCTGTAAAAATGCAAGTAAAAATCATACAAAATCATACAGATGCTTGTTCACACTCTCCCAAAAATCCAAAGGCTGATAAGGCGGATCTTTCCTTTTGAGAAGCCATGCTGATTTGTCAACTTATTGTTCTTCTATAAGTTGACTAGTTTCAACTTTACGCATGATTTCCACCAATTTACTTGGGATATCTGTTACACTCTCTGGTCTGAAATGTCCTTATTATTATAAATCAGTATTTGGTTTCAATCCAAATATTTACAATTCAAATATTTTAATCATCCAGTAAAGGAAGGCAAATCTTGATAAGAATTTGCATATTGTTTGTTGGTAGATCAACAATTTGATATTACCGTACTTTTCCATCTATAGGACAATTTTTTTTACCTTAAAACAATGCTTAAAAATTGGGGTAGTTTTATATATGGGTAGTGCAGAGGGGGACAGTGGAAATGATTTCTGTCTTGAGTAGTAGATTGTCACTGGTGTTATTGTGGTGTTGGGCTGCTGCTGCGACAATGTCCGCTTGTGATTGGGCGTTGCTGTGGCAATGTCCGCTTACGATTGGTTGCTGCTGCGAGAATGTCCGCTGGCGATTGGCCACTGCTACAACAATGGCTGCTGGTGATTGGGCTCTGCTGCGGCAATTGGGTGTGTGATTGGCGACTGCTGGTGTCGATCGGAATCCGATAGGAGGCTTCTGCGTTGCGTTCAATCGCAAGCGTTTGGAATTTGGGTGAGGTTTTTTTGGCATTCCTCCCATTCTGGACTATCTCCCCCCATTTTCTTAATATTAAGAAAATGGGGGAAGATAGTCCAGAATGGGAGGAATATTGAGAATGGGAGGAATATTGAGTCCCGAAAATTAGGGGGCGTCTTATCCATGGGGGTGTCATATTCTTGAAAACAGTATATGTTTACAGTGAAGACCAGTGTTCCATGGACCTTCTCAACTGAACTGCAGCAGCAATTCAAACAATGTTGTGGTTCTGTCTTTGAATTAATTGGAGCACCTTTCTTCTGTCATGCAATCCTGGGTTCCCAGGTGGCCATCCATCCAGGTCCAGACCTGCTTAGGTTCAGAAAGCTCATGGCTTCATGTGCAAACACCATTCAGAAGGCCTAACCTTATGATTAGGCTGGTGTAGATTTGCACTGAAAAAGTAGGATGGAATTAATTCATATTTTTACAGCTCTACATTCCTCTGGTATTGAGCACAAACGGAAGTGTTTCTCCTTTGGGTTCTGATCCTGAATAGGTGCCTTCAAATGCATACCTACTAAATATTTTGGAAAGTCAATTTGTTCTGTATAGGTTCAGTCACCTCTCAAGATATCATCACCAAACTCAACATGAGGATTCCCGAGGTGTGGGCAGTGGTGCTTGTCAACATTTAAACAACAGGCTGCATTTTGAATCAAGATGGTGGACCAAAATGTGACTTTGGTGTGATTTCACCCTTTTGGGGGCACAACATGTCTAAACTACACCAATTTGGACAGCTCTGGGCATCCAGCCCAGTTTGGCAGGATGGTTCTAACCTGCACTAATTTGAATATCTCTCAAGATTTTGTCACAAAAGCTCGCTTGAATGTTCCCAAGGTCTTTGCTACATTTGGATGCTAGGCGCCATTCTGAATCAAGATGGAGGGTGAAATTAAATTAATTAAACCTGTTCCCTCCCCTACAGAAAAAGAATTGATTCAAGACTGAGTCAGTTGCTCCCTGGATCGGATCAGAGCCCTGGGTTTGGTGTGTATATGTGCGTGCACACACAGCCCCCAATCTATTTAAAAATCACAAACATTTTTCAGTTTCTTCAAATTCCTGGATAGCCCCAGCTAATCTCTGCTAGTATATGGACATTTCAAGTGACATACCCATATTTAAAATAGAAGTGAGAAAGCTTCTTTTTCAGTATGAAAAAGAGTGTTTGCTTCTGATTTTCCTCTTGCTTTTGTTGTATTTTATTTTGGTGATAAAATCCTACAGGTTACAGGACCATTTGTTTTCCTTGTGCTTTGAGTTCTCAGTGTGACACATGTCTACCATTCTAGAGGACTCCACAATTATGTTGCAGCTTTTGACACAGCTGGCTGGTGTAATTAGATCATCCTCGTCAGCAAAAGGGAGTGTCATGTACCTGATGTCAACAGGTGGTGAGAGGAGGCAGCTTATGACTTTCATTCAATCCTGCCCCACAAACCCTTGCTTGATGAAGTCCTATGCGCAGCTCTGAAAAAATCCAAAATGGGGAGAGGGAGAAAGAGAGGAAGGAAGGAAGGAAGGAAGGAAGGAAGGAAGGAAGGAAGGAAGGAAGGAAGGAAGGAAGGTTTCAGTGGAAAACATGTTATCTAATTTCCAATATACCTGCTGCACACAAACCAATTTTCAAGTCAGTGAAAACACAGCATTCAGCATAACTTGTCTAAAATGCTTTTAAACATATAAAAAATGTGGTTTTAAAACATGTAAAATTATATTTTATTTTCCCTTGGGTTTGTTTGCCTGGGGGATTATAACTGTTTGCTATTAAAGACAAATCCCATAATCCAAAAATAAAACCACATGCTACTGTCTTACAGTGAACTGATTTGACCCACTCATGGCAAACTGCTTTTTAGAAAGAGAGAAAACAAACTAAATCCCTAGGCATACAGAAAAGCCATTTTATTCTCTTCAGCAACAAGTGTGTTTCCCTCCTGAAAGAGAGCTATTCTTGAAGGTGCTTTTTCCACAAATGCATCCAAAATAATTTAAAACGAAGCTATAGATTACATGCTCCTTCTCCTGATCCCATTTGTCAGCAATCAATTTGGCCACTTCATTAAGAAGACTTGTCTCATTATATTAGGTGCAGCATAAGGAAACAGAAAAAACACATTTTCTGTGTCACAACAAAAGGCTTCCTTTATGGAACCAGTGAACTACATAGCGTCTTTTGCAGATCACTTGCTCCCCCTACTGTCATGAGAGAAGTGCAGTCCCATTATGTTTATTCTTACTTCTCTCAACTTGCAATAAAAGTGCACTCCATAAACTCAAGGTCTTGTCCACATGACCTGTAAGGAACCATGTTTCCACTGTTGGTTTTGAAAATGACAAAATATTCTGACTGAATCATTTTGGGTCTTAGATACAAGAGATATTCATCTTAGCCAAATCAGAAAGTACACACAGAATTCACTGAAATAAATTCAGATATTGCAAAGAATGTCGAGAGTTCTGTGAAGTAATCTCCACCCGACTTGTATCCATGTTCCACTGAGCCCTCAGCCATTTTAGAACCATAACAATAATATGGGTTGCAATCTAGATGAAACTAGATTACAAATTGTGTATCTTTATTTTCTTTCTTCTCACATACATTGTCAGCCCACACAGAGAAGCAGATGTTCTGATGGACTGTTAAAATGTGGTGCGACACATCGTGTGGAAGTGGAAGGAGCCCCCCAAGCCATTGATGGGGTTAAGAATTATAATACAAACCTGGCAACCCTTTTCCTTCCTCCAGCCCCTCAGAATAACTGGAACAGTCCTCCTCTTCCAGCTGTATTTATTTGTGGAGGTTATTTTGGAGTTTCTATGTTGACACCCCACCTCTTCACTTGGGGATCTCAAATGATGCCACAGTCCAACTATTGTTCTTTATATAGATTTTGATTTGCCTGCTCTTCATAGGACATGGCAAACAATATCCATTCTGTGTATCGGGAAGGTGTGGTTCTAGTCTAAGTGTGCATTCATACATGGTATTTATTGTGTTTTCCTAACAATAATGCTAGTGCTTCTGTCCTGGTTTTCTAATGTTGCTTTTGTGCTGCATTACTTTGCCATTAAGCTTACTGGGTAACCTTGGGCTGGTCACGGCCTCCAAGCCTTATCTACTTCACAGGCTTGTTGTGGGGATTAAATGAAGAGCAGGAGAACCTTGAGCTCCTTGGAGACAAAGGTGGGATATAAATGCCATAAAAAAAGGATTGCCGTACTTTCTCTAGAATAGGTTTACTGAAGGGTCGATGCCCTAAGAATCCCAATCTGCAGCCTGCCTTTAAAGATGAAGAACCTTTCAAGTGTTTGTCCAAACACTGCAAGAGTCATGTTGTGGAAAAATTAGCATATACAGTGGTACCTCTGGTTCTGAACTTAATTCGTTCCGGAGGTCCGTTCTTAACCTGAAACCATTCTTAACCTGAGGTACCACTTTAGCTAACTGGGACTCCCGCTGCCACCGCCACGAGATTTCTGTTCTCATCCTGAGGTAAAGTTCTTAACCCGAGGTACTACTTCCACGTTAGCAGAGTCTGTAACCTGAAGTGTTTGTAACCCGAGGTGTTTGTAACCCGAGGTACCACTGTATTCGTTTCCAGTAAAGAAACTTGAGCATGGTACCCATTGGGGCAGGGCTTGGGATAGCTTCATTAACTACAACCCCCCAAATTTGGGATTCCTTCCAAATCATTGTCAATTACACAGTTTGGCAGGGGGCACTGCAAAACACCCCCATCGTTCAGCCCAGACACTGAGGTCCAGCTCCGAGGGCCTTCTGGCGGTTCCCTCACTGCGAGAAGTGAGGTTACAGGGAAGCCCAGCCAGATGGGCGGGGTATAAATAATAAATTATTATTATTACATTATTATATAACCAGGCAGAGGGCCTTCTCGGTAGTGGCGCCCGCCCTGTGGAACGCCCTCCCACCAGATGTCAAGGAAATAAACAACTACCTGACTTTTAGAAGGCATCTGAAGGCAGTTTTTTATGTTTGATGTTGTATCACTTTTTTATTATTACTAATATTCTGCTGGGAGCCACCCAGAGTGGCTGGGGAAATCCAGCCAGATGGGTAGAGTATAAATATATTATTATTATTATTATTATTATTATTATTATTATTATTATTATTATTATTATTAACATAAAGTTTTCACTGCAAAACTATTGCAAGACTTTGGCACCAGTTTGGAGGGCATCCCAAATTTTGGGGTTCATAATTAATGAAGCTGCTTGAGAACAGCAGTGGCTACCTGTTCTAGCTTCTTCTTGCTCGGGGTTGCCCCACTCATGGAAAACAGCTGAGCCAGACACACATTAAGGAAGAGCAAACTGTACTGGAAGAAACTAAAGGGAACCATGTTGTAAATGATTTGCCATTAGCCTTTTACAAGCTTTCATTTTGTGTTTGCAATTAATTCATTAGCTGTAAAAGAACAGCAGTGAAACATGTTAAAGCCCATATTGTAAAAAAAAAATCCTTGTAAATCAAAGATGCCAAACTATTTTTAGCATTTTAATGGCTGAAGATAATTTTTTGTACAAAGGTCTTGCATGCCCATTACAAAGGCATCTGCACTGACAGCTTGAAGAATCATTCACACAATTAAAAAAAAGAAGAGTTCATCAAGATTCAAAAAAGTATGCCTCTGTTAAATTGAATAAAAAATTTGAAAAGCAACAATAAGGGACTAAAAAAACATTTCATATGGAGAAATGCATCAAACAGAGTGTTTTCATAGCTCATTTTTATTCTATTTGCAGGTTTCATCTGTAAGCCCCAAATCCACAGAAACAAACACTTAATTCTCATGGGAAACCGCACTAAAATCAGTGGGAAAAAAGTATATTATTTTAGTTGCACTGGGGGCCTTGTTTTATGCCATGTTATATATGTTGATGAACAGTCTCCTATAGGGGCTGAAATGCAGTTTGATCTGTTTGTACAACCAGGAACTTCCTTTAGGTACAAAATGATGCATCAGTGATACTGCCAGCTAAAATGCGCTTACTGTTGCTATGGAGGCAAGAATGAGCAAATTAATAATAAAAAATGTGTGCCTTACCATAAAATCTTGCAAATCTCACACTTCAAACCCCATGAGAAGAGAAGTCAGTCTCAAAACTCTTAACCGGTTTCACTGGTAAAAAGAGAAAAACTGTTATTCGTGCTTCAAAGAAACAGACTGCCATCCTAATCCTAAGCATTTGCATGATAATTATTTGCCTGCAATGTCAGTGCAACGTCTCTGCAATATCATCATAGCATCATAGCTTGTTACTTGCATTGCAAAGGCACAGCAGTTAGTATGCCTCAGCCTAAGCACTTATCTGCTAACACAGCAAGTCTCAAAATTGGGCTGCAAATTATTCCAAACACACAAACTCCTTATGCTATGCAGACATTCTGTACTATTTGTGGACATACAGATCATTTGGAAGTGTAAATAAAAAAAAAGAAAACCTACATGACTATGGGGAGGGGTTTTCAAACACAACTAAAGAGGGACTACTTTCCATTAAAATTTAATATAAGTCAAGCACCTTTATGCTATCTTTTCCCTGGTAAATGTACCTCTAGGTAAGTTTTGAAATATTTAAACACCAAAAGGCATGTCTGATTTTTTATTTATTGTAAGAATATAATGAGTGAAGAGGTTTTTTGTGTGTTTTTTTTACAATTATGTAGGAGGATTTTAACTGTATTTATTTATTTATTATATAGCTACCTCAAGGGACAGAAGGAGATTGACAAATGATTCCTGGGTGATCTTCCATCTGAGCAGTTTCATGGGGCCAGGTGCTTAGCCTCAACAATTAACCTGTTTCATGTACTTCAGATCATTCTTTGAACTTATTAACAGGAGATCTATTCTATTATACATTTTGAAGCCAGCTGCTAGCCAGCCTGCACACTGGCTCCTAGAGGAAACGCCATTCCTACCCAGCAGTTCCATGGTCCAGCACTCACAGCGATGAACAAAAGCCTCAATGCATGTAGGCAAACCTCAGTCCCTGGAATTAGGTCTGGATGGTGTGGGACTTCCTGCTATGCAAATACACAATGATCTTTCTCTGCTGGGATATGTAGGACGATGATCAGATGGCGAAGACAGCAGCAGGGAAGGCTCAGAAAGGAGAGTTCCCTCCTTGAAACCACCCAAAGCAGGCAGAGCCTGCACTAGGCTAGTAAAAAGTCAAGCACCTGCAAGGTGAGTTTTGAGCCCCACATAATACTGTTCCTTGCCAAAGTATATTGACGTGTGATGTATCTTGAGGCCCTGGTGCATTCACTTGAACAAATATGAAGGACTGACAACAGGTTGACCACTTGGGATACTTCTGTGACACTTTTTCTTCTCTGGTCAAGCACCGGGAACATTCAGCAGTTGCTACCATTCTCCAACCTGGCCCACGTTATCCCTGCTCTAGCAAACTTCCACATTCCACAATGCATCGTAAGTGGGACTGCCTTTGAAGACTTTTGGAAACTTTGGTTAGGATAAATACAGCTGCCAGATTACCAGCTGGGACCAGTCTTTGAGAACACGTCATCCTGGTGCTTCAAGAGCTTCAGTGGCTCCTGATGTTTCTGAACACAACTCAAAACAGTTCATGCTTACCTTTAAGATCCTGTATGCCTTTGGGCCCAAGGAGCTGAGAAAGGAATGTCTTCTTCCAACGCTATGTTCACATCTGTCTGCGGACTGAGACCTTTAGAGATCTCCTCCAGGCATTGCTGCTATCTGAACTAGAAAGGGGGCCTTCTTAGTGATGATCTCCCTATGGAATTTGTTCTTCAGGGATACTCATCTAAGTTGATAACTTTTTGTTTACCAGGCATTTAAACATTTGTTGAGCTTTTAACACGTTCTGAGTTTTTAATGCTCCTATTTTGCTTTCCTGGTTGGTTGGTTTCAATGTTTTTATGATAATATCACCATTGTATTCTATTCTTTTGTAAGCCCCCTGGAAATACTTCTTGAATAACAACATAGAAGCCCATTAAATAGAAAATATATATATAATAATGTTTTTTATTTTTATTACTTAAGTCGTTCTGTATTATAATGCAAATGAGAACAATATGCTCATATTGATAAAATTAAAACTATATCTAACCCTATCTATTTTTCTCTATATATAATCTCTTTCTTTCTTTCAAATTATTTTAATTGAAGATTTTCTTGGGCAACAAAAGTACATACAGTGTCTCTGCTTTCAAAAAATTCCTCCCACTCTTAATTTTGAACAGGCTTCATAAACATGGCCGACCTACTGACAATATGTATAAGAGTAAACTTGAAGGTCCTTTTAATGTAAAATTCTTGACACTCAGTGAGAAATCCTTGCAATTCTTTTATACCATTGTTGTTCTTAAAAATCCATGCCCATGTTGTAGATACAATTGTAGATTTTGGATAGGGGGGAATTCCATGTAACTTTCTTCTTGTTGTTGTTGCTCTGGGTGTGTGGTTTTAACACAGGAGATCCGGGTATTTGATACAGAAGGCCTTCATTTGTATTTTCAAGCACCGCCAGCACTACATGTTATATGTAAGACATATTAATCCTCCACTCCCGTCCTCCTGCAAATAAATAAATTGTGCAGCTACTGCTGTTAGAGTTACCATTGCTATGTGGAATTTGTTTTAGTTCCACAAGCACCTTTTGGTGTGAACAACAACCATCACACCAGCCTATCCAAGACCACCCTCTTCCTAGAAGACTTGATGAGCAGCTGTCCAGTGCTGAACTCAGGGGATGAGTGAGTAGTATTGGAAAGTTTGATGGGGATCTTTCCTGCTAACATTCCCTTTACTATCCCTTTACTATTTTAATGGGCAGAAGCAATATGCAATTGTTTATAATTTTGCCATGACTGGTTTCATTACTGTAGCTGTTGTGATTTTAAATATGATTTAAAGCCGTCTCCAGTGCAGAATGAGGAAGGATATTCATGTCTGAAAGAAATGAATGGAGGGAAATGGGAAGCATGATCTGCAATAATTTAGAAGGAAAACAAGAGATTTCCCTACAAGATATTTTTAGATCAATTTCCAGCAATAAGATAGCTGGGTTTTATTTTTATTTCATTTTATTTTTTACTACTGCAACCAAAATCATTGCAAGACTAATTAACAGAACAAGTACAAATGGATACAAAGTCATAAGCCAATTAATTAATGTACATGTGGTGTTAACAAGTGTATGACAAGTCATGGGTTCTGAGTTGTTGTTGTTATTATTTTTATTATTATTATTATTATTATTATTATTATTATTATTATTATTAGCATTGGATAACTATAAAACTAAAACTGTTCTATCTTTTCAAAGAGCAGCTCCAAGCAGATAGCAGGAAGAAACTATTTCAAAAGATGAAGGAACTGCATATGTGTGTGTATGTTCACATATAGCTATAGCTATAGCTATAGATGATATAGATATAGATTGTTGTTGTTTAGTCGTTTAGTCGTGTCCGACTCTTCATGACCCCATGGACCAGAGCACCCCAGGCACTTCTGTCCTCCACTGCCTCCCGCAGTTTGATCAAACTCATGCTGGTAGCTTCAAGAACACCATCCAACCATCTCATCCTCTGTCGTCCCCTTCTCCTTGTGCCCTCCATCTTTCCCAACATCAGGGTCTTTTCCAGGGAGTCTTCTCTTCTCATGAGGTGGCCACAGTATTGGAGCCTCAGCTTCAGGATCGGTCCTTCCAGTGAGCACTCAGGGCTGATTTCCTTAAGAATGGATACGTTTGATCTTCTTGCAGTCCATGGGACTCTCAAGAGTCTCCTCCAGCTCCATAATTCAAAAGCATCAATTCTTCGGCGATCAGCCTTCTTTATGGTCCATCTCTCACTTCCATACATCACTACTGGGAAAACCATAGCTTTAACTATACAGACCATTGTTGGCAAGGTGATGTCTCTACTTTTTAAGATGCTGTCTAGGTTTGCCATTGCTTTTCTCCCAAGAAGCAGGCGTCTTTTAATTTCGTGACTGCTGTCACCATCTGCAGTGATCATGGAGCCCAAGAAAGTAAAATCTCTTACTGCCTCCATTTCTTCCCCTTCTATTTGCCAGGAGGTGATGGGACCAGTGGCCATGATCTTCGTTTTTTTGATGTTGAGCTTCAGACCATATTTTGCGCTCTCCTCTTTCACCCTCAATAAAAGGTTCTTTAATTCTTCTTCACTTTCTGCCATCAAGGTTGTGTCATCTGCATATCTGAGGTTGTTGATATTTCTTCTGGCAATCTTAATTCCGGCTTCGGATTCATCCAGCCCAGCCTTTCGCATGATGAATTCTGCATATAAGTTAAATAAGCAGGGAGACAATATACAGCCTTGTCGTACTCCTTTCCCAATTTTGAACCAATCAGTTGTTCCATATCCAGTTCTAACTGTAGCTTCTTGTCCCACATAGAGATTTCTCAGGAGACAGATGAGGTGATCAGGCACTCCCATTTCTTTAAGAACTTGCCATAGTTTGCTGTGGTCGACACAGTCAAAGGCTTTTGCATAGTCAATGAAGCAGAAGTAGATGTCTTTCTGGAACTCTCTAGCTTTCTCCATAATCCAGCACATGTTTGCAATTTGGTCTCTGGTTCCTCTGCCTCTTCTAAATCCAGCTTGCACTTCTGGGAGTTCTCGATCCACATACTGCTTGAGCCTTCCTTGTAGAATTTTAAGCATAACCTTGCTAGTGTGTGAAATGAGTGAAATTGTGCGGTAGTTGGCGCATTCATAGATATAGATACTCACACACAAATATGCATATGCCGTTAGCCTGCAGTGATAGACAAGCCACCTCATTGGAGCCTACAGGTGACAAAGCGATCAGCTATCTGCTCCCTGCTCTTTTATATTTGGCTCAAAATTTCACTTCAGCTCAATGATTCTGTTAGCTGTGGGCCACGATTAGGGGGAGCATGTCGAGGGCCAGAAAAGGTGTGACGCATTGATGAGAAGAAATAAGCTGTTCCTGAGATGCCAGGTTCCTTTCCTAGGTTTCCTGGTTTGGAAAAGAAAGCTCCTTTAGGGTTGAATAACTATCTCATCCCCATGCAGTGGCAGCTCCACCCGGCTATCCCATCCCAGGGTGCTACCCTGAATAAAATATTGGAGGGAGGCAGGGAAGCCCTGTATAATCGATCCCAAAACGCAGGGCTCACACACACACACACACACACACACACACACACACACACACACCATTTTATCAGCAATGCCCATCAACTTTGGGGGGGGACCCACCCCCTCAAATATTTTAGGGGGGAGCAAAAGGATCTAAGGACTCTAGGAGTTTTCTCCTATGACCTAACCATAGGCTGATGGGGATGGCTATGGCTCCTCAGTCTTTGAGTCCACAGAAGAACCGGAAAATAGCACAATGTGTAAGAGATGAATAAGCTGGCATGTGATAAGGCAGCCCATGTCATGAAGGAAGCATTTCTGACAGCCTATTCTTACCATGTCTGCTGTAATGTTTCTTTGGAATGATGTGAGGCACCACTTCCATGTATTTGACAGACAAAAGCTGCTCTTTTAATATCCCTTCACAGTGGAGATGAAGTAGGTGGATGAAACTCATGGTGCTGGGCCAGAGATCCACAGGTCCAGAGGCCTCCTACAACAAAAGACCTAAGGCATGGGTAGGCAAACTAAGGCCCAGGGGCCGGATGCAGCCCAATCACCTTCGAAATCCAGCCCGCGGATGGTCTGGGAATCAGCATGTTTTTACATGAGTGGAATGTGTGCTTTTATTTAAAACGCGTCTCTGGGTTATTTGTGGGGCATAGAATTCGTTCATATTTTTTTTCAAAATATAGTCCGGCCCCCCACAAGGTCTGAGGGAGAGTGGACTGGCTCCCTGCTGAAAAAGTTTGCTGACCCCTGACTTAAGGAGATGGGGCCATTCCCAGTCTTTCCCATGTACATCTTCTACACCCCCTGAACACATCTGTTAGCTGACTCTGATGTCTTCTGGAGCACTGACTTCTCAGAGGGTCTGTAAACACTGAGAAGCTTCTTCCCAAAGCAGTCCCCACTGCCTAGAAAAAGCAGCTAGCTGCAGGAAATGTCACCAGTCCTTTCATTGGCCAGATGCCACATTCAGGGGAAAGAGGTTTCCTTCAGACTACCCAGCCAAGGCTATAAAGCTCTGCCAGTTGTTCAAATATGTGCTACAGTCACCCAGAGATTTCTGACCATGTAAAGATTCATTCTTGCTCTCCCGTGTGAATCAGCCAAAAAGTGACAGGTTAGCTAAAGCAAAGTGCCAATATGATTGAATATGTTACCACACAATAAAATTAATATTAATGGCCTCTTTCTGATATTTAACTTATTTTTTTGTTTATCTTTTTATTTCATTTTTTCTACCCAGTGTGCTTAGCTAATAAAACCTCCATTATGAGGAAGTGGCACTTGTAACATTCCATGCTACATCAATTATTATGACTTTATTGTGACTTATTGGAGTTCAGCAAATCCCAGAAGACTATGCTGATGCCTTGGAAGCAATTAATTTTTGATTGATCTAATTCACTCCAGTACTGCATGTAAAATGTTTGCAGGCGTTTGAATAATTCTATTATATGTGGGAGAACACTGCAGGCAAATCATTTGAAAATTAATTGCATAGTTATTTTCAGTAAATATAATTTATTCCACTTCTATTGTGGTAACTTATGTAGTTGCTTTATGGAGTAAACTAATGAAACAAATGATCTTTGGCGAATTAAAGGATGGGGAAGGGAAGGAACAGACACAATGCTCCATTTCTTTCTCAGAGTTAACTTTCAACTCTGCATATGTGAACCAACAGAACTGGAAAAACAATTAAACATAAAAGTACAGAAATGAATGTAAAGGGAGCGTTTAAAATGGTTCCAAGATGCAAATTCTATATCCTTTGTCAAGAGGAGCAAGAAAGCATCCAGATCATTCATGTGCATCCACTCACAGTACAGTCAATAGGAGAGAAGTTTTGACTAGAAGAGTATATGCAGCAATGGCCAGTGGGGAGGGATGCACTGCCACTCAGCCAGAGGTGAACCAAGGAAGGGAAAATGTATATAAAAAAATTCTCTCACATGCTTTTTTTATCCTGACCTTTCTCTAAAGAGCTCCTCGCTGCAGTTTCCCTTCATCCTCACAACTGCTTTAGAGCAGGCACGTCCAACAGATAGGTCACTGGACACCTGTGGTACATCACTGGCTCCCCCCAAAGAAGCTCAACAACTTTGGCTCAACAATATCACCCTGCACCCCTTGAAAATGGGGCTTTCCTCGTCTCTAAATAAAGCTCAACAACTTTGACCTGAACCCCCCCAAAAGTGGGTAGATCACTGCCAGTTTTTAACTCTGCGGGTAGATAGCAGTCTCTTGGGAGTTGGCGACCCCTGCTTTAGAGTTAGGTTAGTGTTGGGAACTGCTGGTCACTGCCCCGTGTGGTTAACTGCATAACTGCAACCTATCAGGGAAGAACCTCCCAGATCTTCCTGGCTGCACCTAAGCTGAACATTGGCTCCTGCTGGGCTGGAAAGGATCTACATGGCTTCCTTTTCCAGCTGAGGTTGAACAAGGAGGTGTATGTGATTGTTAGCATTTGCTGTCTGATGCTGGTGGTGCTTTGTTGTGACCTCTACTTGTTTCCCAGTCCTGCCTTTTCCCTTCAGTCCCGACTCTTTCCAGATTCCACCCATATCTGGCCCTGATAGGCTAAGGTCTGTGGCTGAGCAGGGATTTGAATCCACAGGATCCCTTCATGCTGCCTGGAGCTAGTCAGACCTGAAGGCTGCTGCTGCCTGATACACAACTGTCCCAAATTTACTTATGAAGATTTCTGCAAAAGGTTCCTCTTCCAGCACAGAAAACACTTCACCTCAAAATACAATCCATCATCATCAGACACATTTGTTACAGTTTCCAGCTAATGTTATTCAAAGGTTATTGACTTTAAAGAGAAAGCCATGACTTTAATCAATACGTATTTACACTGCTGCCAAAAACAGAATTGGAGATGAAGAAGAACTGTTCATCTTATGTCAGTGAAACACAGTTGGAAAGAAGATGCAAAGCAACTATAGATGACAGGTTAAATTAAAGGAGAGACCTTTACCATTAAAACAATGAAATAGTCCAATCCCTTAAAACAACAAACATTTTTCTGCCATGATTGGGCTATCCCAGGAAATGAATTCTCATTGCCCAGAAAACACACAAAGTGGGTTGAAGAATAATCGATTAAAATGAATTTGTTCTAAAGGGTTCTTTCAAAAGTCACTTCTGATATTTTTATTTTTGCAATGCTTAAAATTCTACAAGGCAGGCTTAAGCAGTATGTGGACTGAGAACTCCCAGAAGTGCTAGCTGGATCTTGAAGGAGCAGAGGAACCAGGGACCAAATTGCAAACATGCACTGGGTTATGAAGAAAGCCAGAAAGTTCCAGAAAAACATCTACTTCTGCTTCATTGACTATGCAAAAGCCTTTGACTGTGTCGACCACAGCAAACTATAGCAAGTTCTTAAAGAAAAGGGAGTGCCTGATCACCTCATCTGTCTCTTGAGAAATCTCTATGTGGGACAAGAAGCTACAGTTGGAACTGGATATGAAACAACTGATTGGTTCAAGATTGGGAAAGGAGTACAGCAAGGCTGTATATTGTCTCCCTGCTTATTTAACTTATATGCAGAATTCATCATGCAAAAGGCTGGGCTGGATGAATCCCTAGCCGGAATTAAGATTGCCGGAACAAATATCAACAACCTCAGATATGCAGATGACACAACCTTGATGGCAGAAAGTGAGGAGGAATTAAAGAACCTTTTATTGAGGGTGAAAGAGGAGAGCGCAAAATATGGTCTGAAGCTCAACATCAAAAAAACGAAGATCATGGCCACTGGTCCCATCACCACCTGGCAAATAGAAGGGGACGAAATGGAGGCAGCGAGAGATTTTACTTTCTTGGGCTCCATGATCACTGCAGATGGTGACAGCAGTCACGAAATTAAAAGACGCCTGCTTCTTGGGTGAAAAGCAATGACAAACCTAGACAGCATCTTAAAAAGCAGAGATATCACCCTGCCAACAAAGGTCCGTATAGTTAAAGCTATGGTTTTCCCAGTAGTGATGTATGGAAGTGAGAGCTGGACCATAAAGAAGGCTGATCGCCGAAGAATTGATGCTTTTGAATTATGGAGCTGGAGTAGACTCTTGAGAGTCCCATGGACTGCAAGAAGATCAAACCTATCCAGTTTCAAGGAAATCAGCCCTGAGTGTTCACTGGAAGGACAGATCGTGAAGCTGAGGCTCCAATACTTTGGCCACCTCATGAGAAGAGAGGACTCCCTGGAAAAGACCCTGATGTTGGGAAAGACTGAGGGCACAAGGAGAAGGGGACGACAGAGGACGAGATGGTTGGACAGTGTTCTGGAAGCTACCAGCATGAGTTTGACCAAACTGCAGGAGGCAGTGGAAGACAGGAGTGCATGGTGTGCTCTGGTCCATGGGGTCACGAAGAGTCGGACACGACTAAACGACTAAACAACAACAAATCTAATAGCATTCTAATAACGTTGAAAAAGTCAGTGTAGATCCATCCCTGGAGGACACTAGGAGGCTACCCTTGATCTACATGGACTAATAGACTGCTCAGTATAAGGCACAGGTTAGTTTGGAAACCTGTGGAAACGACTAAATGACTAAAACAACAACAACATTCTCTGAATGTGTGAATGTGTGAATATTGTTGTTGTTTTTAATTTAAACCGTTTATATACCACTTAACTGCAATAGTCTCTAAGCCATTTACAAAGATGCTAAAAATAAATATATAAAATTAAACTTCAACTGCTGTAATTGAAATAGAAGCAGCTGCCTTTGGTAGGCACCAGAAGTTCAGTCAGGCCTGTCTGACCTCAGCTGAAAATATTGCCTGAATATTTGAGAGAATTGACATATTTTACTTCAGTATCTAACCCTGGATAGTTGGGTGTGTTTGACTGGAATGGTCCCAACACACTCTGCATTTTGTTTCACACAGGCACACCTTGCATGAACCAACCCTGCAAATGAGTCAGTCAGGCCCCCTCACCCTTGGCTCTGCCCCACCCCATCAAGTAATGAACTAGTGTGTGTGTGAACCAGAGCCAGCCTAAGACATTTCGCTGCCTGATACAAAAGTCAAGGCAGCAACCTGCTCCCCATTTAAGGCTAACTGGACCAGCAGCTGACTCTAACTTTGATCCTGGAGAGGGGACATCCTCCATAGCTGGAGGGTGGCAGGCTTGGTGACTGCCTGGCCCCCACAGCTCCATTCTCCAACACCTTGCCATTACTCCCAACCCCTCAGCATCCACACTTGATGTGGCTGCCTCACTCTACCTAATAGTCCTGCCAGCCCTTCATCCATTGCCTGAAGCACTGTGGTCTTCCTCCACTCCCGTGACTTGAGTTGGCTAACAAAACCCTGCAAGATGATCAGTGCTCTGAAAGGTACCCTTATCAGTCTGGGAGTCATTGTTGCACTCCAGTTTTCCCAAATTACATGGCGCTAATATAGCTATCTATATTCTCCTCAAACCAGATATGGTGTCATTGCCTTCTTTCTTCTTCTTTTTCCAAGCCGCATTCATGGGCAGCTATGAGTGCTTTAGTGACAAAGCAACATTATATTTGGTTGCTGCATTTCTCTCCCCAGCCCTCTAAAGCCTAATTCACAGCTGCAGGGAAACCTAAACAAACCCGCTGAAGCAATTTACGAAACTGGTGAAAATGATTAGGCAAACATTCTTAAGCATCCCAACCCCAATTCTGGTGGCTGAAGCAATTTGTTTCCGGAAGAGTGTTTTTGCTTAGTGCCCTGTGATTTCACAGCACATCATTTTCATGTCCTGTGTTTCAATCGTTATATAAACTTTACCATGTCAAGTAAAAATCACACACTGGAATTCACACTAGCATTAGATAAATGCTAGTGAGACATTGACATGCCTCGTTCAATTTTCCCTTCTATTT
Organism: Podarcis bocagei; assembly: GCF_964188305.1. Lineage (NCBI taxonomy): Eukaryota > Metazoa > Chordata > Lepidosauria > Squamata > Lacertidae > Podarcis > Podarcis bocagei. The sequence continues at coordinate 55,855,971 of NC_138126.1, read as the reverse complement.
TCTGAACAAGCAGGCTCACTCATGTTGAAGGATAGCACCTCAAGACCAACGCCAGCTTGCAAGAAATTAAAAAAGCAAGAGCCAAATTGGTTGACTGCTTACAACAGCAGCAACACAGGACCTAAATCTGAAAATCAATAAACCTTAGAAATGGCCGCTGGAACCAGAATTCTGTAGAAGCCTGCAGCGCTGTAGGGACTGGGACTGGGTTTGGGTTTACAGGAGGAGGAAACAGACTGGGATGGAAGTGTGGAAACCCAAGTTGGAGGAAGAAGGATCTCTCCTTTCCACCTTGACTTCAGTCGCTTTGGGGGAGAGCAGGGATGCTGGCTGCCCCTCAAACCTTCCTGCAGAGCACAGAGCCTCAGTGTATTTTGGGAAGGCCTTTGAGCAAGTGAGGGGGAAGCAGAACAGAAAGCAATGTCTGAACCAGAGCCAGAACTGCAGGGTGTCCCCAGGTGCCTAAAAGCAGGTACTGCTTCCTCAGATGGAAGCAAACTCACTGGTCCTGACAAGAGCAGGCACTTGCTATCTCAGCATTCCCACAAGGCAAGTCTCATAAGCGAGCATGCCACTAGGCAGCGGGGGGCGGGGGGGGGGATGAGGAAACTGTTGGGATATCTTCCATTTCCATCCAGTTCTGAACTTTCCCTCCTACTCCTGAATCGTGACTCAGATAGATAAACATTATCACGGATCTGTATGCTGCATAATGCTGCTGTTGTGAGTCTGCTCAGGTGCCATTTCCATCATACTGTGTGAGAGATGTGATTCTTCACCTCTGTGAGCAAGCTAGAAGACAAGATACTTTGTAGAGACAGCAGTCTGTGTGTGACTCAGATGAGGATGGAAGGGCAGTGAGTTATATTATGTGTGTGTGTGTGTGTGCTGGGGAACATGAACAAAGAGGGTGATGTGCTCATGTCCTTTTGGGGGCTTCCCATAGGCACCTGGTTGGCCAGTGTGGAAAACTGGGAATAGGATGCTGGAGAGGATGGGCCTTTCGTCTGATTCAGCAGGGCTTTTCCTTCCTCCAGGTAGAAGAACACATTGCATGTTGACCACACATGCGCAGATGCTGCTACATAAGGGTAGCAAAAAAGGCCCTTGCTTCCCACAAATTAAGCCAATTCCTCTCACCTTGTAAGAAATTATTTGTTTTCTCTTGTTAACACTTCCAGGCAGCAAGGTTCATTGTTATTTCTTTATAAAAAAAACACCACTTCTCGTCCTCATTAGTAATTAGCTCTCAACTAGCACATGTTCTGCTTCTAGCTGTACTCAGCCTCACTTCAGCTGACAGTTCGACAGAACAAAGGGCTGCATTTGTAACGCATTTTCTCCTAGTGAACAGTTTCAGAACACAGAAGGATTAGTGAGTCCGTCACATACAAGAGAGTAATTAAACAGAATTTGGAATGTAGAGGTTTCAACTTGGCATCAAAACTGAAAGCACGTAAGCCATCCGTGCAAAGTTTATTAAAATTTTGAAAAGCATTCATTTTTTATTTCTACTTTCCACAATCCACCAGAATTTGCACATGAAAATATTCAGGGAACATTTGTGAAGAATACTTCCAGTGGGCTTGATGTACTTTCTAAGGGCATTTATAACTTATAGCAACACAATTGCTGTTACGTATTTTATTGTCTAATCCCAATGTTTTGACGTTTAGGCCTGACATAAAGAGGACTGGAAAATAAGTATGGCCATAATATAAGGTCCATGATGTTTTGGAAACTGAGTGCATGAGCTGTACACTGTGATAGGAATTTTGAGGTCTTAGATATATGTTAAATGTTCATAAGTGTACCAACCAAGCACATACATAGATCAGCACAGGAAGACCGACTTGGAACCATTTTGATTTTCAAACTGTCCCAGACTGACCAAATGTTTTCCCTGCAAGGTCAAAGGAAAATGGAAAAGCCTCCCCATTGTTTTTTCCTTCACAAATCTTGTCTAAAGAGTACGTCTGTGTTTGAATAGGGTGTGAGCCTGTGACTTGGCCCACGAACTAAGTATTTAGTAAGTAAAAGACTGGCCAGGCTACCCAGGCAATCCAATCAAGTAACCTGCCAGACAGGAGATAAACAACGACAGGAGAAAAACATTCAAATTTCTGTTTTAAGACCGCCTTTTCTGTAATGTAGGTATGATGTATCTGAGGGGTGGTCTTAGGTTACACCCCTTCTGATGTGTGTATGATGTTTCTGGGGGTGGTCTTGATCTACAGGGTGGGAATTTCAAAAGTCTTTATAAGGCCTTGCACGCCATTTTGGGGGGTTCCTCCTCTCTCCTGCGGGTGAGGGGAGCACCCTGTTGCAACAGATCAATAAAGATCAAGCTTACTAGTTGCTTTGCTTCTCAATATTCTCTGGTTGGCCTCTGTTATTCTCTCCTACCGATAGGGAACCTATGTAAGGACTCTATATGGGTTCTTGAATACCCCATAAGGGAAAAGGGCAATTTTTATTTACAACAACACCAAGAATAAAAGCCTGGTTGCTCTTTCTTTTCTAGTCATCAAAACTGCCCAAGAAAGAATAATCATGAGGATAATTTATACGAAAGTCTGGCCCCTACCTTAAGAGCTCAACCAGTGGCCTGTCTTGGTGTCTACCTCTGGCCCTTTCAAATCTTGTTGTTGCTTTTAGACTTGACCTGAGCCTCTGGCCTCTAATATTTTAATCCATTTGTTGCCATAAGCTCAAATTCTTTAAGATCTCATTGTTGTTAGCTGGACTCATACAAACCATTTGCAAGTAGGATCCTGTCTATCCAGTACCCTCCTGCCTTTACAAGTCCAGTTAGTTGGTAGGTCTACTCAACCTTGAAAATACAGGAGTGATCACAAAACCAACACTGATCAATAACTTTCTCCCAACCCCATCGCTAATCTCTTAGCACCAGTCTACCCAGGTGGCGCAATTTTCGCTCCACCAACTTTAGTTCAGGTCCAGAATCAGCCTTTCAAAAAGGCATTGTTACCTTGAAAGTTCTTTTAAAATCACAAGGCCTTTTAAAATTAAGGGTAGGGGTTGTTCCTTAACACCCATTCATCCACAAAGCAGAGCCAGATGGTTTCTATTTGCAAATCGGCTCACTGCTCCAAGAACAACATTTGCCAAGGGCAAAGTCAGTAGAATGTAAACATCTTCATGAATTGACCATGTAAAAACAGAGACATATAAACAATGGACAGTATTTGAGCCAATTTCCGTCATTTTGAAGGGCTTTAATGCAAACTTCTTAACGTACCTATCAGAAGAGCATTTTGTTAATTAATCCATTTGCTAAATTATTGCTGCATTCCTCTTCATATTCCATGGCTTTTTGATCGAAAAATTACATAAAATGATGGAACTGATGGCCATGAAATAACTGAACAGTGACAGATGAAGCAAATTAATCACAGGAACCTTCTCACCTCTCAATTTCATGAAACACATTTCCTTCTGTCCAACATTCAATTTTTATAATAATATTAATTATTATTATTAAGCCCAAATTTCTTTTCAGACATATGGCACAGAGAAAAGTCTGATAATCATCTGTTTTACAGGTCTGGAATCAAAATACATGAAATTCAATGCTCGTCCCTCATCCCCTCCTTGGTCTGCAGCCTTCCAACTCCTTTACCAACTCACTTCCATTGTCCTGACTGCAGGCAGTCTTTTCCTCTTTCCTCAGTTTCCTTTCACTCTTGTTTATCTAAGCTCTTTGCCTTTCAACCCAGTATCTGCTCTGTCTTATTTCATGTTCTTTCCATTTAGAACTTTAGCCTCAGTTCCATAGCTGCCCACAGGATAAATACTTCACAGCTCTCCCCCAAACTGTTTAAACTGTTTTTCAGTTTAAACTGAAGAGCCAGTTTCACACTGGAGAGCCAGTGTGGTGTAGTGGTTAAGAGCGGTGGACTTGTAATCTGGTGAACCGGGTTCGCGTCTCTGCTCCTCCACATGCAGCTGCTGGGTGACCTTGGGCTAGCCACGCTTCTCTGAAGTCTCTCAGCCCCACTCACCTCACAGAGTGTTTGTTGTGGGGGAGGAAGGGAAAGGAGAATGTTACCCGCTTTGAGACTCCTTCGGGTAGTGAAAAAGCGGGATATCAAATCCAAACTCTTCTTCTTTCAACACTCCAAAGGGGGGGATCCAATATAGTCTCTGCTTCCATCAGTGCAAGGATTTCTCCTTGTGCAATTGCATGTTCTTCTCACATCTCCTCTCCCTAAATCTTTTCTGGGGTCCCCCAACCCTCTGGGGCAGATTTTCAGAGGGTGCAAGTCACATGCATGGGGAGGAGGGGGGGAGTCCTACTACACAACTGGAAACCTTAATGCTAATAGGATGTGGTGGGTGAATGCCTCCCATAGTTTATAGCATGAGTGTGAAAAATGTAACCCTCCAGATGCTGCTGAACTACAATCCCACCAGCCCCAGCAACTATAGCCAGAGGTGATGTAAGTTGTAGTTCAACAACATCTGGCCTGATTCCCATTTTAAGGAATTACGAGACCACAGTTTCTTTATAGACCACAGTTAGAATCTTTGGAGAAGGAGATCTATATAAACTACAAAGAGTTATCAAAACAGAGTAAGATTTGCTTTTTTATTATAATAAAATTAAGACAGGAAAGAAAATAGAACCAGACTTGCCTTCACTTTCAGAATATAAAATATTCCAACTTTTTGTTTTATAAGGCAGAGCTTCAATAATACGTATTCAGATTATATCAAACTTTGGAGAAATGTTAAAACTAATTCCAGAGAGGCAGTTTGTGTTGTTTAGTCTATCTTGTAGGATACGTATTTGCTGTGGTATGGATTTTTGTAGGTAAGATTACATGGGAAAATTAATCAAAATTAAATAATTTAAACATTTGATTTACAACTCGTGCAGTGCCTACACATGACCCTACAAGGCAGAATCAGGAGTGTGCCTGTAAATAAGTCAATGGGTCAAAGATAGCAATGAAGAAAGCATCTTTCAACACCATACCTTTAGCAACTGCCTCACAAGTTGATTGACATTTGCTACCAAGTGTGCTTTCCACTAGCACTTTTACATTCACACACACACACACCCAAGTTAGCAACCAAGGATGTTTTTCTTTCAGAAGTACAAATTTAAGGACTTATTCAATTTTAACATTAATATTTTTTTTACTCATTTTGGGTCTTGCATTACAATCTTAAGCACGTTTCTCCAGAGGTATGTCCCATGGCATTCAACAAAGCCTGCTCATTAGTGTGTTTAGAATTACAGTGAAAGGAATGCAGAATTTCTAAAATCCAGCAACCCAAAAGACATACAGTTTTAACCAACAACAAAGAAGAACAGACCCATTCACTTTCATTAATCACAGCTTACAATCACAGGTATGTTTTGGCCCCCTACAACTTTACTGCATTCTTAAATGTATATCCCTGCCATACAAGATAACAAACAGTTGCAAACTCTGGAGACAAATTATACATTTAACTAAAAAAAGGCGTTGCCTCTATAGAAACCTTTTAATTTGTTTCTGACATTTTTTGAAACAATGAATTGGCAATGTATGCATACTTATGAGCAGAGAACAGAAGTCAATCCTGATTCCACAAGAACATTTCATGAACATGCTAGAAAACATATATTATAAAAAATACATTCAATTTAACAACCTGTTGGTTTAACTGTTAACATTTTGGACAACTCTTCAAGGCTGAGGTCTGGCCTGTGTGAATCTCGCCTAGCAACAGCAAGCTTCTGTACTTCCTGAGGCTAAGATTGGCCAAAAACTGTTACCTGGCAACAGCAGAATAATCAAGTCTATTGACTAACATTGGGCAGAAAAATGTCTCTTCAATAAGAAAAAAAACTACATACCAAGAGTACTATTTGTCAAAACAGCACATACTAGATGTGCCCCTTAAACTAACACAACAAACCATTTCCCCAGTACAAGATGAAGTACAAATGGCTATTTTAAAAAATACCCTAGCATAGTCCATAAAAGAAAAATGCACAGCATCTGTCAACATGCTACTCTCTTAGCAAATGTTTAACTCATTCATCATAATAATAATTTCCCCAAAATTTTGTATGGACTCCCCTCAAATTATGTCTCCTACATGTCCAGTTTTCAAAACAGACAGCTGAACCATTTTCTAATTGTAAATCACAGAACATATTTCCTCAACCATAGTCTCATTATACTGCAGAATATGATTCAGCTGACACTCTTACCACATCACACACACACACTTGTTATAGTCTTGTTAAAAATTTAGGTGTGATGAGGCCTTTATAGTGCAATCCTATACATTGCAATACCTCAAGCTGAAGGAAATAGGAACAGTCACTTTTAGGCTTGATTTGTTTGTGTTAAACAAAATAAGAGATGTTTATAGTAAACAGTTAGGTACTTAATACTTTTCAAGTTTCAGTTTTACTGACAACAAACCTTATTTGTCCATATATATTCTTGTAATACTGTATTCTGGCTTTTGTGTTTACCAATCTTCCTGTTCCCCTATAAGGCTAGCAAAACATTAGCTTACAGAAGCCCTCAAAACTATTTTTAAAATAGTTAAGGCATCAATATATGAAAATCCTGTGCTTGTTTTATGCCTCTTCCATCCATTTTTACTAACAACTGTTTTAAGAATTACTGGTAAATCATGATATATAGAATACATGGGGGGGGGGTGGAAATCTCATTTTCTTCAGAGGTCCCAATGTAGTTAAGGGGTTTTCTGCTATGTGCTACAAATAGCACTTTTTACAGGGGCCAGAGATGCTTGTCTAGATTGCAATAATCTTATAAGGGCAGCAAAAAAATTAATTTAAATTCTTTTATAGTGCCTTCCAGGCTCAGGCACAATAAAATAAAGCAATTCAAACCTAAATGCGCCATAGTCCAACAACAATTTTGCATGGCTACATGACATTTCAGACAAACTACCTATTAAAGACAGCAATCCACCCAACTGCAGGGTGTTTTGATGAGGCAGAGCTGTCCCATCCACCACGTTTTGCACGGCTGTCCTGGCATGGGGGCCGCCACCTCTCTCAAACTCCTGGCTGGGCCCACCTAAGCAAAAGATACCAGCAGCATATACCTCCCAAATGGGACATTCTGGTTTGTTACCAGAAATAGGCCTAATCCAATCTCTCTGCTGCACCAGCCTCATGCTGCCACAGCAAAATCCACCCCCCCCCCAAAAAAAACACTTCCTCCCTGGCCAATGCAAATAGCTGGACTCCAGTGTACTTAACTATTTTTTTGTCTTGGGATTAGAATAAAATTTGGGAGTAAACTAAGTGTCAAGAGTTAAGAAGCAGTCAGGTGATGTGCACCTCCAGTCTCTAAAGTATATTACAGTTCAATGTGACATTAGTGTAGCATCACCCAGTACTTTCCAGCTACTGGTTTCCGCAAGTGAGGATTAAGCGTAATATTTGCATTCATATACCGGGCAGCTGTAACCTTCCACTGTAAACTTATCAAGTTGCTTGCCACGGGTATAATTTTGGACTTTTGAACAACTGTATCAGCTTAAATTGCTGTGAATTACCTTGTTACCAGTTGTGTACGTTTCATGGACAGTATCACCTGTATATTATAGTAGTTACATATTTAATTCTCCCTATATCTCCTCCATAGCAAATATATACATTTCATATACAGGCATACCTTGGGTTGAATGTGCTTTGGGATGAGCGTGTTCGAGTTGCACTCCGCGGCAACCCGGAAGTAACGGAGCACGTTACTTCTGGGTTTCACCGCTTGCACATGCGCAGACACTCAAAATGACGTCACGCACATGCGCAGAAGCACCAAAACGTGACCCGCAGACACGGGTTACATTTGCTTCTAGATGCGAACGGGGCTCCGGAACGGATCCCATTCACATCTAGAGGAACCACTGTACAGAAATTAGCCTGTACATGATTATTTTAGCACTTCTTTGGTATATCTTGACAAAATGTGTTTCCTAACAAAATGGATCAGCTTGGTCTCTGTGAAGAATATAGTGGCAAGAGTTGCTGCAAAACACAGTGCTCCCACAGCAACGTGAATTAACCTGGCCAGCCACCCTTTATCACAGCACAGGAACACCTACGAAGAAAGAAAGGCAGAATGTTAACTTACTGTTTTAAGAAATATATTATTTTAAGTTATGGTTCATGCTCCGATTCAGATATCAGACAGACCTGGTAATTCTCTTCACAGTAATACTTTTGCACCAATGCTTACCAAACTACAACCCAGTAAAGCCTCCCTGTGTTTATAAGATAGTTTAGGTAGGCCAAACAATCACATAAAAGCTAGTCTAGGTGCTACAAACTTCTGTCACTCTGTTTTACCGAACGGTGTTCCCTCAGAGACTGTTCATTAGCATCTTCATTAGTGTTTCCACCAGCAATTTTATTCACCCAAGCATTTGAATCATCAGCTCACTCATTCATGTCTACTGTAGGCTGCACCTTTATGAGTTTTATATTTTTGTGTGTGCGTAAAAATAAGTTGTGCACTGCTATGATAAACTGAGTGAGAAACTTTTTAAATAAATAAATAACACAAAGAAAGAAATAACATTTCAAAGCGTAAAAAAATTAATTCTCTACATGTGGGTATGTTTCAATATCTTATGCATATCTGTAGATATGCTCTGTGTACATCATAAACCGGAACTAACTAACCGGTTACTTACTAGCAAAATAAAGGACTACTTTATTCACTTGTTCTGGCAGAACAAAAGCACAAAGAAAAAGCACTACCCACCTCAGAAAAGCCCGTGGTCACTCCGCAGATGACATAAACTACCAACAGCAATGGTGATATAAGGAGGCCCTTTAAAGGCTTATAAGGGCTCTGTGCAAAATAGTTGTGGATGTAGCGGATGCTGTGTGCGATTCGGATCCCCATGTTGAAGCAGTTTGCAAAGATGAATCCTATGCTGCCTTGCCAATAGGTCAAGAAATAGGACATGCACAGAAAAACCAAGGACAAAGCGAGCATGACAAAATTGTACCTAAAAACAAAACAAAAAAGGAACAGTTTGTATGGTTTCAGTATTCGTCTTTTACGAGCTTGACAAGTTGCTTTCTAAGATGAATGGGATGGAGGAGGAAAATTCATTATCAATGGTAAAGTGCTGCAGACCCATATCTGGTAGCATATATGTTAAGTCTCAATTGTTAGTAGTTAAGAGATTTGTTTATGACTCATCAGCAAGTCACCAATAAAAATCTTCCCGTATCTATTAACTCAATAGATAGCCATAGATGAGCTACTATATACCAGCTTCCTATCGGTAATATGAGAATAGCAATAGAGATGGATCAACTCCCAACCATTGGCTCAGAAAGTAAGCCGAGCTACCTCCCACCCACACCCACACCCAAATTAGAAATAGATTGGCTTATTTTCTGAACTAATATGACATTCAAAAGTTGTCCACTTTCTCCCCTAGCCTCTTTAACCAGACAACTTATCCATCTGAGCAAAAGCAGGAGTGCTCCAGACATAGTAAGAGAGAAAGAGAGAGATTCAATCACTTCCGCCTGCTCTTCATAATCATAATACCTTGAACACTCCGTTTCTGTCTACTTTACAAATATAACCACTATTATACCATTGATGTTATTATACTATATTGGGCAAAGAGGCAGGATATTACTTTCAATATTTTTATATATGAAATTGTGATTATTGTGACACTGGAGATGTAGATTAAAAAGTAATGGTCAAAACACATCTAATATTGTTACAAAGGACTTCATGTTTGTTTATTTTAGTGACACAATAAGCTGTTTTTAAATATAATTATGTTGTTACAAAATGTGCTTTATAAACATGATTACACTGAATATATATATATATATATATATATATATATATATATATATATATATATATATATATTTCTAATACTGCACTCCCCAACTTGGTAGTTGTTCTTTCAGAGCAGAGGTAAATTTGGGCACCTGCTACCACAGAAAGACATGCCAACTTTAAAAATGCCGCATTATAGCTCAAAAGGAAGAACTGGGAATACATGCTTGTGCACTCCTTTCAAGCTGAATCACTTGACGTTATGTGACATCAGGTGAATGACAGGTAAACATACCATTGTTAAGATTAAACATGATTTTGAGTTTAGAGAAAACAAACTACTTTTAACTGAAAAAGAAAGCAATAAGTTCTGATCTCCTTCTGCCTACCTGAAAGAAAGGGGGGGTAGGCACATAAACCTGGGGTTTGTAACTCTAAACCAAGGTTGTGGAACCCTAGGCCTGGAGTCTGTGGCCCTTCAGGGAACTCTGTCAGGTTCCTGGGAATCTGTCCAGGCCACAGCACTCACCACGAACAACATTAAAAACCCAATATGAAAAACAGTTTAAAACAACTCCTAATCACATAAATACATATGTTGGAGCCTAAAAATGTACACCTCAAGTTTATATTTAAATGGTTATTTGGTATCTCTTCTCATCTCAGCATTAAAGGTTTCTTCAGTTAAATAGCTACAAAGTTTTATTTCTAAAAGGAAGTGCTAATAAATTCTTGAGAACATTGTTTACTGGTGAGATTACACATGTGATAACTAGAGCAGCTAGTATCAAGATAACACTGATTATGCTGGAGAGCAGGACAAGGGTCTTAAAATTATTGTCTCTCAATATTTATTTTTCTGCTCTGTGGTTGCAGGCTTATAATGGTATCTTGGGATGTCCCAAAACGAAAGTAAGCAGAGGTTGGATGACCATCTGTCGGGGATGCTTTAGTTCAGATTCCTGCATTGCAAGGGGATGGAACTAGATGCCCCTCAGGGTCCCTGCCAACTCTACAATTCTATGATAGTTCAGAACATCGTCTTCCCCCTCTCCATTTACATTTAACTTGCAGAAATATTTTCCCAAGACACAAGATCCCTGCATATTATCCCAAACTTTATTCCAAATGAGTTCATATCTCTACTTGACACACAGTTGTACTATGTCAGACGGCTTCATTAGTTCACAAAGACACACATGTAAAGGAAATGTGAGCTAATAACTAATTCATGAAAATGATAAATGAGGATAAGTCAACATTGTACTGATCTTCGTCTAGAATGCTGTAATGAGCATCTTCAAGGATACTCTCTTTCACTAGAGGATACATTTACTGGTGCTGTAGTTTCCAATTAATCACATTTTACAAATCCACAGCCATAAAAGTGCATTGTACTTGGAAAAAAAGCAAATTTAAAATGAAATAACAAAAAAAACCTCTCTCTCACTCTCTCAGTTGCAGTGACAGTGGCCAGCAAAGTACATTGCATTACCCTAAATATGTAACTCAAAATCTCAAAACAGCATGGAGCTCAACATTTGTTTTCAGCAATGTGACATTTCTATAAAGATAGATGGGACTTAAAAGATCCTTCAGCTACTGCAGCACAGAAGGTACCCCAAGCAAACACAGACGTCTGTAGAGTACATGGCATTAGAATCTACACACTGAAGAGAGGGCTCACCATGAGGCCAACCGCAAGAAGAGGAGGAGGTTGGATTTGATATACTGCTTTATCACTACCCTAAGGAGTTTCAAAGTGGCTAACAATCTCCTTTCCCTTCCTCCCCCACAACAAACACTCTGTGAGGTGAGTGGGGCTGAGAGACTTCAGAGAAGTGTGACTAGCCCAAGGTCACCCAGCAGCTGCATGTGGAGGAGCGGGGAAGCGAACCCGGTTCACCAGATTACGAGTCCACCGCTCTTAACCACTACACCACACTGGCTCTCCAGGATCTCTGAGATCATCTTCTGAAGCTCTTATTTGTGTGCCTCCTCCTCGAGAGGTCCAGAAGGTGGCAACACAAGAATGGGCCTACTCTGCAGTGGCTCCATCTGTGGAATGCTCTCCCCAGAGAAGTTCACCTGGTGCCTTCATTATACCCCTTTAAGTGCCTGGCAAAAATGTTCCTTTTTAACCAGGCCTTTGGTTGATTTGATTGACATCCTATGCCCTTTTAAAATGTGGGGGGGGGGGCTTTATTGGTGTCAGGAACGTGGGTCACCAGTGCACGGAAGAAGAGTCAGACTCAGAAATTGAGCTAAGTGGAAGAGGAACAGACTGCAGATGAGAACTGGCTGACAGTCGAGAAAGGGCAGTTCGACTCCCCTTCCATAGGAAGACACTGTTAGCTCTCAAGAAGAGGAAGAGTTGGAAGGCAGCCAGAGAATTGCTAGGCAATCAGCAGATAAGCAGAAGTCTGAGACTGTGTCGAGTGAAAGTGCAGAGGGCAGCCTCTCAGTCCCATTTCTAGGAGACTGGATAAGAGGGCAACGGAAGGGCAAGAGGGGAAAGGTGGGAGTTTGGCGTCCTTCCTGCTGTGGGAGCAGCAATGACTGAACAACTATCATCTGGGATAGCTCAGTCAGTAGAGCATGCGACTCTTAATCTCAGGGTTGTGAGTTCGAGTCCCACATTGGGTAAAAGATTCCTGCATTGCAGGGGTTGGACTAGATGACCCGCGTGGTCCCTTCCAATTCTATGATTCTATGATTATGACCTGCTCTGCACTTATAAGGGAAAAAAAATCAATGAGAGCAGGCGAGAAACTATGTTCTGGATGTTTCTTTTTGTTAATAAACGTACATAAAACTGCCAGAGAGTCTGCCAGAGATCATTACAATTGGGTTGGTTGTTTTTATTTTGATTATGTATTTTGTGGTTTTATATTTTGATTTTATTTTGTGAACCGCACTGAGACCTCTGGGTATAGGGCAGTATATAAATTCAATAAATAATAATAATCTAAGTACGTAAGGAGAATGCGCTGGATCAGAGCAGAGGCCCATTTAATCCAACACTCTGTTCTCACAGTGGCCAACTATGGCAAACAGGACCTGAGGGCAACAGCATTCTCTCTTGTAATAATAAGCACACATCTAGATCTGTAAGTACATATACTTTAAAGTATATTATTATTTGAACATAGGATTTTTTTTTAGTACCTACTGAATTATTTCAATGCTTTTTTTAGAATGCACCACTTTAAATCCCATTTCCTATGACAGTGGACAAGTCTGAACTATCAGTTAAGCAAGAATGGGAGAGTCTAGTCAGAAAAAAGATAAGTAGCTCTGAAACAGAAAGAACAGAATATATGTATTCTATTTCAGAGAAATACCTATTCAAGAGTCATTATAACCCACACCCTTCAGAAGGTTCCCAGGATTCCCAACCATGTAAGATATTCAAATGTAAGCACTTATTCCTCATATCATTACATTTTCTAGCAACGGGACACATCAAGCAGTTATCAGGCACATTATTCTGAGGTGTGTATTATATAAAATATCCTCATACAAAGTTACATGAAATCAAAGAAAAGCTAAATAATAGTATGGAACTATGCCCTTTTTAAACTCACCTGTCCACTTCTTCTTTACACATTGAAGCAAATGTAAAACATTCTGTTACCCCGTTAACAGCAAGCAGCAAAACATATAAACTATAGCAACGCAGGAGACTTGGCCCTGTGAAAATATTATGACAAGAGGATTAGTAAAATGAAACCCCTTATTGCTGAGATCTGTGCATTAACGCAATTTAACATGTCATTAATGAATTATAACAGCATCAGACTGTCAATTTGCAATCCATGTTATTTTTAAAAAAATATGTTCATAACAAAATATATCCCTACTGTTTCTTGAGCAGCAAGACAGAATGGCCAATATCCAATGTTAGTAATACTCTGAGAAGGTCCATTTGTTTCAGTGACACTACTCTGAGCATGACTTAGTCAGAAATCACCCACAGTACGACATTTTGTACTAAGTCACGGACAACATTTAGAATTTAGTCCAGGGTTGTTGCCACTCTTCTGGTGGGTCTATGACAAGCAGTTCTAAGACCCAGTCTAGAAAATGTTGCCCGTTTTTGTTGCATTTATCCAACCAATATGAGGGAGACTGGAGTAATTTATTACCACAATACGTTGGAGAGCTCCTTGATTTCTTTCCCCAACCCCATATCACTCTTGGCATCTGCAAAATTCAATATATGTTCAAGAGAGGAAGAAGACCTTTCTTTCTTCTGCTTTGTTACCTTCCACTCAGTCACCCGGTCTCACAATTCAAATGGACACATGGCCTCCTCCCTTTTCACTTCAACCATGATGAATTATCACTTCTAGATGGGTACTTTATTGAAATAAATAACAGAAGCACAAAAAGTATATTCCATCTGATACCACTGTACCCAATTCTGACTGAAACTAGGGGCATGCACCAAATACAAAATTCAATTTCAATGTCACTTCAAGAAGTGAGTCAATTCAGTTCAGACTGCTTTGGAGGACACTTTTCACTTTGTGACTGAATCAGAACTTCACTTTAGAAAATGTGAAGCTTCATGCCACACCATTGACTATAACGGGAGAATCAATAAGCAGTGACAGCTTATTTGCTTTTTTACAGAATTGGATGAACTTGACAGAAACAGTAGCAGTTTGTGAGTGGATGAAGCCTACAAAATATCAGAAAAAATAGGTGCAGGGATGTTTGTGCAAGTAGACTTTAAGTTTTGAGTTTGCTTAAGAGAGAGAGAGAGAGAGAGAGAGAGAGAGAGAGAGAGAGAGAGAGGAGAGATATGTCATGGGGAAATTGGTGAAATGCACAGGGGATGAGTAGTCACATTTAAATTTGATATTGGAAGAGTGAAGATGGGATCTGCTCCATTGGGAATAAGGGTGAAATAGAAATTTTATTTACTTCTCTATTTTTTGATAGTGCTATCAATCTCAAAGCTCCTCCTCCTTCCCTCCCTGGCATTTTGCTTATATGGAGAGCTGCGGGGAAAGTATGAATTTTAAAAGACCCAGTGTCTATGTGCCTCTGAATTAGGCCTGGATGTTCAGGAACAGTCTGATTAGCTTAAAACCAATCTGAAGGGCTTCTGCTTTGCTTCAAACAGCTACCAAATCTCTCCAAAGCAGCCTGATTCAGTCTGGGTTCACAATTTCTCTGAAGTGAGTTCACGCCCCTAACTGGAACAGGACAACAATTCTTACTAGGAACTCTGCCACACAGTTTCAAAGGCCTTTTTGAAGACAGTATAGCAGCTTTGCTAATACAGATTGATCTTATGCATGTTTATCTGGATAAATAAATGAATGTAGCTGCTGATTATTTCCAGTTAACTGTTCTACTGATAATTTTTAAAACCACAAAGTTCAAACTGCATGCCAGGAAGCCTGACCTAAGACGGGTTCTGCTGAGCAACAGCATATAATATAGAAAATGAACGTTCCTCTATTAATCAGTATTGGATCAATTTTTTGAGGAATCCATCTTATCTTCTTTTTAGAGCTTTTAAACATTTATATCCCAATATTGTAGTAATTACTATCTTCAAGAGGGCTAAGTACTCAAGAATACAATGATTAACACTGCTGAAAAGAGATGTCCTGTTTCTCTCAGCACTAAAAGTGACATGCAAAATGTCATACTGCGACCATCCTAGATTGCTCTTCCATAAGGTATACATAATGAAATTTCCTAACACAAGGAAAAGCACCATTTCTGAAACAGACATCGTAGGGCATGCAATGCGAATGGATCGGATTCTCTGTGTTAGTTCTTCCATGTGGATATAGTATTTTCATATATAAAAAGCAAAGTGAGGAAGCTTTCACAAAATGTTTGATGCTTATGAAGCTACTTTTCAGAAAGGCAGCTGCGATGTGACATTACCTGATCCCAAACTGAGCATTGAACCTCCATAAAGATCCAGTGCCAACTGGGAATATGCATAACCAAAAACTGTAATAGTCAGGCCAATCAGAAGCACAAGTTTCAACAGTGATTCTAATACAGCTGCTGCCATGGAGATATCATCCTAAAAAAGAATTGCATTCATTTAATAGGCAAAACAAAACAACATATGCCAGATTACTGTGTTAAATTTATATGTGGAATAATTAGATTTTACAATTCACTATTTTTACTTGGCTAGTTAATGGCAAATTATAATAATTTTCAATAATAATTGTAGACTATTTGTGTATAGAAGTATGAACATATTCAATAGCAGCCATATTTATATATCAAATGTGCTGCAAGTTCCAGGCAGAACTTAATTAATCTGCACAAAACCCTTCATTAAATAGAAGATCAGGAAATGCCTGAGAATCTGCTGTGACAAAGGAAACAGGTTGACAAAAACTAGCTTCTAATGCATCAGAGAAAACCAAGAACACTAACACTTCTGGTAAATTACACAACAGTATGCAACTTCTACCTCTGCAGAAAATAAGTTAAAATTAAAAATAAGAGATCATACTGTATGATATAGAATATAGTTCCTGAACTAAAACTATGCTTAACTAGAGCATTTGACCCTGAACTCATCTAATACTTTATTTACAATATCCTCCTGTGAGATATATGAGCATACCTTAGCTTCTCTACTAAAAATAGGCACAGTGTCTCTTTAGACACTAATAGCTCACTCCTAACCACAGTAAGTCGCATTCAAATACACATTCTTCAGTTGCCCCAAGTCCTTTTAAACCGTAGACCCCCCTCCAACCATATAATTTCAGTAGATTGACAAATATACACACCAGGACCACAGCATTATTTAAATTTACTGGTTTGTACTCAACCAACATTTAATTTCCACAGTTCTACTGTGAGTAGATATTTGCTGAATACAACCCATTATTTTTATTTATTTATTTCAACATGCATACTCGTTCTATGATAAATCTTACTCAAGGCTACTTATGAAGAAAAAAAAGTATTAAAAGCCATTGTTAAAAATTGAAACAAATAAGACAACGGCCATAACCTTATCATCTACTTATCTCTGATAATGACTGCACAATTAACTTTTATTCTCACTTCATCCCCCATAATTATCTGTCAAACCTAGTATTTTGAAAGGATTTTATCCAATGGTACCCTGATAACAGAAAACTTCTTGGTTTAGAGTAGGCTTCTGTCAGCAGAAAACAAAAGGTTTCCCCCCATATATTCACCCTCCCCTCTGAAGCCATCCCCAAATCTGGTAGAGAGGACCCATCAGAACAGTGTGGGATGTTTTGGAAGAGAAGAAAAGGGTCAAGCAGGTGAAAATAGTCTCCTCCCTATCAACAACATTGGATCCAACCCCAGGAATTATTCTATTTATGTAAAATGCCCAGTGAAAGTTGGCATACACTAATTTTAAATCAATAAACATTATTTATCCTTCGCTTTAAATGTACATTTTCAGACTACTGAACAATAAGACTAATTTACCTGTTTTTGAAACCTGGTATCTTTTCCGCGTTCCAGAACCTTAGCAAAGTAAACATAAAAACTCTCCTCTATTGGCAAAAATATAAATCGAGCCGTCAGAGAACCAAGGTTGTTCACTATGTCATACACTCCTTTATAAATAAACAGAAACATCTAATTAAGTGTTTAATAGTAAAATTATTGCTTGATTTAAAAGAAGGGAAAAAATTCAATGGATGCAGCACTTAAGGCAACCGTTCCAGTGCAAACATTTCTACTTGCCCAACAGAACAATTCCCCCAATCTCCCCCCCCCATGCATTGTTTTGAGGGTTCTTCTGGGCCTCCAGAGTGGAGTTGAGGGTGGTGTGATGGGTGCATGGGGGTAGAATGGTAGAAAGTCCTACTGCACTAGCAAGAGTCCTTGTGCTGGCTTCCACTAGCACAAGGGTGTCCAAGAGGTCAATCTACCGGTTGATCGCGGGATGCCCTTGGTCGATTCAACAACTTTGGCTTATCCTCCCCCCAAATAGCTCAACAACTTTGATGAAGCTTTTCCAAAAAAAGCTCAACAATGGGTAGATCACTGCCAGTTTCTTAGAAGTTGGACAGCCCTGCACTAGCAGAAGAGGTAAATCACTTTTAAAGTTCCAAACATAATTAAATGCATTTCCATATTCAAATTAAAAAGAAAGCTGCCGCCTTTGCACTTATTTTATAGCCATTCATCTGCAGACTTACCACATTTCTAAATGAATTCAATTCAATTCAAAACTTTATTAGCAAAGCCAACAGGCCACAGCTGTACAAGAGTTAAAAGTGAGAATAGGGATAAAAGGAAGAAAAGAACAGGCAAAAGGAGGTCCGTCGGGTGAACAGGTCTGTCACTCAGATGGTGGCCCTCAATTTCGCAGCTCTCTCGATGTACCTCGCGACCTTCTCTGTTATCTGACTATCCGTATCAGATAATAGAAAATACAGTGTAATGTCTGGTGAACGGCCGGGGTTGGAGAGAATGAGTGGAGTAATAATCTCATTCCTTAGGTCTTTATAAAGGGGGCAAGTAAGAAGGACGTGGGACACTGTTTCCGTGTTACCATCTCCACATGGGCAGAGTCGTTTTTCAAATGGAGTCTTTTGGTAACGACCTTCGAGTACAGCAGAGGGAAGCACATCCCATCTAGCCAATGTAAAGGCACGTCTGTATTTTGGGATGGTTAGTTTAGACAAATATGAAGCTGGAGAATCAAAATGAGAAGGGGGAAAATAGGTATACCATGGGCACAGTTTCTTTAAGATAGTCAGGTTGTTTTGTCGTTCAATGTCTTTCAGGCGCTGGCCTATTAGACTCTTTGCTTTAATGAGGCCCATTGATAGTAGGGACTGTGAGTGCAGACCGCATGTAAGGAGTTTTTGCTGCACAGTTTTAAACCACTTGCTTTTGTGAGAGTCTTGCATTACTAGCGGTAGTAGACCAGGAGGATTCAGATTAAGACGAAGCCAATAATTAAATGTTCTCTGCCAGGTCCGAGTTTCCACAGATGGAAGGCAGGCCTCGAGTCGTAATGCTGCGTTTGGAACACAGGAGGGGACACCGAGTATCTGCCTTAGAAATTTGGACTGGACAGTTTCGAGACTGGAGCAATGGATCCCCGTCCAGATTTGCGCCCCGTACAGTAACTGCGCCAGAGGTTTTGCTTGAAAAACTTCAAGGGCTGCTGGGATGTATCTGCCCCCCTTCGTATAGAAGAAGCGGGACAGCATCTTGATGCTTTGAGCAGCTTTTTCTTTGGCACATTTTTGATGGACATCCCAGGACCCGGTCGACTGGAAAACGATACCCAGATATTTGAAGGCTTTGACTTGTTCAATTGTCTGGTTATCCATCCTCCAGCTGTACTGTCTGTGTTTCCTTGCAAAAACCATAATTTTGGTTTTCTGATAGTTTATTGCAAGTTGCTCTCTTCTACAGTATGCTGAGAATTCACCTATGAGCCTATTTAAACCTATTCTTGTTCGAGATAGGAGTATCGCATCGTCAGCGTACAAAAGCACTGATATTGCTTTGTCAGCCAGTTTGGGGGCGTGGAAGTCCGGAGATGACAAACAGTTAACCATATCATTGATGTAGATGTTGAATAGAACTGGGGCCAGGATGCAACCTTGCTTGACCCCCTTACTGACAGGAACTGGTCCTATAAGATGGCCATTTAACGAAGTTCTTACATGCAGCACCGTGTCTTTGTATAAACAGCTGATCAGAAATAATAGTCTTTTGTCTATGCTAGAGGTGCTCAATTTGTCCCAGAGTCTTACACGTGGAATTGAATCGAAAGCAGCCTTTAGATCGATAAAGGCTGCATATAACACCCCACGGGATTTTTTGGCATATTTGTCAATTAAATAGGCTAGGGTGAAGCAATGGTCTATGGTGGATCTGCCTTGCCTGAAACCCGCTTGCTCTTCCGCTAGAATAGCTTCGGTTTCCAGCCAGCTAGTTAGCTTGGTATAAAGATGTTTGGCATATAGTTTGCTGGGTATAGGCAGAAGGCTGATTGGTCTATAACTCGCCGGATCTGTCATGGGTCCTTTTTTATAGATTGGGATAATTATTGCCTCAGTCCAACCATCTGGGAGTAAACCCGTTGAGTCGATCCAAGAAAATAAAGACGCCAGCAGGGGGGCCCACCAGCCAATGTTGGACTTTCTAAATGAATGTGGAATCAGATTACCATTTACTGGCCTTATTCACATGAATAAACTGTGGTTTAAAGGAGAGCATGAAAGCATGCTGGTTGGTGCAAACAAATCACAATAAGTAAGCCAAGAATGCTTCTTCCAATTTCAAGAACCAAGGCAATGTAAAAAAAAATGTCTTGCTTACCCTGGTCTCCAAAATTTAACACGTTCAGGAATGTCATGACATACCGTTCACCTACAAAAGTAATACTTATTATTAGTATTTATTTATCTTTCTATTATACTTACAAGCGGTTGCACAACAAGACATTTCAAACTTATCCTGAGCACAAGAGATGTCGGACCCAGTCACTGCTATTCAGTATCACAAAATCAAAGAACTGGCAGCCATCTTGGAGGTCATTTACTCCCAGCTTGCTCAATGCAGAATCCACAGCGCAGGATAGCACTATGCTGAATCTTGTATTCCAATTTCTCAAAAGTTTCTTTTCTCCTGCGAAAGAGGCTTCCATTTTTTTCTGCATCGTTCTCAAGGTACTTCAGAATTTCTTTAGGATTTTTGCAGATTTATCCAGGATTCTGAAGCCTCCATTTCCTGACCCCAAAATATCTCATGGGAGACATTACCACATGATATCTTCCCCATAGCTTTTAACTGACACTTGTGAAGCTGGGGAAGTTAGCTGCAGAGATCAGTACACTTCCTGATTTTGTCTTTAATGGAAGAGCTTCCTCTAATCTTAAAAAAAAAATCTCTCTGTACTGATTATTTCTTTAGAAGTAAAAAAGGCATCACTTTAAAAACAAACAAACAGTTTTCAGGTACACAGTAGGCAGTCTCCCCACCCGCTTGCTCTTAGAAGGAAGCCCAGCTGTGGAAATCAAATGAACTTTTAGGAAGTACAGGCACTTGAGAAGGCTGCAAAATATAGAATGAAAGGACGGATGCTAATAAAACACACCTTGACCATCTCAGAAGATAGATACCTGCAACAAAAAGCCTGTGTTCTACCCGTAAGGATTTATCTCCCTTTTCTTTTCTTTTCTTTTCTTTTCTTTTCTTTTCTTTTGTTTATTTTTTTCAAATCTACTTTACTAAACCTTCTTAATATAATTTTCAAATGTGGTTCCTTCTCTTATTAATTGGTGGAGCATTGTTTTTAAAAGGAGAATTTTTCAGGAGGATGCAACTGCAGCATCCTTGAAAGATAACTATCTAGTTTCTGCTTAATTATCTCCAGTATAGGAGAGTTCACTACCTCCTAAGGCAGTTAGTTCCCCTGTCAAAGAGCTCTTACCATTAGCAGACTTTTTCTAATGCTTTGCCAAAATCTGCTTCTCAGCAGTTCCATCCCTGCATTTGTTACAGCCCTGCATTTTGGAGCAATAGATATTTGTAAACGTATTGCTAACCGCGTAAGGAAATAAAAGAAGTTGAAAAATAAGATCTAAGCAAAGTGAATAATGTAACAACTTTACTATGACAAAACTTCTGAAGCTGTGGAACTAGAACCCTAGGAATGATCTGAGAGGTATCTCAGGTGATAGATACTTGAGAGGGGAAAGGGAGGGGGAGACAGCTTTTGTTAGAGATATCTGATCAATTATTGTTTCAACATCAGCTCAGAGCCAAGTCCAATAATGATTATGAGCCGCTAATAAACTTTTACCGAAGGTTACAAGTGCCAATTGTACAATTTCTTGTCCATATGAATAAAGCAATATTATATACATACCCTGTCATCATTTCACCATAGGGACATGATTCCACTAAGCATTCAGTCCATATCGGAATATTTAACAATGAAACCACAGCATGAAGGACCAAGGAGAAAACCCAAAGTAAGTATATGCCTTCCTAAATATTTTATCTACAACTTTCACATTCCAATGAATATGCAAAACCAAATTGGTATCTTTCAACAACAAACACGTTTCTCCTAGCTGTCTAAACCCAAGCTATAAAAACAAACAATTCTGGAAACCGCAAAATATTGGGGGTAGGTGTTTGCAGAGAGGGGCTAAATTGATGTTGAAGAGGCTATCATACTCACCCTCTGTTAAAACTTGCTTCAAGAATGATTGCTTAAAGAAACTCCAAGTCAATTTAGCCTCTTCCCAGTTAACAAATTCCTGAAAGTTAAATAGATATAAAATTACTGTGAAGTATTGAAGGAATTAATACTCCTAAGACCTCAATATGACCAGTACATTGTGTACAACATGCACGTAATACTATCTATTGCTGGTTCGCATAGGTGAACAACCTTGACATGGCACCCTGACACGCATTCTAGGTGCAAGGAGTATGTTGAAATGGCTTCACATATAAACTCCTATCATTATTTCTACAGTCACAGCACTTTGGGAGATGCTACATCACAGCAACTGCAGCAGAACTGCATCCATGGAGCATCGGTTCATACAATACTATCATCTGTGAGAACTCTGTAACTGGAGATGGCTACTCAGAATTACAAACCCAATAACCTTTTGGTTCTCTGCTCAAGGCTGTACAAGTTTCCTGTAGCCCACAGGGTGTTACACGGTGGCCCTCCAGGCTGCCACAAAATTCCCTGCACAATTAGGGCAGGCGATAGCTAACCACCTCAAAGCCATGGTTGGTTCAGCTCCAACACCAGCGCTCCATCATCCAAATCAGACAAAGCATACATTTTTGCACCAAGAATACAAACAAAAAAATCACTTGACTTTGTAGATAGGAACAATTACATACTCCTCACACACATATCTCAGAACAGCAAGCTTCAGCTTTCTGATAAGCAAAGCAGACAGACATTTGTAAGACAAGGCCTTTTGAAGTGAAAGGTATTTAAATTATTTCAGTTGCCTAATTATACCTTGATGCCATGGCAGGATGCAAAAAATTATTGATATTAAAGTCTGCTCAAAGTGGTTTCTAGCCAAGTATGCTTTTTGAAATGATAATTGCTTGTTGGTATTTGATCACTCTCAATATTTTTGTGACCATTAAGCTTTACTCTGAAAAACAGTTTTGATGAAGCTTGCATTTATTAGAAATATTCTTTGCAGAAAGAAAAAAGGCAAATTGTTGCTATTTAGAGATTTGACTGGTAAACTTTCTGCTGCATGATATTATAGATCTGGTTAGGTACAATTAATCTTATAACTAATTACTAATATATTTTAATGTTGTATTTTAATTTTGTTTTTAAGTTGTAATCATTCAACTTGTTCTTATTATTGCTTGTAAGCCGCTCTGAGCCCGGCCTTGGCTGGGGAGGGCGGGGTATAAATAAAAATTATTATTATTATTATTATTATTACTCAAATATATAATTCAAGAATACAATCTAATATGCTATGTAAACCTGTACTCTCATTCTCTTATTCTGAACTGCAATTAATATTTTGCTAGTAAAGTAATCCAGGCAGCTTGGTCTCAGAAATGTATTCTTATAAATACTCATTATAAATATTTCCGTACAGAATATGGAAATTCCTTCTAATGTTATGCCTACTGCACTGTTAGTTTCCTTCACAAGTCGGTAAGCTGTTTTTCAAAATTCCTAACAGAACAACCAAAGCAGCTATACTTCACTGCCATTTAAGCTAATTTATGCTTTTTCATAAAAGTCAAGTGTGCTGCTTTTTGTCACAATACAGTGTTAATATTTTCTTTCACTTCCCTGCAATACCATCCCCACTAAGGAAGATTTAGCTAGGATCAGCTATAGACAAAAGAGGGTCGAATATATCTACTGAGCTATGAGACAAGAATAGTCTCTGGAGATTTAAATGTAATACTTTGGTTATATAAATAGGAATTCTATGGAGGAAAAATTTAAATCTAATATTAGAGTAGCTGAAACTGTATTCTTACTTAATAAGGCTAGTTTACAGTAGTTCATTCCACCTCAGCCCTTTCCTCTCTGAAATATTTCAGAGTAGTTTTACAAACTTTATGCAAACCGAGCAATGTCAAGTTCCATTAAAGTTAGGTCTGCTTTCACCTTAATATATTCAATGATACAGAGGCTGAAAAATGCGACCTTTATTTCTTTTCATGCATGAATTTCTTAACTATATTAAATTTAATCTCTGCTCCACAATTTATTGAATGTATTGTGCACCAGACGAGTCAGCATCTTCAATTCATGCAAGTCGTCTTTTATAAATGTATCTGGCACATATAATCAAAATACTGGGGATGATACTGTATTTTTATAGTTCCTTTTGAGATAATATTTTGGCTTAACGTAATGGAGTAAAAACATGTATATAGAAAAACCTTATTTCATCCAGAGTGTTGGCTTCTTTTAAACATTTTTGCTTTGACTCACAGAAATAATGTATTATTATGGAATTTGTCAGAAGAAATTACACTACCTGTGGTAAAATGGCAGCAAGATATAGCAAAAGATGTAGGGAAATCAAAATAGCCACTATATCCAACATTCTAAGAAAACATTTTAAAAACGAAAACTACCGTATTTTTTGCACCATAACACTCACTTTTTTCCTCCTAGAAAGTAAGGGGAAATGTCTGTGCGTGTTATGGAGGAAATGCCTACAGGTGGCATGCCTACGGATTTTCCTCCTCTAAAAACTATGTGCGTGTTATGGTCGGGTGCGTGTTATAGAGCGAAAAATACGGTACATGGAACTTTAATATCTAGAGAAATTTGGAAATATAAATACATGTATTTAAAAGCTATGCTATGCTAAAAAGAGGACAAAGTGAAAATACACACTAATATAAATTATGTAGAGACTTATAAATGTAATGCAAGAAATATTGGGATATGCTGTTCATAAAAATCCACACATGTTTTTGTTAAATTATATATGGGAAATTGTGAGTAGCTGGTGAACAGAGGCTACTCTGTTGGAAATAGAAATATAATAATAATAGCTTTTAAATGAAAGTCAGTCAACAAAGTCTGTATATTGACCATTTGAGGTATGAAGTTTTAGAAAGGTATTTGTTGTATAAATGAAAGCATGGATTATTTTTTCCAGGCAATAAAATTTAACAGGGGAAATGCAGTTAAAGAGACTTTGAAAATGGCAGCATGGCACTGATTTGATGGCCACTAAGCAAGTCACCTATAATGGGATTCACTATAAGAATTAACTTGGGACAATGGCTGTACATAATCATCATTTTTTCTTGCATCAAAATTATGAATAGTTGGTTTTTACCATAAAGTTGTTTTACTTACCTCATCTTGTCCAAAATTAGGTAAAACAGATATCATACGAGTAACTGGAAATGATTTTTTGGTTGCTTCAGGAGAACCCAGAAACATCATGAAATACATTATATAACACAAAACCAGAACGCTGGTGTATAGAAGCTGCAAGAACAAAACCTCATTAGCTACACAGCATACCATTTATTGCAGCATTTCCACTTCAGCAACAAAATAAATACAAGTAAAATTCAATTGCCAAGGACTCAGCTCCAGTTCAGACATGATGGCAGCTCCTAGGCTTAAGGCCTCACAGCACTGGCACTGTTTGCATGAACCAGCGCCTCCATGTGGGCATTGCCTAAACTGCAATTGCAGTGGGCCTTTTTCAGACTGCTGGAACTGCAGAAACCTCATCAACAGAACACAGGTGATTGTGCAGTTCTCACAAGGCCTTTAAGGACATGCAGTCCTAAATCAAAGCACTGAGATACAAGCAGTTATAGAGGAGCTTAACATGCTGTTGACTGCTATCACAAAGATGCTCAATGAACAATCTGGTATTACGATGCTCAGTTTATGTATTGCAATTCATAGAATTGTAGAGTTGGCCGGGACCCTGAGTATCAGCTAGTCCACATCAATGTGTTGCAAGAATATGTAGCTGTCCCATACGGAGATCGAACCTGCGACCTTGGCATAATCAGCGCAATAGCTGACCAGCTCTAACCAGCTGAGCTATCCAGGCTCTGAAGTTACTTCTTGCATTTTTATCCTCACCATTAATCCAAATTAATACAATTAAGAAAATTCTCAAAAATTAGAGCCAGGGTTTTCATGAGTTCTCTTTCAAGTTCATTCCTGATCCTTTCCACACCAGTTTTTGTGGGGGACTTAAATGGACGAGAAAAAGGTCAACTTCTTATAGTTTTTTCCTCCTAAATTAACAACACAATTCTATATATGTCTACTCAGTTCACTGGGGCTTACGCCAAAGTATGCAAGGAAAGCGTTGCAGCCTAACAGTCCAAAATACTATTTTCTTTATATGCTTAACTGAAATACAACTGACTCTAAACTGATCTACCCAACAGCCTTACGAACCATGTATAAGGGGTCGATTTTAAGTAAACATTTGTTGAATAAAAGTGCATTTGTGTATGACTATGCCCCTGATCTGACGTTATCTTAAGCTAGCCTAATATTGGGATAGAGGTACTAATTGTGTGGACATTGCTTTTATCCATGAAAAACTGAAGGGACCAAAGCATGGAAGCTATAGCAAAAATAATGTTAATTTCTTCAACTAAAATTATTATATCAGATCAAAGAGACAATAGTAAAAATGGCAGAAATCATACCTGGGCCAAAGAAAAGATGTAAAGCCCCCAGTGAGGATACGTAACTACTAAAATAACTGTCAAAAAGCATTTGCAAATGATTGAGAGACTTTCAGCAATTACCTACAAATAATATACAAAAAGCATGTTAGACATAGACACTATGTTCCTAATGGCAATTCTTACATGTGTTAGCTTCAAAAATCCTGTGATCAGATTTTCCCTTTCAAACATCTTTAAGAATGTTTAATTGTGAATAGTGACAAACAGTCTCTGCAATTAAGCCTATTTTCATAAGAGGTAAAGTTTAGTATGGCACGTACAAGCCATACTTAAGCTGCTGAGCAAGGTTTGAATACAACACTAAACCATGGTTAAATAAACCATGGTTTAGCATTGTGTGCAAGTCAGACAAATTATTTATATCAGCTCCTAAATCAATACTTAGACAATGAAAAAAATGTTTTATTGTACATCACGCTCTCCAAATTTAGAGTGAAACTAGCTCTTTTTAAAAAACAAACACTAAACAGCTTTAAAAAAAAAGATTCACTGCTTCATTCATCAGTCCATATATATATATATATATATATATATATATATATACACACACACACACACACACACACACACACACACACACAGTGGTACCTCGCAAGACGAATGCCTCGCAAGACAAAAGAGTTTTTCATTTTTTGAGTTGCTTCACAAGACGAATTTCCCTATGGGCTTGCTTCGCAAGACGAAAACGTCTTGCAAGTTTGTTTCCTTTTTCTTAAAACCGTTAATACATGCATTCCTATGGGAAACCGTGCTTCGCAAGACGAAAAATTCGCAAGACGAAAAAACTCGCAGAACGAATTAATTTCGTCTTGCGAGGCACCACTGTATATATATATATATGTTATGTCATATTAATAAAAACCCAAACAAGAACAATGCTGCATACATTTTACTAACCTTTAGCCTTACAAATAAGTGTACTTGGGCTAAAACCCAAAAAGGTTCACCTAGAAGTTCAATTACAGCGGAAAGACCAAAGGCAACCACTCCAAAGTTGTAGTAAGGAACAGCATTTTCATCAGGAACTTCAAGTATATCTAGCCAGACCCAGCCCAGGAATACAGACCAACACACGCCCAAGGGGACTCTATGGAAATTGAAAAGATGAGTCCTTTAGACAGTATCACATGTTGTCCTTTTCTCTGCAATTTTTATAAATGAGCTGGTTTTGCAAGCCAGGAGTCCAAATAAAACCAACATAAAAAATATGTGCATCTGTTTTCTGTACATCTGTATTTATAGGCTACTTCTAAGTTATTTACAGTACCCCTTAGAATGCATGGGACATTCATCAGCCATCTTATTATTTATACCCCACCCATCTGGCTGGTTGCCCCAGCCAATCTGGCCGGCTTCCAACAAACATAAAACACCATAAAACATTAAAAACTTTCCGATACAAATACCCAATTCCTCAAGAAATCTACACTTTTCCATTTGACAAACCCCCAACCACTACATTGATCTAGGGCAGCTTTCCGCACACTGACTTAGAAGCTACATCAACCCCCAGATGTGCTTCATGTAGACATGATAGTTAATATATACATTAGATTCTCATGAAACAAGAGTTAAATCCCCAGAAACACAGCACCGCAGATAAGCTCAAATATTTCATTTGCAGTTTAGATAGGTACTGAGTCATTTACCGATAAGTATTCCATTTTCTGGGGACCGGGTAGCACTGTGGGTTAAACCACAGAGCCTAGGACTGGCCGATCAGAAGGTCGGCAGTTCAAATCCCCACGACGGGGTGAGCTCCTGTTGTTCGGTCCCGGCTCCTGCTAACCTAGCAGTTCGGAAGCATGTCAAAGTGCAAGTAGATAAATAGGTACCGCTCCGGCGAGAAGGTAAACAGCGTTTCCGTGCGCTGCTCTGGATCACCAGAAGCGGCACAGTCATGCTGGCCACATGACCCAGAAGCTGTAAGCTGGCTACCTCAGCCAGTAAAGCGAGATGAGCGCCGAAACCCCAGAGTCGGCCACGACTGGACCTAATGGTCAGGGGTCCCTTTACCTTTACCTTTATTCCATTTTCTACCTTAACTAAACCAAAAAACTAAACTGCTCACTCTTTGATTCATTCATGGTTTGAAAGCAAGAGGCTGCCCTACCTTTTCAAAAGTACACGTAAAACTCAGATAAATTAAACAGGCACTTCAAAACGATTTAACCTTTCTGAGATTATCAGAAGTGCTACAAACTGAAACTAGGATGGCCACCTGTCATTCCAGGCATCCTACCTGTTCCCTTAAAATGTAGGAAGCCAAATGAGCCAATGTATCCTATAATACTTCACTGCCTGCTGTGGAATAAAGCTCCCTACAGCAAGTGGAACATCTGCTTTGAATCTTTGAAAATGCAAGTATGATCTCCAGGATGACAGGTGAAACCCTTGCCAGAGAAAATAAATTAGGATGGTAGTATTTTGTTTTTACTATGTACTTTAGACATAAGAGGAGAAATGGGGGAAGGGTTAACTGAGTGAGCTAATTTGAGTAGTTAATTTGAGGATTCCAATGTCTTATTTAAACATACATTGTCCACAAAAGATTAAATGTTTTGGTCCAGTTTCTCCTTGTACTTCCACTCAGACAAGCTCTTCGGAATGCCTCTCTGGCTAAGAAAACAACTGTAGAATAAAGCAGCATCAGCCTAAACGTTTTAAAAAAGGAAAATGAGTAATTTCAGTACAAGGTTAACTGTCAACGAGACAAAAAATTCCAATAATTCCAATAATAAACAGCACAGAAGGTTGGGTTAACCAACCAATCCAAATTTTGTTTGTCCCCTTATAAGTGGTTGGGGGCAGGGAATGCCAACAGTTACAGTAACATATCACCAAATGCAAAACTATGTTGCTGCCTCAGACAGACAAATGTTTCAGCAGTACATTTTGTATCAATTATTTTTTATATGTTAACGTTGTTATATGTTGGCATTGTTATAACAGTACCCTCAAGATAAAACAGCAGCAACAACATAAGAACAGTACAGCATGCAAACAACTTCAATATTTCAATTCACTGCTAGCAAAAAGAAAAGAAAAACCAGAGAACTTTGCTGTCCAGAAGACAGATGAGATTTTCAATAAAAATAGATATATGTTTCAAAACTAACATTTGGTGGAATTGGAATGCCCGCCCCAGAAGAACACCATGAGAATATAATAAAAATCAGAGAGGTACACACCACACATCATATTTCAAGAAAGACTAAAAATTACTGAATCTCCACCCAAGTCATAAACTACTGCATAAACACAGCACTCTCAATAGTACTATAGATTTGCATACTAGAGGATGGAAATTCATTTGTCCAAGAAACCGAATCACAAATTCAAATTTGCATTTAGACAACACAGCAGACATTAATTCAACTAAACCATTCAAAATGTCTCTTTGCAGCATCCCTGCCAAGCAAAACGTTAAGTGGAGTAATTTACTTTGTCACTGCCCAGGTTTAAAAAGAAATCAAATAGAACAGAATATAGTTCTGCTGTAATTTGGAATCATGAATCACTCATACCTTAAAAGAAACAGATTACTATTTATTACCTTACATTCACAATGCCAATGATTTCCTTTGAAACATATCGTAGGGTAAAAGCATTTAACCCAAATGTAATTAGGCGGAACAGTATCTGTAAAAAATAAATAAATAAATAGAGTGAAACAGGAAATAAATTTACACCAGCTTTCAACTCATGTAAACAAAATCAGATTCAAGGAGCAACTTACTAATTATGTAAACTGGAAGTCTTGAATACAAATTTTACCTCAGCCATAAGTACTAAGGCTGCAATATGATAGATTTATACTAGGCCCACTGAAGCTCTGGTTCATAGGTAACACTAAGCGAAGATTCTTCAAAACCAAACTAAAATCAAAATTCGTCCTCCCAGCCACATGGGAGGGAGCGGGACATGATCTGCAACTTTAAATCATGATTTAGCATTTCGTGTGAACTTGGCCCTGTCTTCCCACATTCCAACCTAGAGTATAACCAGCAGCATAACTCAAACTTTGGAAAACATAGGCACCTTTTCTCTTGTATAATAATTTTGAGCATGGGAGGACAGCCATGTAGACTACACAACTACAAAAATCCTATGCATGTTCCTCTCAGTACCAAGCTAGGCAGGACACTTAGAACATCACTTGAAAGCACATCAAGGTTTGTTTGATTTTAATTTAGAGCAGGTGAGGAAAGGACAGATTTTCCTCAGGACTGAAGAGTATAGGGAGAAATTTGTTCCTTCCCTGTCCAGCAGCAATCCCAGTGAAAATCTACCTGATGCCATTAGTCCTGGGGGGGGGGGGGAAATGGTCTCCACTGTGTACATATATATGGTTGTGACCTGAGGCTTCTAAAACTGCATTCCTGGAATGGAAATCACTTTATTATTGCACTCATATCCCAACTTTTATTCAAGGAGTTCAAGTGATGTACGTGGCTCTCCTTATTAACATCATAACAACCCTGTAAAGTAGGTCTGGCTGAGAGGTAACTAAGTCAAGGTCACCCTGTGAGCGTTATTGGCCTAGTGGGAATTTGAACCTAGGTCTTACTCAGACACAAGGAACCAAACACTAAATAAATAATCTGTTTATTTATGCTGAGACATACAGAAAGCAAAGAACACAAACATGAATACAGTGGTACCTCGGGTTACATACACTTCAGGTTACATACACTTCAGGTTACAGACTCCGCAAACCTAGAAATAGTACCTTGGGTTAAGAACTTTGCTTCAGGATGAGAACAGAATTTGTGCTCCAGCGGCACGGCAGCAGCAGGAGGCCCCATTAGCTAAAGTGGTGCTTCAGGTTAAGAACAGTTTCAGGTTAAGTACAGACCTCCGGAATGAAATAAGTACTTAACCCGAGGTACCACTGTATAAGGAAGAGCCCTAGAATTACACAATTTTGTGTTGTTGATTAACAGCTCTGTCCTATGCACATATTCTGCCACAAGTCACAAATTATTTGAAGCAGTTAACTGAATCGCATGAACTCACAGCTTTCTGAATTTATTCTAACAACAAATAGTGGGCATTGCTGGGAAATTGATGCTCAGGAACATTTTACAAATACGACTTATCCCTAGAGAAGGCATTTTTGTGGAAGATGCTCCAAAATACATGTGAAGGCGGCTGCACAAACCCCATGTATAGAGCATGTCCATACTATACATGTGTGTACTTGTAAAGGGACACCAACAGTCCAATAGACTACTGGGAAGCCAATAGTCCTGTTCACATATGCTGAAGAACACTCTTGTGTGATCAGTATGACAATGTCATACAGACAATACTATCTGAGGAGTTACACCAATTGGGTCCGGCTCCAAAAAAATTCATGCCTCATATTCTTCCATGACCACAAATGCAAATGCAGGATCATACAAGGGACTTCTAGTCCAACCCCCTGCCAGCAATTCTCTTCCCAATGTGGGGCTCAAACCCACGACCCGGAGATTAAGAGTCCCATGCTCTACCAGAGTGTTTCTCAAACTCGAGGACCCAGCTGTTGTTGCACTACAACTCCCATCATCCCTAGCTAGCTGCGCCAGCGGTCCGGGATGATGGGAGCTGAGGTCCAACAACAGCTGAGACTACCCACTGAGCAAGGTAATGTTTTCATCGCCGGCGAAGGGTCTTTTCTGCGAGGGAATAAAGATATGTGGATGTCTCTCTCTCACACGCACAGGTGACAGGGTGCAAAAGCAAGCAAGCAAACCAAACGCAACCAAGCCACAGGGGTGGCCAGCGAGTCCGTTGCGCAAACCTCTTGCAGAGAGGAGGCAAGCAATTCAAACTCATGCCTCATCCATGACTGGGTCGAGAGGGCGTTTCTGCAAACGAGTCACCGAAGAGAAGCCAGGGAAAGGGACGAGGCTAGGGTTGAGCGAGCACCGCCTCGCCTCCGTCCTCTGCCACGACGGATACCTGCAAGAGGGCGCTGGAAGAGGCCAGCCGGCTGGTCTGCCGAAGCACGTCCTCAGAGCCCATCTTTGCCTTTGCCGCCTCCATCTCCTCCCTGCCACAGAGGAGCCCTCCGCCGCCGCCGCCTCAGCTGGCGCGTGCATAAGGGGAAAGCGCTCCCCGCAGCCCCGCCAGCCTCATTTCCTCCCTTCCTCTTCCTCTCTCCCTGTCCTGCTGGCCGGTGAGCGCCGCTTCCTAGTCAGAGGGCGAAGCCCAACATGGCTCCTCCCCGTCGCGCTCCGAGCGCGTCAGCCCAAAGTGGGAGGACGAGAAAGAGGCGGCCGCTCGGCTTAGATGCAGCTACGACGAGCCGGGATGGGGTGAGGCAGGAATGCTCTGCCTGCTGCTCGTCTGCCATAGCTGGGGAATGCGAGGAGCCACGCTGGCAAAGCTGGAAATGAGCCGCCCCCGCCCCATCTTTCTGAAGGCTCTTGGCGCGCAAAAAGCCCGTGTGCCCCCTGCAGTAGCGCCTCTCCCTCTCCTTCCACGCTGTGCCGGTGCTTTCTGGCACGGGAGGACGGCTGGGCAACTTTTCTCTGCCTCACCACAGTTTGGGGGGGGGGGTCCAAGTTGTTTGCCAGTTCCCAGCTCGTTCTGTATTTCCTTATCGAACACACAAGTGCAGGTGCAGCCGGGTTAAGGAGCAGGGATTTATTTGAACAGCCTTGCACCCCCAAGTGACTGCCAGTCATCCCTATGGAGAGGGTCGGGAGTTTAGTATTGCAAGGTGCCCTGATAATGTGGCTGAAAGACCCAGCGTTCATGTTTCCTTTTGGAAATGAGGCACAGCAGCGACTGTGGTGCCTTATGAGACATGATTTATTTACACTATATGCAACCTGAACCTACGAGGGAGGAGTTCACAGCATTAACGTCCCAAAAGTCTCTTGTTTTTTTCCCCCATATGCAACCCTTAAATGTTGTTGTTTAGTCGTTTAGTCGTGTCTGACTCTTCGTGACCCCATGGACCAGAGCACGCCAGGCACTCCTGTCTTCCACTGCCTCCCGCCCTCTGTTGTCCTCTTCTCCCTGTGCCCTGCATATTTCCCAACATCAGGGTCTTTTCCAGGGAGTCTTCTCTTCTCATGAGGTGGCCAAAGTATTGGAGCCTCAGCTTCAGGATCTGTCCTCCTTCCAGGGCTGATTTCCTTAAGAATAAATGTATGTTTAGTCAATTGTTCAGTCAGACTTGGTCCCATGTTAACTGATATCTTCATGTTAACTCGCTATCTCTACAATGTAACCGTTTTTGTGTGTTTTTTAATGATCAATATTTTTGGTCACATACACATACTAGCTTGGTCACATACACAGAATGGAAGAATCTACTGGTAAGCAAGAATTACCTTAGCAGTTAGGACTTTTTGTGTGTTTGGATGTCACACTATGCTAAACTGGTGACTTGGTGTTTTGTTTTCCTACTTGCTAAAGGAGGGAGCAAGGCAGAAGTGCTCAGGCTGCATTAACTAGCACTTAGTTCATACACAGTATGACTTAATAAACCTTACTTTCTGGCTTAGCGTAACAGGTAGAAATGGTCACAACAGATAGTTTAATGAAAAAAACCTGTGACATCTAAAGCTGTTGGTGCTAAGAGCAAATGTACTTTTTACATTTATAGTAAATGTATATTGTGATTTATAGTCCTGTATCACATCATACACTTTCTAAAAGTACAGGAAAAATGTATAATAAGAGAAATGAATAACTGGAACAGTTAAGAACTTAAATTCACTTCTTTCAGTTGGCATTAAGGGGACTTTTCCTCAACATGTTTTTATCTGTTGGATCCACTAGATGGCAAGCCTTCCTCAAGGCAATCAGTAGGGAAAATTGCTGCCTCAGCCTTATTTCAACCCTGTATTCTAGCATCATCTTTTCTTTTGTGACTCTCTATCATATCAATGTAATTGTGTTTTATTTTGAAACTATGTTTTAACTAAATGCAACAACCTGTAAATGGGAAAGTTGTAGTATGGGGCACGGATGTAGCCCAGATTTATGTTAGGGGGCAGGACTTTAACGGGGAGGGCAAAACCAAGTTATCTGCAACTTGATTGGTCAGTTAAGTATTTTTATTTATTTACTTGATAGGGGGGGCAGCTGCTTTGCAGAAAATCCCAGATTCAATCTCTGTCACCTCCAGCTTGGGCTAGGAATATCCCCCAACCTGAAATCCTGTGGTGCTGCTACTGGTCAGTGTTGACAGTAATAAGCTAGATAATAACCTAACTTAGTATAAGGCAAAATGGTATCTGAAGAAGTGTGCATGCACAAGAAAGCTTATACCAGAACAAACTTAGTTGGTCTATAAGGTGCTACTGGACAATTTTTTATTTTTTATTATTTTTATTTCGACTGCGTCAGACCAACATGGCTACCTACCTGAATTTAGTATAAAGCAGTTTCCTATGCAGTTACATAGGAAGAAGCCAACTAAACTCAGTAAGAAAAAAATATGTATATTTTCACTGGTTCCCAAAATTTAGAATATATTAGTAAAAGTCGATTTTCTCTTGTGGTATTTGCTATTCCTCTTTAATTAGGGTCAGGTGTGAATGAAGTGCCGTTTAGGACAGGTGAGGAGAGCAGGTAAGCAGAGTGCTGTTAGGTTTGTGTCCAGCCTCCTGGCTTCCTGCAGACATCTAACTGGCCACTATGAGCCAATGTATATACAGTGGACGCTTGGGTTGTGAACGTGATCCGTGCGGGATGCACGTTTGCAACCCACAGCGGCGCATCTGCGGACGCACAGGTTGCAATTCCGCAATTCTGCGCATGCACAATTTAGCGCTTCTGTACATGCGCGAGCCCCAAAACCCGGAAGTAACCCGTTCCGGTACTTCCGGGGTTTGGTGGGTCCATAACCCCAAAAAACCATAATCTGAAGCGTCTGTAACCCGAGGTATGACTGTATGTCAATAAAGGTTTGAGAATTTGATGACTTCTAAGCAATTTTAAAGTAAAAAAGCATAAATAATTAAAATGCACAATAAAACAATTCCATCAAAACATTAAAAGCATCCATAATTACAATTTACAATAAAACAAGCCCATATAAAAGCCTAATAATTGAAACAGTTGAAAGAGCAGTTAAAATAATTAGATTAGGAAATTCAGGGGGATTCTTGCCTAAATATGTGTGGCTCCAATAGCTGGCAGAATGCCAATACTGCTGGGTCCTTTTGCATTTCAGCAGAGGACATTCCACAACATGTAATGAATTTGTGCCTCGTATCCAAAACTAGCAGCATGAACAGTCTGTGCTATTCCATGCTGACACCATGTAAAGGGTTTGTGGTTTATTTTTTCATCTCATCATGGCCAACGTATAAAGAATTCTGCTTAGGCTACAAACCATGTGTGATAACACTTCTTGGTAACCACTCCCAGACTTTGGAACTCCTTTCCTAGAGAAGTTAGACTGGCTCCTTCTTTGTTATCCTTCCTTCAGCCTTTTGGGAACTGACGGTATTTAAGGAAAGGGATGGTACTGTGATTTTTTATTGTAGTGACCTGGATTATGTTTTATATAATAATATAGTATAACTATAATATTATAGTATAATATAATATAATATAATATAATATAATATAATATAATATAATATAATATAATATAATATAATATAATGGTGTGTGTGTGTGATGCTTTCACACACCCCATGTTTTTAGCTGTTTCTGTTTTGTCTGTAAGCCGCATTGAGTGCCTGTAAGCGAAAAAGGCAGGCTATAAATAAATATTTTTATAATTACCGGTAATAATAACCCAAAGAAAACCAACTCTGCCTGGTAGTACAGCCACCACCCCTGTAGTCCTCCAATCCTGAGTCAGAATTGTTTCTGGGTGCCCCTGAAATTTTCAGAGACAGGAGCCAAAGTGTCCACTCACTATCTTTTGAACCTCACCCTCACAAATTACTCAGTAGTGTATGACCAAGCAGCCATGTGCTGGATTCAGGCCCCAGCTTACTTCTGTTGGCGCAAATGAAATATAGAAAGGAGAATTCCTGGGTGCCAAGATCCTAGTTTTGCAAGTACTCTTTTGGTGAGAGAACCCCAGCAGAGATTTAAAATCATGTAATATGTAGCAAAGTAAAGCATGGAAGTACAGTGGTATCTTGGGTTAAGAACTTAATTCGTTCTGGAGGTCCGTTCTTAACCTGAAACTGCTCTTAACCTCAGGTACAACTTTAGCTAATGGGGCCTCCCGCTGCCGCCGCGCGATTTCTGTTCTCATTCTGAAGCAAAGTTCTTAACCCGAGATACGATTTCTGGGTTAGTGGAGTCCGTAACCTGAAGCGTCTGTAACCTGAAGTATCTGTAACCCGAGGTACCACTGTATTGGTATAGGAACGCAAGCATGGTTTGTGAGAGCCATGCAGCTTAAGCAACCAGCTGAAACCTCTTCATACGCTGAGTTCATCTACAGTGGTGGGCTTTGGTGTCTCAAATTTCTCGTCTTCCATTGGAGTAATAATGGTGGCATCTGCTCTGGAATCCCAGAAGCTCCACACTGTACTTATCTATAGCCACCTCCGTTATGTAGACCAGTTCTCTACAATATTCCCAGTTTCAAAAACCATAGAAAACCATTGCTTGTGTTACAGTTCTCTGGGGATGTCGTCCTACCCTGACAACAAACTTTTTGGGCCTGTGGACACATTTGCAAACAGCAGAAAAGTGACTTCTCTTCACCAATACAGGATTATTAACACGGTTTTGTATAGTTCCCTCTAGGCCTGGGGTATCTCTACTGAGAACTTTCAAGAAGGCCCTGTGGCAGTCAGCAGTCGGAGACACTTGTTCAGAATGCCTTGTTTTATTTTTAAAGCAGAGCTAAGTGGAAGCTGCCTTTTCAAGAATAAAAGATGAAGATAACCTAAAATACATCCACCCATCAGGAAAACCTCAGCTGTGCAATTCCGCCTTCCACAACCTCCTCAGTCAGGACGATGATTATGGAGGACTGTACTCATGGCCAGGATCTCATTGCTAAGGCAAAGGAAGACACCATGTTCTCCAAACAATCACATGCCAGAAGTCTAATTACTGGGCTAGTCAGGATTTGCTTTATTTGCTGAGCTAAATTAATCCCAGTATAGAAATAGTCAACTTTGTAACCAAATCATTTTCTCAGTTCCTTTTTATAGTTTTAAGAGTTTTGCATCACCTTAAAAGGCTAAGCGATTCATTGTGGTATAAGACTTTGTGGACTAGAACCCACTACATCCGATTGCATGGGCACAAACATAGATGAAGTATTGTCTTCAACTGGCCTGTAGATACAAAAATAGATATACACATTTATAACATGGTATGGAAAGGGCAGACATATACATGGCATACTCTTCCTTCCTGTTGTATGTTAATTTCATGGTTGTATCAAGGAAGAAAGCTGTTGTTGTTGCTGCTGCTGTGGCAATTTACACATAAAATAATTTAAAATAGTTAAAAAACAGAGAAAAAAAACATGTACAACTCTAACAAATGGACCCTCATGGTGAAGATTCATTTGTCCCACTGGGAAAACCTTCCAGAACAAAAAATGTCTTACAGTTTCCATAAAATGCAGATAGTGAGCCCTTGTTGTATCTCAGCAGGAATGCTGTTCCACAGAACATGGGTAGCCACACAAATATATCTGCGCTGTATTTCTGTGGAGAGTAATTCTAAGTAAGTGTGTTTAGGATTGCAACCTTAAATACAGGGATGCCTTCTTATCACTGGAAGTCCTACTTTTTAATTGTTCAAAATGAATAAGGACTTACAGTTAAACAGGGCAGCAGGTCAGGTGAATAGTTCCAACACATGGTAAGTTGTAGGGGCAAGCCATATAGCCCAACGCTCTGTTTATTTGAAAAATAAATTCTACTAAGTTCAATGTGTAAATTTATAGAGGGTTTGTGTTAGTGTTTTATGCTAGATGTGATTCCTGCAACACTGGAGAAGTGTGGGAGCTGATTCCCTGTGATCTACTCCCACACTGCTCCAGGAAACATCTCTACATGAGCCAGGCAAATTACATAGTTCCTTGCCTTGCAAGTGTCACTCTTCTGGGCAGATGGGTAATGCTTGTGTGGGAAGAAACCATATCACGCATCCTGCCCATACAGTTTCTCCACACAGCCATTACTATCTTGTCACTTGGGAACGAGTTGAAGGCGTGGTACACCTGCTGTGGTCATGAATGAATCAGGACTTAGTCCAACTCTACAGGAAATAAAGCAGAGCACAGGGAGAAAGACCAACTTGTTCACATACCAGGTACAAAATAGTCTCATCAGCTCTTCACAACACAGTGCCTTCTGATGGAGTCAGTTCACATTTGATGCCAAGTTCATTGAATGTGCCTCACTGTGAAATTCTGTCTTGTGCTTAAAGCCTAAAGACTGTATTTCCCTATATACAGGGGGCAAAGTTTATTTTCCCAAATTGTAGTATCTGCAGAGGATTCACTTATAAAACTATATATTTGTAAGCATCCTTCCCGTAAACTACTTTTTTTCCTCTAGAAAATATAAATGGATGACATGAATCAAGAGACAGACAATGATCATTGACAGCTAAGCTATCAACGCTGAAGATTTCCTCCAAATGCACTAATTAACGTCCTATTTAAAAGCCACATCTTATTTCGTGGTTAACACACATCAAGGTACTCAGCAAGGACATCTGAGTGTTTTAAAAACCCTGCTTGGCACAGCAAATGGATGATAATAAAATAAATTTCTTTTGTAAAGTGCCTATTAAAAGAAGGTTATCAGTGGAACAAATTGTAGCAAGTGGCACATAATTCTGCTTTGCAGTGCTTTATCCCTTCATTTTATGCTTTTGTACACAATAAATCCAAGTGCATTACTGGATTACAAAAACAGAAAGGCCTTTTATCCATTCACAGCTCAAAGTAATGAACACAATAGCGCATTAGTCTAGTCAATTAATGGGGACATATTTAATTATAAAACATTCTAATCAGGGCATTGCCCTGAGATTGGATTTAAAACCCATGATAATTCTGAAGCATGGACTTCGCTTTTGTGCTGGAGATTTCACAGGCTTTAGCTCCTTAATGCACCTCCTAGCCTCATGCCGAGTTGTTCGCCACTCTGAAGCACCTTTCTTCCTCGTTTAGCTATGATACTTGGATTGACAATGTACAGAAGCAGTGGGGGATTTTGGCCATATGTACAAAAGAAAGATGGTATCCCATTTTTCATGGGGGAACAAGTAAGAAGTTGCATATTATATACTAAGAGTATATACTTCATAATGTACTTCAGGATAGTTCAGGCATTTGGGCATTTTTTATTGTTGTTGTTAATTACCCACCATTCACCCTAAGGTCCCAGGGCAGGTCACAACATTAAATAATAATAAACAGTTTAAAAACAAGTTACAGTCACAAAACTAAGGTGGGTCCTAAAAATATACACCTCAGGTGCCTAAAGCCAGAGTAAAAAGATGATTAACTATAACCTTCATCCATTCTTTCTTCATTTTTACATAGATTTTCTGAAAATTACTGAAAACATGCAGTGTGCTGAACCAGAACAGGAGCTGAAACTGAGCCAGTTTGAATGTAGTCAAACAAACATTGCCTTTGTTTGAGTTCTGTACCTCCATTTAACTACGGTGTAATCTTTTGAAGCTCTTGGGGCACTGGATATCAAAACACTGGTCTTTTTCTTTTCTTTTTAAAGTAGCCATGCTCAGTGAGTTTAATCAGCAGCAAATGTATAATACCCCTTTGGAAAATGCTCATGGTGCCATGGCACAATAAATTTGTTTCCAATACTGTACTTTCTTAGGTAGTACATGAACAAATAAAAATGATAAGTCAGCGATGACTCTTTCTTTGGTTAGATCACGCAGCTCAAATAACAGGGAACTATTTCACGTGGTAAGTAGTCCAGATTGCTAAATGATAAAAGTAAAAAATTCTCTTTGACAGATAGGTGAATTTGCCAGCTCAGGGAAAAAAGATATACCCTTTTTTCTTGATGCAGATCATCTATTCAAACCTGTGTCTTTATTCAAACTAGAGAGATTTAAAAATAAGATCTGCTTTCAGATGGTGGTTCTGCCATCCCTGAACTATATGACTAGGATGAAAAATAATCAACAAAGACACCATAAATATGTCTTCCCTAATTTGACTTATTTGCATTCTACAGTGTCTAATTTTATGTTGAGTCAAACTTAAAAGAGCTCAGGTAATCATTTATAGTGAAATGACACTGAATAAACTTGGTATGTAAATTTCCTTTCCGTCACAGATATTTTAGCAGAGGTGTCACATGCTGTCAGCTACCTAGGCATCGTATTCTGCACCAGGTGAAGCTTCTGAACCAGAACAAAGGGCAGCCCCATAGTAAGTGCTATGAGAAGCGGACACGGAGCAATGGATCCAAACTACAAGAAAGAAGATTCCACCTAAACATTAGGAAGAACTTCCTGACAGTAAGAGCTGTTCGACAGTGGAATTTGCTGCCAAGGAGTGTGGTGGAGTCTCCTACTTTGGAGGTCTTTAAGCAGAGGCTTGACAACCATATGTCAGGAGTGCTCAGATGGTGTTTCCTGCTTGGCAGGGGGTTGGACTCGATGGCCCTTGTGGTCTCTTCCAACTCTAGGATTCTATGATTCTATGATTCTAAGTGCATTGCAGTAATTTAGTCTCAAGGGATCGCCAAAGAAGAAGTCTGTTTCTGTTTTGCTATCATTTTTTGTGGTAGTTTCTGTATGTATGTATGTATGTATGTATGTATGTATGTATTTGGACTTTAAATTTGTGGAGAATCTTGGAATGGAGATCACTTTTAGTTCAAAATGTGGGCTATACATATATGCAATTAAATTTGCAATTAATAATACAATTAATAATAAGTGACTTGTACAGAAATTGGACTAAAATATTTAGTAAGAAACTGCTGGTGCATAAAGAGGCATAAAAAGAAGCAGGCAAAAGATCCAAGAGGTTTCATTTCTCCGTCAAGAAGGAAAAAAACTACATGAGAGAACAGTTCTTTGTTTGAGGGGTTTTAGTTCCAAAGGGGAGCAGAAAGATTCTCCCCAAGAGAGCTGACTTTAGGCCAGCTATTCTGTTCTTGAAATACTAGATGCAAAAGCCTTCCCCTTTGTTCAATCTCCAGTCTGTAGCAGCTGGATAATAACTGAGCCAAGTTCATTTCTGCAATGGATAGCTAGTAATGTTTCCAAGCACAAAGTTTGGAAATTATTAGTCATCCCTCCCACCCCCAAGAAAATCATTAATCTGAACAGGAAAATTGGGGGGTGCCTTTTGTGTTTTGACCCTAAACTATGCTGTAGTCAAGTTTTCAGGTCCTAGAGAAGATTGATACTTATTCTAAAGCTTAATATTTTTACGCACCACACAAATGAAATCATAACTTAGGGATAATTCACTCAAGCAGCTCTGGGGCTTATTTTCAGGCCTCGTATACATCATTGCTTACTCCAGCGCACTTCAACTGCTAGTTTTTGAAGCCACATACACACAAGGTTAGCCCCAATCCACATTTATCCTATAGTTTCTTGCTCTTTGATGTTTTTTCCCCTCAAGGGAGCTTCAATCTGACTAGAAAACGTAAGTCACATTCACTTTGTACTTAAGCTGAACGTGTACATTTGAGACAGCTGCCACACATGTGCAGAGGAGGGCACATGCACAGACAAGAACTTCATGAGTACTGGTATGTGTTCTGGAGCATTGGTGGGGCAGGGAAACAAAACAGGCCATGAGCATTGGGTAAAGACATCCCTGCTCCTCTCTGATGTGCACAACACTGCAAATTCAAGTTAAAATGCAATGGGGGTGGGGTTGGAGCAAACTCGCTGTGTTTTATGCCTTTAATGTGTACAGAGCCACAGTCCATTCTGGACTACTGTGCTCCAGTGGTTGTATGATTCGTTTAGGTTCCTGAACACAGATTAGTTATCTATGCACACCGAAATATAGAAATACATACATACTGTGTGGTCATAGATTTGGCCCAAGAAGCAATTTTGTGAATCAGACTTCAATCTGTGTAAAGGGAAAAATAAAATATAATTTGTTTCTAGTATCTATATTTTTGTGAGAAAAATATGTATTTTGATTCATGGCACATTTGCAATGTCAACACCATTGGTTCAGCATTTACAGAAAATGATGGGAATGGATCAATTCATGCAAATAAGGAAACAAAAAACACTTCATTTTCCAAAAAAGGCATGCTGGGACTGGTGGTTGTTTGAAAGGAATGGAATGCTTGAATGCCTGCCAATTACCCTCCTTCTCAGATGCTCTCCTGTTCCCTTGTTGAACTGCTCAGTTGAATTCTATTCTGGTAGTTATTTTTGTAACTTCAATTACTCGATGTCTTCCACCACTTAATGCCTATTTCATCTGTATATCCTTCATATAAAGGTTCTCATTCGTAATTTTTTTAAGTATGATTTTTTCAAGTTATTGTCTTTAGGACATGTGTATTATGAAGATTCCCTCAAAATCTACTGGAAAACTCCCATTTCATTGCAGCGAGCATTGTGTCATGGCTTTCTAAGAGTAGTACAGCTTGGTTAGCTGAGGTGTCCTCCAGATATTCTTGGACTACATCTCCCATCAGCCTTAGCCAACATGGTCCATAGTCAATGATGATGGGAGTTTTAGTATTGTAGTTAGAGGAACACAGTGACTGCAATATAATAAGCAGACCCACCAGTCAGTGAAATGTTCCTTTCGTTTGTATCTCTAGTGCAAGTATGGGGAACCTGGGGCCTTCAAATGTTATTAAGACTCCAACATGACCAAAGATCAGGAATGATGGAAGTTGTAGTCCAACAACAGTGGGAGGAGCCACGTATTCTCCTATCCTTGCTCTATTGTCTTCCTACTTTGAACACAGAAGTACAATCCCGGTTGAGAGCCACCCTATGTGTAAGAACTCCAGAGTCAAATTTCTTCACATGATTCTGAAGTCACCAAAGGAATTGATATGAATATGTGAACCAGCCCTAAGACTAGAAAAATACATTCTTTTCTCTCTCATTTTCAGGGCAATGTTCTCT
The DNA here is from genome assembly GCF_964188305.1 of Podarcis bocagei. Classification (NCBI taxonomy): domain Eukaryota; kingdom Metazoa; phylum Chordata; class Lepidosauria; order Squamata; family Lacertidae; genus Podarcis; species Podarcis bocagei. The sequence continues at coordinate 55,812,367 of NC_138126.1, read as the reverse complement.
TTATTTGTTCATTAAACCATTTTCATCCCACTTAACTAGCCCATGGGATCTCTCAAAGCAGCATATATCAGATAACTTCAGTACAATAAAAAACACAATTAAACACTAAGATTATTGTTTAAAGTCAGCTGCTGAAAGGAAAATGAACAGTGCAATAAAACAACCCAGAGTCCTAAATGGTATTGGTTTGTTGCTGTTGGTTTTTTTTTAAAGGCCATAACAACCTTTCTAAAAATTCATAAATGGTCAAATGGGGCTCCCTAAAAAAGGAATTTCAGGGAAAGAACCTAGTGTCAAGCAGCCACCTCAGGCATTGGGTATTGTGGGGACTTAGCACTGAGGTGAGGACAGTGCTGTGTGGGTAACGTAGACTGCCCTGCACCCCTAAAACTCGCTTGCTACCCTCAGGAGCAGTGGACAATGCTGGCCCATCACTACCAAGGAGATAAGATTCAACTGCCAGTCAAATCAGCTTCTCTTTGTGGTATGGGGTGGGCTGCTATCTTGTCCATCACCCCTAGAAGCAAAATATCTTGATTACACCCACCGCTCCTCTTGTGAAGCAGAGCAAATGAGAAGGGCCATGTACGAGCAGGAGCAGCTGTTCTGGATCTAAAACATTTGCAAGCAGATTTACATCCTCAGTTCTAGGCTTGCTTGAATGAAGCCTTGCACATGATTTTACTTGGGAAGCTCAGCTATACTTCACTCGAAAACTAAGGCAAGCATTTTGTTAAGGATTTAGACAATTTGGTGAACTGCAGCTAGTAGTTCAAGAGGGACAGCTCAATGGTTTGTTCCAAACTAAGGCTCACCTTTCAGCATGTTTGGAAAAACTGGACAGCTTGCCACAAATTGAATGCCACTCAGCAAACCCATGAAGCTTGTGTCTCTCATTTTTTTATGCTAATACTCCACATTACTTCTCTGCTGAACTCTGACCCAGTTAATATCTCTTTGAAGCCTGTTGGAGGATAAGAAAATAGAGTCATCTTACTGTAGAGCTGTTCTATTGACTTGAATATGATTACACTAGTGTTTATTAGTGGTGAAGCTGCAGCTTAAGGCTTTTCTCTTTAATTCCAGATATAAAATCCAGAAAAGGTCCCTGAAGAAGAAAAACATATTATCTTAATGTATCTGATGACTGCAGCTATTTTCTTTCCCAATAAGGCATTTTTCTCTGTCTCAGTCTTGATGCTTGCTTGTAAACTTTTCATCTCCAGGGAAAACCTTTATTTTGGGAATATGCTGGCCAACGTGTATATATAGTGTCATGCATTGAAAAATCATTCTGAAGGCTAGCATGTAGAATGTGTGTTCAAAATATGTGGCAAATAAAATAGATGGGTGTGTGCCTCTCCATGCCTCATGGGAGGGCCAGCCCTGAGTGCAAGTGGCTGGTGCGTTCAGACAAAATGGCACCCATTAAATGTGTGCTTTGGGTGTGGCAAGTGTGACATCTAAACTGGTCTTCAGTGTATTTTGAGGGCCACACTTTTCAAGATTTTCAGTGTCAGACATGGTGATTCACTGTACATTTAACTCCTGCAGCACTGCTGGGTCTGTGCTCCACGTCTGAAGGGCAAATGGTAGACAGCAACTCTCAGTGTCAGAACAGGTGGCTGAACCTCAAAGGAACACTATTAGGTGCACATAAAACCTATTCTGCTTGATATCTCATAGTAATTTCTTTCCTAATTCAGATTTAGCACAAAATTAGCAAGGAGAGAAAGCTCCCACCTGATAAGCTTTTGATGAACTTGTTTGATGGCACATGGTGAACATTCCTATGATCCAGTATCTATTATCACCGGTGAGTGGGCAGGCAGGTGATGACAGCTTAATGTGGAGCCAGCTAGGGGACTTTTTTGTATCACTCCGAGAAGTCGGGCAATGTTAGACTAAGAATACAGTCAGAAATCGTATCTAATCCAACCTTACACAGTCAACAATGAAAAGGCAATCAAGCACTTTATGAATAATAGATAGCCAGCAACAGCCTAATTGAATGGGATGATCGGATTTATTCAACAAGAGCCTTTTGCCCCAACAAAAGGGTGAAAACGAAGAACCTTTTTCAAAGGCTTTGCAACATTTCTAACGGCAATGAGGCCTGACGCTCGTCCTGGAGAGCATGTTCTGGGAAAAGCCCTCTCCTCTTTAAATGAATAACATGAAACACAGGAAGTGAAGGGAAAAAGCAACTTCATTCTTCAGGTTGCTTTTGGTAGCATGAGAGGACTCTAAATCCCTTTTAACTATGCAATAGGAATCCTGTATATAGGAACATGATTAAATATGCTTATGCACAGAGCTGATCCAATACATTTTGGCACCTGAGGTGAACCATGAAATGGCACACAGACCAGGGAAGAAGGGTGAGCTAAGATCTCCACTGGGGGCAAGGGTAGGAGGAGATCGGCAGTGCCTCCTGTAGATGCAGCATGGTGCTTCTCCAATCTTATATAAGAGAGAGATGATAAAGTTCTTGTATAACATCCTGACTGGTGTATCTCTAAATGGGCAGGGGGACCTTAGACCCAGGGATCATAGGTAGCCTCCCAGCCTTGTTTACTTGGCATTCATAACTCTCAATGATGTAAAACAGGGCTGTGTTCTTACCCCAACTCTCTTTGGCATGTTCTTCTCCCTGTCCTACGCCTGAAGACTAAGTGTATCTCCATTCCAGAGAGCAAAGGGGTCTGCTCAACCTGACACGTCTACACACCAAGGAAAAAGTGTGGCTGGTCCTTATCCAAGAGAAGTTGTATGCCTTGAAAGCGCACTCTGAGCAAGCTCTACAGAGGCTCATCAAAACAGGCTATTGCACAAAGGTAAAATATACACTTGTTGCCTGCTAGCTTTTGTCTCTGGCCCTACACACTGCTAGGGCATGACCCCTGGAATGTTGCCCGGAAGGTACAGCAGCCCCCAGGCTCAAAGAAGTCCCCACTCCTGCTGGTAAGTCATTCATACGACCTCTTTAGTCATGCTTAAAAGAATTCCAAATGGATAAAAAAGATTCTTTGTCTCAGAAATCTTTTAAATGTTACAGAACTGTTGTTTTTCCTGCCACAGACCAACATGGCTACCCGTCTGGGAGTTATACTTTGTTGTTTCTCGCTCTATATGAGTTCTGGCATGGCAGAAATTGCTTAGCATGAGGCCAAATCAAACAAACTGTCTCATCTATTCAGTCCCATGTTTGAATTATTGGAAAGTGAGAGTGTGTAACAGAAGAACTGTATCTGTGCTTTGGATTTTCACAGGCTCCCAATGTATACTGTTACTGTCGTGCTTGGCCAAACATGTGTCATTTCACTGTGCAACCCATACATTTATGGATTACACAAAAAAGCACAGAAATGTGTGTTCTTAGGCTGCCAACCAGACAATATTTACAATTTGGAATGAGGCAAACTTTGTGGGAAATGCTGAAATTAAAAACAAGGAAGATAAATACTTCAGGCAGGTAGACACAGGGGTTGAAATCTGTGAGCTCTACAGATTCTTTTCAGAATTACTAAATCTGTTTTCTCCAACTGGGTGTCTTCCAAACATTTTGGGCTCCTATGGTGGTGCTGTCTAGGGCTGATGGGAGTTGTAGTTGGTGGAGGGTACAAAAGCTCCTAGTAGTGACTATGTGTTAAGCATACTTAACTTGAAACCAGTAAAAGATGGTAAAGGGACCCCTGACCATTAGGTCCAGTCGTGGCCGATTCTGGGGTTGTGGCGCTCATCTTGCTTTATTGGCCGAGGGAGCCAGCATACGGCTTCCGGGTCATCTGGCCAGCATGACTAAGCCGCTTCTGACGAACCAGAGCAGTGCACGGAAACGCCATTTACCTTCCCGCCGGAGTGGTACCTATTTATCTACTTGCACTTTGATGTGCTTTTGAACTGCTAGGTTGGCAGGAGCAGGGACCGAGCAACGGGAGCTCACCTCGTCACGGGGATTCGAACCGCCGACCTTCTGATCGGCAAGTCCTAGGCTCTGTGGTTTAACCCACAGCAACATAAATAGATTTAGGATCAGAAGTTAAACAGCTGCCCCCCCCCCACCCAAATCCTCCCCTGAACCTCTAAGTTACCTTGGCAAACATGGGCTCAGGAACAGACTTTGTGACGTTTTGTCATTTTATTTTAATACTTAGGATTAGAAATCAGTTCTTTCTGTTTTCTTTCTCTTTGACCTTGCATTTGTGTTCTCTAGTCATTAGAGTAATAATATTCATTGAACTGTGTCGAGCAAATTTTGAAGACCTGCTTTTTAATGGACATGTATATGGTATATGTCATTATTCAAGAGGAGAAGGGTGGAGCAGCATATGCAACCAGGGAGGGTATCTTGACTGGATCTTCTTCCTCTGAAGGTATCCAGGCAAAGGGGAAAGGAGGGCATGTGTGCTAATCTCCCAGTGATGAATCCCATAAATTAGAATAATGGAAAACCCTTTTCCCGTCACATAATCCTATTACACAAATACACATCACTTTTAAATATTACCGTGCAGCTAAAAAACAGCAACCACACCCCACAGTATTCCTAAAGAATCCAAAGCTAAACAATTATAAAAAACATTTATACAGTTACTTGTGAATTAGGCTCACACTGACCCAGCTAAAAATGAAACCAGCTGCTGCCTGGAAGCCATTCAGATTCAGAAGAAGCGGCTGGGCCACAGCAGCACACCAGAAATAAATGTGCCAGCCATTTATTAAACTATATACTTCTAAAACAATGCTGTTGAAGCTCGGTTAAACTGTTTCACGAAAACAAATTTATGAGGTTGAATGGAAAAAGAAAAGTCCAATTTGTTCTTCGAATTGAAAGGAGGGAGGAGGAGTCCAGAAATAAGTGTCCTGGGAAAGCAATAGCAGACTTTACACATGGGTAGTTTTACAATGCTCCAGTGTCGTGCTGTGCAGACTTTTCTACCCTGTTTAAAGCTTTCAGGGCAATGTCTCATCATGTCCAGCATTGCTAAACAAACAACATCTGCTTCTCTTCAGTTACAGGAGTTAACACCACAGTAATATAATGCCAGTAGTAAGTAAATCCTGCTGGATGTCTATGCGATGTTCTGTTCTGATTTCCCAGTTAATGGATACAGAAATGCTCTGATGTACAGAATGAGGTTTGTTCCAAGATTTGGGGGTTGGGGTTGGGTTGGGAGGTGGTTTCAAGCATGTCACTTGAAGTGGGTTTGATTAAATAAGAAAACCCATAATTCAAGCTGGACTAGTTTTTCTCTGATAAAGTTAAAATAAAAAAAATTCCTTCCAGTAGCACCTTAAAGACCAACTAAGTTCTTGGTATGAGCTTTCGTGTGCATGCACACTTCTTCAGATACCATTCGTGTGCATGCACACGAAAGCTCATACCAAGAACTAACTTAGTTGGTCTTTAAGGTGCTACTGGAAGGAATTTTTTTATTTTGAGTATGGCAGACCAACACGGCTACCTACCTGTATCTGATAAAGTTGACACCCCCGAAGCCTTCCTTTATTTCTGCAGCTTCCTGAACAATAGCCTTGCTAAAACAAACAGATTATCTGTTTGATAAAGCCTGTATGCTAAATCAAACAAAGCAGCATGCGTATGGCAAGGGAAGGAGCTATTAAGCCAGTGACACAACTATGTGGATATGAATGGTAAGGTGGCTGGGAGTAATTGGTCCCAGTGGATTGCCATTCTCGGAATCTGAGATTTGCAGAGTTCTGCGTTGGCTCAGGAAATGAGTCTCACAAAATGTGATTGCCTGAAAGTCCTCCCCACATTCTAAACTATTGCCACAATCCTCAAGCCTCTTACTTCAGAGTAGTCCTTATGGTTTTAGTAGGGTTTCTCTTAATAGGCTTTAAGATTACAGGTGGCAACTGAATTTATGTTGAAACAAAAGACGCAGAATGAAATAGCGGAGAAAAGGGCATTTTCATACCAACTTGATGCCCTCCAGATATTTTGGACTACAACTCCCATCAGCCCCAGCCAGCATGATTTGATGATGCAAATTTCATAGTTTAACTCGGTACCTCCTCTCGTATGTCTTGAATCTTCCAACATTCAGGGAAGGCCCTGAGCAGGGATGAAATTGGACTTTATTTCAACTGAGACAAATACCCAGTTTGGCACCCCCACACACTTTTACGAACACACACACAGGCTGGCAGCCTCAATGGTGGCCCTAGGGAGGCTTCACCTGGGGCAAAGTCCCTAGCTAGTCACCTCCCTACCCCAGTAGCTACAGCTGAGTTGGAGAATTATGAGGGAAGGAGAAAAATATATTTCTATATCTACCTTCTCCACCCTAGGCTTAATTTCTGTTTCAACTCTCCACTAGCATTTAGAGGAAACACTGCAGTTATGGCAATGCAAGTGTGATTAATCAAACAGAGGGTATTGTTACACGCCACCCCAATCTCCAATTGGCAAGTGATTGCAGGGGTTCCAGCCACTTACCCAGGGTTCAGTTTGCAGAGCCTGTGTTGGCTTTTTGATGTAGGGTATATTTACACACATATACAACCTGAGCCTAAGATGGAGGGGCTCACAGCATCAACAGCCTGAAGGGTCTTGCTTCTCCCATAGTCACAGCCTTGGAATCAAGCAGAAATCAAGGTTGGCCTTTATCTCCCAGCTCAGCTCTCACACCCTCTGCTTTTGTCTTCTAACTACAGTGGTACCTCGCATTAAGAACTTAATCCACTCTGGAGGTCCGTTCTGAACCTCAAACTGTTCTTAACCTGAGTACCACTTTAGCTAATGGGGCCTCCCGCTGCTGCCGCCGTGCAATTTCTGTTCACATCCTGCAGCAAAGTTCTTAACCTGAGGTACTACAGTGTATTTTTGGGTTAGTGGAGTCTGTAACCTGAAGCGTCTGTAACCTGAAGCGTCTGTGAAATATACTCAGAGTCAAGAGTGGATTTCATGCTCTTTATTCAACTCATAGTGGTGAGGAGGAATGAAAGTTTCCCCAAAGTATCTGCTTTATATACATTATTTACACAATGGGCTGCTCATGATTGGCTAATTCCGGAATTCTCCTGGAGGTCAATCAGGTTGTGGATTCACTTCCATCTGGAGCTGGTTTGGGTGGCTCCTGCAGACCAATCATACTGCTGCATTGTTCTAGGACCAATCAGACTGTTGCATTCTGAATCCTATTGTTCTATCCTATTGTGCTGCATTTTGGATCCTATTCAACTCAGGACATAACAGTCTGTAACCCAAGGTACCACTGTACCAGCCAGGCAAGGGAAGGGGCCCACCCATTTGCCCTCTGGCACAGAGTGTAATGGTTCTAGGGGTTGCTCGTGCGTAAATTGGCGCCACACCTGGCTGGGTTGTCTGAGTGAACCTTTTCTGACTGGACAGCCACTCGCCCGTGGCTGTCTCAATCGCTGGCAGAATCCATCAGTGGGCGTTTCTTGAACTTCTTCCAGCAAAGAAGCTCTTTGACGCCTAGTCTCCGCCTAGTCTCCCTGCGCAGAAGCCTTCTGCGCAGGGAGGGTGTGGGCAGCGGAGGACCCGTGCTCTCCCCACTGGTCCCCGGCAAGGAGTCATGGAGCCACCTCGCCGATTCCCGCATCTGCCCCCCTTCTCCACTGGTGCTACGCTGATTTCCTTCCCCAGAAGATGTGCTGCTTCTCTCCCTCCCGGGATGCTCTCCGGAACCCCTCTGGAGCCCTCCCTCTCCCTCTGGCTCCGATGGCAGTTCCCTGACACAGAGCAACTGATTTTATTATATTAACAATACTAACTTAGGTGGCACTTCTAAGGTGACAAGTGCAGCCATTACCTCACCAAAAAAAACATGCCTGACTAGTACAGCAATGGAATCCCCCCATTAGATTTTAACCCTTCTGGAAGTAGAAGGAACTCAGAGTATCATGCAGACTGACCCCCTTCAATTCACAACAATATCTTCACATTTTCCCTTTAAAGCACACAGAAGTCTGTTTTCCCCACTGCGCTTTGAAAGCAAGCTCCCTGTTGCTGGTTAGTCTCTGATCCATTTCAAGATGTGTTCACAGCCGAGGGCATTGATGGGGTAGTGGTGTTTTTACCCTCGGTGCAATGTTGTACCCTCTGTTCCATCTGTGCATGCTCAAAGGTTTGAAAGCAAGAGTGGTAATCTGGATGTGATGTAGCAGTCATCTGCACACCACTCTCTGCACACCCGTACTCTGAAGAATTTGAATTTGGTCCTGTTTACTCTCACTATCACATCACCAGTGTAGGACCACCTACAGCAGAAGAAGTGGCTTTGGTAAAGAGGTTCACACATTAGCTAAAGATGATATTGCATCATTTTGTGGATTCCAACTGTTGTGAAGTGAGTTTGAGAATTATCACTTCAATCGTGTTTTTTCTTCAAAAATAAATAGGATGCACATGCATTGCTGAGAACATCTAACAAAAATACGGTACGGGAAACATGGTGAGTACACATTGATCATTAGTGCAAACATACCCATAGTTTCGTTGCTTCTGTTCCTTTGACTTAACAAACTCAACAGCAAAGAAAACGTTTTCTCCTAACATGACCACCATGCAAAATAATATCTCAGCATGTAGCTGTGTGGGTTTGCCTCCCATGAGAATGATTGTCCCAACTGTCAAGAGTAAACATGCATGATTCGTGTGGGTGGCAATGCCCACACTGAGCAGTCATCAGTAGATTCAGAACTGACATGTGGAGTGACGTTTTCTATTTTGAGAACATCATAGGATCTTTTTAAATGTACATTTTGTTTGTTTTGCAAATAAACGGACTCATGGCGAGAAATACAGCCACATATATTATGTCTTGACTAATGTGAGCACAACTCGATTTTGTCATTACTGGGATCAGATATCTCTTAACAGTACAGTGAGACAGTACAGCCCTGCTCACAATGACAAAAATGACCAACTGAACACACTGAATGTTGGGGGGGCAAGGCGGGAATGCAGGAGGAGGCACTGCCCTTCAGCTCTTCACTAGTTATTCTGCACAGTCTCCATGCACAAGTCCATCTGCAAGTGGGGTATGGGGGTGTGATCCCATTCACATACCATTTCCTTATCTATGCACAAAACCGTCAGCATGATCAGAGCTGATCTTTGGTCCTTAACCTTTCTAACTCATCTGCTGAATAGGGATAATAACACTGAGAGCCAGTGTGGTGTAGTGGTTAAGAGCGGTAGTCTCGTAATCTGGTGAACCGGGTTCGCGTCTCCGCTCCTCCACATGCAGCTGCTGGGTGACCTTGGGCCAGTCACACTTCTCTGAAGTCTCTCAGCCCCACTCACCTCACAGAGTGTTTGTTGTGGGGGAGGAAGGGAAAGGAGAATGTTAGCCGCTTTGAGACTCTTTCGGGTAGTGATAGAGCGGGATATCAAATCCAAACTCTTATTCTTCTTCTTATTGGCTAGTTGTAAAGCCACCAGGTTGGATGGCTTTAAAAAGGGCTAAGACATATTAAATAAATAAAGTTATTATAATAAATAATATAATAAATAAATAAAGCTATTAATGACTACTAGCCATGATAGCTTTATATTTCTTCCCTCTAGGTCCGGGAATAAACAAATCATAATCCTTGCCTTACCGTTTCCCATGGAGCTGGGATTCAAATTTGTTTCACTCCAAACAAGCCACAATCTGTAGCCAAGGTTTGTTTTTAGCTTACTGAACAAAGTTTTCTGGATATGCCACATTTTGTTTATATGCTGGTTTTTGTGCTGTTGTGTGTAATAATATTCATTGAAGTTCAAGTTACAGACCTTACACCTGCCCTTCTTAAATCTCAGCTCATCTGTAAGCTCCTTATGCAGACACACTGGTTTCTTTAGATGCCTCCCACTTTCTTGTTGGAATTGTCTGCCTTTGTGCCTTCAATATTTCACCTTTAAGAAACTCCCACCCATCTTGGACTCAGGTATTTCTGACCATGGGCCCTCACCCCGTAGTTCCTTAAGCTTTCTGAAATGAGCCTTCTTAAAGTCCAGAGTGCATGTCTGACCACACTCAGCTTTCTCTTGCCTCTGTATCATGAGGCCAAGAGGGCAGGATCACTTCCTCCCAAGATTCACATTACTTCCACTTTGTTGATCAGCTCCTCCTTGTTGGTGAGGATCAGGTCCAAGGTAGATGATCCCCTTGTTGCTTTTTCCACCTTCCAGGAAATGAAATTGTCAGTGATTATTGCAATGAGCTTTCCTTGGGGCTACCCTTGAAATTTACAGCTAGTGCAAAATGTGACTGTCAGTCACCCCGTGGCAGCAAGGTGAGATCATCATGCTAACACCCATTTTAAAAACACTGCATTGGCCCTGTGTGCTACTGGGCCCAGTTCAAGGTATTAGTAATGTTGCACAAGGCCCTAAATAGTTTGTTGCTCAAATATTTGCAGCAGCACCTCCATTATCAGCTAAAGCGTCTTTAAGACCAGGGTTGGGGATTGGGGATGTGGGGTGTATGCTCACTGTCTGTACCATGATCTAGTGAGCACTGAAGGGTCTTTTCCCTGGCTGGGCCCCCACTTTGGATGGTCTCTCCCCAAACGCTACAAAATAGGTTTAAAGGAAACTCATTCAAGATGTGAATCTAGCCAGTATTGCACTTGTTTATTAATTTTCTGTATAGGTTCCAGACTGGGGTGGTTGGTGACAGCTAGCGTTGTGATCAATGTGGGTGTCGGGACTAATTGTCCCAAGTAAATACCAGGAGTTATTCATCTCCTGTTTGTCATTTTCTAGGGAACAGGAGTGTTTGTCTTTCGAAGAGCGCTGCAGTTCATGTCAAGAAGCTGTGTAATGAAATGATTAAGTGACATGAGAAATGCTCCCACAAAAAGAGGAGGGGGACACAGCAAATTCTACATGCATCCAGAAAAAAATTCACTGGAAACTATTTATGCTAATAGGACATAGGTTGAAATTGTATGTTAACAAAAGTTGCCATTTTTATCACTTGTCCTAAGAATGGGTTATGTCCAATGCCAGTGTTGTGCAGGTTGAAACCACTTCCATGATGTCTGATTTTTGCTTCCTGCTACATACTGCAGTTAATTGTGCTCCCCAAAAAGCTCCTCCTCCAGTTGGGGACTCTCTGTAACTTATTGAAGATGTCACAGAGGGTTGAGACAAGGGGGAGGGGGCATGGAAAACTGGGTGCCTTGCCTTGTGCATAATTAAAAAGGTAAAGGGACCCCTGACCATTAGGTCCAGTATTGGCCGACTCTGGGGTTGCAGCGCTCATCTCGCTTTATTGGCCGAGGGAGCTGGCGTACAGCTTCCGGGTCATGTGGCCAGCATGACTAAGCCGCTTCTGGCGAACCAGAGCAGCACACGGAAACGCCGTTTACCTTCCCGCCGGAGCGGTACCTATTTATCTACTTGCACTTTGATGTGCTTTCGAACTGCTAGGTTGGCAGGAGCAGGGACCGAGCAATGGGAGCTCACCCCATTGTAGGGTTCGAACCGCCAACCTTCTGATCGGCAAGTCCTAGGCTCTGTGGTTTAACCCAAAGCGCCACTGTCTCTTCTTTTTTTCTTAAATGTGGTTGAAAGAATTCACTTGTCTGAAGACCAAGTATACTACAACATTTTGATGCTGTGGGTACAAACTGATACTTACACATGATCTTCCCTCTACAATGTCCCCAGTTAGAATTTCCTCTCCAACTAGACTTACCAGAAAGGAAGCCATATTTGTCTGTTGCAGCAAAAAAAAAAAAAAAAAAGGAGTGATGAAGTCTAACAAATTTCTTATGACATAAGCTTTTGTGGACTAAGTGGTCCCCAAAGGTTATATCATGATAAATTTCTTAGACTTTAAAGTGCCAGAAGACTCTGTGCCCCCCCCCAATAAAATGACACTCCGTATCAAAGTTTCTGTGCAGTTACAAAATTCAGATTCCATATGACATAAAGATTCTAACAGTTTTAGAGAATTGCTAGAAAGTACTAGATGACGGGGTAATAATGCTGAACATAAGGGAAATCAAACTTTTTAAATATTTTAATAAGAAGAAACTCTTAAGTTAAATGAGGAGAGAACTAGTTGTCATTTTAAAGCACTGCCAGCACAATCCTATTAAAGGAAATGAAAATGCTTTGGGTTGTGGCTAGAGGCATTAATCTCTTAAACCTTTGAAACCACAGGAAACATACTTTCTCATTTTCCTCAAAACTGCGATCATTTGTAATTACATCAATATATAATGGTAACAATGTTCTCCTGCTGATACATGTAAATGCAACACATTCGGTGAAAAGTGGCTCTAGATACTAAAGTTGATATCTTCTGATACTGTTTCTCTCTCAGCGTTCCTTATGTTTCAAACACAGGGATGGGGAACCAGCCAGACACCGTTGAAGCAGAACTCCCGTAATTCCTGGCCATTGACCAGTATACTGGCTGGGAGCTGATGAGAGTTGGGAGTCCAAAGCAGCTGGAGGTCACCACCTCTGCTTTGCTATATCTGTGCTTGAATTACAAGAGGTCATAGGGAGGGTACCCCCTTACCTTCTGCGACTTCCCCCTTGCTTCTGTTTTGCACACCTACAGTAAAGTGACATGATTTGGAAGGAGGCAGGGGCAGGGTTTGTGGATTTCATTAATGCCTGTCCAACATTTCTACTATACAGTGGTACCTCGGGTTACATACGCTTCAGGTTACAGACTCTGCTAACCCAGAAATAGTGCTTCAGGTTAAGAACTTTGCTTCAGGATGAGAACAGAAATCGTGCTCCGGCGGTGCAGCGGCAGCAGGAGGCCCCATTAGCTAAAGTGGTGCTTCAGGTTAAGAACAGTTTCAGGTTAAGTACGGACCTCCGGAATGAATTAAGTACTTAACCCAAGGTACCACTGTACTTTGAATATTGATAGCTGTTGTCCTTGAAACAGTCTCTGTTGTTAATTGCCATGTATCTCCTTGATCCAAGCAGATCTCTTGAGCTTATGAGGGGGTATTTTGTAATTCTGAAATGCCTGCCTGTTAACATTAGGCAGACATCCTTGTTGCGCTGTTTCAGAAACCTACATATATATATATATATATATATATATATATATATATATATGAAAGAGAGAGTGTGTAGATATATTACATTACTATTGTTATTTTTTATGAGTGGAATGGTTATCTGTTCCATATAACAATCACATTTATTTTATTTTACTTTTAGGCAAAACCATTGTAACTGCTTAGCAGACTAGGCCTGAAATATATTTATTATTTTTATTTATTTATTTATACCCCACCCATCTGGCTGGGATTCCCCAGTTACTCTGGGCGGCTCCCAACAGAATATTAAAAACATGATAAAACATCAAACATAAAAAACTTCCCTCAACAGGGTTGTTTCTCTTATTGTGACAGTTCATGAGTAATTTAAATGTACCACTGAAGAAGACCTTTCTAGAGTCAAAGTGTGTTCGATTTCTGTCACATATTGTTGGTTGCTAAATATCAGCACGTTCCTTGCTTTCTTTCCATGTAATAAGTCATTTTAAATATATTTTAAGACATCAATGTTCATAACATTGAGAAGCTGGCTTTTAAAATATATTTAGAATTTTTGCAAGTGCCCCCCTCCAAACTGTTTGCCGGACATCCTGTGGCATTAGCCCAGTTAGGTGTGCAAATGTGTCTCTGAGCAACATATTAAATTAATGAACATATTAAGTTAATGAAGAAGGGGTAATAGCAGTTATGTGGTAGTTCAAAACCTAACAAAAACTAGTTTGTTGGTAGGCATAATAATATCACATTTAGCTGCAAAAAATAAATAAATCTTCTGCTGGGTGAAATACAGCAGAAATGCTTTAAGATGTATATTTTCTCTGAATGGAGAAGTACAAATAAGAAGGGAGATATATATATATATATATATATATATATATATATATATATATATATATATATATGCAGGTTTTGGTGTCTTCGGGTGTCTTCCCGTGTAAGAGTTGGGGTGTCTAGGCGACGTTTCGACGAGGTCTCACTCGTCATCTTCAGGCTGGTGCTTTCGGCTTCTTGTTACTGGAACAGAGCAGGATCTCAGTGTTTGAGTTCCTATAAATACTGTTGAGGGGGTGTGGTGTATAGCCTCCAACGTTCTGGGCAGAGAGGAAGTTCCCAGGTTAGTGTGTCTTTTCTTCTTTTGTTCATTAATTACTTGAGGGATATCTTGAGTGATTTCTTGAGTGATATTCTGAGTACCACTTAGGAGGGTCATTAGGTGTGGATTAGTTGCTAAAGCTTTCGTGTCTTGACCTCTTGACCTTGTGAAGAGTTTTTTCTGAGAAGATGGCTGTACTGCACTTAGTTGTGCTCTGGCTTGGCTTCGTGTATAGGGGCGAGCTGTGGTTTTGTGCCCTGTGCCAGCCAGATCTGTGTAGGGATTGCAGGGGGGTGCAGCATCCGGAGGTGCCACTATGGTTTGGCTACTGGATGGTGTCTGTAATTTATCTGTGGAGAGGGTCTGGGTTTGGGTCTGGTGTGGTTGATTGGAGATGGCGTTCTGTGTGCCTCTGGTTCTGGTGTCGGTTTTTGTGGGGAGGGCTATTTTCCAGATGTCTGGCAGGCGGGACGTATCGTCACGCTTGTTCATGTTGTGAGGGTGTTTCTCTATCTCGATGGCTTCCATGATTATTCTCTTGTGGTGGTGTTCCATGTTAAAGAGCAATTTGGAATCTGAAAAATTAATTTCGTGTCCTGTTTCTTTCATGTGTTGGTAAAGAGAGGAAGTTTTTTCTTCTTTTTTGACGGCATTCTTGTGTTCTGCGATACGTGCATTTATTTGTACATTGGACAAACAAACAGACGAATAAATGCACGTATCGCAGAACACAAGAATGCCGTCAAAAAAGAAGAAAAAACTTCCTCTCTTTACCAACACATGAAAGAAACAGGACACGAAATTAATTTTTCAGATTCCAAATTGCTCTTTAACATGGAACACCACCACAAGAGAATAATCATGGAAGCCATCGAGATAGAGAAACACCCTCACAACATGAACAAGCGTGACGATACGTCCCGCCTGCCAGACATCTGGAAAATAGCCCTCCCCACAAAAACCGACACCAGAACCAGAGGCACACAGAACGCCATCTCCAATCAACCACACCAGACCCAAACCCAGACCCTCTCCACAGATAAATTACAGACACCATCCAGTAGCCAAACCATAGTGGCACCTCCGGATGCTGCACCCCCCTGCAATCCCTACACAGATCTGGCTGGCACTGTTGGCTTTTTGCAGTATAATAACGCTGCAGAGAGCTTGCTGGGGAGATCATGCATTAAAAAGAAAGGACTCAAAAATAACTTAAAGAAGGTTTTAATAAGAAAAACAAAAACTCCATTAACACTAAATATATTAACAAACAAACATGACCCAACCACCAACCCATCCCCCAGGGTAATGGGAGAGCTAGGTGCTGCTCCTTATATACTACACCCAGATGCTGACACGCCTCAATCAAATACAACTCAGCAGCACCTGCTACGTTTCACAGCTGTAAAGCTGGGTCTCGTTAGTTTGCTCTGGCCCTTGCTCCGGCCCCTTAAAGACATACACATGGAGTGGAACAATGATGAACCTTTACATTTAAAGTAACCATTCAACATTTCCCCTGCGGTTCATCATTGTGGAACAAAAACATAAAGCATACTTTGTACATGTCTTTCATGTGTAACCTCTGTCAATACTTGATGTAAACTGCAACCTATAATGTTTGGTATGTTTAAGGTACATTACCACTCTCTTAAGAACAGAGAAACATTGCGTAGTGGGCTTTTCCACATTGTGATGCATCTTTTAACAAAAGCTTAACTGTTTCATATTTTACACTTGGTGAATAGCACAAATCATAATCTTCGCCTGGAATTTGTTGAAAGCCCTTAGCAACTAGTCTTGCCTTGTACCTTACAACTTCATTTTTGTCATTCATTTTAACTCTATAAACCCATTTTGAATCAATAAGTCTCATATCTGGGGTTTGTGGTACAAGAGACCAAGTGTTATGCTCCTTTAAAGAAGCTATCTCGGAGTTCATAGCTTTATACCAATTTACAGCTTGGTGCTTAGGTAAGTTCTGAACATCATTGTAGCTTTTTGGCTCAAAAATCACCTTATTGGCATACACAGTATTAAAATGTTCATCTGCAAAACGCTGTGGTTTCTGCCTCTTTCTATCTGAACGTCTCAGTCCGGAAGGAGAGTCAGACTCCTCAGACTTAATGGGACTAAGTGAACTACTAGTTTCAGGTTGTAAATCATCATTGTCAGACTGAAGAGGTGCCTGTAGACTAAGCTCACGGTCAGAAAACTCAAGAGAATCTAACCTCCCCTCAGGTGCCTGTGACTTTAAGTCAAACAAATTATCAGATTCAACAGGCTTTTTGTCTTTTTCTATTAATTCAGAAGCACCATTTTCTCCTGCTGCTGCTGCTTCCTCTTCTTCCTCAGTATCATTTATACCATCAGTATCTTGGAAAACAGCAACCCCATTCCAATTTACAGTTTGTATCATGCTTCTGGTAATATGAAATTTGCCAGTTGCTGGTATGTAAATTCTGTACGCCCCTGCTGGTAGCCCATTAATTTTCCCTGGACACTACGCTCACCGAATTTCTGCTTAGCGGGATAATGCATAATTACATCTGAACCCCAAATACGTAGGTATTTCAGATTAGGGCGTTTTTTAAACAGCTTCTCATAGGGGGTGACATCTAAACCAGAATGATAACTGTGATTTCTAACATAACAAAAGGCATGGAGCGCTTCAGCCCAAAACGCTTTGGGCAGATTAGCATCGTGCAGATAAGTTTTAACCCCTGCCTGCAGGTCACGCTGCACAACTTCAACAAGCCCATTTTGCCAGGGACTTCGGGGGCAAGATAACTCATGAGTAGTCCCCTGCGCTTCCAAGAATTTCTCAAAATCTTCAGAAACAAATTCCCCACCCCGGTCAGAAAACAGGTTCTTAATATGTTTGTTAAAGTGCGTTTTTACCCAGTTGCAAAAAACCTTGTACCTCTCAAATGCTTGGGACTTTTCAGCTATTGCATAAGTCCAACAATATCTACTATACTGGTTTATCAGAGTAAGCCAGTACTTTGAACCTCCTAATGATGGTGGGAGTGGCCCAACTAAATCACAATGTACACGCTCAAATGGCTCAGTTACTTTTCTATCTGAGCACCTACCCTTGCGTGCAACCTTAATCTTATTCTTGCAACAGGATAGACATTGCATAAAGAATTTGCATGGTTTTAAGTTGAGGCCATTGACAATATTCTGTGTCTTAATTACATCAGCAAAATTCAGGTGTCCCAGAATTCTGTGTGCCATGTGGACACACCCAGAATGTGGCCTTACATTCCTCAACCCCTGGCTGGACTGTGCTACTGTGCAGTTTATAGGCGATTGGGAGTAGGTGCGAAAATACAGTCTATATAAACCATCAGATTCCCGGGCATACAATAGACGTTTGTTCCCATCAAAAAACTCACACATAGACTTTAAAAAACGCACAGTTATGCCTTGATGAGCAAAACACCTTACTGACAATAAATTGTCCACTGACGGGCAGTAAATGCAGTTCGCTATTGTAATGTTTAAAGAGTCAAGTTTAACGGTACCCCTGCCAAGCGACTGCAGGACTTGTGAATTGGCTAAATGTACATTACCAATTTCCTCTTCGAAAGAAATAAACAAGCTTCGATCATTGCAAACGTGCTGCGATGCTCCTGAGTCGATAACAAAAGACTTCCACTTGGCATCTTTAATTCTTTTACGATCTTTAGTCCGAGCGTGAAAAGCTTGCGGCTCGTTTTGACGAACAGAAACAGGCTTGAGAGTACTTTGCTTTCTTTTGGCTCTGCAGTCCCTTGCAAAATGTCCTTGCTTATTGCAGAACCAACAATGCTTTGCAGCTTTAAATGCAGTTGTATCACCACAGGTTTGCATATGGCGTTCCTCATTCTTTCTGGAAACAGGAGTGCTTATGGCACAAGCCTCCCTTCTATCCAACTCGCCCATTAATCTTGCCGTTACCCCTTCCACAGTTAATTGTGCTGGTGGAACGGCAGATATCTGGCTAGCTATACCATCAAAGTCCTCATTAAGGGAACATAGAATGATAAAAACATACTGAATATCAGGTATCTCCATGTCCCTTCGAATTAACTCGCCGCGTATTGCCTCCAGACATCTCAAGTGTGCTGCCAAATCACCACCAGGCTGCAACTTCGTCTGGTACAACTGCTTGAAAAACGTCAATGCAGACGCTGACTCTTTTCTAACATGCACTGCTGCAAGACTGTCCCATATTTCTTTGGCAGTTTTCTTATTTCTTATGTAGACTACTTGCTGGTCGCTGACTGCCAAATTAATTATCGCCCTGGCTTTTGCATCTCCTTTCGACCAAGCATTAGTTACAGGGTCAGGAGGGTCATCAGTTACATAGGTCCATACTTCTCTAGAGGTCAAAAGCGCCTCCACCCGAAAAGACCATAAACTATAGTTCTCATCTGTTAGCTGTGGGAAGACCAGAGCCTTCTCAGCTTCTGGAACCCGGTCAACCATTCTGGAACTCTTCCAGACCCACAAAAACTACGCTAACAGGAGAAGGAGTTTTCAAACCTTTCTCAGAGTCCAAAAATATGCAGTCATCCACTCAGCAGCTGGGCCCATAACCAAAGATGTTGGCTTTTTGCAGTATAATAACGCTGCAGAGAGCTTGCTGGGGAGATCATGCATTAAAAAGAAAGGACTCAAAAATAACTTAAAGAAGGTTTTAATAAGAAAAACAAAAACTCCATTAACACTAAATATATTAACAAACAAACATGACCCAACCACCAACCCATCCCCCAGGGTAATGGGAGAGCTAGGTGCTGCTCCTTATATACTACACCCAGATGCTGACACGCCTCAATCAAATACAACTCAGCAGCACCTGCTACGTTTCACAGCTGTAAAGCTGGGTCTCGTTAGTTTGCTCTGGCCCTTGCTCCGGCCCCTTAAAGACATACACATGGAGTGGAACAATGATGAACCTTTACATTTAAAGTAACCATTCAACAGGCACAGGGCACAAAACCACAGCTCGCCCCTATACACGAAGCCAAGCCAGAGCACAACTAAGTGCAGTACAGCCATCTTCTCAGAAAAAACTCTTCACAAGGTCAAGAGGTCAAGACACGAAAGCTTTAGCAACTAATCCACACCTAATGACCCTCCTAAGTGGTACTCAGAATATCACTCAAGAAATCACTCAAGATATCCCTCAAGTAATTAATGAACAAAAGAAGAAAAGACACACTAACCTGGGAACTTCCTCTCTGCCCAGAACGTTGGAGGCTATACACCACACCCCCTCAACAGTATTTATAGGAACTCAAACACTGAGATCCTGCTCTGTTCCAGTAACAAGAAGCCGAAAGCACCAGCCTGAAGATGACGAGTGAGACCTCGTCGAAACGTCGCCTAGACACCCCAACTCTTACACGGGAAGACACCCGAAGACACCAAAACCTGCATTCCTGTACCCGTGAAAATCTACGAAAGCATATATATATATATATATATATATATATATATATATATATATATATATATTGCTTTCGTAGATTTTCACGGGTACAAAATCTCTACAAAATCTCGCTAAATTTCTCGCTAAGCAACTTCAGCCCTATGCAGAATCTATCGCTTCACACGTTACAAACTCCTTCCAGTTCATAGAAACAATAAAGAAGCAAAACCTACATCCCGACGACCTACTTGTGAGCTTCGATGTTGTATCTCTCTTCACACAAGTGCCCATTAATGAAGCCTTGACAGCCATTCAAAACAAATACAATCCCCCCGAATACATCCTGGACCTGACCAACCACTGCCTAACCAACACGTACTTCATCCACAATGGACAAAGATATAAACAGATAGAAGGAGCACCTATGGGATCACCCCTCTCACCGGTCATCGCAAATCTGTACATGGAACACTTTGAAACCAATGCTTTAGACAAGTCAGAACACAAACCCAAACTTTGGCTCAGATATGTTGACGACACCTTTGTAATTTGGCCACACGGGAAGGAAAAACTAGATAGCTTCCTCACACATCTCAACAGCCTACACCCCAAAATACAATTCACTATGGAAATAGAAGCCAACAACCAACTTCCCTTCCTTGACGTCCTAATCTACAAAAAACCTGATGGCTCCCTAGGACACACTATCTACCGGAAAAAAACACACACCAACCGCTACTTACATGCACAATCACACCACCACCCTGCACAAATAAACTCCGTAGCCAAGACTCTCATCTCCAGAACCAAACGCCTGGCTGACAAGGACCACTTGACAACTGAGTTACAGAATCTCTCAAATGTGTTAATCGCCAACGGATACCAACAAAACAGGGTTACGAAGCTAATCCAAAAAGAAACACCCCCCAAAAACCAAGACACAGAAGAAAACAATGGCATGGCCCTCCTTCCTTATATCAAGGGCACTACAGATAAAATTAGCAAAATCCTCCATAAACACAATATCAAAACAGCCTTTTGCACCAACCAAAAAATAGCCAATATCCTCAGAAACCCAAAAGATAAAATCCAGTTAGAAAACCAAGGGGTCTATGAAATACCCTGCAAAGTCTGCCCAGCCACGTACATTGGACAAACAAACAGACGAATAAATGCACGTATCGCAGAACACAAGAATGCCGTCAAAAAAGAAGAAAAAACTTCCTCTCTTTACCAACACATGAAAGAAACAGGACACGAAATTAATTTTGCAGATTCCAAATTGCTCTTTAACATGGAACATCACCACAAGAGAATAATCATGGAAGCCATCGAGATAGAGAAACACCCTCACAACATGAACAAGCGTGACGACACGTCCCGCCTGCCAGACATCTGGAAATTAGCCCTCCCCACAAAAACCGACACCAGAACCAGAGGCACACAGAACGCCATCTCCAATCAACCACACCAGACCCAAACCCAGACCCTCTCCACAGATAAAGTACAGACACCATCCAGTAGCCAAACCATAGTGGCACCTCCGGATGCTGCACCCCCCTGCAATCCCTACACAGATCTGGCTGGCACAGGGCACAAAACCACAGCTCGCCCCTATACATGAAGCCAAGCCAGAGCACAACTAAGTGCAGTACAGCCATCTTCTCAGAAAAACTTTTCACAAGCTCAAGAGGTCAAGACACGAAAGCTTTAGCAACTAATCCACACCTAATGACCCTCCTAAGTGGTACTCAGAATATCACTCAAGAAATCACTCAAGATATCCCTCAAGTAATTAAGGAACAAAAGAAGAAAAGGCACACTAACCTGGGAACTCCCTCTCTGCCCAGAACGTTGGAGGCTATACACCACACCCCCTCAACAGTATTTATAGGAACTCAAACACTGAGATCCTGCTCTGTTCTAGTAACAAGAAGCCGAAAGCACCAGCCTGAAGATGACGAGTGAGACCTCGTCGAAACGTCGCCTAGACACCCCAACTCTTACACGGGAAGACACCCGAAGACACCAAAACCTGCATATATATATATATATATATATATTTCTTAGAAGTGAATTAAACCTAGAAATCAATGTTAACACATTGCTTAGAAAACAATATCAGAGAGGAGGAAAGCAGAGGAAAAAGTACTGTTTCCATGTTTTCTTCTTCAACTTGAAATCATATTGATATTCAAGAGTGGTGGCAGAATTGCTGTGGACTTCTTAAATATCTAAGGAGCAGTAGAAATATGTTTGTGCAGCTGCATGGTCTCCTGCTGATTCCTAGCCAACTCGTTCTTGAATACTCAGTAGTTTACATTTTTACCAAATGACTGAGCTCATAAGGTCAGTCACAGAAGTTCAGCTGAATGCAATAATCAATGCAATTCCTAGCAATCATTTTTCCCAGAAGCCCTTGGATGGATACTAGGTGACTTTCTTCTACAGCAGCGATGGCCAGACTTGGTCCTCCATCTGTTTTGGGACTACAGTTCCCATCATCCCTGACCACTGGTCCTGTTAGCTAGGGATGATGGCAGTTGTAGTCCCAAAACAGCTGGAGGGCCAAGTTTGGCCATCATTGTTCTACAGGAATGGCTCTGTAATGCAGCAGAGAGAAGCCATCTCCTTCAGGCAACAGCTCCATAAATGGCAGAGGGTACACGAAGGCAGGAGTGGTGACAAAAGACTTTGTTAAAGTGTTGACTTTGGCATGGTAGGGCTGGGGAGAGATGCCCCATTTGGGATCTGCTTCAGGCAGCAAAATGTCCTGAGCAGGTACTGTCCTTCTGCTCTCTCCCATCTAACTAGAAATGATATCCACTTGTACAAGGACCTGATCTTATTGTGGGGAGGAGTTTCAAATGCAGGTGTTTTCCATCTTGCCTGTTTCAGACTTTCCAAGGTTCATAAAAACCCAATTTAAAGTGTGAAAGGTCTGAGACAACACTGGGGGGGGAGGGTGTTTTGTAGATACCTCTACATTAGTGAGGAAACGGATTAGTGCAAATCCTCTATTCGCTCTGGTGTGGCTACACCCTAAGCGAAAGAGCAGGCAAAATGTTCCTTTTGGAGGAGACGAATGGATGGAGAAGGTTTGCAGAGGTGGCAGGGGAAACTTTCACTTGTTTTGAAATAATAAATATGTGATTTCAATTTGACCAGTGTGATTCCTATAATAAAATGATTAAGCAGGAAGAGTTATACCTGATGTTAGTCCAGTTGTTTGTCTTCATCAAGATGGGGGTAATGTGGCAAGAAAAATTATGAACACGTAGAGAGGAACGTGCAGAAATGTATGCCAACAATTTCCGACGTGTTTTCTCTGAAGTTTGCAAAATCTCCAGACATACTTGGTGAATTTCCCCTTTTCTAATGACCTACTTTCTGCACTGGGCATGCTGTAGAGAAGAGAGAGCATGTGACTTGGGCATGCAATGGCAGCCAACAAAGTGAGATTTTCTGTTCCTTAAACTGCTGGTGAATAAAGTCACACTCTTAGATTTTAAGCAGCAGCCTGAAAGCCAAACTACAAAGCCCGCACAACTGGCTTAGCCAAGACACTAAACATAATCATCCCTTCACAGAGATTTCTACAGTAGTAGAAATTCTGAATCTTATGTAAAATAATTTAATTTCCAAATGTTGTCTGCATTAGAAAGAGTTTTCATAACTTGCATGAGAAATCAAAAACAGATGCATTTGAACTTTTAAAAGTAGATGTACCATACAGGATTTTGCAACTAAGATGAAATAGAGGCTTGTATTTCCATGCAACAAAAGACCAAGCAGTGACAGAAATTGTCAACCCTATCTTTGATATATTCTCATGAGAGGAATGAGGCCCCCTACGTAACATTTCCAGCAGTGTGTACATGAGGAAATGGCAATAGGCTGTTCTTGTTCAAATATAGTGATGGCTTAGGCATATCTGATACTGGTTTGCTTTGTGCTTTGACTGTCAAAAGAATAGAAATTGTTTGGTACAAGTTGAGGTAATATTAATCTGCTTTAGCATTTTAACTTTTGTATGTTTTGAAGTAAGGTTGTAAATCTTGCTTGATTTTACTGTTTTATCTTATGTAAACCTCTTTGAGGTTTTGGGGGTTTCTTTTACAATCAAGCAGCGTATAAGTTCAATGAAATAAATAAATAGTTTATTATTGTATACGCTGACTGGCAGAGAATCTCCTAGGATTCAGATGGGAGAGTCCTTGCCCTCCCTGCCTGGATTGTCCCTGCGACATTGTGCATATAAAGCAGATGCTTGAGCGCTGAGATACAGAATACATGCTTTTGTTCTGACAAGGGCAGAAGGCAGATACCTCATACTTACACCTAATCTTCCCGGTCCAGAGGTCTCATGTTATCTGGCCAGTCACATGTGCGCACCCTTATTCCATATATATAACTTCCCATGGCCTTTGATACATGAGGATTTTTTTTTAAAGGACCCACCCTATTCTCCTGATTCTAAATTGTTTTCACTGATTTTAATTTTGAATTATTACACTGTTATAACCCATTCTGAGACCTTATGTTGAAGAGCAGGTAACAAATGTTATAAACAAGGGGGAAAACCCCGAAAAAAGTCTATAGGAACTTTTCAAATTAAGTGAGTCTGTTAGTCTGCCATTTTCTTTGTTCATTATTTCCTCCATTAGTTAAGCCACTGCAACTTCCCTATGTGTCTGGACAGTTCATATAATCTCAGCAGGCAAACCAGCCTTCAGTCAAGAGAGAGAAAAGGAAGGGTTTCCTGAACTATTCTAGTTGCTGTTGTCATGTCTGCTTGTTTGTGCAAGATCCTCAGATAAAAGTGCCCAAACTAAGAAACCTTAGACCACAAGGTGTGTCTGCTCCAAGACTGTGGTTGGACAGATCTGCCATAAATGCTACTGACCACAGACACGACACGTCTAAAAGGCAAATGGTCATCATTCAGACCTGAAAGAACGAAATACGTTGTAGGCTTTATCACGTATTTGTGTTGTTATTTCCCCAGAGATTTGACAAAACACAAAAAGCCGTCATTTAACTGCAAGCTGGCCAGCATGACGAAAAGGCCACATTTATCTTTAAAAAGAGTTGCATTCTATTTGCGGCATGTGTACAAATCTTCCTGGTGTCGCTCAAAATCTGGGTATGGTTCCAGCCTAGGCACATTTTGGCATTTCCCAGTTTTAGCACTTAAATTATAAGTTGTAAGTGGTTTCTTTGACGCAGTTCCAGCAAACAAGTGGCAGGCTGAATTTGTCTATGTAGAAGAATCCAAAGACAGAGCTGGTCTGTGGCCGTATAGGTAAGTGTATCAGACAGTATGAAGAACCACATATGCAAGTATGCACACAGACATGCTTTACATTACAGGTATAAGGTCAGCCCAACCCAGCTCAGTGTTTCCCTGTTCCTGTTTCTTTAATTGACTTCTGGAAGTTTTCCAGGAAACAGCTTGCAATGTGTACTAGAAGAATTCCTGATATGTAGGTTTCTAGTTTTGTCCCATCTGGGCTCCTGCAGAGCCCCAGTAGTAAAGCAGCGGTCTGGATATATTTGGAAATCTTAAAAATGTCTCACAGACATCACAAAATGTCAATCTCATAGAATTAAAACTGGTGCAACTCAGAACCTCTGCCTCCACACACACACATACAAAAGGACAAAACCCCAAACAGCACAAAAAGAAAAAGAAAGCTGGCAACACTTCCAACTAAATAAATAAATAGATTTCAAGTTTTTAAAATTAAGAATTGGGGGGGCAGGAGTGACCCAAAGTGGGTTTTTTGAGGACCCCAAGGTGCCCACAGGCACCACATTGAGGACCCCATGTATTGGAATAGCTTGTTGAGACTGTTCTAAATGAAGCCAGTTTCTGTTACTAAAAAACACTCTCAGTATTCCTGTGTTTAAGATATTACACAACTCCAAATGTGTCCTGTGGAGAGCACTTCACAGTATGATACTAGAAGTATGATCACAGTATGATACTAGAGTCTTCCCTCCTCTTCCCCCTTTGACTGAGAGGCCTGGGATGAATTACCACAAAGTGGCAGCACTAAGCTTTGTGGGAGAGTCTCACAAGGCCAGATATGACTCATAGGCTTTACATTGCCAATATACTGATAAGCTGCCCCAATGCCAAATGTCAGCAGTCTCGACTGCAAATGTACAAGCTGCTTAGTTGCCAGTGACTTGTGCATTTATCTCATTAAAGGCCTCCTGAGAAAGAACACATGGAACAAACTCAGGAAGGAGAAAAGGCACTTGCTATGGCTATTCTGTTTTGCTTTGTTTTTTTACTTTCATATTTTCACCACCATAAAGCTCCAGGGGTTCTTCTAATTTAATTTAATTCAAAAATTCTAATTAAAAAAAAAAAGCCTACTAAGACTACTTGCTTGTGTGGAGCAGTTCTAAGTCCTGAGCTCCTCAGCTGAAGCAGAGCAAATTGCTCTTAGAGAGTTACTCATTGCTTCTGGAAGCAAGTTTGTTTTTCCTGTTATCCTGGGCTGCTGATAACCATACTGCTGACATCTACATGCTCTAATCAGTAAAGCTGATCAAACCCACGCAGAAAGTAAGAAAGCAAAACCATTATGCAAGAAGAAAATAAAAAGTGAGCAAACCATGTAAAGTTAAAAAGCTGACTACTGCAGGGCTACCTTCCTGAGTCATTGCCTGAGCAAACAAGGAAGTCCTAGCCGAAACAGTCCAGCACCAGCACCCGAAAGCAAAACAAAAAAATCAGCTGGGAATTTCCTCATGTTTATGCTCATGGATCAGGTTAACTGCAGAGGAATAGCTGTGCTAATTTGCTGCAGTATTAACCTTCCCCTTCCCTTACAATCTACAAATAATAAATGCAGTGTTACTTTAAAACAAATTCATTGTGGCATATAATTGTGGACTAGAGCAGGCTTTGGCTGTGTAAACATGATACCTTTAATGCGCATTTGAAGCACATTCCTTCACTCAAAGAATTCTCAGCACTGTAGTTTAATTCTCCCAGAATTACAATTCCCAGAAATCCTTAACAAACTACAGTACCCAACATTCTTTGGAGGGGGGAAATGTGTCTCAAATGTGCTTTAAAAGTTGTCACATGTATGTAGCAAATGGTCAGCTAATCATGACTCTGACATATTTCCTCTCCTTTTTCATTTCATTTCCCTTGTCCATGTCTGTCTGTCTTTCTCTCTTTTTGGCTAAAAGGGCGCTATTTGGGGCATGCTCACTGTCTGACCTTGGGCCATTTGCCGTCTCTCTGCCCATCCTACCTCCCAGGGCTGTTGTGACGATAAGATGGAGATGGGGAGAGTACATCACCTCAGTGGCATAGCGTGGGTTCTCAGCACCCGGGGCAAGGCAAGTAATTTGCGCCCCCTAACCCGGGGCAAGGCAAGTAATTTGCGCCCCCTAACCCGGGGCAAGGCAAGTAATTTGCGCCCCCTAACCCATGGATTTTAGCACTCGAGTCTCTTCCGTGCCCCCCCCAGATGTTGCGCCAGGTGCAGCAGGCCCCCCTGCACCCCCCACGCTACGCCACTGCTCCCACCACAAGTCTTCAGGACAGCCATCCGAAGGCTGGCACGGGGAGAAGGTCTCTCCGCCCCACCACCAGCCTTCGGAGGAGGACAGTGGGGTTCCTGCTTCCTCGAGGAGGGCCGGCCAAACGCGCCCCCCCAAATGTTGCGCCCGGTGCGGCCGGCACCCCTGGCACCCCCCACACTACGCCACTGCATCACCTTGAGGGCCTTGAAGGAAAGGTGGAGTATAAATGAAATAATAAGTAAATAAGGGAGAAGGGGGTGTTAACTTTCCCACACGCCACTTCCTCAATGTCAGTCACAGAGATGTGTTGTAAATAAAAATCACAGATGCACAAGTTGGTCCTGACAATGGAAAGCAAAATACTGTATACAAGTGTAAATTGTTTGCCTGTATGTTTTCCCCACCACAGCTAATAACAGGAGGTTAGTTACAGATTGTGACAGAGAATTGGTATGGGGTGTGTAAAATAACTCTGTTATTTTCTTCTGGGCTTCTCTGGCACTCGGGAACTCCTTGTCAAACTCTGGGTGGTTTTATTCTGTTCTGATAATGTCTGGTGTAAATTCTTCAGGCTTGAATCTCTTTCAAAGGAACTGGGTCAAATGAAGTCGTACTGTCGGTTCCACTGTAGACAAAGAACTGCAGAGGGTGTTTTGTGTGGTAGCAATACATTCCCCATAAACTGCATCTATAGAAGAATGAATAAGAGGCTGAACGTACTATGTTAGTTTCATGGTGGGATTTAGATTAACAAAACATCCTTTGTTAAACATTTGCTATCCTCCCTTCCCTCTACAGTATTTACTCTTGCCTAAGAATTTTTTTCCAAGACTTAAAGTAGTTATATAACACCAGTTAATCAAGAGTAGATCCATAAGAAGGGTTGTCATGAGGGCATGTACCTTAGTCATGAAACTTAATCAGTATGTAGTAAACAGCACATTTCCTGGAGAGAAATTTATCCTGCGAGGGAATTTGTCCGAAGCACAAACAAAACACAGCTTCATTTCAACTATGCCTGAGCTGGAAAATAGGCATTTTCTCCCACCCAATCCTCAAAATGGTAACTTTTTTTAAGGCAATAAAGCAAATTAGAATTGCAAATAACAATCTCACAGGGAAGCATGCTGCTAATGCTGGAACCAAATTCTCTCCATAAATAAAAAGCCATAGAACAGAGGAACAAAGAAAATATACAAATTAATATTACTAAGTTATTTATTAACCAAAAAAAATCCTTGCATATTGAACTAAGGCAGTTCTTCAGCATGATGTTTAAACAATGAGTAGCTCCACTGATTACAGCATTATTAATTATCTGACTGAACTATAGGCAAATGCAGTTACTCTGCCAGACGCAGGTCCTGCCAAAGGAGGGGAAAACCTTATGGTCCAATTCTAGAGTAAGCCACTGCATTAGAACAATGGAATGAAAAGGAAAAGGAACCACTGGACCAACATCATGACTCAAACTGTCATGTTCTGTTGGCAGAGAATGGCTGAAGAGAAGGGAGTTTGACTCTGAATGGTGCCTGGGTTGGAGACCAGTAGGAAAACTTACTTATTTATTAAGGTACAGTCATACCTCGGGATAAATACGCTTCAGGATAAGTATTTTCGGGTTGTGCTCCAAGGCAACCCGGAAGTAACAGTGTGCGTTACTTCTGGGTTTCGCCGCTTGTGCATGCGCAAACAGTTAAAATGACATCACGCGCATGCGCGGAAGCAGCGAAATGCGACCCGCTCGCACGCAGTCATGTCTTACGTTCTGTTCAGGATGCGAACGGGGCTCCAGAACGGATCCCGTTCGCAACCCGAGGTACCACTGTATATACAACCCTCTCATAAAATAACCTAGTGGTGTACATAACAATACATGTAAGCCACGCTGAGTTGATGTTAGGGACTGGACAGAGGAGGAATGGTGGAGACTGCCTCCCTCGTCTCAAATTTCCAGAGACGAGGAAGACAGTACAGATTTACAACATTGGTTTGCAGGAGGTCATAGCCCAGAAGCAGATGAAGGGCAAAGTTGGGAAATAATAGGAGAGGAGGAGGAAGAGCTGGAACAGCTGGCTGACACGTTATCACTAGAAAGTATTCCACACCCTCCTTCTCCCAGGCCTTGGCGGGCATTAAAAGTAGGAGAGCAAGGCTCAGAGACAAATGACCCTAAGCGACCACCGTAAGGTGGGTGATGCTGTTGATGAATAAGGAAGTGGAAAGAATGGAGATTTACTCAGAGCAACACCATTAATCCAAGAGGCTGTGTTTCTAAGCCTCTCTCTGTGAGTATTGAATGAAATATATTGCTAAGAACTTTCCCTGTCTTATCTATCCCTGGCAGCCTACCATGTGGGGATCAGATTCCCTGACACCTGACAGCTCTTGAAAAGAAGAATAGGGTATGGGGGGAAGGCAGCAAAGCACTATGGCATTTATTCTGTCAGTGCAAGCTCTCCTCTCCTCTTTGCATACAATGTTTTGAGGGACTTCCTGACCATTTGTATTTGGGGGGGGGGTGTGCAGGTCAAGATAGGGAGGTGAAAAGCCCTGTTGCACTAGCAGGAGCCGTTGTGCTGGTTTCCACTGGCAGAAGTCGATAAGTTGAATCCTGCCCTGTACATTTAACAAACAGATAAAATTGTGAACTGACTAAGAACATCAGGCTGGCCACTGCTGCCATCACTATATTGTACAGAACACTGCTCTGCAATATGAGTAAAATGTGATACCTAATGAGGATTGGCACAATATGACCCAACAAGTAGTAAATTTGGCTACCTGATAACCCGGCAGGTGTTTCTCCTTACAAACCCTTGTGCATTCTAAATGACTTAAGGCAAATTTTTATCTCCTGCTCTTCATAAGAAGCAAGATAGGTCCATTAGACAGGTTAAAAAACAAACTGTGGCATGAGCAGGAAGGGTGCTACCTCACCTTCTTTTAGTTTATTCAGTTGCCTTTGAGTACCTTTCCTAAAGTGTTTGTTCCCCAACATTTGGCCACCTTTAATTATGGCTTTTGTTGCCAATGCCTTGCCACCTACTAGCAAAAATAAGTTGCATATGTGTTTGGTCTGACTACCACAGAAACCACAGCAAGCTCAAGTAATTCTTCATGTCTTGACCAATGAATGCAGAAACCTTGAAAGATACATTTCAATTCAATTGTAAGAACTGATATTATACACCTTGGTCTTTTCAGTACTGGGCAGTTCAAAGGATTTGTAAGAACTGATGTGCAATTCAGCCTTTTCAGTCCTGGGTAGCTCTTTTTGAATATAACAAAAGACACTGAAAGATAAACCTGGTCCAGAATCTTATCATAGGTTCCACCTCAGTACTTTTACATTGTGTCTTCAAGCTCTTCACAATGAAACATTTATACACTAATGAAACCTTAAAATCTATTACTTTGGAAGTGTGGTTTTCAGACTATACCCTATTGCTTTCAAGCTCAAGGGTCTGGAAGTGCTTTCATACATGAATCCCAGCTGTTTGTCCTACCCATACGGTTGTTTTGGAAAAAACGGTAGTCCACAGCAGTTTTAAATTACCAGGGTTATGAACAGAACCAGATTCAAATGCTGGAAGCAAATGCAGGGGATATCATTTGCACAAAATGAGATAGATACAGGACAGTGAATGCAGAAGCTACCTTACTCTCACTTCCTAATTTACATTAAAGGTAAAGGTAAAGTTAAGTCCAGTTGCGAATGACTCTGGGGTTGGGGTGCTCATCTCGCTTTATTGGCTGAGGGAGCCGGCGTACAGCATCCGGGTCATTGGCCAGCATGACTAAGCCGCTTCTGGGAAACCAGAGCAGCGCATGGAAACCCGTTTACCTTCCCGCTGGAGCGGTACCTATTTATCTACTTGCACTTTGATGTGCTTTCAAACTGCTAGGTTGGCAGGAGCAGGGACCGAGCAATGGGAGCTCACCCCATCGCGGGGATTCGAAACGCCGACCTTCCGATTGGCAAGCCCTAGGCTCTGAGGTTTAGACCACAGCGCCACCCACGTCCCTTTTACATTGCATTAGACGTGCCTAAATTTATTGGAATAGATGTCATTGCCTTAACTAATAAATGAACTGCTTCTTCCCAAATCATGTTTTTATCACTTAACACCCAATTTGCAGGTGTCAGTATCATTTACCATAATGCCCTCAGACACACACACACCCCTCCCAATTTTTATTTTTGTTTTACATTTATTTGGTTTTGCTTTTCACTCATTCTTTGGACTGGGTGATGCAAGACTGGCTGGAGAGTGAAGCGCAAGCATCCAGTCATGCCACTCCACCTCTCTTTCCTTTCCCCATAAGGCCCCTGGACCACATTGCTCAAAG
This sequence comes from Podarcis bocagei, assembly GCF_964188305.1. Classification (NCBI taxonomy): domain Eukaryota; kingdom Metazoa; phylum Chordata; class Lepidosauria; order Squamata; family Lacertidae; genus Podarcis; species Podarcis bocagei. Next base: position 55,780,919 of record NC_138126.1, on the reverse strand, counting down.
GAGGAATGTTTGGAGATCCCACAAGGGCCTCCAGCGCCAGCCCTTGCCTCTTCTTCTGTAAGCTGAGACTGCTGAAGAGGCCAGAGACCATCTAACTGTAAATCCTAGAAGACCTGCTCTTTGCCTTGCAGGCCATCTCCCACCTGGCCAGGGAAGTTGGGGCCCTGACTGACTCCAGCTGCAAAAACTGAGGCTGCTGAACAGATTACTGGGCTGGAGTGTTGTTTGAGGGTTTTTTTGGTGGGCAGTTGTTGCTGGTGCTGCTGTTGGTTTTTTGTAGTGTTCTGAATTCATGGGTGATAGACTTCTCTAAATTCCTGGATTGAATTAAGCGTTAGAATTAAGCTTGGAGTGTTAAGCTGAGTGCCAGACTTGCTTTTCACCAAAAATTCCAAACTCAGCAAAAGCTCATCACGTATCTTGGTGTTTATACTGAATAAGCAATTTTGCCTAGATTTTATTGATTTTTGTGGTTTACAGTCATATCTCGGCTCCCAAATGATCCCTTGGGAGTCGAACGTTCCGGCTCCCAAACAATCTTAAACCAGAAATGAGTGTTTAAGTTTTTGAACCATCTTTTGGAAGCCGAATGTCCGATGGGGCTTCCACAGCTTCCAATTGGCTGCAGGAACTTCCTGCATCCCATCAGAAGCTGTGCTTTGGAAGCTGAATGGACTTCCAGAACAAATTCTGTTCGACTTCTGAGGTATGTCTGTACTTTGATTACATAATTTACTTTACTGCTGCTACTCCAGCTGCAGCAGTGGCAGTGGTTGTGCTTACCTCAGGCAGCATCTTGATCAGGGATCAGCAACCTCTTTCAGCGGTGGGCCAGACCACTATCCCTTAGACCTTGTGGGGGGGCTGGACTATATTTGGGGGGGGTGAACGAATTCCTATGCCCCACAAATAACCCAGAGATGCATTTTAAATAAAAGGACACATTCTACTCATGTAAAAACACGCTGATTCCCGGACCGTCTGCGGGCGGGCCAGATTGAGAAGGCGATTGGGCCGGATCTGGCCCATGGGCCTTAGGTTGCCTACCCCTGCTCTTGATCCACCCAAGGCAAGGGAATCTGGCTGAGCAGCCTGAAAACTGGGTAGAGCACGCTGGCCTGAATGAAAAACTCCATAGCTCACCTCTAGCTATGAAGGTCTTCTGGCTACTGGTGTCTCTGGTCACCTGAGCTGGATCTAGACACATCTAAGAAGTGTTTCAGGGAAACGCATTGTAAACTTTGTATGGGAAATCACGTTGGCAAGAACAGAACTCCACATCACCATCTGGTGTCACAGTATTATAATGCATATACAACACATATAAAACACTTTTTCTTTGCCAATCTAGCTGAGTCCCTGCATGGAGCAAAGATGAATTCCAGCAGCCTATGAAGAAGGCATGGGAATAATTATATTGGTTTTACAGATAGATAACTGGTTCAGAGCCAGTGTTGTTTCCACAAATGGGAGGGTTCCTTCCATCTATTGCTACACTGTACGGTTTTCAGGAGAGCACAGGAAATTACAGTGAAGGCGGGCGGGAAATGATAAAAAAAATTCCTGGGAGATGATTTATAATGAAATGAAAAAGGTATTTAAGTATACCTTTCTTAAGAAACCAGAGGCTTTTCTCCTGGGCGTGGTCGGCCAATTGGTGCTAAAGAAAGACAGAACATTCTTTATGTACGCCACAATAGCAGCAAGAGTTCTTATAGCAAAGTATTGGAAGACACAAGAACTACCCACACTGGAAGAATGGCAGACGAAGGTGATTGACTACATGGGATTGGCCGAGATGACTGGCAGAATCCGAGACCAAGGAAAAGAGACGGTGGAGGAAGATTGAAAGAAATTTAAAGTTTATCTTAAGAATTTTTATAAATTAAATGAGTGCTAAAATGTCAAGGTCAGAGAAATTAAGAGGTTATAGCTGTATTGATTAGGTAAAAGACGGGGTGAAAAAGGTTAATTAATTAAATTATGAAGTGAGGATTTGCTGAAAGAAATTTGAAAACAGGGATGCAGAAAGGGAAGGTATGGGGAAGTCGGAGAAACAGGGTTTAAGAAAAGAAGGTTTTGAAATTATACTTGTTTATGTGTTTGTTTGTTTTTGTATTGTGTATTGTTTGTGTTGAATATGTGTTAAAAAACCAATAAAAATTATTATTAAAAAAATGATAAAAAAAAATCCTCTCCCCTTTTTTGTTCAGCAGAAATCTCCCATGAGCCAAATTCTGCTTACAAAGACTGAGGACCCAAGCTAATATCTTGCATCTCGTTTGTTTGTTTATAGCGTAATTGTTTCCTTGCACTCAGGTGGGCAGCCAGACATTTGCTGGGCTTGGATTTATATATTACTTTATTCATTAATAAAAGGCCAGGAAACATCTGTCTGCTCACTGAGTTCAGGCAACACACACTCTCCTTGAGCGCGATGGGGCCAGCTCCAAAGCCTCCAGGCAGGCAGCATGATTAATGTCTTCAAGGTGACTTCCTAGGCTTTCATCAACATCACCTGCCTGAAGTTCAAGGCGGCCATCCAAGCTGCCTCTCGTTTCCAGCTCTAGGCAGATCCTGCAGAGACTAGTTGGACTGTCTCCCTTGAAGTCGTTTCTCCTGTGAGGGAAAGCAAGCTCAGAGAATCAGCAGCATTTTCATGATCTGCTTTGTGTTGCATGTTTCTACATGCGTATCAGATATTTATCATGAGCAAATGAAAGAAGGGTTCTTTTATATACCCATATCTTTTCTTCTCTCTGTGAGACAAAACCTTAGGTATCTCTGAATTCTCCTGCTTGGGGTTTGGATAGTGTTGTAATCTATTCTAGCTATTTACATTCCATTCACAGAATTAATCTTCTGGGCTTGGATCACTGTCAGATTTCAGTGGGTATGGCAGGGTATTATGGCCTCATTCTTCTCCAAAGCATCCTCTGAGATGAATAATTGAGCTATTCCCATCACATTTTCAGATGGTGAAACTGTGCAATTATTTAGTGAGCTTGCTGGCTCCAACTGAACATTATTGATCTAGTCAAATAAAGAGTACCCATTTTTTTTTTTATCTTATCTGAAACGTAACTGAAATAGTAAGTTTTGTAAAAGCAAAAAAGGTTTTTCTGCATCAATCAGTGCTTTAATGTGGGAAATTTATGGCATAAATTGTACTACAATGTAACATGACATCCTGATTTTGTGCAGTAACAATAGGTTGTGTCCAGTGCTGTCCATCTGTTCACAGAAGGCTCTTTACTGCAATAGAAGCTGTGTGCCACAATGTGAAAGTATTTGAATGTTTTTATGTGGTCTTAAATGTTTTAGATGGATATAATTGTTCAAAATATGATTTATTTTATTTTAAGTCGTATTTGTTTAACATTTTGATCTTTGCTGCCCTGGGCTCCTTTGAGAGGAAAGGCATACAAGCAATCAATGCTTATTTTTGCTGCTTATTTAACTGCAAGCTGAACACTTGGGTCTTCAGTACAGGGGGAATGTTAAGTTCTCCCACAGCTTTCCCAGGATAACTTAAAGACCATGTGCTCACAGAAAAGGGCAGCAGAGGATTTGCCAAGGTCAGGGAGCTTGTACTATCAACTATCGGAAAGACTCAAAATGGCCTGAGATGATTCTGCTGTTTCATTGTTTTGCCTTCTGCCTTTTAAATGTTTTTGGCTTTAAATTTCAAACCACTCTGAGTGCCATAGCACTCAAGGCAGTATATAAATGAAGTAAGTGAGCAAGCAAGCAAGCAAGCAAGCAAGTAAGTAGATAATGCATATTTTCTAGGCTCCAGAGTCATTATTGGATATGTACATTATGCCTATGGCAAAACAGAAGTTCTGCGTAATTAACCCATAATCATTTTTGCTAATCAGATGCATTAGCAAAATTAGTTCACGTCAGTTATGATGAACTGATGCCCTTACTTGATATTCCTTGCTTTCACAGAAACATATTTGCAAAGACTGATATTATTTACTGATACTACAGAATTAAAGCCACAGAAAAGGGACTAAAGCATATGTGCATATTTCACTTGACTAATTAACGTCTTGTACATTGACCAGTTAGAGACCAGGAATGATCCCTCAACAATGGCCTTTAAACAGTCAGAATCAGTAGAATATTTTCCCTCTTTTTTGCATGATCAACCTGACAGGATTCTCCAAGCATCATAAGGAAATGAATGTTGGTTCCTATGTAAATAACTGAGGAAAATACAGGGTCACCCGACCCAACTTGGTGCGCTCCATATACTTTGGATCACAACTCCCATCATCCTTGATCATTGGCCATGCTATCTAGAGCTGATGGGAACTGCAATGTAAAACATATGGGGGGGCACAGATTGAGGAAGGGTGATGTTGTAAGGTCAACAGTAAGTTTGCCACATTTGTACCATTGTTCAAACAGGCTCCTTAGCAGTGGGGCTATACTCGCAGTAAGATGCTGCAATTTTACACCATCGTGACTACTAATGGGGATTCTATAAAGGGAATTATATTAAGGGACTGTTTCTTACAATGGCATCTCTACATTTGCACATTCTTGGTGGTTGCCAACTACTGCAAACTTCCTCTGGTCACTCAAAATCCAAGGGAAGAAATTTTTTGTTATGCCAACTAATAGCAGGATGGCATATTCATTTTGTTGTTGTTGCTGCTGCTGCTGCTGTTGCTGCTGCTGTTGCTGCTGCTGCTGGATGAGTAAAATATTTCATCGAGTTTTTATGCTTTTTTTAAAAAAGGCAAACAGCTGGTGCCCTAAAACATATGATGACAAAATTAGAAATAGCTGCCTATGGTGTTGCTCTTAATCTTTGTGTGTATCTTAAAATAAAGTGTAGGTAGTCATTAGCTAATTCAATATTTCCTGAACTGCTGTGAATCTTTTGAGCTGTTTTTCTTCTTCTCACAAGTGGGTTGAATACACAGGTACTCCTTAATAAAAGCCAGTCACCTCACCTTGAAAAGGATATTGTAGGTTGAGAAAAGGGGATGGGAATACCTCCCTATGAGGAAAGGTTACAGTTTATTGGGGCTTTTTAGTTTAGAGAAAATGTGAGTAAGAGGTGACAGAAATGTATAAAACCAGGGATAGCATGAAGAAAGCGGACAGAGGAAAGTTTTTCTCTATCACTCATATCACTAGAACATGTGGACATCCAGTGAAGCTGAGGGCTAGAAGATTGAGGACAGACAAAAGAAAATACTTCTTCACAGAGACCATTGTTAAACTATGGAACTCTCTCCCACAGGAGGCAGTGATGGCCACCACCTTGGACGGCTTTAAAAGAGTGTTAGACAGGACTTCCGGGTTGACGCGATCTGGAAATGGCGGATTCCCTCCGAGCTCCGGAGGGAATCGGCTCCACTGAGGACGGGTCTTTGCCGCGCCGGCGACGCGGGGACCCTTAAAAGCCGCAGGCGCGGAAGCCTGCGGACTGAAGACTCGGCGGGTGCCTTAAGCGCCCCCCCTGATTCGCGAAGAGCCTTTTTAAAGGCTGCGGAGGGGATACGGGGGTGGCGTGGCACTGAGAGTCGATCGCTACCTCGGTGGGGCGAAGCCGCGAGCCATGACCAGTGAGCGCTGACTTTCTTCCTTGAAAATTTGGACTGAAAGAACTACCCGTGAGTAAGACGGATTCGGACTTTAAAAATTTTACCTTGAATTGGAGACGACCGGGGTGTGTGCTAAAAGGAAGTCCGCACCCCCCCTCTTGCAGACGATCTAAGCAACGACATAAGAGCTAAGCTGGAGAGCCTACCCTTGGCGGGGTGAGTTAAAAAGGACATTAACTTTCAAGATTTAGTTAAAGCAAATCTTGTGCTGGAGAGTGGAGTTTTGGAGACCCTTTTTATGTTTTGAACAACCCCCCCTCCCGGGCTCGGGAACGTCCTGCCTTTGTGCCTGTGTAAGAGCTGCGGAGTTTGACAGCTGTCAAAGCTGCCAAACGGGCAGTTTAAAGCGGAAAAATCAATACCTAAGATCCCTTTGGATTAAAACGAGTTATAATTGAGACAAAATTGTTGGAAACAAAGTAATAACAACAAGTTAAAGGACTCTTGGAGAAAAGACTAATAAGTAACCAGATTCCCCCTAGGGGGAATTCTGTGAAACTACAATGGATACAATGGCTGTGGATGGAAAGTTACTAGTGGAAATCGAAAGGATGTTTCAATTGGTGGGAATCTTACAAGAGCAGAGCTTAGCCATGAATAAACAACTTATCACTATGACCTTGGGAACAGGCAACTCTGCTGTTTGTATTGAGGATCTGAATGAGAAAGAATCCACAGCTGAATGGGAAACAATGTCTACAGAGGTGGAAGAGATTAAACAAGAAAAAGAGAAAGTAACCTTGGGAAGTAACAACCAAAAGCTGACATCTGTGCAACATAAGCAAGGAGACTTTGGGAACATATCTACCACAAGTCTGCGAAAGACGCAGAGGAAGAAGGAGGAGGCCCTGGGACAATATGGAATACAGGAACTTAGAATAAAGAAATATGTTTGGGGCCTCTGTTTGGACTCTGAGTTTGAAGATACAGGCTTTGTGGAAATTCTTCAGCAGTTGCTTTCAAATCTCCTTGTGGGAAGAGAATATGCTTTGATGGTGAAAGATCTTTTTCCAGATTCGACGACTGACATAAAGGACTACCAACAAGACTGGCGAAGAGGGACTGAAAGGGATTTGAAAGCCTCGGACGTGAGGAACCCAGGCTGAGAATCGTGACTTTGGACTTTTATTGGGAAGGGACAAAAACCGGGGATGGGAGGGAGGGAAGAAGAGATTCTTAAAAACTCTCAAGACTTTTAGGTTTGGTTAATATGACTTTTAATTAGGATAAAATCAAAAATCGATGGAAGAGAACCTGGGTCCAACTTAGGAAAATCAATTTTTTTTTTATTAGGGAAAAGGTAATAAAAGGAATAGGATGGTTAAGAGGAGAAATACCAACTTGCTGATATAATCTTGGGAATTGGGATGCACGAGGGGGGGTGGGGGGAAGTCAGGGAACAAGGTTATGAAACCAGGATCTGCTGAATCTATACATGTTTGTGTCATTTTTGTGTTTGTATTGTCTTTATAAAAGTGGAAAACCCAATAAAAATTTTATAAAAAATAAATAAATAAAAGAGTGTTAGACAAATTCATGGAGTATAAAGCTATCAATTGCTATACACAGTCAAAGGCAGTATGTTTCTGACTACCACTAGCTGGACACTGCAGGAGGGGAGATTACTCTTATGCTCACATCTTGTTTATGGGCTTCCCATAGGGCATCTGGTTAGCTACTGTGAGAACAGAAAAAGGTAAAAGACTCCTGGATGGTTAAGTCCAGTCAAAGGCGACTATAGGGTTGCGGCCGTCATCTCGCTTTCAGGCCGAGGGAGCCAGTGTTTGTCCACAGAAAGCTTTCAAGGTCACGTGGCCAGCATGACTAAACCGCTTCTGGTGCAATGGAACACCATGACGGAAGCCAGAGTGTACAGAAACGCCACACCTTCCTGCCACAGCGATACCTATTTATCTACTCGCACTGGCATGCTTTCAAACTGCTAGGTTGGCAGAAGCTGGGACAGAGCAATGGGAGCTCACTCCATTGTGGGAATTCGAACCGCTGACCTTCTGATCGGCAAGCCCAAGAGGCTCAGTGGTTTAGACCACAGCGTCACCCCCATGTGAGAACAGAATGCTGCACTAGATAGGTCTTTGGTCTGACCCAGCAGGGCTCCTCTTATGGTGTTAAGTCTGGTTAAAATGAATAATATGGAGTTGATCAAATTAAAAAATAAAATGCCAATACATGAAAGGAAACAAAAAACATAATTTAGGTCCAGGAAAAAATATGTTTTTTATTACCGTAGCTTTTGGAATAGCGAGCCTGTACATTTGGAAAGACTAAATATATGTTCCTCTAATAGATTACAGCACAACAACAACAAATGGTTGGTTGGTACAATAATTATTTCAGATATACAGTATGTAGCTCTGTAGTGGCAGTGGAAAGAAGAGAGAAGACGTATGAAAAATGGGCCATTCAGCTGGCTGTGCTTACTTTCCTAGACTTTTCAAGCAATTCTGCATGGTAGCACACTGAGCACTGTGTCCTATATGTGCTCAGCCTAGGAGGGGAAAGTGAAAGAAATCACTTGGGAAAGAATTAAATGCCACAAAAATGGCAGCCATGCCCTCAGAATCCTTAGTAATGCCACCAATTAGGAGTTGTGTGGCTATGACTCCCACATGCCATCCACACACAGAGGGAGACAATGAGTCCCCAATGACAGGGACACCCACCAGAACACACATGATAACGCTGTTGCACCCCCCCCTTTCCATGATCTCCTGTGCACAAGCACCGGCAACCCCACTGCTGTGAGTCTTCAGGCAAGGGTTGAGTCCTTTGAACAGGCATCCCCAAACTCAGCCCTCCAGATGTTTTGGGACTACAATTCCCATCATCCCTGACTACTGGTCCTGTTAGCTAGGGATGATGGGAGTTGTAGTCCCAAACCAGCTGGAGGGCCAAGTTTGGGGATGCCTGCCTTAGAAGAACACAACTCAGATGATGGGACACGCTTCATAGGGCTACATCTCTCCAGCGCCATGTTGTGTGTGTTACAGCATCACTAGCTACCAGCTTATTTTCAGGCGCAATTGTGATTACTAGAAGTTGTACAACCAATGCTGTGGACAGGTGGAACAGACGTCCTCTTTGCTGAGCTTCTAGTGCATGATTGAGACTTTCTTGTTCCTGCAGGCATTCAAAGGTAATGTTTGGCTTTATGACAATTTTAAAAATCATTTTATTGTCCCATTTTCTGTGGATTTTTTTTTTAAAAAAGTTTGCTTAGAAATGTGAATACTTAAGTGTTATATAAATGTATTAAATACATAAGGAAATGCTGGTTAGGACTTACAAAGGCCAAAGAGTTTGGGATTATGTTACCTGATGGACTGCCTTCTTCCCTACAAGCCTGTCCAAGTTATGAAACTTCCCAGTTGCTTCTCTCAGTCCCACCAAGAGCAGAGGCAGATTTGACAAAAACACAAGAAAGGGCCTTGTAAAAGGCTGCACCCACTGAATTTCAGAACTCAGACTCTGTAGGGCCCCTCTATTTATTTATTTTTAACCCTCAGGCAGGCCTATCCCAAGGGCTCAACAGTGTATAGAAACTATTTAAAAACAACAGAAGAATTTAAAACGGGGGGGGGGGGAAACACTATAGATTTACATGTAGCCACTTTGCATATGGGCAAAGCTATGGCAAACTTAACCTACCTTTGTGTGAAAATAGAAAGAAAATAAAGTTCTACTACAATATTTAAAAATAAAATCACCTCAATTAAATTAGAAAAGGGGAATAGAGAACAGGAAAAGGTAAAGCACAAGAATTTATGTTTCCTTTATGAAAAAGAGGTTGCCATAAGGACAGTTGTAATAAGAAATTCATCAGTACTTGGGGAAAGAACACAATGATACCTAATAAAAATACCGTATATACTTCTCTCTCTCTTACTATCTGTTGGCTGCTAACATCATGTAGCATTTAAGTGGCTTTTTAAAAAAGAACAAGGAGATTCATCAACATCATCTTTATTACGACCACAGACCAGCATAAGTTAAAATAGAAACACACAGTAATTTAGGAAATAAAACAGATAAAAGGAGTGACTCAGAGAAGGGGGGATGCATGAGGGAAACTTCTTAGAGAGTTAAGAGCAAGCAATTGCAAAAGTAACTACAGAAGGGAGGGTGCAAGAGAGGGCACAGGTCTGGCGTATGAGCCTTCAGTTTAAGTCTGGTGCATGACCCAAAGCATTCTTCCGCGAATGTCCATCATAGCAGCACAAAATCTAGCTGCCGAGTATGTTACGTCTAGGTTTCCATCTTGAATTAGCAAGGAGGTATAGTGTTGCTCTGTCTATCCAGGGAATTCGTGTAGCTGACTGTAACTAAAACTATTGTAAAAATGGTTTGATGATAATTAATAATAAATATTCTTCTTATTAAGACGTTTATTGTACAGGAACAACCTTTATCGAGCAATATACTAGTCTGCAACACTTTGGGTAAGAAAGTAGATATAAGATTCACTGGGTACATTTAGAAACCATGTATATTTTACTAAGAAGTTAAATATCAGGCTAAATAATAATTGTCAGGAATATTTTGCCCGGCATATCGTTCATCCATCCCACGTGCTGAACAGGTGTATCAATGCCAACCACAATAAGAAGCAAGTACGTTGAAGATAGGCTGTTCCGGTTAAATTTTTCAATAGTCATTTTAGCTGACGAATGAAAGCCCAGGAAAGTGCTTTGAGTGATTTTTTTAAAAAAATCAATATTCCTAAAACTTTTTGTAAGCTTATGTATATAGGAAATAAACAGAAATCTAGATACTTGTACCACTTTCTCTTCACTTTCTTGTGTGACATACCACCACATAATCCTATTTTACGCATGAAAATTACTACATGTGTATACACAGGTGCACATGAAGGATACATATCCATTCTGTCAAGTGTGGAGATGTATGTGCAGAATTGAGAGAGAGTTGTTTTATCTATGTATGTATGTATCTACCTGCCTGCTTATCTATCTATATAAAAGCAACAGATTTTTCTCCAGCACTAGTGCGATTTGGAAGTAAATGTATATACACACACTTATGTTTGAGGAAGAGCAGATGGAATTCTAGAAATGCAGCTCCCGTTGAGAGGAGCATAGAGGGCAATGAAGCTGAAATGAACAAAGGACTTTAAAATTCCAGAATTTATGTCTTCATTTTTCAGTATAAATATTCAAGAGTTTAGCTGCTTTAAAATATAACTGAATTTTGAATCATTTTATGTTTGAAGCATTTTAATGAGAAGGATTTATTATTAATTTATTATTATTAATACTTATTCCTGATTTGGTAATTCTGAATAAAATATTTTTATAAAAGCCCACAATTGCTTATAGAAGTTCACATAACGCAGCTTCTTTGGTGGCTTCTGACTGAATAGGACATAAGTTGTTAATTTTCCACTCTGTTATCGAAATAACCTTATCTGATTTCTGTGGAAGAAATGATAAAAGTGTTGCCGTTACGAGTGGATTTACAGCTAGTTAATTCAGTTTTTTTCTTTTCTATTTTCAAGAAATACATACTCCAGGAGTCTTGCAGAATAATGTAGCCAAATGCATCACATTATGTCTACTATATATTTTAGGAAATGGTTTGTTCATTTGCTCGCTATAGGATTTGGCCTCCTCTGTAGTTATCATTGCCAAACTTAGCACGTTGGTTCCTGAGGTGGGGGCAACATGCTTTATTGCCATTTGGATGCTGACCACCATTTTGAATCAAGATGGCAGACCAAAATGTCACTTTGGCATGACTTCACCTGTTTTTTGAAATAGATTTGGCTGCCTCTTGAGATATCGCTGCCAAACTCGGCATCCGAGTTCCCAAAGCGGGGACAGTGGTCTTTACTGAGGCTTGAGTGCTGAGTACCATTTTGAATCAAGACAGTGGACCAAGACATGACTTTATTTTTGGTGTGAAGGATCAAAATTAACAAATTACACTATCCTTTTTTAAAAAAAAAATCCAGTATTTTTTGGTTTTTAAGAATTCCTAGGTAATACCAGGCACACCCTGCTAGTATTCAACACGTTTAACTATAATCTGCCTAGTAGAAGTGCATTTTTAAACAATTCTATCAGTATCCATAAAACTAGCCTTGTTTCATTTTACTCCTTAACTTTGAAATTGACTGTAACTGTAACCTTACATCCATTACCAGGCAGTAAGTTCTACTGAGTTCAATAGGACTTACTTCTGAGTAGACATGCATAGGCTTGCTCTGTAAGATACATGAGAAAAATATTATACTTGAAAGGAGAAGGAAGCTCCATAAATTGAGAAACCAAAATACTGGAAGTTATGTTATTTTAATATTTATTAGCATGATATGAGAAGGTGGCAGTGGTGTAAGTCTTCAAACCCATCTCCCAGATTGAAGAAGCAAACTTTAGAAAGCATTTTCAGAAATGGTAGTAGGAATGGAACTTCACATGGGAGTGTTTTGGCAAGCAGGGTTTTTTATTAGGATAAACAAACCATTTATACAGTGGATCAGAATTTGTCTGCAAATTGAGTGACCCAGCCTGAGTGACCCAGCTTAACAATCAAGTCAGCATGGACAACAGCCCTGATCTGTGCCCTTTCCTCTGATGCTCTGGACTGGAGGACCAAGCTCCCCTTATAGCCCTTAATTTGCATCTGGAACACATCCCAGTTCCTCCTCCAGTTATGAAAAGAATATTGCCATCCTTCTCCCTAACTCACTACAGCTGCAGTCACATTCTGAAGCTGTGCTTTCCAGACTGTAAAAGCAGAGTAAGCATACTGCACCTACTAAACAAAAGCAATATAGTTTCCTTCTTCTTCCCAATGCTTAGGGAACTATTAGAGGGTACAATTGCTGGATAGATCAATTTAGCCATAGAGAGAAGTGGAATCTACACACATATTAAAAATGCTGTGAAAATGCTTTTTTAAAAAACGTTTTGAGAAATACATTGAATTTTACATAGCTCAGTATCGCCATCTAGTGTCACATTTGTATATTGCCCTTTACAACACATTTAAAATGTTTTATTTGCAGCTGAATAGCTGGGTCCTGGACTTCTCTGGTAACAGGTTGGTTCAGTATGTTTATTCTGTAGTTTGCTGAAGTGGTTTGAAGTGTTTTACATAAAAACTATCCAGCCACCTAAATTAGTTTTGACTCCTGCCAGAAACCTACATCCTCTAAAATTTAAACTTCTCCCACAGGCACTGCAGGGATCACAATCCCAAGTTCTGGGATCACATTGAAATTGGGATCCCTGCAGGTATCACAATCACAATGGCTGATTCCTATCCTCAGGAGTGAAGACAAATCTGCTAAATTCAGCTGGAGGGATTGACCTTGTGGGCTGAAGGAAAAAATGGTTCAACTTTGGAATCATAAAATGTACACTTTTCATTAGTGTCAAATTTCACTTGCTACTAAAAGTTAAAAAGTTCCTGATCAACTAACCTGAGGCCTTGGTTGAGGTAGAGGTACAAAAATTCCTGCATAAATAACTATTCACAGTTGTATATGTACGCAGAACAACTTCAGTTGCCAGACATAGGTATTTTGATTCTGATGGTCTTAAATAATTGAGATTTATACCCATGCTAATAAATGAGGTTCAGTAATATATTGTGGACACACATTTATTAGCCAGTACTTGGTCTTAACCTTTTTTTAACTGTAGGAAAAATATAATTATTCAGTATAGATTAATATACCTAAGACTAACACATAATTATTCTCTTAATTATTTACCCAGGTGCTGGATTTTCAGTTATCTGAACTGACAAGTGATACTGTAACCACAAACTCGCCTTCTGAAATTTTACAAAGAAAATATAGATTGTATCAGGATAAGAAATGGTTTGTGGATACCATGCTGCAATTAACCTCTGTACTATGCTTGTTTGCTCATTCAGAATATTTTTATATACTTTGCTGCCTTGTAGTGTTCGAGGTTCCTTACACAGGCATAGTCAGGATTTATGTTTGGGCGAGGGGACAGAACAGAGCTATCCGCCATGCAATTGGTTAGTTAGTTAAGTATTTTTATGTACTTACTTGATTTGGGGGGGAGCTGCCCCCTCTGCCCCCCTTGGCTATGCCTGTGGTTCCTTACAAAAATTGCCTGCATGTTGCAGGAGACGATGGCATAGAGGCAAATCAATATATTATTTCATCACTTTAATAAAAAGGTCTGTTTTAAAAAATATATTTATTTATTTGTCACAAACATTACTTAGGCAAAAGGGCACCTTCCCTCTCTGTTTCCTAGCTCTGAGTGGGCATTTTTGGTGAAGATATCAAGTAAGAAGATACGATGTAACAGAGAACTGTGGTTTAAAAGAAACCATACTAAAATCAGGATGAAAGGAAGGGGCAAGGGGGAGCACATGGATAGTTTCCAGTTGAATAAACGTTATATTTTGTCAGAGTTCCTGAGATCCTTTAATACAAAATTAGGCTGTGTACACACCATACATTTAAAGCACATCCCCTCCGAAGAATCCTAGGAACTGTAGCCTGATAAGCGTGCTGGGCATTATAGCTCTGTGAGGGATAATTCTGGGCTGGGTATGTACTTGAAATGTGCTTTAAATATACGATGTGTGTGCAACCTTGTTTTTGTATTCCATTATCTCAGTCTTCAAGATACTTATCTACGGTATATTCATTCTCCTTTGAAAACGAGTATAACCATTAGGCTGCCATGTGAACTTAAATCATTTTGTTTGAATCACCAATATCATTTGTAACATAAGATCGTTTAGCTATAATTTATTACATTTTTAACCCACCCTCCCTCCAAATTCAGAGTGGCCTACATTGTTTTCTGCCCCACCACATACGCATACATTTTATCTTCCAAACTACCCCATGGAGCTAGTTAAGCTGAGAGATAGTGATTGGCCCAAGGTCACTATGAGCTTCATGGCTGAGTGGGGATCTGAACCTGGGTCATCCTAATCCGGCATTAACCACTACACCAGGGGTCGGCAACCTAAGGCCCATGGGCCACAAGCAGCCCATTGGGGGTCGTTTAACTGGCCCATGGACCCCCACTGCCCACTCGGTCGGCTCCCGTGCGCTGCACTAAACAGGTGTGGAGGGGAGCAGGGACCTCCTTCCACGACGCTGGCTGGCTTCCCATTGGCTGCAGGAAGCTCCTGTAGCCAATGGGAAGTCGCGCATGCCTCCTCCGTGCCAGAAAGAGCGCGAGAAATAGCATTTGCACATGCGTGCATGCGCAGTCCGGCACACCACACCATCTGAAGGACTGTGAACCGGCCCAAGCCACAAAAACTTTGCCGACCCCTGCACTACACCACTCCATCTCTCCGGTTTATGACATAATCCTCTGTTTGAAGTTCAAACATCAGCTTGAACCTGCTGTTTTGAAAGGGTAAAGGCAAAAATAAGCAGAATACATCGCAATGTGATTTCTGAAGCAAGGGCTCTTGGACACCATGCTTTTGACATTTCAATAGGCTCCACAAAGCACATTATCAATGTTATTTTTACTACAGAAATGATTAAACAGGCACACTTCCTGTTTCACTCAACACTACTATTGAAAAAACAGTTTTGAAAAAAATGAAAGATAACGGACACAGACACACCAGTTCTGCATAGTTTGAAAGGGCTTAATGTAGACTAAATATTGCAATTTGCGGTATTTTTAAGAAATGTAAAGTGGATGAAATATAAAAGACAGGTTAGGTCAAAAGAACAATGTTTTCCAATTTTGTTGCTTACTTGGTTCTGAAAATATCTACCACCAGACAGACACCCACCCACATCTCTCTCCCTCCCTCTGTCAGGAAAGAGGAAGTGAGACTTTGAATGACATAACTGCCAGTATTTTAAGGCCTAACAGCAGAATCCTATGCATGTTAACTTTGAAGTACGGTAAATCCAGTTATTTCAATGGGGCTAACCTTGAGCCGATACATGCTGGTAGACTGGCATACAACCTACTTGAGCTGGACAGTTGAATGTTTGACTCTTGCTGTTGAGTACAAGGATGTTCCAGAGGCAAAATATGCTTATTGTGTTCCTGGTTGAACAGCATCAATGCACTCCACTTGTCACTTTTTTCCAGAATGATGAGGAACCATTAGTGAGCACTGTTTGCATTTGGTCGGTCAACCTGCTACAAATTCATCTAACAGTTACCACATCCAGCCCACATTTTCTAGGTTCTGCACAAGAGTATCATGGGGGGTTATGTCAAAAGCCTTACTGTCCACAGTACTATGTCCTTTGATCCATCAAGCTTGTAACTATATCAAAAAAAGATCATTGCTGCTTTGCTGCTTCCAGTATGACTCTTGGGTATAAAACATTCAGGTGGAATATTACAATGAATTAACATTTGTGTTCTCCTAAGAGCCACAAGTGTCCAAAAAGCAGAGAATCCTTTACAAACTGGCAGTAGGATGGGGGTTCTGCTAGATCTGGCAGTAAAGGAACAAGCAATAATTAGCAGATGGAATGCCAGTAATAAATTCAACAACATATGGCTTGCATTCTTGGAATTATTTGAAATGTGGTCTGTTTTTATATAGACTCAAAGCTAACTTTCCTTGTTTCCTTCTTCCTCTTCTTCCACCCCATTTCTTTTTTTGCTTTCTGTGTAAGATTTTGTAAGTGTATGTGACTATCAATTTTGAAATAGGGCTAAGTGAGTTAGGCAACAGGAAGTGTCACTTGTTAAGGAAGAAAGTTTATCATTTATCATCATTTATTTTTTAAATGCATATTCCTCCCTTCCTCTCAAAGGAGACTAGTTTAATGTGGGACTGCTCTGCATTTTATACAAAAATAGAAAACATACATTTCTCCAACGTTAATGTAAAACAGAACTATGTGTGCCCTTTCCCCTACTAAGCTAGCCTTAGGCCCTCAGGAGTAGCAGAGGACACTATCCCATCCCTAGTGTTGAAGTAATATTCAGCTTTTCTACATGGAACGGGAAAGACACCATCTCGTCCTTTGCCTCAGGCAGCAGTTAGCCTTGGGCCAGCCTTGATCCTAGATTCCATGAGAAGAGAAAACGATAAACTGCAGAGAGCAGTGTAGAAAGGCCTTTATAGGTACCAGATGAGTCATGCAAGCCAGCCAAGCCAAATGTTGCAGAGCAAAAAAAAAGTAAAAATGCAAACTTCTATCAGACCTAGGTCTTCATTTTTCAATTCAGCTCTACACTCTCACAATCAACTGGAGATTCCTGTAAAGCTGCAGACTCCATCCACTGTTGGCTCTACCCTGACTGCCCCTCACAGAAAGTCAAGCACCTTTCTAGGGCAAATGCATCACATAGGTCAGCTGACATTACATTAACAATACAGTATGTTAGGGATGGTGACACAGGAGAGGGGATTCTATGTGGCAGCCCCCACCTTGTTGAACTCCCTTCCCCACCAAGGGGGATCTGGCACCTCCATTATACAGCTTTTGGTGAATGCCTCTTCACCCTGGCTTTTGACACCAGAGGTGCATATTTTTAGAACCCACTGCCCTTAGGGAGAGAGACAATTAATAAATAAACAACAGCAACAATTTAATAAACAGTTTTACTAAATACTGCATTGTCAATAAATACATTTTACTCTTTGTTTAATTATATTTATGAATGACTTCCCACAAGGCATATCAAAACGATTTACAATATAGTACACAAAGGTCTGTATAGTTAAAACTATGGTTTTCCCAGTGGTGATGTATGGAAGTGAGAGCTGGACCATAAAGAAGGCTGATGACCGAAGAATTGATGCTTTTGAATTATGGTGCTGGAGGAGACTCTTGAGAGTCCCATGGACTGCAAGAAGATCAAACCTATCCAGTTTCAAGGAAATCAGCCCAGGGTGCTCACTGGAAGGACAGATCGTGAAGCTGAGGCTCCAATACTTTGGCCACCTCATAAGAGAAGACTCCCTGGAAAAGACCGTGATGTTGGGAAAGACTGAGGGCACAAGGAGAAGGGGACAACAGAGGACGAGATGGTTGGACAGTGTTCTCGAAGCTACCAGCATGAGTTTGACCAAACTGCGGGAGGCAGTGGAAGACAGGAGGGCCTGGCGTGCTCTGGTCCATGGGGTCACGAAGAGTCGGACACGATTAAACAACAACAAAATACCACTTTGAAATTTTAGGCAAGGGTGGCATATACTTTTATAAATAAAATCATGGGCATAGAAACAGTTCAAACAATTGCACAAATAGCAACTAACCCCCGCCCCCCCCATACAGAGAGAGGACAACACATACGTAAAATAGTATCAATTCCAATGCCATACGGTCTAAAATATCGGTAGGTAACAGGAAACGCGATATTAAAACAGCATTGTTGCACCAAAGGCAGCGGCTCCAGAGCCGCAAACATACTGATGTTATTAATTAATTTGTTTTTAAGCAAACCTGAGAAATAGTGATGCAGAGGGTATGGTAAAGGAAGCGGAGACCACCTCCTTCCCCGGGCCAGCCTCTGCCACCCAGCTTTAATCAAACGAGACACTTTCCCCCGCTCGGCCATGACCTCTTTGAGCACCGAGCGACTGCGAGGTCTGTCCCGCGTGGCTTCGAGAGCCCGCGCCCGCAGCGTTTCCACGGGGAAACCGCCCGGCCGCGACAGCCCCACGAGGCGAGACGCCGCTTCCTCCCGGGGCTGAGAGAGGGAAGGTGGAAGGTGGAGGCCGACCGACTTTAAAACAAAGCGAGAAGACGAGGGAGTTGCCGGGTCAGGTAAAGGCGCGCGGAGCTGTGCGCGCCACACACTCCCGGGCAAGAAAGGCTGGCCAAGCACAGGCCAACCGCGAGAGGCCCGAAGCCGCGAACGAGCTCCATTCGTCCCGGGAAAGTTCCTCGACGGCGACGGGAGAGACCGGGCGAGCGGCAGAAGAAGCAGGAGGACGGAAAAGCGAAAGGAGACGCTGAAGCCTCCAAGCGCCTGTTCGGTTCGATGTGGCCCGCGCGAAGCAGGGGATTCCCGCCCCTCAGCGCGCGCCCCCGCCCCGCTTTCTTCCCCTGCCCGGCTGCAAGAGCAGCAGGTGAGCGCGTCCGGCAAAAGTTGAGGCGGAGCGCGCGCGGGCGGAGGGCGGAGCGAGCGAGCGAGGGGAGGGCGGTCCCGAGGCGGAGGCAGCGCCGCTTGACTGCCTTTCTCTTTTCGGGGCAGCGCTCTCGGCCTCGGAGCGCCGAGCAAGTCCTGCGCTTCCTGGCGAGGGTCCTTCGCGCGAAACGGGTGAGTGACTCGTTGGCGCGCGCGGGCCGCCTCATACCTGCTGCTGCGGCGGGGCCGCCACTTTCGCGGGGGCCGGTGGGGGGGGGTAAGGAGGAGGGCGAGGTAGTTCCTGCTCCGCCTGCCTCCTGGGTGAATGAGGAAGCGGCGCGGGCAGCGCCTCCCCATCCCTTTTCGAAGTGAGCGAGTGTGTTTGTGTGTGAGAGAGATTTTATCTCGCCCACCCCACTTTCCGGCGCTGAGGGGTTGTGCGAATGGGCTGAGCACTTCTTCTCGTCAGAGGAGCGGGACCCTCCGGCGCTCGAGTCTCTGCCTGGGCTGGGTGAGTTGGGCGCTTGCCTGCCTCTCGTCTGGGTGTGCTGGGTGGCACACTTTCGCGACAGGCGCTCGGAGTTGCCCTTTCTCTCTTTCTCTTTCTCGCTCCCTCTTTCCTGCTTCTCGCTTCGCAATCGGGGGCAGCCCGGCACGGGGCAAGGCGCGCGCGCCCTCGAGCGGGTATTGCCCATGGCGGAGGGGGCGCGTTGCACAACCGGGGCGAGAACACAGGGCGACTGAGTTTTAACATCCCGCGGAGGTTTGTCTCCACCGGGACTTCCTCGTTTTAAGAGCCTCCATGTTTTCTTTTAAGTGCTCCGCCAAATTCTTGCAAATCGAATGGTTGACTTAGTCAGGGGAGGGGGTGGGGCTGATGGGCTTCGACTTTTCTCTCTAGCTCACTGCATATACTTGTATGGTGCAAGTCACCGTCCTCAAATTTCTTTTCTGAATGGTCTCTAGCACCTTTAGGGGTTTTGTTTTTTTTAAACCCAACAAACTTAAAAACAAACTTTGTTTAACTAGAAACACACACACACACGGACACTCCCAACTTATCAAAATCACTTGTAAAAGCTGCTGTCTTTTAGTGTGCCAGAATGGCACTGTCTGAAATCTGGCCTCTGCAGCTTGGCGTTTGTAGGAATTTGGTTACCTTGGCAGAAGCGACGCAGGAGTCAGGACAGGGAAAACACAGCGACAGTGTTCTTCAGCTGGCAGTTATTGACAGATGTTAAAACTGAAAGGCAGCCTCACATGACCACACTATCTGATAGAAGCATTCAGCATTTGTCTGTTTGCCTGATCTTTAGACTTACTACACCAGTGGGTGCCTGGGTGGAACACAATGGCTGTCATCTGTATTAACAATATTCATTGCATTTTTGAAGTGCGTATTATGATTGCTATTTCGATTGCCTCAGTTGTGCTTCACTGGAGTCCTGATGGTTTTCACCCCATTTTCTCTACCCCACAGCTAGAAACAGCATGTTGAGTGGTTTGGGGTTGAGGATTAGAAAGGGTTTTCCCCCAAGCTTGGTTAGTATCTATAGGCGTTTGCTTAGTTTGGAATGTGTTTGTCTTCCCATGCAGCGTACAGCTAGGTTCGCTTGCATTTAGTCATCTCAAGTTGTTTGCCATCTGAGTTTGTTTCTGTTGTGCACCTGTTCTCTTGAGCAGTGGGTGGGATGATGTTCATGGACTGGATGTTCATTTGGTACCTTCCAACGACTTCATTGTCCTGTGAATGCAAACCATGTTAAGTGTTTCTATGGTGCTATACCAGCATTGCTGAGAAATTTATCAGATGCTTCAAACAGGTACAGGAGTAGTGGCCAAACGTTTTGATATATGTGCAGCAAATGAACTCTCAATTTGTGTAACATGGACACTTAAGGGCATATTAATAATAATATAGAGGGATGCGGGTGGTGCTGTGGTCTAAACCACTGAGCCTCTTGGGCGTGCCAATCAGAAGGTCGGCAGTTTGAATCTGTGTGACGAGGTGAGCTCCCATTGCTCTGTCCCAGCTTCTGCCAACCTAGCAGTTCGAAAGCAAACCAGTGCAAGTAGTTAAATAGGTACTGCTGTGGCGGGAAAGTAAACGGCATTTCTGTGTGCTCTGGCAGTCCTCCGTGCGCCAGTAGTGGTTTAGTCATGCTGGATACATGACCCAGAAAGCTGTCTGTGGACACATGCCAGCTCTCTCGGCCTGAAGTGAGATGAGCACCACACCCCATAGACACCTTTGACTGGACTTAGCCGTCCAGATGTCCTTTACCTTTACCTTAATAATAATATGTAGCTAGGCACAAATGCTTGCTGTAACAAATTTCCAGTTGTGAGACCCATGCCGCAGGTTGACTGCCTGCAAAATATGCCAGCAGCTTTTATTTATTTATTTGCCTTGATCTTTAGACTTTCTATACCCGAATATGACATTTTTGCACTAGAGAAAAATCAGCAAATTGAGCAATATGTTGCTTCTTCCTGACATGCTAGCCATTAAATTTCTAAATGAAATGGCTGAATGATCTGAACAGATGGGTTAGTCTAGGCTTAAGCCATAAAATAATTAGTTCCAGGAAGTGTAGCTAGCTGTGTCTGGGGAGCATACATGGATGAGTTAATAACTTTAGTCCTAAAGATCCAGGAATACGTACTATGGATTGCTGCAACTTGCTTATCTTTAAGTTTGATTTAATGCAGATTGTGAAAATGCTGTGCCATTAGGTTAATGGGAAGGTGAAGCAGCATGTTAAACAATGTAATTCATTTACTCTTTGGCTACGGTGCTATGTACACTTTTCTGGGAGTTTCATCCGTTGAATCCAGTGAGACTTACATCTGACTGAACAGGCGTAGGATTTTCCTGTATTCGCTGCACAAATTGAGCATGATAATCACATCTTTAGTGTTACTTAAAGTATCAAAGCACATGCCGAAGAACATAGGGTTCTGAGTGAAGAGAATGCATGAGAACCTATGTGGTATAATGGATGGAATGTCAAGAGTAGGATTGAGGAGGCCCAGGTTGAAATCCCTGCTCAGCCATGAAGCTGAATGGGTTACCTGGACCTCTTGCTGGGGTGGGGTGGGGGTACGTTTTGATCATATCTTAAAATGTAGGAAATAAAGGTCTACATTCTTGGTATTTGTGTGTGTTGGGCGGTTGTACTTTAAGCTTACATTTATTAGAATGTATTAGCCACACCCACCCACCCACCCACCCACCCACCCTCAAAGCAGTTCTTTTTTTAAAAAAAAGTAAAACAATAAAATTATCAGTAAAAACAGTTTTAAAAACTCAAATGTTTATTGTAATTAGGTCAAAATTATATGTTTAAGAATGCAGCATATAATAGGAAATCAGATTGTGTACACTTGGTGTATAGCATACTAAACTTACTTTGTTCCTGAGTAGTCAAATGGCTTTCAGATTTTGAGATGTGAATCAGTGAAGGGTTGCAGCCTTCTGTTATTCATTAAATACGAAAATGTCCTTAATTTTGTCTGTTCCCTTGATCTGGCAACTTGAGCCTATGAAGTACTGTAGCTTTCAGGAAGGCAGGTGAAATGGCATGTTGTACTTGTCAAGTAGTCCCTTTATATAATTACATATTACAGAGGCAAAGTAGTGCATTCCTGACTCTTGGGCTTGTGGATGATTGGATGCTCTACATTGGAGTCAGTGCACAAAGCAGGAAATGAATCCACCTTGAAGTGTTCAAAACCAGCCTTTGCCAACCTGGTGCCCTCCAGATGTTTTGGACCACAACTTTCATCAACCCTAGCCAGCAAGTGAGTGCACCATCTGGATCTAATGGCAATTGTATTTCAGACTGGAGGGCACCAGATTGGTGAATATTGGTTTAAACGAAGAAAAGAAGTAAAAGAATGTGACCCCAAGAGATTTTTAGTAGCAGCAACTGCATCTGTGGACAGGAACAAGACTATTTCCCTGGAGAGCTGGGAAAATTCAGAGGCATGAGGAAGCAGAGTGGGATGTGCGGCGAACACAAGACCAGATGAATAAACAAAGGGAACAAACATGTCCAGAGTTGGGCTTATTCACACTGAAGCAATTCATCAAAGGTGCCTTCGGTTAATCAAATGTATTCTTTGTTATTAAAAATAATTACCAAAGAAACTTTTTTTTTATGCTGTTGGTTTGCATACAAGAATTGACACTTGGTGGTAATATTGTAGTTGCAGCAACCTTTTCTAAGACCTTTTCTGTGGTGGCACCCTCTCAGTGGAACTCTTTCCCACCCTTCATAGCTTCCAGATGTTTTCAGATCCAATTAGTTGCACTTGCTGTTTTATACCTTACTACCACCACCCCGGCAGGTGCTATGATGTTGTCTTAAAAGTGTAGTTCACCTGTTGGGCCTTTTGAGGACAGAAGAGCAGCTCATAAATAAATTTATAAAGAAATAAATATAAATGCTGTGGGCTCTAGAATGTCCCTTATCAGTTTAGGAATTAGCATATACATATGTGTGCGTAGCATTTCCTGTTAATTTCCTGGAGATGTCTGTAATCTGAATGCCAGAAAAGATTCTCAAAAGTATGATTGCTGTAGTGGCCATCAGCCAAAATGACAATGATAAACTTGGGTGGAGAGGAAAGTAAATAAGATTAGAAGGCAGCTTTGAAAACCATAGCATATTTAGCTTTTGTAAATCAAGGTGCTTATTAAATCCATATAAAAAGAGAGGGGGGCAATTATGTCTGCATTTGAAGACAGCAAAGTGATATTAAAAAGTAATGTTTGATATTTATTCTATAAATTTTGACACCACAAATATAGTTCACCGAAATGTGTGTTGTTGACAGTTACTTGCAACTACTCCTGTGGCTGCAGAGACCAGTATAGGAAAGACAAGTTTGGTTGCAGCTGGGGCAGATGCAGGCATCTGGTTATGCTGATGTAGATGTACCCTGGTGTTGCTTCTTTATCCGTTCCTCCTGTGGTTACTTCTATGGATTCATTACCTGACTGTGCATCTCTAGGCACTGTGATCGTCGTCATGGGATTTGCACATGACGGGTTTGATGTCGCCAGCCTTCATGTCTTGTTGTATGCGTGTGAATACTTGTTTAAATCCACCTACAAGTTTTATAAATTGTGTTTGTGTTTGTGCCTGCTTGCTGAACTTCATGCATTGAATATTCCTTTGGAAAATGAGGAGATCCCACTCCAAGCACTTGCAGGTATTAATGTGTCATCTTCAAAATCTCTGAATGGGAAAATGAGGTTTTGAAAGATGTGAACCGTATTATGCAGAATAGCATGCATATACAACTGAAGCTTCATTTATTCATTATAAATGAACACTATCAATGTTGTATGCATCAGTATTCTAGCAGAACATGTTTGATAGGCCAAATTCTTCTTCACCATTTCATTCTGTAAATCATTACAGTGGTACCTTGGTTTACGAACAGTTCTGTTTACGAACTATTTGGTTTGCGAACACCGCAAAACCAGAAGTAGTGTCCCGGTTTGCGAACTTTACCTCGCTCTATGAACGGAAGCCAAACAGTGGAAGGGCACCAGTGGCAGGAGGCCTCATTAGGGAAAGTGCACCTCAGTTTAAGAACGGATTTGGTTTAAGAACAGACTTCAGAAATGGATAAGTCCGTAAACCGAGGTACCACTGTATATTGCTGAGATCTAATGTGAAAATTCACGATCCATTTCCTTAAAATCACAACTTTGCTTAATATATGGCTTTCAAATAATTTAAGAGGCTACTGCATTTCTCCTTTCTTCTTGCATGCACTGCTTCTATTTCATTTTCAGCCACGTACCCTACTTCTCTTACCATGGCAGAGAGCAGACTGGCTAGTCCTGCCTCAGGCTGTTGTACCTTTGATGCTGAGATGGAGAATTCAATTCTCTTAAAAAAAAAAAAATTCAGATTTTTATATGCAGCTGTATCAGGAAAGGGGAGCCTCTGGCTCTCAACTGTTGTTGGGTCCCAACCTTCAGCCTCAGCCACCAAGATGAATGGTCAGAGATGATGGGATATGGAGTCCAGAAACACATGGGGGGGGGGACACAGGTTCCCTCATCCCTGAGCTGCATCCATTCAGAGAAAAACACAATCTTCATGTGGAACAATAAAGCCCTAAATCAGTATAGCTGCTGAACTTGTCAACATACAGTCCTTTTCATGCAGTTGTTTCTGGCAGGCTGCTATAAAAGTAACACCAGTTTCTGCAAGCGGAATTTGAGGGCAGTTTAGCATAAATAGAAACTTGGCTTTTAGGTATTTTAGTTCTCTGAATTACTATGCAATTTGTTTACCACACTGCCCAGTCATGTATTTTGGTGTTGTTTATGTAAGGTACCTTCTTGGACATATTTAGTGGTGATTATATTGCGATTGATAGTGTTATAAATAATTGTGATGGCCATGTAAAACTGTAAGAATCTTGCATTGCTGCATTTACTATTCCTATTCTAAGTGTATCTAAAACATTTAATTCACTCTGGAAGTGTGCTGCTCTGCATAATCTGGTTTATGATTATGCCTTTTAAACAGATAAGAAGCAGCAGGGAATCAAGCCTGTGTGAACTGCCTATGAAATAATAAATAGTAACAAAATGTATGTCTCTTCTAATTTGATTGCCACATTCTCCTGCTAGATCCAAGTTCTTGCTCCATCCTCCATGTGACAGCCCTTCAGATATTTGAAGATGGCTCATATCTCCTCTCAGTCTCCTCTTTCCCAGGCTAAACATACCCAGTTCCCTCAACCTTTCTTCATAAGGCTTGGTTTCCAGAACCCTGGTAATCTTGGTCACCCTACTCTGTGCATGTTCCAGCTTGTCAATATTCTTCTTAGAACACCACTGACACGTGCTTCTCTGTCTCCATGTCTTCCAACAGGATTTGTCACCTTTCGTTTTTGTACATAACCATGTTTAGCATTATTTCTACACTAGCATTTTTGCTAACCATGGACATGGCTGATCCAGTTTTTCAATCATGACTAGGACAAGGTTTTCAATTTGCGGCTTGATATAAAAATGATTATCGTGGTTAATTCATAAAAATTATTTTAAATGAGTAAATCATAGAAATGATTATCATGGGTAAAAATGACCATGGGTAATTATAAAAAAGGAAAGGGGGTCAGTTTTCTTACACCAAACTGACCCCCTTTCCTTTTTTTAAATTACCCATGGTCATTTTTACCCATGATAATCATTTCTATGATTATGAGTACTATAGGGTACTGATGACGCAGTTCACAATTCCCAAAAATGTATTAAATGAGTGGATGTTCCCTAGCATGAATAAAGGAGGACACTCAGAAATAACCATGCTGTTGCAGAAATCCCAAGCTAGGCAAATCACATTCTTTCCTCCAATAGTTCTTATCCAGTTTGTAATCCAAGCCCTGCTCTGCTCATTTATCTCTCTGTGGATGGTGCAGGGAGGAAAGTCTCACTCCCTCTTTCTTTTAGCAATGTTACAAGGGTGACATTGTAAGCCCAGTTCAGCCCTGGACTTAATCCTAAGTAAGCACAAATATGATCTGGTTGGGTCCTTAACTCCAGCATTTGCTCCACAGTTGAGGGAAACCACAAAACTCAAAACACCACCACCTGTCATTTGGACACTTTAATATACTCTTATGACATAACATAAAAAGAACTGTGCTAGATCGGACCAAAGGCCTATCTAGTGCAGTCTATTCTTCTAGTGGCCACTGGCCAACTAGCAGCTGGACATGAGTGGATTAGCAGGCTCCCACTTGTAAATCCCAGAGGCATGCTACTTCTGATACTGACTAATATTCATTGAGGGCCATATCCTCCTGAATTGTGTATTTATACATTAATAAATAATAACAATGCATTTGTTGTCTGTGAGACAACATGCAGTGCCATCTTAAAAGAAGTACTGCATCTCTCTACCTCTGTGTGCTACTGTTGCCATGTGTGGTGTTGCATTGGGAGCTTCTTGGTGTGGAACTGAAGCAAGCTGAAAACCTTCCATCTCTTGAACGGCTTGCTTGACTTATGATAAGGCTGCCTCTGAGTCCTATCCGAAATGTGATTATTTTGGCTGCACTAATATGGTGACTGACTTTGTAGTGATCCCACTTTATTGACAAAGTTGAAGGTTAGGTGCTATGATGCATGTGACAATTGTTGTGTCTTCATGAGCAGGAGAGTTAAAACTCCTGTGAGGTGGTGGTAGTCTAGAATTGTGCATTTTGCTAATTAACAAGAGTTTTCTTTCTTCTGTGCTATCCCCTTAATTCTGAAAGTTTAGAAGTGGGACATGATTAAGAGCCTTTATAGATACATGAGTAGCTGTCTAAATGCAGTGATTGGAAATTGCTTGCTTTGGGCAATATGTTTTGTGGGTACATTTTTGTACATGGGAGAAGAGCACTCAGGTTTTTAATTAAACAAAGAGGGGGGCAATTATGCTTGGACACTTGACGAGCTTAAAAACTGAGGCTGGTAATTCATCAAGTATTTTTTAAATATTAATGTTGTAAGAACAATAAAAGAAGATCATTATCAACAAAACCTGAATCAAATAACTATTATTGTGAAACAATATGATTTCTTTTAAAGTTAATGTTAATGAACTATTGGTTTTATTACTTTTTTATTCTGTGCTCTTCTCCAACCCTGTCATTGAAGGTTGTGTGCAAGGTCTTCTTCTCCTCACAAAAAAAATCTGGAGGGAGGCTAACCATGTGGCTGGTCCAACTTCACCACTGAATGCCATGGTTGAGTTTCCCTCGTTCTAATCAATTTACCCATGAAGCAGTGACCTCTGTCACTGATGGTTGCTTGTGTTCCTCCTGTTCATATAGCTAGTAGTTATTGCCCTCTTGCTGCAGAGGCAAGCTGTACCTGCTCCTATCCTTTCTAGCAAATAATACCATGTGTGCCATCTACATAATGGTGTTCCTGGAATATCTAACAGGCCAAATGGAAAGAGGGCCCATTGTGGTAGAAGGCTATAGCTAGCCTTGTTGTCATTTTCTAGTACTTCCAAAAATAAACAAATAACCTATTTTCTGTATCTTAGCATTTTATCTATAAACAAAGCATTACTAATGGCAAACAGTAGTTTTAAGGAAAAACAACCACCTTAGTTGCTGCTAGTACATAAAAACACAAGTCCTGTGCATGTATTCAGTGGGCCTTATTGCAGTGGGAGTTATTACTTGAAGTGAAACTTATTCCTTAATAACTTATTGCTGCAAATATGCAGAACGACAGTTTCCTTAAAATACAGGTTTCGGTGACATGCAAGGTTATTCTATGTTTGTTTGGAATGCAACATTCCAGTTTCATTACTCATGCTTTCTAGAGTATTGTTTAATAATCTGGAAATTCATTTACCATTGGACACATTTTTTAAAAAATCAAATTTACAAGCCTTAAAAAATAATAATACTCAGAATATCCTTTAAATGTTTTGTAAAACAATTTTGTTCAGTTTACGTCTGCTGCTAATGGGTGATGTAATTAGAATACTGTGGATTGAACTAGTGCAATTTCACCCCCCACCCCCTGTATTTGACTACTGATATAAGAATTACCTGTACTTCTGAGACAGTAGCACTTTCAAATGAAGGGAGAAGTAATCTAGTGTTGCTCACTGGAAGGACATGGCATGGGGAGGGTCTATAAATGTAAGGATCTATGTAGGGCATAATACAATTATTCTCACATCTATGTAGCATCAGGCTATGCACATTAGAGCAGTGTGCCTCTTTTCTGTAATTACCTTGTGTGCTATTATGTATGTGCAGCCAAGGCAGGCAAAAAGGGAGTTTTGTATTGTTCTGAGGGAATCCTGCCTGTATGAGGCAGGATCAAGCCCTAAGTGTAGGCAAATTTAGGAGTCAGGCCTAAAAGCCCCCATGAAATTTGAGAATGATATTTTTCTCTAACAAAATATATTAAAGGCTCCTAGCTTTGGTTGCTATAGTGTGACAGTATAAACTATGTAAGTTCCACTGTATTCAGTGGGGCTTACTTAACCTTAGACATCTTTATTTTGGATGGAGCAGGGGGGAGAGAAGCAGTTTTGTTTTCTGCATGAATGTGTGTCTGTTCAAATGGCTCATGAATGAATGCTAATAGGGATATTCTTGTGCCCAAATAGTTAATATATAATGCAGATATGTAGTTATTTGGGATGAAACAACTTGAGTGCTTTCTATTACAGTGGTACCTCGGGTTAAGTACTTAATTTGTTCCGGAGGTCCATTCTTAACCTGAAACTGTTCTTAACCTGAAGCACCACTTTAGCTAATGGGGCCTCCCGCTGCTGCCGCGCTGCTGGAGCACAATTTCTGTTCTCATCCTGAAGCAAAGTTTTTAACCCGAGGTACTATTTCTGGGTTAGCAAAGTCTGTAACCTGAAGCGTATGTAACCTGAGGGGTATGTAACCTGAGGTACCACTGTATAACTAGCAGCTCTCTATATTAATTAAGCATGCATGATATAGAGCATTTAAAAAATAGATTTTAAAAAAATCCAAAGACACTGATCATATTTCTAATCTTTTTCTTTAAGCGTTACCTCAGCCCAGCCATATGCAGATTTAAGTGGGATGCACAGTGCAATCCTAAACAATGTCTATGAAGAAGCAGGTCCTATTGAGCTCAGTGGGTCTTAGTACGAGATAAGCATGCAGAGGATCACAGTCTAAGTCTATGGAAATAAATGCCTTTAAACCCATCTTAATGCTGCTGAGGATCAGACTGTATTGATATAAACTCCTTAAGCCACGAAGCAGACATCTCTCTGGTTTACTGAGTTCTTTTAAGATCTTAAGTTTTAAAGCATTTAAATGTTGATACACCCTAGAATAGGGTGGTGGCAGAGACACACAGTAAGGGTGGGTGCAAATGGTTAAATGAAAGCAGTTTCAGTGATGAATTAACAGTAGTTCTTAGTCTTCCAGCAAATATCTGGGGATAATTTTTGCATGTAGCCATGACAAAGTTCCTTATTGTACATATATGTACATTTGTACCTTGGAAGTCAAACGGAATTCATTCTGGAAGTCCGTTCGACTTCCAAAATGTTCAGAAACCAAAGTGCAGCTTCTGATTGGATGCAGGAAGTTCCTGCAGCCAATTGGAAGCCACGGAAGCCCTGTCGGACTTTTGGCTTCCAAAAATAGTTTGCATACTGGAACAGTCACTTCTGGGTTTGCGGCGTTCAGAAGCCAAAACTTTCGAGAACTAAGCTGTTTGAAAACCAAGGTACGACGGTACTAGTTTTTGTAACAGCACTTTATTTATTCAGTTACCGGCTGTGGTAGGTATGCTAAACTTCCATCAACACACATGAGCATTTGCTATTCTCTCTTATCAGTGTCTTATGTGACTTTATTAATACTGTATTACATTTATGGGACACAGGTGGCGCTGTGGGTTAAACCACAGAGCCTAGGACTTGCTGATCAGAAGGTCAGTGGTTCGAATCCCCGCAACGGGGTGAGCTCCCATTCCTCGGTCCCTGCTCATGCTAACCTAGAGGTTTGAAAGCACATCAAAGTGCAAGTAGATAAATAGGTACCGCTCCGGCGGGAAGGTAAACGGCGTTTCCGTGCGCTGCTCTGGTTCGCCAGAAGCGGCTTAGTCATGCTGCCCACATGACCCGGAAGCTGTATGCCGGCTCCCTCGGCCAATAAAGCGAGATGAGCGCCGCAACCCCAGAGTCGGCCACGACTGGACCTAATGGTCAGGGGTCCCTTTACCTTTACTATTACATTTATATCCCACCTTTCCTCTAAGGAGCTCAATTCCCCCTCTCCCCCTTTTTATCCACACAACAGCCCTGTGAGGTAGTTTAAGTTGAGATGCAGTGACAGGCCCAAGGTCACCAGGTGTGCTGGATCACCAAGTGGGGGTTTGAACCCCAGTCTCCCAAGTCCTAGTCTAGCACTCTAAGCATTACACCACACTGGGAAATTCACTATTGGCCTTAGAGCTGTTATTGCTTATACCCAGCATACCGGAACAAGTTTCTGTAGTGCAGTGCTGAGGAACCTCCAGACTGGGGGCCTAATTAGGTCCTCCAAGCCTCTTCATTTGGCCTGTTAAGCCATTTGGACCAAGCCACACCCATTTGTCGTACACCTGCTATCACATCGTATCACATGGGACGTCAGGCGTGTGTTGGGTAAACTAGTGGCTGGACCAATAAGGGGTTAGCAGGCACCGCTGATCTCCTGATTGTTGACAGCTCCAGAATTCTATGTGCTGCTCTTTGCAAGTGAGCTTTTACAGAGCTGTGTGCAGTGCTTTGATGCCCCAACAACCAGCTGATTGCCAGTGCCCAATTGTTGAGGTTTGAGCCCACAGTGTTTACCACACAGGTAAAAGTTGGTCATCTGACATCAGATGATTGACAGTTCCCTTTTGATAGTTAGAGGTGGTAAGTGGCATTTTGTGAGCCAACTTTGCTCCCTTCAAGGGAACTTCCTGGCCCCTAAGCAGCCAACCCACATTCCCCCCTTTCTTCTTGTTTTTTTGCATCTTTGAAACTGCTGTTTCAGGCAATGGTAATTAAGAATGGGAAGGAGATAACTGATGCAGATGATGCTCCCCCCTCCCCCAGCACTCCCCTCTTCCTCTTTTCTCTCCACACTGCTTGTGAGAGGGCGGGAGTGCAGATGAATGAGTAAGAAAGGATGGGTATGTTTTCATGTTTTCTCCCTCTTATCATTTATGCAACAGCTGCTTTCCAAAATGCTCCTTCCTGGAATGTGAAGAAAGATGAGAGGGAATTCTGGGCAAGCAGAGCCATTGTTAAGCAATGGCTTCTTGCTGCTAATAAGAAACATTAGGAAACTGTGTCACTCAGGGCTACAGTTCTCTACCAGAAGAAATGCAAGGGGGAAAGGAATGAGAGCTGGGAGTGGGGGTGCGTCTTGAGAAACGGGCAGTGGAGAGATGGAGAAGGCATTGATTGTGAGAAGCCTATTATGGAATTAAATTGGTTTGTTCCACCACCTCCCAGCATCTTCTCAATGGAGTCTGCCACAGTTGTTAGAAAGTAAATTCTATTTTATGTGCAGGGCTGGGTCCAAGATATTTTGGTGCCAGGGGCAAAGGACAAAATTACACTTCTCTCCTATTCCATATACTAAAGGAAAACCAGACCTGAGAGCAGCAGACCAGCTGCACAGGGTGGATAGCATTATGCACACAGTTCTGTCTTCTACCATAGACATTATTTGGGCAGTCATTCAGCATCTGAATTTTTTTTTTTTGGTCAGTTTAGTTGTCAGCAATCAAGCTTAAATACATATAAAATGTGACCCTCTTACTGGAAGATTAAGATAGTTTCTGGGGTCTCCAGGTGGCCATTGTGGTGGAATGTGATAATTGTATGTAGGCTGAATCCCTGTTGCTGACTTAATAAAGCTGGCGACTCAAAAAGATAGGCCTGAACATAATGCATGACAGGACTCATCACAGCTGGAAGCTGCCAAATATGCTTCCTGGTTGTTCTAAACATCACTGAGGTGTGGGCAAATTAATAAGCACAGGTCTGGGTGGCACATGCTAGGCACATAGCTTTGGGTTTTTCCTTATTTCAGGTCCTAGTTTGAGTTTCCTGTCTTCCATTAATTTCTTCCCATGAAGATGAAAATGTATTTGTGATTCAATGTTGCCTCAAAGTGGCAGAAATCCATATCCCTTGGACACACCAGTTCTGATGTTTATTATTTTCACTTATTTAACAGAGCTATAGCATGCAGAACTGAAACATCACGTACATGAGAGTATGTGGGTTGTGTTCAGTGTTCTCTATGAAATGTCTTCTCAGTTTCAAGAGTGCCTTGTGAAACCCATGTGTTCTTACCTTTAACAATATTATATTGATCCTGATGCTGTAGAGGAGCTTGAACCCTAAAACAAAATGCCACTACATAATGTCTAGGACAAGGCATGCTGTGCCGAGATCACAATTTCAAACTAAGGCTTCTTTTAAAAAAATGGAAGTACTTTTCACTTTGGTGCTGTTTGTTTCTTTTAATCCTTGACACCAGTAGAGTACTACTGGAAGGAATATCTATGGTTCTTTTATGTTAAATTTCACCACAAATAATTGGTACGTATTTGTGAGGTTAAGCACGATAATAGCTGCTAACATCCTGGTTCATTACTTAGAAATGAAACCCTACTAGTTATTTCTAGTAGAGTTTGTTGAGGACCAGAGCCTAAACCACATGATCAACAAATAATTAGAAGTTGCCAAGAACTAATGCCTGCTTTATTCATGTCTGGAAGATAAGAGCATTTTCCTTTTGGCCTGGGAGATGCATGCTCAAATCCCAGCCCAGTCAGTGTTGTTCAAAATCATTGTGCAAGCTGAAGGCAGTCATTTCATTGAAAGCCACTGAAATAATAACCGACTGCCACATCTTTTCATGGTTATATGTTTAGAGGAGATGAAGCCTAATGCACTTGATAATTATAGGAAAAGCTTCATTTTAAGGCTCAGCTGGATATTGTACAGAACTGTAATGCAATTGCCAAAATAAAAGTGACTATCTGAGAAACACTCTGATGATCAGTAGAATGATTCTTTTCTACAAATATAAACTGAATTTAATAGGCTGTTCATATGGGTATTAAAGTTTATTCCATATTGTTCCTGGCAACCTCTGAATTTGGTGTTGGAGAAGTATGTACAAGCTTATTAGTTCTAGGGCAGAGTGCAATAAACAAAGAAAAAGAAAAGTTGAAAGGTGTTACCAGCCATTGATTGACATGCTAGGGCGTCATACTCAATTACTTCTAAGCTGTCCTCAGACAGAAGAAATTGTGTATCCATCTGTTCCTCAAATTTGAAACAGAGTCAAGTGCACCAGCAGGCAGTTCTTAGTTCAGGACTCTGAACTAAAATGATATCCATGACTAGACAGGTAGCCACTCAATGGTACCAGCCAAATGATGCCCTGGTTTTTTTCTTTGAACTAGGAATCAATATAGGTTTTTAAGAAACAAACACTTAATGTGGGCAGAATTTCTGTCCCATCAACAATTTCCTTGTAAAACTGCCAAAAGATTTCTTGGCTTTCTCACAGTGTTGTTATCAGTCCCTGGATTAGATGTGGAGCAGTGAGAGACGTACATCTTTAGGAAGCCTCTGGAACTATGAAAGAATGTAATCCTGAGAATGTGTGTGTGTGTGTGTGTGTGTGAGAGAGAGAGAGAGAGAGAGAGAGAGAGAGAGAGAGAAATGGCATCATACTTTCCCCCTGCCCCAGAATGTATGGGGGAAATGGATTTTAACTTCTGTGTATTTTATCCATTGAGGATAAAGGAGGTTTGAGATGAGAGGTTGGATTGTGGGATAATTGGACTGGCTGGGGGTTGATTCATAGCAAGCCACTGATTCAAATGGAAATGCTGCTCACAATCAGCAGTGCAGGAAAATGGCCTGGATACTATTCCTCTCTAGTAAAGGAAGTATGATGAGTTGCCAGCTAATGCATAGATTAAAAAAAAAATGATGGAAAGAAACTAAATTCTAGAAATGCTGCAGACAAGGAAGATCCATTCTAGACTTGGACACCTATGAGATTCTGGCGATTCTATGCAAGTAGAGCATGAGAGTTGCACCCATAGCCCTGCAAATGAGAGAGAGAACTCAGGTCTGGGATTTTTAATTGGCAACAAATTTATTAGAAAAACTCTGAAGGATCTGCAAATAGGTATTGCTGCTTCGTGAAGTGGTTCAAAACAGTGTGGTTCAAAACAGTCAGAGAATCATAATACATAACCCTTGGTTTTTTGGACAAGCTTTAAAATGATTTACTTAGTTTATAGGTCTCAGATATGCATTTTCACTATGCAGCAGCAATAAATTAATGCAGGCAAAAATAATCTTAGTTGAAATTCAGCAAGATGGCACTCCATTATTTGCAGTGTGAAGAGTGGGTTGGATGACAGGAAACAGGCCTTATTTACTTCCTTTCAGGAGAAGAGAGAGTGTGAACTAAATTAGCCGACTGTAGCAATTAGAACTCTGTGGTCCTTAACTCCTTTATATACTAACTAGGAAATATGGATTGTTAGGTTTGACTGCAAATCTCCCATACCTGGGACCTTCTGCATGCAAAACAGATGCGTTACTTTCATCTCCTAGAAGGTGCCTCAAGATGTTCACCATTTTTTCCCTTCACACCAATTCACCTAACCCAGCACTGTATCTGCCAAAATGGGGAAAAGGTGGGAGCCTGGACAATTGCCAAACTTCTCAAGCCCAGTGTGACTTAGGCAAAAAACCTGTAAAACCCAGAAGTAATCAGGAACTCCAGGGGAGGAAAAATTCCTCTGTGGCCGCAACCAAAATTGGAAACCAGAAAAGAAAAAAAATCCCTCACTGGGTCAAGGGTAGGTGGGTGGGTACTGGTCAAGACCCCACCGCAGAGGCTGCACTGGATAAAACCAGTCCCAACCCGCGTCCTTCCCATCAAAACAAAACCAGTCATTTTGCAGTCAGTTCCAAGGTCATCTCTGGACGGTTGGCCGGGTGCAAACCATCTTCCCCTCCCCCCTGCAATTCTGAGGGAGGAGAAATAGTGTGATTTGATCTGCATGGAATGCATGTCACAGCAAACATGGTTATGGCAGCTAGCAAACAAAGTGTTTGTTCTCTAAAGTGAGAGTGTGCAATAAAGGGACAGTGTGAATTTCTGATCACGGGGATGATATGAATGAGTGTTTACATCCATCTGAACTCTCATGTCAATGCTGCAGTCTTGCTGGGAAGCAGCTACAGTCTTCAAACCACCCAGCTATGTGAGTGGGAGGAGATCGCTGATTACCATCAATTAGAAACTCAACATAGAGAATAGAAACTAGAAAGCTAGCATTAAAACTACATCCTCGGGCATGCTGCTAAATACGATGCGTTCTTTTAGTAGCAGGCACTTATAGATATATTTATCTTTTCGCTTTTTGGGGAGGGCATGTAGGGAAGGAGCTAGAAAATATCTGAAGATATGTGCTTGGGGGGGGATATCTTATTACTGAGTACAAACTACATGTGCTTGTCTTTTGTGTTCTGTAAATATAAGCCAAGGGAAAGCCTGAGCAGCCTTGCCACTGTGGAGGATGGGGAAGAGAAATGTAACTCTTCCACTCCCTGACACAACTCTGACCATCTCAACATGTCTGGTAGTGCTGGGGAGCAGGAGTCTGTTGTCATTGTGCATGTCATCACCAATAACATGGGGGAAATGTAACCATGCAGTTCCTGAAGCAAAGGTTTCGATAAGAGATTAAAATTCCATGTTAGGTATTGTTCAGGAAGAGATCAGAAATGAAGCTGCTAATATTATAATGCCTACAACGTGGCCACACTTGGCATGCTGTCTAAAGCTTTTGTCATTTTTGTCAAAACGGATACCGTGGAGCTGAAAAAGGCACAGAAAAAGGAAACTTAAAATGATCAGGAGCAACTCCCTATAATGAAAGGTTACAATGTTTGTGGTTTTTCAGATTAGAAACACACACACACACACACACACACTTAAGTGGGGAGATGATAGAGATGCATAAAATTACACACAACGTGGACAGAGTGAGTAGGGTTACTAGAACCCAGAGTAATTCAGGGAAAAGGGGAGATTCACAACAAACGCGTGGGAAAAGGTACTCCTTCATGCTCTATGTAGTTGCATGTAGTTGGTGAAGCCAGTGCCACAAGATGGGATAATGGCCACCAACTTAGCTTTAAAGTAAAATTAGACGAATTCGTGGAAGATAAGGCTATCGATGACTACTAATCATGAGAATTATATGCAACCTCCAGGATTAGTGGTGACATTCCTCAGAATACCAGTCTCCGAAGGGGAAAAAAGTAGTAGATTGTTGTTGCATTCATGTCCTGCTATTGGCCTTCCCAATGACATCTAGTTGGGAATTTTGATGCTGGACTTGGATGGGTCTTTATTCTAATACAGGAGGGATCACTTGTGCTTTTATCTTCCTACGTGACTTCTAAGAGAAACTCCCATTGGACACTTTCATTGAAATCAAAATGGCAACTTCAGATATTAGTGTCCCCCCCCCCCCGTACCTGGCAGAGTAATACTTAAACTCCCCCCTCTATAGACCCCACTGTTCCAGGGCTGCTGAGACTTCCCTTGGCCTTCTAGCACACATCCTGATTGCATTCAGACAAATAATATATCTAATTTAGCCCTGAAAGCTTATTTGATTCTGGTTTCTCATACATATTCCAGAATTGTTTTGTCAAATAATTAATTCTTGAATTTCCGCTTTAAAAAAAAATAAAAATCAGTTTACAGTATATCAATGGATTACTCTGTAGTCATTATGACAAGTTCACAAATCTTAAATAGTTTGCTTACATCCAAGTATCTTACCTTATTTTTCTTTTTTTCTGATTGATTATAAATCCTCTGAACAGGAACTGTAATCATTTCTTTGTTTTGGGCAACATCTAGTACAGTCAGTGCTTGTTCAAAAGAAATCTTGCCTATGAGAGGAAGCTAAAATAGAGGTTCAGGTTGAGAGTAATAGATTTAATCCTTGAATTAAGGCGCTTTATACTCTTTGGTTTGCTTTCACAGTTTTTGGGTGTACAGCTGGGAGAAAAATGATCTAGCTTGATCCCAAAAATTGATAAAGAATTGGTTTATTTCTACATTCACCCCCTCCCCCACCCATGCACTAAATTACGTGTATATGGTCCAGATGCTCATTATTCACACTTACGTTTTCTTTCTGTTGAGCGTAATCCCCTGGAGACTAGTAACTTTTCCACTGTAGATTTTGTATTTTATTAAAAAGTCATGTTATAATGGAAATGGACTGTTTATGGATTGTTCAAAACAATTTATCTGAAAAGAGCTACATCCAACTCTTTGGTCTGTGAAATTTCCATTTGGTCTTTGAGAGCGGGGAGGAGGATGTTGGAAAGCAAAATATAAATGGAAATTGCTCCATTAGCTGTTTGGGACTCCTCAACATATTGGTGCAGCAGAATCCCTGTAGTTAATCCATTATTTCAATTATGTTAAGCATTGAAGTTAGACTTGTGAAGGAAGTTGGCATTCAGACGGAAAATACTGCAGAGCATAACTGTAAATGGTAGAAGGCTAAAGGCTGCCTATGCAAAAGCATAAAGCAAAACCACTAACACTTTCTACAAGCATTCATTATTCTTAACATAAAGAAGCTTTAAGTTGTTTTACACATCTTGGGAGTTGAAGTACTTTAATGAGAGGAAAGAGGGATTCATAAATAAATGAAGTACATTCTTTTAAATGACCACTTGAGACACGTAGGGATGGAGAATATTTTTTCTCATCAAATAAGCTGTTCTTTTCTTTTTATTTATTTATTTATTTATTTATTGTGTTTTTATATTTTGCTGGAAGCCTCCCAGAGTGTCTGGGGCAGACCAGTCAGATGGGTGGCATATAAATAATAAAATATTTGTTGTTACATTGGTCACAGGACATATGCCAGAAAACCTTTTTTCCATATTTCCAGTCAAAATTACTGTAAGTTTGACACTTGCCCATTAAACATTCGCTCATTGTGTATATTGCCGCAAGTGGAATTTTAGTTTTGATTCATGTTTTATTGAGAACAGTTGTCATGAAGTAACAGATCAATTCTTGATGTTGCAAAACTGTTACATGAATCACATGATTATTTGTAGGGAAGATCAAGCTGGTCAACAAATAAATGGTTTAATGTTAATTGGAGTTCAAATAATATGAGCTGAAACACAAATATTATGTAAAGAAGCTTACAAATGTTACATTTGTCACTATGGATTTACACACTGCAAACAGAAAAATGCCAAAACAAATCATACAATTCAACTGCATAACTCTCTAGATGTATTGCCTTAGCAGCCCCGTGCTAAGGACAAAAAAGGGGGGAAACCTACCCACATGCTATTTCTGCATGTTTTGAACCCACTATTATTCACCAAGGGTAGGAATCCATAAAAACAACATGAAGAACTGGTCCTTCTGCTTAGTTCCCTTTGATTTGAAGGCACTGAATTTACAGTAGTTTCAATGTTGGGTGTGCCCTGATTTCCTAGCACGCACCTAGCTACATTTCATCTTTTTTGAACTAGTCAATAAATTTTACATTGTGTGCCTATGCAGTTTTCAAGTGTGTAGCATACTGAGAGGGGAAACCTGTCAGGCAATGCTGGGGAAAAAATGGATATAACCTTGGTATAAAGAATAGGAATAAAATTGTATTTCTACTCACACTGTTAGAGGAAGGTTGTTGTTTTTAATGTAAGGTTGCAGTTTTAATATGACAAAAGCTGGGTGATTAATTTGCCAAGGAAAAAACAATTTCACTTGTCTTCAGAATAGAGAACAAAATGTCACAGTTGTTGCCCTCCTGGTAGAACAAATTGTGAGATTAACATTCCAGTTTGCAAGAATGTCCCTAGTTGTGATTTTTTTACACAACAAATTATTTAATTGTATCACTCACTTCAGAATACTCTTCTAAAAAGGAGCTAAATATGCTTTTTAAGGTAAATTTTATTCCGCCTTTTAAAACAAATGCTGGGAAACAAGATTTGTACATCACAGCCAGTGTTGCAAATTGAGACATGAAAGCTAAGGAGCTAAATGGCACCTTAAACCTAGGTTATGGGCACAACGGAATGTCTAGGCACACTTCTAGTCCTTCCCCTAACCACCCCCCTAATACTCTTAAGACGGTCTTTTCTCCAGTCTTCGGAGAGTAGCTGCAAGTGGGGAGACAGAAAAAGGTCCTCTTTTCCTTCCACTCTGCAGTTTTAATTTGAAATCTTAGGCACAGTACTGCGCCCTGAGCTCAGAAACTGCTCACACTAATGACATTCCCTCTCGCAGAATGCACCTAGAAGTATCAAACACTGATTACAGTATAATTTGCTAATCAAAGCCTGCTACTGATCTTTTAATCCCAACCCTTTCCAAACACCAAAGCTGTGCATAATAAGATGTGGTTCTAGTATGTTTATTATCTCATTTACACAAAAGCATCTATAGCAAATAGCAACCTTTTAACTACTTGTATATTGGTAAAAACATAGCTTACACTGATACAGGAGAAAAACAAATAAACAGAAAAAAAGATATATAAATATTGATCCAGAGGTATAAGTGGCTAACTTGTGAAATGGAAATACATATTTTATTTAAATACGTATTTTATGTAACCAGCAAGTATATAAATGACTGTTTATATATAAAACAAAACACCTAGTCTCAGTAAGAGCTTGCTTTTTTCTTTTTCTTTTTTTGTAGACAGGGTTGGGGGATGGGCAACTGGGAGATTGCCTGACAAGGTAGCAGGAAGGTCAAACTTGGGCCTTGGTAGCACTTTCAAATCCATTTTTGCCTTGAGAGTTGCAAGAGATTCTCCCTTGAAAACTGATGTCTGTACCTTCCAAGCTTTATGCATGTGTATGGAGTGGCTTCTGGGGGTCTTTTACCCAGATAAGAAAGTTCCAGTATACAGTGGTACCTCAGGTTAAGAACTTAATTCGTTCTGGAGGTCTGTTATTAACCTGAAACTATTCTTAACCTGTTCTTAACTTAGCTAATGGGGCCTCCCGCTGCCGCCGGCGAGCAATTCATGTTCTCATCCTGAAGCAAAGTTCTTAACCCGAGGTACTATTTCTGGGTTAGCAGAGTCTGTAACCTGAAGCATCTGTAACCTGAGGTGCCACTGTAGTTCCTTAAGATTTTTTATAGCATAAATTCATATTTATTTTTTGACTGAGAGGTTTTCAACCTTTTTGGGTCCACAGCTCCCTTGACCAACTACATTCTTTCTGTGGCACCCCTGTGGGACTCATGAGCCCAGTTAGGTCACCCCTTGCCTGCAGAGCTGGCAGCCTCTCACCCTTTTTTTGAACACCCTCCCTTGTTGTGGAGTGTTCCCTCAGCCTCCTCTCTTCTCCCCTCTCCTTAGGAGTCCTCTGGGCAGCTGCAGCTGCCACCCTTGGTCTCTGAGCTTCCCCCCTGCCCCAGGTGTACTATGTGCTGCTGCTTCTCATTAAAGCATAGCTTATTTTTAATGGCCATTTAATGGGATTTGTGAACCAGGCCAATATATTTTCCACAATACACTGAAATATTGTGACTAAATCTTTACTTTTATTTCTCATAGATTACTGAAATATTGTTTCTACATTTTGTAAGTAGCTTATCCTTCTCCCACCTTAAAGCTATCACAAACAGAATATCTTAACATTTTGTTTTTGTTTTGTTTTTTTAACAGATAAAGCACTATGTTTCATTCCAGTAAATATTGTTTTGTTAGCAGCTGTTATGTTCCTTGGAGTGCTATGAGAGCTGCTGTAGAGACCTCTGAAATATAGGGAAAGCAAACAGTTTCCGCTCAGCTTTTGTCAGTCTAGCAGTACTTTGTTTTAAACATGGGAGCCAATAAAGAGACATTGGTCCAGTTCATGCACAATGCTCAAACATGGAACAGCATAAATGAGCAAATGTGGGTTCCCAAGGTGAAGTTTGCATCTGCTGTGCTCCTCATCTGCTGCTGCTGCAGCTGCAGAAAACAAATATTGCTTACAGCTTGAGATTTGTCTGGACAAGAAAACCACAACCTAGATTCAGATGTATTACAGCCGTACCGCTTGTTAAGTCAGTCTCCGGTTGCGTTTTTTCAGGATACGAATGCGGCAAACCCGGAAGTGTATACTTCCAGGTTTCGCCATGCGTGCATGCACAGAAGCGCTCTGCGCATCTCACGCATGTGCAGAAGCGCTCTATCGTGCTGTGCGTGTGCACAGAAGTGGCACTCTAGTTGCGGACTTTTTGGGGTGCGAACAGCACCCTAGAATGGATCGAGTCCATAACTAGAGGTACCACTGTACTGAGCCCAGCATCAGCAGGACTGGGGAAATAATGCAGCAGGTGTGATCTTCACTTTTGGTGCCCATTTGTGCACACTGAATCATGCTTATGTGTGAACTAGGCCAGCGAGTCACCAAGTAATTGGAAACTATCAAACCTGAATTCTTCTTTTCCTGTTCTTAACAGTCAATGACATCTTGAATAAAATTTGTGGAAAGCATGTTGGCTGTTAAATGTGTTTTAGGATCCTTGCTAAGCACCACTTGCTTGCAATGGGTGTATCTGTATACGGTACACAAACACTTATGCAAATATCAGCTCAAGGACTAGATGGGAAATGCTGACTTCTCCCCCTAAATGGTAGTCGAATAATCATGTTGGCAATGATGAACATTAGTTTACTAGGAAAATGCTCACCACAGCAAAAATAAAAAGCATTTGATCCACATTACAATCTCTTCCTCTTTAAAATAATATTTCATTTATCTTCAGTTTTATAGCCTGCTGTAAGAGCTTCCATTTTCAAAGAAGGATATGTACCTTGGAATGAAAGGGTTTATAATAGTTTGTTTCCTACTCAGTAGCAAGCAAAGCACATTATCTGAGCATGTCAGTTCAGGAATATGTACTATATTAATTCAAGATTTGTTTAGAGAACATGTTTCAGGAAAACACCTTCAGTTTGAACTGTTTAAAAGGATCTGATTCATACTCTAGAAACTGTGTCTTTCATATATATGTTTGGGATAAATAGAAATAATTGGTGGGGGGGGGGAGCTAAACTCACATAGTCAAATACACAGCTAGGAGATGTACTGGCAATACCAAGAAGTGCCTCTGAAAGATGAGCTGCCAGTGAGAAAGGCCTTTTCCTGGCTTTGTTTCTGGCCCTCCCCATCACCAGTGCTGTTCTTCTAGAAAGAAAAGGTGCCAGTACTCACCATGAAATTGTGCCATACTTTTACCCTTGGGCACCCCCAGAAAAAGCACTGCCCATCACTGATACTGTCTTAATTCATGACAGCAAGGGATAATAGACCTCTGGCAAAGGTAAGAATCATAGAGCTGGAAGGGACCCTGAGGATCATCTAGTCCAAACCCCCTGTAACGCAGGAATATGCAGCTGCCCCATACGGGGATCAAACCTGCAGCCTTGGCGTTATCAGCACCACACTCCAACCAACTGAGCTATCCAGAGTTATGTTATTACTGCAAAATACATGTTCTTCTCACTTCCATTTTGCTTTGAAATCTACTCCATTCATAACATAGTCTGGAGTGAAACAAAAAGAAAGGGGAACTTTCTGCAAAGTGGAACTGGAAGAATCTGGAAGGTGGCATACCTGTGCCAATGACTGGAATGACCAATGGATGGGGTGGTGGTGGTCTGAATAATAAAGACTGGAAGAATAACCCAGGAAAATCTTTAATAAAAACATTTTTTTTTTTTAATGAAAAAGGATTGGAAGAATCCTTCATTCACACCAGCCATTGTGTGAGGTGGCAAATGGTGGCAAGGAATTTGTGGCATCATTGTGTATCTTATGGTTGGCTTTGCTTATAGTAATCAGGGTGTATTCCTCAGTTTAGGTTATAACAGATTCAGTGTTGCTTATTTGAAATTATACACCAGTTATTTATGGTTATGTTAAAATACAACATTAAAATACGACATTTTTAATGATAGCAAATGAAACCCTTCTTTGGTCTAACAAAACAGTATGCAAGAGTGTGCTGTGCATTTTTTAAAAATGGTTTTAAGCCAATTTAAGACAGAAGGGACACTTTGCAACAATTCATGTTGTAGTATGTTTTCTGGAGATCAATTACTGATACAGTGGAAAGAGCGCCACCTACTGATTTGCCAGGATGAGCCACTGACAAGCGAGTTTTTTGCAGATCTCATGTGGAAATCTACCTGTGGAACAGAATTGCTCTGTGATTAAGATTGACTTCAGTGTAAGGAAGTAGGAATGGTTATATTTGTGTGGTTGCTAATGCAGGACAGGTGAAGAGTGTTACTAAAAGCAATGGATAAATTAAATATATATAGATATACTGTATAGATATAATGGGGATTACGATTGTGAATTCGTTTTTGTCTTTTAATTGAGGAAACCAAGATGTGTGTTTGCCTTACAATCTCATGCCAAAATACACATCAGATCTGAAAATATTTTTATAATAACACGCATGTAATTGAGAGAACAAGCGGACAGTAGGAAATGGGGTACAAATAATTCAGAATGATTTAAGCAAGCAAATTGGGGAAAGAAGAAAGACAGGATAGAACCTGATCTGATTTGTGGGTTGGAGTAGTTTTTGGGTTTTTTTAAAGACTGAAACTACTAGGTGGCAGGGAAAAGTACTAAAGCCAGATGCTTTTGTACTTCATGCATATTTCACAAGTGAAATACTGGACTTCTTAATTATGCAGGCAAATAGATCACAGAAGTTTATCTGTGTGAAAGGTTTCCCATGCACATGAATGATGATTCAATCAAGCTTCACATATTTTGAGGTTTAGATCATAGTTTCTGGCTGTAATGCTTGTAGCTTGTACTGAGAATGTGCAGACTGAATGTCTTGTGATATGTTAGAAAATGTAAGGATGACCTCATGTCTATTTGTAAACATCAAACAGACTTCTTTTTAGTTTATCTTTCATTACAGATTTTGTTTTTCTTTTATAGTAATATTGGACCACAGGCTTTCTAAAGCAGAGTTTTCTCTTAGGTCTGAAATATTTGTCATCTAGTGTTGCTTTAAAAGATGTATAGCTAATATATCAAATTGGAAGCATTTTAACTTCAATGTTTATATTTAAGTATGTATGATTTGCTTATAATTTTA
This sequence comes from Podarcis bocagei, assembly GCF_964188305.1. NCBI lineage: Eukaryota > Metazoa > Chordata > Lepidosauria > Squamata > Lacertidae > Podarcis > Podarcis bocagei. The sequence goes on along the minus strand of NC_138126.1, from coordinate 55,736,482 downwards.
TACTGTATTTTTTATTTATTCTATGATATGCTTTTATGTAAGCCACCTTGATTTCAATTTGGGGGTTGGGTGAGATATTAGTATTGTGAATGAGAAGACGTATAACATTAAAATCTTGATACCAAGCCGTCTAGACAAAGTGGGGGTAGTGATTTATTTAAAGTAAGATGAAGCAAACAAATGAACAACATTTGTGCTCTCATTTAGTCCAGAGAAGAATGAAACATTCTACTGATGACTTGTTTTTTGGCGCTTGTGTCAGCCTTAAACACAATGACAGAACTGCAGGGAGCCAAACACATGTTTGCTTCTGATAATAAATTAGTCATTAGCTAAATACTGGTGGGGCTTAAGTGTCTTATCAAGATGGACAGTGATCTAGAGCAATAAGTTTCCAACAGCAGGATAAGAAAAATGAAGAGATTTATGTATGATGTGTCAGTTAGAAAGGTTAATTATGGCCACTAGCCAAAGATATGTGGTTTGGTTCCAAAAAGTGTGCACTGTGAGCAGAAAAGCACTTCTGCTTATCCAAGGAAGGGGTCCCTGCAGTTTTCAAATCTTCCAGCCATCTGCAGCCTCTCTTATGCCATATCTCACAACGTTTCCCAGGGTCCTCAGACCTTATAGATCTGGTTTTTGGGGTACAGAAAGTGTGAAAACCTCTATTCCATGAGAAGAGCAAGACACTTAGTTCTTAGGATATGAGCCAACAAGCACACAATAACATGATGCATTTTGGTTTTTGGTTTTTAAAAAGCTATATGCGAACTAGAATGTCTGGATTCAGATTTCCTCTGAATTGGATTTATTATAATTTTACTGGAAAGAAAGAAGCATCCAATCTTTTTCCTATAAATTTAGTCAACTCAGGAGATGGGTCTTAGAACACACCAGGAGTTGATTTCAAGCATGGTTTACTGAGTCCTTTCTTCGTCTTATTTTCTCCACACAGCCCAATTTTTAACTCTAGCCTTAACTTTTTTGTCTGTTTTCTCCCCCTGTGTAGGTTTACAACTGTGCTATGAGAAATGGCTCCCTTCTTACGAATATCATTCAACTCCTTTGAGCTAGGACCTATGCCGAATCAAGGGGAGCAACTACAGCCATTCTGTGCAATAAAAATGAAAGAGGCCTTGACTACAGGTAAGAAGATTGATCAGTTGAATTGATTCCATTTGTGTTCTGGAATTCCTCACATATGGTCTGGCAGGACCAGAGTCTAATTGTGTGCTTGTTTATGAGAAAGGAAATCTCACTGAGTCGGTAGCGATGTACTCCAAAGTAAATGTGTATACGATTACAACCTTAAGGTGTCAAAGGATGCAGTTTCTAGTCTAATGTATGTGGCATAGGCCAGTTTAATCCCAATGACAGGGAAAGAGTGAAGAATATGGCTATTTGTGTACAGCATCATTTGGATTTAAGTCATCTGATCATAGGCAATGTATCAGGAAGAGATAATAATAATAATAATAATAATAATATTAATAATAATAATAATAATAATAATAATAATAATAATAATTTATTCCCCAGCCACTCTGTGCGACTTCCAACAAAATATTAAAATACCATAATACATCAAACATTAAAAGCTTCCCTAAACAGGGCTGCCTTCAGATGTCTTCTAAAAGTCAGGTAGTTATTGTTCTCTTTGACATCTGGTGGGAGGGTGTTCCACAGGGTGGGCGCCACTACCGAGAAGGCCCTCTGCCTGGTTCCCTGTAACTTGGCTTCTCGCAGTGAGGGAACCGCCAGAAGGCCCTCAGCGCTAGACCTCAGTGTCCGGGCAGAACGATGGGGGTGGAGACGCTCCTTCAGAAATACTGGACCGAGAGATAAAGGTAGCTTTGAATAAAAAATTCAAATGGATGTACCACCATGCTGGTATGTACTATGAATTTTTAACACCTTATTTTTTAATGTGAAAGCTGAAGTTAATCAATTATTATTTCCATTTTTATTATTTTAGTCTTGTTGCATTATTTTAAATCCAAAGCATAATGTGAGAATGGATTCGGTGTGAAATGCCACCCCCGTCATATCTTGAAAAGATACTTCTTTACTACAATCCATTACTAGAGCCGGAAGGCTTTGTTGTCCAATTAGCAGAAGATTGTTTTGTTGCCTGCTTTTCTTCTCTCTTCAGAGTCCATTATTCAAAAGTCACTTTTTTGGGTGGAACTCAACTCATCAGCAGGAACTGTCTTGTGGTTCCACCTACATATTCTGTCATTCTTTTCAGAAGAAGACCACTGTACACAGGCATGCGAAGGGTTGTTATTATTATTATTATTATTATTATTTTAAAAATCATAGTTCAGGGAAGGGTGTGCAAGAAGAATTTCTCCTTTCGTTACTGAAAGCCTAATTCAGGTTGTTGTTACCTTTCAATGTCATTTCCCATCCAGTTCAGTGGTGCACCCATCTGCTTTTCTGCTGCCTATAACTTCTGTGCTTTCCATTCAGTTTTCATGAAGGTTTTACATGTTGATACAGTACTTCCATGTGTGTGTTGTGTTGTGTTGTGTTGTGTTGTGTTGTGTTGTGTCGTGTCGTGTCGTGTCGTGTCGTGTTGTGTGCGTGTGTGTGTATGTGTATGTGTGTTTTGCACTGAAAACTCTCGGCATCTGGGAGGAAGGCTTTCCAACTAAAAAAAAGAAAAAAAACCACACCTTTGGCTAAAGAGGTCAGGGAAACAAGGTATGCCTGCATCTTAGGAAACAGTATCTTTGATAACCTTTTATCAGGATAAGGAGGTTCCCTAGAGCTTCGATGGATAAACCCTGGCCCTGTGTGTCTCCTTTCTTAGAAGGCTCAGGAGTATTGCTGGCCTTCCTTGGTGAACTTTAGACCCTTAAAAATATTCTTGAGGCCTTTTCTTTTGCACTGCATGAAAACCAATTGTCACCAAGGGCTTGGACTAAAAATAGTTACATAATAAGTGCTTTCTTTCCTTCTAACTTTAAGCTAATGGCTGTTGCTATTAGAACTAGAAAAGCTCGTTCGTTTCCATTCTGTATGTTCCATGGACCCTTTTTGGAAAGAAATGAATGGACCCTTTTTTCATTTATTATGGAACAAATGCATATCCATACTGTGAATGAAGATTTAAAAGTATTGCTCTGGTTTATTTTAAATATTTTGGGATACACAAATAGTTCAGCAAAATGGATAAACTGAAAATCTTTAATCTTTTATCGGTTCATAAGTAATACATTTACACTTTTATGTTAGTGTAATCAGTATGGGAGAGCATGTTGAACTTGAACAAAAAAAAAAATCATTTGCCCTCTGTCTCATAATTAACATTTTCTAATTCTGGTCCATGTACCAGTAAAATTGGTGCACCCAAACGTCACTCAAGTGAACATTTTCTGGCCAAATGTAAAATGGGGAAAATATTTTCTTAGGCCCAGGCTGATTGCTGCATAGTTGGATTTCCTACTTTTAGGCCAACACAGTCAAGCATGTGTTAGATCACCATGACACCTTTAAAATCTTCAAGAAAAAAATGTAACAGATGCTGGAGGGGATACTAGAGCAGCATTTATCTTTATCTGGAAATTCATAGGCTGAGGACATTGTGATAGAAGTTGCCACAACAAAATTGCAGAAAGGGTGGAGGTGGGGAGCTCTGGGATTCACTTTTCATTAATTGAAAACATCTGCTCTGAGTAGCTGTTACTAGAAAGGATCTCTGAGACCAGGTAAAAGCTTTTTGGCAGAAGCAGAGGAGATAAAGCAGAAGTCTGCAGAATGCAGAATATCCTCAGGTGGCTATTTGTGAACATTTGGCAAGCTAACATCAGCCTGCTTGTCAAATACCTAATTTATAATGTTGGTTTTGGCAGTCCTTACCTAATAAAGCCAAACTGAGGTGCTATTCTTTACTACTGTTTGGACAGTCCATCATACTGAGAGACGTGCATCAAACAAAACAGCTGTTGGATAAACATAAACTTAACTCTGAACTTAAATCCTATGTCAGAATATTAAGGAACCAATCACTCTCCATACAGTTTACAGAGATTCAGCTATTTATCATGGGTCAACTAACACAGTTGCCAAAATTGGGCCTGTATATTAGGCCACATTTGGAAATCTGAGAAACTCTTGTGGGCACCACTATAAAATGGCTGCCCTTGGGCATCTATCTAGTCACAGAAAAGCTGCCCAAGGGATCTTTGCTGTCATGGAGGACAAATAACTTTGCAAAAGAGAGAGGGAAAGCATGCCTATAAGAGAGAAGTTGGCTCTGAATCCCAACTTTCAAAACAGACATTTCCCGTGCCCCAAAGCACAACCACATAACCCATTTCACAGAAGTAACACACATCCACCCCCCAAAGCAGCTAAACAATTTTGGCAATTCCCCGAATCTGGAAAAGCTGTGGGGGCATTGGGAAAATCAGGGGAAATCCACTCACCACCATAAGGCACAAAAAACAGGCAAACTCTACTGAAGAAGTCAAACAAGTGAGACCCACCCATGTACCCCAAAAAGCAACACACATGTTGAAGGCAAAATCCATCAACACATACAAAACATCCCATATGGGTCCCAGTGCCATTCTGGGGTAGGGAAGGGAAGAGGGGTGATGTGGTTGGAGGCCTGTACTTGGTTTTCCTAGAAGCTCAGTGCCACCCAAAGCACAATAAAGGAAAATAAACTTTTTAAACAACAATGAGAAGGGCCAGCGTTCTCCATTGGGGCAATGGGCTGGGGACCCTAGGGATAAGGCAGTCTAAGCAATGACTAGAATAAGACTTATTCAATGTTCATTGGCTGTTATTGCAGTTGATGTGTTTGGAAAAAATCCTTCCTTGTTATCTTAACATTGTTGAGATTATTTCCTGGCTATAGTTTTAATAAAATTAAAATCGTCTATTGGTTGTGATTGTGAAATTTAGTGTTTTCCTGGCAACTCTTCATTTATGCCTTTTCTGTGGCATTTCCAGAGAGAGGCAAAACCTTGATTCAAAAGAAACCCACTATGTACCCAGACTGGAAATCTTCATTTGATGCCCACATTTATGAAGGCCGCGTCATTCAGATTGTTCTCATGAAAGCAGCAGAAGACCCATTATCTGAGGTGACTGTGGGTGTATCTGTTTTGGCTGAAAGATGTAAGAAAGGCAATGGGAAAGCAGAATTCTGGGTGAGTATGACACCATGTGATTAATTATTTTATACTGTGTTACCCTAGGTCTATACAGCTTAGAACCAGATCTCTAAAGGACCACATGCTCATAGCATATGAATTTTTCACTTGTTAAGATAATTATCAGCAGAACTTCATGTTCTCAAAAAATGGGAATGCTCCTTAGAAAAGGAACATAATGTGTGCTTCAATGTGCCTCATGTCCTTGATGTCATTACTGTGTCTTATTTCCACAACCTTGTTCTGTATCCCTGACGGGGATAGAGAAAAGATTAGGCTAATATGTGATAAACTGATGGGCCTTGCAATTGTGACGTGTGCCCTCAGGATTTTAATCTGTCAGATGAAGTGCTGGTGGGCTAGTGGATCTGAGGCTGATAATTTACCCCAAAGTGAATTTGCCAGCAGTGGGTGGCGTTGTAACCTGGTAGTCCATAAATCTGGGCAAAGCTCAAATGATGTTCTGTTTATTTAGAGAGGCTGTCAGTGGGAAACTGTGGGAATTGGTGGTATTTGGGTTAATGCAAATGATGTGGAACTTCCATACAGCCAGACAATCCTTGTATGGTTTGTTTCCATTCAGCTGACGATAAATGAAATGTGGGGTGACTCCATAATAAGTAAGAAACTAACAGTATCAACATTGTTTTCATTGTGAAATAGATGTGAGAGAGAAGGAAAGTAGTTTTCAACTGTGACTTGCCCCTCTTCATGTGATATTTTCAGAATGTAAAACAAGATGGTTGCAGGAATTTTAGTTACAGATAGGTAGCCGTGTTGGTCTGCCATAGTAAAAAAAAAAAATTCCTTCCAGTAGCACCTTAAAGACCAACTAAGTTAGTTCTTGGTATGAGCTTTCGTGTGCATGCACACTTCTTCAGATACACAGATATCTGAAGAATCAGATAGGGTGTATCTGAAGAAGTGTGCATGCACACGAAAGCTCATACCAAGAACTAACTTAGTTGGTCTTTAAGGTGCTACTGGAAGGAATTTTTTTTATTTTGAGGAATTTTAGTGTAACTGGAAGGTAATTTGTTGATTTTCTTCTTCTTAGCTTGACTTGCAACCTCAAGGGAAAGTATTGATGGCTGTACAATATTTTCTAGAAGATGGAGGTAAGGAAATGGGTGAATATTAATATTATTATTCTTCAGTATCATTATTATCCAATATATAGTAAACATTAACTTTAGATTTGATGACGTTAGCTTGGATCCAGAGATGTGAGAATGGAAGGTGACTTCCCTGTTCCTCCTTCCCTCCAGCAGCCTCCTAAGTCCCCTGAAGAGCCTCTTGGGATAGCCTATGGAATGGAGTGAGTTGTGGCATGGGAGCTGAGGAAGGGGAGATCTTCCCAGATTGAATGGGAGGTTCCCCAACCCTCAGAAAAAGTTTGGGGGCATCTCAGAGGGCTGCCAGGGGAAGAGTATGAGCTTCTTTGCCTCACCCAAGTCAGACATGTGTGAGAAGAGGCTCTGGGCACATACTCACATGAGCATTCCTCCATGCAAGGGGCCATAGCTTAGTGGTAGAGCATTTGCTTTTCATGCAGAGGGTCCCAAATTCAGTCCTCAACATCTCCAAGTTGGGCTGGCAATGTGTGAAAACCTGGAGAGCTGCTGCCAGTCATTGTAGAGAAAGCTGAGCTAGGTGGAATGATGATGTAAGTCAATATAAAGTACTTTTCAAGGTTGCACATAAATGTGCGTAGATGCCCTTCTGATGTGTGCATGAGCATTGATGGATGGGTGACTGGCCATGGGATGTGGTGAGAGGCCAGCTGATAGGGACTCTTAACCACCTTATGCACCCCTTTTACGTGTTGAGGTCATCTGGCACACAAACTCAGAAGCTTCTGCTTCATAAGCGTTGCTGAAAATTCATTTTCTATACCACAGGTGTTCCTCAGACTGTTATCAAAGTGTTCTTGTTACCTGAAAGTGCACTGGCAGACACTTTGCTTCAGCAAAAGAAGTCACTTTGATCCTCTGCCACCCTCAAGAGGTTGCACAGGGGATGAACATTTCTACTGCTGCTCTTCATTTTAGCTCATCATGGTTGCTCATGAAAGCTCACTAGTTTGGTGAATTTTCAGTGGGTAAACTACCAAAGCACATCTTTTACTTGTCAGTCACCTGAGGTACCATGATCTCCTGTGAAGTGTATTCTTTTGCCCATTTGATTGCAAGCGACATGGACAAAGAAATTCTCAAGGGGTTGCAGGCACCATGAATCATTACCTGTAAAGCCTGCTCCCATTGCCTGCATGGTTTGATTTCTGACTATGCAGGCAAAGCCTTGGGGGATTGCAGGCAATGATGGTCATATGGTTGGCATATGGACTGCAAGAGGCCACATCTTTACTTGCCCCTATGTGTGGGGCAGGTGGGCATGTCTTGGGGGAAATTACCTTGTGTGCCTAATTAGGACCTTTGCTGGGCCCACAAGCCAGAGGTTCCTCGTTGATGAATTAATCAGTTAAATGTTGTAGCCTTAGTTTTCAAATGTGGGGGTAAATTAAGAATTGGAACGTGTAAGCATAAAAATAAGAAAATATTCTCATATATAGTACTTGTAATTTATTATGCAAGTTTATGGCAAGAAATTTCACAAAACATCTGCTCTAGGAGCTCCCTGCACATATCTCCAATGCACACATGGCACTCTTACATGCTAAGGATCTTCACCTAATCAGTGGTATACACAGCTTGCTGCACACATTTCATTAAAAAAAAATTAAGACAGTTATTCAAAAGTTATAGTACAATTACTATACAATACGTTTTCAATCAATATATCCTCTCCACAGACAGTTCTGTGATGATGGTGGCATTAAAATATTCTGTTCCTCTTCAATAAAAGAGAAAAAGAGAGACCAGATTGTCTCAAAGCTATCTTTTTTGGAGATGCCTTTGATTAGTTGCTGATGTTATGTGAGGCATTCTGATAGACAATGCTCCAGATGTTATTAACCCAAGCCTCTATTGGTATATGAGAAGTTTCCTTCCATCATTTCATGATGTACAGAGCAATTCGCTTGTCATTGAACTAAAATGGCATGTTTCCAAATTGATGTGCCCTAGATTAAATTCTCTTCTCCATATGAGAGCAGAAAGAATATGCCATCATTCCTGGAATTGAGGGGTAGAAGATGGTTGAACGCTAGACTTGGGGTCCCACAAATGAGTCTTCTCCCCTCCCCCCCATATAAAAATGATGCTTATAAGAAGCAGAACTGGTTGCCAATTTCTTTGTTTATTTTAATGAAGTTACTGACCTTATCCAGTCACAGAACTTAGCACCTCAGTGGTTGGTTTACTTTCGTACTGAGTGTCTCACTCTCTGTGTCAAGCAGCTTTGGAGGCAGCAAGAATAGCTTTCTCTTTCTGGAATTATGCCGCGGACTTCAGCAATAAAACGGAAGGGTTTGTCAATTGCTTTCTTTTAAAAATAGGTAGTTTCCATAGGGAACAAAGTATTTTAGCACTTTCAGTGGGTGGGGAAGATTATATGGATAATCGAATGCTCATTAACTGCAGGTTAATGCAGGAAAGAGTTATCTGAAAAGTGTTGCCTGTTTCTGTGTGATTTATAGATTGTATTAATACGTATGCATGTTCTCCATAGCTAAATTTCTTTTTAATGGACCTACAGTAAATGGCAATAACTGGCAATATTTCCATCTGTTAAAACTCTTAATGGGAATTGTAGCTTTCTTGCACTGTTCATTCACTACCCCCATTCATTTCAATGGAAACTATGCAAGAGGTCTGAGCAAAGGTTTTTCCTTTGTTTGGTAAGATGTGAAAGCTTGGTGGCATGTTCTAATATTTATAGCCTTTGACAGCTTTCCACAATTTTTTCATGCTAGTTGCTATCACTTGGACTGCTGTACATGGCAGAATTCCCTAAATAGTGTGTAAGAAGTATAGATTTCCATTTTTTAAAAATGCAAGATTTTGCTAAAAGTTGTCCACATCTTCGTAGCTTCATAAAAATAGAATGTGGGGAGGATGAGGGGTAGGGCAAAAAGGGTAATTTTTCCTTCCACTTTGTTCCAGATGCTTCCTATCCTTGATTCAGTTAAATATAGAGGACAACTTCTGCTAGGCATGTCACTTAGTGGATCAGGAATTACGTTTGTGAATTGCATCCAAATGCAGATCTGAATGTGCATCCCATTGAAAACAATGTAGTGTTTACAGACCACCTGTGCACGTTTTGGTTCATTTGTATGAACATCTGACTGAGTGACTATGCATGGAGATGCATAATTCTGAGCATGGATCTCCTTTCCTGGATTGGTCCATAGTGCTGGCGACAGATTCCATAGCCCACCTGGGCTTCAGAATGCCTATGAGGGTGGGGGATTCTATGTATGACCTCCAATACCAGTTCTTCCCTTGTGATCCTTTAAATGACAATGGGGAATTATTGAGGCCAAGCTCCCAGGCTGAAGGGGAGCAAGCACCAAGCCACTTTATTCACTTCAGCCAACCTCCCATTTCTGACTGGATGAAAGCTGATCCCTCAATTATAGGGGAAAGAGGTGTACAGTCCCTGCTCTTGCTAGCCTCTGGGCAGCTCGGTATTATCTTTTTTCCTGCATACCTCAGGAATCCATCTCCCCAAGTATGCAGGAATCTGCTCCTACCCTCTTCCTAGAACTGCATTATGCAGACCTTTTTGGTGCCTTGCATTCATACATAACACTACACCATTGTTTAATGCTAGATGAGCTGCCACTTTTCCTTTCCTCCTCCCTCATGACCAGCAGGAGGATTTCTGCAGTCATTAGAGTCCCTTTCACATTAGTGTCATGTTGCCTGAACCAGAAATCCTGCCTTAAGCTCTGGGAAGTTTCGACACAAGCCACCTTCAAACCTGTGGGCTTGTTTTGAAGCTTCCTCAAGTTTGTCGTAAGTCTGGGTTCCTCTTCCATATAACATGACAAGCCGTCAACGGGAAGAGCATGTGAGCCCAGTGCATTGCGTTCTGCATCTCATTTACATAGCGCTAAAATATGGCTTAGCATTATGCATAGATTGCAGTCAGTGTATTACATACAAAGCACTCACTTTACTGAAGGGAAAGTGATACTTTGTGATGTTAGCAAATACATGCAACTTCCAGCAACATCTAGTATTACACCAGTTTCCTGATGTGTATATGTGGATGTATTGTAAAAAATGTTTCTTTTAAAATGTGGAAAATAAAACATCTCGATTTTGGGAGAGAGAAAGTTATTGCCACTCCTTTGACTTTGATTTGGCCAGTGGTGCAGCAGTAAAACTGCTAGTACAGTTTGCAAAGCTAAGCAGGCTCCAGTATGGTTTCAAATAGGATGGGGGACAGTGTGTTGAGTTTTCCTGCATTGCAGGGGGTTGCACTCGATGACCCAACTCTACAATTCTATGATTCATCTGGTTACCAACCAGATGAATTGACTAGTTGCTTCAAAAACGGTTCTCTTTCTAATTCTAGTAATTTATTTTTAAATAGAGCATCATTTTTGCATATATATTGTTAAATATAATTGGTATTTCAGAAGCATTTTATAAGTTTCAAATGTTACGAGCCACATACAAAATCTAATTCTGACTAGTAGCTGCAGTTCCTCCTGTTACTTCCTTCCTTTGCAACAGAGCTCTCTGTCACTTCTTCTTTCCCTGACACCCTTACTTTTCCTACTTCTGCTCTGTGTTCTTTTCCAGATGTACTTTTTATACACTTGATGCATACATTTGTAAAAGAGTAAAAAGAAAAACTTAGGGAAGCAGTATCTTTCCTTTCAGGGGGACGCGGGTGGCGCTGTGGGTAAAACCTCAGTGCCTAGGACTTGCCAATCGTATGGTCGGCGGTTCGAATCCCCGCGGTGGGGTGAGCTCCCGTCATTCGGTCCCAGCTCCTGCCCACCTAGCAGTTCGAAAGCACCCCTAAGTGCAAGTAGATAAATAGGTACCGCTTTATAGCGGGAAGGTAAACGGCGTTTCCATGTGCTGCGCTGGCTCGCCAGAGCAGCTTCGTCACGCTGGCCACGTGACCCGGAAGTGTCTCCGGACAGCGCTGGCTCCCGGCCTCTTAAGTGAGATGAGCACACAACCCCAGAGTCGGTCACGACTGGCCCGTACGGGCAGGGGTACCTTTACCTTTACCCTTCCTTTCAGCATACAGAAGAGATCCCTACTGGCATTCAGCTCTCATCCCCTGATCTTCAGGCAGGCTTGCTGCAAAGCATTCAGCCATTCCACATAATCCAGGGCCCTCCGCTCCTCCTTAATCAGCTGCTGGTCTTCTCTTCTACAAGACTCCAGCCCACATCACTCTTGATGCTCTGAATTGTAACAGCTTGGGGAAGAGCCTGAAGAAAGCACTGGATATAAGGGAGGCAGAGGGGGACTTGGGGCTCACAGGAATTGCTTGGAGTGTTGCAGTGAATTTGTTACAGTGCAAGCACACCTTCGAGCACCAGGATTGTTCCAAAAAATGTGTCACCAGAGCAGATAATTTTGTAATTCCTGGGCTGCAATGGAGAAATGAAACAGCTTGAACTTTTATCTTGGTCCTAAACACATTTGCTAGATTTAAGTGGAGCATGTATTTATTGAGATCAGTTTGAGATTTCAAAAACTAAGGAAACATTGGAATAATTTTCCAGACTTGCAAATGTACTGGTTAGTATCTTGCTCCTGTCTTCCAGGCCTCAGAGTTCACAGAAACTAGCTGCTGTTCCATTCACTTTGAGAAAGACAGAGTGCTAAAACTGAGTAAGCCATAGAGAAAATGGTGTCTATGTACTGATACTCTTTTAACGGGAAACTCATCAAATTCAGGTTGTTTGTAGCTTTCCATTGCACAAGAGGAAACAGCACTTGTGTCGGAAGATTGAAAAGGTCAGAAAGGGGATTTCCCCTTGTCTTTGAGACACATCCACAATTTAACTGTTTCCCCCCTATTGCTAAAGGAACACATTACACACAGCGAAACCAGATTAGTTTGGCACTTTGCTGTACATGTTTTGTGCATGTGGGGATAATAAGGAGTAGGGAGATGTGGGAGAGAAAAGATAGCAGACCAAGCAGAGGGAAGCCGGGGCAAATTTTGCATGTTGAGTCAGTGCATTTGCCAAGTCCTTCAATATTTGCTTAAAATAAAACTGCAGGGGAACAAAACACTTTTTAAAAAACTACTACTCTTGTGTATTTACAGAGAAATGATTTCCTAATTCCATCAGTTTGAACTAATACTACCAGAAGCAGCGCCATCATGCTTATTAAAACACACACACCCTTCTTTTAATATACTAGTGCCAGGCACTGTGGTGTCATTACTTCCCCTACACAGAGAGTAAGTTGTTTTGGATCCAAGCATCATTCTTCATATTCTTGCCTAACTACAAACACTTTGCACAAGAAAACAGAAATTGTGCCCAATCTCTTGGTTGCATTTTCAAGTGATTTTAGCTCACATTTCCATCACCTTTATTTTCTCCTCCTCTGTCTTCCACAGACTTTCTGCATCGGGGGTGGAGAACTTTTTTCAGCCCAAAGGTCATAGAAACTTGTGAGAAATCTTTTGTATGCCTGTGTTGGGTGGGACCAGAAGCAGAAGTGGGCAGCAGAGCAATGGCTGTGATTCTTATCTGTATGCAGTAAGCAACATTCCAGCCATGTACAGAAATCAAGACTTTCTGCACACGTGAATATATCTATACACATTTTTCTATAGTTTACACAGGCAAGCAAGAAGCATAAGTCAATACCACAGTGCCACCAGGCAAAAGCAGTCAAAAGTGCATGTCTGCTGGAAAGAGTCTCAAGCTGAATAGTGGGTCGGGCAGGGTGCAGGTTCCCTAAGCCTGCCCTAAATAAAATCATTTGATTTCCCTTTGTGTACTGAAAGGGCATTTCTATACCAGAATAAAAGAAAAATGATGTATTCATTAACCTAATTCCAGCCTTTTAAAGGTATAGCTTCACAGTAGTTTGGTTCCGGAAGTTGGCCAACAAATATTGTGTACCTTTTTGCTCATGGTAATATTTGGATATTCTAAACTGTCTTGGGTGCCTTGGCGGAACAGAAAAAAAATGCAAAAAGGATGTATGTGTTCAGATCATTAAGTTTTAGTGGTCAGCATGGAAATAGGGGAAAGGTTAGGGTTTTGTGCCTTTCCCCCCAGCACTGTAGTTGTGGCTAGAGTGCCTGCTATCTGATATAGAATTTCTATATTGCTGAGTTTTTCTAACACGCTCCATATCTTCAGTTCATTTTAATTTTTATATTACTGCAGCAGCACTTGACAGAAGACAGTCGAAGGAAAGGAACAAGCATGTGCTCTTCTTTTTTTAGTGATAGTGTTTTATCACTAAGTTAAAATGTACCCGTTAAACTAAATAATGAAACAGTTATTCCTTTTATAAATACAAATTTCACTGTTTCATTTCTTTGCTTCCAGACAGCAAGCAATCAATGAGAGAAGATGAAGGAACTGTGACTATGAACAGGAGAGGAGCAATCAAACAGGCCAAGATCCACTACATCAAAAACCATGAGTTCATTGCCACCTTCTTTGGGCAACCTACATTTTGCTCTGTCTGTAAAGATTTTGTGTGGTGAGAGCTATTGTCTGTGTTTTATCTATATGTTGCACACAGCTCTGGCCTAGAGCAAGAACTGACGGATTCAGTTTTACCATTTTCTTCTGTTAGCTTGAATACTACTCTAGTATTAGTTTTCCATAGAGTGACTGCCTCTAGGAAACCCTGAAGATTCTTTTTTTCTGACCTGAAAATGAGCTTTTTAACAGTTTACAAGGATGGCTTAAGTGGGCTTCTTCAGAACCACGTCAAAACAGCCAACAACCCCTGCATCAACCACTGATGGATTTCATCAACAACCTTCCCCAACCTTGTACCTTCCAAATGCTTTGGACGGCAACGTCCACCCAAAACATCCAGGGGGCACCTGTTTGGGGAACGTCCAATCAGAACCACAGTTTATTTATTTGACAAATTCATACACTGCTTCTCATCATGAAGTCATCAGAGTGGTATACAAGATGCACAAACAAGAAAAGCATCTCTACAAAATCTAGAAATCAAATCCAATCACTTCTGCTGATGTGCAGTTAATATTTCATACGGTGTTCTGAAAGTTTGTGGCAGCTGACTTCTTCAGCTTGACTGTTCTCTCTCATCCACTTGGGTACAGCCTCCATTTTCTAAGACAGCTTCTCCCATCTGGGACCACTTTGAAATGCATAGCTAGGTATTAACAGCAGGTTGATGTTTCCCTACTTCAAAAGTGTATTGTGACTTCTCTAGGAAAAGAAAGATTCAAATGTTTCAGTGGGATCAGCTGCATATTCTTAATAAGACCTTGGGCTGATAAAACAACTTGTATGTCTGAATATATTATGTTTTATAAGTTTTGCTTGTGACTAAACCCTCCCGCCATTTCCTTTACAGGGGCCTAAACAAGCAGGGATATAAATGTAGACGTAAGTTTATTGCATTGTCTTTTATTCTTGAGTGGTAATAGCCGGTGAGAAACTTTAGTAGATGTAGTACAAATTGTTGATAATCACTATAGGTAACCTATTCTTTTAGATGCCAGGTAAAACACTACTTTTTCTGTCAGGCTTTTAGAGGCTGATCATTTAAGTCATTTTTACAATGCTGTTATGTGGTTTATGAGAGTTATTTTAATGTTTCTGTTTATCTTGTTACCTTATGTTTGTAAACCACCCTGTGGCCATTTTGGGTGAAGGGTGCTATAGAAGTAGCTGAATAAATAAGATTAAATTGCAGCAGTTCCTAATTATTCATTTTTGTTTTAACATTTAAACACCTGCTGAAAACATTTCTGTGCTAACAGGCTTGTGCAGGCAATTAAGAAAACATGTTCCTGTAGTTGATGCTGGTTTAAAATTTTATGTAGTTTTAAAAATTATATCAAGATATTGTTGTAAACTACTTTGATTTTTTATGATATAGTGGTATGAATATATTTTTTTAATAAATAAATATTACGCTTGTCTAGGGCTACCATTTTCCAGATAACAAAAGGGCCTTTTATTTTTTTTGTCACAGAAAAACAAGAAGGCATCTTGTGATACCTTAAAATGCTAACAGATATATTTAAAATTGAACCCTAATAGTAAAAGCTTTCCAATGTATCATTTCTACTGATGTATATAAAGTTGTAACTATCATACAACTGATAAATGAAAATCAGAGAAAATAACATTTTTGTGTAGAATACTTTATTTATATATATCTCCCTCCATGGAACTTAACTGCCTGTATCTTTCTATTCCGGTTGCTCTTCTGAAGAATGTAATGCTGCTATTCACAAAAAATGCATTGATAAAATCATTGGGAGATGTACTGGTACTGCAGCGAACAGCAGAGATACAATGGTAAGTAATAAAACATTTTATATGTTCATTAACCGCAGTATGTATTGTGTGTACAAAAAAAAGACATGCAGCGGTAAAGAAAACCAGATATGTGCTTTTCACATATTATGTAAATTTAGCATGCTTATTTACTTTTGCCTATTCTTTTGTTTCTTAAGAATCAAGTTATCAGAGATCTTGAGCGTGATTTATTTTTTGCAAGTGGGAAGGCAAGAAAAGACAACATGTGGGTCTGAGCAGCTAAGCAAATTGCTGTTCAGTTTAAAGTTTTGTCTTTTGGTCCAGGTCCTGCAGTTCAGCAGAAGTTATCCAAAAGGCCCCAGAGAATTTTTTAAAAGTCTTTAAGGAACTATGCAGTCTTGTTCCCTTACCCTGGGAGAAAGGGATTTATGCAATCACTACCTTAAGTCTGTCTGACCAAACACAAAGAAGTTCCTGAGTTTAAAGAGAAAAAAAACATATGCTTCCTTCTTTTGCATAATTTGTCAGAATAAAGGCATTCTTCTTGACTTGCTCAAAAACTCCTCTATTCATTGGCTCACCTGTCATTTCCCACATGTATTGATGTTTTCCTAGATTTTGTGGCTGCAGATATATCTGCTCTAAAGAAACGCAATGTGTGTGAATGAGTGGGCAGGATACTGTGCTTCAGATTTGCCATTTCAGGCACAAAGAAGCACAGTATACACACAACACTGTCCATGGAGACTTTTTCTTGGACATTTTAGAATACATTTTTATTTAGAATTCTTGTGGGCAGGGTCTCTAATATGTTAAATTCTATAAATGGTTTTGTTTTTTTATTTCGTTCAACTTGTTGTTTGTGTCAACCTTCTGGCTACGTGATCGGATAAATAATGGATTTCTCATTCCCTCTCCTTGAAAATCTTGTGTGAGAGAAATCTCCAAATACTTGTTTTACTCCCCCCCCCCCAACATAAACGTGTCTTCAGTTTCAGAAGGAGCGCTTCCACATCGATATGCCTCACAGGTTCAAAGTTTACAACTACATGAGTCCAACCTTCTGTGATCATTGCGGTAGTCTTCTCTGGGGACTTGTCAAGCAAGGGTTAAAATGTGAAGGTACAGTCTGTTTCTTTTGGCCATTACAAGCCTTGGGCAAAATAGCTGTGCTAGGGGGAATTTTGAAGAGGGAAGGGATCAGTTCCGTGATTACAGTAGCACCTTGGCTTACATTACCCTTGGCTAACGTAAACTTCAGGTTGCGAAAGCAGCAAACGCAGAAGTGTTTCACTGCGCGCGCATGCGCGGAAGCGGTTTACCGCTTCTCCTCCGGTTGCGAAAACCTCAGGATCTGGCCGGACCTCTGGAACGGATCCCGTTCGCAACCGGAGGTACCACTGTATATGCTTGTACTGTATGTAAGAGTTAAACAGAAAAGTATGCGCATGGTTTGTGTTTTCTAAAGGTTTTTTTTTAAAAAAACAACACAACTTAACAACCTTCAACTGTGTTCACAAGTGAAAAGAAATAGATGATCTCCAAACCAAATGCTTTTCTTGTTGTTGTTTTTTCATGCATGTAGTAATGTTTGCTTCTTTTTAATTCTGAGAGTAAAAATGGGGGAAAGGCAAATACAGATCTCAGTTCGGTTAAAAGACCCAGTGAGCAAACTGATCACTGTAAAAATGGTAGATTCAACAATTGTGCTTATAAATTGCATTATGCTGATGCTGTTCATAACTGTATTTCTTCAGAATGTGGAATGAATGTGCACCACAAATGTCAGAAGAAAGTGGCAAATCTCTGTGGAATCAATCAGAAATTATTGGCAGAAGCTTTAACTCAAGTTAGTCAGGTATGCTGCTTAGTCCTTTTCATCATATCATATTTTATGATCTAATAGTCAATACAAATGATAATTTTCAAGTGATAAATTCCGTATCATATGTATAACATTGACATCCAGTTTACCTTGTTAAGTGATGGGGATATTACCACCCCCTCGCTTACTTGGATTTCAGATGAAGTGCAGAATTGTGGTAAGATTTTCCTCAATATTTAGCAAGAGGATCATAGAATCAGAGAATCATAGAGTTGGAAGAGACCACAAGGGCCATCGAGTCCAACCCCCTGCCAAGCAGGAAACACCATCAGAGGACTCCTGACATATGGTTGTCAAGCCTCTGCTTAAAGACCTCCAAAGTAGGAGACTCCACCACACTCCTTGGCAGCAAATTTCACTGTCAAACAGCTCTTACTGTCAGGAAGTTCTTCCTAATGTTTAGGTGGAATCTTCTTTCTTGTAGTTTGGATCCATTGCTCTGTGTCTGCTTCTCTGGAGCAGCAGAAAACAACCTTTCTCCCTCCTCTATATGACATCTATGTGAGATGAACAGCTAAAGTCCTTACAAACGCCCCTTTGCAAATTGGCACTTGTGTAAATGTGCATCTGTGGTCACTCTGTGGCTGCATTCGGACATCTGGTGGATCAGGGACAAACCCTGTGCTACACATTCAGTGGTGGAGCTTCATGCTCCGGCACCGGGGGTGGGGCAGAGAGCAGGTGGGGCATGGCTGGTGTGCGTCCCGGGCGCGTGGCGTGCCGCCTGCGGGGGGCGTAGCCCCCAGTGCAGGCGGGGGCAGCTGCAATGGCACCACACTGGGATCGTGCTGCCAGGGGTGGTATGCTCCCCCTGCCCCCTTCCTCCACCAGTGTACACATTATCTCCTGTTCCTCTTGCCTCAAACTTAGTAGAACAGTTTCTGGTTTAATCAAGGCACAGTCTGCCATTTAATCCAAACCAACCAGTGGTGTAAGCAAATATTCCAGACTAGGGTTGCAAAGTAGGGAAATCACGCAGGCACAGAGCTGATTCACAATCCTCCAAACCGATTTGGAAAACTGGAAACGTAACAACTGAACACAGCCTCTGTCTCTAGAAATGCAAATTTATTGACACTCAAGTCAAATGTTCGAATGTTTAAAATAAGAATCTGCAGTCCATTTCCAGTTTTCATAGTTGAAGATGGAGATGTGGGAGAAGCTTTTGGTGACAAGAGACACTGTTTCACAAACTGTCAGATTTAGCAGCTTGGTAACCATGAATTCCTAATGTGACAACTGCGTCTACAAGCATCATGCGCAGAATACACAAGTTTGCCACTTTGCATGTAATTTGCATACACAAAAAGACTCTCGGTGTAAGAATTCATGTACACACTTGTGGCACATGCATGTTTCACATCATCAGGTGCCCATTCTCTGTATTTGTGTCCCCACAGTTTGCAGAAATGGTTTGCAGAAAATGGTCATGTGCAATCTATTCTGGTAAAATAAGACAACAAACCCAGTGGAAAATTAAAATCCTCCATTCTTCTTCTTCTACACATACTGCTCATATTACATAAGAAAATGCCTTACATCATGCTAAACAATGTACTAATATTTAGCCTGGATATTTTAGTGAAAAGCAATCATTTCTTAATTTAAGTATAAAGTAATTCTGAATAGTCATTGTTTCTTTTTAGAAATCTTCCAGAAAATCTGATTCTGGGTCAGTAGAAAGTGTTGGAATTTACCAAGATTTTGATAAAAAACCTAAATCCTTGAGTGGCGATACAACAGGTGAAAAACATTTTTTCTTTATTGCGTATGCATAATTCTAACAGTTAACACATTAATTTAAAACTTGTCAATACCCATATAGTACAAACAATATTTTGTCACTTGGTTTGATGGTTTGTTCTTAAAGTAATTATGCAAAGACATGGACAACAAGTAATGACTTATGCACAAACACTTCTCCTTCACATGTAACTACAGCATCCTACCTTGTAGCTGAGAGCCTAAATTCATAGACAAAGATTGTGGAGAGCTCTCAACTTAATTCAACTATAATTCAATCTGACTATAACTTTTGTTGGTGGCGGAGAGTTTTTCAGAATCTCCTTGCCTATGAAATCACCTTTGGCTTAGTACCGAAAGGACCACCAGCTTCTCACCTGAGACAACTGCCTCACCCGAGCCTCATGAGCAGGCTAGGAAAAGTGAACTGGCACAAGCGGATGTCATTTTTTGGCACCAGGCAAAAGTATTTGTTTTATTTGTAGATGCATTTCAGCATGTAGTGTAACATGGTTTGTTGTTATTAATGGCTTTAGCTTTTCTGCCAGATCCTTTCTTTAATTTTTTATTGTTTGTATACTTTTATTTTATGCCTTAAGGGTGGCATAACAATTATCTAAATAAAATCTTCCCCCTTCCATGCCCCTGTAAGCACTGTAGGCAGAAATATAACAGCGTCCCTAAACTTCAGTTATTAAAGCCTCTAGTTAAGAACCCAGTCAAGAACTGTGTGTGTATAAGGCAGCTCTGATGTTTTGAATTTGTTTTGAATTCATGCCTGCATGGAATTTGAACTTATAATTCCATGCATACATGCACATGACAGCATACATTCCCTCTGTCCTTCACTTTAGTGACAGGAGCAGATTTATGGAATGGTCAGTGTGATACAACAACACTTCATAGAGTCATAGAATAGCATGCCATTTAGGGAGAAGAGAGAGAAGCTTCCTGGTCTTAATAGAAAAATTTGCATTTTGCTTTTTACAGATAATAGTGAGTATGATAAGCTTTGGGAGGGACGTTCACTGTCACGACCATCTGGTAGGAGGAAATTCAACATAGACAGTTTTGTATTCCACAAAGTTCTTGGGAAAGGAAGCTTTGGAAAGGTAGGTAACTGGTAGGGCATGATTTTCTTTACATGTATAAACGACTGCCAAACTGCTGGTTGCATGTTGCTAGAATGCCTTATATGTTGTGTGGGAGAGAAAGTGATCCATGTGATTCTTCAGGCCACCAGCAAAGTGGGACCAGGGGGCTAAGACTCAAGGCAACAGGTGCCTGGGACCTTTGGTGGCTGTGAGGAAAGGTGTTGTTCCACTCCCCTCACATCCCCACCTCCAGTTGTGGCTTTATTGTGGCTTTTAATTGATATTTGCTGTGAAATGAAACATTTCCTAGTGCTCTGCCTTTTCGCTGCTTGGCTTGACTCTGGGAAGGAGATCCCAGGTACAAGGGGAAACTTTTATGGCCTCTTGGCCAACTCTAGGCAGCACCTGCTGTACCTGATGTCTGCTCTAACCCATGAAGGCTTCAGTCACACTCAGTTCTTAGCTCAGGATGCCATGAGACTGTTTTCTGCTTTTTATGAACACATATGACTATAGGCTGCAAAATGACACGTTTATTTGCCTGAGCACAGGGTATAGCACTCTGATCAGGTCTAATTCTACTGTTGAACAGAGGGGCAAATCCAGGACATGATCATCTGGTGAGCTTCTAAAGCATAATTCACATCCCAAAGTAATCTTTTGTTTTACAGGTACTACTTGCTGAACTGAAAGGGAAGAATGAATTTTTTGCAGTAAAGGCTTTGAAAAAGGATGTGGTGCTAATTGATGATGATGTGGAATGCACCATGGTAGAAAAGCGGGTCTTAGCACTGGCATGGGAAAATCCATTTCTGACTCATTTATACTGCACTTTTCAGACAAAGGTACACTGCAATCCTTAATTTGCTGTTGCTGTGACGGGCAATGTGAAATATGTGGGTGACTTATTTGAAGAGAGTATGTTTGCTTAAAGAGCATATCATTACATCTGTGTGTCTTCTTGCATGCTCCTTAAGTATCCATTTGCAGGCTCTGCATTATTTGTCCATTAAACAAATAATGGACACCATTGGACTTCAGCTCATATGTTGGGGCCCATTCCTAGGTTGCAGCCTAACCTAAGGTGGGTCGCAACAGTAGTATCGGCACCACACAAATATATGGTTAGAAATTATAAAGAAGGTTCCCAAATGCATGTTTGAGTTGGAAGGGACCCTGAAATAGCCATGACATGAAAATAAAACTTTTCCTGAAGAAATGAGCCTGGTGCAACTTTTTCATTAAATAAAGAAATGAAAGATAGATTCACGAAAGGCTCTGGAATCTGGTAGAGGAGAAGCGGTCTTCCCTTCCTGTCTAAATGGTTTGGGTCTGGGATACCCAAGGGCCATGTCTTCCTATACCAAACCCCCAAATCTATTGGAGAGACTCTTCTCTCTATCTTGTTTTGTGACTGAGGCACAAGTAGTCCACATGAGAGAAAGGACCTTCTCAGTGCCTGCATCCAGACTGTGGAATAACCTACCCTGTGAGATCCTTGCTTCCAGGCTTCCCATAGGCATCTTGTTGGCCACTGTGAGGGGAGAATGCTTGGATAGGTGGGTCATTGGTGAAATCCACCAATGCTCTCATGTTATTGCTTTCTGGGCCCCTCTCTTAACTGTTTTTCACTGACTGATTAAAATTTCCTTGTTCCAATTAGTACTTGTCATGCCAGGCAGATGATCTTTACACAGCATAACCTCATTTTTAAAGTGTTGTCATCTGCTGCTGTTTTTACGGCTTTTGTGGAATGGTCTTGTGCTTAATTGTTGTCAGCCTTCACAAGCAATGCACACGTATTGGAAGGGTGTCATACACGTTTTCTACATCAATAAACGTCTGACGCTGCTTGTTAATATTTCCATCCAGAGGCTGCCACCAATATATGACTCGACTCACTTGAAGAACAACATGTTCATACTGTGTATATAGTGACAGCAGTCAGCTAATGTTGTGTTCTTTCCTGTTTGTAAACAGGACCATCTGTTTTTCGTTATGGAATTCCTTAATGGCGGAGACCTAATGTTCCATATACAGGACAAAGGCCGCTTTGATCTTTTCAGAGCTACGTAAGTGTTGATAACATAATGTTGTGGCAAGGTTTGTGTGCCCGATTCTAAAACTGCCCTTCTGTTTAAGATGGGATGTGCTTTTAGCTTCTGCACCTATGCAACGTAACAGCAAGTGTTCTACTCATATCACAGATCGTTGCACCTCCACAAGCGCTTAGCTTCACAGCACCGTTGCCTTGCTCAGTTTTGCCAAGGTATTAAAGGGAACAATTAGATTTCCAAGAAGTATACTTGTGGAAGGAGTTGACTTAGAAATAACCTTTTCCAACTTAAGCTGTATCCTAGGATGTTCGACAAACTCTCCAGCATTTAGTGGCTAAGGGGAAAGTGAGAGGTTTCTGAAAAAGTAACCAAAAGAAAATGAAGTACTACATCATCAGTAGGCCCCTCCATTAATCCCTCCATTTAAAGTGTTTTTACTGTGTTTCAGGTTTTATGGAGCTGAAATACTGTGTGGCCTACAATTTCTTCATAGCAAAGGCATTATTTATAGGTGAGTGCTGATTGACCTCGGTAAGCCTTGTAAAACATTGCAACAGTTACGTCCTGAATTGGAGGATTCTGTCATTAACCGACAAGCAGAGTGTTTTACAAGGAACTGTTCCCTATTAAAAATCTGATTTTATTCCAAATGTGTTGAAAAGAAGCAATTCAGCAAGCACTTGAGGCCAATATAGAATTGTTTTCTTGTGTTTTTCTCCTTGGCAACAAGAATAAAGAAATGTTATTTACGTTAGACAAAAGACCCTTTGTTTCACATTCTTGATTGCCAAGCACTTAGACACCAGACTGAGATATTCTGTCTTCCTTCTAGTGCCAAAGGAGATTGATAGTAATTAATCCAGGATACAATCCTGGAAAGGGGAGACAGAATCCTCAGTGGGTGGCTGTTCATGAGAGGCAAAGAGAATTCACATCTGTCTATGTTACCGGTGTCTTTTCCCTATCTATAAAATGCAGAAATGTTCTTTGACGACACAATTCATATGATAACGTTACTTGTAGACAGACTGATGCCAACAAGTCTCAGGCTTGGCTGACATCTTCAAGTGATGCCTCATTTTGAAATCTCTGCCATGTTCACCAGATCTGAAGACTGTACTAAGCGGGCTACAGTTTCATAAGCCGCACTCAGTCTCCTATTAGCTTTCATCTAAGAGTCGGTTTGAAAGCTACTCTGCAGCATTTTATATTTAGCAACATTTTCTGAAACTGCAAGTTAGCTATTTGTTAATGTCCTGTTTTACAGAATGAAGTAGTTATGCAAATAATATGAAGGAAGTTTTTTTAAAATCTACAAGTATCAGTCCTGTGAGTGGGAGGGCTGCTAACTTGAACTTAAATAGAGCTGTATTGTGTGCTTCTACAGAAGCTTTGTCTAAATTTTTCATGATGAGAAATGGCAGTTGACTGTGCCTTGGCAATGGTTGCTGCTCTTGGGAATTCAGCTGCCAACAAGGAAAGAATTTATTGATGTCATATGAAACACGGGCTTTCATGATATCATTACTGGCCAGTAACAGCTATTGGCAGCCTTTCGCTTTAGTACAATGCTAAATGCAAACGTTTAGAGATTGGGGCTGTTGCAGAGTTAATTGCTGGATATAAACTTGCACATGAATAAAACAGTTTAAAGGGGGGAAGCACATTGTTTTTAGATGTGTTATGCATATGTACATGCCTGTGTGTGTGTGTGTGTGTGTGTGTGTGTGTGTGTGTTGCACCAGGCAACATTTTAGAAAAGCTGCTCTATCCTATTTGAGAATGTATTTTCAAGGATAATGCCTGGCACTTTTATTAAAAATAAGTACATATTAATATAAAAATAAGGCGTTGCTCAATTAATGAGAGCAGCTTTTTAACTAATCAGAAAGCTTTTAATTAATCTCAGCAATGAATTGACTGGATGTTGCAGCCATTCTAAAAAGGAAAAGTTGTCCAAAGTGGGTAGGGAAATACCGTTTCTTCCACCCTCCTGTACATATTTCAGCATAGAGTTATCAAGCTTCATTAAGATACGGTATTCGAAACTTTTGAAAGTTTTTGTTGATTGCATGCATCCTTAATTCTCTGCTACTGGCTTCTTGGCAGTAAGTTTTTTGGAAGTGTGCTTTAAGTTTATTGGCAACTGGTTCTTATGGCTGCTGTCTAAGACCAGAGTGCTAATGATGAACACATGTCTGTAGGATAGAACCCAGACTATAGCTGGAGCTTTGCTTGTTGACTCTTTTGCAGCATTTACCCCTCCGGTTAAAGCTATAATTAATTGCAATGCAATGAACTATTGTTAATGTGGCTTGATAATGGCTCTGTGTAAATTAAAACTAATGGTTTATGCAACAGAGGCAAACAGAAAATATGTGACTAAAACAACTTGTTGAATCTTTTAGAGGTGAAGGCCTTTGTTGCCAGTGCAAAAATTCATTGTGCCCCATTAAGGATTCTACATAGCGCCTTCACCTCAAAAGCCTCAATTTCATTTCCCCATGGATTTATTTTAATTCATGCTTTTGACATGGAGTTAGCATTGGAACCGTTCTTCTGCCTTAGTTTTCATTTTTAAAAATTGGGGAAATTATTGTTTACTTATCTGCCATCTTCAGTATCTTCTCCACTCTGGCAGACATGCCATTAACTATTTATTAATGCTGAAAGTATCCTATGAGGTTGAAAGCAAATACCTTTAAGTGGATGCAGTTGCTAAGTCATTGGGGTGCTTTTGTCCAATTTGAATGGTTGTGCTGATTAGTTTTATTTTTCTTACACAGAGACCTCAAACTAGACAATGTGATGCTTGATAAAGAAGGTCACATCAAAATTGCTGATTTTGGGATGTGCAAAGAGAATGTGTTTGGTGAGAACAAGGCAACAACTTTCTGCGGTACTCCAGACTACATAGCGCCTGAAGTAAGGAACATACATGTGTAACATACCAGCTCTTGAAATAGCCATTTAGAATTCATTAAGTCCACAATTAACTTGTGTGCATTCAACTTTACACACTTGGCAAATATTATTATTATAATTTTTTTAAAAGGGGGCTGGCATCTGAGGGAAAAGACTGGCTATCTCATCCGCCATTGCACCCAGAATGTTTTGACTATACATGATTTTCGATTTAGGTGCATGGAACATAACCCACATGTAAGTTGTGGGCTTACTGAATATATAATTAATAAATAGAGTTTCATGTTATTTCCTAAGGAAGGGGTTGTTAATCTTTGATCCTCCTGATATTACTGAATTCCTATTATCCCTGACCATTGACCAGACTGGCTGATGGGAGATGGAATCCAACATCTGGAAGTTCACAGATTTCCCACCCCTGCTCTAGATAAAGCCTAGTTAGACATTGCTAACTTTTGTAAACTCAAAAGCAAATAGTTTTAACGTTGAGTCCCAATGCAGCCAATGAATCAAAGGTGATTCATGCTGATAAAAGGACTGAGAATGTGATAAAAGGACTGAGAGAAAAAATTGCTTTAAATTGTGAAAAGCCGAAATCCTGATTTGTACAACTCTTGAGGAGTTAGGAAAGCTTCCCATTGCATTTTACATTGTTGTTTTCTTGTATCGACAACAGATCCTGCAAGGTCTAAAATACACGTTTTCTGTGGACTGGTGGTCGTTTGGAGTCTTGCTGTATGAGATGCTTATTGGACAATCTCCTTTCCATGGTGATGATGAGGATGAGTTATTTGAGTCAATCCGTGTGGACACACCTCACTACCCTCGCTGGATTACCAAGGAATCTAAGGATATACTAGAGAAGGTATACACTTGCTAAGGCTAAGTTGTTTTTCTGTTTGGGAAAATGGAAAGGGGCCTGGAGAATATCTTAAGCTAGTAATAGAACTTAAGTGCCCTGCATTCCAGGCAAAGAATTTTGTGAAATAATCAGTAATTATATAACCAGCTACAGGACTGGAGGGTTGCATTGTCACATGCAGCCTAGTGATAATATGCCCCCTTGTTGCAGATTATGTTGTATACACAACAACTGGGCAGTCATATGGCATACATACCACCCCTTCTCCCCATCCAAAGCAGCTTTTGCAGCTGCCAGCAATAGTGACTAGAACTGGCCACAATGGCTGCCCTAGATCAATTCCATTGAGTCCAGCGTCTTATTTTTCTGAACAGCAGCTAAAGTCATAGTTTCTATCAGAAATGTGATCTGCAGGCCAAGTAACTGAAGCTGGATGCGCATTATATTTTGTAGTTGTTTGAAAGGGATCCAACAAGACGACTGGGAATAACTGGAAACATCAGAGATCATTCTTTCTTCAAAGTGATTAATTGGACAGCACTTGAGAAGAGGGAAGTGGAACCGCCCTTCAAACCCAAAGTGGTAGGTATCCTTTTGAATCTAGCCAAGTGTAAAACTGTGATGCTTTTATCTGTTGTTGTTTTTTCAAAAAAATATATATTAAGTTTTCCACAATTATACCACATAACCAAACAGATAACACAATATTTAAAAATATAACAATAAACAATATTTACTTGTTGCTCCGAGCAGTGGCCCTTTCCCTATGGGTAATGCTGTTCACTGTTATATTTTTAAAAGTGATTTCTTTTCAGTTTTAAGTAAATCAGTGTAGGGTGTTTTTTTTAAGGTAAAGGGAAGGATTTGGGTCTGGAAGGTATCTGGAATTGAAGCTGGAACCTTCTGTATGCTAATTTGTGCTCTGCCCTCAATATGTGGTTGATCTTATTTCTTACTGGTAGCATATTATGGCTAGATGGCAGATATGCAGGACTTTCTGGATTCAAGTATTACTAGATAAAACAATTGTTTGATAAAACAATCTCCACCTGATGTGTGATAAATTCCTACTTGTTACTTGCTGAAGCAGTGCAGCCAACCGAACTCATGCTGCAGTTGTTTGTCTGAGCTTGTTAAAATGAAATGGGACTCCTACTGAGCAAGGGCAAAATGGATTGAAGTCACCTGGACTAATTTTCTTCTTTCTTTCGGTCCTTTGCTTCTCTTCTGTACAGAAATCAGCAAGTGACTACAGCAATTTTGACAGAGAGTTTTTGAGTGAGAAACCACGGCTATCATACAGTGACAAAAACTTAATAGACTCTATGGATCAATCTGCATTTGCTGGGTTCTCTTTTACCAACCCTAAATTTGAACGCATTTTAGAGAAATAGTTTGTCAGCACAGAGGAACTTTCAGGTACTGCTGTACTGCTGTAATGGAAGTTTTCGAGAACTCCATGTGAAATGTGATCAAAGGATACCGTCGTCTCTTTCCTTTCATTCCGAACAACACTCAGTAGCGACTAATTGTGCTCATTCTTTGGCAACTGGCGGTAGCTTCATTGTGCATGGTTGAGTTTAAGTATCCTTGTGAATCATATGTAAATGACTTCCTCTGCAGTAGGGAAAATGTAAATTGTGTACGTGGTTACTTGAATGTAGTTATCCGTTTGGGGGGGAAATTATGTATATGCTGTATATTTTGCTCAAGAGGTGAAAGAGGTTATCGAAGGGTACTACCCTTCAAATAAAGTGAAATGGCTAGGCAGTTTTTAACGTCCACCAAACTAAATAATTTGAGTTGATTCTGAGCTTCAAATATTGCTATTTTTAATTTTAAAAAAGTGGCATCAATTGATTATGGTGCTTCTCAGGCCCTCAATCCAGCAAGTTTACAGCCTTTTAAGTTGTTCTTGCTTTGCTGTTCATGGATGAAGCCCCATCTAAAAGACAGTGAAAGTAGTCATTTTTTAATTTAAAAACATGTGGGCCTTTCCTTATTAGACTACAGCTACCACAGGCCCCCTATCTGCAACCCAGTGAGTGAGGAAGTGAGGTGCTAGAGAACAAAGCTGTGTGTATGTGTGCCATTTAGTCCCCCGCCCCCTTTGAGGATGCTGTCCTGTCCTCAGTGTTGGAAGACAAATAGAACTCTCAACTTAGTTGTGTAAGTGGGGGAGGACGTGCCATCTTGTCATTTATTTTTCCAGATATCAATCTGTATTGGGCACACAGTGAGGTAGAATGCAGTTGGACATGCATGAGACCGGGCAACACACCTTTAATGAAGGGTGGTGGGCAGGTCTCATTTCAAAGAACCTGCCGTTAAAGACCTGTGTGGTCTAACTTTGGTCTTGTTGCCAGCCAATATAGGTCTAGTCAAGCTTGAGAAGATGAAGGCTAGTTCCTGTAGGAGCATTTAAATACACAGTATGTGATAACTAATCATTGCTACCTTGTATCTTGATCCAGATAACAGATTTTTAGGCTAAGCAGAAACACCCTACAACATGTACAGCATGTTGAAACTGTGGGGTGGGTGGGATGTGGGGTAACAGGGAAGGAATGCTGTCCAACCGATGTATTGATTATGGATTTCTGAAAAACTTAGAAGGCTAAATAAAAATACATCTATTATCTGAAACGCTGCCCTTCCTATTTTACCCTCTGAAATCGAATGACCTGGACACTAACCCACAAAGCAGGCTCTTTTAAGCACAAGCCACCACTGACTTTGAGGATATTCTTGGTAACCTGCAGGGGCCCTAGCTACCAAGTATTCCTACTTCCCCCACTCCACTACCATAAATATTGCCTTCCCTGCAATGGCTTCCCCTGAGGCCTAAAATGGATGTCCCTTGGAATTAATTCCCAGGGTGTTGCCAGAGCAACACTCCCTTTCTATCTCTAATGCCAACAGTGTTCTGCCATTGGTTCAGCCCTAGGCTTCGGAGGCACCAACATTAGAGCTCTGGTATCCATTAGAATGGCTATGGTCCCCTGGGATGCTCTCTCAGGAACACATGACAGCATTTTTAAACATTCATGATTCTTTTTAAGATACACATAAACTTTCACTTTAATATTTTTGCTTCTTGAAAGTTGGGTTATGTTTCAAGGCAGAAACACACCACTTGCAACTTGAAATATCCCTACTGTGGAAACTCTCTGTTTTGATAGCTACAAATCTAGCCTTACTCTTGTTGAAAGTCACATGATTTGTTAAGTCCAGCTTGCTGCAAGACGTATCTTTCCCATGTGCCAGGTTTCATAGGTTACTAAAAATATTTATTCTCTAGGCATCAACAGCAGACACTTTGGCTAAAGAGTCAGGCAGTACAATGCTTCCTAGGAGTTTGTTTTTATAGGCAAAAGTACAAGTTTCCACAGCTACAAATACCACTATGCATTTGTAAACTACTTTTTTAACACTGAGGTAATACTAAATTAAATATAGGTCTGTCATGGTAGTCTACACAAGATTTGCCAGCTAGGACTCTGGGTGTATTATCCAGATATTTCATGAAATTAGGAAGTTTAAAAATGACTCTGGGCTCAAGACTGGCCTGATATAAACTGAATTCTCCTCAGGCAACTTCCTTCGTAACAGCAATTTCTAAATCCTCCATAAATTCAGAATGTACCTCTGGACATATTAGGCCACTTCCTGGAGCTACTATTTCTTTATTTATATAGCCATCAGGAATCAGGAATCCTTTTCAGCTCAATGGCCACGCTTCTTGGGGGTGCATGCGAGTGTTTAGAAGGGGCAGAGAGGCAACTCAATTTAACTTTTGTAAATCAGGCTAGTTTCTACACACAGACACACACACACACACACACACACACACACACACACACTTTCTATTCTTCATGCAGGCAAGCAAGAGGCATTAGGCTACAATAACACGGTCTAATCAGACAAAAACACAGGATGTGAAAGAAGGGCCAGGAGGAGGTTTGGACTAGAAAGTCCAGGGATAGTTTTGCCTCCCACCCAGGCCTAACTTTCCCTATTCCTGCACTACTTTGTCAGCGTATTTCCAAACATCATAGGATGGTAAAGGAAAGTAAAAATTCCTTGATCAGCTGAGAAAAGAAATACAACAATACTATGAATTACAAGACAGCAGCTGATGATGTCTACAAAACTACCTAGTTAAACAAGACAACTTCATAACCCATGGTTTGGAATTGGTTTGTTTGACACATCAACATTATTTGAAACTGAAATCTAGCCACACAGGAGAATGGGAAGTGGGAACATGAGGGCCACCCTTTGCTGGGTCTTGGGCACATAGTGTTAATTCAGCTACTGACATACCTTAATTACATTAAATTATATTACTTAGAATTCTTAAAATGAATTTGTGCCATGTTACCAACGCATGGCTTGTACTTGCCAACTCAGTGTCCTCACCCATTACACATCATCAACATCAGGCACACAAACAAACATTCAAGAATTTGTAGTGTTAGATGCCTGGTAACTTTCAGGGAAACTAGAACACTTCTAGACAGATCCTTCCTAGCCACAAGTCTGCGGTTAATGCGGACTACACAAGATAGAGAGCCGGGCAGAATTGATCCCAGAATCATCCCATTGGTCCTAGGAGGAAAAGTACTGACTAGCAGGAAGGGTCATTTTCTATCTGTTGTTTTGTTAAGAACAAAACAACCCTTCAAAAATAATTTTGGAATAGGGTGAAAAAAGGATCCATCACACCATTTTCCATGTTTTTAGATTTTGTCAACAACAAAGACTCAGACTAAGATAAAATAGGAGAGGTCTAAATACTGAGCATGGTGGAGTTCAGTCTGCTTTAAGCATTTAAAGCCTCCAACTTGTGAGGCACAATTAACAGATTACTCCCTAACCGCAATTATCTCCATCCTAAACAAAAATGAAAGGAATCTATCATCTCAGCATCTTATGAACCATGACTTTGTGGAACCAGCTGGTTAAAATCTGTTAAGTAGTTATTCTCTAGGGAGTGAAATCTCTCAACAATTCAGTTTAAAAGCACAGAGGAAGACGGAAAAGATGGAAAAGAAGGGATGGCCGAGGAAAGGGTGATAGCAGCTGGAAAAGTGATGAGAGTTATAGAAGATTTGCTACATAGAGGGGACTGTACTGCTGCTGTCGGCTCTAATTATTAGCGGGCTCTACCCTAGTCACAGGCATTTTTTAAAAGGCATACATTAAGACAATGTATTCTGGCCAAAGACTGGTACAATGAATTAAGAAAAGAGAGGGATGCGTGTTCATAGAATTATCATACAGCAGTCATGAAGACAACAGAGTTAGTGATTGTCCTAATGCTTTCCTTTTCTCCCAGCGGCTACGAGCCATGTGGGTTCTATGCCCTATAAAATGGACATGTCAGGATACAGTGCTACACTTGCATCACTACATTAAATAAATTGCACTCTTTGATGTAAAAAAATGTAGAAAGATAGCTGAAAATTGTAGAAAGATAAGGTTCTGATTCTCTTTTATCTAAATTAATCCAGCATTTTCAGGAAACAACCTGGAACAACGACAGTGCTATTTAAACACTGGCAATGGCAGCCTAAAAGAAGAGTCGTTTTAAGAGTAATGGCAGGGGGTAAATAAATTATGGTTGAAGGAGTAGTAGGTGTTTAAAAGAAGCAGTCCCCTGTTTCTGCTAGTCTCAAAGTGCCAGCAACACTTTAAAAAAACATATGTAAATACAGCAGTGCTGCTTAAAACCAAACATTGACAGTTCATCTAGTGACAGTTCATCTAGCACTAACTCCAGCAAACCTCACAGTTCCTGGCCTGTTGTTATAGAATATAAAAACCTGGAAATGACTCAGTATTCATCAATAGCATTTGAAATATATGCTTGACCCAATTTGACAGATTTCAGTTTGAACATCATTGCACTTGAGCTGGACATGTTTGCACATACCTGAAGTGTCAAAAAAAAAAAAATCCAGGCGAGAGAAAAGTCAATTAGCATCCCTCACAATTTAAAACAATGTTTATTAGCTTGGAATAAATCTCATGTAAGATTAAATTGAAGGCCAAATATATCCTTAGAACTAGGTGAGTTAACAGTCACACCCTAATTATCTCATTCAAAATCATTTGGGTCTACGATACATGTTATGACAAAAGGAAATAATTTTCATAACCTTTTCCATTTCTAGTACCTACTGAGAGGCATTTCACATAAGCAAAGCCACCGGCTTTCATTCAAGTGTACACTTAAAAGGAAATGGCTAGTAATGGCAACTCTCTGATAAATGTACCTGTCAGATCCATATTTTTAGAAACGCTCTTCATTCACACTTTCAAAAGTAGAGAATGAAGCAGTCCTGTGGATCAACAAATACAAAAGGTCTTCTGGATTAGTTGATCACTAGAAACCCAGATGAAGCTGGTGGCACACCAACCATCTAACCTATCATTTTTAAACTCATTTACTTTGAAGCAAGCAAACTCATTTCAAAGGGGCTCATTTCCAAATTGTGGAATTGGGATCACATCTTAAGTTAAATTAGAATCCAGAGCTTCCTAGTATTTTCATTTTCAAGTATCAACATACATTTATAATTTATTCTTACACACAACAATTTTTTCAGTTATACAATCTTGTAAATAGAAACTACTGTTATCACAGTATATTTAGATGTAGCCTATAAAAATATCTACTATACATAAAATATTTAGCCACAGTTTTACAGCACATTGAGAAATATGAAGGTGGGGCGGGGGAGAGAAAGCAAATACTTCTGGTTAAGAAAAGGTTAGAAGAAAATGCTACACCTGCCAATGAAGGCTAGCTTGCAGGCTTAGCTAACTCAAAGGAGAGTATTTTCTTATAAGAACCACATTTACCACTTAAAATCCAAAGTTATACCTGCACAATTTTCTGCTCGTGAATCCTCAACTTTTCACTCAAGCCCACTAAGTAGCCAATAATAAGAATAATTACTTGTGGCTCACATCTAGAGAAGTTAGGGCTAGGCTGTTGACACGATTCATCTGTGATTTAAGCCATTACCCAAAATCCCCTTCTCCAGCTGACACTGTACTGTGGGCCAACAGCAGAACGCTCCCTTTTCATCTACTCCAGTAAGTAGTGATCTACCTGAATAAATACATTATGATGTCAAGGCATATTATCTTAAAGGATGGAGTACAGCTAAAGCGCTTTTGAAGTGTTTGATAGTTTAACATAGTCCTTTTTATGTTTCTGAAATAAGGTTGGCTTTATGGCTTATCTCCAGAACGCTGAATATATTGCTAAGCTACCTTATTAAAGAAATGAAGAACACGGCAGTATGTTACATTATAGCACCCAGCCACATAAACGAGTCCCCACTAGGCAAAGCTTACATAGTCCATTGCAGAGAACTCTTAACATTAACAGCATGGCAAGGTTCGATGAGGTACCAGCACAGACAGCAAGGCAAAAAAGCATTCAAATCACACGGGACAAAGCTTTCTTCGGTTCAAGAACAAACAGGCACCTAATCTGCTGCTTGCTGATTTGTATCACATGGAAAGATTATTTACACTACACGTTGGCTTAGTACAACAAACACAACTGGCCTAACATGCATGAAGTTTTATCACTAACAGGAATTTCTTTCACACGCCTCCCATTCATTGCAACAGGATATATCTGGAGCTTATCCCTGTTGGGTTGTGACCCTAAAGCAGGACTGATCCAATTTCACAAGTTCACTTACAGCATAGTATCCCTCTTTGCATATAAATACTTGAAAATCCTAGAGGGCCCCGTTCTTCACTATGCTCTTGAGCTCCACTCAAGGAATGCACTGAGGCAAAGATGTGGCTGCTTAAGGTTCACGGAAAGAAAGAATCCTGAGTCCTCGTTTTTTGGGGGGGACGGAAGATTGTTTCCATTTATGAATGTGCAAATCCTGTTCTCATCAATAAAGTAGAAGATATGCAATAAAGGATCGCTTTCATCTTTCCCACCCAATGCATTTTAACTTAAATATCACCAATACGTAAGAAAAATAAAAACCCAAAACAGCTAATACTTCATCTGTGACTTTGGTTCAAGAAGATGGGTAAGAACAAGCGTGCATTAATGCCAATAACTCAGGAGCACTTCATAATAATTTGGTCTCTCTAGTAATTTGTCTTACACTTTCCCTGCACTGTTATTGCCATTCACCTCTGGTAACCACCATGCACATTGTTTTATTGTATTACTATCTGCTCCATTTGGAGCAATATTTACATGAGTGTCAATTAAAAACCCTCCCTTTTCATAGGCTTCTCTGCTTGGGGTTTGGAGTTTGAGGGGGTGTAAAAAAGGGGGGGACCAGGTAAAAACAGTTAAGTAAAATATGCGGTTTTCAATAAACAGACAAAATAGGTTTGCCGTACGCATGATGTGGAAAGGAAACTATTCACACACTATTCAAATAATAATAATAACCCAGGAGTTCTGGAACATTTCAACAAGATAGATGGAATGCATCTGGGAAAATATTACCTATTCTGGCTTTCCATTAAATGCTGTGAAGCATCAAGTGGAGCCTTTAGTAAAATTACCTAGAAATTAGTGCAGCTACCAAAAAAAAAGAAAGAAAATCAAATGTTTAACTGCAAAGCAATGACTTGAAGTGGACAACACTGCTTGTTGCTAAAATTGATATATTAACTGGATTAATATAATACAAGGAGACTGGTGGTCCCTTTTGTAGTATACTAAAATAAATAGTTGGAAGAATCCTCAGTTGAAGAAACACCCGTTCTATGTCCGGTAAAGATTTTATATATAATATAGGAATAAAACAGGAAATCACAGCAAGAAAGGCTTAGGAAAGTATTGCAGAAGAAAGCTAAGATACAGCATTAAGAGAGACACCAGCATTTCATACTTTTAACACCCACAGTCGAAGAACAACAGGATAAAGACAACATATATTAATTTAAAAGCAGTTTCATTCTCTGTTCCACAAATACTTGGTCCATTTCAACCTTTAATGCCAACTTTGCCTTGTGCCAGACCCAGGCAGCTGAAACACCGTCTTCAAGAAGAGGAGGAGTGGATGCATTTCTGTGTTGCTTGGCTTCCTTGAAGGCTGCCTTCATTCTCAGCTCCCTGAGTGGTTTCCTTAGCACTGCTTCAGCAGTTTGGGACGGTGCTGGCAAGGGGAGGTCAAAGGTGCTACAAATGATTAGGTACAGTCCTCAAAGCTTCTTCTCGAGAGCGGCTAACGCATACATTCTGAAAAGAGAACAAGACAGCAAGCTTTATATACTTAACTCAAACACAATGCTTGCCCTTTGGCCAATTCCTGAACACTTCTCACTACCTATGGGCTTTCCTTTGCTAGTTCATGGAAATATAGTGAAATTAAGGCTGTAATCCTATGCACATTTACTTTAGCATAAGACCCACCAACATCAGTGAAGCCTCGCTTCCCAGAAAATATGCATAGAGTTGGGTTGGATTAAATCACAATATTTTGTCTTAGCTGATTCCTCTATATATTCATGTGTTGTAACAATTTCCATCATTCCAGAATACATTTCTCAATATGCATCAGTCTTCAGTTCCATTGTTCTGAACACCAGCTTATCAGAAACTCAAAGAGATCCCAATATAGGTTCAGTTGCACTTTGAATGCTTGGTCTTAGGCCTCTGGGCCCCTTATGTAGCCCTAGGTAGAAGTCTGGTTTTTTCCAGTGTTCACTGGGAACTACCAACATAAGCACATGCTGCTAGCTGATTGAACAACCCAAATGAAATGTTTTCATTATCGCAGTCAATGCACAAGTCCAGGAGGGAGAGATCCTTAAGAGTCACAAGTTTGAACCCAGCTACAGTGCCTATACACAATACTTTTCCTTCCCTTTAAACCAATAACTGTATTAGGCAACAAGCTATGTGATACTACCACCTCTCATCACAGATAAGATATGTCACGACACATTTAACACTCAACATACTAGTCTTCAGGCATTCCAGTGGCATGTGAAAACAACAAGCAAGCAGAGGCAAATTGCTAAGCTCCGGCTCCATCACCCTCCATAAGTTGGGATGTTAAACATCTGAAGCAGACAACCTCCTACAGTCATGGAGGCTTCCAGTGTGATTATGGACCCAGGAAGATATAGGTTTGAAATTGCTTAAGGAAGCCTCCACAGACACAAGAGGTTGTACATGTTAGATCAGTCTTTCTCAACCTTAGGTTTCCAGATGTTGGACTACAACTCCCATCATCCTTAGCTAGCAGGACCAGTGGTCAGGGATGATGGGAGTTGTAGCCCAGCAACATCTTGGTGACTCAAGTGTTGAGGAAAACAGTGGGTGAAGTTTAGTGCACTTCTCCCCACTTGCAAGTTGTTTTTACACACAAGTAGAATGTCTGAACAACCAAAAATTACCCCTCAGGGACTCAAAGGCTGCCAATTGCAAATCTCTATCCTAGAAGCTCAGTCTATCCTAGACCACAGTCGTTCTAGCAGCAGCCATTGGATACAAGTTGCTACCTGATCCTTGAGGTCAAGTTAAACCACCCTACATAGTTTCTGCTCAGGCCAAAAAAAGCCATTTATACATAGGCTTTGTTTTACCACTACAGAGTGCAATGAAATGCACAAATAGTTTTCTAGTTGTGTTCAGATCAGGGCTATTGGACAAGGTAGATCCCATGCATTGTATGCAGAAGATCCCAAGTTCAATCCCTGAGATCTCAGCTAGTGGGCAATGCAAAGCACCTCTGCCTGTGACCTTAGAGAGCTACTGTAATACTGGGCTTACATGGACCAAGAGCCTGATCTAATATGCAGCAGTTTCCAATATTCCTTACACATTTTCAAACTCCTATTGGAGTTTTCAAAGTTTGTCCTGTCCGACTGCATCCGATACTCAACTCTCCCGCACAATATGAACATTTTGTCCTGTCAATGAGCCAGACAGATGTGTACCCAAGGAGCTCTAATGAGTGCCCCAATGATCTTTACCTACCATCAAGCACACCGTCATTTTATTCTAAAAGCCTGAACCAACTTTTCTCCACCATCAGAAGTGGTACATCTCCCCAAAAGCAAGATTTCCAGGTAACAGATTTGGGAGCAGTGAACTCATCTCTTTGCAGGATGAAATGAGTCATCCTACTCTTCAATGGAAGTACAAAACACAAATGTGTAAGGCACATACCCAAGGCACCCTAATGATTATACCTGCTCCAGTGTAGGTTTGCATGGTTCATGGCAACTTTTAAGAAAATTTCCATTCATCTACACATCGACTTCTACAAACTGACTTCCTGGTGCAGAACAGAGATCAAAGAAGTAGGAAGAAGACTTTCATAAGACACCTGTACAGGTATCAGTTTTCAGCAAGGCCTGCTAGCCGCTGGCAGTATAACAGTTGTTATTCTCCTTCTCAGAGACTTCAAAAAAAACGAGCTGTTATTCTACCCTTAAGTGAAATTAAATAGGTTTCAGTTAACAAGAATGAACTCAATCTCTTAGAATGAAGACATTAGTAGTATTTGTACTCTTCAAACACAAAACGTGAGATGAGAACATGCATTCTTATCAAAAGGGCTCTTGATTTAAGCTGCTAGGGTTTCATACCACATAGCCTCATCTACCAGATCCTCTCCTCCCTTTATTACCTTGGCCAGGCATAGGTAAACTCGGCCCTCCAGCTGTTTTGGGACTACAACTCCCATCATCCCTAGCTAACAGGACCAGTGGTCAGGGATGATGGGAATTGTAGTCCCAAAACATCTGGAGAGCTGAGTTTGCCTATGCCTGACCTTGACTGTTATCCAGGAAAGACATGAGATCCCTAATCAAAGCACTGTAGGGTGTTACAGTCTTGCATCTGGCCTTTGAGATTAACATCAGTTAAACATCTTAATGGAATCCAAGATATACATAGAGACAGAAATCTTAACCAGTCCTGAAGAACAAAAAATCCAGTATCTAGGATCTTTTCTTTCAGTTCTCAAATGCAAGACCTCCTAGAGATTCACAAGGATATGTCCTCCTTTCCCTTACTTTGCCACGAGATATCACCATAATTGTGATATTGATCTTACAAAACTAAAACTCCTGGATTTAAGCTGGGGAGGGGGGCTAACGTTTTCTGGTCAAGGGCTGCACTGACCCATGCCCAACACTGTGAGAAGAATGGTAAAGTGGGCTAAGGCCAAAGAAGGAAATTAATCCCTTTTATAGCCAACCCATTTCTTTCCTTCCCCAATTCATTCTATTTGTATTTTCTTTTATATACTTTTAGCTGATTGTTTTCCCTCAAAGTCCCACTTCCGCCACTCAAAATTCACACAAATTCATTTTATTTATTCACTGTGATGCTGATGCCATTGGTTTTCTTTGTTCTGCTGACGCGGGGAGAGGAGAGAAATTGCCAAAAACGTTTCAAATAAGAAGCCATCAAACCTCTTAGCTGATGGGTTGGCCACTCCTGATCTAAGCAATGTAACCATAAGCACGACCGAAGCTGATTCTCCAGCCCCAACCCCCAACATGAAGTTAGTCTAGTGAAAATCGGTTGAACAAAGCAAGTGCCTCTGTTGGGGGAGAGGCTGTTCCTGGCAACATCTCTGGCCCCTATAATAGTTTTGTTTATATGTGGCAATGCAGGATTCAAGTGACAAACTTTTTCTAATCTACCAAACTTGTTTACAAGATGCTTAGAATTTAGAGTATTAGCAACAGCTACACTGCTTTGGTTTGGTTTTGTGAATCACCCTGGGAATTATTTGGCTGTCAGGAAGTATGAAACGATTTACAGCGGTACCTCGGGTTACATACACTTCAGGTTACATACGCTTCAGGTTACAGACTCTGCTAACCCAGAAATAGTACCTCAGGTTAAGAACTTTACCTCAGGATGAGAACAGAAATCGTGCTCCGGCGGTGCGGCAGCAGCGGGAGGCCCCATTAGCTGAAGTGGTGCTTCAGGTTAAGAACAGTTTCAGGTTAAGAACGAACCTCTGGAACGAATTATGTACTTAACCCGAGGTACCACTGTATTTATTTTTTAAGTACTGCAGTTTACTGGCCCATCTCGACATATGGGGAAGCTCCACCTTTTTCCTTTTGGAATTTTACAGCATCATCTTGAGGCACAAATGCCATTGTGTGCACTAGAATGTTTCTTCTCAGAACCCCCCCCCCCCCGCAAGCTGCTTTCGAATCTCCGAGGAGGTAAATTTATGTCAGGGGTTGGGAACTTCAGGCCTGGGGGCTTCTCTGTCTGGGTCTCAGGACTCTCCTCTTCCTCCTCAGCAACATCCCCTCTCTCCCCAGGCCACACCCCTCAGCAGCCCAACTTTGCACCATCTACAGCCTAGAATGGAGAAGCAACAGGGAAAGGAGTAGTTGTGTATTATTCCTTTCCACAAGTGCCATTTCTTTACTCCATATTGACAGTGGTTCTATCCAGAAGTGTTTCAAATGCATGTTTACCCTGGTATTAGTAATGTCTAGTAACATTACACGGGAGTAAGAAATAACAGTTTGCCTCCGTTTGCCAAACTGTAGAAGAAATATATTTCTATGATTCTACTTTATAAAGAAAACAAATTAAGACATTACTATGTCCTCTTCATATAAATTATAAATTAGGGCTGCCACCCTATTAAAAACACCTTAGTTGACTGATTGAATCTATTCACTAAAATTCATGCCATTTCCAGAAATTGCATCTGAATAGAATAAAAGAGTCCTGAAGCAAGAAGCATATTTCTTGTTTTCTTATAAAATGTTTAGTTTAGTTATAGCAGGCAACTTCTTAGAAGAGGCATTCCTTCTCATGTGAACGAAAAGAGAAAGGCCTCTTTTTAATGGGTGTTTAAAAGAGTCTTAACACCACCTGCAGTTGTTGTTTTTAAAAACTAACAATATTTTTAAATTAGCTTTTAAAAATTAGCTGTCAAAGTAATTAGAAGTACAAATTAAACTTTAAATGATCAATTAATCCCATAATAAATTTTGCAGACCTTTTTTTGAAATCACAGAAATACATCTTCCACAAAGACAGGGGCAAGAACACTATTTCCCAGAAGCTACTATTAAACAGTCATAGAATTCTATGGTTCTATGAATTAGCAGGCGATCTACATTGCCGATACTATTCACTAGCTGTGAAACTAACTGTAGAAAGACTATTAATTATGCTCCTCTATGTAAAACAATCCAATCACTCAAGAGAAAATAAAAATACTCATTAATAGACAACTGCCCCATATTATCTCCCAACAGGGTTTGAGTGTTTGATCAAGCCTTAACGGACATAAAACATCAGGTTTAAAATTAGCAATCACCAATTGATCAAGTGTTATATCAGAGAAGCCAGTAATCAGATGGCTCAGCCAATTAGTTCCAATCCAGGGGGTAGGGGACAATAAGATTTGATTGTTTGATTTCTAAAAGCCACGAGCTACACAAAAACTGATATTATCTGTGGATGATTCCAAAGTGATTGGAACAATTGAAATAATTTTAATATAATATGATGAAAAGAAGCACCACACGTTTCATAGCTGATCAGGACACGGGCTTCACTGGTGAGCAGGGACAGTTACAAGGGCTTCCTCGGGAGGTCTTGAAATGTCTACATTCTGTGTAATAATAAAAATACAGAGGAAAATGTTTATCATGCAACATGGCCGGTCAGCTTTCTTCACAAGTAAACAGCCGAGCTTGTTAAATTAACAAATATAGTCACTTATCTAGAGCAATAAAGCTTTTTTTAAAACAGAGACAGTGGAATTGCCTTCTTTATAGACTGCGTTTAATAATTCTGTGGACCACAGGCTAAGTGCTGGCAGCTCTCCTCAAAACACACACACACAGAAACTGCTTATGTTTAGAGTATCTCAACTATATAACTATATTTAAAAGCTTGTGATTCATTACATTATGCATAGCACATTCATACTGCAAAAAGCAAGTCTTATCAGCCAGATACCATTAAATAGAAGTGAACAATTGGGAGGGGGTTGGGTGCCAGGAGAAGGGCCATAGCTCATTGGTAGAGCATCTCTTGACATCTGCAAGCAGAGCTGGAGAAAAAGCTCCTATCTGAAAACATGGAGTCACTCACTGAATACAGACAATACTTAACTAGATGGACCAATGGCCGAGTTAGTATAACACAGCTTCCTACATTCCTATGTGTCCTGGTGCATAGGTTCTACTGGAATAATTTTAGTCATATTGTGACATTAGCCCCTGTATATTACTATATTTTCCAATGTATAAGAC
Organism: Podarcis bocagei; assembly: GCF_964188305.1. NCBI lineage: Eukaryota > Metazoa > Chordata > Lepidosauria > Squamata > Lacertidae > Podarcis > Podarcis bocagei. The sequence continues at coordinate 55,695,097 of NC_138126.1, read as the reverse complement.
TAGGGTTTTTCCCTTAAAAATAATGTCAAAAATTAGGGGGTGTCTTATCCACGGATACATCTCCCCCCATTTTCTTAAATCTGAGTCCCCAAAAATAGGGGGCGTCTTATACATGGGGCGTCTTATGGACGGAAAATACAGAGTTCCTACTGTCTAGGATAGCATACATTTCCATGTCTTTCAGTCATGAAGCTATAACTACAGCCCTCAAATTATATGGAGAACTTACCAATAACTGAGTATCTGGCACAAAATTAGATCAAATCCTGTGACCATTAAGAGACTGCTCTCTTCTTTAAGTTACACAGAATAAGTACATGAGCTTTTTTTAAAAAACAAAAACAAACAAACTCAGCCAGATGGGCAGAGTATAAATAATAAATTATTATAATGCTTCTGCTCATTGTGAGGAAGGACAAGATTGGACAACTTCACAGAGGAGAGGGCTATTGATGGTGGCTAGCCATGATGGATATTCTCTGCCTCCGCAACTGGAAGCAGCAAAGCTTCTGAATGACAGTTGTTGGAAAGCACGGGAGGGGAGAGTGATCGAATCCTGCTTGCTGGTCTCCCGCAGGCATCTGGTCAGCCACTGTAGGAACTGGATACTAGACGAGATGAGCCATTATCCTGATCCAAAAGCTCTTCTGATGTTCTTAGAAGAAGCTCTAATGGGCCTTGGAGCCTTGCCTTCTCTTCCGCCCCCTCAGCCCTGGAAACCATTTCCTTTCATTGGCCCCTTTCAGACTTCTGAAATGTCACAAGTTGTGCCTTCACGCTCTGAAGTTTATCAGCACAGCAGGAACAGCTGAAGACAGAACTCTAAGGTCAATTCACTGATGAAGCATCGTGGGTCTGTGCTAGCATTGCATCATGGTTGTGCCAGTGCAACTGCAGGAGCAGTATTTATGTCTCAGGAGCACAAAATGCTGTGAACTTAGGTACTAGAAACTTCCGAAGAAATGGGTTCAGAACAAACGACGGAAGAACAGAACACTATCCGTTGCCTTCTCAGAACCTTTAAGGCAGGGGTTGTCAATGCACTGCCCTCCAGAGGCTGTTGGACTCCAAATCCCATCAGCCCCAGCCAGGACAGCCAATGGTCAGGGATGATGCAACTTGTAGTCCAACAACATGTCAATCTCCCTTGCTTTAGGCTTATGCTAGCAGTGCCTGAACCCACCCTGGGAACTTGGGAACTCTTCAATTGTGGATAAAGAAGAAGAAGGAAAAGTTTCCCTTTGGGATAACACTACCTGTGCTCGCCATAACAGTCCTGATTAATGCAAAACAGAAAAACAACAAACATGGCTGAGAAGCAGAAAGTGGAGCGGGAGAAATGAGGACCAGGCCACCGCCTGGATGAGGGCACACTCTCTCTCTTATTCACTCACTAGCCCAAATGAGTATCTAATCAGAGGAACTGTCTGCTGCGGCTAATGAATATCATCACTACTTTTCACGTCTCTCTCCTTTCTCTCCACTGATAACCAGGAAGGGTAAGAGGGGAAAAAATAAGCAGCACATTTTATTTATTCATTTCCTTTAGAGCACTTCCTTACCGCTGAATATATAAAAAGATCTTTAAGCAGTCTACAGAAAGGGGGGACCCTCATATGAAACAGTTAACAGAAATTACTAATAAATATTTACAGACAGCATATTCACCTTCTACAACACCTCTCAGCCTCCTGTCTCATCCATGGCCCAAACAAACTTTCAGACTAACCCCAAAATAACTCACAATAAAGAGAGTTCCTGGAACGTGCTAGCATTACCATAGTTCTTTACTCTCAGGCTTACTTTTATGGGCAATCAATCCTATACCTGTTTAGTAAGAAACAGGTGAAACTGTGTTCTATGGGATTTACTCCCAACTATGTGAGTAGGGAACTGAACCCCTGTGTGTGTACACAGGTTGGCTAGTAATATTGGAAGACATGTATATGGCCGGCTTGTATTCTTATTGTGACAAAACATCGTTAAACCTGCTACCCAAAACTGTAGAGCTAACAATACCTACTTACTTTCAGTATCCAAACATTGTAAAACAGGAATTTGGCAGCCAAGGCTGGCTAAAATTGTAGGCAGCCTTGGAAAAATGTCTTAGTGGCCGTTTTGATTCATTTGATATCCAGTATCATTTTGCCATAATCAAGAATATGATGGCAAGAACACGGTAAAAAATCTCCCATGAAACATCACTAAAAATAGAGTTACTGCTCAATCCTAAAGGACCATCTTATCACTGTCAAGAGGATACCTACAGTAACCAAAAGATGTTCATTTACAATGAGCCAGAGACCCTGCTACCCAAACCTATGAGACACTGAGCAGCTGACAGAAACCAATCCTAAATCTCAAAAATATATTCTAATGTTTTCATCCAGGTTCTGTTCTTCCTGCAGTTTTACACAATTATGCACCATGAAGCCAGATCAGAACTGAATGCTGGTATTGTGCCGCTGCATCAACCAACCCAGACAAACAAACAAAGAAACACATGGTTGCCTTTCAAGGACTTGCACATTTTACAGAATGAGTGTTTCTTAAACGCTTAGGCATGTCCAGAAAAGCTTCTCTCACACCTTTTTATTCACACACAGTTTAAATAGAAGCCGTTAACAGCTGCCTACCAACCAAGTGGCCATGGATGAGTCATTTGCGAAACACTCCTTGATCAAAAGAGTAAGGCAACACTGTTAAAGCTGCTAAAAACACACAGCATTCAGATCCAACAGAGCGACTTAACGCAATGAAAATACTGTATTGAGTTAAGCAAACAATTGGGTGGCGGCACAACTGCAGCACAATGCCTAACTGTGGCAGTTTTTAGGGCTTTCATTGAACAGCTTGCTGTCTGCTCTGCATCACTGCTCACCATAACATCACCTGAATACAAGGCTACAGACTGTCACAATTGAGGCACTGTTATTTCCCCGAAGTGGAGTCGTATAATTAGCTGCCAAATTCACTCAGATGACATACGCTGTATTATGAAAGCACTGTGCAGTTAAAGAGTGTCATAATGTTGTCATGAAGGAGAGAAGATTCCATGAAACACAAGTGAAGCAGGAATGAAGATGATGAGTTGTCAGAGAATAAAACAATTTCCTTTGTTTTGCAGAGCATTTACCTGAAGTTCCAAAATCCACTACAAGCTCCATTTTAAAAAATGCTCAAATTAAATGACTGTTGTATGCGCCACTGCACATGACCTCTTGTTCTATTTCTCCTCAAGTGATGCCAATAAGTCAGAGACCATGTGCAGAAGGTAATGACATCACAAAAAATAGGTATATAATGAAGATCTGGTCATTTTCTAGCATCACAAAGGAGCAAACATAGCACATTTTCCTCTATTTTTAATGGTATATAATTAGGCATTTGTGTGCTAATTCGCTAGTAGAAATAATGACATGTTTGGGAGCTTACAATCCTATCATCACCCCAGGCCATTCAGACCAATGACACTATACTAGCTCACTTTGGTTACTGTTTCTCAAGGGACTTATTAAAAAACTTCCAGAATAATTACCATTGGTTCAGTCTACATAAATATATCTTGCAATGCATTATACATAGTCCTTGATTTTTATTCTAATGTTCACCAAACCCACACATGTAAGAGCAACAAGATATAAGAGGCCCGACTTCGTATTTGAGCAGGCCATTTATCCTGTGCAGGTTATACTTTTGTTTGACCTCATAACTTGGGCTACAAATATGCACCATTTTGTCATACTTGAATCCAATAACATCAAGAGGCATGACCAGCACATTATTGTTATCCTGACTCAGGAGCGGCAAGGGTTTCACCAGCGATATATCACCAAGATGAAGGCACCATCGCTCTCTGGCCCTCAAAACAGTCCTGGCCAATGTATTGATTCATCACCCAGGCCTAGTGCATACATGAGAGACGGGGGTGGGGGGTGGGATACATGGCTCTCTTGATTGGCAAATCATGTAGACACCTCCCCACGCAGCTAGTAGCCTCTTATTAAGTACAGTCATCCCAACTTTCAGCATGCCAGAGAATTCAGTGGGAGGCTTCCTTCTAAAATGAAGAGCAAAGCGTAAAGTCAAAATCAAACAAAACCAAAGTACGAAGAAAATTGGTCCGAGCTCTGCTTCACACCCACACAGGCAGCTAGCCATGGAGAAGCACCCACACAATTTGGGTATCTGGCATTAACGAGGCTGCTTCAATAATGTGTGAAAATAGGATGGCCTAAATAAGGCATAATGCAAGAAAAAGGGTAGGGAAAAGAAGAAGGGGCTGCAACAAAGGTTGCGGTAACATGCCTGCAGGGCATTAAATATGAGAGAATAGCAGCATACTCTGTCACTAATATAATATGATATAATATGATAATATAATATAATATAATATAATATAATATAATATAATATAATATAATATACACACACACTTACACACTTGGTTGTGTACAAACCTCTACTCCAAAGGTGAAGCTAGATATCAAAGCACAGGTACCTACAATATCCTTTAGGAATGGAAAACTGGGGCAGGAGAGGGTGCTTAACTCTTTCCCTGCTTTTCTTTCTTTTTTTCTTTTTCCCAGTTATTCAACTTTAAACCAGTCTCCATCACCACCACCATTCCTCCTGCAGAGTTCCAAATTCACATTTGTGACAGCAGAAGACACCTACCTGTGGTTTGTCTCTGTGCGTATTTACAGCTTCAACATTCAGAAATATAGATTCCACCTTGCAACCTGTAAACAGAAGGAAACTTTTAGATGTTTGTCTTCCTCATTTTGGGAGCCGCCATCACTGTAAAATCAGTTCTTGTTTCCATCTCCACATTGGGAATACTTTAAAAGTCAGTAATGACTAACTTAAGCCCATTGAAACTAATGGATCTGATTTGATTTAATTAATTTGATTTAATTAATTTTTATAATGAAATATTTTTAGATTGTGTGACTATTTGACTGTTTGAGTATTTGATTGTTGTTAGCCGCCCTGAGCCCGGCTTCGGCTGGGGAGGGCGGGATATAAATAATTTTTATTATTATTATTATTATTATTATCATCTACTCAAGAGTATGACTTAAGATACAAAAGCATTAAGATACAAAATGAATTTGCAATTCACAATTTATTTTGGACACTAGATGTCACTACAGACTTCTGTTTCTTAAAAGAACAACCACATATTAAAAGAGTGCTCCAATCCGGCTACAAAGAACAAGAACACAGTGAATGGTAACCAATGTACTTTAGTTGAACCAGCTAGAATTTCAAAATTCAGGATTCAAACTCTCTCAGGCTTGAGATCAGAAAAGGAAAAGTAAGCCAAAGCTTATGCCGCTTCAGAAATTTTATATTGGGGAAAAGGAAACGGAAGATAATACTTAAGATTAAATCAGTTCACAGGGGAAGCATTTCACACACAACAGTGACATCAACTTACAAATACATAATCAGCATGAGTTCTAATTTTTATCCTTCACACACCAATATTAAACTCAATGCCCTAGTGTATACCCTTTAGTCAAAATGGCATCGTCTACACACAAAGAGGTGGTAGCAGCAGGGTTCGTACAGGTACAGAGAAAAACCACACAAAACAATGGGGAAATCTCCCTCAAACAGCCCAATGAGGACAGGACCTAGAATGCTGACTTGTCTGCTAGGCAGGGGAAGACTGAAATTTGGGAGGGAGGGACATGGAATTATGTTTCCCCAAAGAGAGCATGGCTTGCTGGCATCCTTAACACAACCACACTACATTTTATTGCCAATCTGTTTCATGTAAATTCCTAGCCTGCCCCAATCTGAAGACTCAGGAAGAACAGAGACAAAAAGAATAAATTTTAATTTTAACAGGATGATTAACTAAGCAATCAAATCCCAATGATGACCTGCACATTTACAATTTGCAATGTGCAACCCTATGCACACTAATGTGAGAGTAAATCTCTCTTAATTCAATGGAGCTTACATCTGAGTAGGCATGCGTAGGATGGTGCTATGAAACACTGTCATGGACTTTCTGGTAACTTTATTAAAAAAGTGAACAATTCCTTTTGATATACAAATAACTTTAAACTATTGGATACCTGCCATCGACATATGTGATGTTTTCCTTAATAATTACAGTCATACCTCGGGTTACAGACGCTTCAGGTTGCATTTCTTCAGGTTATGGACGCGCCGAAACCCAGAAGTACCAGAACGGGTTACTTCCGGGTTTTGGCGGTCACGCATGCGCAGAAGCGCCGAATCGCAACCCGCGCGTGCGCAGACACGCCACTGCAGGTTGTGAATACTGCGGGATGCGAACGTGCCTCCTGCACGGATCACGTTCGCAACCTGAGTGTCCACTGTACAGTTAATAGCTGAAATACAAATAGATTGATAGAATACATTTTGAACAGCTTACCATAAGCCACTGGGGTTAGCTTTAAGACAGTATGCAGTGGGCACTTGAGATAAGGCAGTTGTTCTAAAACAGATGGAGAGAAAATAAACTTAATAGAGAGTAACAGAAATGCCCCTCTTCCAAACCACTAACCATGTTAGTGCAGCAATGGAACTGGTCCCCAACATAGCACCTGCACTTGCCGTAGTACCCCTAGACATTTTACTTTGTGTCTACTGGGGCTCCAAGCCACTCACAATTTTTTTGGGGGGGTGTGGGGAATACAGCTTTTCTTGAAATCTCTCTCTCTCTCAAAAACCACATTTAGCAGTGGTTGTGCTGCAAAGGAAGAGATGTGTAGGTCTCCAGCTGCTCTGCCTGCTTCCTTTTTGTTTCCCAGGCCTGCCTGCTTCCTTTTTGTTTCCCAGAAGGCCTCTGGGCCCCACATATGCATTCTTCATTGGAAGAGAAAGAAAAGAGTGGGGGGCTCTCAGAGGATGGCGTCTGACCTTCCTGTGCCCCGTCCCCAAAACACAACAGAAAAGAAAAGAAATAAAGGGCTTCTGCCACCACTTGCGTTTTGTTTAATTGTCTCTCAGTGTGTATATCTTGCTGCTGCTGCTTGCTTGCTTGTGGCGGGGGGGGGGGGGCATTGCTTGTTTTTCGGACGGTATTTCCTGCTTGTTTTGTCCATGGGGCAATTTGTGTTATTTGCCCTTTTGATCATCAGATTGTTTTCTTCTTCTTCTGTGAAACTGAAGAATTTTGTGGTGCCTGTGATAGCTTCTTAGATTTCCAAATGTTCCCCTGAGCCCAAAAGGTTGGGAATCCCTTACTTATTTATTTATTCAATAAAGTTTTATCCTATCTCAAAGAAAACTGCAGAGACTTCCATCATAAAAACAAACAGGCATGATAAAGAGCCATGCTGTCTCTTTGCAACAAATCCTTTGAGAACTCAGATATCCAAAATTCTAGAAGTTGCCATAATAAAAAGTACCCAGAATTTAAACTCCTGAATAAAAGCTCCTAACTACAGGCTTCAGAAACACAGATTTAAGGAGGGTATTCCACAGGTGGAGCACCATTATGGGACAGGGATGGGGTGGAACAGATCTCCCCTGCCCTGACTACAGAAGGCTGAAAAACCCAGAGAGTGTCTTCCCTTGATGATCTTAGAGCATAGGAGGTTCACAAAAGCAACCCTGATACCCCAGAAAAGCAAGTGTTGATTAAAGAAGCATTTGACCCATGCACAGGCGAAAATGTAAGTCTGGCATGAGTCATGAAGAGCAGCACTTTTCCTGCTCATTTAAGATGCGCATGAAATAATTGTTGGACGAAATTGTTACTGATTGACCAAGGTGAAAATTCTCCATGTTAAGGCAAATATAATTACCTGCAGGCTTGTCCAGAAAGTAAGCAAGCAGACAGCGCATAACAGCTTGGTGACAGATTACAAGCACATTTTCCTGCCTTTCCAACTCCATAATCACTGGCTCCAACCTTTGAACAAGATCTTCGTATGACTGGGGGAGAAATCAACAATATAATCAACCTCTTGACTGTATACACAGAGCAAACAAAGAGCTGTCCATTATAGACAAAACATAATAAGATGTCCTGCAGATAAGTGTGCATACACACGTACAAGACAAAACACTAAATTTAAACCAATTTATCTTGAAAGAATGCACCATCACAGAAATCAGTACCAAAGTGAATGTGGTTAAGCTGTATCATATACTTAATCATTCCCATTTTATATCATTTCATTTAAAAAGCTCTACTTAATAAATTTGTAGCTTTGCTGTCTCCCTTCTCTGATTTCCATCATGTTTGTAAGCTTACTTGAGTAAGCCATATTGAATGCTCTCAAGCACCAGAGTCTTCTATATAAAGGAAGGTTTATCCATTTTGTGACCGACAGAGTCCTGCTGCTGTTAAAGATCTCCATAATAGTTTGCCTTTTATAAACCTAATAAGATAACCAGTAGGTCCACTGCAAATCAAAAACTGTACAGTGGTACCTCGCAAGACGAATGCCTCGCAAGACGAAAAACTCGCAAGACGAAAGAGTTTTTGGTTTTTTGAGTTGCTTCGCAAGACGAATTTCCCAATGGGCTTGCTTCGCAAGACGAAAACGTCTTGCAAGTTTGTTTCTTTTTTCTTAAAACCGCATTCCTATGGGAAACCGTGCTTCGCAAGACGAAAAATTCGCAAGACGAAAAAACTCGCAGAACGAATTAATTTCGTCCTGCGAGGCACCACTGTAATTTTGTTATTTCCCTTATGATGAAAACCCAATTATCACTTGATCTGGGGGTATGACCAAAAATATGATACATATTCACCGTATTAGTTAAACCTTCAACATTTACCTCTGTTTGTACATATTTGTGGTATCAAATAGTACCTGAACATCTGTCTATAGAAATTCTCTTTCATTGTTGTGTACAAGGCAAACAGTTAATCCCGTGCTGAAAGGATTATCTTTATTAAACCTTTTTCCCATCTTGATTAATACAAATTACCTGATTTATACAAATTACCCAAGGTATCTAAATTTGCTGCCAGTTTGTAAATTGGACTCAGAACATGTTTAGTTAAGTTGTTAGATATCAAGATTTGATCTAATGACTCATTTTGTAATGATATGTTTACTTTGTAAATATTAATGAAAACTAGCACTTCTTGGGGACTAACCACCCTGAAACTCTTAGTCAGTAATTCACCTTTGCTACTTCTATGAATGCATGAACAAATTACAGCTAAGAACAACAAAGATTAGCCATTAAGCATGGGTGCATGGCTGCTAACACAAACAAAAAACCCATTTCTTTTTTCTGAAAGGTTAGCAAACAACTCTAGAAAGCTTTCTCTATTATGACATGGCTGCTTCAATGTGCTACAAATAATGGCCACCTGGGATCCAGCACTGTTCTGGTGATCACACAGCCAACTCATGGGAGGTGGAACACTCAGCTAACAATAAGGCATGTTGCACATATTACAAATATTGGAACAGCTGTTCCAAGCACAGCTTAACGCTTGACCTCTAATTGAAGTATGTAGAAGACTGGACCACCTGATGCAGAATTAACTCTGCTTCAACCATATTAGTTTATTTTAGCCCCCCTCAGAAATTATTTCTCCATACATTCAAGGAATACATGAAAGGTGGTGGGCCCAGCTCAATATTTTCATCCCCACTGCCTACAACTTTGAATGGTTAAAAAGGTATTTCAGTTTTACCAAAAAAAACCTTTGAAACAAAAAGGTATACCACAATGAACATAAAACAAACTGCTATGTTTAACACATGTGTATACAAGTGAGAACTTGAGATAGAGATAGATATTATGGGGGGAAATCTGCCGAAAGACATTTGTAGAGCTAGTATGAAAAAATCGCTTTTCCCCTTTGCCTCAAAAGCTCCCCCCCCCCTTTAAACATTGCACTTAGCATCCCATTTGCTGCTAGGTATCCTTACACACTTCGCATCCAAGAAGAGAAAATATAACAAAATAGCATACCTCCCCCTTAGGATATCTATATCTGTATTTGTCCTGGTCTCTCAAAGCAAATTCTAATGGATAATGTTCCTGAATTTCTTCATATGTCATTTCTTCACAGACTCCCTAGGGAAACAACGAAAACATGAGAATTAGTGTAGGTTTATGGTTAAAAGACTGGGCTGTTTATAGAGGTTGCTCATCTGACATAAAACACTCAACATCAGACACCCACCTACTGTACTATATGGGAATAAAAGTATTGACTTATGTTACATAGGTTGTAGAAAGCACTACAAGTAAGTGGTCTGGATTTTCAAAAAGAACTATGGAAGTATTTTTATTACTATTACAACTACTACCAATTCCATAAGGGCACTGGAGTTTACAACGCAATATACATTTAAACAGTGCTTGTGACATCCCCCCCCCCCGAAGGTGCACATTGTATAACACACGTTTATGGTGTTGCAAAAATCCTGGGTTTTACTGCGACTTCACTACCATGCTGTCTTAAGCGTCTTGCTACCTGAAGCAAGTGCTTGGGTTACATGTACAATCTATACAGTCCTGCCAGCTATCCTCGCGGCAAAAGCTGCAAGAAGAGAAGACACACTATTTTCATCTCCCTTTCCTTCTTTTTTTGCTGGAGATAATACAGATAATCACACACTCTGCACATTTTCCTCACCGCACACTCCCAATGCGTTTTGAATTGCAGGATGGGGAGCATGGTGTTCTTCATTTAGAACTTTGAGGGTGTGAGCCGATCAATGATTTCACTTAAAAATACCCTGAAGTAAGTTGAGTGATGCTTCAATGAGAAATACAATGCAGATCTAATTGAACTAATAAAGCTCAGTACCAAAGTGAGATACAGTGGTACCTCTGGTTACGAACTGAATCTGTTCGTAACCAGAAACCGTTCTTATCCTGAGGCACGCTTTCAGTAATGGCGTCTCCCGGCGCACGATTTTCGCTCACATCCTGGGGCAAAGGTCGCAACCAGGAGCAGCTACTTCCGGGTTAGCGTTGCTCGTAACCCGGAACGTGTGCAACCAGAAGCGTTCACAACCAGAGGTACCACTGGACTTCTCAAGGATGGTGGACTAACATGAATCTAATCATTATTACTTTCTAATCCTAATAATGATGACAAATACAACACTGTTTTATAATGCATATACATAGCTAGGTGCCATTCAACCTATAAATTATGAAAACAAGTCCCTGCAGACTTGCAATCTAACCGGAACACACACTGGAGAACTCCTGCTGATGCATCATAAAGTAAGTCTCTTTCCATCATACAAATTCAAAACCGTTTCAGATGTGACCATGAGATGATCTTACCGCATCTATTTCATTCAGAACTTTCCACTGTTCGTAAGGCACTCCCAAAGCCTCTGCAGTCTGAATGGTCCTTTTCATCTGGCTCGTCCATACTTTCAGATCTTTGCTGTTTTGCTCGTTAATGAACTGTGCCAAACTCTTGGCAAACTGTAAAAGCACGTCAAATAATAATGTCATGAGGAAATTGCAGCTGAAGCACTCCAGTCGAGTTAGATGCCAATAGGACCTAATTCTCTAACCGTGAGGTAATGGTGTCTGTCAAAAAGGTTTTGTGTATGCCTTCAACAAAAAAAAGTCTGTTGGCCTGTGAAATGAGGGCCACAACAGATATTCAACTTTTCTATGCTATTCTTTAGCTTGGATCCAATTGAGCACTTCTCCAACTACAATACACTTCCCACTTGTGCAAAAGGAGTGGGACATTCCCTAATCTATACCAGTCTTCCCTTCTCACTGCGCCCCCCCCCCCGTCCCCTGCACTTCTATTGTCACATTGGACACCATTCTTGAGGGTCTTCTGACTTTGAGTAGTGGTTTTTCACAGGATACAGGTGGCTACAGAAGGATGGAGGCAGCCAGGGGGAATCCTGCTCACAAAACAAGTTTAACCAGTTAAAATTAAATTTTAAAATACAGTCTGGGGTCAGCCCTCCCAAACCTGGTGTCTTCCTCCAGGAGCTTTGGGTTACAATTCCCATCAGCCCCAGCCATCATGATTGTCCTGGCTGGAGCTGATGGAAATAATAGTCCAAAAGAGCCACCTGTAGGGAAAAGCTGGTCTAGATATAAATTGGTTGACGGTACGAAAGGAAAAAGAATCCCTACTTTAGAGATTACAATCCCTACCTTTTTCCCTCTATGAGACAGCCCAGTGTCTCCTCCTATTCTTCCCTTTAGATTGAGTTCACTTTCACCATGCCGACAGAGGTAGATGGAGCGAGGAGTTACGTGGATATTCATGAGGTAGTAAACAATCCGACTCTGAATGTGGTCCATTACTCGGTTCACGAGGTAACTCCGTCCAACATCCATTATTTTAATATAAGAAAGATCCCTATTCACGGTAAGAGACAAAACTATATGTGAAAACTACAATATTCAAACCAGTGCTTCATTTATCTCCTCCAAAGGCACCAGATCACAAATAAGGGGTTGTTTTTACCGTGTGCTAGAATATGATGGAAACAACTTCCCCAGAACAACTAGCAAGGGAAAGTTGGGTAGTGCACAATTATACCCTAACATAATTTCTCTTGGGACTACGACCAAGTAGATGGCTTTTACATATGGGAAGAACTATCCAATCCCGATAACTTGCCATTAGTTAAGGCAAGCAGGACCAGCAGCAACATATGGTGTCCCTGGTTATAGTGGTGGAGGTAGTCAGGCAGCCATGCCCTTTTGCAGGAGATACCAGCGGGTATAGGCGGTATAGAAATGTAATAAATAATAATAAATAATAATTCCCCATCCTTCAACAGTCAGTCAGCATTCTGTGCCCACTTAGCATCCCCAATCCTCATTGAAAGTATGTGTGTGTGGAAATTTTACTTCTATTAGGGCATAGTTTGCCCACCAAGCAGCCACAGGCACCATGGCAAATGTGAAGGCATTCACTGGTACCCAAAATTCTCTCGAGTTTTCATTCATTCATTCTTTTCTTTTTTTAAAGGTTCTAACCCACCTAGAAAGAAGGTTATTGGGCAACTGTGCAAGCAACTTCTAAGTAATTTCGGTGAAATGATAGTAAGTGTGGTATGGGCACTTTGTATATTTTTCCTGATACTGAGGAATGCTTCCTGTTGCCGCTAGACAGCAATAGGGGTGTGGGTGTGGAAAATCATTATTATTGTGTGATCTCCACAATCTGGACCAACAGGACATAGGTGACTTTCCATGGTAAGCATAAGGTTGTTAGAAGGTGGCTGTCTCTCTAATTTTTTGTTCCAATGAGGGGATAAACCTGTGTCTTGGCAGCACTTTAAGACCGCAGAACTGGGCTCCTATAACTGAGTGCCTCCCCATGGAAAAATATATCGCTACATGTAGAAAACTAAAATGTCAAGAAGAAAGCTGGACTAGATTATTTTCCCCTCCTAGCATTCCAAGTACAACTAATGATTTTTTTAGGCATGGATGAGAATTCAAATCGAGTGAGCCCCACCTGCAATCTGAAGCGGAGAATCTCAAATAGGCATAGATTTAATCACACCAGTGAGAATTAAGCCACACATAGGCAGAATTAAGATTCTGAAGGTAAACAAAGCATCACGGAGACTTGTGGCGACTTACTTGTCTAGATTTTCATCTAGTGTCTCGTATGAATTCTTGTAACACTCAATTCTTTTCATGAAGTCTTCTGCAGCTTCATCGCTACCACAGTCAACATAATCAGGACTTCCCAGCTTCACTTGCTGATTGAGAAAGAAAGTATGGGATTCTTTTTTATTTAAAAAAATTACTCTTGCTTATTTAATGAAATTTGTATACCGCTTATCTATTAAAAAAACCTCTTCTAAGCAGTTTACATAAAATTAAAGCATCAATAAAAGTCAGTGTTAAGTTATCGAATTCTTTTTACAAAACATAAATAAAATCAGCAGTTAACAATATACAATAAAATTTAAGGGTTTTCAGTTTAGAAAAAGAGAAGTCAGGAGTGACATGATAGAAGTGTACAAAGTGTATGCATATAGTGTGGAGGAAGTGAATAAATAAAAGTTCTTCTCCCTCTCTCATAACACCAGAAGGCTGCAACATCCAATGTTACTGATGTCAGAAGACTCAGGAGAGACAAAAGGAAGTATTTCTTCACACAGAAGATAGTTAAACTATGGAATCTGTTCCTACAAGAGGCAGTGCTGGTCGTCATCCTTAAGAGAGGATTAGACAAATTCATAGAGGCGATCATGGCTACAAACACTGACCGCCATGTTTGACTTCCACTGTCAAGAGGCAGTATGCTTCTGAATACCAGACACCACAGATGTGGAGAGTGCTAATGAGCTGAGATCCTGCTTGCAGGCTTCCTGCAGGCATTTGCTTGACCACAGTGATAACCGAATGCTAGACTAGATAGCCCACTGGCCTGATCAAGCAGGCTGCTCTTCTGCAGAACAGACCAAGTTCAATCCCTGGCATCACCAGGTAGGACAGGGAAAGACTTTTGTTGGAAACCTTGGGGACAGGCTGCCTGTCAGTGTGGATAATACTTAGCTGGATGGACCAGTGCTCCGATACGGTCTAATAGAAGCTAAGATAACAAATTTGCACAACAGCAAACATCACGTGTAACTTGTATTGCAAGGAAAAAATGGTTGCCTGCTTGTAAGTTAGGTTTTTTTTTCAAATAAAACATATATTGAAACTTCCTTTTAAAAAAAAGATAATGATTGTGAAGAAACTGGAGTGGACATTGCAAGAGCTTTTGTTCAAAGCAATTCTGACAAAGCCTTGCATCTAACGATGTGCAAGATTTGCCATGAAGCAGAATGCAGGAAGCATTGTGGGCCAAATGCCTTCAATTGCAATCTTCAACAGAAAACTGCAGAAACAGATTGTGTGCAATCCATAAATCCAAAGGATTGTATAAAAGTAGGTAAAATGGAGAAGGGTAAAAGGAAGCAACTGTACCATGTGACTGATTTTGGAAATTATATTGAGACATAAAACCTTTTCCTTCTTTTAAAGCAGAAGTTGATACTCACCACAATATTTGCAGCAATGACTTCTGGATCAACACATACTGACTCCACGAAGAAAGTCTTTGAGACAAACAGGAACAAACAATTATGGAAGTGACAAAAGAGGGAAAGGGTTAGAACAGATCCAGTGACTAATACTGCAAATGCAGGCTTGTGTAGCCAACAGCATATTTAGTCTTACAAACTATGTTTTGCCTTTAAATACGCCTTCTGCTGAACATCCCATCAGAGATCAAACTTTATGCATTTCCCCTGGTACTTTTGGGCACCTCCAAACAGCACAGTGTTAATGAAGCAGTTGCAAATTAAGAGGGCAAGTCATTGAAAGGGAGTCAGGCGGCACACTGGCTTAGAGCCTACGGCACAGTAGCGAAGCCTTACTGTAGCCTGACATAACCTCTGATCAAAAAGTACAGCTTCTTTCCAAAATTGCAACACAAAGTAGAAGCCTGGGGTGTTGGCACACCATACTACTTCTCTGTCAGTGAAGTCTGCTGTGGTGAAGAAGCAGCACTGTTGATTTGCCAGCAGCAAAGACAAAACAGACCCAGAAAGTAGAATAAGAGGTGTATAAACAGGCCGTTCCTACCAGCAAATAAAAGTATTAATACAGAATACTTAGCTGCAGTATTACAAACTGTTAACAAACACAGATGCTTTTGAGTTGAACTCTATGCAAGGTATCTTTGGGAGGATGAACAAAGAATACACGCCCCAGTAGTGGTGTGTGGGGTGAGGCAGAGTCATAGAGATGCCCTTTGGAATAGTGGCATCATTGTTGCTTCACTGGACAAAGCAGAAGACCAGTGGAAGCACCACGAGTGGGGTGGGTGGGTGTCGCACAGCCCCAACCCCATTACCACCTCCATCCAGCTCTGTCTAGGTAAGGAGAAGAGGTGCCTGTGTTGGGAAGGCAGCCCTGCAGTTTCATCCCGCCACCTGCATTGCAACTGCATGCTCCCCCATAAAGCAATCCACCCACAGAGAAGCTGTATTGACAAGGGAGTTAAATGCTAATAAGACAACTATGATATGCTAAGGAGAAAGACAGTTTATTCCAGCCCACTGTCTGAAATCCTAGAACAGGGTCTCAGAATCCTGTCTCCCAGTCAGTGGCAGTAACCATTAGCACAGTAGGACCCATTATCAGCAAACAGGGCGACTGATTACACATTAGGAGCTGCAATTAGTATGGTTTAATGGAGGCGATACTTATTCCACAAGACTGCTACTGGAAAATATCACATGAAGTTCCAGTCAATGCCATCTCTTAACTATCGTGTATTGAGAACAAAGCATCAGTCTGTACTCCCCCATACGAGCCATTTCAAACATCTTGGCTCTTAACTCACCTTATACCCATTTTCCTCCCCAAACTTATAGATGGTTTCTCTGCGTTCCCTTGTTGTGTTTGTGGCATCAAAAACCTAAAGGAAAAATAAGTGCTATATTAGAAAATAGAAAGCTACAACCCGGAAGGAGTAGATCTCATGTAACAGCAACCAAAGGGAACAGATTTGTCACAAACTACTCTTTCCCCACCAAACCTTTTACATGTACCTGTAGAAATGAAATACAGGCACATAGCAAATTCATGTTACTGGCTCTGTGAAGCATACATGTTTAAACACAGAGGTACAAAGTTTATTCTTGGTTCACTTCATGGAACAAGGATAGGAGGCAGTCCAAATAGCCCAGTGCAAACCCCCAAATTTGGTATCCCTTCCCCCAAAAAATTCATGCTCGCTTTTTGTTGTTTTGTGCAATAAACTCAACAGTTTTGTACCACTAAACACAAGTATATACTGAGACATCAAATCAGGTTTATCATTTAGTCCTCACAGTTCAGGTCATTTGCCAGGAGATCACAAATGTTGGACTAGACAATTAAGAACTTCCAGTGGGTTTGACTAAGGTTTGATTCATAGCATTTGAGAGCTGGATTATGTAAGTGGACTGGAACCGATCATTTCTGAACAATGAACAATGGTAAGTATGAAATATGTGGGGAATTCTTCTTTCCTGGTAAACTATGCCTTCCCACACATTTCATCATTGTCCTTGTGTAACACCACAACATGCTTTCAAGAAGCTTTTTCAACAAAACCATGCAAACAAACATTACAGGCTAGAAAGCTGAGGGGCAATTTTAAAGATTAAAATAAGGAAACCAGTAAGTAGCAAAAGGCACAAGTTCATCAACAGGAAGGGGGGGAAATCAACTGCATGAATGAGGGTCAAGGATGGCTACTGGGTTATCATTTCTTTCTGTTCTTAGAAAAATCATGCAAGGCCTATGTCAACATCACAAACTCTATGCAGCACAAACTGTTCACTACACATCTCCCTGGAATTCAAAAAGCAAGAAGAGGAGAAAAATGGAAACACTGCAAATTCTGTTGAACATTTACTGCACCAGAAACTTAACATCATATTTCAAACAGGAGAGATACTTCCTAAAGCAGAATTTATGAGAAGAGGTTCATGGTCCTAACTTGGTCTCTCCCCCCCCCTTCCCATTATAATTCATAAACATGTCATCCTAATCTCCATCTATAATGGAATCGATAATTAAACCCCCACTAGTCTGAACAATATTGCAATATTAATTTTGCATTTAGAACGGTGGTGTCAGTAACTAATGTCAGAAAATGCAGCTAGTTAATGGTTTGGGGTGTTGTTGTTTTTTGCAAAGGGGTGAGAGAAACACTTACTGCCACATGCCCATTTTCTTCACAAAGGTATCGCCGAACATCATTCAGTGCTGCTAAGGCACACTGTCTTAAAAAGAAGAGATAATATAACAATTATATTCCCGAAAAAAATGCATCATTAAATATACATGGCACTTACAGCATGCTTAAAAGCAAAATACAAAATTTTGGAATCAATTAACCTATTTTACATCCAAGACACACACTTAAAAAATGTAGAAACAAGTTAAACATTTTCTTTCAGACCATAAAGCTAGTATAGTAGTACTAAGAGTATAATCTGTATGAGGAATGCAACCCTTAGGGCTGGTCAATAATTTGAGCCATTGTAGGGTCCCTTTCCTTGAATTGATAAGAGCTGGTAGCAGCTGCCTCAAATGCTGAAAACACAAAACATTCCTGCAGATCAAAGCAACACTGTGAAGCAAAAGGAAAAAGACACATTACAAACTTACTTTCGGATTTTCAGGCCTTCTTCATTGTCTGGCAGGAAGAACTCAAAAGACTTGTATGTTTTTACCAAGTCTCGCCGATACTGACCAACATTAAATTCTGCATGGAAAAAAAATCAAGAAACTTGGCTTTAACAACATCTGCTTTCTCCTATGATGTATAGATGAGCCAGCATAGCATAGAATAGCATCAATCCTGCTCCTACGAATCAGGAACCCTACCCCCGCCCTGGTTTCAATCTCACCTGTGCCATGTACTCAACAGGTGGCTACAACCACTCTGCTTCAAATCATGTGCAGTATAGGAAGGCAATAATACAGATTGACCTTACAGGGTTTTGTAAGGAGTGCAACTAGATAATGCATGTTGGTTCTTGCTTCCCATTGTATTAGGTTGCAGCCCTGTGTGCATACCTAGGAGCAAGCCCTGTGAGAACAGCCTCATGTTGCGAGTCTCATAGGCTAACACCTGTAGGCTGCATGATTCACAACCTTCAGGATTCCCACTGTATGAAAGGCTTCGCGTGTAGACCAATGCGTTGACACAAGGTCTTGGTAGTTTAGTTGAAGCCTGGCTGCCTTTACTCAGAATGAGTTTGCAGAAGAAAACAGTAAATAATGTTCTGTTTTTCTAAAACAACTTGTATCCTGGTTTGGATAATATTGTGACTTGGGAGTGTATGAATCAGCCTTCAGGTATGGCAACCTTTGGATCCACAAAGTAATAAAATACCTACATAACACTTGCTGACCTGTAGCAAACAGTAACAATTCCTAGCAACCTCAATAACTTTCTAGATTCTTGTCAATATAATGTTCATCTAAGAACAAAACAGCAACAGCTCAACTTTAGACAGTAATACATAAACCGACAGGCTGATTATAAGCAACACAGCCATATGACAAGCCGTACGAATGAGAGGGAAGTTCCCCCTTTCCTCAATAGTCATCATAAGACTGGGCTGCATGACAAGTTCAAAATTTAAGGAAAATAAAAACAGAACAGATGAAACTGTTTGTTGATGAAACTCATTTGGGTTTTATGCTTTTGCATGGGTGCCCTTGGGTTATATGAAAATAACTCATTCCTTTCCCTTCTCAAACTAACATGTTGATTATCACGCTATGCCCTCTGCAAGCGGTCCAATCAGGAGATTCCTCAGATCTTCCCAGCACCAATCAACTGGGCAATTGGGAAGGGGGAAGAAAGCACTTGATGGGATTTCAGGGATTCATCATATCCCTCCCACTGCCCAGCTTTTTAGTGCTGGAAACATCTGAAGAACACACCAATTGCTGCACTCCTCAGCTGTTCCCAATGTCAACCAGCTCAATGGGGGGGGGAGAGGAGAGAATCAGCTGGGGGCCACAGGGGAATTAGTCAAGAGATGAACATGGTTTGCCCAGGTGTGTCCCAAAGTGTCGTGCACCCAGATAGCACTATAAAAAATAATCATAATATTAAAGTTAACAAAAGAATTTTAAGCAACCTACTCCCAACAAAATCTGTACCATACGAAGAAAAAAGCAATCACCTTTTGTGGGTACTCCAATCCAGTTTAAGTAGCGTGTCAATTTCTTTGAGATGTAGGTCTTCCCTCTTGCTGGGAGCCCAACCATAACAATCAGCGTAGGGCAGTTGGTCATACATACTGAAAATAAAGATATATACTTGGTAATCATGCCAAGTAGAGGTTCAGGTTACAATTAAGTCCATTTAGGAAACAGCTGTGTTTTTTTGGACAGGATATGAACATACTGTCGTTCCCACTGTGGTTTTGTTTTGGTTTTTGGTTTTTTTGGTTGACACAACTCTTGATGTTTTCCCAGCAAAAAAAGCCTGCCTAACTGGATGAACTGTACAAAGCTACATTTTACTTTTATCAGAAGAGATGCTTAGAAATCTAACACATTCCTAATCCTTGCTATCAGTTCTACATGTTTATTCTTAAATTTCTGTAAAGCCAAAGGTTTCCCCTTGAGTCATCTTTTCAGTTTTTCTCAATCCTATAAAAGCAGGGTAGAAAACAGGCAGCAGCACTGATAAATGGATTTAATCCACTTAAAAACTTTTGTTTGCAACCAATACAGTTATTATTCTTTCAGGAGTCCCTAGCCTGTGCTAATTGGCCTAAGTGAACATATATCTCTCTTCCTGACATAAACAGTATTTTTCAGCATTTTCAGCATTCAAAATAATCACAGAGTGTTCCAAATACAGCAAAAAGGTCAAACACACTGTTATGGCTAACTTGAAAAGAGGGTTACTGAGAAACAACCACCAGCTGAAATTCTAAAGCAAATTTCAGCATCTCTGATTACATTAACAAGCCCTTTGCTAAGGGCAAATTCAGTGCAAGCAATCTAACTTTAGAACTTCTGAAAGGAATTCAAAATTACAAAACAAACAATGTGCAACGCTATATCCATGTGTCAACCACTCGCTTAGGAAAGTGCCTGAAATGTTGTGCAACAGTCTTTTCAAATAATTTTAGTATGTGACAACAGAAGCATGTGTTGAGAAATAAAAACAAGAAGGAACAAAGTGCAAACATGTGAAAGACACATCGTGTCCCTAAACAGGTTAAGAAGCACTGGTTTATCAGTCCCATTTTAGTCTCCCTCACTAAGTACTTTTGTTGACTGAGTGCAAGGAAAACACAGAAGAAAGCACACTACTTTATACTGTAAGAGGTCCTGGAAGGAGCTGTTCAACTGGGCAGCCTCCCTCGGGCTCCACAAAGGTGAACTAGTAGAAGCAGGAGCAGCATGTTTTTGAAGACTCTTTTGATATTACTCAAGTGCCATCACCTCCACAGCTCTACTTACTTACAAAGAATGATGGCCGCAAGACAATATGCAGGTACCTATGCTTAAAATGTCCTTCAGACCAAGTTCAGCATTGCAGTCAATGCTAGGGTTGCCATACATCTGGAATTTCCAGGACATACCTGGAGTACTGCAGTCAGAAGCAATGTCCAGGCGAAAACTAGCTAGGAAAATCCAGACGTACGGCAACCCATGTCAGCAGTTTTCATTAAAAACAGCTTTCCTTCAAATATAGCAGGTTTGCAAAAAAAAAAAAAAAAAGGTCCAACCACTTTTGTGTCCAATTTTTCACTTTTTGAAATATGGCAACCCTAGTTAGCTGAGCACAGTAAGAAATTCTATGAAAAGTATATGCGATTTTGTTGATAAGTAAGGAAAAAAGCTAGGATTAATTCTCACCAAGGGAAAGGGGGAGGAAAATATACAAAATCAGACTATTTCGGGTTCAAGCTCGAACAGTGCAAATACAGCATTTGCTCTCTCTTTCATTAGCTAGAAAATGGGGGGAAATGAAGTTGCCAATGTTTGTGGCAAACAATACATAATTTTCTACCTTTGTTATCCATTCTGAGAGATAAGGAATTTGGCCTAATTCTGATTTAAGATCCATCAATGAAAACATCAGACACACTAGGACTTAGCTGCCTGAAGAAAACTCCATGCTAGAAAGTTGTACAAACTATTCTCAATAAAAAAGCCACTACGTACTGCAACTATTCTTCATATCAGAGGTGAGTGAACTGGGTCTGGCTATCACTTCCCCCCACCTCTCACGACAGCCAATCCTCCGACATAACCTGACTGTCTGGCCTTGAGAAGCCCCTTTCAAGATACTACTATTACCCACAATGCTTTGCAAGAGGCTAAGCAAGACCTGACAACCAGGTGATCAGTGATGCCTGCAGACTCCCTTTTGGCTGAGTGGCTGATATAGAAGCAAGAATATGATGAACCGAGAAACAGAATGCATTCAGTGCAATGTGCGGGCGGGTGGGGATGCTTTGAGCAACCAGAAATCAACTAAGGGTTACACAAGGCACATATGACTGGGGAAAAGGCAATAGGAGCTTATCACAAAATGAAATGGGAATAAAAAAATTGGATTAACTAGGTGACGTCTAGGTGTGAAACCATGGTTACAGAACATGTTCAAAGCTGCCAGACTGTAACCACTGAGTATCTAAAGCAGGCACAAGACTTTCACTAGGACCATGTCTTTTATTCCAAGGGGGAGGAACTCTGCACTTAAGAGCAGGGTTTGAAATTAACAGGGAACATTTTACACCCAAAGATTCTCCATTTGAAAGCACCTCAAAAAGTCTGGGTGCCATTTTTTTTTGCACCTGGCTGACGCTCAAGTACAGTGGTACCTCGGGTTAAGTACTTAATTCGTTCCGGAGGTCCATACTTAACCTGAAACTGTTCTTAACCTAAAGCACCACTTTAGCTAATGGGGCCTCCTGCTGCTGCCAATTTCTGTTCTAATCCTGAAGCAAAGTTCTTAACCTGAAGCACTATTTCTGGGTTAGCATAGTCTGTAACCTGAAGCGTATGTAACCTGAAGCGTATGTAACCCGAGGTACCACTGTATTACTGAAATGTATGTGCTTTGAAGCCTCAAAATATATGTTAAGGATAGACACAATATGTTAAAGAATTTAACAATAAAAAGTAGAGTGCTTTGAAAACTAAAGTATGGTACCAATATTTTTATTGTAAACACCCAATCAAACATGTATTAAAAATTTCTGCTAAAAATGTGATATTAACAATGTGTCACCTATGTAAATTGCGTATTAATCCATGCTTATCAAAATAATAAATAAAAAAGTGTTGCCGACTCTCCCGCCCCCCCCCCAAAAAAAAACAACAACATGATGACTAGAAATTTGGTGCCCACAGCCCAGGTCCCAGAAGCCATTTGGCTCCTAGTTTTTCTATCCCAGTTTCTAACACTGCTTAAGAGACCAAAACAGAGAAGTCACCCTTAAACTAAAGTATCAGACCTGACAAATAGGCACGCACATTTTATTACAAACTTTTAAACAATTACTCATCTAATAATAAATATGTAGCAAGTAAAAATTGCTTCCAAGTGATCAGGTAGGGAAGGCCACCACGACTAGCACAGATATTATTTGGGGTTAGGAACTATATAGTGTTTATAGACTAGCACTTTTTGTAAACTTAATTGTAGAGAACTAGGGGTCTTAGTAGATTTGGATTACAATTTCCATCAGCTCCAGCTGTGCTGCAAAGCACATTGGTGATGTAGCTGATGTAGCTACTTCTGTTTCCTGCCTGCTATCCTATCTCATCTTCCTGTTTTTCTCCTTAATTCTAGGCAAACAGTCACTTCTGAAATATGTATCTAGTAACACAGTGGTGAATGTTAAGCTGATAGTGGTTCTAGATGTCGGGTAACAATTCTGATCGTTACATTGCAAGGTTAAACAACTCCATTGCACATTTCATGGTTGTATTCAACAGATCTTCTGAAAAGAAAGTAACATTTAACGAACCGGGATAATCAGCTAGGTGTTGCCCCTATTCAACTAAGTAATAGCTTCAATGTGCTGCCTTCAACATTCAGCACAGTGTCAATGACTCTAGTAAAGGGCTGGTATTAGATTACATCTGCACCAGCTAACTCTCACTCCCCTGCTCCAACATCCACAGTTAATAAAGCAAAGCCAGGCAAAGCAATATTTTAACTGCTGCATTGACACTGCTATTCCTTTCATAGGAGTTATTTTCCCAGCGATCCTTGGTTTCTTGCATTATTTCTTCATAAAGCGAAATAAATTCTTGCACTATTTCATCATAAAACTAAATTGCCATTGCTCCTATAACAGATAAGAAGGATGTGTTAGATTTCCTTGTCAGAATGGCTGTCCCCAGTTTGCATGCAAGACTAAATCAAACCACGGCTTAGCACAAATGAACAGATAGGCCTCCCAGAGTAAACACTGAAGCTGGCATCTAAGCCATGGCTTGTCTTAAGTGTTGTGTATGTACCCAGACTTATAGTTTGTCACCCCCAAGCCAGCTATGAGCAGTAAACCAAGAACAAACATTGGTTACAACTTCTGGTTTGTTAGAGCAAGACAAACCATGAGTATGGGTTCAATGTAATACTAAGTCAGCCCATGGCTCTGCCTCCAGGGCAGCAGCAGTACCAGGACAGGAGTGCAGCAGCTGCAATATTCAGTCCAGAAACCTGCACCTTTGCTTGTTTGCACTAAGCCATGGTTTGGTTTAACCTTATGCGTCTCTTTGTATTTCTACAGCCTGCATTAGAACTATGATATGATGACCATTACTTGAGTGGAGTAATAAACTGAATTTTAGTATGTTGTTGTAAAAGTAATGAGAACCTGTGTTCTAGAAAAACATTCCAAAGTTTAATAGTCCACGGACTTTATCAATGACAACAACAAACACTTTCATACTTTCAAAAGCTAAAGCGTTTAATCAGCTTCTTATTAACTGGCACTGGAAGCTTGCATTTATCTGCCTTTGAACCCATCCTGTTCAATTAGCCAGTCACTAAATGACAAGGTCCTTGTTCACATCAGATTAAACAACTTGCCAAAGAGCTAGAGAAATAAACCTGTTATCCCAGTGCACACAACACTCTCCCCCCCCCCCCAGGGAGATAGCCAGCAATTACTGAAATGCAGCACAACAACCACAAAACTTTCCCTTTAGCAGTTTTACTCTTGCTTACTTGTGGTCAGCTTGGGGCACTGTTGCGTTGAGACAACAACCTCAAGGACAGAATGCTAAATAATACTTTGTCTTTTTCTACTACACGAAGTGTTTCTCTAGGATGTTGAAAGCACTTCATGTATACTATCTGGAAGGAAATAGGTTCCCCATCTCTGTAGCAAAGACAGCCTCTGTAAATACTTACCACTGAGCCCATACTTCCCTTCAGTCCTTGTCTCTTTTTTTGCCCAGGCTTCAATAGTACCAACTTTTGTACTGAGTGTCAAACAGTGCAAAAACATTTATGGTTCAGTCATCTATTTTTAATTGAGCTCTTTTACTCAGCTACTGTAGACATAGTAACCTTGTGCATTCCTCTCTACTTTCATCAGCCTGTTCCATGACAAGGACAAAGATAACCATCACAACCGGAACTCTCTCTCTCTCTGCACATCCATTTTCACATGAGGGAAGGCCTGGACAATTGTTTTCCCAATGTTTAGAGACATCCACTATGATAAATGTTTGACAGTCCTGCACTATTGCTATAGAGAGGGGCCAAAGTCTGGTGGCAGAGCACATGCCTGCAGAAGGGTCCAGTTTCAATACCCAACACCTCCAGCTGAAAGTATCAGGAAGCAGTTGATGTCCCTGCTTGAGAACCATAGACCATACGGGGCTAGATGGACCAAAGGTCTGAAGTGGCATATCTGCTATTTGTTCATGTGCCAGTCTCCTTAGGACAGAAAGGAAGAACCTGTGCTCTTCTCAGATGTTGCAGGCCTACAGCATCCTTGATCACGCACTGTGGTGACTGGAGCTGGTGGGAGTTGCAGTCCAACAGATGGAGAGTCACAGGCTCCCCATCCCAGCCTTAGAAACTGCACCATCTATGCATTTATTTTATACTCAGTACTACCTTTAAGATCTTTGCACGTATGCCTGCTGGTTCAGAACAGGCCTAAACCCCTCTCCCCTAGTCTTAACAGAAATATTCCATTATTTTGACCATATCTTATTCCAAATGCACACTTAAAGCACTAGTTAAAGTGTTAAACTGTGTTCCAAGAAGCACTAATTCAAATAATTCCAACAAGAAGCTATTTGAAACCATTAACCAGCCAAATCCTTCTGGAATACTGCCAAAATGGGGCCAAACTGCTGTATAAATTTATTCAACTCCACATTCACACACAGGTTCCGGGAGGACTGTGCAGATCTTAAAACAACCTGAAAGATTAACTCCAAAATAACTTTGGTTCATGCCAATTATAGAAAGGCCAGGTTGCGCTCAGTTTCGGCTTAGTACAAAACATCTTCAGGATTAGATTACTGAAAACGATAGCAGATGGATATCACACTCTTTCATCATTAATGCTTCAACTTAAGCTAAGAGCAGTCTCCCCCCCCCCCCGTTAGTCAGTTCAATGTCACTTTTTAAAAGCTCCTTCAATTTTTATCTTCATTTTCCTAGCCTTCAGCCTCTGTGGTAATAAATCACTCTGTTCAAAACACTAATATTCCCATTGTCCCAACACCACTAAAGTTTTTTTTTTTGGGGGGGGTGTTAGTGCATGAAAAATCCATGTTAGAGGAAAGTAGGAAAACAGAAAACAGTAACATCTACAGTACTGTTTTTGCCAAATTATAGTTAATACACATGGACGCACAGACCCCTCCAGGAATTGAGCAAATTGATGTTGTTACTATGAACTATAGTCTTCTTCTGCAGTTTTATTTTACCCTTCCTTTCTCAACCATGCATCTCCATAGCAGGGATAGGCAATCTAAGGCCCGGGGGCCAGATGCGGCCCAATCACCTTCTCAATCCGGCCCACGGATGGTCCGGGAATCAGCATGTTTTTACATGAGTAGAATGTGCCCTTTTATTTAAAATGCATCTCTGGGTTATTTGTGGGGCCTGCCTGGTGTTTTTACATGAGTAGAATGTGTGCTTTTATTTAAAATGCATCTCTGGGTTATTTGTGGGGCATAGGAATCCGTTCATTTATTTTTTTTCAAAATAGAGTCCGGCCCACCACATGGTCTGAGGGACAGTGGACCAGCCCACAGCTGAAAAAGGTTGCTGACCCCTGCTCCATAGCCTCTTCCTTCCCCTATACTAGTGGGAAACACACAGCAATGTTTGGACATGTCACTAAACCATGATTTACCACTACAAGTCAGTGAGCCTTGCATGCACATATACCCCTCACCTTCCTGCAAGGAGATCAGAAGCTTCCATATTAGATGGAGCTGCAGTCCTCTGAACCCCAAACTGTAGTTAATCTGAACCATGATTAGTTGAAACAATCCAGATGCATAAAGTATAGTTTTAAGTTGACTTGCTTCCAAAAACCATATACCCAATCTGGGATGATAAAACAAATTGATGTTACTCCCCACTCAGCCATGAAGCTCACTGGGTGACTTTGGGCCACTCACTATGCCTAACCTACTTCACAGGGTCATTGTGAGGATGAAATGGGGAGGATCAGAACCATGCACCTTGAGCTCCTTGGAAGAAAAGGGTGGTATATATAAATGTACAGTGGTACCTCGGGTTACATACGCTTCAGGTTACAGACTCCGCTAACCCAGAAATAGTACCTCAGGTTAAGAACTTTGCTTCAGGATGAGAACAGAAATCGTGCTCCGGCGGCGCAGCAGCAGGAGGAGGCCCCATTAGCTAATGTGGTGCTTCAGGTTAAGAACAGTTTCAGGTTAAGAACTAACCTCCGGAACGAATTAAGTACTTAACCCGAGGTACCACTGTAATAAATAACACAAATAACTCCCAAACAGAAGCAGCTGCTTCCAATCTCCTCTTCGTAGCCATACTGAAGGAGCATGCAAACCAGAGATTAGCGTTAAGGCCCAAAAAAAGACCCAAGAGTGGTGCCTTTTACTTTCAATATCAGGAATTAGATAAAAAATAGTATATTCGTTTGTAAACTGTTTGGGGACCACTGCCATTCAGATCATAACAACATGCCATTGCCTGTATCAGAGATGCAAATAACCACTTGATCACTTAGCTAGGCCAAGTAGCAATCCACACCACCATTTTAGACATAGGCATGGAAGTGACTTGTACTGCTCATGACTTAACCCTGCAACCTGCCAAGTGGCATGCTAGACATATGCTGTCATTTTTTTTCAATGGTTGCAGCCAACATGGGGGCTGATATACCTGATACGGTCAAAGGTAGTGCAACAAAGGAGCAGAAGGCATCTGTAAGCTTCCAGAGACAGATTACTGGAGAAAATAAATTGCCAAAGGGGACATGAATCTATGTAATCTTGAGACAAGAGTATCCTCTTAAGTGAAAGCCAATTTGATTATATATGACTCCAATAGACAGGCAGGCAGGCACACTCATTCTTTCAAACTATGTTGGCTCGCACCTGCCGATATATCTGATTTTTTGGGTGGGTGACAGTGGGACAAAGTAGGCATTCTGCTATAGGTGAACAGACATCCTGCTTACAAGGAGCCCATCTCTTCTCAGGATTTGCCTCATTTTCCAGTTCTTTGGTATTTATTACTGGAACAGAACCAAACCAAAAATATTGACACCCATTGCCTGCATGTGTTCTTTAGTGCAGAAGCAAGAAATCCACCGGCCTGAGAAACCCAGAGTCCCAGAAGGCCACACGCAGGATCACTGAATAACAGCCTGTTAGATTAGGCCAATGGCCCATCTAGTCTAGCATCCTCTTCTCACAGTAGCCAACCAGATGCCTGTGGGAAACACACAGCAAGGATCTGAGCACTTTCCCATCCTGTGGTTTCCAGCAACTGGTGTTTAGAAGCATTACTGCTTACAGTTGTGGAGGCAGGGAATAGCTTTCGATAGCCATCTCCATTAATATATCTAAATCCTCTTTTAAAGTCATCTAGGTTGGTAGCCTTCAAGGCCTCCTATGGAAGCGGATGCCATAGTTTAATTATGCACTCCCTGCATGAAGAAATACTTTCTTTTATCTGTCCTGACTCTTCCATCATTCAGCTTCACTGGATGGCCATGAGTTTTGGTGTTATGAGAGAGGGAGAAAAAAAGTTCTCTCTCTCCATGCCACGCTTGTCCATGTACATGACTATCATATCAAACCTTACCTTTTCTCTAAATCAAAAAGTCACAGATGCTGCAACCTTCCCTCCATCCCCTTAATCACTTTAGTTGCCTCTTTTTGAACCTTTTCCCAATCAACAATATCCTTTTTGAGGTGAGGCAACCAGAACTATACAGTATTCCAAATACGGTCATACCAGAGATTTGTACGACAGCATTTTGATACTGGCAGTTTTGTTTTCAATTCCTTCCCTAATGATCCCTAGCAAGGAATTTTCCTTTTTCATCACCACTGCAGCACACTGGGTCAACATCTTCATTGAACTATCTACTACATTGAACAAGACCCCAAGGTCTTGTTCCTAGTCCACCAACCCCAGTTCAGACCCCTAGAGTATGTATGTAAAACTATGATTTTCAGCAGCCCCATGTGTAAATTTACACTTGTTTACATTCAACTGCATTTGCCATTTTACCACCCATTCACTCAGTTTGGAGAGGTCCCTTTGGCACTCTTTGCAATCTCTATTTGTTTTAAGGACTCTGAAAAAATTAGTATCATCAGCAAACTTAGCCACCTCACTGCTCACCATGGGCGTAGCCACAGGGGGGCAGGGAGGAGCAGATGCCCCCCATAATCAATAAAAATCAATAAAAATACATAGCTAACTGAGGTTCTGCACCCCTAACAAAAGGCCTGCCCCCAAAAAATCCTGGCTACGCCCACTGCTGTTCACTCTAAACTCTAGATCTTTTATGAGTAAGTTAAAAACCACAGGTCCCAATATCGATCCTTGGGAGACTCCACTTTCTACTTCACTGCATTCAGAGAACTGCTCATTTATTCCTACTCTTTGCTTCCAGCAGCGTAACCTATTTATGATCCATGAGAGGACCTTTCCTTCTCTTCACTGACTGCTAGGCTTACTCAGCAGTCTTTGGTGAGGTACTTTGTCAAAAGCTGAATTCCTCCCCCTTTATCTCCCCCTTGCCTTTTTTTGTTGTTCATGTTGCTCCTGCTATAGCTTTTATTTTATTTTATTTTATTTATTTATTTTACTAGAAAGCAAAGAGCGTGCAAGAAAGCTGGGGTACAGGGAGACTGAGGAACAGGGGGGCAGTACACTTGGCAAAGGGGGTCAATGTCAAGAGTATGGAGAAACCACCTGATTTCCTCCCAAAAGGTGGGCGTTATCAAGTATTTATTGGCAGGATCTTTAAGGCGAAACACATTCTATGTACTTTTTACTGCAGCCCACCAGAAGGTGAATGGCAGCTAGCAAATATCTCCAGAGCCTGTATGAGTCGCGAAGCCCTTGCGCCAAGAATAACGGGCACTCAGAGGGCATCGCTTCGATCCCTCTGAGCTGCGCCTCTCCAGGACCCTAATGGACATGCGTTGGACACGGCGCTCCGGCAGCGAGGAGCACAGCCACTCCGGGCACCAGCGGGAGGGAGGGTCATCCAGCTACCCCGCCTCTCCTCGGAAGACGCCGGCTTTCCTATTCTTCCTGCTGAGGTGTTAAGATTTTTGCATCGCCTCTCGTTCCCCTCAAGAGGCCTCCGCTACCACGTCCTGCTTCCTCAATCCCCGGCACACACCCTCGCGGGCTCCGGGCTGATGCAACTCCGGTGTCCCCGCAAGCCAAGGCGCCCCGAGATCTGCCCGCCAATACTTGCTTACCGCCTCGCTGCGCGCTGTGCTTTGCAGGCAGCCCGTTGTTGTAAGGCACCCAGATCTTCTGCAGGGGGTTCTGCGTGAGCTCTCGAGCCGGCGGAGACGCCATTCTCGCATTGGGGGCTCGCTCCCTCCTGCGGTCCCGCCTGCTGCGACAAGCTCCAAGGAAGATCCGGGAAGGTGCGCCGCCGCCGCCGACAGCCAGCCAGCCGGCGCGTGTCCTGGATCCTCGGCTACACCGGGGGGGGGGGGTGCTGGCAAGGCCACCGGAGGGTGGGGCCTGCAGGACGCTCCGCCCCCTCAGGCCAGCGCGGGGAACAAGTTGCGGAGCAGGAAGACTCGCCCCCAACTCCGGAGCGAAGCAATGCGCGCGAGGCGCCGAGGCTGGGCTCCGCCCCCTGCGCGCTTCGCGGAGACAAAGGGATGCCTTGGCCGCGCAGGCTTTAGAAACGGGCTGGGGTAACACAAGGCAAAGCCGCACTGGGGCCCATGGTGCTTACTCGTAGGTAGGCGCATATGGGTAAAGGAAGCATCAACCCGCTTTAAATGCCACTTAACGTCTGCAGTAATGTGTTCAGGCTAATCCGCAACTGTCCTTGGGGGTGGGGGGGGGAGGGAATACAGTCATTCACAGGTTTGTTACGCCTTAGCATTTTGGGAGCTGTAGTTTTAGGAGAGGGCTCAGTGTGGAAGATCGTTAAGAGTCCTTAACGACTTTTTAAAAAATCCAACATCACTAACCGTGCAATCCTGTGCATGTCAACTCAGAAGTGATCCCCGTTGAGTTAAAATTGGACGGTAAGTGTATATCGGATTGCAGCCTAAACCACTTTAAATCTCCAGAGGGGTAGTCAAATTGGACTGCAGTCCTAATCACTGACTGGCAGTGTTGGGGTTTATACAACTCCATCGCTCAGGTTGTAAGGGGGGGGGGGCAGGAAAAAAATGTCCCTTTGCTGCAGCGGTCATGGGATGGCAGCCAGGCCCTGCAAATGCCCAATTTCTGGGATTGCCAGCAGAAATTTCCAACCACCTGATTTAAAAATTGAGGGGAAATAATATATTGCCATTAGCTGTGCTCAGTGTGCTTTGGGTGGGTGGGAGTTAAAAGTGAAGACAGAAGCCCCTGCTCTAACATGAATCATACTGTATGCTCAAGCATTTTATTTAAGTAGGTAATGAACATTTCAAAGTGCAACCAGTCTGCCTGCAACTCAAGAGAACATTAAGAACATTAATACATGCAACAGAGCCATGGATTTGTTCTGGCATGAGGTCTAAGGCGACTGACTGTTGCAATCTGATAATTAGAAGAGTTGTTTTTTTAAAACTAGGAATCCAAACAAGCTTCACCTCTGACCAGCAGTATTAACAATGAACTGCATTGCTGCCAGCCACTCTCTCACACAGAACAATCCCCTAAATTCTTACCAAGGAGCTCAACCTCACCACTCTTTTAATTATATCTCAGCACTTTTAACTCAAAAAAAATTCAGCACTGTCTGGGAAGGTGAACTAAGCAGATGCTTAGGGAGCCAGAACAAGATCAGTCATTAGCTTCTACAGCAGAAGTGACCGAGAACTCCAGAAAAGGAAAACACCTTCCTTTCTTGCCTAAAGGTAAGGGTAAAGGAACCCCTGACCGTTAGGTCCAGTCGCGGACGACTCTGGGGTTGCGGCCCTCATCTCACTTTACTGGTCGAGGGAGCCGGCGTACAGCTTCCAGGTCATGTGGCCAGCATGACTAAGCCGCTTCTGGCGAACCAGAGCAGTGCACGGAAACGCCGTTTACCTTCCCACCGGAGTGGTACCTATTTATCTACTTGCACTTTTGGGCGTGCTTTCGAACTGCTAGGTTGGCAGGAGCAAGGACCGAGCAACAGGAGCTCACCCTGTCGTGGGTATTCGAACCGCCAACCTTCTGATCGGCAAGCCCTAGGCTCTGTGGTTTAACCCACAGCGCCACACGCGTGGCACCTTTTAATTGGTTTCTGAGCCCTGGCCTAGAGGAAGCTCCATGCATGAGGCACTGCAAATACCAGGAAACAGGTAATGCCCATTATCAAGGTTAATGTTCTCCCTTCAAGCAGGACCCCTTATTACACCCTACACAGTTCTGCACTTGTCATCCATGGTAGGCCTCTACTGTTTTAAATGCTCTCCTCCTTGTTTATCCCCTGCATTACTGGTTTTGTTTTAGATGCTTTTATACTGTAGTTTTATTAGCTTTAGGCTGAATTTTTTGTTTTAATGATAATGGATGTTTTTAATATTGTACACTGCTTAGAGATTTTTAAATATTAAGCAAATTACAGGTGCTTTAAATTAAATAAATATCTAGGGAAATTGCTCCCTCTCATAACCAAATTCTAAAAGGATAAAAAACTAAAAGCAGTGTTCAGGCCATGCTCATTCAGTCAAGTTAGTTAGCTCTGCTCACCCTTCCTACCTTGTTCCCAGGTTCTTTATTATTTTGTACTCCTCATCAGGGTTCCAAGGGAAACTGCAACCTTGAATTCTTCTTCTATGCCTTCACCCAAAAAGGCTTGCCCCCCTGTTACTCTATTGCAGACTGGTCAAGGATCTACAGGACAGCATCCTCCCTCAAGTGCTGATAAGTCGGGGTAGCCAATGTGATGCTCTCCAAATGTTATTGGACTCCATCTCCCATCAGCTCCAGTCTACATGTCTGATGGTCAAGGCTGATGCGAGATGGAGTCAAACTATATCTAGACGACAACATATTGACTACCCTGGGAATTGATAACTACCATGTTCCGGGTTCTTTTCCCTCTTTAATTTTCTGGTTTTTCTGTCCTTTCTGCTCTCCAAGCAAACCAGTAACCTATGCTACTTTAGGCACCTGAATTTAATCTCTAACCCCAGTTTGATCCTGCACATACAGCTGGTGCCTATTGCCATCCATCTTTCTCCAGTCTTCTCATAGCACATTGCCCCTTCTCACTCTGTACGTCTGTTATTATTGTACCGTATTTTTCGCCCCATAAGACGCACCAGCCCATAAGACGCACCTAGATTTTAGGGGGGGGGAAATAAAGGAAAAAAAATTTATTTCCCCCCCAGGTGCGCTGCGCTAATCCAGAAGCTTGGGGCAAGCTGAGGTCAGCGCGCCCCAAGCTTCTGCGTGCCGGCAAGCAGTCCGCTGCCGCCCCAAGCCTCCCGCACCCGGCAGGAGGTCCCGCTGGGTGCGCAAGGCTTGGGGCGGCAGCGGACTGCTTGCGCGCACCTAGAAGCTTGGGGCGTGCTGAGCTCAGCACGCCCCAAGCTTCTGCATGCCGGCAAGCAGTCCGCTGCCGCCCCAAGCCTCCCGCACCCGGCAGGAGGTCCCGCCGGGTGTGCAAGGCTTGGGGCGGCAGCGGACTGCTTGCGCGCACCTAGAAGCTTGGGGCGGGCTGAGCTCAGCACGCCCCAAGCTTCTGCATGCCGGCAAGCAGTCCGCTGCCGCCCCAAGCCTCCCGCACCCGGCAGGAGGTCCCGCCGGGTGCGCGAGGCTTGGGGCGGCAGCGGACTGCTTGCGCGCACCTAGAAGCTTGGGGCGTGCTGAGCTCAGCACGCCCCAAGCTTCTGCATGCCGGCAAGCAGTCCACTGCCGCCCCAAGCCTCCCGCACCCGGCAGGAGGTCCCGCTGGGTGCGCAAGGCTTGGGGCGGCAGCGGACTGCTTGCGCGCACCTAGAAGCTTGGGGCGGGCTGAGCTCAGCACGCCCCAAGCTTCTGCATGCCGGCAAGCAGTCCGCTGCCGCCCCAAGCCTCCCGCACCCGGCAGGAGGTCCCGCCGGGTGTGCAAGGCTTGGGGCGGCAGCGGACTGCTTGCGCGCACCTAGAAGCTTGGGGCGTGCTGAGCTCAGCACGCCCCAAGCTTCTGCATGCCGGCAAGCAGTCCGCTGCCGCCCCAAGCCTCCCGCACCCGGCAGGAGGTCCCGCCGGGTGCGCGAGGCTTGGGGCGGCAGCGGACTGCTTGCGCGCACCTAGAAGCTTGGGGCGGGCTGAGCTCAGCTGGCCCCAAGCTTCTAGGTGCGCGCAAGCAGTCCGCTGCCGCCCCAAGCCTCGCGCACCCGGTCGGACCTCCTGCCGGGCGCGCGAGGCTTGCAGGCATTCGCCCCATAAGACGCACCCCGATTTCCCCTTCATTTTTGGAGGGGGAAAAGTGCGTCTTATGGGGCGAAAAATACGGTAATTATTTTACCATTAGGCTGTCTGCCGGTATACTTGTTACTATGTTTTTTCCATTGATGTTTTGTAATATGTTTCTAGTGTTGAACACTGCCCTAAGGTATTTTGGTAAAGGGCTGTAGATAAATTGAATAAAATATTATTATTATTATTATTATTATTATTATTATTATTGATGATGATGATGTCCTGATCCCCTCTGTCCTTCGTACCACTTACCCATATAGTTGGTGCTAGACCAATCTGAATATCTGGGGTTGCCAACATGGTCCTTGTGTGTACAATGACACTTTTGAGGTGCCCATGAAGCCTCAAAGCTCACCTTCCTTGAAATACTGAGGAGGGGTACCTATTTTCCACACTGAGAAGTATGTGGAGCTAAAGGAGTTAAGCTGGAAGAGTGACCCTTTTTCCCATCTCCTCTACATATTTTTCAAGGCTCAGATCAATAGCTGAACAGTGGAGCAACTGAGAGGGTAGGAGGGAAAGGGGGGAAGACAGGATAAAAGGGAGTGAACTACAATATTAGAGGGGAGGGAGGGAAATGGAGTGGCCAGGGCAGGAATCAGGAGAAATACAGAGTGCCAAAGAGCAAATGTGCATGAGCTCAAACACATTGGACTCAATAAAACACCTCCTCTTGGAATGGCATATCATTCTTGCTCCTACCAAACACTACCAAATCATAGATCACATCTGTCTCCATTGACATGAGTCAGACACCACAGGTCAGCTGCTTTCCAAAACATGAATTCAAGGGTGTATCATTTTTAAAAGGGACTCCTTCAAAGCCACTATCAAATCATAGGTCACCTCTGTGTCCACAGAAGTGTCAGTGATTTGTTGTTGCCTTTGTTGTCCTCCTGTGTAAAATCCATGAGGATCCATGCTTTGGCTTGGGTCAAAGTTTCTGTGGTGCTGGCAAGTACCAAATCTTTTACTCAGCAGTCTACTTACTGTTAAGCTTTAATTTTGATGGTGCGGGAGAGGGGGGATACTGTCTAAAATGATGCACATTTAATTCTACTGGATCCAACTCTTACCCAGATGCCATGGAAAAGCAGACGGATAGTGTCAGAGGCACTCTCAAAATTCTAGATGTGCGCACAAGACCAAAAAGGTTAGCAACCCTGCAATTAATTGACCTTTCTGTTTCTGTAATAATAAAGTATATTTGATTATTCTGTCTCATGGCTTATTCTGCCTCTTTGGTGCCCAACTTTTAGATAAAAGATCAAATAATTGTCATTCAGGTGCACCTGTACTAACATGGCATCCAACCATCCCTAATTTTATTTGTATGCTTCCTTTCCACAGGGCAAACCATGCTCAAAGCAGCTTACAACGTTAAAAAAAATACAGAACTACAACATAATGAAAGTAGTCATAAACAGTAAGTTAAACATTTAAAAATACAAAACCAAACTGAACAATTTCCACATAAATCGCAACAAAATCTGAAATAAAGATACAGAACAGCAACAGCAACAACTTCACCTCAATAAACAAGGACATGCAGTAAAAACATGCTTGAAGGTTTTAATCTCTGAACAGTACTGCAGATCCTGCACTATTTGGCCAGCCAATCAGATCTGCAGTATTGGCTGAAGAATCCATGCCCATTTACTGGAAACCAGCCAGAAGATCAGTTGGTAGCTCTCGATTCCCGTCTACGCAAGGCTTATGAGTTCCTGGAAACATGTGGGAGGGGGAAAAGGTATTTTACGTAATTGTGCAATTATCAAGTAGGAGTTATACTTTCCCACTAAAAAACTTTTATGTTTCTTTTTATCCAGCTTCTTAAAAGCTAGATGTGGTACTTAAAAAGGCATGAAAAACCTGTTCTTAGTTTCGCTGAAGATCCATTTGCAGAATGTTCATAAGATAAACAGCTGAGAGCTAAGTTTTATATTAGTCTTTCCCACACAAAGAGGGAAAACAGAAATTTTAAACTAAATGTTCTGTTCTGGTCCTGAATCATGGGGCAGGACAGTAGTTACTACAATGTGTTCTCTGCTCATTCAGTCCCTCTGATACAAATCAGGAATTAAGCACCTGCTTTCTTGGGGTGCAGGTGGGGAACTGCCACTTAGCCCAGCTTATTTTCACGCGTGTTGAAAATCGTGGTATAAAAACAACTAAGTCCCACAACACTTTAAAGCAGCCTTCCCCAATCTGGTGCCCTGAAGGTATTTGGAACTACAACTCCCATCAACCTTCACCCAACATAGCCAGGTTAGCTTGGACTGATAGAGGACACACACCAAACATGTGGAAAGCGCCCAGTTGG
Organism: Podarcis bocagei; assembly: GCF_964188305.1. NCBI lineage: Eukaryota > Metazoa > Chordata > Lepidosauria > Squamata > Lacertidae > Podarcis > Podarcis bocagei. The sequence goes on along the minus strand of NC_138126.1, from coordinate 55,658,189 downwards.
GGGAGACTGGGATTTAGGGGCTGTCCTTGATATCACACTGAGCCTTGGAAGCCTCTCATAAAGCAATGGGAACTTCTTGTTTTTTAATTATTTCCCAGGTGGTAGAAGTTTCAGTACTACTTAACTTCAAAGCAAGTACATGTTGCTGCAGTCTTTGTGACCAAATATGAAAGCTGATTGGGTAGACATTTCCTTTTCTAGTGCCATTTCCTTTTCTATCATCTGGAAGATGGCCTTGACCATAACCTAACAATAAGAGGGTCAGGAAGCTATCTATAATTACTGCAGTAAGGATTTACTAATTGTTCTACTGCTGTCTAGCTAAACTGCTTACCTTCAAAGGTGCTTTACTACTGTATCTTAAGACTGCAAGACAATACTTGTGCAAATAAATGCTTTAAATATTTTAATGTAAAAATTAGGTTAAAATCTTGTCTACTGAAAATAGCCAATCTGTACACAAAACATACTCTTCTCCCAAGTAATATGCCTGCGATAATGTGAGGTTGTAATGACATTCTTTAAGGATTATTTTGCTCTTTGGTTTTTTTTTAACATTTAGGGCTATTTAAAGGGTTTATGATCCTAGTGATATGATGAGATTCTAAGGCTTGACTCAGATGTAATGATATTGGTTGAGACTAAGCATTGTGATCTTGTGCTCCCCCTACCTCTCACATACCATACTGCATGGCCAGGTCTAAACATTACATGCACTTCCTGATGTTTGGGAGCTCTAACGTGAGATCTTTATTACGGTAGTTTGCTGAGAGTGCGAGCGCGCCCCTCCCCAGATGTTGCGCCCGGTGCGGCTGGCCCCCCCTGCACCCCCCACGCTACGCCACTGGCCAGATGACCATGGGAAGCCCACAAGCAAGACCTGAGCACAACATCACTCTTCCCCTCTGTGGTTCCTAAAATGATATACAGAGACTTACTGCCTCTGGCAGTGGAGAGAGACTATTATTATTATTATTATTATTATTTATACCCCACCCATCTGGCTGGGTTTCCCCAGCATGGTCAGTTAATCAGTAATAAGCAGAGTTCTGACAGCAATTATATCCATCAATATCTGCATTATATCTGTTTGTATTCAGTCAACAGGAGTAATTTACTTCTAAAATTTACCCTTTAGTCTTCCATCACAGTTGAACCAGCTAATCAATTAAATTGATCCTGTAAAGCAAGTATGTATGTGTATGTGTGCATTACTTGATTTCATATAATTAAAAATTAATGACATGAAATATCACACTTTTTTAAAAAAGTCAAATATCACCAGTAGATGGCACTTCATAGTCACATAGCCAAGCACTATGTATATGAAGATTTAAGGAGACAACAGGCCAGTTGTAATCAAACTAAAAAGGTAACCAACCTAGCAGTCCCCATAGTCACCTTTGACTGGACTTAACCATCCAGGGGTCCTTTACCTTTTTACCTTCACCTGTTATGAAACTGTATGCAGAAAGTTTTGGGGAAACAACTTTATTGCTCTAGAGCAGAACTGGAGCTTATTTCCAGATCACCTAGCAGGAAACAAAGATTTAGAGATTCTCTCTACAACATTTTCTGGAAGATTTTGTGCTCTGGCTCTCATTCATTTATCCAAAGCAATAAGAATAGAAAATGAACAAAGGTGAGATAATATGTGGAAGAGGGAGCTATGTTAGAACCCATAACTCTCATGTGTTTTATCTGTTTGGCCTTCATATTATAATCCTGGGTTAAATATTTCAGGTGGTGTAATGGGTCGGTGCGTCTGGCTGTTAACCAGAAGGTGGGTGGTTCAAGGCCACCCAGAGACAGCTGCGGACAGGATTTCTGCATTGTGGAAGTTGGACTAGATGGCCCTCAGGGTCCCTTCCAACTTTGCAATTCTGTTATTCTGCCATTTTAAAAAGTTCATCTGATGGTACTTTGCACACTGTAAATGAGGAAGAAATTAAGCTTGGAATAACAAATCCCAACCATCCAGAAATGCTTCTCGTGTACACTAGCAGTTACATGGGGGGAACAGACAGAGCAGGAAAGTCCCATAGTATAAATGACCTCCCGTTCACGCAATTGTGGATCCAACCACCTATTTTTAGCTCCCTGTTCAAAGCCTTAAAATTAATGTCCTTCATACTCCCAGTATGAGACACTTAAAACATGACCAATCTAGCTAACCTACACTTGTAGATTCTCTTTCTCTCTCAAACAATCTGGTTCATGTAATGGATATTTCAATACTGAAGTTCAATATTGAGAAAGACAATCTCAATAGCTTTCAATCAAGAAATGCTGGAGAAAACGGTTAACTTTCTCTATCCTAAACACCACTGCACTGGTACAATCCTTTGTCTCAATTTGGCTCCACCAGAGCAAGATAATAGCTAGTGTCATTTAATTAGATATGCTTAATAGTCTTTAATCAGAAATATAATTTCCACATGTGATAAGCGATGAAACTGTTTCCACATCTGTGTGCAACATGCCTCCTCTAATACACATGATTCTGTAACAAAACTGCAGCTGGCTATCCAAATAAAGATTTTGTTTTATATTGCGTATTACACCAACCAAAATTTCACAAAACAGCGTGCAAGCTTTTGAGTTCTCCAGAGCTTGTCATTAGGCTACATGAAAAACAGATCCAGCAGCCTTTAACATTACACAGAAAGGCACTTCTTTCTATTTCTTTATTGCCTGTCCTACCAAGCAGCAATCCAGGATGGTAAACAACATAATTTAAACATCATTTAATTTAAACATCATTACAAATATTCCACAATAGCAATAAATAGTAAATAAAAACACAAGCATGCTCAAAATTACAGTATCATTCTTACAACTGTTAGGCCCCTTAATTCCCAGAAGTAAATAAAGTCTTTAACAGCTGCCTTCAAGGCCAATTGAGGGGCACAATTGTAGCTCTCACACAGCCAGTGCATTGCTTTAAGGGTAGCTGAACTATGATCCCATGTGTGCTCATTCTTCAGCCTCTCCTCCCTCTTGCAAGCTCTTTAAAATCAGTGACCCTGGACTGTATCATCCTTCCACAACACTGGGTAAGTCCACTGTCTAAAACAGGGGTGGATACAGGGGTGAGGGCAGGGAGGCAGCTGCCCCCTATAATCAATACAAAGCTGATGTTCTTCCCCCCCTAACAAAAATCCTGGCGATACCCATGGGTGGATAACTCATGGACCATAGGCTGCATCTGGCCCACCAAGATCTGCTAAAAGGTATATATGCCTGCTGCTTAAGAGATAACCCCAAAAGAACCAAAGGATTTTTCTCTCTCTATTCTTTGTCCGAAGAACCACAGTGCTGAGACAGAGCCTGACTGCTCTTTAAGAGTTAAAAAAAAAAAAAAGCAGCCTTTCCCTCCACCCCAGTGCTGGAATGGGGGTGGGCAGGAAAACTGCCTTTCTGTGTAATGTTAAAGATTGTGTTTCCAATCAGCTGCACCCCAGTGGGGAGGGCTGGAAGTGCTGATTGTGTGTGTGTATGTACATGCACATACATATGATGGCTACATCCGCCACAGACATGCAACCCTCAGAGGCATGGCTAATAATCAAGGCAGCTGTCAGGCCAAAAAATGTTAGGCACCCTTGATCTAACCACTAGAAGTTACAACACTATTACAAAAAGAAAAAAGGTAGTGCCAGTCAATTTTGCAAGAAGGAAAGGAGAAGCAACTACAGAGAACTGGAATGAAAACTTTAAGGGACCATAACTACAGTGATATAATTGGAACCGTGGCCTAGAGTGCTTTGCTGTTGTACTGTTCAAAAAGCCAGGGAGTTTGGGATTAGTGCAGGAAACCCAAGTTCAACTTCCAGAACCCTTAAAGTTTTGCTTGGTGATATTAGAGAAGTCACTACTATATTCAGACTTACATAACTAACAGTGTCAGGCTAAAATCAAATGAGTTCCAAGTATATAAATGCTCTCTCTCGCTCTCTCTAGGGCATGAACTCAACCTAATTGCCAAGACTATGCAATTAATGTTTTGTAGCTGAGCAGACAGGAGAGTAGGACAAAACCATTTCTGAATTTTACGTATTTCCTAATCCCATTAGATTCACTTAACGCTGCCCAAATCCCAGTCAATGTAGACATATGCCACATACTGCATATGTTTACTCAAAGTGATCTTTTTACTATGCATCACAACACAGAATGAACAGTACCTTATCTCCAGCAATTAAAAACTAATATTGTGATGTCTAGTCACCATGCTAAGCCATTACGTTGCTCTGTCCTGTTCACTGCAAGCTTTGTTTGAAGGTCAGTCAAGGGGTAAATCCCTGCAGTGTCAACTAGGCTCTGCCCAAGCTTAGAATGAGGTCAGAATGCCTTCTGTCTTCAATTCTCAATCCTTGCTTACATGATGGTGCAGAGTAATGAGACTAGAAAATAAAACACTACGTCTCATTTCCCAAACAACTGGTAAGCAAGTTACTCTTTTTCTTTTCAAAATCCAAATCACCGCAAAGTTATTTAATCATTTTAACATAGGCATGCCTCCCACCTCCAGATAAAGACTCCCCCCCCACACTTGTTAGAACCACAAGTTAATAAAATACATGTTTCTATTGTAAAGAGAGTCAGTATGCTTAAGTGTATACTGTATATAAGTGTGTGTACAGTTTTCAACAAGATTGCCTATCGGCGTGGGGATGTAAACAAAGGGAAAGCAGATGACACTGAAGACAATGAACACAAAATATTCTGTCCAGATTAAAAGCTTGCTAAGAAAGATGTGCATAGCCTAAATGGCTACATTTAACCAAATTTGTGTAATCTCATTCATCTCCTCCAACACTTATATATTCCTTAAAATCCTACTTCTAGGATGTTGAAAGTGCCTTTTTGGTACATTTATCTTGCCAAACTCCATAGTTGCTGCTTTTTTCTTTTCTTTTTTAACATACTGACTACCTTAATGTCATCATGACAATTGGTAATTAACAAGTCCATTTTAAAAAGTATTTTGCAATGAAGTATATTATAATGATGTTTGAAAAATAAGGGTGTTAACCGCTTCCCCCCCAAAAAAAAATGCTAGTTGAGAGACCAAAGGTAAATCCCAGATCTGCAAAAGGAGGAAGATGTTCTAGTTGTGACTCAAAAGGTCACATATCTTGTTTTATAGCCATGAATCATATTATGCAGAAATGTGCAGAAAATCAGGAATCATTTCACATATTAATGACGTAAGGACAGATTTCTCCACTTTACAACTTCTCTTAGGAAGAAAATAATTTGTTATTTGACGGTGTTAAGAATAGTGAAACACAACGTCCATTTTTGAATTAATCCTTTATAATTTGAAATGTTTGGTTTTTCAAGCAAAGTTTTCAGAAAAAACGTTTATCTATAATCTTCGAGGTGAATAAAATACAGAGAGTAAATCAGAGGTAACTCATACTTCTACATAGCAAGGCAGCTCCCCTATGAGGAAAGGTTTACAACATCTGAGTTTGCTCTAATGAAGACAATATGAAGATTCATTGGGCAATACACATTGGTAAAGTGCCCTTTGTTGTCGCGGGTATGGCATTTGATCAGGGTAACCAATGTAGTGTCCTCTAGATGTCTTGGACTACACTTCCCATTGGCCATACTGCTAGGGCTGTTCAGAGTTGTCATCCAAAACATCTGTAGGCCACCTTGTTAGATATTCCTAGCTTAGATGATCAATACTGTAAATAAAAATGAGGTTTTGTTGTGTTTTAATATTTCAGTTACAAGGCGTCAGCCCACACAAATCATAACACAGTTCGGCTGAAATGAGAATAGTTCCATTCACAATCTGTGTCCTGACCTAAGCCCAATGAACCTACATTCATTGTACACACTCTTCCAGATAATGGCTGATAATGGTCACAAAACCAGGAAGGCCAACAGTGGTTGGTTGTTTGCTCTGCTGTGTGTTTTGTATGAGAAAACTCACGCCCTGCTGCAACTTTGTAACCAAGGCTATGCACAGGAAACTGAAGCAATTTCATACTCTCCCCTGTTTAGCCCTGCCTTTACTTCCCCCTTCCTCTACTTCCCCTGTGTCAACTTTTAAACTTTAAGCTATTCAGGACAGGGATCTGTCATATTGATTTGCGTGAAGCACAATACACACCAACTGCGCTAAATAAATAATTGGTCACAACATAGATTTATTTATTTCCAATATTTATATACCACCTAATGACAAAAGCCCTCTGGGTGGTTTACAAATAAAATTTTAAAACATGAAATACAATGTGAAAATAAAATCTAACATGGAATAGAACCAGAAAAAGAGAATAGAAAAAGGAGTAAAAAATACAAGCCTGGTAGATGAAGGGAATGCAGAGGATGTAGCCTACCTTGATTTCAGTAAGGCATTTGACAAGGTGCCCCATGATATTCTTGTAAAGAAGCTGGTAAAATGCGGTCTTGACTATGCTACCACTCAGTGGATTTGTAACTGGCTGACTGACCGAACCCAAAGGGTGCTCATCAATGGTTCCTCTTCATCCTGGAGAAGAGTGACTAGTGGGGTCCACAGAGTTCTGTCTTGGGCCCGGTCTTATTCAACATCTTTATCAACGACTTGGATGATGGACTCAAGGGCATCCTGATCAAATTTGCAGATGACACCAAACTGGGAGGGGTGGCTAACACCCCAGAGGACAGGATCACACTTCAAAACGACCTTGACAGATTAGAGAACTGGGCCAAAACAAACAAGATGAACTTTAACAGGGAGAAATGTAAAGTATTGCACTTGGGCAAAAAAAATGAGAGGCACAAATACAAGATGGGTGACACCTGGCTTGAGAGCAGTACATGTGAAAAGGATCTAGGAGTCTTGGTTGACCACAAACTTGACATGAGCCAACAGTGTGACGCGGCAGCTAAAAAAGCCAATGCGATTCTGGGCTGCATCAATAGGAGTATAGCATCTAGATCAAGGGAAGTAATAGTGCCACTGTATTCTGCTCTGGTCAGACCTCACCTGGAGTACTGTGTCCAGTTCTGGGCACCACAGTTCAAGGAGGACACTGACAAACTGGAACGTGTCCAGAGGAGGGCAACCAAAATGGTCAAAGGCCTGGAAACGCTGCCTTATGAGGAACGGCTAAGGGAGCTGGGCATGTTTAGCCTGGAGAAGAGGAGGTTAAGGGGTGATATGATAGCCATGTTCAAATATATAAAAGGATGTCATATAGAGGAGGGAGAAAGAGAAAGGTTGCTTTCTGCTGCTCCAGAGAAGCGGACACGGAGCAATGGATCCAAACTACAAGAAAGAAGATTCCACCTAAACATTAGGAAGAACTTCCTGACAGTAAGAGCTGTTCGACAGTGGAATTTGCTGCCAAGGAGTGTGGCGGAGTCTCCTTCTTTGGAGGTCTTTAAGCAGAGGCTTGACAACCATATGTCAGGAGTGCTCTGATGGTGTTTCCTGCTTGGCAGGGGGTTGGACTCGATGGCCCTTGTGGTCTCTTCCAACTCTATGATTCTATGATTTAAGATGGAAAGTATTTTCACCTGGCACCAAAAATGGTCAAGTAGGCACCAGGCATGCTTCTCTGATGGTGCCAACACCAAAAAGGCCCTCCCTCTAATAGCCAACCTCCTTTTGTTTTGTTCACAATCTGTCCTGCATTCATACATGAGACAACTAGCTAAAGGGATGTTCACAGGCACAAAACAACAATGCTTAATGTACTTGGTGTGCACTTATCTCAGACTAAGTAACAAAATATTAATATGCAAATTTGCGTGTAGGGCAGGATCCAATGAGACTTCCTTAGCCCACCCTCTGTGCAGCAAACCCCCTCCCCCCCAAAAAAGCCACTGCCACCAGAGAGGGTCAAGGAATCCTCTGGAACAGTAATCATAGAGGGGCACAGAGGCAGAAGCTGGGCTGCCAGAAATCAGAGAAGCTGCTTTGCACAGGAAATGCCTTTACATTGGTGCAAGACACTGCTGAGTCCAAGCCACAATTAACCGGGGGGCGGGGATGGGGCCTGAATGTTCATTTTTCCTTCTTCCTCTTCAAAATACTTGGAATTTCTGTAAGCGTTGGATGTTCTGGAACGGGACAATAAATCTCAAGTCAGGGAAGTAGCTGACAAATGAAAACACAGTGTGCTGTATCAAAATTTCAAGGCGGGTTTTAAAACACTTCCCAACACCCCCCCAGTCTAAGCAAGGAATTGCGTAATGCAGTACGTGCTGTTTCTGTGGCAACATCAATGATTACTCCCAGGGCAAGGCATGAAAGGAGAAAAGATTTCTCAAAATACTTCCTGTCCTGTGCAAGGAGCATGCATGTCTCAAGTGATCCTAATGAAACCTTTGAAACAAATGACGTATTTATTTATTTTTACAAGCCTTAATTCATCTGCCCTTTTGAGAATGCACCATCTTACACTTTAAAGGCATGACACACACACCCCTCCCCAAAAGGGGGAAAACCCCCCACACAATTATACACAATAGAAATGTTTCAATTCTTGTTCTGAACCCATTTATGCAACAGGAAGGTTTTCTTCATGAAACTTAAATTAGTATAAATAGGATTTTAACCTCCACCCAACAGAAACTGGTGGGCTAAAAATCTAGCCAATGTCATATTTTTTGACTTGCAATTCAGATTTTTATATTTTTACATCAGAAAAGGGGGATCAGCCTAAACTGAATCTGTACCAATACTAAAGGTATCTAGAGGCTTGAAGAATTTAATATACATATCCACCAAGCTACTCAGCTTTGTAATACATATTATGGATGGTATCCAATTGGTGCCCCTCTACTAATGGAAGGCTTTTAAATCCACCAGAGCCTTCTTTCAACAGAACAGGGATTGAATCAATCTTTGGCAGCTCCCCCTCCCCCTTGCAGTTCCCTGCATCATCTCCTGTTCTGTTCTACCCCAAAACTCCAGATTTGGGGGCAGCGTGGTAGGCTGCAGGGGGGAAAGGAATTGTCACATATTCCCTCAATCCCTGTTCCACTGATGCAATGTTCCCCTGGATCAAAGAGCATCCCATCATCAGTGGGACACCTATTGGATAGAACCACATGAACTTAGAATCATAGAATAGAATCATAGAGTTGGAATAGACCACAAGGGCCATCGAGTCCAACCCCCTGCCAAGCAGGAAACACCATCAGAGCACTCCTGACATATGGCTGTCAAGCCTCTGCTTAAAGACCTCCAAAGTAGGAGACTCCACCACACTCCTTGGCAGCAAATTCCACTGTCGAACAGCTCTTACTGTCAGGAAGTTCTTCCTAATGTTTAGGTGGAATCTTCTTTCTTGTAGTTTGGATCCATTGCTCCGTGTCCGCTTCTCTGGAGCAGCAGAAAACAACCTTTCTCCCTCCTCTATATGACATCCTTTTATATATTTGAACATGGCTATCATATCACCCCTTAACCTCCTCTTCTCCAGGCTAAACATGCCCAGCTCCCTTAGCCGTTCCTCATAAGTTGTCAAAGGCCTGGAAACGATGCCTTACTTCTTTAAATGCTTGCAGTGGCTACTCCGAGTCTTCTGTGGTGTTAGCTTCACAACAAACAGCAATAAGATATACAATTCAGCAAGCTGATCCAGACATGTAGATCTGGCATGTATTTTAATGTGTGATTTTATTTTATAATATTATACTGTATTTTTAAAACAGCTGATTTTATTTTGAAAAATGTTAGGCTACCAAAGGTAAAAGGTAAAGGACCCCTGACAGTTAAGTCCAGTCACAGACAACTCTTGCTTTACAAGCGGAGGGAGCTGGTGTTTGTTCACAGACAGTTTTTCCAGGTCATGTGGCCAGCATGACTAAGCCGTTTCTGGTGCAACGGAACACCAAAACCAGAGCAGCACATGGAAATGCCGTTTACCTTCCCGCCAGAGCGGTACCTATTTATCTACTTGCACTTTTTGGCATACTTTCGAACTGCTAGGTTGGCAGGAGCTGGGACAGAGCAAAGGGAGCTCACCCCATCGCGGGGATTCGAACCGCCGACCTTCTGATCGACAATCCCAAGAGGCTCAATGGTTTAGACCACAGTGCCATTCTTAAGTAGTTAGGCTACTACTCATCTGATTTTATTGGTCATTTTAATATAAACCACATAGAAGTTGTGAGGATTAAGTGGTACATAAATCCTACTGGTTAATTAAATCATTTCACCTCCATTAAATACACAGCAGACATGTACCTTCTCTATGTGTCTGGATCTGACCATAAGATCTTTTGCATTTCTATGGACTGTTCTATAAATGTCTGCTTTGAGCTGTCAAGTCTAAAGTCACACCATATTTGTGAATGAATAGCTCAGTCACTCCTTCATAAACAAACAAATTTGTTGCAGCTCACTCACCCATACAGATAACTACAGGCTGTCCTGCTTAAGTTTATATCTCCTATTTTTCTACAACTTGGCAACATGGGAGTGCCTAATTACTGAGCTGATTCAACCCTAATTCTGAGATGGTCTGATACACATCACTGACAGACACAAGCACTTTCCTTTGAAGATTGGCAACTTCCTATAAATATTAGTTACTGTACTGTAAATTCTAAACAGTTTTAAGGTTTTAGTGATGTTTGTTTCTACTTACTCTGTTACTTGTAACAATGTCCAAATATAATTTTGCTATACCAAAAAATATGAGAGCCTCAGCCCAAATATGTATATGGATTGTATTATGCAATGGCAATTTGCAGTCTCCAAATTTTTGAATTCCTTGGAGAAAATTTCACAATAATTAATATTCTCAACATGATATATACACAAAAACCAAGCTACACACATTTTTCAGGTTCACACTTGCAGGAAACTTCTAGGATTCACTAGAGGTCTTTTTAAAAGAGGAAAACCACATGCAGTGTTGAGGTGGTTTTTTCATGCAAAGAGAACTGATTATCAGTACTGTATCAAGTTTTCTCATTTATCCATTCCTGAACAAGCATGCATGTTAAGTAGTACCTGGGGGAGGGTCAATAAAAATGGATTGTACCAGATGCTGTTCTTACATCAATGGAAGGCTCTTGGATCCAGTTTTTGCACCACCTCTCACACTGTTCCAGATGTTCCCCCAACTCTGTGATGCTGTGTGTGTGTGTGTGTGTGTGTGTGTGTGTGTGTGCGCGCGCGCGCGCACACACACGTGTGTGCACACACAGGGGACTGTAGCAAGAAAACTGAATTTGTAAAAATCACCTACCTCTCTCTTCCATTTACAATACCCTCTGTGACTGGACTCATAGCATTAGATATACAGTGATACCTTGGTTTACAACCATAATCCGTTCCGGAGGTCCGGTTGTAAACCAAAACAGGTTGTAACCTAAGGCGTGCTTTTGCCAATGGGGCCTCCCCAAAAATGGGTTGTAATCCAAAAAAATGGACACACGCCTCCGGGTTGAATGTGGTTGTAATCCAAAAAGGTTGCAAACCAAGGTACCACTGTATTCCTTAAATTAGCAACCAATTCCATTAGGGATAGATGGGAAGCAGAGCCACTCAATCAGGTATAGTAAGGTGACATCCACACCACACATTAAAATAACCTTATCTCACTTTAATAGCCATGGAGAATTTTGGTCTGGAAACGAACAAAGGTTAGCAGCAACTATAGTTTGCCCAACTTGCATATCACAGATTACTATGGTTATCATAAAGCCCAAAGTGAGTAAGTGCCTGCGGAAGAGAAGGACACGTGACCCCTCTGCATGTTCACATTGGCCTAACCATAGTTTAGCCATCATGTCTTAACTGTTCCTAAAGAGTTCTACAGTATTTGAGTCTTGTGATACTAAGCAATATCATTCATTAGAAGAAAAAGTGCCAAATATTTGCTAGATGCAAAGGCTGGAAGGCCCTCAGCATAACATTGTTTCCTCATGACATGGAAGCCAAATATCTGAGCCATTTAGTTGATAGGGGTGAGGAATGCAATGCATCCCTCTAAACCTCTCTGACTGTCCCTCAGAACACCCACTAGGCTGCACTAGTCTTGCTCTGCACCTTTCTCTGGGGTTTTTGTGTAGCTGGAGTGCATCCTTGACCTGCAATAATGCCTCTCTGGCTTGAAGTGATGGAGAGAGGTGTGACTTTTGTGTGGCTCGAATGTAGGCTACCATACAAAGTTAAGAGCTACATCCATTGCTACCCCATAGACAGAGCGCCATATGCAGCACTTTGAGCTGCTCAGAATGGTAGCCTTCCTCTGTTTATTCAGATATCTCTTTCAGTCCAGGTTATTTTTAAGTGGCAGTTAACATAACTGATTTTTTTAAAATCAAAATTGGTTCTTTAAAAAAATGACTACTTTTAAAAAAAAAATTCCCCACTCTGCTGGTCAGCAATAACCAAAATGCAACTTCATGGCATCCCTCTCCTTAAAAGTACATATTCATTTCAAATCTGATTTAAGGTATGCTACAAAAATGTCCCATTTCTTGCCATTTACATTATTATTATACTTCTACATTGTGTCTTCTTTTTACAGCAGTATTAGCTGATGAAATGTAAAATAAGATAGGAACCAAATGACAAATAACACATTCACAAACCCATCCTTTTCATGTTTACTTAGCTAAGTGTGCATTAGGTAAAGGTAAAGGTACCCCTGCCCGAAGGCCAGTCGTGACCGACTCTGGGGTTGCGTGCTCATCTCACTCAAGAGGCCGGCAGCCGGCGCTGTCCGGAGAGACTTCCGGGTCACGTGGCCAGCATGACAAAGCTGCGTCTGGCGAGCCAGCACCAGCGCCGAACATGGAAACGCCGTTACCTTCCCACTATAAAGCGGTCCCTATTTATCTACTTGCACTTAAGGGTGCTTTCGAACTGCTAGGTTGGCAGGAGCCGGGACCGAACGGCGGGACCTCACCCCGCCGCGGGGATTCGAACCGCCGACCTTACGATCGGCAAGTCCTAGGCACTGAGGTTTTACCCACAGCGTCACCCATGTGCCATAAGTGTGCATAAGACTATTGCCCAAATCTTGTATCTGTTTCAAAGGCAATTCCAGAATCATCTTCTCTTGCTTTGGGACAAGGGATGGCTAACAACATTTAAAAGAAGTCTTCTGTACAAGGAACCACATGTCCTCTCACACTTTGGCAGACCTTTGACTAGTTTGTGAACATGCACGTCAAGAGTTCAGCTCAAGCCACAGTTTCCTTTTCACCTTTAAAATCACATTAACCCAAAACAGCAGCATTCCTCAGATTTCCTTTGTTTTATCCAATAAAAGTTTATTTGGGAAGCAGACAGTATATTCTTCAATTTCAATTATCTGTAATACCGGAGAACATTTTTATTACAGCTTAAAAGGGCAAACTCTACATTCTTATTACTAGTATCACAGCTGAAGGGTACAGTAAGAAAGGTTATACTGGCTTACGAGAAGTTTAAGCAGGTGAACAGAAGTGCCATATTCTTCTTCAAAAGTATACCATCTGTTCTTTTACCAAGTTAAGACACTTTTGAATTCTGGCATTTCCTCACCTAACTAGTTTGTAGCTGAGAGATCAAAAAGACACGTAAGTGTTTGCTATTTTCCACAAACAAAAAATGTTGTTTCTTTGGGAAAGAATGTTTCAAGTGTTATTTCCCTGCATTATGTCTTGCAGGAAACAAAGCATTATTGGAGCTCCTAGAGCATTCTCACTTATCTTGCAAAATCTCGGGACTTTTAATTAGGTATTAGAGAATGGAAGCAGAATATGAGGAATTGAACCTCATTGCTGATGATCCACAATGCTGGACCTTTCCCAAGTTAAGCCCAATGCAAATGTAACAGAACCACATTTCAGATGGTACACAAGAGGTGCGTTTAGCCTGTACTAGAAACCAGGCTTTTAGTGTTGCAGCTCTAGCTCTCTGGAATCAATTACCAGCTGAGGTCAGACAGACACCAAGCACAATGATGTCTATGCCTCTACTGAAGACAGTTTTGTTTAGGAAGGCTTTCTCTGCGGTGCTAACCCCGTCATATATGGAAAATCAGATTTATATTTCATGAAATGTTTCCACTGGTTTTTGAGTTTACTGAATTGATTTTATTGTTAAGAGTTTGCATTTTTGCGTTTTATTTTGTATTTACTTTCTATACCTTGTCAATGCCTTTTGCCATGAAGTCTATAAATCTGTCAAATAAGCAAGATAAAAGCTAGTTAAGAGATCAGAAGTGCCTGATACATGGGTGAATTCTGCTGTTCCTTCTCAGAGTTAATAGCATTCCCTCTCTTGGGCTTTCTTTCAAGTGGTAGAGTCTAGGCCATGCGTAGGCAAACTAAGGTCCGGGGGCCAGATGCGGCCCAATCACCTTCTAAATCCGGCCTGCATACGGTCCGGGAATCAGCGTGCTTTTACATGAGTAGAATGTGTCCTTTTATTTAAAATGCATCTCTGGGTTATTTGTGGGGCATAGGAATCCGTTCAATTCCCCCCCCCCAAAAAAAATAGATAGATAGATAGATAGATAGATAGATAGATAGATAGATAGATAGATAGATAGATAGTCCGGGCCTCCACAAGGTCTGAGGATCACTGGACTGGCCCCTTGCTGAAAAAGTTTGCTGACCCCTGGTCTAGGCAAAAATTTACCCCCTAGGTGAGAATTAGGCCCGACAGTAGAATCCTATACATAGCTACTCAAGAAAAGGTGTCACCAATTTCAGTGCAGCTTAGTCCAAGGCTTGTACAGGCCTGCAGCCTAAGTCCCACTGATCACAAGGGGAAAATATGTCCCATTAAAAGCAATGATACATTAGAGTTCTCAGTTTTTGTTTTTAGTGAAAACAAGCACACAAGGCAGGTGTCACAGAGACACTTCTTTCTTATAACATATGCTAAACATTCATCAGCCTAGGTTGATGTTGGAGATTGGGTCATGGATATATAGTGAAAACAACTACAAAATAATTATGTGTGTTTTTCTTCTTTTTTACTGAATGTATTCTTGAACTGGATGTTTAAATCTTTGTAAAAAAAATAAAACTCTTTAAAAAATCAATAAAATTATTCAAACAAAAAAACAATGTCAAGAGAAAAGAGAAATATTTAATTCAGAAGACAAGACTGACCTTTTTTTGTTATGACACATTGCCATGCTAATGTGATATTCCTTTCCAAGGAACTCCAGCCATGGAACTGAAAAAGGTCATGACCACTTTTTCCCCTTAGAACATGGGTTTTCACATTAACAGTGAAGCAACTGCCAAACTATTTTTAACTTAACACCAGAGAAAATGATTTTTAGAATTCTTTTCACTCCTGTTGAAGTCATGTTAGCCATATTAAAATAACTACAAAGATATTTTATTAATGGTTCTTATACACTAATGCAGAGTTCGCCAAACATTCTGGACCACTGGACACATTTCAAATTTTGAGAGAGTGCTGTGGGCACCAAACACAAAATGACTGCCATAAGGGGCGTGGCATAAAACAAAATTAGAGCGAGTACAGCTATTGCTACCACCCACCAACCCACTCACGTCTTGGACAGCCTCATGTTTATCATGGGAAGTCAACTATGTCCTGCTTGTTCTGATGGTGGAGATACAGCTGTTAAAGGCACAACAAACCTGTTTTCCACAATGCCAACCCTAAACCAAAGCTTAGGCTGCCAACCTGTATCTGCTTACGTGGGAATAAGCGCCATTAATACCAAGAGGGATACTACTGAATAGACATGCATTCCATCGTACTGTAGGTTAACTATATAGTGAATTCTTAACACATACAGCAGGAGACATACCTAAGCCTCTTTGCAAAGTTTTCACATTTTTTCATTTACCATTTGGGAAAGGGATTCTTTAACATCCACCACACTTTTTGTGTAACAGCATTTGCAGAAAATGTATTCTAGAGCAGTGGTTCCCAATTGGTGGTCCACACACCCGATGGAGTCTGTGTAATCCACAAAGGGGGTCCGTGGCACATATCTGTCAACTGTCCAGGACATTCCTTTGAGGGGGGGCATCCTCTCACATAACTCACGTAACTCATGCAAGAGTGTAGCCTGTAAGGCACTGGGATATGTTGGAAGGTATGGTGGCAACATTCACATAACAAAAACTACTATAGAGATATCAACATTTTCAAAGCTAGGGGGTCCATGGCTTGGCTTTCAGAAAAAATGGGGGTCTGCAGTACTTAGCTAATTGGGAAACACTGTTCTAGAGAGTACCTGCTTTCAGAAGAACCCCCCATAAGAAAGATGCATCCTGGTTGCTAGGGAAAAGGAAGGACAAACTACAGAGATTCTAGTAGTTTGTGCATTTTACTTTGACTTTGTAAAACATGCTGGAAGCTTCATTGAAGGACAGTACATAAATTCTTTAAATAAATAAATAGAATTATGTCCCATTATTGCAAACACCACATAATCTATGAATCTCATGGATCTCGTGGTTCTCCTTTAACACAGGGAGATAACAATCAATTCACTATTATAGGCGTTGATGGTATTTCACATGAAACAGAAAAGTAACTGTAGTTAAAGCAAAGGTTGTTAAACAAGCTCCATAAACATTTGTTATGTTGTGTGCAGCAAAACTTTGTTAAGTTTAATGACAAAACATCATTGTATTGGTGCTGTCCCGTATATCTTTCAATAAACAGAAGTAGACAAGCCAAGGTTTATAGGGTATAAACTCACTCTGTATCCCCAACCCAAATTTTTGTACTTTCTCACAAGAGTACAGCAAAGTGCTAGTTCAAATCAGGGGGAGAAATTGCTGGGATTAGATTCTTAAAAAGAGAATTAGAATTCTTTTTTTAAAAAAAGCTTAGTGCACTGTTAACATATGTTCACTTTGAAAGACTTTTTTTCCTGAGTTTATGAACCTGCGTAGCATGATGAATAAGTACTTCGTTCTCCATTCTTCTGGCAATTCTAAATGGAGAAGGATGCACCTGATGCAGTTATAAAGTTGAAGGGGGAAAGGATGGTTAACTAGATGGAATGAGAATTATTTTACACATCATGTGCATGAATGCTGTTTACAGTCTTTCCAGATGACACATAATAGGCATAACAGTAGCTTAGCTTAGATTCGCACCTCTGCCAACTCCACCTCTGACTTTTACTCACTTAGCAATCAGGAGTCCTTCTGGTTGCAGATAGGCTCCTAAGTGAATTCAGCTGGAGAAGGGATGCCACTGGGGGGATATGATGCTGGGAGATAAGGGATAACTCCCATGGGAGTTATTTAATCCCAGCTCTGATTAAATCTGAATAGAGCTGCAGAGTGTGGTTAACACACATGTCTTGGTTGGTCATCTGCCAATCTTGACTCGTGCTGTTTGCCCTTCCATTGTTTCATCAGCAGGCAGGCATTACAACACGAGGGTCCATTATACTCTTGGTGCCAAACTGGTTGAAATCATCCATTCAGTAAAGCTCTAGTCTGTGTTCACTCAGGGTGTTGCCCCTCTGTTGCCCCTACTCTTCTCCCGCTCCCAGGAATGATTAAAAAATTAGTTTATACCTTAGACTATACCTTAGTCCAGGGTGGACCAACACAAGGCCCTAGGCATTTTGGCGGCTGTCAGCAACATTTGACAACCCCCAGTCCTCACCCTGCCTTCCCAAAGCTGAGTAAGCGAGGTGCTGGGCTTTGGGAAGGAGGCATGAGGGCTCTGACATGGTCCTCAACAAGTACTATTGCAGCCCACTTGGAATGAAAAGTTGGACCACCCTGCCTTAGACCATTTTTAACAGGTGCACTAGCAGCCAGCGCAGTTGTAAAAAAAAAAAAAAAAGGCCTTAATTGTGCTTATGAGATCAGGAACAGGCCATGAAATTATGATATCACACACACAGCCCAATCTTTCTCTGCAATGGATCCCCCACGTAACCAAACCTAAAGGATGCAATAGCACCAATGTTTAAGACTAAATATGATGATTAAGACGAAATATTCTTATCCAGCTACAAGCCTTGGTTAGGAATTCTGGCCAGGGAGAAGCGCCACCATTACTGAAGGCACTACATAATTCAAAACCAAACAGATCCATAAATAATTCCTGCTTCTGAAGTGACTGAAAAACTATACAGCCAAAACAGAGTTGTCCACAGGAAACAAGCCTCATCATTAGGCAGGTGTAGTCTGCCTTCTAAAATAGCAAGAAGCAGTAGGCTGGGGCGATAAATCTCTCATAACTGTGGCTATAACTATGGCCCCTTCAGTTTCCTTAAGCAGGTTAGCAGAAGAGCTTTTTTATTGCAATTATATCCCACCTTTTTCTCCAAGGTGTACATGGTTCACCTCCTCAGTTAATCCCTACAATGACCCTGTGAGATAGGTAAAGAGGCTATGACTGGCCCAAGTTCACCCAGTGAGCTTCATGACTGAGTGGGGATTTTTGAACCCTGATCTCCCAGGTCAAACACTCTAACCCAGGGGTCGGCAACCTGTGGCCCATGGGGATCATTTAAATGGCCCACAAGCCGCCCCCGAACCGAGCTGCCCGCTTGGTGAGTCCCCGCACACTGCGCTAAACCGGCACAGCGCGGAACGGGGACTCGCTTCCATGGCGCCAGAAACTGCGTGTGCGCAGATGGAATCCGGCCTACGGAACAATCTCCATGGGAGTGAACCAGCCCAGGCCAGGTAAACCTTGCCGACCCCTGCTCTAACCACTATACCACACCAGCTTCCTAGAATACTTCTGCTATGGGGCAGCTACATAAACAAAGCAGGTAAATAAATATGGGGAAAGCAAACTGCCACTTAGAGAAGGAGCTGAAATATTTTCCTTGACACTTGAATTTGTTTTATTCTGGATTCTTTTATTTGATGTTTTAATGTGTTGTAAACCATTTTTTTTCTTTAAAATATAAAGCAGCATAGAAATGAAATGAATAATAATAACAGCAATCTTCATAACCGGGGGAGGGGGGAAATGGTGCCTAGACATTCTGTTGTGGCAACCATGGCCTAGGTTTAAGGTGCCACTTGGCGATCTGTTTATATACCTGAGTTTCTAACACTGCTCCAGCCACAGCCCACTCTTTCTTCTAGCTTAAGCCTTGAACTAGAGAGGATGACCTTCTGATGCACTCTGTCTTCCAACTCAATCAAAGGCTGCACTCTGTTTCTCAATAATTACATAGGAACTGAAAGACCTAAAAACGTATTTTAAACTAATTACCGTCTCTCACTGCAATCTACGGCCCTAACTTAATCTTGATTTGCGCTTTCAAGCAATAATAATATTGTTCTGTACTCCACAGGACAGATCCCTATATTCTGACCAAGAAAGAACCTAGTAAATAGCATCATATGTGACGTCTACTTTGTTTTAACTCTGAATTGTACACCGGGAGAATTCTCTGTATGTTGACAGGCATAGGAGAAGGGAAGTAGATTTATAGCACAATTCTATGCACTTCTATTCAAAGTGGGACCTACACCCAAGTAAGTGTGTATACACCTGCAGTCCTATACACAGTAACCCGAGAGGAAGACCCATTGACCAAAATTGGACTTTGAAACTTCTGAGTAGGGATTCACCAAATTGTGCTGTTAATCTCTTTTTCTGAGCACACAGCATAGGATAGGATTGTGCTGTAAACCAACCTATGGAACGCAGGGATCCACTGTGTAAGCTGTCCATTGCAAATACTAAACAGTGAACAGTGAACCAGAAACTAAGAGGCAATTGCCATAGATCACTCTTCTCTTTTTTTTAATTTAATTTTTATTAGTTTCAAATTCATTATGCAACACCAAACATTAAAGCAACAAAAAAGACAAACAAAACACAAGAAAACAACAAAAAAGAAGAAAAACATTACATAGCATAAAACACCAACAAGTTAAACTTACAATAACTAAATAGCTAAATCACACAACAATAGTAGACTTCCCTTCAACTCGGTTTTGGAATATGTTACAAAAGGTTTCCTATCTGCAGTTTCGTTTTCTTAAAACTCTTTGCGTCGCAAGCGTTATATCGAGCCTACTGTGATTTTTAGATTTTTTACATCTGTTTCAATATATGTCATAAATTTATTCCATTCATTATTAAACTTTGTACCTTTTTGGTTTCTTATTTTCTGTGTCATTTTTGCCAATTCTATATAGTCAAATAATTTTGATTGCCACTCATTTATAGTTGGGATTTTTGATGTCTTCCAGTTTTGTGCTATTAGTGTTCTAGCAGCCACTGTTGCATATTGGAAAAATGTTTGGTCTTCCTTTTTAATTTCTTCTCCAATTATCCCCAGAAGGAAGGCCTTGGGGGTTTTTTTGTGAAGGTATATTTAATTTTGTTTTTAATTCATTGTAAATAGATTCCCAAAACTTTCTAATTACTTCACAAGACCACCACATGTGGTAAAAATTGCCTTCTTTAATCTTGCATTTCCAGCATAATTTGTCTCCGGTTTTATACATTTTTTCTAATTTTACCGGCGTGATGTACCACCTGTACATCATTTTATTCATGTTCTCTCTAAGTGTTGTACATGCTGAAAATTTCATACCTTTATTCCAAAGTTTCTTCCACTTATCAAACTCTATGTTGTATCCAAAGTCTATCGCCCATTTCACCATTACTTCTTTTATTTCTTCATCTTTAGTGTCCCATTCAAGCAACTGGCTGTACATTTTTGATAGTTTTGATTTGTTTTCTAATATTTCTACCTGGAATCTGGATTTTTTTTCGTTCATCCCATTCTTTTTATCTTCAGTCCACATAGCATTGATTTGATGAAATTGGATCCAGCCTGTCAATTTATTTTTTATCTCCTCATATGGCCTAATCTTCCATCCATTTTCTGTTTTTACTAGCAAATCTTCATAAGTCCATTTTTCTCCTTCAGTATTTATTTTTTTTATTAAGATGTCGATAGGTGATAACCACCAAGGGGTATTTCTTTCCAATAATTTTTTGTTTCTCTCCCATACTTCCAGCAGTGGCCCTCTAATAATATGATTAGGGAATCCTTTGTGGACCTTTTCCTTATTACGCCACAAATAAGCGTGCCAACCAAATCTTATGTTGAAGCCTTCTAAATGTAATAGATCTGTGTTTTTGATAACAATCCAGTCTTTAACCCAGCAAAGGCACGAGGCTTCATAATACAACTTCAAATTTGGAACCGCAAATCCTCCCCTATCTCTTTGATCTGTGAGTAATTTGAATCTAATTCTTGGCCTTTTCCCTTGCCAAATAAATTTCGAGAGTACTTTCTGCCAATCTTTGAATACTGAGGTTCCCCTGATTATTGGTATATTTTGAAATAAGAACAGCAACTTCGGTAATAAACTCATCTTAATTACCGCCATTCTTCCCGACCAAGAGAGTTTTATTCTATTCCAGGTATCCAGGTCCTTCCTTATTTCTTTCCATGTGTTTGTGTAGTTGTCTTCCATTAAATTTATACTCTTCATCGTTAGCCAAATTCCGAGGTATTTTACCTTTTTAGTTACTTTGATCCCGGTCTGTATTTCACTCTTCTCTATACAATTCTCTATACAATTCTCTAGATCACTCTTCTCTATACAATTCAACAAAATTATTTCACACTGGTGTGTCAACTGTATAGGCCATTTGTCCAAAATCTTAGTTCTATTATTAATGAGAATGCTCCTGAAATTCACAGATGTATCAAAAAATATAACAGGGGAATAGATCAGAATGAATCTATTTGTACAGAAGAACCATTTCACATTATTGTTCATTTCCTACATGGAAGCCACGTGTGCAGATAGCAGTGTGCAACTCATGCATAACTTAAATAGTATACTAATTCTGTGCACATGTTGATAATTCATTGTGTGCATACACGCTGAGAAGCTACAACCAATCATTGCTTTCTAGCACAATGCAAAGCAATTCACATGCATATAGCATTGGGAAACATTACAACTTAAGTGGTGTAATTACATCCCTTTCCACACAGGAGTGACCAGAGTTCAGCGTATTAGGAAACGTTTACATGGAAGCATCTCCCAACTCCCAACTTCCTTTCTTAGCCTTTTATTTCTACACCGGAAATGCACTGACTCTATTCTTGGTCCATCAATGAGCCATGCTGCTACCAGGCAGGGAACTAACTCAGGCTGAGGGACCTGCATTTGGCCCAGAGTTGGTACTGGAGGCACATTCAACCCTTGACACAAAAATGCATGCAAACTCATCTCTACCAAAAGTGATCATGGCAACTAGTAACAAATCTTGCTTATAACTGTATTTCCTTAGTTTGCTGGACAAGCACATCATTGTTTCACAGTCCTCAGGGCCGTTTACTCCCTTGAAGCACCTGGCAGGAACTGTTATATACAATATTAGTAAGTGGACTATCCATCACACCGGATACTAGCACTGCTAGCATAGAACTGAACAGAGAATGGTAAGGTGAGAGAGAGATGTCTACCTCACCAAACTGACAGCCCAAAACCATGCAGTCAAAAAAGATAATTAATGGTTGGGAGACATTTAGTTAGCCACCAGAAGCTCAAAAGGATGCAAAGCCCAGCATCCCTAAAGCAGCAGAGGCGTGACCTCCTTCCAATTTTTGCAGCCATCTCTCTGAAGCCCTGAAACATGTCTGAAGTTTTAAAATAGGAAATATGCCCATAGGGTGCTCATTAGCTGCTTTTCTACTTTAAAAGTGTTTAAAGCACAACAAAGAGAGGTGCCTCTGAGCGCGTGTGGAGTGCCACTCCCTTGCCACTAAGCCTCCATTAAGATACCATGGTCTAGCTGAGAAGATCTATCTTACAGTCCTCTCTGCACATCCAATGTTTTCAATAAATTAACCACTTCCTGAATGGTGGTGTGTTTGGAGGGAAGAAGAAAACGACGGTGGATTTGGAGGTCAGGAGCAGTTCCTGTCGGCAACAGAAACAGCAGCAGCCCAGCCCAGCCCAGCCTGGGCAGCGCATGGTAAACACAAGGAGGGGCGGGGGGCCAACAGAAATAAGAGCAGCAGCGGGAGGAGGGGCGGAGGACGCCACGCTCCACACGCTTCATAACATGGGACTGGCGCCCCGGGATGGAGCACTAGGAAGCCTCCGGGTGGTCATTGCCACGGGAGGAAGACCTGAGGCGAGGGAGTCCGCTCTGGAAAGCGGGGCGCCGCGCCACCTTCCCCAAAGGAGAGCTCTTGTGGGGTGGGGGTGGGGGGCCAAGTTCCCCCCAGCACAAGGCAGCCGTCCTTCAAGCAGCCAGTTCGCAGAGTCGCAGCTCGCCCCGGCGGGAAGACGAGCGACATGTTGAGCCCCCCGCGACCCCCCCCGGTCCTTCCAGCTTCCTTTGGGCGAGGCCAAGCACGGCAGGCTGCAAACAAGCCCCTCTCCTCGCTTGCAGCAAGTCATAAAAATAGCCCCGGCCAGGAGGACAATCCACACGCTCCCAGGCAGGCTGGAAGAGGCGGGATTCCAGCAGCTCCTGCGCCCTCAGCCGCGGCGGCCGCGTACGTGAACGCCGCCTTGCCCCGCTCCCCAGGGCGCTTGTACTTTCCACGCGCGCCGTGTCCCCCCCCCCCCGCACTCGCAGGCAGACACGCGCCACACGAGCGCGCGCTGCGCTCTTACCTCTCCAGTCCCGGCCTTGCACAGAGCGCGCGGGTCGAGCGCCACTGCTGCCGTCGCCGCCGCACCTGGACACCGACATCCGTGCGCCTCAGGCGAGCCGCCACCCAGCCGGGTTTCGGCGCTGCACCGGCTGCTGGGTTAGCGGAGCCCAGCCTCAGTCAGTCGCCGCCCCGAAGCGGGTGGAAGGAGGCAGGGAAACAAGCCCGGCAGCACCCCCCTCTCTCCTCCCGGTTGCTTGGGCACGGCCGACGCCGCTCGCTATCCGGAGCTGAGAGGGTCCTTCTGAGGCGGCTCCTGAGCGCCGAGCAGGAGCATCTTGCTAAGGGCGCAAAGCCCCGGGAGAGGCTTCCCCCGCCTCGGCGTGGAGGGAAGGAGGGAGGGGGCGTGTGCGCGGCGGCGGCACTCCAGGGCTCCAGCCGCTCCCGCCGCTCGGGCAAGCCGATTGGAGGGCTGGGACGAGAGGGGCGGGGAGAGCTCGCCACCATCATAACTGGCTCCTTCCGTACAGAAAGGTCCCAAAGCGCCTCGTGTATCACTAAGAGAAGAGCGGGAGGGGGGAACGGTTGGCAGAACGGCCACGGCTGCTTCTGGTCTAATGGGGGGGGGCCTTCCTAGAACGAGAATTTTTTTAAAAAAGCAAAGGTGTTGGTCCATAACTCAGTAAAGCAACACCACAAATAGCACTTCAGAAATGTTTAGTCAAGCTACAGAGTTCTCAGGACTGACCGAAATGACACGCAATGTGAGCAACCTTCACCAGGCTGCAAATTGCACCAGAGGGCTGGGGACCCATAGGGTCCATTGTGGACCCCAGGCCTCTCTCTGGCTCACAGAATTTTCTGCAGGCTCCAGCCATCCCTAGGCCACATCCAGGGGCAAAACTAGGTTTATTTCACCCAGGCCAAACCCAGTTTGGTACACACACCCCACAAGCATGTGCATATGCACACAGGCCAAGAGCCTCACTGACGCCCCTCTGGAGGCTTCACCTGGGGCAGGAAACCCAGCTACCCCTGCCCCATAGCTACTGCACTGCCACATCCCATACCAACCCTGCTTGTGCTGCTTTGAGTGTGTTTGCCTAGCTGGGATGTGGGACCTTGAGCTCTGATAATGGCTCTGGCTTGCCCAGATTGAGCATAGAGATGGGCATGTGAGCAGCCTGTGCAGACACTTGTCTAGTGTACAAAGGGAAAAGTCACCTTCATCACTCTGCCCACTATTGGCATGTGGCCCCTGGAAGGTTGCCCAGAAGTTAGGGAGGCCATTGGTCTGAAAAAGTGTCTCCACCCATGTGTGTGTCTTACACAAAGCAGGGTGGGGAGAAGAAATCTACCATGACTTGCCTTGGAAGCTGTTTTCATAAGGCTGTAACCTATGAAAGGGGCATAAGCAAAACAGTGCAGTACTTGGTTTGCGTTCAAAAGACCCCCAAACCAACCCCTGACATCTCCAAATGGAGTTGCGAAAGACTGAACCCCTCAAGAGTTGCTAGCAGCTGCTGTAGGCTAGGTTTCAGGCCTGCTAAGCCATTTTGAGTGAACCAGCACCAGCCCACGTGCTCCTCTCCACTACAATGTTAGGCAACAGAGGCGAATTTAGGGGAGCACGACTGATTTGGCCACACTGGGAGCAGAGACTCGGGGGCACCACAGCTGTTATTTAGAATGGAACACGGAAGGTAAGGGATGCTGAATTTTGGCGATGCAGAGAGTGCTCCTGAAATTTGAGACCCCAAAGTCCACAACTGTAAGCAACCTTATGGGACAAAGTGAATGCATGGCTTGAAAAATAGGAAATGTGAAAGTAACCAAATCCCTATTTATTCATATGCCATCCCTATTTGTACATATGATATTGATTGATACATCAATCCCTACTTTTATAGATGCTCTACATTATTCTGTTTAGTATAGGTTGTGAACCAAATGATTCTGCTGGAGTGCCAAACAGTACTCCAGCAGTGGGCAGAGTGCCACCACTGAAAGTGGACCTTAATGTAGCCTTGTAGAAACAGCACTTGGAAAAATTCTTGGCTTGGCGGAGCTTTTGATAAACTTGTCTCAATGCCATACATACTTCTGTCTAAGAATAGGAGGGAGCTGTGTTCCAAGAGTGGAAACTGTGATAAAGGTGATGACATGTTTGGGTAGTAAAAATATAATTAACCTTGCATCACTATATCAACACACAGCATTCCGCTGGATTGCTTTGCTGGGATTATGTAAAGCAAAACCCTATATGAGTTGGGGCCTGGGTAATTTTTATTGTTGTTAGCCGCCCTGAGCCCGGCTTCGGCTGGGGAGAGCGGGATATAAATAAAAATTATTATTACTTTTTGGACTGCCTTGTGTTAATAAAAGAAGGGCACAATAAATGAGGGGCAGGCCAAGCCCACCCCCTCTCTGCAATAATGTGCTCACTACCCCCCCCCACAACCCCAAAAGTGTCACCTGAGTGACCAAGTTCACTGCCACTCTTATTACATTCACTTTGGGGGGAGTTTTTAATGTTCTATTTAAAACTGTGCTGTGCAGTTGGAGTCTCAGCCATCAGGTATCTTCCTAGCTTGCTGCTATCTGCCCACTGCCACTGCTTCCTGGTCATTTGTCGAGTGGCATTTATGCAACAGCCCCAGACCTTTGCCTGGTAAGTTCTGTGGCAACAGCACCACTACTATTTGTTGAGATGAAAATCAAAGAAACCTTAGAAGTGATCACATCATCTTGGGCTTCCCAGTAAAGGGGAAAAACGCTAGTAACATCTGGAAGCAAATTTCCAAAGGTGTGTTTTTTTTATAAAAAAAAAAGAGGCTAGAAACCTCAAGAAAATTTGGGAGAGGCTTCCTAGAGAGACACTGGATGGTGTTGCACTTCCTCTGAAAGGAAGTGGTACATAGTTTAGGGGTGCTTCTAGATCTACCTTTGTCCTTGGAGACCCAGGTAATCTCTGTGGCAAGGCACCCTACTACCAATGCCAACTTCACACTCCCTTGAATAGGGACAGCTTGTCTAGAGAGAGACTCATGCATTGGTAACCTTACAAGCAGATTACTGCAATGTGCTCTATGACTGTATAAAGCTTTCCTTGACAATTATCTAGGATGGTACAGCCTCATGTGCACATAGTACGCCTGTACTGCTGACAAAATGGCAATGACTGCTAGTTACTTATCAAGGTCATGTTGACTTACAAAGCCCTGAAGACCATTGGGTCAAGTAACCTGAAATACTGCCTGGCCACATATAGATCTTCTGCATGAACCCTACGAAAACCTTATTGGTAGCAGCACATTCTACTGACTATAATTTGACAACGACTCTGAAACTGGCCTTTTCCTGTCATCAGCTCTATGTTTGGACTGCTCTTCCTTCTGCCATATGGAATGCTTCCTCTATTATCTGTTTTAGATATCTTTTCAAGACTTATTTACACAAGCTTTCCCAGACCACTGAATTTGGTTATTGAAGCTGGACTCTGTTTGACAACTTTGGATTTGTGTCTGTTGTTGTAATCATATGGGGATTAATGGTTTTATATGGTTTGTACATATTGACTTGTGTATGTAGCTTAGAGATTTGTCTTGCATATTATTAAGCAGGTCATGAATGTTCTTAAATAAAGGAGAAATTACTTCAGGATGGGTAGGGGTTTCTTAAAAGTGAGTTGTTAAAGGCTCAATCCCAAACCATTCCAGAAAGCAAGACAATGGAGAAGCACATAAAGAAACCAAGGTGGCTATGTAAGGGAGCTTTCTGGGAAACTTTGGTTTTTAAAAAGGGGCATACATATGATGAAATGGAAGGATGGGTGAAGCAACAAATACACATGAGTAGCCAAAGCTTGCAGGGAGAGTGGCAGGAGGACTTAAACCAAGAATAGGGTCATTACTTTCAGGGGGTGGAGGAAAAACACCTAAAGCCCTGGTGAACAGTGAGGCAAAGCATATTCCATGCTATTGACACAACTTCCTTTTGTTGGGCGGACGAGCAGGCAGGAGCATGTTTCTATAACCTTCAGATAAGAACACTGCCTCTATGACCACACCAAAAAGAGAAGTCATTTTTCACTAGAGCCTGGAAACACAGTTTATTACTGATTTTTAGACACGTATTATCTGTATTCTAGGAGCAGATACTAAATGGAGTATCAGCAGGAATAAAAGTTAAAAGCAGAAACTGTTTATATTTGTAATACATTCACCAACTAAACAGCACTGGGAGGAAATAAGAAAGAAAGAAAAATCAAGCAACAGCTTATAGCCTGCACGTGATTGTTAAAAAACAATACTAAGACAAGTCATGTCAGTGCCATATTAGACATCTTCAGTATTTAAATAGCCTACAGTTAAAGTATATCATATTCTCCAAGTATCCTGGAAAATATTTGTATTAAACAATCAAGTATTAAAAGATCAAGTAGTAGTTAACATGTTTAATTTCTTCTCCTTAAGGATGGTAATTTTAATCATTCCATTCATCGCCATTCTCCAAGTCAGATTCTTCAGTATCTGCAAGAAAAGGTTGAGGATAGTAGTGTATTCTATTGAAGCCAATATGTACTGGTGTTCCATTATGTCATTAATTAAAAATATTGGAGATCATTGCAATTTAATAGCATTGTAATTTTAAAGTCATTGTAATGTGATTAATAGCATAACCCTCTATGGGGTTCAATGGGGCTTACTTTCAGGAAAGTAGGTAATTCTAGCTTTACTTGTCCTGGGAGCAAGCCCCATTCAGCTAGGATTGTGGTGCAAGTTTTGCATGAATGGATGGGCTGCAAATAACTAAAGGGAGATTAATACGAGCATGACATTGTACATAAGTAATGCAGAAATTACAGCACTGAAAAAATCCCTGTATTGGTTTTGTAAACCTCAGGTTCCTCTGCAAACCTCAGATTCCCCCAAGGACAGCAGTATCTCTCTCTTGTTTCTCAGTGTCTGTTTCAGCTCAATTTCCTACAGCATTCACCAACTTTCCTATTAAAGGGAGTGATCTTACCATATAGAAGGCAGTGGAATACATTTTGCCCCTTGCTTCTCAAATGCCTTGTGACTCAAATGTTTTGGCTCCCGAACACCGCTACCCCAGAAGTAAGTGTTCCAATTTGCAAACGTTCTTTGGAATCCGAATGTCAGACGCAATTTTCGCAGCTTCCGATTGAGTGCAGGAAGCTCCTGCAGCCAATCAGAAGCCACGCCTTGGTTTCCGAATATTTTCAGAAGTCAAACTGACTTCCGGAACAAATTCCGTTCAAGAACCAATGTACAACTGTATTGGAACAGGAGCATTAGTCAGCGTTCCATCTCATAAAAATTGAGTAAACAAGTATGACTAACATTGGATGTCACCTGTATTTTTGAAACCATCTTTGGGAAACTCCCTTTTTGGGGCTGGGGACAGGGTATAACATTTTTTAGATAAATGAAAACAAGATAGAAGTGTGTACAAAGTAACCACATAAAATGTCAGTTACCTGCCTAAAGAATTTGTAACCAAGATCAGTGTCCCAAGAGTGTGCAAAGAATAATATAATGTGATCTTTCATTCACAGTTTCTAGTATCAAACAAAAAAGGTTCTTTTGTTTCTTTCTAGTACAGATAATAACTTTTATAATCCCCCCTTTTTTAAAAAAGGCAGGTAGTTGTGTAGGACTCTGATTTTGTAATAAAATATTGCTTATTTGATTGAGTAAACATATTAACCTTTTATATCTAGAAGCAATAGTTAAAGGCAGGAAGAGATGCATAACTTTCCCTAGTCCACTGAATGTTCTCTAAAGCTACATGGTCTCATAAAAACATCTGGAAGAGGCCTGGTAAAAGTAGAATTATTCCTTTAAAAAATTTACAAACACCAGGGAGAGATGAGTTTGTGGTTCCTGTTCCTATCCAGCTTTCTAAATATGACATTGCTTGCTAATTGCTGCTACATCATAAATGTCAGCTTCAGCTTCTGTCCTCTCTGATTCCTCACATATGGCTTTCAATCTGTCATAACCATCGTACTCCCCCCCCCATTACCATTAGACTTAGAAAATTAAATAGAACGTGACCTCATATGGTGCCACGTTTATCCCAGACTTCACCCAATATTTCAGCTGTTTCTAGCAATAGCTTTTTAGGAACAGTTCAAGTTCAATATCCTTGCCATCTTCACACATTTCTAACTGACATCATGAATGAATATTCAACATTTTAAAAGGGAAAGGAAGCACTGGCTTTTCAGAAGCGTAGTCACCCAGTTCTTGGGGGATGACTTATTGTACTTTGTTCCAGTGAAAATTATTGAACAGATGCTTGTCTGAAGGAACAATAAAGCAATATAGTTTTAAGTTACATGTTGAAGAGAAAGGGGGTTTCAAGTTATCTACCTGAAAGGTGTATTGCCTTGTGTCTCTTCTGAACAACATCCTTAAGAGCAGCAACTATGTCGTCATCAATGGGAGGCGTTGGATTCTGAGCAACCTGTTTTCAAAGTTCAAAAATGAACAGTGATGTAGCTTTTAGAAGTCAAATCTACTTTGGAACTATCAGCATAACTAATCAGCCATCTGGTTCTTTTTAGAAGTTTTTATTCTGTCAGGATCAAGTAGCTTTGTGTCTGCTCCAAGAAGCAACACAAACATCTAGGCAAATTCATGATTAGGCTGTCAGTGGCTAGTTTGTTTATTTATTGCATTTCTATCCCATCCGTTTTCTCCTAAGGTGGGGGACATGGTTCTTTCCCCCATTTAATCCCCAAAACAACCTGGTGAGGGAGGTTAGGCTGAGAGTCACCCAGTGAAGTTCATGGCCAAGTGGGGATTTGAACCCTGGTCTTCCAGGTCTTAGTCTGACCAATCTAACCACTACACCACACTGGCTGTCAAAAGCAGTTGTGATGGCCATAAAGCCTCTAATGCTATGCCTCCATGTACCAGTTACAGGAGTGGGCTCCTCCCTCTCACAATGATTGCAGTGCCACCCACTGCTTCTTTCAACCCCCTTCTCAAAATTTACCTTCTCCATTAGTACTTCGGGACAAGTTACTGGTCATCTTTGTGCCTTGCTGTATCCAAGCCTAAACGCACATAGCTGCAAAAACCTCACATTCTCTCTCCCCTCTGCCAACTTCCCTCTTTTCCTTCTGTTGTCTCCTAAAATGGAAGCCCTTGGGAGGGCAGGAGAGACCGTGGTCTCTCATTCTTCAACAAGCACCATGTACATAGATGGTACTATATAAAAACATTTCTTCAGATGAGTTTTACCATTCCAGGATTAATAGTACAAAACTCTCATTTCCAAGCATAATTTCAGCACTTATTTTCCATACTTTTCTAGTTTTCGCTGCCAGCAGATTGAGAAGGATCAAATATTTCATTGCTATGCTTTGTCTTTCCCACCCATCTTTGACCTTTTGTCTTTCCCATCATCTGCACTCTATCTTTAAAGCAGTATCACACCACTTTAAACAATCATGGCTTCCCCCAAAGAATGCTGGGGACTGTGGTTCTTTAAGGATGCTGAGAGTTGTTAGATGACCCTTATTCCTACAGAGACCTACAATTCCTAGAGTTCCCTGGGAATACAGTGGTACCTCGGGTTAAGTACTTAATTCGTTCTGGAGGTCCGTTCTTAACCTGAGGTACCACATTAGCTAATGGGGCCTCCTGCTGCCGCTGCACCACCACTGCGCGATTTCTGTACTCATCCTGAAGCAAAGCTCTTAACCCGAGGCACTATTTTTGGGTTAGAAGAGTCTGTAACCTGAAGCGCCTGTAACTCAAGGTACCACTGTACACATTGGTTGTTAAATCACTCTGAGATGGGGCCTTAATGTCTCAGTGTAAAACAAAAGTATATCTCCATCCATCTTCTTTCTTGCAGCCATGCCATTGAGGAGATATAGTTAGCAAGCCTCCATTTTTAGCTATGTTGGAGAAGGAAGTTTACTACTATACGTCAAAAACTATAAATTGTGTTTCTGCATTTGCACAAGGAGAAATAAGACTATTTAATAAAAGTTCCAGAAGTAGCAGTTTTGTACCTTCAAGACTCTTTTCCTCCTATCTTCTGCAAGTAGTCTCAAAGGGCCACATAATTTTATACAGAACTTGCAATGAAAGTTACAGTGGTACCTCGCAAGACAAATGCCTCGCAAGACAAAAAACTCGCTAGATGAAAGGGTTTTTTGTTTTTTGAACTGCTTCGCAAGACGATTTTCCCTATGGGCTTGCTTCGCAAGACGGAAACGTCTTGCAAGTTTGTTTCCTTTTTCTTAACACCGTTAATACAGTTGCGACTTGACTTCGAGGAGCAACTCATAGAACGCGGTGTGGTAGCCTTTTTTGAGGTTTTTAAAGACTTTGGTGATTTTTGAAGCTTTTCCAAAACTTTCCCGACACCGTGCTTCGCAAGACGAAAAAAATCGCAAGACGACAAAACTCGCGGAACGAATTAATTTCGTCTTGCGAGGCACCACTGTATTTTATTCCTCCATAAGCTTAGATCTCTGTTTTATCATACATGGCAATTATACCTAGGCAATCATCTCCACTTTTATTGCTGTGTTGACTCAGGGGCCTCAGTCTTGTTTAGTATGCATATTTGAATTGTTCCCATTTTCAAGCAGCATAGAGAAAATAGTTGGTTTTAGAAAAGATATCAGAAGAGTACAACAGCAATAAGCAATATGTATGTGGTGGACAGGAAAACAACTTGATTAACAAATAATTTAGAGCAAAGAGATCTATATTACTATGGTCACACTGTATGTGTTCTCTGGACAGCCCAAAGGATTTTAAAGGTGGAAATTGTTTCTTTTCTGAAAGCCCCAGCCCCATTATCATTGACCAGTTTTAAATCTGAGTACTTGGACTGCTCTATTTCAGTTTACATTTTATAGTTAAATCTGCAATCTCTTTTCCTTCACTTTGCCGTTGTGTTTTTATGCTGCTGTGATTTATATTGTTCATTGCCTCCTTTAAAAAGGTGGAGTGTAAATGCCCACGTACATATTTTTCGCTCTATAAGACTCACTATTCCCCTCCTAAAAAGTAAGGGGAAATGTATGTGCGTCTTATGGAGCGAATGCAGGCGGAAGGCTCTGCTCAGCACTCCCTTTAAAGAGCCGTGTGGAGCGTGTGTGCGGCTCTTGGGGGCTTTTCCCCAAGGAGGGCTCCCCTTCTCCCTCCTCGGGGAAAAGCTCCGAAGAGCCGCACACACGCTCCACATGCTCTTCAAAGGGAGTGCGGCTCTTGGGGGAGCCTTCATCCCACTGCCTGGGAGAGGCTGCGTGCGGCTATCCCATAAGCCAGGACAGCAAGCGGGATCACTGTGCAGTGACAGGCTGCTCTTCTCTCTCCTCGGGGAAAAGCCTGCAAGCGCCGCACACACGCTCCAAGCGGCTCGTGAAAGGGAGCGCTGAGCAGAGCCTGGGATGCATACGGGCTCTGCTCAGCGCTCCCTTTAAATAATATTTTTTCCCTTGCATTCCCCCTCTAAAGACTAGGTGCGTCTTATGGAGCAAAAAATGCGGTATTTATTTTTATTCCTAAAAGCATGTTATGAATCATCTTCCTGCCCACAAGGCAATCATCAACAAATACAACAATACAGATAAAAACACAAAATGTAACCAGAATGT
Organism: Podarcis bocagei; assembly: GCF_964188305.1. NCBI lineage: Eukaryota > Metazoa > Chordata > Lepidosauria > Squamata > Lacertidae > Podarcis > Podarcis bocagei. The sequence continues at coordinate 55,625,000 of NC_138126.1, read as the reverse complement.
GGAATTAAAGCCTCATAAACAGCCAGGCAAAACATAAAAAGAAAAGCCTATTAAGAAACGAGCTTAGCACCCTTGCCTACATTAGGTAACATAAGTGAAGATCAGACTAAGGCCTGTGCAGTCTAATATGTTCCCTCTGTGGCCAGTAGGGTGGGCCAAGTGTCCTACTTTACAGAAGGACCATCGGAAGATACAGTGGTACCTCGGGTTACAGACGCTTCAGGTTACAGACTCCGCTAACCCAGCAATAGTAACTTGGGTTAAGAACTTTGCTTCAGGCTGAGAACAGAAATCGCACGGTGGCACGGGAGGCCCCATTAGCTAAAGTGGTACATCAGGTTAAGAACAGTTTCAGGTTAGGAACGGACCTCCAGAATGAATTAAGTTCTTAACCCGAGGTACCACTGTAATTCTCTGTTTCAAGGGCTTTCTAGCCCTAGTTGGTTTAAAGATAAAGAAGCATGAGAAGAGGTATTGAAAGTGCTCATCAACAGCACCTTCACAGAATACCAAGTAGGCACCCAGACCAGTCTTCCCCACTGTGGTAAGATGCATTTCCACTTAAATTGCAGTCATTATCTCTAAATTTGCATCAACACAAAGGAAATATCAATATGCAAATCCTTGTCTTTTTCCTGGTGATTCATTTCCTTCTTTTTAGTAACAGGGTGCCTATGGGCATCCTTCAAACTATCCATGAACTCAGTGTATTAGATAATTTGCATATTTTCTGAATGATCGTCTGGGGCAGATTGTAAAGAGACCCCCCCTCCCCCCCACCTCTGGCAATTGTAGTCTGTTATTTATGAATTACCATATTTTTTGCACCATAACACTCACTTTTTTCCTCCTAGAAGGTAAGGGGAAATGTCTGTGCGTGTTATGGAGGGAATGCCTACGGGTGGCATGCCTACAGATTTTCCTCCTCTAAAAACTACGTGCGTGTTATGGTCGGGTGCGTGTTATAGAGCGAAAAATATGGTAAATTGCCAAACAGCATTTTATTTAACAGGGCACATGATATAAAACCACATGCCCACATAAAGCATTCTCTGAATCAGAAAGCAAGGACCAATCCAAAAAAATATTTTCTACTTTCCACAAGATGAAGTTGATCACATCCACACAACTTAAGTCAGCCCCACTAAATGTGATTTTTAAAAGATGGCCAGCCACACAGCAAGGACTGTCAATGTTTGGAGACTTTTAGACACATTATACTTAAAGTTACAACATAAAATTTAGAGAAATGCAGGGTTTGGATATTTATTGCTACATAATGTTAATTCCATATTTTCCCCCCTCTCTAAACAAGTTCAGTCATAATTAAAATAATTTGTTAGACAAATCGGCCAGAGGGGCTTTTATTTATTGAATTTGCAAAGTGTTCAAATGTTCCAAGACTTCTAAGAAACAACAATCCATTTTTAGTCAGCTCCCAACAGCTGAAGACTAGCAAATTAGAAACAAAGCTTTGTCTCTTAGATGAGAGCTGCCATCACCCCAGGCGTTTTATCTAGCAAGATGCATGAACTCAATCTGCTTTCTTCTTGGCTTCAAGAAAGCAGCTGAGGTAATTAGCCTGTCACTGGGACTTAGGACTGATTTTTATTTTATTTTTAACATAAGAGATTAGAATAAGCCTCCAGTTATTAAGGTCCTTTTGCTTGTGTAACCAGAGCTTGTGCAAGTGCAGAATTCACGTTATATAGCTGGCTTGCACTTGCCTCACTTCCTGAAGGCAACTGAAGACAGCTTACTATAAGCACCCTGAGGATTTCTTGTTTCAGCTTGCATGCATTTAGAAGAGCTAGTCAGCAATGTCAGGTACAAACACAGGAAATTCAGGCCATCAATGGCAGAGCTGGGCAACCCATTGTCCCAATTTGACTGAGACACCCTGGAATTACAGAAGCCATCCTGGCTTCTGATTGGATCCTGAAATGTCCCGTGCTCTCACCTTGCACCTGTGCACCTCCTCCTCGTCACTTGGCCCAAATGGCGCTAAGCTTTCAAAAGTACGCCATGAGCTTTCAAAAGTACTCCTTCTGCTTAACAGGCTTTGCTGAAGCTATTAACATAAAGTTGTCAAACTAGTCTCTTTGTCAAGTTTATGGCTTTAGCCAAGTCTATTCTACAGAATCTGTTCTATGGTCTTTTCCTACAGAACTAGCTCATTGTTCTGCTAATCTGCACACTGGTTCACAGCCATCTTTCATAATCCACTTTGGAGATGGGTGAAGCTATGGCAGTGTGGCCTGCATCAGATCGGTGTGGTACCACTGCTAGTTTACCTTGTACCATTCTATTTCATGGTATCACAGTCCTAGTCCTGGTCCAAAAGTCCGAATAAGTATACAGCATTCACTTATCATGGCAACAGCTATATTTATCCAATGGGATACACTGAATTCTCCAGTGGCATCCTAATCTCACATATAAGAACAAGGGTTCCAACCCTGTGGTATTGTTGGCCTAATGCAGCTCCTACATTGTACAGTACCCATGTACATGTGGAACAAGGCCCTGTACAGTGGAACAAGCTGCGCATTTTCCCTCCTTCTCTCAAAATGAGGCAAGGCTCATTCCCAATCACATCTTACTACTCATAACATCTTTCCACCCACCTGCTGATGCCATTAAGTTAAACAAAACAAAATGGGGAGAGTTATACCACCCACTTAGGCAGGCCAAAGTTCAGCGTCTCCCATCTTCTAGGTCAGGCATCCCTAAACTCGGCCCTCCAGCTGTTTTGGGACTACAACTCCCTTCATCCCTAGAAGGGCAGTCTTAAGCATATGCGGCACCGGGGTGCAAAGATCCGCTGGCACCCCACCACCACCACCCGGCTTGACATGGATGGAGCAGCCGCAGCCGTGCACCTTGCACACTGCAGCCTCTCTCCGCCCCAGCCGGCAGCCTCTTTCTGCTCTTTCTGTAGAAGAGCTGTGCGCATGCAGCCCAGGTGAGAAGAAGGGTGGAGGTGGAACTGGCCAGCTGCCTTAGTGCCTTTCAGCAGAAGAGCCCGCAGTGCTCCGACGGGCTCTTCCCCAGACTCCAACTCTCGGGCCTCAGACTTTCGGCCTGGTGCCCCTGAGAGCCCAGTGCCCAGGTGCCCCGCACCCCTTGGGCCAACAGTTAAGATGGCCCTGATCCCTAGCTAGCAGGACCAGTGGTCAGGGATGATGGGAATTGTAGTCCGAAAACAGGTGGAGGGTCGAGTTTGGGGGTGCCTGTTCTAGGTAATCCCCAGCTTCCAAACGGAGCACAGATATAAGATATGGCAAACTGGTTTATTAAGTGAATGCTTATTATGTGCTCACCATTTTGGCTGGTTTTTAGACTTAAAAGTTCACTAGAAAATTAGCTGAAGACATAGGGGCAAAGCTTGCATTTTGAGCAGTGTTGTTTTAAAAGCCAATTCAGGGGACGGGGAGGAGATTAACAGGAACGCTTAAGCTATTATCAGATAACCGGTGCAGTATTGAAATAAAAGATACTTGCTGGTTTCAGTTGTGTCCCTTTTCTGATCCGACTCATTAGAATGTTGCGGGTGAAAGGAGTTAGTCGGTTGTCACTCTTTGACTTTTTCAGCTGCACGTCCTTCAAATTTTGGATCAAACTGTGTTGAGATACCCTTTTGGAAGGAGACATGACAACTGCAGGGAGATCAACATAATGAGACGACTCATCTGATTTTGATATGGAGCTAGGTGCTGCTAGTACATCCTTAAATCCATCCTTCACTCCTACACTACGGGAGTCTTGTTTATTGTTTGGGCTGCAAGTGCAATCCAGCTCCGTGGGCATTGCAGGATAAAGCAGAGGATGGTCAAGGGGTTTTTTCAATAAGCCTGCAGAAAGACAGGTGTGAAACAGGTAACTGTGTAGCTATTCAGCTCCTCAGCCCATTCAATTAAAGTTTTCAACACAGCTGTTTTCTTCCAAAGCCCCACCAAGTTAAGCAAGAAAGCAAAGTCCCAAGTAAAGCAAGATTTAAAAAAAAATTACCAAGAGCAATATTGAATTTGATTGTTGATGTCCATGTACGAAGCTACTGTTACTTACATCCCAAACACAGATTTCTTTATTTTTACAGTTTCCAAATCCACATATGGATTCAGGGCTATGCACGTAAAAATGCAAATATCCACATGCAAAAATTAAAACCAACTTTATGCATTCTAAAAGGGTGCTTGCTTATGAATTGGTCAAGGTAGTTAGAACAGCTTGAAAGGTTTCTTCTATTATACCAGTTCTGTGAGATCTGCAGGAATTGCCCGTTAGTTGCTGGTTACTTCTAAAGCCCTGAATGGTTTGGGACCTGCTTTCTCATCTGATTCCTCAGCACCCCAAAGCATGCATGGTGGTATCATGGGCCCCATGTTACCAGGGCTGGATCTAGACACCTCAAAGAAGTGTTTCAGTTAAATGCGTTGTAAATTTAAAAAGGGAAAACAGGTAGAGGAAAATGGGACTCCACAGCGCCATCTGGTGGCACAATGTTCTATAGCATACACAACGCATATATACCGTAAATTGCTTTTCCAATCTAGCCGAGTCCCAGGTGGGATGGGGCGGGAATGGCAGGATCCCTCGAAGGGGGAGGAAGAGGCCCCAGAGATGGGGAGGCAGAGGCAGTTTGAACAGTGATCTGGATGAGGGTCCCATCCTGCGGCCCTAGGGCATCCCAGTAGGGAAGGGGAAGCCGGATTCCACCATGCCTCTGAGGAACAAGGTTCCTACAGTAGCCAGGGAGCCACCCTGCCAATCCATGGAACTAGCCAGATTGGAGATGGAGAAAGAGTCAGAGGGTTGGACTAGAGTGCTCTTCACTCAAGGTGTGCCATCATCAGTGCAAGCGTGAACAGATCCAACCCTCAGTTGCAAGCATAGTCTTCTCACCTGGGATGGGTATGGCACAAATAACAAGCCCCACCAAGCACCAATAAAAGCAAAGGATGAAAGACAGGACAGGTGGTGGCTAGGGCCTTTTCTGTATAACAGCCCCACCCTGGTGTTAACTTTTTGAATACAAGACAGGGACTATTAAGCCTTTAAAAAAACATCTTTAGAAACTATCAATGGTACAAGGGGGCAGGGAAAGCTGTCTACCCTGAGTTTCTCACAGCACAGCACGGCACAGTCACTAGCCAGCTGGTGGCTGCCATACTTGTGCAACCACATTCCATACTGCGTTTGTATGCAGCAAGGCAGCCGGTGACTATACCAATACATTTGACCGCTTGGATAAATGTTTACAAAACATTAATACAGAAAAATGTTTCCACTACCTACACAGGTGCTCAAGTGCAATACCTGTCGCCTTTGCCTCTTTCAATACTGCTTCTACACCCCCACATTTCTCAATTACTTCCAAAATCTTCTTTGATGTTCTCCTGTCCTTCAGGTGGTCCTGCGTTATGCCAGCCTTAGCAAAGATCATCTTTAGTTCAGGATCTAAGCTGGTCTGCAAGACAAGGTACAATTGTAAAACTGAGCCGCATGTTTCTTAATCATCAACCCCCAATACTTCCTATATAGAAATGGTTAGGACTGAGTTGTAAAGCATGTCGAATTCAAAACAATTTTCCTGGTTTTTTTTAATGTGGCCTCTCATTAACTAATCCTGTAAACTAGTTCATTCGTCTTGCTAGGGAACCTGGAAACTAGTTGGAGGTGCTGAGTATTGAAAGAGATAATTACCGTATTTTTCGCTCTATAACACGCACCCGACCATAACACGCACATAGTTTTTAGAGGAGGAAAATCCGTAGGCATGCCGCCCATAGGCATTCCCTCCATAACACGCACAGACATTTCCCCTTACTTTTTAGGAGGAAAAAAGTGAGTGTTATGGTGCAAAAAATACGGTAAGTGTCTCTTACTTAACCAACGGGACGCGGGTGGCACTGTGGGTTAAACCACAGAGCCTAGAACTTGCCGATCAGAAGGTTGGCGGTTCGAATCCCCACGACAGGGTTAGCTCATATTGCTCGGTCCCTGCTCCTGCCAACCTAGCAGTTCGAAAGCACGTCAAAATGCAAGTAGATAAATAGGTACCACTCCGGTGGGAAGGTAAACGGCGTTTCCATGTGCTGCTCTGGTGCACCAGAAGCAGCTTAGTCATCCTGTTCACATGACCCGGAAGCTGTCTGTGGACAAACGCTGGCTCCCTTGGCCAATAAAGCGAGATGAGCACCGCAACCCCAGAGTCGGTCACGACTGGACCTAATGGTCAGGGGTCCCTGTCCTTTTACCTTTACCTTTACCTTTACTTAACCAACAAGTCCCATCATTATTTGAGGAAAACCATAAGCAAACCATAAGGGGCAAATAAACAGAGCTTTGGTATAGACAAGGTTGTGCAACTGTGTCCAAAAAAGAGAGGATGTAACGGCTACAGAGCTTTGAAAACAGGGCTCACCACCAGCCTGTGACACATTTGTAATTTTAAAGAAGTGCAATGGGCACCAATCAGAAAATGACATAACATAAAAAGGCTGCCTCATCTTAAAAGGGCATAAACATTAAATGATGTAGACATGCTCTATTCAGTGGAAAAGAAAGCATCAGTCAGCACTGCACCGACAGTGAGAAGGTCTTTGTATCTCAGCTCTGTTGGGGAAGGAAGAAAAAGTAGATGTCTAGGCTTTGTATTTACTGAAAAGTGGGTCTATTTAAGGGAATGTATCTGAAGCAGGAAAGACCAGGCAACAAATAACAACAACAACAACAATTTATTATAATACTATTTATACCCCGCCCATCTGGCAAGTGCAAACACAACTAAGAAGATCAAACAGTCTCTCGTGCCTTGTGATTTTGGAGATGGCTGTTTACCAAGACATTTTGCAGGAGACATAGGAGGCAATGGTGGGCAAACTGCTGTGTACAAGGCACCACTTTGGAGACCCCTGCCTTTGAAGAAAAGGGCCTTTCTTTGCATGCGTACTTGCTCACAAAAAAGCTTGCATAAGGGTAAGGCTCAAACAAGTTAGAATGTTGTGCTCATATCATGAGGGAAAGCTCGTTTTTTGTAGCAACCATTTTAAAAAGGAGAGGAAAAGAGGAAGCATTGATAGTTGAGCAAGCAATAATCCACAGCAATTACTTACAGCAAAACCAGTTTGGGGACTCCATCCAATGTGACAGAGATGTCTAAAAGACAGATTAGCATTTTTAGCAGATATCACTGAAGACTTGGATTGTCAAAGCAAGCGTATCAAAGCAAGCATATTAGTTAGAATACTGTAGTAGAAACTCAGGGCTTTCTGTCACCCAGGTCAAAGACCTAGTTTGGCACACACACCCCAGATGCATGTTTGTGTACATACACAAACACACACCTCAACACATTTATTTGTAAAGGGCATAAAAAATAGGCAATATTTTATTTGAATACAAAGAAATCCTAAGTAGTATTATGACTATGACCAAAGGGAAGATGAGCATCCCTTCCAGTAAAAGCAAATTGTTTGTCAAAAGTAGAACTTCCATGTGCAGCTTGTCTATCTGAGGTCAGGTTTTGAACTGGATTTATTTGGTCACAGGATCATTAAAAGACTGCATTTTCATAAGATCAGCTAAGAGGCTGTCTCTGAGGCTTTTTGCCACCCATCCCCCTTCTTGGTTCTGTGCAAACCCTTTCAAGGAGATTTGACGTGTAAATTTACTCCCAAGTAAGCTTCAACAAGATTCCTTTCCAGCTCTGACAAACTGCTGTTACTTATTTTATTAATACTGGTAAATTTACCAACTTCTCACATGGAGGCTTATTCTAACAACATGCCTCTCAACAAACAATAGCCAGGAGCTTAAGAGACTACAGCAGATTGCATAAAAACAAAAAAAACCCTCTTCTTATAGGCAGTTAATGATTCAGGTAAGCAACGCTGTTCCCCAGGTCAGCAACTAAGTTCCCCATCTTAGTTGAGAACCAGTTGATGCAGCTAGTTACCTATACCTCTACAGTAGATGAGAAGCAACCCAAGTTAAGATGCAATATGACACTAAGGCAGGGATGATCATGGAACAAGAACTAGTCAGACCTGCCTCCTGTGCCTTTAACACCAACTTCTTGGGGTGCGGGGAGGGGACTTCAGTTTTACAGTATCTGCTCATGTCTGCAGATCAAGCAACTGTTAAAGGCATAGCAGAAAGTTACAGCCTCAAAGCTGCTCCTTTAGCACAATGTGGACTCTGCCAGCAGTTGCCTGGAATCCACATTAGCTGACCTGAATCACCAGCCGTGCAATAACCCTTCTGTTAGAGAAGAAATTAGACTGTATAATGATTAGCAAATACTCTGAATAGTCAGCAGTATGATGCTGAATTTTTAAAATTTTATTTATTTATATTTTTATACTTCTCTTCCACCTTTTTCTGCAAGGAGCTCATCTAATCTCCCCTTTCTCATCTAATCCCCCACAACAACCCTGTGAGGTAAGTTGAGCTGAGAGGCAGTGGCTGGCCTGAGGTCACCCAGTGAGCTTCATGGCTGAGTGGGGATTTAAACCCTGGTCTCTCAGGTCCTTGTGTAATAATACCTTTATTATCAATGTACGACCTGTGTACAATGAAATTCAACAGATTGAAGTCCCTTCTCTTGTATACAAGGACATCTCTTTCAACTTTCCAGCCAATAACGTCAGGATAGCATCTTCCAAATCTTGTGCAAATAAGTTCTTTACTCATAGGCTGCAATGCAAGAACAGCCCTGCTGGATTAATCCAAAGGCTTGCTTAGTCCAGCCTGATCCTTATGGGAAGCCCAAAAGCTGAGCTCAAGTACAACAGCTCTATCCTCACTTCTGATTCCCAACAGTTGTATTCACAGTGGTGGAGGAAGGGGAGTGGGGGGGGGAGCGCACCACCCCCAGGACGTGTGCCCACCTGCTCTCTGCCCCCCAGGGCCGGAGCATGAAGCTCCACCACTGTGTATTTGAAGCTATACTGCCTAGATTCACAACTAGTACGTGTGAAAGAATCCGTCACCAAAGCAATTTTCTTTCATTCATTACAACCTGAAAAACCTGAATGCAGTGCTTTCCAGTTCACACAGTTCAGTTCAGTTCAGTTCAGTTCAGTGATGTGCATGCATGCAGGAATCCAACTTAAGCTACTTGATTTTAACTTACTTGAAGTTACTGGGGCCACCAATATAGTCTTTGCTTAGCTTATGCCTTCTGGGTTTTCCTTTCCAATTTGTTATCTCACGCAGTGTTTGAGAAACACAACGTGAAGGAGATGAGACCCTACAGTTTGGTGATCTTGTGGTTGGATGATGAGGCTCAGATAATGGACAAGTTGCCTCAGCTACAGGAGCTGCAAGACAAACAGAAATTTCTGTTAAATTAACAATAGTTTTCTTTCTCAGTGTGGGCTAGTTTCAACATAGGGTTAGTAGTTACAAGAACTTCTTGAATCTCGTCCCTAAATTTTCTTCCCCTTAAGATTATTATAAGGTTCAGTCAAGTCATTCTAGGCCACTAGAGCTTTCTGTATCTCTAATAATAGCAAGAGCTACATTATATTAGTATTTTTAAAAGTCGCTTAGCAATGAGTCAGAGATTAATCCTTCCAACATTTGAAAAGCAGTTTTCTTTCTTCTTCTCTCCCATTTAAATTGAACTGGAGGCTCTGTTTGCTAAGAATAGCTTTGAATATTTTAATTAAATCATTTGACCAAGGCACTCAAACATTGTTATAGGCAAATAAGTTTTATTAAAAGCTAGAGGTTTTTATTCATTCAATATAATAAAAATAAGAACAGAATTAAACCAAGTGTAGGTAGCATGCATATAAAGAGAAAATACATAGCCTAAAGTCTCACAGTCCCCAATTTCCGCAACCAATTTTTTTTAAAAAAATATAGAACTTACCAATAACAACAATGCTTTTAAACAATGTCATTTTCTCACAACGCAAAGTATACTGTGCCCCACTACTTTTGGAAGAACAGCTCATGAAAGAGTTTATATAAGAAGGTGAGCAATGAATATATATGTAATTGTACTGCTTTCACATCATCTGTGTCTATTGATTGATAAAGGAACAGTACTGCTAAAGAGTCTGCCGTTGCTGGTTAACACTGCGACAGCCTAATTAGAGCTGAGTAGTTTCAGAACTGAGAACTTGGGTCCTCAGCATGGCTCTAATCCTGCAGATACAACCAGATAGTCTTGTGGAGATTCCAGCTGAAAAAATCTTACACTGATGCCTAGTATTTAGTGTAACATGTTTTCTTGAATACAGTGTTAGGCTTTCTAAATTGATGCTGCCTCCCAGAATAACCCTAAAGAGTCTGGGAGTGAAATCTGATACATGTCTGCTCATAACTAAGCCCCACTGAATCCAATGTATCTCACGCTCAGAAAAGGGTTATGGAATGGCAGCTGGATGGTTTCTCTGTATCCTGTGCAGTCATGGAGCAATTCTCAACATAGCCATGGGAACTGGCCCTCGATATGAATTCATGACCCTCTTTCACAGCACATTCTGAAATTGGTGAGGTTTGCGGTGGACAGCTGGAGTCTAAGCATTATCCAAGGCTGATACACACTGTGCACAACAGACATGTACTTCAGATGTCTGCCATGCAGATCTTACAGCTGTAACTTTTTGAGGGAGTGCCTTTTGTAAACCCTCCAGGCAAGACAATATTACCTGCAAATGTGCAGGCATCTATCCATCCTTCAAAAGTAAAAATTTTCTTCAGATCAGGTTTATACGGTGAACTCAGGGGAAACATGTCTTCTGCTCAAAGGATGGCAATACTGCTTAAAATATTTGTTCCGCTATCAAACTGCAGGCCAGGATAATTTTAGATTCCAAGTTTGGGGCGTGTCGTCCAGAAAAACATGCTAAACTTATTTTCCTGGCTGCGACACACTTAAGGCAATTCAGGATCGACTCTGAGGGTCAGCCAGGCAAATAATTGTACATGCAAGTTCTATACTCACATGAGCAGTGAAATGTATATCCAGTTTCATACACATTTCCCCATAATGTGTGCATTTTTGTATACTTCTTTGGTTGTAGAATTGCAGTGCAAAATTCAGAGAAGTGCACATTTTGACAAGTAGCTCCATTATTAGGGAGGTGTGAATTAGGGAGGAGGAGGAGGAGGAGGAGAGAAGAAGAAGAAGAAGAAGAAGAAGAAGAGGAGGAGGAGGAGGAGGAGGAGGAGGAGGAGGAGGAGGAGGAGGAGGAGTTTGGATTTGATATCCCGCTTTATCACTACCCAGAGGAGTCTCAAAGCGGCTAACATTCTCCTTTCGCTTCCTCCCCCACAGTTTGCATTTAAAAAAAACTGAACTGAATTTCTATCCACCCAAGTCCTGTTCTGTGGAAGAGAGAATTTCAGCAGGTGTGGTTACCTTTGATGAAATTCTCTCTTCTACACAACCTTGAAAGGTGCAGGATTCCAGTCTTCCGTTTTTGCCCCAGGCCATCCTACTCCTGAGCAATGTATCTGAAAACAAATCAGGAAACATGAGCTTAATTTTTCTTCTGTAAACTAAACAGTCAATAGCTGATTTCCCCCACAGTCCACAGAAAAGGTTTGACCATGTTAGTTGGAACTTACTCTCTAATCAATGTGCATAAGTCTAAAAGTATAACTGAGTAACTTTCAGCCTCAAAGTATGCTGCAGACAAACACAAGCCTCACTATACAATCCTAAACATGTTCATTCAAAATTAAGTCATTTATTTATTGCACTTCCATGCTATCTTTTTCGCCAGGAGCTCAAGGTGGCATACATGGTTCTCCCCCTTATCATTTAATGCTCTATTAAATTCAGTTAGACTTATTCCCTCACCAGAATGTTTAGGATTGAAGCCTGTGCCATATTAAGTACACCTATTACAGAAGCTAGCACTGTCTGTCCAGTGCCTCTTGAGATAGATCAGGAGTGGTGAAATTTGGATTAAATCTCAACTGAGCCTCTTGACAAGTTGTTGGGTAAGTTACAATTTTTCAGCTTCAGTTCACTGTCTGCAACAACAACGCTCTTCTGAGATTGAGAAATGTGAATATTGTAAAGCACTTTGCATAGTTAAAATTTGTTTCAGTAGTAATATGCAGTGGTACCTCTGGTTAAGAACTTAATTCGTTCTGGAGGTCCATTCTTAACCTGAAACTGTTCTTAACCTGAGGTACCACTTTAGCTAATGGGGCCTCCTGCTGCCACCGCACAATTTCTGTTCTCATCTTGAAGCAAAGTTCTTAACCCAAGGTACTATTTCTGGGTTAGCGGAGTCTGTAACCTGAAGCGTTTGTAACCTGAAGCGTATGTAACCAGAGGTACCACTGTAGTCTACTACAGAATAATAAAGTGGGTTGTCTCAGCCAGCTTCTTGCCTGTTTTTGTTTTGTTTTTAGTGTTGTCGTTCTTGTCTGTGGAGGAAATGCTTCCCTTTCCCTATTTACAGTATAGACCTCTTTTTGTTGTTGATGTGGTTGCGCTAGTTTTCTGTTTAACTTCAACCTACTAGATGCTGGTTTTATACTTTGTAGCCTTTGCTTCTCCTTTCCTTCAGTTTTGTCTCTACTCCAATATACACAGTAGAAATCTCACATCACGATGGGCAGAGAACAAGCATAAGGCCAAGCTCCTGTGGTATTGGGCAATTCTAACCATCTAAATCAGAAGACCTTTCAACATGAGTGTGTTGATTGGATTTACTATTTATGAATGATTCAGAGCCACTTTTGGTTATGATTTAGATATATGGTGGCCTCTAGTGGTGATACGCATGTGCACACCCTATGGCGAAACCAGTGTGGTACCAGTCCATAGGGCCTTTACACACAATCTTCAACAGAATGTCACAAATGTAGCACTTCACTTCTGCTTTTTCCTGAAGTCCCTGTTCTGTTGCATTTATATGATACACGGTCTGCATGTAAAAGATGGAAGCCTGTTTTCACTGGGGCAGAGAATAGCACTAATAAACATGAATCTAGCAGGGGTTTTTTTCCTGGCTGTCTTATGTTTAGATTGCATACCATCAGTCTATTTAATTATTTTGCATTAATATGCTGTTCACAACTCTGGGGACCTGTGGGGACATGTATAGAAATAAAATATAACATAGTGTTGATGTTTTCTAAAAATCTGACTAGCTGGACACTCCCACAGATGTGACAGGGAGAAGCCAGCCTCCAAAACTTAAAATTATAATACATTGATGATTTACAAAACTATGAGGCCATGCTGCTGTTTTTAATAAAATGGATGACCACCTGTACTTGCTGAGCAAATATACATAGGAATGTGCTGCACTCTACCAATGCCTTTATCGAGACATACTGAGCTTATACCTTCAGTAATTTAGGCTGCAATCCTATCTCTACTTTTCTGGCCACATGACCTATTGAATTCAATAGGACCTACTTTTGAGCACACACATTTAGGCTCACACAGTTAGCTGTTGATGTATACACTGTACCTTTAAAGCACAATGGAAACACATTCCTCCCCCCCCCACCACTGCCAAAATTATTATTATTATTATTATTATTATTATTATTAGGGGACAGCAATTTGCTAAGAGTTGCTAGTAACTCTGTGAGGGATAAACTACAGTGCCCTAGAGAAGAAGAATGTGCTTTGAATGTGCTCAGGTTTATGGCAGGTGAGGGTGGCTTGTCCAAAATTGTCTTGTGCACCCAATGGGGAATCTGGTGCGCCAGGATTGGCAAATGGGCAACAGGTTCTCCACTCCTAGTATTGTGTGTACGTAGCTACCTGCATTGTGTTGAACCAAAGGTGAACTGTTCCGGAAACTCTGCAGTTGGTAGTCAAGATAACCCCACAATTAATTGGTAGTTGTTGTAGCAGGGAGCTCATATATGCTTATGTTCACTTGCTTTGATATAGGCCAGGGGTCAGCAACCTTTTTCAGCTGTGGACCGGTCCACTGTCTCTCAGACTATGTGGTGGGCTGGACTATATATTTTTTTTCTTGGGGGGGGGGGAATGAACAAATTCCTATGCCCCACAAATAACCCAGAGATGCATTTTAAATAAAAGCACACATTCTACTCATGTAAAAACACACTGATTCCCGGACCGTCCGTGGGCTGGATTGATAAGGTAATTGGGCCGCATCTGGTCCACTGGCCTTAGGTTGCCTACCCCTGATATAGGCAAATTGGCTTGCTTTGATGATATCCTTATCTAGGGGCTTGGGGTGCTGTGCTTTGAACCCAGAAAGGGGAACAACTATCTGTAAGATTTGGGTATTTGCCACCTATGCCCTCATCTGGTCAGGTGGCGTGATGGGAAGTCCTAGCCAAAGTGACGTAGACTGCTTTGTGGATAAAGAATGTATGAATGTTTGCTAGGGGGAGCGCAAGCCATCTCCTTGCTGCAATGTCCATCCCCCATCTGTTAGGTCTGGGAGACTTGGCAGGCTGCTCTGCTGTAAGTCTACACCTTTCATTAATAAAGTACTAGAACTGATAACTCTGATGTTTTTGACATTCCTCTTTGGTATCCCTGCACCCAACCACTCCCACAAGCTCTTTTTTCAGCCTGCGGTACAGAAAATGCACCTACATGCTGTAATTAATTGCTTAATTACTGCTTGCCATGCTGCTGTTACAGGTACAGGAATACTGTCTTCCCCCACCCCCAGCAATCCTATATGCTTGAATGGTGCATAGTAAGAAAATGTGGCCATAAACATACCCATTTATTTTTAAATGGGTGTTCTTTAATGTTCTTTAAAATGTTCTTTAAAAACTTCCCTATTTAAAACAATAGTCTATGCAGCAAACAGTCTTCCTTTCTCCTCGGCCTTTGTATTGGCTGCAATTTTGCCCTGTTGCGCACTTGAATTATTCACCAGTACAGTCATCCCTTCAGTTCAGCTGCTTGTGCATACTTCAGACAAACTGCTTGACTAAAACCAATCAAGATACCCGTTTCGTGAGTGCAGTGGTTGTTGATCTCCAGGAGAGGTGTGCAAAAATATGGTGGACATGAGTGCGCTCATATGCAATTGCCTTGTGTCTCTTTGGATAGCATTAAAGGAAACACATATCAGAGACCAGGCATGGGGAACCTCCAGGCTTTTTTATCTGGCCCCCCAGGTCTCTCTCCTGGTCCTGTACCACCCCAAGCCCCACCTCTCACCAGCCCTGCCTGGCTGGAAGATAAGGAGGAATGTTTGCATGTACAGAAACTAGATTACTACAAAAGGAGAACATTCACATTTAATGCTCTACCCAGTGGCGTAGCGTGGGTTGTCAGCACCCGGGGCAAGCCAAGTAATATGCGCCCCCTAACCCGTGGATTTGCGCCCCCTAACTTGTGGATTTGCGCCCTCTAACCCTAACCCCCAGATGTTGCGCCCGGTGCGGCCGGCCCCCCCTGCACCCCCCACGCTACGCCACTGGCTCTGCCTGCTGACCCTGCCCACCATGGGGATGTGGCCTAAAGGGTTCCTCACCCTATGTCTTTCATCTTTGGCTGGTGCAGCTTGTTCTGCAAACTAAGCAAAGCTGCACCTACCAAAAGTCCATCTTGTACACCAAGCATATCCAAGATGGTGCCCCTCCAGATGTTGTTGAGCTCCAGTTCCCATAGTTCCTGACAATCAGCCATTATGGTTGAGGTTGATGGGAGTTGTAACCCAGTCACATCTGGAGGTTTGTGATGGCTATTGCTCTGCACCAGGTGTTTTAAAGATAGATAAGCCTTCTCCTTCCTTGCATCTTCTAACCATGCTGCCCATCCTACAAAGTGGGAATAAGGCACTATATTCTAGGTTAGATCTTGGGGTCCCTGCTCCTGCTCCTTCAGCTTTAACAGCATTAAATATCAACAGCAGGTGATGATGCTCCAGTTTTGCTTGCTGATCTCTGCAGATGTTGCTGCTGTTAATTGCACAACAGCAGTTCCATCCAGGGTCCCCACCTCTCTGTCAGTTGGCAGCCTTGAATCCCTTACATTGTTTGGGAAATAAAGGCAGTGTCACTAAAAAGTGAGAAGGCAGCCAGAAGGAAGGAGGCTTGTGAAGCAATTCCACAAGCACCAAAAGCAGCCAAGAGGAAATTGGCAGGGTTTGCTAGGCTGCAGGTGGGGCTTATTTAATCAGGTAACATGGGCCATGCTCAGTAAGCTTATAAAGACAGCAGCTGAGGAGTGTATACATGATATTTAACACAGGATGCTACAAAGTAAGCTATGCATTTCTGTGTAAGTTGCCAATATAAATTTAAGGGTGAACAAAACATCCACAATCATAGCAATGGCAACAAAAAAGTGACCTATCTGGGCACAGGAGAGATAATAACATGGCTTTTTTAAGCTCACAAGGGGAAAGTCACTTTGCTGGAGCAGTTAAAAAGAAGAACAACTGGCAAGAGAGGAAGGACTATGCATCCTCCTCCTGCTGCTGCTGCTTCTCAATTTAAATTCCCTTACATTTAAAAATTGCGTCAGTAACAGACATTTACATGTATCATTTGTTATTATTACTAATTAGGTTATTCCAAAGGAGCCTAGGGTTGCAAGCACCAACATGCTGAAACAGTACAATTTAAAGTACAATAAAAACTTAATTAAAAGAATTGAAAAGTATTAAAAACGTTTAACATATGTGGTTACACTCCTAGCATAGAGAAGTTACCTAAGCAGGTGGAATCTTAACTACAACACTGTCACCAAGTGCAGAGTTTTGCTTCTCTGCAATAAGAGTGATGTTTCACCATTCATGAATCATGGCCTGGATTCAACTAACTGGTCCCGCTAGTAAAGGTCCTCTGGATAGTTAAGTCCAGTCAAAGGTGACTATGGGGTGTGGCACTCATCTCGCTTTTCAGGCCAAGGCAGCTGGAGTTTGTACACAGACAGCTTTCCAGGTCATGTGGCCAGTATAACTAAACTGCTTCTGGCGCACGGAGGACCATGACAAGTGCCAGAGCGCACAGAAATGCCATTTACCTTCCCACTGGTATGCTTTCGAACTGCTAGGTTGGCAGAAGCTGGGACAGAGCAATGGGTACTCAGCCCCTCGCGTGGTGGTCAAACTGCCAACCTTCTGATCAGCAAGCCCAAGAGGCTCAGTGGTTTAGACCACAGCACCACCGAGGTCCCCAGGTAGTGCTAATAGAAGGACTTCCACTATGGCAATGGGGCTTTCCTCCTCTCATACACCCTGCTAAATTGTGTCAGGGTGATAGTAGCTGAGAGAACCCCACAGAACAGCACAAGGGGGAAGACTGTTCTGTCTGGAGAGCAGAAACACTTGTGCTAGCAGAATGTTTGTAACGGTGTGATGTTGAATTCCTCCCTCCCTATAGGATTTATTCATTGGTGTGGGATCTTTCCTGCGGATTCTATGATGTAGGAAAGGCTTATATATCACTGATGAGGTACATTTTGGAGCCTGAAGACTATATTATATCACAGGCAACCTTCTGGAGACCTCATGCCAGTGGTGGGTGGAGCAACTAGCATGACATTTACTTTTCTACATTAACAGTTGATGTTTCTACAAGCAGCCACACACCCCACACAAGAGGCATCATCACAGCTCAGGCCAATTCCACACAGGCAAAAGCACTCAAGGAGGGTGCGCAGCAGGACCACTGCAGGGTGTAGGCTAGTGATGGTGGAGATGAACTGGGAAGAGGTGTTGCCTGGGAAGCCCCCCCCCCCAAGGGCCAGATGGAGAGGCCTGGAATGCTGAATCTGGCCCTCAGGCCTGATGTTTCCTACCTCTGTTTTATAGCAGTGCTTCTGCTACAGCTTTAGGCCTCGTTCTGAAAAACAGCAGATGAGACAGTAAACCTATTCTCTGGCTGTACTACTTCAGACTCCAGACTCACATGATTTATTTAAGACATGGGAATAACATGCACACAGAAAATCAAAATGTCAAGGGGGAAGGGTTAGTGTTCTCTGACTCAATACTGTTTCTCTGTCCTAGGATTTTGTTTTCTGCTATGTGAATCTGAAAGGGAACAAGTCAGATCTGAGAACTAAGTGAGGGTCAGGCTAGATGTAACTACTTTTAGAATCATGTCTTTGTGACTGGACAAATTTCTTTGCTTACAAAGAGCAGCGGGGGGGGGGGAGCCCTGGTCCCTACTGGGACTGTGTTGTGTGGTGGTGGGTTCTTTTCTGACCCAATTCTTTTTAAAATTGCAGCAAATAACCAATTTTAAGTGGGTGATTTTCAATGGAAAAATAACATAGGGGAGTTTTAGACACCTCCCAATGTAACTTGAGGGACGCGGGTGGCGCTGTGGGTAAAAGCCTCAGCGCCTAGGGCTTGCCGATCGAAAGGTCGGCGGTTCGAATCCCCGCGGCGGGGTGCGCTCCCGCTGCTCGGTCCCAGCGCCTGCCAACCTACCAGTTCGAAAGCACCCCCGGGTGCAAGTAGATAAATAGGTACCGCTTACCAGCGGGAAGGTAAACGGCATTCCGTGTGCTGCGCTGGCTCGCCAGATGCAGCTTTGTCACGCTGGCCACGTGACCCGGAAGTGTCTCCGGACAGCGCTGGCCCCCGGCCTATAGATGTGAGATGGGCGCACAAACCCCAGAGTCTGTCAAGACTGGCCCGTTCGGGCAGGGGTACCTTTACCTTTAATGTAACTTGAGGAGGGGGCTTCACCACTAAAAAGAAAAAACAAAGAGATTTAGCCAGTAAGCAAAAAATGTTTACAACACATTTAGAGCAGCAGTCCTCCATAATGTTACATTGTGGTTCTTCATTTGCTTCTTCATAGTTCTACCAATTGCGAAATGAATCACTGCTGGCATGTACGTTGTTTCTCAACTTGGGGAAACAGGCTAGAAAAATAACCACAGGGGGAAGGCAGTAGGTTGTGGTAGAAAGGAGGGGCTTAGTTGAACTACAAACGAAGCTTTGACTTCTGGGCTTGGAAAATGGAAAGTCGTTTAGTTTACAGTGAGTCATTCCTTGCTTTTTCATTTCCAGGCCAGCAGGCATCTGTTAATTATCTCTAACATGTTCTTTGACTGCTGCTTGAAAAAATAGTTATCATGTTAATCAAATAGAATGAATTATATTTGAAGATTTAACATTATTTTTACAGGACAGCAGAGCAACTGGCCTTTATTTCTTTGGTCAAGTTCACAATTAAACAGAGGAGCTATCAGATATAATACCCTTAATGATTCTATCTTCTAAGTTTTTATTTTGCTATATAAAATTTATTTTCAAGACTGGCCACTGGATAATTTCTTTCTTCCTATCATCTCCTCCTGTATATGGGTTATCATTCCTGGCGAAGAAGAGAAACTTGCATTTTTAAGCAACAAATTGCCTCCCTTGCTACACATACATAGCTATATTTGAAGGCTGTGCGCACACCACGCATTTAAAGCACATGACTGCCCCCAAAGAAACCTCAGAACTGTAGTTTACCCCTCACATAGCTAAGATTCCCAGCACCCTTAACAAACTAGCTCCCAGATTCTTTTGAGGATATCAAGTGCTTTAAATGTATGGTATGTGCATAGAGTGAGGGAGCAATTGCTGCCTTGATCAACACCCTTTCTCAACCCAAAGGCAGGAAAACAGTAGTGTTCAGGCGCTACCTTTGCAACCCTGGAAGGGGAAGACCCCACCCTGCTGCATGTGTGCAGGCTGGTTCCCCATCCCAATCTACCAAAAGCAACAATGCAATTCCTTCTTTTTTTTTTTAAAGCAAGCAAGCAAGCTGGGAATCTGCATATCATGGCTCATTTGGGTACCTAGCATTTGTAAGGAATTTTCTACTATTTGTAGAAAGGAGGTGTGGAGCAAAGGCACTAATCTCCTCATTCCTTTTGTGAAAAACTTGCCTGATCGCACTTCTCAGTGCAGAGGCTTGACAACCATATGTCAGGAGTGCTCTGGTGGTGTTTCCTGCTTGGCAGGGGGTTGATGGCCCTTGTGGTCTCTTCCAACTCTATGATTCTATGATTCCAGACAATAAATGAGTCACAGCAATTACTGACATTTAGGAAAGCGGATCATATGTTAATGAAGCTGAAGCCTAGAGTTGAAACACCCATTGTCCCTACAGAAGAGACTTTTGGGTTTGGTTTTTAATCTTTTATGCTAATCTTCCCTATTGAAGAAGTGATTGCTGACCCATAGAAAACAATTCAGGTGCTGATGAGTTTAGCTAGCTGCGACTAGGCAGAAGTGTTTCAGTTCATAAACAAAAAGGTAGTGACAAAAACAAGGGTTTTGATCTTTCCTACTTATTTCACATACAGTTGTACCTTGGGTTACATACGCTTCAGGTTACATACACTTCAGGTTACACACTCCGCTAACCCAGAAATAGTGCTTCAGGTTAAGAATTTTGCTTCAGGATAAGAACAGAAATCGGGCTCCAGCGGCATGGCGGCAGCAGGAGGCCCCATTAGCTAAAGTGGTGCTTCAGGTTAAGAACAGTTTCAGATTAAGAACAGACCTCCGGAACGAATTAAGTACTTAAACCGAGGTACCACTGTATTAAATAAAATTGTAGCATTAAAAAAATTACTCTGCTGTTACCAAAATCACATATAAAGCCCATCATTGTTATATCATATTGTAGGTGGTGGATCTGTGGTTGAGGGATCATGGATCCTGAGCAGTAACATATTTTGCTATGTGAAGGGCTGTGGGGTGGGGGTGGGGGGTGAGACTTAAATAGTGCTTGACAGCCCTGAAGTGTATTCCATTGTTGTTATCCTGCTGGGTTGCGTTGTTTTATGGAAATGCAGTGTGTTGGGGGGTTGCTATGAAGTTACTTGCAGCAGCAGCTCAATTGAATGCTGGGTGGGATGAAAGAACTGAGGACTTCAGCAGAGTTGTCTGGATGTCAGGTCTACCTGTAAAAAAAAAGACAGCAGGTCTATCCATCAAGAAGTAATTGGAAAGGTGGACCTGCAATAAAAGTGTCTCAGAGTCCACACCTACACAGGTGCCACCACTGTACAAAGAGGGCGTGCGAAAGTGATCACATGAAGGAAATGTCATAATCCGTTTCCTCACTGCAAAGTTTTTATTTATTGTAAACCTCTCCCACTGGCATTGCAATTGGCATGCCCTTCCGTTTCTGCTTCTCTTTAGTAATGAGCAGGTGTGGCCTGCAGCGGTGTGCAATTTATTGTGAGGGAACAAAGGAGGAAATGCAGCAATATATTCTTAAGTTTAGCATGTAGTAACAAGGCTAGGAAATGTGGCATTCTGCCACAAACGTCATTTTGCTAGCATAGAAGCTCATGCTGAAAAAGGAAACAATTCCAATGAACAATAAATAGCTAATTAAATTTCCACATGAAAAAAGGTGTTGCATTTCCAAACAAAATGGCTTTGATGAGGAAAAAGCTGGCAGGACCTGCAAGAGACCGTGGCATCTTTCCTTCTGATCATTGTTGTGGAATCCTACCAACTTCTACACATTTACAGAAATAAGAAAGACAGTTAAATGGGCTAAGCTGCAGTCCCTGGGAGGGATCGCAGAGACCAGAGAATCCTTTGGGCCTCCCTTTCTGTGGACAGTGAGGCCCATCCTGAAAGAGAGAGGCTTCATCCATCAGGAGGCTGCCCCTCTTGACTCACCCAAAAGGATGTGCTGCAGGAGCATGCCACTCCCGCAACACACACCTTGGAATGAAGGACACACTCAACACCAGCCCTGAAGCTGGCCTAGTTTATATATTTCCTGCTGGCAATAAAACTGTGTTTAAGGAAAGAAAAATCAGAAAGGGGGAGGTTAGGAGCCACACTCTTTTTGAATTGCTCTGCCCATGTGTAATGTAGGATTATATCCATGGGTGCAAGCCATTAAACAAACTGTAATCCGTTAATCATACAACTGATGAATAGATTACTCTCTCCATTAAAGTTGTTTTCTGTCTGTTCCTGGTTTGCCTTTCTCCAAACTGTCATTTCTTTGCAAACACTTCTTGATGACCAACAAAGGGAAGGAAAACATCAGCCCAGAGAACAGGGACAGGCCATTTCCTCATCCTCCAAAGGCCATCCGTTGAGAGCCAACATCCTGTTCTTCATACCAACGGGAAGGTATTGCCCCGCTTTAATTGGAGATAACCTGCAAGCAACCTGCATGAATTCTAAGGAATTCATATTTCAGTAGAATAAAATACATTCTAAGAAATAAAAGCTCCAAAAATACAATTAATAATCATCCACCATCTTGCACAGCATATTACAACTGCTACAACAGGCAAACAAATCATAAAGTAGTTCACCAAGATCCTCAACAATTTAAAAGCAGCCAATAGGGGAGAAAGTTTGTGTCCTGGTTACCTCCTTTGCCTCCTAGCACTGGCCAATATCATTTTTAGCCCCAGGCCCCTATTTGGTTGTCCGAGATGCTGATGTGATACCTGGTCACCTGTGGTTTCTGTGTGTGCCCAAGAAAAGCAGGATTACGTGACAGAATCCAGAAGCATCGCACATCTTTGAATCAAATGTGGGCTACAGAAGGACTAAACATGATGCCTTCTTGTCAGTGTTACTTCTTCTATTCCCATTCTAACCTCCACACTAAAGGTTGGTTGTAAACTGACTGGTTGAACCTTGGGGGGCCCCCAACACAAGTGGGATAACAATAAAGTAGTACATGAGGAGGATGAGGAGGATGACAATATATTATTATTTCTACCCCACCTATCTGGCTGGGTTTCCCCAGCCACATGAAGAATGATTTCTTGCCATTGGTCAGTTACAGACATCCTCCACAAACTGGGATTAAGGAGCAGAACTTTCTGGCCAGAGGACATTCCTTCCAAGGTAGGTCTCAGCCCTGGGAGCTCCAGTAATTGATTTATTTCTTTTTTTAAAAAAAAAGAACCACAACAGGGGTTGTAAGGAAGAAGTTCGTTGTCAGAGCTGGATCTTGGGACTTTTAGGTTGCAGTCCTACACAGCAGGTATGGAGAACCTGTGTTCTTGAACTCCGGATCCCATCTGGAGGGCTACAGGGTGCCCCACCTCCCGCTATACACGATTACACGGGAGTAAATTTCACCGAACACAGTGGGGCTTCCTTCCCGGGAAGCAGGCACAGAATAGCGCTGTTAATACCAGAGGTGTGCACCTCCAAGTTGGGCGGCGCTGTGGGGACGGGGGGACGGAGAGGCTCTGCACATGCCCTGGGGCTTCTTCATCCATGGCCCTCGGGGAAATGACCGCCTGAAGCAGAAGCAGGAGGGAGGTGCCGGCAAAAGGACGGCCGCCGCCGCCGCCGCGGAACTCCCATTTCGCTCAGGCGCTCGCAGGGACAACTGGAGCAAAAGCAGCCGGAGGAGGAGGAGGGGGCGGGAGGAGGCGTGGCCGCGGCTCTTCGCTTTCGGGCAACGCGAGCCACTCAGTTGTGAGGCGCGGAGTCGTCCCGGTGGGTCTGTGGCTGCTGCTCGCGGGCTGACTGAGGGGAGGAGGAGGATGGCCTGCGCCCGGAGCCCTTTCCTGACCTCCTGCGCCTTCCTGACGCTCTTTCTCCTGGTGCCTGGCGGTGAGTGACGCGCTACGAAGTTGAGGGGGACTTCTCTGAGACCCTGGAGGCAGAGGAGGAGGGGGGGCGAGGGCTGCCTGCCCGCCTGCCTGCCTGCCTGGCGTCAACAATGGTGGGAAGGGAAGAGGGACGAGGAGCGGGTTGCTGGCGGGTTGCCCCGGGAGAAGTTCCTCCGAGGGGGAGCCGAGGCGTCAGCAGCGGGGAGGCGCAGAAGTGGCCGGCTCTGCGTTTCAGCGTTCAAGAACCAGCTGGTGGCGGCTCGGCGGTGCTTTACGCATCCGCTATGGATGGCAAGGGGCGGGGGGAGAAGGTTAAGTAAGGCTCCCTTCTCGGACATTGGGCACCTTCTAAGAAAGGGGATGCCTTGAGCAGACATCCAGGGCTGTCGAGGCGAGGAAGAAGCTGGCGCTCCCTCTGTCACACAGAGACCTGTTTTCCTTCTCATGTTTGATTAAGGGGCGTTCTCAATTGGTTCGTTCTTCGCCGAGGCCCCACTCGTGGCTCATCGTGCGTGTATGTGTCTGAATCTCCCGGTTATTGCTTTTGCTTTCTTAAAACCTCCGAGGCCTCTTTTATGAGATTGTTCTCAAGTGTCACTGCCATCGGCCTCACCAAAATCCGCTTTTCATGTTCCCAGACTGGCGCGTGGGGGGGGGGGAGCGGTTAACACCCGATTGTCTACTACGACTAGGTCTGCTGCGTTTCAGGATTGCGTGTCTGCACCTCAAGATATTTATAAATAAGACTTCCTGTCATAAATAAAAGACAGCGAAGGTTTGAACATTAGCAGTATTTTCAGACTATTATTATTATTATTATTACGAAAACTGCCCATTCCACTCTGGCTTAGAGCTATTTGGGGGATAATATAAGCTAAGCGTTGGAAGTAAAAGAATCTCTGCTCCCTGCAGTTATCTGTCCCAAGCCTATAAAATGGGGAGGGCAAGACACAAATGTTGGAGTTAGGAGGCTTTTGTGTTCCAGTACTGAGACCAAAGTAATCTGCTGTATGTCACTTTATGACAGGGTTGCCCTTGCTAGGAGAGGTGCAGTAGATTTTGAAGCAGGCAACTGAAATCCTAGGAATGGAGTAGAGGGGACTTGGGCAACAATGGTGAGGCAGGCAAGGTTAGACTAGAGTGGTTCACACAAGGCCATTATAGAAGAGGAAGAAAAGGAGGAAGCACCTTCTTCTTCTTCTTCTTCTTCTTCTTCTTCTTCTTCTTCTTAGAATCATAGAATCCTAGAGTTGGAAGAGACCACAAGGGCCATCGAGTCCAACCCCCTGCCAAGCAGGAAACACCATCAGAGCACTCCTGACATATGGTTGTCAAGCCTCTGCTTAAAGACCTCCAAAGAAGGAGACTTCTTCTTCTTCCTCTGAAGGAACTAACAGTTGAGGAAGAAGTTACTTGACCAAGAGGTGTTTCACACAAAATTATTAATACAGTTGCTTAAAGTTACACTCTAAATTTAGGCAGTGTGAAGAAGATGAGCAACAGATACCAATGTACATGGTGACTTCCAGTAAAAGGGAGATGAATGTATTTGACTAGATTCATGTAGATTGCCGTGTTGGTGTGACACAGTTGAAATAAATAAATAAAATTTTAAAATTGTCCAGTAGCACCTTAGAGACCAACGAAGTTTGTTCTGGACATTTTAAAATTTTGTTTATGTATATGGCTAGAGGCACTTAAAAGCTAAAGTAGAAATGTGTAAGTTGTGGTCCTAAGCTAAACACAGCTGATCAGGAGCTCAGTAAACTTCCTGCTTTTTTTGTATAACAACTACTACACAAAGAAAGCACACATAGTGCAACCCAAAGTATACCTAATTAGTATAAGTCAAAGCATGCTGTGCCTTGTTAGCCCCCAAAGTCAAAGCATGCTGTGCCTTGTTAGCCCCCTCTTCCTGAGGGGCCAGGCTTTGTGTTTCTGGTGTCACCATCTTTCTGCCTTTGCCATAAAACAGGGCTGGGGAACCTTTGACCTTCCAGATGCTTTTGGACTCCAACCCCCATCAGCCCTAGCCATCATGCTCAATGGTCAGGGATGATGGGACTTGCAGTTCAGCTACACCTCGAAGGCCAAAGGTTTTCCAGCCCTAAAATACACATCCTCCCACTAAAACCACCAGACTTCAAAAGCAAGGGAGTTGGTGAGCACCTGGCAAGTCTCAGGGGCATGGTTGGAGGCCTGCATTCAGCTCATCAGGGCCCCAAATAATGCAGGCCTGTGCTAAACATTTTGCTTTGCAGAGAACAGAGGGAAGGAAGAGAAAAGGGTGGTAGATGTGGCCATACAGTAGTTAAATATCCATGGGCTTTGTTGCAGTTTTGAGATGAAGAATGGCATGGACACATGTTACATATGCTACTTCATATGTAAAGGACCCCTGACCATTAGGTCAAGTCGCGAACAACTCTAAGGTTGCGGTGCTCATCTCACTTTACTGGCCGAGGGAGCCGGCGTACAGCTTCCGGGTCATGTGGCCAGCATGACTAAGCTGCTTCTGGCAAATCAGAGCAGCGCACGGAAACACCGTTTACCTTCCCGCCGGAGCGGTACCTATTTATCTACTTGCACTTTTGGGCGTGCTTTTGAACTGCTAGGTTGGCAGCAGGGACCGAGCAACGGGAGCTCACCCCGTCATGGGGATTTGAACCGCAGACCTTCTGATCAGCAAGTCCTAGGCTCTGTGGTTTAACCCACAGCGCCACCCACGTCCCTCCACTTCATATGTATAGATGTACATATGCCAATCTAGGCTGTCTTTCAGATGTAAAGCTGCTCTGTGAGCAAAGGGTTTGTTTGTTTGTTTGTTTGTTTGTTTGTTTGTTTGTTTTAAAAGGTGAGGTGTGAAGGCACAGGAGATTAGAGGCCCCTGAAGATTAACTGAGGGTTTCATGTAAAATATTGAAAGACGCTGCAAAGTGGGATTTTCTGCTTTGTGCTTACGTGGTGCCCATGGGGGTGGGAAGCCACCCTTTCTCGCTTTCCCAGCACATTTGATGGAGCACCTCCCACTTTTCTCATATGCTTCCACATCCATGATTTACGTTGTTCCCAACACAGCTTTTTATAACACAGGAAATTTCCATTATAGAAGAAACTGAGGCTATGAAAGGAGCAGTTGATGATCTTGTGCAGAAGTGGGGTTGAGGGAACGCAGCATAAAGGGAAGATTTTTGTTTTTGTTTAAAAGGTTGTCATGGACTTTTGCTGCAGGGGCAAATACACACTTTAAACCTGAGGCTGATGCCTAAGGGCTTAAGGAGTAGTTGCTGGTGTTTGAACAAATCAAAACCAGGGTCTGTGATCTGAAAACAGAGGTGATGTGTGTACTTTTGTAACCCAAGAAAATATTTAATAAAAACAATTTTAAAAAAAGAAGTGTTGATAGTGAAGGGCACAGTTATAGCAACAAAGGTATTTGTATTTAAAAGATTTATAGTCTGTGTTTCTGTTTTTCAAAAAGTGCTTAAGGCAGCTTTGGATAAAAGTTAAGCAATAACTCACCACAGAAAAATAAACATTAGAAAGCTATCAAACGGAGAGAAAATAAGAGCTTTATACAGTATAAGGAAACGTGTTTGATTTGTGGGAGTATTAGAACATGGAGTAACTTTTCTGTGGAAGCAGAGAGAGAGGCTGAAAACTTTTACAATTCTCAGATAATATTATGCTACTAAATAGCAAAAGCAACAAATATTTGTCAGTAGATGTAGCAGGATGGACTAAGGCTATAATTCTGTATTCATTTACCTGGAGGCAAGTCCCATTGCACAGTGTATTCAAGTGCACTGTAAATAATGCAAAAGTCAAGATAAAGTACATTCTCTTCCCTTAAAGGTTGGGCCAAGGAATCCAAGTATTAACACAAAACAATATTTTCTAGAAGGGACATACATTTGTTTAGCTTTTTTTGCACACCGCTGCCACTAAATAAATATACATTTAATGCTGCTGTCTCCTGCTCTATACTTCTTGAACTAGTGCATTGTTTGTAGCTGAGCAGAACATTTTGCAAATGATATCTGAAGGAAACAAGCGTTCTTTTTAACAAATTAAGTTGTTAGCGCTGAAAAGGGGAGGGACAACCCAACATTCTGCACAAGGAAGCACCGTATTTTCCCCTCTATAAGACACACCAGACCATAAGACGCACCTAGTTTTTGGAGGAGGAAAACAAGAAAAAAAATATTTTGAATCTCAGAAGCCAGAACAACAAGAGAGAGTGCTGTGCAGCGAAAGCAGCGATCCCTCTTGCTGTTCTGGCTTCTGGGATAGGTGCGCAGCCTGCATTCGCTCCATAAGACGCACACACATTTCCCCTTACTTTTTGGGAGGGAAAAAGTGAGTCTTATAGAGCAAAAAATATGGTACTCAAGTATGTTTCTCTAGTCTCATTGGCCATTAGAGAAAAAACTGGTGGTTTGTCACTCAAAATTAAAGGCTTATTTATTCATATTAAATTTGTAATACCATAACTTACCATGGTGTGTGCATACAGTGGAAGTCCTCTGTGTAGCAGTCATGTATAACCCAGTGTGTATATTAGCCCAGTTATTCATCGACCTAGATCCTGTCTGCAAATGGTAAATTCTGGGCTGTAGTCAACCTAGTCCTCACAGAAGGCCCAATGAAGTGAATGAACCTAAGTTAGTTATGTAGCAACTTCATTGCACCAGGACTTCCATTAGCTCAATGGGGCTTCCCCCTTCCTCTTCCTGTGCCCCGCAAATTGACTTGGTGGGGGGTCTTGAGAATCACTGGAACAGGGTGGGGTGTGGGGTAGGACAGGGCAGTTTGTTTCAGCTGTTTGTGCTGATGAAGCAATATGCTTAGTGTTACATTGAATTTCCCCCACTGTTTATTTGTGCTACCTTTGCTTGCACTCCCTGCACCCCCCCATAAAAAGGGCTTGCATATTTTTTTATCTGTTTCAGGAATGAAAAATTGTATCATGTCAATTCCAAGGTTGCAAGACTGTTTGTCTTTATATGACTGTGCTTGATACTGCATAACCTTGACTGTAAAACTTGCAAAGTTTGTAGCCTTTCAGATGTCACTAATCTTTGACCTTGGCTGCATACTGGAATCATTTTTACATTTTTTTCCTGAGACCATTCTTGAAGCCATTTAATGCCGCAGGCCTCTGAGCCTATATCTGCGACAACACTATCTAAATCTTAATATATAAGATTACGCCCCTTTTGTGGGACGACTTCCACATTTCAAGCCTTAGTTTGTGAGGCTGTGAAAAGTGATTCCAGAGGGAACACTCGCAGCTCAGGGGCGTATAGCACAGGTTCAATGTACGGTTCGATCCCCGACATTTCCATGCAGAGCTCTGAACAGCCTGTAACCTAGAGAGTGGCTGCCATTCAGTATAGAAGGGAGTGAAAGGTCTCCCTTTCCTTCCAATACACCTACGCTCCTAGTGATTAAAACTGCATGAGCGATATGAGATCATTACGCTGTGAAAAGATTCCTTCAGTTGATAAAGGAGTGTTCATCAACACACATGTAACTATCCCGAGTAGCCTATTTGATCTTTTATATGGTGTAAGTAACCAGATACTTTATAACTGAAAGTACTGTGATGGACTTCTATGGCATTTTAGCAACTAAGTTGGAGTCGTAATCTTGGGCAGAAATGTGGCTTTGAGCATGACAAGGCTGTTTAGTTGTGCACTGTGGTGGAGCGTGTCCAAACACAGGCCAGGAGCTGGGGCACGCCCTGAGGGAGGCAGGGCACAAATGGAGCCGGCTGTGGCTCACCTCACCCCCACAGCTTCTCTCCGCTGTGGAGGAGCTGCATGTGGCACATCCCCACCCAGGAGAGGGGCAACAGCTCTCTGCCACTGACTCCCCTGGGTCAGACGTGACCCAGAAGTGGAGCTCCACTGAAGGAAGCTGCCTCTGCAGCTCCAGAGCCAGGGTCTGATGGGAACCTATTGTGGGGGCTCCTGGTCACTCCTCCTCCAGAAAATGTGCCCGGGGCTACGTGCTCCTATGCTACACCACTGGTTGTGCAGAGTGATCTCTGACCCATGACACTCCTCCTTTAGTCCTTATCTGAAAGTTTTACTGTAGCCAGTACATAATGCAGCAGTGCTGGTCTCTTTACCATGATTAACATCAGTACAGAAATAACATTCACTACCCCAATATTAATATTGATCAAGGAAGGGGAATAACCACAGGAGAGGATAGCATGTAAGCCTGCAGCTCATTTCTGATCTCCTAACTATGGCTAGAGGACCAATAGTGTAAGGCCTTCTATTGCAGTACTGGTGGAGAAGTATTTTCTGTGCTCCTGCGTTGAATGGTTGGTTGGAGATTTGTGTATTTATTTATTTATTATATTTCTGTACCGCTTAATACAATAGCACCTCCAAGTGGCTTACATAAAACCGACAAAAATGCTACTTCCTGAAAACCAAACAAATCCAAGCTAAAAATAGAGCACAACCATATGTCACAGATAAAACTGTACAAAGAAATAATTAAGAGTAAGAGCCCATGAAAGCTTGGGTAAACTTGTGCATCTTAAAGAGGCATTTAAAAGCCATTACCGTCTCTGCTTCACAGATTGCCCAAGGTGGATGCTACCATGGAGACAGTGACAATCTGCTGTTTGCAGAATGGCCAGCAGGGTCTCCTTGGAAGATCTTAAAAGTTCAGCTGGATCTGTACTGCAGGAGGCAGTCGAGAGCTTTAAATGGCAGAGGCAAAACCTTGAAGTTGGCTTGCTAGTTAATAATCAGCAAGTGCAGATTTTGAACACCCAATGTAATATGTGTAAAGCTGATTGTTCCACTAAGCACCCTAGCAGATGCATTTTGCACCAGCTGCAGCTTCTCAACCACTGTATTCCTGCATGAAGTGCACTACAGTAGCTTAATCACGAGGATAGCAATGTGTGTGGACCAATGCAGCAAGACCATCCCTGTCCAAGAATGGTTGTGCCGTAGTTGGTATGCCAACATTTGCAAAGTTGGTAATAGGTGCTCAAAGCTGCTGAGGTCACCTGGACCTCTTGTGACAGTGGTGGATCTAGCAAGACTCCTGAACCATGCATATGTAGCTTCAGAGTGAGTGCAACCCCTACAGGCTACACAACACAGTTTCCAGACTTGGCAACCACCCATCCACAGGGTCTGTTGTATCATGATTTACTAGTCCTCATTTAGCCTATGACTTCATCTAGACCCCAGTTTAGGACACACACAGCCTCTCCTGATTCAAGTGTTGCAGAAAAAATAGAACTGGGTGCCATCTACATTCTGATGACACCATGTCACACGTCCTAATGACCACTCCCTGTGGCTTTGTATAAAAAAAAGTTTGGCCAAAACTGTGCTCTTTGGGACTCCACAGATCAGTTGCTGGCATTTTTACTTGCAAATAAGTTTCATTATATTCAGTGGAGCTTGTTCTGTGGTACAGGGGTCCCCAACCTTTTGGGGATTTGTAGGTACATACAGAATTCTGGAAAAAAAACCACCAGTCACAAAATGGCTATTATGCAGCATTTGCATGATTTTCACATAGGTTGTCCCCTAGCTACTATCAACTTTCAGATTACATCTGTTTTTCATGCACTGAATTGTAGAACAATCACCTATCCAGCACTTTCCAGTGCCACCATAGCAAAAGAACATTGATCCAGGTCATTGTCCTCATTGATTTTTACAAGGCATCTCCCCTCCAAGCCACCATCGAATTAAAAGAGGGTCTTATGAAGGCAGTCAAGAATGGGATCACAAGTTGAACCTACACAATGAATTGAACCCACACAATAGGTTTGGCATGTGCCCCAACCTCTGCTCGCCACAGGGGAAAATACTGTCGGGAGGGTGGGTGTGAAGTAGATCACAGAGGGAAGGAGAGCAAAGCCACAGGTGTAGAGGTACCATAATTTTGCCTCACTGAGTTATTTAGTTGGGTAGAGTTGCAGAACTGCTCCCCAGCCAGTCAACCCATTTCTGTGGGGTCTTTACAAAGCAGATCCCTGAGAAGATTTCCAACCCCTCCCCACAGAGCTGGGTTGGAAGTATGATGGCTTTGCTGCTGCTAAAAACAAGGAATGCCTCCATCTTCTGTCTCTCCCCGCCCCCGTTTCTACAAGATAAGAAAGCCTATGAGCCTTGCTCCTTTGCCAAAAACAGTCTCCTCTGTTTCATCTCCCGCCACCCCTTTCCCCGCATGGCACCCATAGCCACTTGCATTTCACACACACACATTTCCCATTTCACAAACCACATCCACCATAGCTCATTGTCTCCTTTACTCTGGCCAGAATTTCCAAGGGAAGGAAGGAATTCCAACCAGAGAGAAAGAAGTAAGGAGAGAAGAGCAGTGGCGGGATGAAGAAAGCCTTCGGTCAACTAGCCAGTTTTTGTTTCTGTGGGTTCAGGCTTTCTCATGGATGCCAGGGAAAGCCTTACTGGGTGCATGTGCACCCACAGGGACCATATGTGGGGGGAGGGGACACCACCCAGCCATAGTGATTGCTTTTGCAGGATTTCACCCTTGGGATACCTCTCTTTGGGAGCCACCAAAGCTTTCAATATGCCTCTCTGTCGGAAGTAAAATGCATGTTTTAGTGAAACTATTTATCTTTTCTTAAGCATCCTGGGTTCAAAATAATATGTGATGGACTGTAGGAAGGGTTTAACTTGCTCCTGGCAATTGCTCTCTAAATTGAACCCCTGGCTCCCCACTTTGAATATTTAATTGATGATAGTGATGATGATATTGAGACAGACCAAGCTTCATCAACTAATGTATCTGCTGCTATAATAGGAATATAGGAAGCTGCCTTATACCAGATCAGACCATTGATCCCTCTAGCTCAGAACTACCGGCACTGACTAGCAGTGGATCTCCAGAGATCCAGGCAGGGGATCTCTTCCAGCTCTACCTGGAGTTTCCTGGGACTGAAGCTGGAGACTTCTGCATGGCATGTGTTCAGCCACTGAGTTATGGCCCTATTTCCCCATGGCTACAATCTTTAGAAAGATCTTTAGAGCCTCAGGTTCTTCATGAAATGGGCAGCATCAAGATGTTAGTCAAGATGTTATGCAATGTGATTATATGTAAAAGTAATAAAAATGATTATATTAAAAAGTTAGTACTTTTTAATCAGCTTGGTATCTAATACAAAATTCCATGCCTAGCATAATTGTATCTATCTTGCTTTCAACTACAGGCCCACCCAGACTTCCTTTTGCACCATGTTTTAAAGCTGTGTTGAAGCAGCGCTTTAAAATTTTGCCCTGGCACTTTCCACAGGAAGACACTCGTTTTAATGCTGTACCAGAGCAAATGGCATTCCATGGAAAACCCAGTTGCCGTTTTCTCTTAATTCAGTGGTGAAATATGGGATCCCAAAACCCCACACTCAAACACGGAGCTTATGGCACAAAAGGTGTAATGGGTGAGCCCTCCTTGACATAGCTCTGAGAGACAAGCAAGGAAGACCTTTGATTAAAAAGCACCTCCACTTCAAATGCACAGGAAATAAAGCAGCGGTGTGGTCTGGTTCCTTCCTTCTCATGTGCAGGAAATGTGTTAAAAGGCAGCAGCTTGAGAAAAGGGGAATAGGGGAAAAGTAGCAACTTTTATTTCCTTCATGCAGGCAGCATCTCCTAAGTGTTCAGTGTTGTCTTCCTGGTCTACAAGAAAAACAGCCTGGATTAGACTAAGAATTTATTAAGATACCTTTGAATTTCAGGAGGAATTAGGAGACAATTGAGGATGCCGCCATTGTGTTTTGAAGTGATAATTTATCTTTTTCCTCCTGTGTTTTTTCTATATGCTTTATCAGATCTATAGCAGCTCATTGGCCCATGCAGTATTTTAGTCTGTTCCTTTAAATTGACAGCATTTCCTTAGGACTCATAGCTGGAATCCAGTGATCTGTACCCCCACCCCACCTGCTCTGTATAAAGCAACTTTTGTGCAGAGAAACAACAAGATGTTGTAAAAGCAAAGTACAAAAATCTAGCCCATTTGGGACTTAATGTCATTTAACAGACCAGGATAACAGGCCAGAATTTGATTATCTGAACCAGATCATAGCATTCAATTCAGAGCCTAATTAGACATTTTGTTAAGCATGTGCTTGCATTCAACATGTAATTTTCAGAAATGCTAATAGCATCCCCTGGTGGGCTGATAATTGGGATCGCAGTGGGAAAAGTGTCCTCAGTGTCATGTCTACTTTAGCCCTTATAAAGGATTTAGAGTCCTCTCCAAAGTATGCAAACACTATGGGCGCAATCTCTAGAAATGCAGGCTTGTTGACAGTTGTTATAAAAGGCAGAAGGTTGTTATAAAAGCACATGTACCCACTATGGGAAACAACTGGAAAAAAATGTTTATGTCTGGCCTGGGCATAATTAGCTGTTCAGGGCAGCTAACACAATCAGTGCAAAAATCATTAAGCAATAAGACTTGCAGCCAGGCAACTGTGTGAAGGACAGCAGCCTAAACACCATAGATAACAAACCCCAGATTACTTCAGTATCAATAGCAAACTATGACTGTTTGGATGGACTCCCTCCTTGAAGTCTGAAAGGCCAGCAAAAATCTTCTTCAGGGAGTCAAAATCATTGGGGCAGTATTGCAAAGTTTCTGTGCCTGCTGGCCACTGCTCTTGACTTCTCTAGAAGAATGTTAGAGCTGTAGTAGACAATTTTCAGAAGTGGGGAGACCAGCACATGGGAAGGGCAGCCAAACCTAATGTGCACGTGTTTGTTAAACATGCACTTGTCAGTATGGGTGGGAAACTTTGTTTACTCATTGGAGTGCAACCACTCCCCCCCCCCCGCCTACATCACTTCCACTGTAGGAGCTGGACTGGGGAGGGAATCAAAGCAGTGGGGTGTTGAGGGGTTAGTTTTGCTCCGGTCCTCCATGCACCCCTTCACACCTGTGAATATTCAAACTGACAGATACATGTTAAACAGACACAGAGATGTCTGACTTGGTCCTTGAATATGCAGTTTCCAGGCCATGAATACTTTTAAATATTGTAATCAGTGCCTTCAGCTAAGCCTGGAAAATAACTGGCAGCTGATGTAGGTTTGAATTAAACATTGCTAATTATAGTTGTCTTGCTAGTTTGCTTTACAGCGTTTAATCATATGTGTCAACTTGTGGAAAGCAAATCTATTTTTGAGTTTCATTTCAATTAAGTTTGAAATAAGCAGGAAGAAACCAGTGCACAGTGGTGGACCCTTCAGAAGGCTTAGAGCTCCTGCTTATCACAACAATAATGGAGTGAGAGAACATTTCCCCCCAGTTTGAGGTTAATGTTGCAATCCTGAACAGACTTGGTAGAAAGTCAGGTTGATTCTTTACTGTTTGGCATGTTTCCAAGTAATATCTTGCTGTGAGGTTCAATCTTTTGAATTACCCAGTTTATGTCTGGCTGCGGTATTAGACTGGATGAAGGCTGATAAACTGAAGACAGAGGTATCATGAGTGAGTGTATTATCTGTCTAGAGAAGTGGGAGAAGTGGTCTCATCCTGTGCTTGATGAGATAACACTCCCGGTTCCTCCAAGAAAAAGGTTTTCACATTGTGGGATGGCCCTTGATCTATCTATCTTATTAGAAGCATAGGTTGCTTCTGCAGTATAGAGTTCCTTATACCAGCTAAGGCTTGTGGACCAGTGAAAACCTTACCTGGACAGAGACAGCCTGGCCTCAATTAACCTTCTCAAGGTTAGACTAATGTAATGCACTCTGGTTGCTTTTGCAGATGGTTTGCAATGTCCAGTTAGTGGATTACTCACTGGGGTTGGCTTCCCTGTCCATTTCCAGACCCAATTCAAAATTCTGGCTTTCACCTTGGTGGCAGCTGGCACTGTACATCAAGATGCAGATAGCTTTCTGTAGGTGCCCCTACCATCTGTGGTGAGTTTGGTAAGCCACCAGGAACTAAGGGACCTTTCCAGTGCTTGCATCCTAACTATGGAGTGCTCACTTCAAGTTCAGAGCATTCTGCCTGGCACTTAACTTGTTGTTATGTTAGACATAGGACAGAACCTTTGAGATGAAATTTTAGACCTGTTTGTTGCTTTTCCCTGTCTTTTGAGATCTTGCTGCCTTTTAGGTTTTGTGCATTTTTAATAATTGTTTGGATCTGTTTTATTTGTAGTTTAATTCTGCCCTAGCAATTTATATTGAAGTGTGATATTAAAATAAATAAAATAAAATAGCTGTATTTTGTTGAGCTTTTCAGGCCAATATATTTTGGGACTATCCAGAAGTACCGCTTCAGGCTGATACCTTGGAAGAGATTTTATTTCTGACAGTGTTTAAAAACTGATGATATGTTGTTGTTTTTTTAATTTTCAACTGATGTTTCAGATTAACAAAAATACTTGGATCCAGTGAGCAGACTCCCATTCTTGGGATGCTGTCACTGGCAGAAGAAGGTGAAGTGGTTTTTTGCAGAATCCTTCTTCCTGTTGGCCCTCCTGAAATGAGGTTGGGCAGCCCTCCAGAACAGTGTGAGAGATGATGCAGGGGTGCACAGGAAAGGAGAAATCAATGATAGTTACATTCTTCCCCCACGCCCACTTATACCAATGGGAGTTTCCACTGGATTGAAAGCTGTTCAGTGAATGGAAGGAGCCTTTCCTTTTGTGGAAGAACAAGTCTGGATTCAAGCCAAAGACTTGTGATATCATGATTGCTCCTCCAGAAGAACAAACAGCTGCTTTGGAAAAATTATGGGGAGGAGAAAGGCAAGGTTGGATTAGCCATCTCCATTGACACCATTGTTCTCCAGTTCTGGAGCCCCATACAGCAATTTTTTAAAACAACAACCATGAGACCCCGATCACAGATCTCCCACATCATTTTTGTTTGTGCCCTTGACTCAAATTACAGCAGTAGCCTGGGAGATGCATCACACACAGAGAGTCTGCAAGACAGAGACAGAGAGAATACTCAAGGGCTGTCTCAAAAACCACACTTTAAGGGCAGAATATAAATGTTTAAGTAGTAAATAGTGGTTTTCTGCTCTAGCCGATAATCAAAGCAAGAGAAGGCTGAACTGGTGATGCAGGCAAGGACTATATTCAGAAGTTTCTTTTAGCTGCCCAAACCAAGGAGGTGGTAGCAGCCATTTTTGGGCACCTAGCTGTTTATGCAGATAGCACTTCTTTGGTAACAGATTGTTTCTTTCACGATGGATTGTAGAAAAATGTAAGCCATGTAAAACACACAATGCTTGGCAGCTCTCCCCCATATACATTTCCCTCACGGGTTTTACTAGATGCTCATAAATACTACTTTCAATAACCTTTTCCTTCTGAATGAGATCATTCTCTTCCTTCCAATGATGTACTATTTAGGGTTACAATTATGCAGGAGTCAGAAGCTTGTGCATGTTGGTATATAATTTCCAGGAGAGCCAAATAAAAAGAGGCTATGCTGATTTGTAGTGAATTTGTTGTGGAACATGTGTAGCGCAATGACTTGTTTGTTTGACTTTATTTTCAGGTTTCTGTGAAGACTGCATAGAACACACCAATTTTAATGGAATTCTGATATCAGCAATATCTTGTCCAGCATTCTGCTGTGGAACTTGCAACAAGCGATATTGCTGCTCAGACGTCATGCAAAGATTGGTTAAATATGAGCAACTTGTATGTGATGCAGAAAGGTATGACTGGAGACTCAGCTCACTGTGAAAGTTTTGCTTGACACTTTGCATATTAAATTGCTCATATTGACTTGGATGCCACAGTTAAAACTGAATTCTGTTGTGTGCCCATCATACCTGCGTTTTCTTTCCTTAGGGATAATTTTCAATTTTGTCGACAAAAATCTTTAGAAGTGTAAGATAGTCTTCATGTCCTTACCTATCTTGGTTTATAAAAGAGACCAGGTCTTGTGTGCCTACATGGGTCTTGAGGATTGAATTGCCTTCATACAGGGAAATGTGGTTCTACCCAAGTTTAAGATGGCTGTGCTAAAGCCATTTTATTTTAAAAAATCCCCCTTTGACCCAACAATGTTAGATAATGATAGGCCATTGTAAAATGCTCAGTCTTTGGAAAGCTGCTTGAGCACATTTGTGCCATTTCAGTATCTTGGATGAAATGGATTATCCAGTTGTATTTCATTCCGACTTCAGAATGGGGCCAAGAGGACTTAGGCTGCCTTATTTGACAATCTGTGCCAAAAGAATAGATTTTTTGCTGGGGCTGGGTGGGGGGATGGGGGAGAATGCATCCCTACCAGTTCTACTGGTCCTCATAGCAGTTTTTTAAATTAAAAAAACCCATTATTGATAACGGTATATTTCTAGACCACCTGTCAGAGATAGGTCTTTGGGGCATCATTCTGCAATATGTCCTTTCCGGGAGGTCGTCTGGGGGGGACTACTGCTCAACATATTGGCCATTGCCCTATGGCAGCCTTCTCAGCCCAGGCAGCAATATAGGGTGGTGGGTGGTGTGTTGAGAGACACATTCACCGGCCTCCTCCTTCTCAGGCAGACACAGTCTTCCTCCCACTCCATTATCAGCCACGCACACTGCCACCCATGCACTCGCCCCCTGCCTTCTCAGCACACAGAAATGGAGAGGTTTAAACCTCCCTTCCCAGACCATGGGAAATCCCATCATGTGCCGCCTACTCTCTAGTTAATTGGTGCTGGGAACCAATAAAGGAGCCATGAGCTCCTCAGCTTTTCCCAGAACCGCTGAGCTACAGAAGGAAAAGCTGCAGAGTGGGATTCCAGTGACCCACTGCATGTCTTCCCGCTGCCTAGAAATCTGATTCTGGCAGTCTTGCTACCCTCAGGGTTTATAAATTGAAGCTTAATCCAGACAATAGGTTCTCTTTGTGGCAGGGTTAGCCTTTCCTGAGGCATGGTGGTTTCTGCCTGTTCCCGAAGGAGTAGCGCTCACTTTAAATTTTAAGGTTTGGAGTTTGAGGGGAGTCCTGGATGGACCTGACCTTGCTGCTGTGGCCAAGGGGGATTTGACCCAGTGCCAACTGCTTCCCCGTTTCTGGTGAGGCCAGACCAAATCATAGTGACACATGCTTGGTTACAGCAAGACTGTAGGCTATTGTACAGGGCCTTTGAAGGTTCCATTTAGTTCAGAATGCAGCAACTCTGGTGCACACAGGAACAGAGCTTCATGTGCATATTGCACCCATTTTAGAACTTTTGCATTGGTTATTACAAACACAGCTCCAGACATAATTCAAAATGTTACTTATTACTTATAAATCCCTAAATGGCTTGGGTCCTGAAGTACTGTCTCCTCCCATGTAATTTCCCCATACGCTTAAGAACTGAGGAGAAGGGTGCCCTTCCCTCTGTCGGGTTGCGGGTGACTGCTAGGTTGTTTGGAATGTGTGAGAGCCATTTTTGTGGCTCTTTTTTGTGGGGACAGCTGCATACCAGCTGCATATTTCTCTCCTGTGGATGGTTTGTTTGGCTTTCTCTCTTCTAATGTTCTACCACCAGATGAAGAATATTCTAATTAGGCAAACCTTTTATGGGCCTTTTAGTATCTTACTGTGATGTTTTAGTTACCTGGCTTGCTGCTTGACTTACCATGGTGTTGGGGGTTAGAGGTAAATGTAAACAATCTTGTTTTGTTTTGCATTTAGGGATAAAATTTAGTATACATGGGGTGCTTCAGCATTTAAAGGTGCATCTTAAACACAGTGGCTTGAATCCTAAGTGAATGGAAGGAGGTTTACAGGAAAAAGGTTATTTACTCAATTTAGGGTCATTCCCATTCTCCCAGCAGTTCCCTGGGCCCAATTCCACTTTGCTCAGGAGGTCTAACCCTTCACAGATGTTTGAGAGGCACTGGAGGGAGGAAAGGATTAGGAAACTTTCACTCATCATAGGCTCCCGGCTAATTATCTCTATTTTCAATGGAAAAAGCTCCCCTTTATGGCTGAGAAGCACAGTTCTCCATGTATGACTTCCCTGCACTAGATATTAACGCCACGTGAATAACATTGTAAAGAATAGCTACATAGGATGAAATTATTGCTAAACATTAAAGTCTTACATTTGTTTTTATACTACAGCTTAGATCCAGATCTCAGCTCAGAGATGTACAAATCAAACGACTTTGGCTTCGAGTCTCAATCCAGGTAAATAAGTGGTTTTATGTACACACATTTAACTAACGTAATATCTGTGATACATGCAATTGTATGTATTCTTATCATTCTTTTCTTTGGTGCTCACTCGTAGCCAAGTAAGAGTGTCTTCCATAAACATGGTTTTAACAATGAGTCCATAAGTGATTGTGGTGGCCAATTCTGGATCCACACGTCCTTCCACAGTGGGGACATTGGTTTCCGGGTGGGAGTTGATCATGGTGTGGATTTGCCAAATCTACAAAATTCTTATCATATGTTACATTAGAAAGCCATGCTTCATGGCATATGTAAAAAGCTGTGTTCACAGGGTGCATATTTATGGAGTTTCAATATACCTGTAGCCACAATTAGAAATCTTAAGACTACTTGTTGTGGAATACTCTCTTTAAATTCATGTAGCATGATGCTGGTATAAGTTGGTGGTCATGAACTCTCAGATTCATGTAAATGACAGTCTTGTGATTTAATGAACAAGTTTTGTGTTGGCATTTGTCTACCAAGCCCTTAGACACTTCTGATATACAGTGGTACCTCGGGTTAAGTACTTGATTCGTTCTGGAGGTCCGTTCTTAACCTGAAACTGTTCTTAACCTGAAGCACTATTTCTGGGTTAGCGGAGTCTGTAACCTGAAGCATATGTAACCTGAAGCGTATGTAACCCGAGATACCACTGTATTGCAAAGTGTCATAACTACTCTTCAATGTTGTCTTTTTCTGTTGAAGGTGAAAACTAAATCCTGGAATGGGGAAAATCCTTATAATAAGTGACATTTCATGCTGAGAAGCAAACTTTTTACAAGCCGTAACTATTTCTTGTTGGGTGTTAGTTTCATGCTTTCAAGAACAACAAAGTGGCAATTTCCACCTATATTAAAATGAACATATGAAATCGGTTCATTGGATGAATGTTTTGAGTAGTGATGGATGACTGAAATACTGGTTAACAAATAGGGAAGCTCACAAACACCTACGGCAGAATGCAATCTTCGTTTTGCATGGGGGTTAAGTTCAGGACTCACACATGCATCAGCAGGGCCCATGTAAAGTGTTCTGTCCCGCCCTCATTCCACCCCTTGAGTGACATTTTATTGTCACTTCTGGGTTTGGCACCATGCACGTGTACGCAGTCGCACTTCAGTCGGATGTGCGTCCATTGGTCATTGCCTGTAGTAATCTTTTATCTAATTTAGATACAGTGGTACCTCGGGATGCAAACAGGATCCGTTCCGGAGCCCCGTTCGCATCCTCAGTGCAACGTAAGCTGCGACGGCGCGTGTGTGCGGGTCGCGTTTTGCTGCTTCCGCGCATGCGCGTGATGTCATTTTGAGCGTCTGCGCATGCGCGAGCGGTGAAACCCGGAAGTAACACACTCCGTTACTTCCAGGTTGCTGAGGAGCGCAACTCGAACGCGCTCAACCCAAAGCACATTCAACTCGAGGTATGGCTGTATAGCATAAAGTGCATTCCTCGTTGTAAATTCCTCATGTAGGCATTTGGGAGCAAGTGATCCTCCACAGCTGTTCTGAGGAGGCTCTGCTTATTAATACTCACTGAAGGGGGAGGCCCCACCACTGTGTGTGCCTTGTGGTATCTCACCCCCACATTGCCAAATGCATGTTGCTCAAATATCTTGAACTTTCATTCAATCCCATTGGGAGGAGAAGGAACCTGCAGTGATTGTGAGAGGA
This sequence comes from Podarcis bocagei, assembly GCF_964188305.1. Lineage (NCBI taxonomy): Eukaryota > Metazoa > Chordata > Lepidosauria > Squamata > Lacertidae > Podarcis > Podarcis bocagei. Next base: position 55,583,640 of record NC_138126.1, on the reverse strand, counting down.
GGTGCCCCTTTATCCTTGGGGGCTGCATGTGGTGACAGCTTGTTATTACTTCCTGAATCTGATCTGTGATCTTGCAAGGCAAAAATGACCGTGAGCTGTGGCATTGGTTGGAGTGGAGTGCCTGGCCTTTGGCAGCAGAGAGCTTACCTGCATGTTGGGAGAAGTACTTCTCCTTTGTGGAGGACTCTACATCCTGCTGTGGAGGGTGCAAGGGAGAAGAGGGCCAGAGCAGGATAGTTCAGCTAGGGCACAGTAGGCGTAAGGAGATACAGAGGCAGGTGTGGCACTTGGGCATGAACAGCATGTGTTTTCCCTTCCCTTGCTTACCTGTGTGGTGTGCTCTGTCCTGGTACCCTCAGTTGTTGGACTGGAGTGTGATGTTGGCTGCTTGTGCCTGGGGTCCCAACATGAAGTAGCTGTTCAGGCTTTGGGACAAGAAATGACAGCAATGTGCTCATGCTCCCTTGTGTTCCATATGGCCTGCCAATTTGCGTAAGGTGCTTCCTTTGTGAGCATACTGTCATTTCCCCTTCTCCCTCACCAGAGCAACCTTGTGAGCTCTTAAGTGTACACAACATGAATGAGTCCAGAGAGAGATACGATCCCACACTGAACACCTTGTTATCTGAATAGTGGTCTCCCTGTGTGAGTTTTACTGTATATACTGGTGGTGTGCTATGATCAGGTGCTGATTCAGTGATAGCAACAAGTCCAGGGTAGGCATCAGTGTGGGGGTGACTCTCTTGAATTTTGTTCAAGTTCCTCTGGAGGGAAATTTCCTGGGCGAAATTGGGGGCATTAATGCTTCTGAATGCGAGTTGCTGGAAACCACAGGAGGGAAGAGTGTTTTTGGGCTTGAATCCTGCTTGCTGGTTTTCTACAGGCAACTGTTCAGCCACTGTAAGCTCAAGATGCTGGGATAGAAGGGCCATCGCTCTGATCTAGCAGCATCTTCTTGTGTTATTAATTAAAATGTACAGGTATATTTTATTATGAACCTTTTCATAATATTCCAAAACAGGATAAAAAAATTACCTTTGTAAATCTGTTTGTAAGTTTCATTGGTGCTATTATAGACTCTGCTATCTTTTTATACTAATCTAGGCTTAGGGGTGCTTTTTTTTCTTCTCCCAGGATTTTCTTCTTCCAGGAAAATTTCCTGTAAATTATCCATGGTGGTATTTTGGCCCATAACCATTTCCGTTTTAGTCATGTCAGCTCTTGTTGGAGCTTGTTTACCCAATACAAAGATCCCAACTTTCTTATCCAATTCCATGATTATTAAGGACATTTTGCCAATTAAGCCTTTGTCTTGATCTGATATTAGTAAGATTTCAAATGCTGTATTTCCTTAATAAGCATGATAACGTCTCTGTTACTTGAAAATATTGTTATAGTTGTGGTTGAAAGTCAGTCATCAGATTAATAACTTCCATATACAATTTTATCTCTTGCCTGGTTATTTATTTATTTATTTTTGTTGAAGCCAGTTCTGCTTGGGACCATGGTGACACTTCCAGTTTTAGTTCTTGGTTTTAGTAATCAGTCACCTTAATGCAGACATGGCCAAACTTGGCCCTCCAGATGTTTTGGGACTACAACTCCCATCATCCCTAGCTAACAGGACCAGTGGTCAGGGATGTTGGGAATTGTAGTCCCAAAACATCTGGAGAGCAGAGTTTGGCCATGCCTGCCTTTATGATATACCGTATTATTTTTATTTTTAAAATGGCTTTTTTTTAAACATTGTATACCACCCTGCTAATAGATGCTATAGTGGTATAGAAATACTTTTATAAATTAAATCAATAAATATAACATTTATTTATATATCACAGGATTTCTTTCCACCCTTCACTATTAGGTCCAAGGGCAGATTACAACAGTATAATCATATAATTTTAAAATTAGATAAAATAAAGTTAATAATACAGTAATGCAATTTAAACAAGAAGCCCAATAATTTTCCAGTTTAAATTTTGTGTGTAATCTCAAAGACTAGAGTAAAGAGGGGTGTCTTCAGCATCTAATAGCATCTGTAGAGTAAATAGACTAGATATAGCTTTTGGGGGGATGGAATTTCACAATCTGAGGGCAGGCACAGAGAATATGGCTACATTTTAGAATTGCTGGATTTCCAGTTATACAAAAAGCTTGAGCAGAATGCATTGAAGCCATTGGGCAGTTTAGGATGACTCAGTTGTGCCTTATATTGTTCTGTGGTTCAGGGTGAAAAGCAATGCTCTGTACCTTTAAGAAGGCTTTTTTGAGCAAAAGTAGGTGTGACCAAGGAAGCCTGCTATGCTTTCCTGCTGATGTCACTGACAACGAAACAGCACATATCTACCAGGCTTCAGTACATCTGCAAGAAAGCAACCAGTTTCGTTTCTGAGTGAAAAGAAACTAGAGGACTTGAGAGAGAGAAAGAATTTGGGTTAAAAGCCTTTGCTGAGAACAAAAATGGGGTAAGCTTTGCTTGTTCTGTCTGCAAGCATATTGTCTCATGTTAAAAATGGGCAAACATTGGGGATAGCCTACATAGCTTTAGATTATGTAATTGCAAGAATGTACAGGGATGGTGCCTATCAATTAATCCTTCTTATTTAAGTTTTTAGCTAGCCATATGTAAAAGCAAGTAACTTCATGGGAGCAGTGTGGTATGTACATTAACTTCCAAAAGAGATAATTTCAACCTGTGTAATTCTTATTCTTATCCATTGAGCATGTAAGGCAGATGTATTAACTGAACGGAAACAATGAATCACTCCTTAGCAGCTTGTCGCTTCCCCTTTTCTCAAAAAAATCCGTTTGGAATTGATTTTACTAAAGCTTTCATGGAACTTTTCACTGAAGCTGATGCAGTTCACTGAAATGAAACAATGTTTAAATAAAAAAGAAAATGTGTTTTTAATCCTTCATGCAAGAAGTTGTTTCCGCTTTACTGTTCAAATATTACAGCTTTTGAACTATTTTACTTAAATAAAACTGAAATGTTTTGCATGGCAAAACCATTTAACTTTGTGGTAGTAATGAATCTAAGCAGAGAAGCATTTATATATGTTTAGATATGCAATAAAGCAGGTTAATAAACACGGATTACATCATCTTAAAAGGAATTGTAGCAATAATGAATTTATTCTTGTTGTTAATAGTAAATAAATTTGGGGGCTACACTGAGTTATCTGAAAGGTTTTGAATGGCAAAGTGTGGGGGCCTGCAGTAGAAACTTTTTAGTGGTAGCTCCAAAACTGTGGATTGATTTCCTTGCTGAGGGGCATACAGTATTGCCAAAACAACATTATAGTCTTTCAGGGGGCAAGTCTTTCAGGCTTTTGGAGGTGAGAAGGTGTAGTTAATTGAGGTCAGCCTATGGTACCTGTTGTTACCTTAACATTGTTTTTGGTTTTCCTTTATTGTTATTATTTATTATTTTCGTAACTTACAAGAAGAGTCTCAAAGTTACATGCAGCAAATTAAAAGTGCAATAAAAACAGCAAAGCCGTGCATGGTGCTAAAAGTGGCCATCCACAAATAACCAGGAAAGCTAGGAAAATATCCCACGCAACCAAAAGATGAACATCAAGAACATGCTAGAAAATCAAACCATGCCAAGGTCCAAATTCCCCAAGAGAATAGGATGGACTTTGCCTGGCACCCACAAGCTGACAGTGCGGTGCCACATGAGCCTCCCTGGACTCTCAAAGCCATCTGGGGCTCAAGTTTCTTGCAACAAGTAAAAACTGATTCTCACCACCACCACTTCCTGTATTATACCAAAAGTGGGGGAAAGCAATTTTTTGTTCCACTGTGTGTTGCTGCAGCATTTAATTTAGTGTTTAAATGGGCTTTAGAAATAAATATTGGTGTGTGTTCAGCATTTTGTACACTGCCCTATGATTGTACGGTGGTGAAGGTGGCGCAGAAATAGTTTAAATAAGTAAATAATTTTGATGGGATAAATAGTGCCGTTGCAGTTATTTCCTGCTTGTGGGCAGTTATTTCCCAGTGGGCATCTGATTAGGAACAGAAGGCTGGACTAGATAAGCCTTTGGTCCAAGCCAGCGGTGCTCTTCTTAGGTTCCAAAGTTCCAGCCTCCATTCCTTAAACCTTGGTCTTTTCTTAAACAAAAAAATGTGCATTACATTTATATTGCAATACAGTAGTGCCCCGCAAGACGAATGCCTCGCAAGACGGAAAACCCGCTAGACGAAAGGGTTTTCCGTTTTGGAGGTGCTTTGCAAAACGAATTTCCTATGGGCTTGCTTCGCAAGATGAAAATGTCTTGCGAGTTCCTGCAGGGGTTTTTTCGTTCCCCCCCCCCTTTTCCCAAGCCGCTAAGCCGCTTATCAGCTGATCCGCTAAGCCACTTAACAGCTAAGCCACTTATCAGCTGATCCGCTAAGCCCGCTAAGCCGCTAATAGCGCTAAGCTGCTAATGGGCTTGCTTCGCAAGACGAAAAAACCGCAAGACGAAGAGACTCGCGGAACGGATTCTTTTCGTCTTGCAAGGCACCACTGTAGTTTGTAGGAAGGCATCCTAAGGGTAGAATTATATGTACCATGTTAATGAATTTAATAACATAAATCAAATAGCAGCTGGAGGAGCCGAGGACAAAGGGTGAAGAAGGAGCTGTTAAGTGGCAGGGGGCCTCTTCCCATCCTTCGGACCCCCTGGGAAACTCAACAAACCTCCTGCACCTGGAACTGGGTGTTGAGAGTGCAGTTGATTGCTCATAAAAACAAGTCTAGAATGGGAGACTTAGGTTGATGTCCCCTCTTTCCAGGACCCCTTCTCATTTTGAGACTTCTGTGGGTGACCTGAGAGTTTGTTTGGACCCTGGGTGTGAACCCAGAGACAGGAAGGAAGGAAGGAAGGAAGGAAGGAAGGAAGGAAGGAAGGAAGGAAGGAAGGAAGGAAAATGAATTGAGATAGCTAGATGATTGATAGATATTGCTATTAATGTAACATTTTTATATGTAGGTGTGTATTTGTGTAATATTTTATTTTAAGTTGTCTGTGGTTCCTTTAGTTTTCTGTATGCTGCTTAAAGATATTTTAAATATATGAAGCTTTATAAAAATTAAAAAAATCAAGTCAAAAATATGCAGATATTTTTTGTAATGGAGAGACTGCCGGCAAGCTAATATTACATGTGACTGCATTGCAACATATACTATAGCTCACAGGACACTTCCAAACGGTATTATTGCCAATTAAAACTTGGATTGAGAGTGCTGATCATCTGCAAAAAAAAACACTGTGGGCACTGGACACAACCTAGCCTCTGGGTTCTGCATGCAAAAGGCAGTGTATGAACACCTGTGTGCATCAGTGGAACTAGCATGTGGTAACATCAGAGCCCACTTTTGGCCTCCAAAAATTAGTACACTCATGGAGCCCCTCCACTACAATATATACCAAACCAGGTACATAGCACCAGAGCAGGCCAAGGCATTGCTATATCGCAGGACCTCCATGCTATATCCCCTAGTAAGGAATCTTACACCTAGCTTATCCTTTGCACACAAATTATGTCAGCTTTAAGTGCATAGTGGTGGGAAAGGGAGCAGGTGGGAGCCCACAAACTCTTATCAGAGTTTTTGCAGGACCAGGTGCCTTTGGGTCTATGAGCTCTAAGAACGTGGTAATCTTGTGCAGGGTGTGAGAAATGCATTTGCTTAAGGATTTCCTTCCCAGTAGCTGCCCCGTAACTATTCTGGAAGTCACCCAGAGTGGCTGGGGCAACCCTGTCAGGTGTGTGGAGTAGAAATAAAAAAACAGTGTTGTTGTTCTGCTGTAATATATATACTATTACAGCACATTTTGTAATAAACTCAATTCTTGCATAAGTCTGTACTATTGTAAATTAAAGTAGGCCACTATAATGCATAGGCTACCTAGAGAGTTAATAGCTTGACTTGTGAGGGCTCATGTATTGTGGAAAGATAGCCAAACTCCAGTTGTTGCAGCACGCCCCTACCCCTCTTTATTCAGAAGTAAGTCCCATTGATTTAAATAAGGTTTTCAAATTAGTGTGCTCAGGAGTGCTGTCCAAAGAATACGTGGCTGTTTTCGGATGCCCAGGATCCAAAGTTCAAATTGCTAAACTATGCATGGAACATGCATAGCTTGAGGCCCCTAGCATTACAGGTGCATTTTAAAAAGATTATCCAGTTGTTCTGCAATTGATATAAAAAGTGTACAGAATACCAATTCTGGCTTACTCCCAGGTAAGTGGGGTTAGGATTGCAGCCGTAGTCGTTTGCATTTTAGAGTCAGGCTTTAGAAAGCTGCCTTTAAACCCAGTCCATCCATGTAGCTCACCACTGTTTGAACTGACTTTCAGGGGCTCTCCATTTCCCCCCAGAGAGAAATCTCTCTCACCTCTACCTGGAGGAGGAGGCGGGTTCAGCACAAACTGTTGACTTCTCTCCTGGTGGTGGGTGGGATGCTAAGGTAACATGTTGCCAGAGTTGCAACTAGCGGTTGGCGAAACTGCCCCCCCAACCAGGGGCACAAAAATCACATATCAGACTATGGAGTGTATGATGCATGTGTCTGTGGCGATGCACTGCTGCTATTGTGGCAAAAGCAAACATGGTAGAAACTCCCTGTCCTCGCACAGCAGCACAAAGGTGATTGTTACCTGGGGGGGGGGGCGCCGATACAGCTTTTTGCCAATGGCACAAGGGACTCCAAGTCTGCATCTGCACATTGCAGCTGCTGTATTCAGGTAAAACAATCTGGAGAGACCAGGGAATTATGTTAGAATGTTGTTTATTGATTATAGCTCGGCTTTTAATACCATCCTTCCGGACATTATTATCAAAAAGCTGATGGAACTAGACCTTTCGTCTACCTTCTGTGATTGCATTAAAGACTTTCTGAGTGAGGATTGTGCCTGTTACATCTACCTCCCTGAAGCTCAGCACTGGCACCCCACAGGGATGTGTGCTGAGTCCCTACCTGTACTCATTGTATACATATGACTGTATTTCATCTGATCCATCCATCCATTATTAAGTTTGCTGATGATACTACCATAATGGGTCTATTACAGGTGGAGATAAATCAGCGTACAGGGGAAGTTTCAAAAAGTATCTACTTGGTGCTTAGAGAATAACTTGCACCTAAATATTAGCAAGACAAAGGAGATGATGTTGGACTTTCGGAGGAAGAGAGGGGAACTAGCCCTGTTGTATATCAGGGTGGGTTGTGTGGAGAGAGTCTCTTCCTTTAAATTCCTGGAAGTTTACCTTAGTGAAGACCTCACTTGGAAAAACAATATAACTCAGGTGGTTAGGAAGGCCCAACAGAGACTCCATTTTCTCAGGGTCTTGCGAAAGAACAATGTTAAACAACAGTTGATGACCTCCTTCTACTGGTCCACAATAGAAAGTGTCCTCTCATATTGTATCACAGTGTGGTACGTTGGCTTGACAGCCACGGTCAGAAAGTCTTTACAGAGGGTGCTGAACACAGCACATGATATCATGGGCTGTCCCCTGAGCCCACTAAATGACATTGCAAGGGATTGTTCCCTAGGAGAGCGAGAAAAATTTTCAGGGATAATGCACACTACGGCCAGCACCTCTTTAATCTTCTACCCTCAGGCAGGAGATATAGAAGTATAATCAGTCATACCAACGGGCTAAAAAACAGTTTCTATCCGTGGGCTGTTAGGCTGCTGAACGGAAAATAATATAGTGCAACTGACTTTCAGGGTTGGTGTGCTGTGCGACAAGGACACAAAGAGCAATGAGATTGAGTGTTTGTGGGGGGGGGGAGGCTCAGTTAATTTCATTGTACCCAGGTTGTACATTGACAATAAAGGTATTATTAAACATAAATAATTCACTGTCATTGTCAAATGCATCTCATTTGTTTAAAAAACACCTAACTTAATGGGTCTGATTCTCAATTCAAAACTAGTAAAGTTATTTCCCCATGTACGTGTTATGTAATGGCAATCTGTTGCTCTGTGGGGGGGGGCGGATATTAAGATATGTCATAAACACCTTTCTGCACAATCCTAATTAAACCTATTCCTGGGAACTGCTACATCCAGTGATGTTCCAGGAAATACTGCAGAATATCAACAAGCAGTTAACCAAGTCAGGAATAGATTCAGCCTTTAATACTGAATAGAATGCAACTGTATGGCCAGAGGATATCAGTCCAGATCGCTTTCTACTGATGCTATAAAGAATAAAATGATCACATGCAACTATTTAGTATCCACAGATGGTAACTGTGGCTTCATGGACATTACCCATCTTTACTTTATTTAGTTTAGTTACCTGCCCACAGGGCTGGCCCAACAGTGCAAGCACCTCATGCAGAAGCTTAGGGTAGCAAATTTGGACGGCTCAGAAAGGCAACGCTAGACTATATTCTGGGACAGAACAACACCAAAGACCAAGAGCAAGGCAGTATGGGAGAAACTGAGCACACAGGCAGCCACTGGGGAAATAATTTTTGGTTTGTGTCCAAAGTGCATGGGAGAGGGGCAAGGAATGCATTCTACTACTGTATAGTCAGAAGCAGAAAGTGGGAAACAGTTCTCCTTATTGTGTACAAAGGAAAAGGAGTGTTCAAAGCATTTTGCTTCAGCTGTGTGATCCCATTAATTATCAGCATCGCCTTCCCACCCACACCAGCTGAAGCAAAATTCTTTTTTTAAAAAGAACCTGCACGTTTCATGCAAAGACACCTTTAAGTACTCATGATTGATATGTTTTGTATAAATATGAACCTTGTATTCCACTATGGAATATATTTTGTGCTTTTAAAAAAGCTTATTATCTCAGTGGACCAGAATGTGGTCTAAACCCCCCTTTAAATCCATATCAACGAAAAGAAAAGAACTCACACTGAAACTCACCTACAGGTGGTACCTAACACCAAGGAAACTAGCGCTAATACACCCAGGAACCTCACCAAAATGCTGGAGAGGGTGCACCTCCACAGGCACATACCTCCACATGTGATGGGAGTGTCTCAAAATCCAACTATTCTGGACAACAGCCATACGACAAATATGTAAAATAACTAAGCAAGTATTAGACTCCCCCCCCCCCCGGATTGGCCCTACTAAACATCTTCCAAGACAACAATGCCCATTTACACCACAAAGAACTCATAACCCACCTACTTTCAGCAGCCAGAAACACCATAACCAGACACTGGAGAGACCTGTCAGGAGTAAGCATGGACCAATAGTACCAAATAGTATGGGAAACAGCCCTAGTAGAAAAATTAACTAATAAACTGAAACTGACATGGGGACAAACAGAAGAAGACACCTTCACCCCGGTATGGCTCCCCTTTATCACATACACAGCCCAACAGGACAATGACAAAAATCCACCAACAGCATACAAATCAATATGGCTAACCTGGTCCAAAACACCCACCCACCTCACTCACACATGAAAACAAAGATCACCACAGCCAATCACAAACAAACAATCACACCCTAGGCCAACCCCAACCTCTCTCACCACCAAAGGAACACAAGTGAACAACACAAGCAACGCTGACACCAAACTCTACATACATTAAGCATAATAGAAACACCGCCACCCGACCCCACCCCCATCCATCTCCCCTCCCTCCACCCCCCCTTTCTTTTTTTCTTTCTTTTTTCTTCTCCCCCTAATGCCTCACTCAACAAATGAAACGGATTTGTAAAAATGTTACATGGGGGAAAAAATACGAGGCATTACACTTACCTCTGTAAAACAAGAAAATCCTTAATAAAATGTTTTTTTAAAAAAACTTATTATGACCATTTTATTGTCTTGTATTTATTACTCCTCTTGCTATAATTATTATTATTATTAATATTTATTTATTTGCCTACCTTGATGTTTTGTTTATTTATTATGTTTATAAAGAAAAAATGGATGTTAATTAAAGGCTGGACATGGTCTTAACAAAAATAAAATGGTATTTTAATGTTTGCATGGTTTGGCCTGAAGCTTCACTCTCTTGGGCCTCAGATGGGGGTTTACCCAATCCTATTAACTAGAGATGCTTGGTATTAAGCCTTGGCAAAATATGTACTTCACCATTCAGCTGTAGCTTCTCCTTATATAAAGTGTGGTTATGAGTTGCTGAGACTGACCTGATTTACTGACCAGAGAGTCATGCTGTCCTCCAGCATGTTCTGCAAATTCGGGGGGGGGGGGGATTTGAGCAGCCTCTTCTCTTCCTTTGCAATGGGTTATAACAGCAGCAGAGGACAGTTGATTTTTCCTGTTCACCATACCCTAAGAATAAATCCCCAGATCCTAGACTTCTTCCTCGGGCTCTTTAAGGAGCTTGTGCAGCAAAGAACTGGAAAGCCTGCTCTCCAATGATACTGAGTATACCTGATGAGCTTCCAGAAAGAAAACAACAGAGTGGGTACACTAATATCATCAGAGACAAGGGAAAAACAGGTTTTTGAAAACCTGCCTATTAAAAAATGGTGGCGTTTTTCTGAGAATCCATTTCTTCCTTCTCTGTATGAGCTTTCAGAACTCACCACCAATTACCTGGCTCCCCTAATTATATGATTTGAATTTTCAAAAGTATTAAAATATTGTGACATATATATATATGAGTACATGTTTTTTTGGAAACATGAACACACCCTGAAATCTTCATATGCCATTCTGGGGAGGGGGTGCCCCGCTGGTTGAGATGTTGTAATGTATGCATTGTCAACTCGACATCTAGCGTGTGGCCCTTGTAAGAGAAGCAGCTATGATCCAAGAGGTCAGTTCCTAAACTACTGACTCAGTGCTGTTGCCTGGCTGGAGGGGTCAGCTTGTGCAAGCTCCCAGGCTTTATCAGAAATAATGTTTGTTTGACCACTACTAACTCTGCTTGTAGCTGAAGACAATAAACACCCAACCTCATTTCCTGCCACTGTCTCTTCCACCTGGGGACAACTTTCCTCAGCTCCTCCCCTACAGCTTGAACAAAACAACCACAACCACATCCCTTCTTTCCCCTCACAGTTTTAATAACCGTGCTGCTGCCTGGAGATAGAGTGGGGGGGGGGTGGCAGTCTGCTGTTGGTGATGTTGGCTAATGACTGTCTGGTACAGTGGTCTCATTAAACCTAAGATCTGAGTATCATATTCATGCATAAGATATACACCTATATATTCTCTGGCTCCTCGTTAGATTGTTTTATCTTTTTCACCTTTTAGAAATAACATCTATATATTCTTACCAAGTTGCCTCATCTAGAGTTCGATGATGATGGTGGTGGCTGCGGTGGTGGTGGTTTGGGGCAGGGGCCATATGGCAATGTTGTGTACTTGATGGGCGGTAGTAGATTAAAGAATCACTGCATTAACCTCTAAAATCAGCATCTGAAAGTGAAGAAAGACCTGATTCAGCTTGCATTGCAATCGCTGTTACAAGGACTGTGTTTAAGATGGCCTCCAATAAGTGTGATTCTCCCTCCCTGCCCTTGGTTGCACAAGACATTTCATTTTGTGGCGGTGTTGCCAATTCACGGAAGAGTCTATATCGTGCTGCAGCACTTGGCTGCTCATATACAGTAAATTGTGTCTAATTTTGCATAACACCAGTAAGCTCTTGCTTTTCACATTTAAGGAAAGGAACACTCAATGAATGCAAGCTGTGGGTGTTTCTCCCCACCCCTATTTTGGTATGAGCTTCAGGAATTAGTCAGTACAGTACTGAAGTTGTCAGATGGCTTGCTGCTGCAGTCTCAAAGATATACTAGCTTGCACTTCGTAAAATATTTTGGGTGTGCCTTCAGTTTTCTCATCATGCAGTGGAAAGATTATCACTGTAGCTGACAATAATGTAGTTTACCCACCAGTGTATTAAACCTAAGTGCATTGGCTGAATGTTGTTGAACACAAACATTTTTTTAGCCTGACTGGCCTGATGTTTGGCAGAAACATGGAGCAGAATATAAACATGCAACTGAAGATGTAGTATCACTGTGAAATCCTTAAATGCTTTATTTTGTTTCATTGTGGCCATTTTGTTTCCATCTCATTGGAGCTTTTTTATTGCTGTTGGATTCGTTTTAAAGAATAGAAAGAAGTTTAAAATGGAGGTTTGATATGTAAAACTCTTATCATGGATTCTTCTTAATGTGGGGGAAATGTAATTTTTTTGCCCTTATGAGTAAAAAAATAATTTGAATGTGCCTGGGCAATTCCTGCTAAAATAACTAAAGCCAGAGATAACTGAACTAGATTCCTAGGGCTGGACTGAATTAATTGGTCCCACAAGTGGAAGTTGGCACAACTGGACTTTACCCTCCTCTCCTCCTCCTCCCCCCTTGTGTCCCCTAGATTGGCTCAGGTGGGTCAGGATAATGCCCAGGATAGTACTTGGGAGAAGGAGAGGGGAGATTATTCCATCAAGCAAGCAGAAATGCTTTTGCTGATGAAGCTATCATGATATCACTATGTTGAAACCCTTCCCTAGTGGTTGCAGTTAGGCCTTGGTGTGCTCCTTCCCCTAACCAATGAATACAAAACCCAGAATAATTTGTGCAAAACAGTCAGCACTAAAAAACAAATATTCACAAATTAAATTATGAAAAGTTGCTCAATGCACATGATTTATGAAGGCTTCTTGGTTGCTGAAGGTGGCCCAATTTGGATTTTGCCTGGTGCAGCTTCTCTTTTCATCTGCATCTCTCCTCGAGATCAACTTCTTTTACGATTCTCTACCCTAACCTTTAACCCAAGGGTGAGGAACTTTCCCCTCCTGTCAGTGTCATCATTTCCTCACTGGTTACATAAAGGTGGTGATAAAGGTGGAATAAAGACCACACTGCTTCAAGTTTAGCTGTGGTATGCCTCTGATTAGAATTCCTAATCCTGTACAATTCTACTCAGATGAATGCTTTACTGGGTTTTATGAGGTTAGTCTCAAATAACTACAGAGAAATTAAAAATAATAATAATACAACAGCTAGTACAGCTAATGTTCTAGAAAGCAAATTAAAATAATTACTTTCTGACTTCAGGATGCTACACACCCACACACGTATGGCAGAAGCCTACTAATTTTTTTCTTGGACAGGTGGGGAAAATACTTCTTTTCTCCAAGCCATACAAACAGGAGGAGAAGTAAAAAAGAATAAAAAAAGAAATCAGTTTATCTGTCACAAGAGACTAGGGCCCTGCGGGACTTGACATCTTTCCGCAGGGCCTGCAAGACAGAGCTGTTCCACCAGGCCTTTGGCCAAGGCACAGCCTGACCCCCTCCTTTGATAATTCTTCACAGAACTCTAGCCCAATGGTTGCCATCAATTTGATTTGAACTGATTTTATAATGAATTGATTTTAGAATGCTGTATTATTTTACTGTTGTTAGCCGATCTGAGCCCAGCTTCGGCTGGGGAGGGCGGGATATAAATTTATTATTATTATTATTATTATTATTATTATTATTATTATTAAAATGAAATTGTTCTGAAATGGCATATACTGAGGGGAGGAACACTTTGAAAAACCACAAAAAAACGGAAAGGAACTGGAAGGGGGAAATGGATGGGATGGAAGAATGGGAAAGCTTCCGGAGCAGCGTTAGAAACTGAGGTACGTCTAGGCACACTTTTTTATAACAAGAATACAAAGCTGAAAATGAATGAATTGCAGCGAAAATATTAAGTTCATTTTTCACATGGTCTAGTCCTTCCCCTGCACACACCCCTAATATTCTTTAGAGGGTCTCTTCTTCAGTCTTCAGAGAGTAACTGTAAGTGAGGAGGCAGAAAAAGATCCTTCTTTCCTTCCACTCTGCAGTTCTAATCTGAAATCTTAGGCACAGAACTGCACCCGGACCTCAGAAACTGCTCGCGCTAATGAAATCCCCTATCACAAAATGTGCCTAGAACAATGGGAGTTTCAAACACTGTTCAGGAGGTGTCAAGGGTTACATAAAAGGAGACCAGGGGCCACCCACTCACCTGCATTGTAGTCTTTCCCCATCCCTGAATTGCCCTTCTACTGTGGATTGTAAGACCTCTGGGCAGGAACTATGTTACCTTAGTGTGCTCAGCACACTATCAGTACTGAACAAATGCCAAGCAGTGGTGGTCTTGTGGCCTGGTCTAATGATCACCCTATGCATAGTAGGTCCAGCACAGAAAAGGAGCAGAGCTAAAGATTTGTTCTTGGCAAGTCTAGGTTAATGCATACTGCTAAAGATTGATGACATTTGGAAGCCAAGTGACTTGCGCGCAGAGGGACGGTCAACTTGATGACATACATGTAGCCATGTGCATGCCAGTGCGACCAAGAACCCCAACACAGTGTGTACCTACTCATCCACTCATTAATAATAATAATTAAGAAGAAGAAGAAGAAGAAGAAGAAGAAGAAGAAGAAGAAGAAGAAGAATTAATAATAATAATTTATTTATACCCTCTTTCCCCAGCCACTCTAGGCGGCTTCCAACAAAAGATTAAAAATACATTAAAACCTCAGTCATTAAAAACTTCCCTAAACAGGGCTGCCTTCAGATGTCTTCTAAACATCAGATAGTTGTTTACCGTATTTTTTGCTCTATAAGACTCACTTTTCCCCTCCTAAAAAGCAAGGGGAAATGTGTGTGCGTCTTATGGAGCGAATGCAGGCTGCGCAGCTATCCCAGAAGCCAGAACAGCAAGAGGGATCACTGCTTTCACTGCGCAGTGATCCCTCTTGTTGTTCTGGCTTCTGAGATTCAGAATTTTTTTCCCTTGTTTTCCTCCTCCAAAAACTAGGTTCGCCTTATGGTCTGGTGCGTCTTATAGAGCAAAAAATACGGTATTTCCTTGATATCTGACGGGAGGGTGTTCCACAGGGCAGACGCCACTACAGAGAAGGCCCTCTGCCTGGTTCCCTGTAACCACACTTCTCTCAGTGAGGGAACCGCCAGAAGGCCCTCCGCGCTGGACCTCTGTGTCCGGGTTGAACGATGGGGGTGGAGATGCTCCTTCAGGTAAACTGATACACATGATGCATCTATATATGCCTCTCTGCTGCTTTTTCTTTCTTTGGTATGACTATGCCCTTTCGTGAAAGAACACTTCTAGATCATAGTACTGAATTTTTAATCCTCATTTTTTTATTTGACATAATCCATATGATAAACCTTGCTTGTTTGCACACTGAATGTTATTTTTATGCATTTTTTCCCCTAAATATAACAAATTAGATCAAATATTTGATGAACAAAGGATAACTGTGTGATTTATCAGTGTTTTCGGTTATAACTGACGATTGCCTCCTGTTTTGATAGACACCTTAGTTTTCAAATGTGTCTTTTCCTCTTATAGCGGGACTGTCATAGCTGTTGGTGTTTCCATATTCGTACTGTTTGTGGTGACCATCATTTTCTGCTTCACCTGTTCATGTTGCTGCCTGTATAAAGCATGCCGAAGACAACCACGGCGTAAGTATGGTTTATTTTTTACCTCCTCTTAGTAAAGAAAGAAAGAACGCTGTTCTAACAAGAAATTATTCATGGCTCATAAACTCTTTTTAAAAATATAGTGCTGTCTAATGTCATGCGTAATTTTGGGATATAGCTGCAGAAAGCAATTCATGTTATTTAGACACATCTGAGATCAAGAGCTTGTTTACCTCAGCAGCATTTTGGACTTGATGCCAAAAAACAGGTATGGTAGGACTTGTCTAAATATCTGAACAACCAAATAGCCATGATTTTGTAAAGTAAATCTAATATGCAGGCTGAGTTCAGCTAAACTGTAGTATGTTCAGAACATTTTCTGCAAGCACAACTGAACTTCCTCTCCCCTCCCCTCCTGTCAAATCTGCTCTGGGGTTTCCTCAACCCCTGGAGCAGATTTGGGGTGCTGCAGGGCAGGGAGTGCAAAAGGAGGATAAGTTCTGATGTGCTTGCAGAAGTCATTCCACATGCCCAGTGACTTAGGCATGGGCAACCCTGCGTCGTGTCTGTTTGTGTCTCTTAGGAGGACTAAGAAATTTGTGTGTGAGGGGAGGGTAAGCTTCATCGCTGTTCACCTCAGGAATGTAGTCAGAATAGCTTTAGAATGTAGTTGGTGGCAGTTGAGTTTACAAAAAATGAAAAAACAGGGAGCAAAGGGATTGTTTAGAAATATAATCATCTTCCTTCATGTGCTGATTGCTTCCCTGGCACTCTTCCCATGTCTTACAGCTGTTGTGACCACAACTACAGCCACAACTGTGGTGCAGGTGCCATATCCTCAGCAGCCTGGGATGCCACCACAAGGTTACCCTGTAGGGATGTATCAAGGATATAATCCTCTGCCAGTGCAACCGCAGCAGGGGATGCCAGTAGCACCCTACCCAACACAGTACCCTCCACCTTACCCCACACAGCCTGCAGGACCACCACCCTACCATGAAACCATGGCAGGTAAGGAGAGGATCTGTTGAGAAGAACGGGGTGCTTTGTCTTACACCCTCAGCTGCAGGTGTTTTTATCTGGAGCGTTGAAGTGGAGCAAATACAAGGTTTCTGAGAGGGAGGACGTGAACCATTAATATGCTCATTCTACTTCTTAGCTTATTTTTTCTAGTTCTTTGCTATTTCATCAAGGTTTCCACCAACCAAGTTCTCATTCCATGCTCCCAAGACTTCTTGACATGAGGACAACAATGTGCCCCTTGATGTGCTATTTAATATCTGAGATTGGTGATCCTTGATTGGGGCTTGTATACTTACTGTATTATGCTATCGTTGGCTGCAGAGTTAATTGGAATCTTATCCTTTTATGTGGCAAGGGGGCAGGGGCAGGCAATTATCTTAGATTCTCTGCTGACTTCTATAGAAAGTTATCTTTATTACTGTATAACCTTTCCTGGCATTATATTACACCAAATTTCCTGGTGATGGTGGCCTCTGAGCAAACTTAGGATCCTAACTGAAGCACGTTTCTGTACCATTAAACTGCCAAGTTTGTCAGTTTTTGCCTGCTGTACTGGTGGTATCAAATATGCTGGCATCATGCCATACTGGAGCAACTGTGGCCAGTGGCGGAGGAAGGGGAGCACAGGGGATGCGGTCCACCCCGGGTGTCGTCACCGAGGGTGTGTGTGATAAAATGAGTTTTTAAAAATAAAAAATGGGCTCACAAAACTTTTTAGGAGTGACATGGTAGCTTAGGCGCCTGCAGGTTCCACGCTGACTAAAACAGCAGTGTGGGAGTTGCGTCTGCTTACTGCCTCTCCCTCAGCCGCCCTACAGCTGAGGGGGAGGCGGGGGAGAGGCTCCAAGCATTGGAGAGGCTTGCCCTACCCCATGGGTGGCTCACCCCGCCCCCGGCTGCACGACACGCCCCTGTACCAGGCACCCAAGTGGCTAGCTACGCTGCTGGCTGTGGCATCCCTCGGTCTGATATGCTGCCAGCTTAGTCATTCCGTAGCAGCAGAGCCCAAATGTACAATCCTGTCCTCATTTTATAGATTGGTCAGGAATCTACAGTGGTGCCTCGCAAGACGAAAATAATCCGTTCCGCGAGTCTCTTCGTCTAGCGGTTTTTTTGTCTTGCAAAGCAACCCTATTAGCAGATTAGCGCTATTAGTGGTTTAGCGGCTTAGAAAAGGGGGGGGGAGTGAAAAAAATCGCAAGATGTTTTCGTCTTGCGAAGCAAGCCCATAGGGAAATTCGTCTTGCGAAGCGCATCGAAAAACGGAAAACCCTTTCGTCTAGCGGGTTTTTCGTCTTGCGAGGCATTTGTCTTGCGGGGCACCACTGTAATCACACTGAGCAGTATACCTGTACTGAAACTCAGCTTTGGGTTACCCTTAAAAGCATGTAAGGACAGAGTCAGTTTTGTCATAAGAGACCCTGCTTGAACTTCTTTTTAAGAGATATGTTCTCCTTTAATGGAAAAGAACTTTTAAAAGCCTTGATACAATCTGCTTTGAAGATTTTACTGATGAGGCTGGAAGTCCTTCTTGAGCTCACAAATCAGTAGATTCTCTGAGAGTGCTCGTAATCAACCCAGGAGAAAGTATAGTATTTATAAAATATATATTTAAAATGTTGTCTTGTTTTACAGCTGGAGCTCCTGCGGTTCAGCCACCTTATAACCCAGCATACATGGATCCTCCAAAGCATTAACTTCAAATGGATTTACTGCTCTGTATCTGTGCAGAAGCCTTTTCAAACAGAATCTATATTGTGGCATACTTTCTAAAAATACTACTCTGATGCAGGTGGGGTAGAAGCCCTGACAGTGTTTGTTTGCTTTTTAATACCTTGAACACCACAAGAAGAAAAAAAAGATCTATCACCTGGATTTGTTTTCCTATATCTCAATTTAAATTGTTGATAGTGTCTTAAAAAGACAACTTCGGAGTAGGAGTCATGGATATGCCATACAATAATTTGAAGTCTAGTGAAACGGAGTCGTTGAAAAGACAAGTAGCAACAAGTGTCTGCTACCATGATTTTGCCAGTAATTGTTAATGCTTATAAAATGAGAGGTGTACCTCAACAAAATCAGTGTAAAAACTGGATATACTTTTTCCAGTTAACTATTGCAAAGTAAAATCTAATGAAGAGAAGTAAGAGAAATAGTACTGAGTAGAATGTTTTGGGTTTTTGGCAAGAAATAGTGTAAGTTGTTAAACAAAACTTTTCTGTATTTGTGCAGTAATTGCATAGTCATTTGCTTCATTATGCTTTCACAGTTTTAATTTCAAGCATGTCAGTTTCATAGGTAACTTTCCTCTGTCTAATATTCCAGTTTCCACTTTCCTCAAAACGACAACAACAACCAAAAGTACTGTACCACTGCATGAACATGGTTGCATGAGATCATTAATCATCTTAACATGTCAGACCTGCAGTACAATGTTAGGCTTAGTAGGCTTAGTAGAAGAGCTGGATATAAATACATAAATATTGTATTCTCCTGTTCTGATCCTAATGTTCCTGTTGAGAGTGCCAGCCAAACATGCCTTCCTCCATGTATAAGGAAGCTTAGGCATTCCACCCTGCCTCTCCTTTTCATTATTTTTCCTGTCTGGCAGTTCAACATTCCATGGGTACTGAGCATGCTCATAAGGAAAACCCCACAGCATCAGACCAAAGACTTGTCTAGCACAGCATTTTGTTTTCTGTAGCCAACCAAATGCCTATGGGAAGCCCACAAGCCACAGTAGTATTCTCCCACTCATGATAGTACAGGAACTGGTATTCTGAGGTATACTGTCTCTGATGCTGGAGGTAATATAGCCAACATGGCTAGTTGCCTGTTATTTTCTCTGTAAATCTTTCTAATGCCCCTTCAGAACCATTTATTTTCTTTATTTGAAGCTGCTTAACAGTGCAGCACTCTCCATACATACTTGGAAGTAAGTCTCCTGGAGAGCAATGGGCTTTTTACTCCCAGGTAGTATAGGATTGCACCTTAAATAGACTAACAGAAATTTGCTTCCAGCTCTTAATGGGTTTCTGTACCTGCCTGCATCTATCCATGTACCAAAACCATCACAAACCACTGTCAGAATTGCTTTCGCTGTGAAGGAGAAATGTGAAGAGGAGGCAACCTGTTTTTGGAGCTGCAGTTTCTCATTGCGGATTGCTCCTATGCTGGAGTCCCTGCATTTCTCTGTGTGAGCAACCAATTCTTTGAGGACTGCTACTGTGATCTTGGTGCCTTCTTAAACGTCTTTATAGAGTTCTTTCTGTTGCATTTTCCTATTCAAGAATTTTCTGGTAAAATGACTAAGGCTGCAATCATGTACCCTTAACCTAGGAGTAAGCCCATTGACTTGCTTTTGAGGGAATGTGCATAGGATTGCAACGTGGATCATGTTATGTAGGCATAGACCTCTCTCTTCATGAGATTGCATATGGTCTACATTCTACTAATGTAAAATGAAAAGTTATAGAAACTAGCATTGACTACATTTCCTTACCGTGACTTGTAATGGGGAAAAGTCCTGTCTTATGGTGATTATTGGGGATCTTAGGAAGGCTATATAGATATTGATTTCCATGTGCTGTGTTAAGCTCTACTTTTTCTTTCTGGGTGTATAGTAACAAACTGCTGAAAAGTGTGTCTTTCTCTACCTCCTTCAGGAAAAGCATCAGAGTTATCTTAATTCACCATTGTGCCAGCATGGATTGAAACCCTGTCCACACTTCCACATAAGTGATTGTATCACAAAGCATAGCTCTGTTGACTGCCATCACTTTGCCATGGTCATGAGACAGTATCTTGTGTGTTTTTAACCTTCCTCCCCAGTATTAGGTAGAGTTTGATGGGAGTGAGGGTTAGGAAGAAACTGTCTATGATCATTAAATATCAACATCATGAGTAATTCCTGTTGCATTGTGACCTGTGAAATCTCAGCTCACACAGTCACATGATGACACCAGTGTGTATCTATGAGCAGAATTCGAGTGTTTGCTTACATACAACAAGTATTTCATTATTTGCAATCCTGCTGTTACATGAGTCTTGTTTAACTCAATAGTGCTTATATGTGAGTATCTGAGGGGAAAATTGTGGCCTGTGAAATACTGTGTGTGTTATATATGTCAATTTAATAAAAAAGTTGTTTACTGAAGCAGAAGGGAAATTGAATTTCAGCTTCATATTGTAGATTTTCAGTGTTTACTTTTTTATTGTGAACTTTGGAAGTGCCTTTCAGACTTTTCAAACTGCATTATTGTAGTCAGTGTACTATATATCAATATACAATGCAATTCTTTTTGATATTCTTTTTTTAAAAAACTAATCCTGATTTGTATGTTGCTTATAGTAAACAAGACAATTCAAAAGGATTGGCATGTTTGCAGCTTTTTATAATAAATATATTGTCAAAACGTACTCACTTTGCATTATTTGTTGAATTCTGCTAGTATTAGAAAAATAGTGTCCAACTCCCTGCATGTAAAAGACAGTAGTTCTGACCCAGAGAAAATTAATTGCACTAACTGAAAAGAATCCAAACCCAAACAGTGACAATATGAAGAGAGTAAGGGCTGTGCCCCTGCTTGTTCTGCTGGCTAAGCTCCTGCTATCTAAACTCGCTTTTCACTTTCCAAAGCCCATTTCTGAAGCCACTACTCTCTTCTATTCTGCACCCCTGCTTTGCACCCATTTTTACATTCACGCCATGTCCATGCCCCTCCTTTTGTGCATCATCATCATCCCTGCTTTACACAAACTGCTGCTTCAAACACAACTTCTCATTCCCTTGGTGTTGTATAACCTGCCTTCTCTTTTAATCCCCAAACCCTGTACCAGCTTCATGCAAATCCAGGAATGTGATGCGGCACTATAAACACTCCACTGGGGGTTGCATGGTGAAAGCCTTACCTTTTTTCCATATAAGAAGATACAGCTCTCAAAGCATTGCACAACCCTAATGTGTTTGCAGATTATTTTGGGTGTCAAACCACTGGGGCAGTCTGTGATAGTGAATTAGGGGCCAGAGGAGCCCTGCTGGCCCCTGAAGCTTCATGCCAAACGTGTGCAATGTGCTGTCCTCAAGATGTTGATGGGCTCCCAACACCTGTCAGCTCCAGCCAACATGGCCAATGGACAGGGACAATGGGGATTTGGAGCTCAGCAACGTCTGAAGGGCACCATATTGGCTACTCTGCTTTATGCAATACAAGCTGTCTTTGGCTGGCAAGAGAGACTTGGAAATATTAGGTTCCCACCTAAACACAAAATAACAAAGATTGAAGGGGAGGTATGGAGCACTGTGGTAAAGAGGGAGTCAAGCTAAGGGTGGAACATTCTAGGGCAGATTTCACGAAGTCTGTACAAACATTGAGAGCTTAGAGAACTCTGATGGGCTCAGTTACCTATGAAGGCTTTGTCTAAAGCAGGCATGGCCAAACTTCACCCTCCAGACTACAATTCCCATCATCCCTGACCACTGGTCATTAGCTAGCGATGATGGGAATTGTAGTCCCAAAATATCTGGAGGGCCAAGGTTGGCCATGTCCCGTCTAAAGCAAAGAGTTCTGTGGAGGCACAGGAGGGGTCCTAAATTTACGTTTCCACTAAAGGTGATGAGTGAAATGAACAGTGTGCAAATAGAGCATAAGTTTTTAGTGTGAGGTTCTAACTCATAAAAATAGCTAGTGTGACTGGTAGTGGCAGCAGTGCCTCAAACAGGGCTTCCTCCAGGGATCTAAGTAGATTAAATCAAGTTCTATCTGGATTGACTTGTTTAGGTTAGAGGTCAAGCATGAAGAAGGCATTAGCATTCTTGCTTTCACTATGGTAAATACACCTTGTGAAAGTATCTCATCGATCAACCTAACTTGGGGAACCTTTGCTGGACAATGGGACAAATCTTTATCTCCCCACCCTTGGCAGACCTACAATATGAGCAGTGCTGGGTTGTTTTGAAAGCCCTTTTGCAAACATGTCTATGCTGCTCTTTAAATCTCTTTAAATCCAGAGGTTCAAACAGCAGTGCTGGGAGTGGAGGGAAGCAGTTTCCATTGAAACTACTGCTAAGATGGGAGGTTTTTTCCACACTCCCACGACCCATCACTTTAAGATCCTGCTATTCAAGTCACAAGGCAAATCTTTAAAAATGTAGTATAAACACCGACAACTGGGAAACACTGGCCTGTGAGCGCTCCAGTTGGAGAACAGCTTTTACCAAAGGTGTCATGGGCTTCGAAGACACTCAAACTCAGGACGCAAGGGAGAAACATGCTAAGCGGAAGGCACGCTTGGCAAATACACACTGTGATCAACTCCTGCCCGGAAACCAATGTCTCTACTGTGGAATAATAATAATAATAATAATAATAATTTATTATTTATACCCCGCCCATCTGGCTGGGCCTCCCCAGCCACTCTGGGCGGCTTCCATAAAAACCAAAAATACAGTAAAATGTCACATGTTAAAAACTTCCCTGAACAGGGCTGCCTTAAGATGTCTCCTGAATGTCAGGTAGTTGTTTATCGCTTTGACATCTGCTGGAAGGGCGTTCCACAGGGCGGGCGCCACTACCGAGAAGGCCCTCTGCCTGGTTCCCTGTAGCTTTGCTTCTCGCAGTGAGGGAACCGCCAGAAGGCCCTCGGCGCTGGACCTCAGCGTCCGGGCAGACTGATGGGGGTGGAGACGCTCCTTCAGGTATACTGGACCGAGGCCGTTTAGGGCTTTAAAGGTCAGCACCAACACTTTGAATTGTGCTCGGAAACGTACTGGGAGCCAATGCAGGTCTTTCAAGAACGTGTGGAAGAACGTGTGGATCCAGAATTGGCCTCCACAGTCACTTACGGACTCATTGTTAAAACCGTATTTATGGAAGACAATCTTACTCAGCTACAAGTGATTGCCAAAGAAGAAGAAAAAGATGAGTCATGTCACACATCTGGTATGTGGGGTATATCTTGTAGCGTGGGTGTGGCTTGCCCAAAATGGCCTGGTTGGGTCAAATGTGGAAGACCATGGGTGAGATATTCCCCGCTTCTGTTCTAAAGTGAAGTCAGCAAATAAAAACTACAACCTTGCTCTTTATGCCTAAGCTTTAGCTTTGGGCACTTCCCAAGGCGACATGGAACTTTCCAGAGTCAAGATTCTAGGAAATACTTAAAATGACAGCAAGACTCTGAACCACTTTCCTCAACCACTTGAGTTTTTTAGCATTTTTTTTTAATGGAAAGGAAGATGGCTGTTTTTACCCACCTTCATCTCTCTGGAATTTTAGGCCTTTCCCCTAATGAAAATTGGCTTTTTCACATATATACCAGTGTACTCCGACATTTAGAGTTCTTACACAATTTTTAAAATTTATTTTATCCTTTTAATTTTTACATTGTGCAGAATGGCTTGTAAAAAAAAGAGGGAAAAAATCACAGCCCTTGAAGACACCAACAAAATAATAACGGCAAGAATCACCAAAATAATATTAATTTATTATCCACCCTTTACCCTAAGATCCCAGAGCAGGTTACAGCATTGAAACATAGTATTAAAAACAGTTTAAAACAATAGCCATAAAAATAAAGTGCATCCTAAGAACATAAACCTCAAACCTCAGCATTCTCCAAAAACAGTATAATGAAAGTGCCGGAAGCATCTCTGTGCGAAGGGAGTTCCACAGCTTAGGGGCCACCACAAAGAATGCCTTCCCTGAAAGGGCAGAGGAACTACCAAGAGGACCTTCTCTGCTGATCTCAGCACATAAGAGGCTCGGTACAAAAGGAGGCAGATATTTGGAACCTGAATCATTTGAGGCTTTAAACACCAGTGTGAGCACCTTGAATTGGGCCGAGAAACAAACTGGAAACCAATGCCACTGTTCTAAAATACGGGTTATAGAAGATCTAAATGGAGGGAGAAAATAAGAACCAGAGCTGGTGGAAACACATTTTTGCAGCTTGCAACTTATAATATACAAAATCCAATGCATATTCTTAAATTAAACAGGGTATTTAACTGCAACCCACATGACTACTAGCCCAAGAAACAGAATCAAAATACCCTGAACACTCTTAATTTCATCAGGAATTATGAAAAATTTATCAGTACTTCTATGGCTTAGTGGAATATAATTATTATCTGCTGGTTCACCACCTTCTGGAAAAGGCCAGCGTGAAGTAGTTGCTGCTACCCTTTGCCGCGACTGCATCTGTAAGTGACTGGAGTGGGGTGGTTGAATGTTTCCAGGTGTTTTTGAAAAGGAAGCGTATCTCTCATTTTCCTTGTACATGGCTCTAATGGAATTAAATGGAATTGCATTTGAATCCATCCAGCACATAAGATCGCTGGCACGTTGTTGAAAGATGTTTATTAGCGCAATGACATCTCCTTCTGCATTGTGACTGTTTGGAGGATATTCTCTGTAGAATTTAAAATACAAGTCACGAAGAGCATATTTTTTCCTGCTGCCAGGTGCGCTAGGTTGGTATGCAAACTGCTGAAGCTGGTTGTTCTCGCTGTCCAAAGCTTTCATGGCTTTAATAGTATCTGCACAATAGATTTCGTCAAGGGCTAAGTGACCCAGCGCAGAAAGTTCAGCTTTCAGCAAAGGAAAATCATAACCATAGCCGTTGTGTGCTACCAAACAGATTGGTGGGTGCTGCCGTCTGAAGAAGGCCACAATCATGTGCAAAAGATGCAAGTTAAAGGTTTGCTTTCTGTTCATGGCAAACGCTTCATTCGTCAGTCCTGTAATGGAACTTGCTGCCGGGGTGAACAGCTTGTCTGGATTAATGCAAACCGACAGCTTATCTGCTAACCGTGGTAAGAGAGGTAGTGGTTTTGGGCGAGAGTTGCTGTATTGAGGATTCTCCAAGGAATGTCTAGACACAGCAAACAGGCACATTTCTGCAATTTTAGGCTGTGAGGGTGGTAAGCCTGTTGCTTCCAGGTCCATAAAAACAAATGTCTCAATGGGTTTGGAGGGAGTCACAGATGTTGGCCACATTCTCAGGTCTAGGAAGAAAGAACAGTGAAAATTTGGGAAAGGCACAAGATGGCCAATGCAATGTATAGATCTCATGTTAACACTATGCCCGTAGTTACCCTTCCTTTCACCCTCTCAGTGTGGCCAAAATGCTTTAATAAATGAAGTAGACACACAGCGGCAAGCCACAGATATACGCGAAGAAGCCCCATGCTCAGGTCATTCGGGCTACACTGCCGACCCCCTTGCACCGCTTCGCAAAGGAGTTGCGCTTCGTAAAACCAGAATCCTTGGAAGGGACCCCCAAGAACAATCTAGTCCAACCCCCTGCAATGCAGGAATCACAGCTGAGGAAGGCTGCATAAGCCTTCCTACTGGGGAGCAAGGCCTCTATCACACCGATGTAGGGGTCTGTCTGGGATGCGGGCACCAAGCGCCCACTCTGCCCTCGAACTAGACAGGAGAGCTTCCTTCTCGACCCTGGAGAGAAGTCCGTGTTTTCTCCTGAGACAGATCTCCGGGCGCCTCAAGGGCAGGTGGCTCCACAGCGCAGAGTCACGAGGGCGCCGTGTCTGGAAAGAGCCGCGCGCCCCTTTCCTCTCCCGGGAGCTGAGCAACGCAGCAGAGGCCCGAGTTCGTCTTCCTGTGGCGGAGGGCCAGGAAGGGAGCAAAGCGGCTCCCAACCCCACGTGAAGTGTGGCCGCATTCGCCGTGTAAAAGCTTGGGAATCCTATCTATGAACCCAAGAAAATGGCGCCGTCCTCCTGCAGGCGCCACTGACGGGAAAGGGAGGCGATGTGCCCGCATTGCCGCGTTTTGGGTTGCGCAAACGGCACTCGCAAAGGAGGGAAATGTTAGGGCGGCCAAGCTCGTCCCACCCTTTTCCCTTCACGATCTCGCCTTATTACTACCTTAACCCCTAAATTCAAGAACAGCTGCGGAACCAAGCAGCGTTTCCCTTTCCGTTTTGCAAGCGCTCGGACTCGGAGCCTCCTGTTTAAAATACATACTGGAGTAGAATGGCGCGCAGGCAGCCTTCCGCGATGGAGACCTTCTCTCCAGTCCAGCGCCTCCTTCACCCCTTTAGGATTTTTATTTTATTTTGATCTGCCATTAGGCGTTGGAAAGCCGCTCCCAAAGTTCCGGATGAAACCGAAAGCCCAAGCTCAGCTCCTCCCTGGCCACAGTCAGCAAATCAGGATCTCACAAAGCTTTGGAGCCCGTGGAAAAAGAACCATGTTTA
Organism: Podarcis bocagei; assembly: GCF_964188305.1. NCBI lineage: Eukaryota > Metazoa > Chordata > Lepidosauria > Squamata > Lacertidae > Podarcis > Podarcis bocagei. The sequence goes on along the minus strand of NC_138126.1, from coordinate 55,557,010 downwards.
AATCTGTGCATGTTACTGCAGCATCTAGCTTTGTCCGGATACCGTACTGTTTATAATCTGTTTTGGCTTGAAAAAGAGGATCAGCAATAACTGTCACTGAAAAAAACTGCAAGAGGAAAGCAAGTAGGTTGTTCTCAAATCCATAGACAAAATAACTAGCCACAAACAAGTTTATACAGATAACAAAAGGGGCTTGCTTACATTCATGGTAGAGTAATAAGAGAACAATTGTAGAAACTGCCCAAACTTTCTAAGCAGCAGGCACTAGCCAAGAAGCAGGCTTTCTCCAAAATTACACTGAGACCACTTTTTAGTCGATTGTGGCTCATGCTAATAGGAAAAGGATAACAGGAGACAGAAATGGGATTGGTTTGCTCCTGTTCCACATTTAAAATATTATCAACATGTTGTTGTTGTTTAGTCGTTTAGTTGTGTCCAACTCTTCGTGACCCCGTGGACCAGAGCACGCCAGGCACTCCTGTCTTCCACTGCCTCCCGCAATTTGGTCAGACTCATGTTTGTAGCTTCAAGAACACTGTCCAACCATCTCGTCCTCTGTCGTCCCCTTCTCCTTGTGCCCTCCATCTTTCCCAACATCAGGGTCTTTTCCAGGGAGTCTTCTCTTCTCATGAGGTGGCCAGAGTATTGGAGCCTCAGCTTCACAATCTGTCCTTCCAGTGAGCACTCAGGGCTGATTTCCTTAAGAATGGATACGTTTGATCTTCTTGCAGTCCATGGGACTCTCAAGAGTCTCCTCCAGCACCATAGTTCAAAAGCATCAATTCTTCAGCGATCAGCCTTCTTTATGGTCCAGCTCTCACTTCCATACATCACTACTGGGAAAACCATGGCTTTAACTATACAGACTTTTGTTGGTAAGGTGATGTCTCTACTTTTTAAGATGCTGAATTATCAACATATAGGTCAATTATTTTCATTATGGCTATAATATATACAGTGTTGTCATTTTTCATATGCATTAGGTTAAGTATTTAGCTCCCACTTATTTATATAAAGATTAACACTATGCATTTCTCTGTCCTCACATCTCACAGGAGCATATTTGTTTCTGTTCAGTAGCTAGAGCTTTTGAACTACTACTGGGAAAATCAGACATCATAATACGGACATCGTAACAACAAAACAAGAACCGAAAGTTGCAATCCTATGAGTTTGATATTACCCACTGCAAGCAGAAGCATTTAAAACACTAATTAAACTGATTCTGCTGTAACATGCTTACACAACTTTAAAACTGATTTCACTACTAAGTGTTGAAGCACAGATATTATTAAATACACATGTGAGGGCATGTTTTTACTGACTCAGTTCCTGACGTAGCATAATTCCTAGAGAGGTAACTCAATGCACTCCTATAATTCCCATAGGCTTTCCCCCCTTACAGCTAGACAATTCTTACTGTGAACAGCACCACTAGTCCTTTGAAACTCATCAAGAATGAGGGTGGCTCCCTCTTGTAATGCAATACTTTAAAGATTTATTTCAGTTAAAGATTTATTCCAGTTAAAGGCAGAAATATTAGAACCAGGCACTCGGGAAGTATGAGAAGCTGAAGGAAGATACTGCTGCATTTCTAGTGGAGTTTATGAAAGAGACCTAGGCAAACTGGGGCAAGGTATTTCTAGGAGATTGGGTGTATGAATTTAAAAGCGCAAGATGAGATCACTGCATGGCAGAAGCAGGACTCTGGCATTCTAACCTCAATGTGCTTAGAACTCTGGGCTGGAGAGCAGGGACAAGTGCTCTAGTGCTGCTTCCCCATTTGGTTTCAGTGTTCCGTTGCACCAGAAGCGGCTTAGTCATGCTGGCCACATGACCCAGAAAAACTGTCTGCAGACAAACGCCGGCTCCCTCGGCCTGTAAAGCGAGATGAGCGCTGCAACCCCAGAGTTGTCTGCGACTGGACTTAACTGTCAGGGGTCCTTTACCTTTACTGTATGCCTACTGAGGGGAGCCTGTTCTGTTCACTGAGGCTCTCCGTGCTATTTAGAAGCCTAGAAAATCCTGGCTCCAACCCTGCCCTGTTAAGAGTTAAAAACAGGGAAGGAGGATGTACCTGAAAGCAGATTCTGCAGTGAGAAATACCTTCACAGGTATACAACGTAAGGCTAAAAGGGTGAATGCAAAAGTGTTCAGAGCAAGGGATGGGTTATTTTATACAGTCATGCAAAAGCCAGAGGTAACTACACCCTCTGCACACACCTTTCTCCCCATCCTGGCAAGTGAGAAGGATTATCACCATTCATGTTCCACACAAACTGAAGCAAGGGCAAAAGGGTAGAAAGCAGGGCTTATGGAGGGACATGGTCTGGGGGGTCTTGAGGACAAAGTAGAGCGGCTTGGAGGGATGCATTCCCACTTCTGACAAACCGTGCAATCCTACGCTAGTCAGTGTAGAATTAAGACCCACTGACTTTAACGAAACTCATGTCCTTGTGAAGCATTTATAGGATTGCAGCCACAGACAGGAAGTGGATTGTATGTTTTAGGAACACAAGCATTCTTCTGAAAATACAGTGAAATACATATTTAAGCAGGTTCCCACAATATTCAGTGATCTAAGGAGAGCAACATTTGAAGAGTAAAGGAGTCCTTCCCATAAACACAGAAACAGCTTTTTAGATTTTATTTTTAATATCACATCCTTCAGCCACCAGTGTTATATTACAATATATTAGGCTGCAAATTCATTGATTAAAACAGTTTTTTAAAAAACAAAAAACATACTGCTTCCATTGGAATAGTTCCTGGTTACTGGACACTTGGGACAAGTTTAGTATATCAGAATTTGCCTTTTCTAGAAATTAAACCAATATATTCTTGAACCAAGATTAGCTGCAGTCAATTTCTTGATCCTCAACTTCTGGTTCCAATGGGTACAGTTCATCCAATGCAAGTTCTGGGGGAGAAAAACATGTATCTTATGAGTGAAAGAATTTCCCGGTGGACATCAACTCCCATCATCCTTGACCCATTAGCCATGCTGGCTGGGGCTGATGGGAACTAGGGCCTAGCAACATCTGGGAGGCCAAGGTTTCTCATCCCTGCCTTATAGTGCGGTAAAGAGAAATGGAGGAAAATGTGGGCCCTTGTAAAGACTCCCGATTTCCATTAGCCACAACCCATCAGCCACTGTGACCAATGGTCAGAGATGGTGGGTGTTGTAGTCCAGCAACATCTGAACAGCCACAGCCTCCTCACCCCTTGTGCTGACAAAACTGAGCTGGATGGATCAACAGTCTGAGTTGCCATAATGCAGCTTCTACATTTAGGAGCTGACTTAGCATGATGTGCATGAGCAGGAAGAAGCTGCAGTAAGCCTTGGGTCCACACACTGCCCACTCCTCCGACATGGCTGGGAAGAGGAGTTCAGAAGCATGTGCTTCTGCTTTTGGCTAACCACAGCTTGTTTAGTTGTCTAGACTCAGAACTGTGGTTAAACTTAATTATGGTTCATTTAAACAAGTCAGCTTCAAAAAAACATGGTTTAAACATGTTTCTGTTAACACAGTTTATCAGTCCAGACAACTCAACAAATCATGGTTATCCAAAGTGCAATTGGAAGCTTCTAAATTCCTCCTCCAAGCCGTGCATAAAGGTAGGAGGAGGGAAGTGTACAAGTCCAAAGTTTCCTGCAAGTCAGGAATGCACTGCTAAACCATGGTTAAGTACAACATAGGAATGTGGCCAGTATCTAAATATTAGCTATTTGAAAAAGATGGTTGTCCGGATTTCACACTAGGAATGGTACTTTTAAAAAAGTTGTTACTATGCCAGTGAAGAAGCAACAACAAGGTCCTCTGTTTGGGAATAATTTAGACAAAGAACCATAGATCAATAGTAGTGCAATGGTAAACACTATTACTCCCATTAAAAGTACCTGAGGCACCAGGGCTAGGAAAGACCTTTGCCTATGACCTTGAAGAGTTGCTTGTAGTCAGTGCCAAAGGCATTGGGCTAGAACAGGGTTTCCCAAACTTGGGTCTCTAGCTGTTTTTGGGAGACTACAATTCCCATCATCCCTGACCACTGGTCCTGCTAGCTAGGGATGATGGGAGTTGGAGTCCAAAAACAGCTGGAGACCCAAGTTTGGGAAACCCTGGGCTAGAAGATATACCAGTGCTCAGGACTCAACAGCAGATGCGTATGCTTAACTACAGCAAAGTGTAAAGTAATAAAGTGGAATATTAAAATATGGTCACGATGCATCAAGGAATACAGCTGCAAACTGCAGAGAGGCAATACTAGCACTGGCCCCAGAATACCATGTACTTCACTTGTATTGCTACTGCATATTTATCTTCCTACCCTATTATTACTACAGGAATTGGTAACGGCACAACCCACTGTGCCAATCCAATTCAAAACTGTAATGTGCTGTCCATTTAAACGTGGCCTTACGATTCATTGGTTCTAGCAAAGGAGAAACATTCACTTTGCATGCGCAGTAGATTGGCATGATATTAAAAGTAAGGCTAAACCAATGTCCAGTGATCAGTACTGAAGTCAGTGAATAGTAAAAAGCTAGGAAGCTTAAAGCTGTAAGCCTGTGCACACCTGCTTGAAGACAAGTCCCACTGAACTTGGTACTTAGGTTTACTTCTGAGAAAACATGCACGGCTGCAGGTTACTTTAATGATATCAATATTCACTAAGATACACATATTTCACGCCAGCAGCCTCACCTTCACAGGCTTTCAGATCTGGAACTTTTCTGAGGATGGCTCTGACACCAGGCATGACGTGATCATACTGATGAAGCACTTCCAGACAATGTTCATGGAAGAGTTTATCCCTTTGAGACAAACTGTGTAAGAGCAAAACTGTGTCCCGTAAAAACCGAACAACTTGCTTTCCACGCACATCAAACAAGTTTCCTTCCACCCTTCTGACCGTCAGCCATTGTCTATGCATCATTATAATAAGAGCCTTCACTACCTGTAGGAGGAAGCACAACACAGTTCTCAAACATGGCTTTTCCACTGCTGCCAGTTTGCAAAAAGAAACTCATGGACGGCAAGGCTATCAATGGCTACTTGCCATGTTGCCTATGTTCTACCGCCACTATCGGAGGCAGCATGCCTCTGGGTACTAGCTGCTGGGAATCACAAGTGGCGAGAGTGCTGTTGCACTTAGGTTCTGGCTTGCGGACTTCCCATAAGTACCCAGTTGGTCACTGTGAAAACAGGAAGCTGAACTATGATGGCTCTTTGGCCTGAGCAAGCAGTGTTCTTATATTCCTATGGAAGTGTACTCACAGAATTATTGAATTGTAGAGTTGGAAGGGACTCTGAGGGTCATCTAGTCCAACCCCCTGCAATGCAGGAATCTCAGCTAAAGCCTCCATGACAGATGGCCATCCAACCTCTGCTTAAAAACCTCCAAGGAAGGAGAGTCCACAACCTCCCAAGGGAGACTGTTCCACTGTCACACAGCTCTTGCTATCAGAAAGTTCTTCCTGGTGTTTAGTCAGAATCTCCCTTCTATTAACTTGAATCCATTGGTTCGAGTTCTGCCCTCCAGAGCAGGAGAAAACAAGCCTTGCTCCATCTTCCATGTGGCAGCCCTTTGGATATTTGAAGATGGCTCTCATATCTCCTCTCAGTCTCCTCTTTCCCAGGCTAAACATACCCAGCTCCCTCAACCATTCCTCATAAGGCTTGGTTTCCAGACCCTTGACCATCTTGTTGCAGTACAGAAAAGGAAAATTGTTATTATAAATATTAATTATTCTTAAATCACATGCTATAATAGGAAAGTGTTCCTCTCTAGTAATATTACACCGATAATGCATCATGGATGGGTTAATTTTTCACCTTTAAAATAAATACAGACAAACTTGCTACAACCGGAATGATGCCGTAAAGGCCTCATTGCATTCAGTGGGTTACCTCAGAGTTGCACTGGCAGTCTGTTCCAACCAGTGAAACAGAGTTGCTGCAGCACTGCGCACACTTGGTCAGCAAGCGAACAGTCTAAGACAAAATGAAACAAAAACCAAAGAACAGACGATGTAGGTGTCGAGATGAAGCAGGGGAGGGGAGGAAGCAAATGTCCATAAAGTATCAGACTCACAGTGCACTCTCATATACATGTGCTCAAAGTAAGCCTCATTAAATTCAACGGGATGTAAGCAAGTCTGCAATCCTCTGCACACATACAGTTGTACCTTGGTTATCGAACTTAATCCGTTCCGGGAGTCCGTTCAACTCCCGAAACCGTTCGAAAACCAAGGCACGGCTTCCAATTGGCTGCAGGAGCTTCCTGCACTCAAGCATAAGTGTTGGAAGTTCGGCTTCCAAAAAACATTCGCAAACCAGAACACTTACTTCTGGGTTTGTGGAGTTTGGGAGCCGATTTGTTTGGCAACTAAGCCAATGGAGAACCAAGGTACGACTGTACCTGGAAAAAATCTTCAAAGCAATGTGCATTGGATCGAGCTTTAGTATCAGTTTTAATATGCTCATTCAATAGCATATTAACCAGAGCCAGCTCCAGGTTAGAGGAGGCCCTGTCTGCTAGGCTTCCCACCTGTTTCTGAGTGGTCTCCACTCAACGCATCACCCCATAACTGCCCCTTTTCCTCCCATGGCTGGATACATACAACGCAAACCCCACTTCAGTAATTCTGGGCACACATTCCCTCCTCTTTTCATAACTGGACTTGGCAGGCAGCGGGAGAGGCTGTAGGCTGGGGTGCCCAGCGGTGACAACCCCCAAGGTGCCAAAAGGAGTGCCTGGCTGCTACTGCTTGCTGCCTGCAGCAATAAGATATCTGACTTCCCCACTGCTGGTTTCCACAAAAACCTTCTTCAGGTATGCACATTTAGAGTTAACAAAACCTGCAAAGGAAGCTTTCGGGGCTGAGCACTAAGCCGCCATCCCCTTCACCAGCATATCCTGTTAAATTAAGAAATTGAACCATTATTCCAAACTCATACTTTAAAAACCACACAGAGATGCACACCCTTTTACCTCTTGTTCCAACTGCAGCCAACGCATCTCGGACGCTGACTTATCTGGTCGTGATGTAATATACGTGTACAGTGCCAAGAGGAGACAGGTTTCTATAAAAAGAAACGTGTAGTAATAAAGTATTTCTATGTTATCCATTAGTAATGCTAATGCACTGCCTTAAAGTTATTCTGAATAGCAGCTCCCTGGGCCTTTTTATATAAAAAATTAAATAGCATTAAAAACCACACTTCAAATCCATTTCAAAAGTGCCTCCTAAAAAGGGGCAGTGGGAAGGGAAAAGGAGGAATTACCATAAAGGACCAAGACTGAATCCTCTATAATAACCTTGAAAAAATAATGTGTCAGGTGGTGATTTGCACCACCTACTTCAGGCATAGGCAAACTCAGCCCTCCAGAAGTTTTGGGACTACAGTTCCCATCATCCCTGGCCACTGGTCCTGTTAGCTAGGAATGATGGGAGTTGTAGTCCCAAAACATCTGGAGGGTCAAGTTTGCCTATGCCTGACCTACTTCATTTGGATGAGCTCTTCTCCTTTGGGTCCGTTCATCTTCTTACTCCACCCTCAAAAAACTTCTCACTTCCTCAAATAATTAACTGGGGGTAAAAAAAAAGGAGCTGAGGTGGGCCAGCAACTCGCACTGCTGTAAACAGCACAGCACAAAGGTTACAACTCCCACAGCTTTCTTCATGAGTAGGGCCCACCACCTCAACACTTCTAAATTGCACATTCATTCTTTCTCTCTCTCTCTGCTGAGGGGAAAAGAAAAAGAGTTCAGCCAGTCTTCCTGAACTCCAGCGTGGTACCAGGCTTGGCAGCCAACAGAGTGCTCCAGTAGTTGATTGCTGGGCCTGGATGCTACGCATGATGCCCCAAAAGGACCAGAACCTCAGATCACAAGACACCTAGCATGCAAAATCTTTGGCCTATTTAAAGAGCCCAAGGGAAACCAGAAAGTGGAAAACAAAATTATGATGGTGGCTCACAGCACCAAACGGTACACTGCATTTGTGCAAATTCTTAGGCTTTTTTTGGCAGTTCACCTACACATCTGGGGAGAATGCTAGTTATTTTATAGATACTACAGGCCACCAGAGCCACTGGTTGTTGACACAGAGTGTAAAACTCACAGGTACATGTGAACAACTGCCAACATTTCTTCTTGTAAGCTAGCACCTATTTTTTTCCACTTCTTTGAAAGTCTGCTTTAATTGAGGTGCTGGAATGTTAATGGATAGCAAAATATTTTCATGCAGAAGTTCAAGAATGCAGAAGTCTTGAGGCAAGTAATACAGTTTTTTCAGGCTGTAAACTTAAAACACAAAAAATCTGTTAAAATAAACTAGTTAATTTTGGTTTTCATTCCAGCCTTACAAAGTCAGTGTTTCGTAAAAGCACTAGGATAGTGAAGATTTTCTCCCTCTCACCTGAACAAGAACAAAACTGAGCAGCCAGCTCCAAGTGCTGAGCAAATAAAGTTAACAACTGAACAGTCAGATGGACAGCAAACAAGGGAGAGTCAGAAGACAGGCAGCGGAGGAGAGTCTGTGTTTGTCTGTTCAACAAATGCTGAAAGCTTAATAGAAAAATAAAATACAAATTAGAGTAGAGGCAATAATTATTGCAGATAGTATATACTGTTAGAAAATGTCTAAAAGAGCCAAGTAATGCTATGCATATTTACTCAGAAGTAAGTCCTACTGTATTCAAGTATATATGTTTAGGATTACAAAAGCAAGTTTTTCCACAAAGGCAAGAGTATTATTAGGAATCAGAACAGGAAAAGTTTGTAGCAGAATAAAATGTATATATGGTTACATTTTCTTTCTGCTATGCATTTAATTTGCCTATGGATAAAGCAAATGCTCAGAATGGCCCTATGCTTTGTCCATAAGACTTGAAAGAAGTTTTCAGGCAAGAATTGGACACAAACTAGAGTATTCAGTGATACATAATTGTTATTTGCTTGCATAATTTATATGCATTTCAGCTGGAAATATGCAGAGGTTTCTCGGGGACTGTGCCCCTCCCCTCTAATTCTGCACAGTTGCATAACAATTAGCCTTTCTAATTGCCTTTCTGTAATGAATGGCAGCCTTTTATATGTAGTGTGTGTGTGTGTGTGTGTGTGTGTGTGTGTGTTTGCAAGACCTATCCTAATGGCATCCTTTACTAATTTGTTTGTGGGAGGGGGTTACTGTTTTGTTTTTGTTTTAACTATTTATTTTGTGCTTTTATCCTGTATCTCTTTCTTGTGAATTGCCCTGAGATCTTCAGATGAACGACAGTATATAAATTTAACTAACAACAGCAACAACAACAACAACAACAACAACAACAACAATATAAGTACGATGACTTTGAATCTTAGATCAAGGCAGGAAGGAAATAGGTTTTTGGAAAAGACATTTTGCTCAAGTTGTATTTTACCTTATAAGTAAATCAACCGTTGACTTTTCAGCTAATTTCACCAGAACTCTGAGACACTGATTCATGATTCCATGTCTTTGGTACCCTACTGCTGTAGCACACAAAGCCAAGAGCTGCAGCACCTTTTTAAATAGAGGATGTTGGGACTGGTCCACATTAGCAGTATTTAGGTCTGGGCTGGGCTCCTGAAGAACGACTCTGCACTGCTTACTGCAAACAGCTTCATCCTTCTCCAGAATTTCTGGAGCTCCCAAACCACAATCTGGTTTCATGGTAAGGGAGAGCAGTGCATAAAGAACACCCCAGCTATAGGATACCAAATAATAAAGAATGCCCAGGGACACAAGTGCAAACTCTTCCAGAGTAGACAAATTATCGTCTACACTTGACGCCGCACTTGAGGAGGTCCTGGAAGAGCAAGCGGACTGGTTCCCAGAAGAGCTTCCAGTCTTCATCATTAGGAGGAGGGCTTGGTGGTATGCACCAATATGATGTTCAAGGAGAGGAAGAAGATGTATTGCTCCAGGAATTTTATAGCGCTTAAGGTGGGATATTCTTTGCTCAGTTTCTTCTGAGTTTTCTGCCAACGAGCCTTCATCCACAGCAATCAAATTCAATCCCGTTAAGGCAAGCTTCTGAGCGATTCTCAGTGAAGTTTCTTCTTCCTCAGAGCTTGCACTCCTGTTACTGATGCTTCCTGTAGATCCTCTACGCAAACAGGCGCAGAAAAAATAAGTTGCTTAGTATCTTAACCCACTACAGTTTTCAAGGCTTACAAAGAGCAAGGTTAACCTTTTCTTAATTTAACATTTCCCCAAGAGCAGATGCCTTCTAACTTTACAATTCTATGAGTCAATAATGATCCCAGGGCAGATTACAGCATAAAACATCTACATGAAACAGAGTTTCTCTGCTTGCTGGGCTTTTTGGGTCAGCACAGGACGGCAGCAGGCATTACTTAAAATTACATTCTAAGTATCACAAATTGCTGAAAACATACGTTTCGAAAGAACTCGACTGCACAGAAGGTCCAGACTGAGCATCAACGTTACAGCTAAGAAGATAGCAGAGGCCTAGTGATGATTCAGGAACGACAGGCTGTTTCAGCAATGCATTGATCAAAATGGAACCTGCAACAATATAAAAATCCAGTGTTCAAGATGGACATTGCAACAGGAGTGTAAAACTGCCAAGCAGATGTTTTTGCAAACACGGTGGAAAAAGAAAATCAACAGCATTTGCATTTGCTATATATTCCATGTCTTGATATAAGCAACTTATGGTTTGAGAAGAGTACCGCTTGGACACATACACAGAAAGATGAGCACACACATACATATGTACACAATAGCCGTTTCTACATATGACAGTAAGCTGTAAACCATGGTTTACTGGACACAAGCAAACCAGGCACACTCAGCTCCTACCCACTCATGCTGGGAAGAAATAAAACACACACACCTAGACTCACAGCATGACACCCAAACTAGGGATCATAGTTTGTTCTGCTCCCATATTTGTATGAGCTTGGATGTAATGCTTAACCAGCGATTGTGGTTTGTTTCCTCCCAGTGCAAGCAAGGAGGAGTGAAGTAAATATAATTCATTCGTGCCAATGCCATTATGTCCTCCCTTCTACTTGGAAAGGGAACCAAGTCCATAAATTTTGATTACGTATAAAAAGGGCAGTTTGCCAGGAATTACATTTTAAAGCAAGCTGTATTGCCCTTGCCTCTTGTTTTTGCTCTCAGGGGCGGAACATCTGTAGCCATTAAGAGGTAATTAGGCTCCCCCTCCTTTCAGCCCCAGCCAATGTGATTGCAGAGATGAGGGGAGTTGTTGCTCAGCAACCCCAATACTACTGTAAAGGAAAGAGAGAAGCCTCAGGATGGGTGTAAAAATAAGGCTAATGTTGCATTTCAGATAGAGCTGTGTGTGCGTGTGAGAAATACTGACTGCTTAGTCTACTTTCAGAAGACAACACAGTGCCCACACAAAATAAAACCAAATTCAGTCACCCGCATACCTATTTATTGCAATGTTAGGCTAAACCAATACTGCAATTGCACTTACAAAACAGCAGGTGCAAGGCAGACAATGTGACTCATTACAGACAATCATAAGCGTGACCAGTTGCAGAATGGAAAGAACAGACATCTTCTATTTTTGGACCAAGTTTGCTTATGGTGACATCTGCAGCCGAAGAGAGTCCTAACCCACATTATGGGAACCCCAAATTCACAATCGGAGTAGTTTACTTGAAATCCACTGCTTAGAAACAAAGGTGTTAAGTGGCACATACATTGTTGCAACAAATACAGTGGTGCCTCGCAAGACGAACGCCTCGCAAAACGAAAAACGCGCAAGACGAAAGAGTTTTCCGTTTTTGAGTCGTTCCGCAAGACGAATTTCCCTATGGGCTTGCTTCGGGGACCTCTTTTAAAATGCTGGCGGTCAGGAGCAAACTTTCGCCCACTTTCATCCTGGACCTCTTCTGAAGGCCGGTGGGGGGCAAAAGTCTTTGCTCCCCCCCCCCCGCCTGCCTTCCCAGGACAGCGGAGACTTCTCCGCTGTCCCGGGCGATCTTAAAATGCTGGCGGGCGGCAGCGAAACCTTCGCTGCCGACCCCCAGCATTTTAAAAGCCCCCGGGGCAGCGGAGGTTTCTCCGCTGCCCCGGGCGATCTTAAAATGCTGGCAGGTGGCAGCGAAGCCTTCGCTGCCGACCCCCAGCATTTTAAAAGCCCCCAGGGCAGCGGAGGCTTCTCCGCTGTCCCGGGCGATCTTAAAATGTTGGCGGGCGGCAGCGAAGCCTTCGCTGCCGCCCGCCAGCATTTTAAAATCTCCCCGGGACAGTGGAGGCTTCGCTGCCGCCCGCCAGCATTTTAAAATCGCCCCGGTACAGCGGGGGCTTTTAAAATGCTGGCGGTCGGCAGCAAAGCGCTCCTGTCCCCGGAGCTTGCGGGGCGGGAGGTGGGGAGAAGGGCTTTTCTTCCCACCGCCAGCCTTCAGAACAGCCTTCTGAAGGCTGGCGGTGGGAAGAAAAGCCCTTGTCCCCCCCCCCCCGCCTTCAGAAGAGGTCGGGGGACAGACTGTCCCCGGACCTGGTCTGAAGGCGGTTTCCATAGGAATGCATTGATTGATTTTCAGTGCATTCCTATGGGAAACCGTGCTTCGCAAGACGAAAAACACGCAAGAAAAAACTTGCGGAACGAATTAATTTCGTCTTGCGAGGCACCACTGTAAATATTAGCCCTTTTATATTTGGCTTCATCCATCAGAAGAATGGTCAAGGTTTGGTCAAACAGACACTTTTGAAGCTGCCACAAAGGTAATTCACTCCCAAGTAGCATCAACCAGCTGTGAGTCCGGTAACTATAACAACATTGGCTGGATTAGCTGTGAAACATTAACAAGAATTAATATTTAATGTAGCTTAGAAATTCATTATGGCGAAACTGTCTGTCTTGTTTGTTTATTCCTATTCATACATTAAAGGTTATTGATAAGGTTGCTTCTGCGTTATTTGTGGCTCAAAATACTTGCAATTCATAAAAGCAGGGCCAATTTTCTGCTTGGTTTATAACTCAAAAGGGTTTGGGGGCAGCTGGCATTCTGGGAAACAGGGACACACCCAGAAGAAGAGGACTTAGAAACTTATTGCGGGGACTTCACTGCTTAACAACTCAGCAGTATTTTGGGGTTCCTATTATCATCATGGGATCATATTTTATGCTTTAAAATAGAAGTTGCCAACCCCAGTCCTAGGAAATGTATGCAACTGAAGTATTTCTTATCTGAAATTACCTTTTCTTTGAGCAAAGATATTCAAACGTGTTTCTTCCTTCACAAGCTCATTTTCTTGGTTAGGCATCTTACTGTCTGGAAAGAAATCTTTGTAGTAATTCAAGCAGTCATATTCAATTCACTTTTGACTTTTAGCCCTATCTATACTGCCTTATATCATGAGACAATAGCACTGTTGCTGATGTTTCATTTTCATGCTTTAACTGTAGAAAACAGAGATACATATGTTTAAGTGGGTTAAAAATGTATTTTGCTACATCAGAAAATCAGTAGGGGCTCATACCCATTCCATAGGCTAGATGTAGAATAAGTAAATGTATTTGCATGGTTAGATTATCTGAAGCCAGTATAAACTAAGAACTTCAAGACTAAGGGTACCATTTAAGAACCTGGATCTGGGTTCAAATCCAGTCACTTGTAAACTGTCAAGTTAATTTCTGCTTCTGTGCTTTTAGTAGCAGTATGACCTGGAGATATTAGTAGGTGATCATGCTTATCTCTGTGTTGTGAAAGCTTTACCTTGAATTAAGGTAAACCAGTGCTGTTAAAGGCAGAAGAGCAATCCAGGCCAGTTTTATTGAGAAGAAGTATGTGGATTAGGAATTAACAGTAAACCATACAGTGTAAATACAACAGATTATGCCAAGCATCCATCTCTAATGTTCTTTTGCCCGCAATCATGTCCAAATGCCTTAAAAAACTGACACCTTCAATTAAATTAAACAATAACAAAGAAACCACACAGATCCCTGTGCACCTAACAGCAAGTTGGATTTCCAAATTTAGAAGCCTTGTCAGCTAGCTCATTGCTTTCAATTCCAACACATCTAGAAACCTAGTAAAAATGGCATGATACTCCTGAGTGAATAGCCTCCAACTGGGGGGAAATTACAGAAAGCAAAGGGAGCAAACTGAAGCTCAGTAAATGTAAGTCTAACAATGAACTGCAGGAATCAACAGATTTTTTTGCCCGAGCCCAATCATTTAATTTAGCTTAACAGAAAGTTTGCATATATTTTTGCATTAAACCCAGACAATACAGGTGGAGGTTTATTTTAATAGTTTGGTGCCCTATGGTAGACAAACACCACTCACAGGCAGTCTATGGACTTGGAACCACCAGTATACAGCAGTGGGCCCTCTGCAAGTGTAACCAGAGGCAGAAGACCCAGCACTTGTTCAGCTGTTCTGCATGGCGGTGCTGACTCTAGCTGCACATCTCCCATCCATTTTTGCAGGACCTGCTTGAAGCCAAACTCTATTTTTGCCCAGGTGAGCGACCAGGGTGACATCACGGCAAGATGTACAATGGTCAAATATAACTAAGAATTTACATACCCTTAATAAATGGCAACGCTTGGACACACAATTGTGTTCTGGAGCACGATGGTTTAGGTGAAACCTCAGATCGAAAAGAGTCTTTAGTGGGGAAACTTTTTTTCTCCTGAGTACATTCTTCAGCTTTTGAAATATTACGAGGGCTCTTCTTTGGACTAAATGGTTAAATAAAATATCTGAATCAGTTGCAAAATATTATTTACATTTGTAAACTGCTCCTTATCCAGGAGAATCCCAAGTCAGAGGAAATAACAACAAAGTATGGTACAGTAATTGAAAAATAATTCAAAACCGCTCAAGAGCAACGTCTAAAACAAACATAACAATTCACTTACCTCCCATAAATACTTGTGTGAATCATTAGAAAATAAAGAACACTTGAATAGGAGAATATGCAGGGTAAATTTCTTCTATATAAACTAAAAGAATTTTCTCCAGAATACTGGATGCATGATCTGTAGTATGTAATATTTTTCTCATGTTATCCCTCCTCATCCAAAGAAACCCTGTTGGACCTTATTGTATATATTTTATGCAAGAAGGAGTTCCACAAATGGGTGGGCCAGCACAAGAAAGGCCCTATTCTGGGTCATGTTGACCAAAGGGACCACGAAACAGGCCTTCCATGCAGATTGCTGGGCCCAACCTGGCAGATATGGGAAGAAGTGCACCATCAAGGCCTTGGGTCTCAAGATATATAGTGGTCAACACCTTGAATCGGGCCTGTCAGAGCTGCTCGAAGATCCTAGCTCACAGAGGATCACGCTAGCCAGCGATCATTAAGTAAAAGTCTTTATTGAGTTACAGTTTCCATTCTCAAGCTGCTGCGTGCAACTCTACGTCTAGTAGCTAGATCGGCGAAGCTCCGTCTGATTCTCCGCCCCTTGTGCACCAACTTAATATCCTAGCCCTGCTCCACCTTTTCCGCCTGACTGTTCTCCTCTGGGTCCCTCTGCCCCCCGGGGTTTCTTCCTTCCGGGATTCTTCTGACGCTGACCCGGACCCTCCTGCCTCCTTGCGCCGGGCTTTAGGACCTGGCTCCCTTTCCGGGCTGCTTACTGCGCCGCCTTCCTCTGCATTTGAACTTGGCGCGCGCGCCCAACCTTCCACTTTCCGCTTAACCGTTTCTTCGCTCCCCGATGGAGGTGTGGCCACTCCTGACTCATGCCCTCCCTCCTGTGGTGAGCTGCCAGCGCTTGCCCCCTGGCTCCCTTCCTCCTCCCTGCTCCCTAGCGGTGACGCTGGTCCCGATTTCCAACTGCTCTCCTCTGAGTCCCCTCTGGCTCTATCTTCCTGGGGTGCCCCCCTAAACTCCCCCCTTGCCCTGGCCACTGGTGCTCCTTTCTGTGAATCCTCTGATTCACTGGAAAGACTCGGAGATCTCGGGTCGTCGTCATCACTCATCTTTTCTTCTGCCTCCTCCCCTTCGCTCTCTGTTTCCTCCCTTGCCCTTGCCTCTGCTCCTAAACCCCTGACAGGGCCTGATAGCAAATAGGCAGCCAGTGCAGTTTGCACAGGAGCAGTTTCAAGCAGGTGCAAGCAGACTGCACCAGACATTAGTTTCTTCTCCAATTATAGACTGGAAGATTTTGCAAATTAAAGTCAACCTTGCTTTAAGAATTATGCTGTGCATTCAATGATAAGTCTCCGCACAACAGCTTGCAAGATGAAAACAGCAGTGCAATTAATTACATTCAGCTATAAGAAGGATGGGTGCTCAAACTCCTGACTGGCCCAACTGTCTAGAATTTAGTGGACAGAATTCATCTTCTTACTTCATACCTGGTATATGGCATTGAAGAAGTAACAGGTTTAAATCTTTCGCAGTTTGAAAGCTTCATTCTCAGCTCATTCATTTCTGCATCTCTGAACTGCAGCTCAGACTTCAGAGACTCCAACTGAAAGAATAAACTTGACATTAGAAACCCATTTTTAAAAAATGGAAAATTATTAATTTCAATTAGGAAAGCTGAGTGTTTAAGAGTCCTATCCTTTCTTTGTGAAAACATGAGTGATTGGGATAGAGTGTAACAAGAGCTTTGCTAGTGAAATATAGACACCACACTTGCCGTCCATTAGCATCACAACCAGAAATAACAGGGCAGATTTCTCTAATAGAAGTATTTAACCTTAATTCTCAAATGGCATTATTCATTGGCTTAAAATGAAATGTACATTCCTTATTTATTTCTTTTAAATCCTTTTCTAAAAACATAAATTGTAAAAATAATAGAATTAACAAGAAGAAGCCCTTATGTGTACAAAACAAGCCACTAATAATTTTGACAAAAAAGTAGCTCATTATTTCCTTAATTCAATAGCAGTAATAAAAATACCGAATCTGACATGGACTTCCATCTTTTCAATGTTCTTCTATTTAGCATAGCACTAAAGGTCCTTAATTTTTTGCTTAAAGAGGGGAGGGGAGAAAAGGAGGAAAAGATGAAAAAGAACCTTCAAACAAGGTTTTGTTATGGATTCCCCCCCTTAATTAAATAGTACCTTTCTGGAAAACTCCTTTTCTTTTTCACATATAGTTTGAGCTTTCTCCATTTCCAGTAGCGCGTATGATTTTCGCTGTTCCTCTGCAGTGAATTCCATCTGCTGCATTGAATCCCGTAAAATTTTGATTTCTCCATTTTTAATTAGGATTTCATCCTTCATTTCCTTCAACTGCAAATTAATGAACATGATGCAAGCAGAAGAATTGTATGCATTTTGCAAGCTTTATTTCACATACCCTCCCCCCAAGAAAACCATTGCTCCCATTAAGATTAAGAATGTGATGCCATTCAGACTGGGCTGACTGCATCAGACTGGGCTGTTAAGAGCAGCAATAGACATCAGTCTTCTCACCCCTGGTTCACTTATTCACTGAGGTTTTGCAACAAGCATTTTTTTAAAAAGTCTATACAACCTATTAGAGCTAAGTCCAGCTTCCACATATATTTGCCTCACACCCCCAGTGGTCAAATAACTCTCTAAATTCCATAAGAAACAGTAACTGCTGAGAGAAAAAAATGAATCAGCCACTTGTCATACTTAAAGGTAAAGGGACCCCTGACCATTAGGTCCAGTCATGACCGACTCTGGGGTAGCGGCGCTCATCTCGCTTTATTGGCCGAGGGAGCCGGCGTGCAGCTTCTGGGTCATGCAGCCAGGATGACTAGGCTGCTTCTGGCGAACCAGAGCAGCGCACAGAAACACCGTTTACCTTCCCACCAGAGCGGTACCTATTTATCTACTTGCACTTTGATGTGCTTTCAAACTGCTAGGTTGGCAGGAGCTGGGACTGAGCAACGGGAACACACCCCGTCGCCGGGATTCGAACCACCGACCTTCTGATCGGCAAGTCCTAGGCTCTGTGGTTTAGCATATACAACTATAGGTCCTCCACCCAATCCCCTTGTAGAGGTATTTTCCCCACGAAATCCAAATCTTGGGTCCACAACTTCAGCACCGGCATATGCCACAGAGCATGGCTGCCTTAAGACCAGAACTCTTTCAGAAAACAAAACAAACCTTTTTCTCAGCTTCCTCATATTGTGCTTGAAGTGCCTCAAGTCTAAATTGGTCTTTTGATGAGGTTTCTTCTGTGCTACTTCCTGTTTACAGAAAGAAACTTGTGAATTGTGATCTCAGGATTTGACCTAAACAATTCAATTATTTTGTGGTTGAGGATACCAATTAACGATCTAGATCTACGTATGAAGATTTCGGTATAAAACTTGTTCCATGGGATTTTTGCTCCATGGGATCTTCCAAAACAACTAAGCAGTATAAATTCCATAGAGCTTGGCATTTAATTCTGCTTGCACCCCAGTACTCAGAAAAAGAAGACAGCATGGCAACCTGCACGATCTGTGTACCAGAACCATCAGTATTCAGTAGTCCGCTACATGGACTGAAGTAGAATCAACAGTTTTCATGGTGTAAAAAGATCTAAATGTCCAGAAACCACGAATCCAATTCCATAGTGCAATCCTAAACATTTCTATCAAGAAAATAAATTCTAATGACCCTAAAGCTGCAACCCTCTTCACACTCCCCTGGAAGCGAGTCCCACAACTCAATGGGATTTACTTTTGTGCACATGTGCAGACAATTGAACCCATGGCTCAGGGTCCCTTCTATAATTCTATGACATGCCTATACTGCCAGCACAAATGAGGACCAGAATACACTTTGTTACATAGCACTAGGCTGTACCTCTGAGACCTGAAATTCTTAACTGCACTGTCCAAACACTGTGGGTAGGAGATGGGGTGGGCAGGGAGGGAGGGAGGAAATACCTAAAGCATATTTGTTGCAGTTTCTTTCCAAATGCTTATGTAAGAAGATGCTAACTTCTCCCTACTGATGCAAATTTGAAACAGCATTTAGACCGCACATACCAAACTGCCCTGCAGATTTGGGGGCAATATTCCATTGCTTAATATGATCAGATGTTTTGATGGTGCTATTTGGATGGGAAGACAGCTCCACATTCTGCTTAGGTTTCACTGTGTTCACATTTAAAGAAGCGTTTTGTGTCAATGCCTGAGAAGCAATAATATCTATCTCCTCCAAATCATCTGCTGTGAAGTCATCATTGTCCCCAAACGGATCCTCCAGTTCTTTATGCTCAGTTCCAGCATGACTTTTGTAACGCTTGCTTGGCGGAAAGCCATCTTCACAGTTTCCAATATTCCTTCGGCTTGTAGCTCTCTCGAGAGATAATGGTGAAGTGGTAACTTTTGCCTGATCCACACCATACAATATGGAGCTGTTTCTCTTCTTATTCCCAAATAAATGGTTCACCGACATTCTGCGTTAGAAATTAGTCTGGCAAGTAAGGGAAATACAAAATGTTTGAAAGTCAACCTAATTTAAAAGCACCAAATTCTGCATAAAAATGATTAAAAATTAAAAAACACCAACTTCCTAGCCAAGTTTCAAAATCCAAGAGGGATGAGACAGATCAGCAAGGGGCCACTGTTCAAACTAGTTTTCAGTATTGTTGGCTTCTCTCTCACTCATCAGCATTTATTCCCTACAACAGGTACTCTTACAGCCCAACTGTAAGCATGCTTACTTGGAAATCAGTCCCAATATATTTTCTGGTCCTTACTCATAGCTAGACCTACAAAGGACTTCAATTTACACCTGCTTGTTAGTATGTCCAATGATATGTCAAGCCCACAAAAGCATCCAAGGAAGGATTCTGGTATTTATACAGAAATCAGCATCACTACAAACATTTTAAAGCAAGTTTAAACCCGAGCAACGACTTGCATGTGGATCAGCCTTTCTACTGATTCTAGTGATTTCATAACCTATGGGGTTAGATTCTTAATTTTGAGAGAATATAAGCAAACATTTAACTTCGTAATCACAAGATTTTCTTAGCTTTCTTTTAAGAACAGTTTGTTTTCTGCACTACAGAGAAAAGTATGAAGGCAGAACTGAGATACAATTTTCTTAAATTTATAAACCGTGAAATTGTGAACTGGAACTCACATTGAAAGGGCCCTGCATATGGGTTGCTGACAGAAGAGAATAAATACTTAGGCACTTTATTACCCAAGTCCACACATGCTTACCCAAAAGCAAGCCCACTGAGTTCAGTGGGCCTTTCACCACAGTAAAAGTACACAATATCTTAGATTCTAAAGCCCTCACATTCATAGACTCATCTCTAGCTCAGTTAGTAGAGCATGGTGCTGATAATTGTAGAGTTGCAAGGTAGACCCTGAGGGTCATCTAGTCCAACCCTCTGCAATGGAGGAATCTCATCCCATCCAATATGAAACCATACTGAACTCTGCTTAGCTTTACGAATATGCTAGCAGTTTTATCACTGTACCACAGTCTATCATATTCTTTTAGCATCCCAATCTAGATATGCTGTAAGCCTTCCTACCATGTTCCTGTTTGGTCATGTAGCATGTCACCTGAAAAAAAAAAACTAGATGCCTCTGACTTCCCCCAACAAAAGCACGCAACCACCCTCCTGCAACGTCTCACTTGAAAATGGGAATTATCTTAACTTACACGCTTTTCTAATATCGCAGCCTGAGCTGCGGAAGATGGGGCATTGGGGAGGGGGCAGAAAGTTACCGACAGACCTGATAGTATTCAGAAACAGCATTGCCATCATCCCCGTGCCTCTTCCGCCGCAGAGCCGTGGAGCAGCCCCCTGATCCGGCGATGCCGTCACCTGCAGCCGGGAATGCAAACTCACCGGATTTGCCCAAGGCGACCTGCCGGGGTATAAAGTGGCCGCGCGCCCCAGCGAGGCGCACAGAAAAGAAAGACGCCCCCGCCCACCCGGGAAGCGCCTCGGCGGGCCCTGCTCTCCCGCTTGCGAACAGAGGGCTCCTCCCCTGCCCTGGCCAACCAATCAAGGGCCGACTGTGCGGCCGGCGACAACAACGTCCAGTCAGCTTAACGGAGGAAAAAACGCAGAGCTCCAAAGGAAGGCAAATGCAGAAATGCAAGGCCCTCGGCAATTGGCCGATTGGGACGTTTCTGTCTCTGCGGATTGGCCAGAGGCGCAAAGCCGGATGTCCGGGTTGCCTCTGACGCCTTGGCCATCCGTAGTTCACTCCGGTAAAAGGGGCATCTGCGTCCCCGCCTTCCAAAACAACAATTAAAAAAAAGTAGAAGCAACTACAGAAGCACATGCTTATTTCAAACTCGAGCTTCATTGTATGCGAAGAAGTTATTCACGTATTTAATTTACATTTTTAAGATTGTATGAAAGCACACACCAGCTAAGCAGAATACTGTATGTAATGGCTTTTATTAAAGTATTTCCTTGTATTCCTATTCAGGGTATTTTTTTTATTCCTCCTTTTAATTCTGATATTTTGCAAGGCGACTTTCAATCTAAGCAATAGTAAAACTCCCCACAATATTACAATGTGCTGAAGCAGAATTATATCTGACAACCCTCTTCCAGTCACGTTGTGCTCCTACCACTCTCAGCTAGGGACTATGGAAGTTGTTGTTGTTTAGTCGTTTAGTCGTGTCCGACTCTTCGTGACCCCATGGACCAGAGCACGCCAGGCACTTCTGTCCTCCACTGCCTCCTGCAGTTTGATCAAACTCATGCTGGTAGCTTCAAGAATACCATCCAACCATCTCATCCTCTGTCGTCCCCTTCTCCTTGTGCCCTTCATTTTTCCCAACATCAGGATCTTTTCCATGGAGTCTTCTCATGAGGTGGCCAAAGTATTGAAGCCTCAGCTTCACGATCTGTCCTTCCAGTGAGCACTCAGGGCTGATTTCTTTAAGAATGGATACAGTTTGATCTTCTTGCAGTCCATGGGACTCTCAAGAGTCTCCTCCAGCACCATAATTCAAAAGCATCAATTCTTCAGCGATCAGCCTTCTTGATGGTCCAGCTCTCACTTCCATACATCACTACTGGGAAAAGAAAACCATAGCTTTTACTATACGGACCTTTGTTGGCAAGGTGAAGTCTCTACTTTTTAAGATGCTGTCTAGGTTTGTCATTGCTTTTCTCCCAAGAAGCAGGCGTCTTTTAATTTCGTGGCTGCTGTCACCATCTGCAGTGATCATGGAGCCCAATAAAGTAAAATCTCTCACTGCCTCCATTTCTTCCCCTTCTATCTGCCAGGAGGTGATGGGACCAGTGGCCATGATCTTCGTTTTTTTGATGTTGAGCTTCAGACCATATTTTGCGCTCTCCTCTTTCACCCTCAATAAAAGGCTATTTAATTGCTCCTCACTTTCTGCCATCAAGGTTGTGTCATCTGCATATCTGAGGTTGTTGATATTTCTTCCAGCAATCTTAATTCCGGCTTCGGATTCATCCAGCCCAGCCTTTCGCATGATGAATTCTGCATATAAGTTAAATAAGCAGGGAGACAATATACAGCCTTGTCGTACTCCTTTTCCAATTTTGAACCAATCAGTTGTTCCATATCCAGTTCTAACTGTAGCTTCTTGTCCCACATAGAGATTTCTCAGGAGACAGATGAGGTGATCAGGCACTCCCATTTCTTTAAGAACTTGCCGTAGTTTGCTGTGGTCGACACAGTCAAAGGCTTTTGCATAGTCAATGAAGCAGAAGTAGATGTCTTTCTGGAACTCTCTAGCTTTCTCCATAATCCAGCGCATGTTTGCAATTTGGTCTCTGGTTCCTCTGCCTCTTCTAAATCCAGCTTGCACTTCTGGGAGTTCTCGGTCCACATACTGCTTGAGCCTTCCTTGTAGAATTTTAAGCATAACCTTGCTAGCGTGTGAAATGAGTGCAATTGTGCGGTAGTTGGAGCATTCTTTGGCACTGTCCTTCTTTGGGATTGGGATGTAGACTGATCTTCTCCAATCCTCTGGCCACTGCTGAGTTTTCCAAATTTGCTGGCATATTGAGTGTAGCACCTTAACAGCATCATCTTTTTAAATTTTAAATAGTTCAGCTGGAATACCATCACTTCCACTGGCCTTGTTATTTGCAGTGCTTTCTAAGGCCCATTTGACTTCACTCTCCAGGATGTCTGGCTCAAGGTCAGCAACCACACTACCTGGGGTGTACGAGACATCCATATCTTTCTGGTATAATTCCTCTGTGTATTCTTGCCACTTCTTCTTGATGTCTTCTGCTTCTGTTAGGTCCTTTCCACATTTGTCCTTTATTATGGTAATCTTTGTACGAAATGTTCCTTTCATATTTCCGATTTTCTTGAACAGGTCTCTGGTTCTTCCCATTCTGTTGTTTTACTCTTTGCATTGCTCGTTTAAGAAGGCCTTCTTGTCTCTCCTTGCTATTCTTTGGAAATCTGCATTCAATTTCCTGTATCTTTCACTATCTCCCTCGCATTTTGCTTGCCTTCTCTCCCCCTCTATTTGTAAGGCCTCGTTGGACAGCCACTTTGCTTTCTTGCATTTCTTTTTCATTGGGATGGTTTTAGTTGCTGCCCCCTGTATAATGTTGCGAGCCTCCACCCATACTTCTTCAGGCACTCTGTCCAGCAAATCTAAATCCTTTAACCTGTTCCTCACTTCCACTGTGTATTCATAAGGGATTTGGTTTAGATTGTATCTTACCAGCCCAGTGGTTTTTCCTACTTTCTTCAGTTTAAGCTTGAATTTTGCTATAAGAAGCTGATGATCTGAGGCACAGTCAGCTCCAGGTCTTGTTTTTGCTGACTGTATAGAGCTTCTCCATCTTTGGCTGCAGAGAATATAATCAATCTGATTTCGATGTTGCCCATCTGGTGATGTCCATGTGTAGAGTTGTCTCTTGTGTTGTTGGAAAAGCGTGTTTGTGATGACCAGCTTGTTCTCTTGGCAGAACTCTATTAGCCTTTGCCCTGCTTCGTTTTGATCTCCAAGGCCAAACTTGCCAGTTGTTCCTTTTATCTCTTGATTCCCTACTTTAGCATTCCAATCCCCTATAATGAGAAGAACATCCTTCTTTGGTGTCACTTCTAAAAGGTCTTGTAAGTCTTCATAGAATTGGTCAATTTCAGTTTCTTCAACACCAGTAGTTGGTGCATAAACCTGGATTACTGTGATGTTAAAAGGTCTGCCTTGGATTCGTATCGAGATCATTCTATCATTTTTGAGATTGCATCCCAGTACAGCTTTCGCCACTCTTTTGTTGACTATGAGGGCCACTCCATTTCTTTTACGGGTTTCTTGCCCACAGTAGTAGATGTGATAGTCATCTGAACTGAATTCGCCCATTCCCATCCATTTTAGTTCACTAATGCCCAGGATGTCAATATTTATTCTTGCCATCTCATTTTTGACTACATCCAACTTACCCAGGTTCATGGTTCTTACATTCCAGGTTCCTATGCAATATTTTTCTTTACAGCATTGGACTTTCCTTTTGCTTCCATGCATATCCGCAACTGAGCGTCCTTTCGGCTTTGGCCCAGCAGCTTCATCAGCTCTACTTGTACTTCCCCAGTAGCATGTTGGACACCTTCCGACCTGAGGGGCTCATCTTCCAGCGTCATAACTTTTATATGCCTGTTGTCTTTGTCCATGGAGTTTTCTTGGCAGGGATACTGGAGTGGCTTGCCGGTTCCTCCTCCAGGTGGATCACGTTTGGTCAAAACTCTCCACTATGACCTGTTCATCTTGGCTGCCCTGCTCGGCATAGTTCATAGCTTCTCTGAGTTATTCAAGCCCCTTCGCCACGGCAAGGCAGTGATCCATGATCACTGTTGTTTAGTCGTGTCCGACTCTTCGTGACCCCATGGACCAGAGCACGCCAGGCACTCCTGTCTTCCACTGCCTCCTGCAGTTTGGTCAGACTCATGTTAGTAGCTTCAAGAACACTATCCAACCATCTTGTCCTCTGCTGTCCCCTTCTCCTTGTGCCCTCAATCTTTCCCAACATCAGGAACTTTTCTAGGGAGTCTTCTCTTATGAGGTGGCCTACGTATTGGAGCCTCAGCTTCACGATCTGTCCTTCCAGTGAGCACTATGGAGATACTGAATAATTTAACAAGGGTCCTTTACCACCCTACGAGAAAATTTGTCAAAAGCTTTTGTAGTCTCAAATCCACTTCATCAGAAAAATTAACCAATAAACTGAAACTTACATGGGGACAAACAGAAGAAGACGCCCCTTTATGGCTCCCCTTTATCACGTACACAGCCCAACAAGACAATGACAATAATCCACCAACAGAATACAAATCAATATGGCTAACCTGATCCAAAACAGCCACTCACCCCACTCACACATGAAAACAAAGATCACCACAGCCAATCACCCCAACCTCTCTCACCACCAAAGGAACACAAGTGAACAGCACAAGCAACGCTGACACCAAACCCTACATACATTAATCATAACAGAAACATCGCCACCCGACCCCACCCCCACCCATCTTCCCTCCCTCCACCCCTTCTCTTTTTTTCTCCCCCTAATGTCTCAACAAATGAAACGGATTTGTAGAAATGTTACATGGAAAAAATATGAGAGACATTACACTTAGTTCTGTAAAACAAGAAAATATTTAATAATAAAAAATAAAACTTTTTTTTTAAATCCACTTCATCAGATCTGTGTTACTGAGTGTGCTACTTGATCTATGAAAGGGTGATTCTCTGACTGCACAAAGATCTTAGCAAACTGTACTGAATCAGGCCATTGGTTCACCTAGCTCAAACTTCATATAGTTTACAATCAAGTTTTCAGACAGCCCTACTGAGATTCCAGCAATTCAACCTGGGCCCACAGAGCTATGGCATTTCCCTTGTCCTGCTCCCCACATTCTGATTATGAATCTCCTGTATGATGTCTAGAAGCCTAAAACAACTTGTGGGCACTGAATTAATTGCCTCATTAACATCTTCAGGTGCTTTTGAGAGCTCTAAATATCCCTCAGTAATGTCACTCAGTTCTGAAGAGGATTCACTCCACTCAGTCAATGAACCTGGTGTATAAAGAAAAACTACCAGCTCTCCATTGGTTACATAAAACATGGGAGTAGCTGTTTTTTAAGTCCTCTTCCAAACACAAGAGTTCCAAGACATGCACGTAGAGCATAGCTCTACAGCAAACTCCCGCTTGCTCAAATGTACTGTATGTAACTGTCAAGTGGGCAAGAGGCAGGAGATATAGACAGGTTGTAGGTCCGAGCCTGTATCAGGCAAAACAAGAATCATTTGTCAGGGACAGAAGTCATTATAGTGTACCTCAGGTTACAGACACTTCAGGTTACAGACTCCACTAACCCAGAAATAGTACCTCGGGTTAAGAACTTTGCTTCAGGATAAGAACAGAAATCACACGGCGGTGCAGCAGCAGTGGGAGGCCCCATTAGCTAAAGTGGTACCTCAGGTTAAGAACAGACCTCCAGAACGAATTAAGTTCTTAACCCAAGGTACCACTGTATTTATAAACTGTAGAGTCAGGGGAATTAGGGGAATAGCAGTATATTTGCACTGGCCATCCTTGGCTGTGGTAATAATCCCTTCAGAAGTTGCCTGCATCAACTTTTTGTTGAAAATGACAGTTCTGTGTCTTCAGCTATATTATATCTGACACAATGACCTAGTCCACTTAGAACATCAATAACATTTGTACTTCCCATCACACTATTTATAGCTATCCTAAACTGAAAATACTTTGCAGGCTTCCCTCTTCCATTAGCTGCATATCATAAATATATCATGAGGTAATTATTTCACCTTCCTTTTGTGATGAAAAATCAAGACAGATCTGGACAGAAAATGAGCTGACTTTCAAGTATATACGAGGGTCTTTTACATTGGGGTGACTAACCCACAGTCCACAAAGAGGTTTTGGGAGACCCCTGAGAATCCCAGCGTAATTCTGTAGCTGCTTCTTTTTTACAAACAGTGGGTTGTGTGTATGCGTGTGTATATATGGGTGTGCATATAGGTCTTAATCCGGGTAGATCCATTGAAATCAATGGACCTAAGTAAGCCACATCCATTAAATGCAATGGGTCTCCTCTGTTGATTCCCTTCACTTTAATTGTTGTTAATTACTTTCATTGGGCTTCTCCAAGTGCCTTTGGGCCCCTTTTAGAAGTCAACTGGGGCTTCCAATCTCTCCCTTCCAATATTTTTTTCTTCTGTAGCTTCCTCTGGGTGCTATTAATAAAATTTGTTTGAGGGTGTCCTAAAGAACAGAAACCACGGCTCTGCAGAACAAAAATGGGCATATAGATTTGAAGCTCAGCCTTCTCAGTCCCCTAAGAATTTATGAGCTGTTCAGCTGCGTAAGGAATCGTGTACATTTCCCAGTGCTAACACATTATGAAATGCCACAGCCTTGTGTGAGAGTGCCAACATTCCTCATGCAGTATCAGAATAAATGCCTCATTCAAAATACTCTGCAACTGCAGCTTCTAATGCCGTGCCATGTATTTGTGAATTACTATCTGTGAGTCACACTTCCTTCGGTCACACTCCAAGTAGCACAAGATGTACATCAGCCTAAATAAAGTTTATACACTTGATGATGAAGCCTGTTGTGTAATCTTTTTCTCTTACCCAGTAAGCCTTGGTAACAGTAATGGATTATTTATTCAATGAACAAACCAAAGGACATTGTATTTTTTTTTTTAAATATTTTTATTGGGTTTTCACATTTTATATAAACACAAACAACACACCAAAACAAACATAAAAAACAACGAACAAGAATAGTTCCCGAAAATCTTATTTTCTAACCCTAGTCCTTGACTTCCCCCCACCCCCTCCCCTGCATCCCTATTCCCAAACTTATATCAGCAAGTTGGCATTTCTTCCATCTTAATATTAGTCCTTTTATAAAAAACAAAAATAAATTTTCCCTAAGTTGGACCCCAATTCTCTTCCCTCGATTTCTCATTTTTTCTTACATAGTTTTCTTAATACTAAACCCCCTGGTCTTGAGTGTTGTTTAAATTTGATACTTCCCTCCCTCCCCTCCCCGCTTTGCGTCCTTTCCCAAGACATGTCCAAATTAACAGTTTTTAGCCTGGATTCCGGATATCCGAGGCTCTCAATTCTCTTTTAGTCCCTCTCCGCCGGTTTTGTTGGTAGTCCTTTTTGTCTATCATCGAGTCTCGAAAGATTTCCTTAACAATCAATCCAATCAGTCCATAGTCTCTTCCCATATTTAAAGGCAACTGCTGAGGAATTTCCACAAGGCCTAAGTCTTGCTGATAGTCAAAATCAAAGTCTATGTGGAGGCCCCAATTGTACTTCTTTATTTCGAGCTCCTGAATTCCATAAAGTCCCAGGGCCTCCACTTTCATCTTCTGTATCTTTCGTAGGCTTAGAGTGGATTTAATCCAATAGTCTCCTTGCTTGTGTTCTCCAGATGTCGGCTTCTGGTTAGTACTTTCCCAGATAACTTGTTCTTTTTCTTGTTTTGTCTTCTCCTCTTCTTTGTTTATTGTTTCAAATTCAGCTGTGGGTTCTTTCTCACTCAGGCCCTCATTACTTTCAGCAGAACTACTTGTTTCCAAATCCAAGGTCGTCAATTGTTTACTCATAGCTGTAGTCTGCTCCTGTAGGGTTCCCACCAGTGAGAACATTCTTTCGATTTCTCTCAGTATCTTTCCACCCACAGCCATTGTAATTCCACAGAATTCCCCCTAGAGGGAATCTGGTTACTGAGTAACCTTTTCTCCAACAATCCTCTGTCCTATTATTGTTTCTTTGTTTCTCAAAATTTTAGTTCAATTGTAACTCCTTTTAGTCCGGAGAGGTCTTAAACAGCAATTTTTTTCACTATTAATAGTCCATTTGACAGCTTTTGACAGCTGTCAAATTCTGCTCCTCTATACAGGCTCCAAAGCAGGTCGCTCCCGGGCCCGGGAGGGAGGGTTGTTTACCACAAAACAAAGACTCTTCCAACACTCCACTCTCCTGCTCAAATTTACCTTTCTAAATCTTGGAAGTTACTGTCTTTTTAAAACTCACCCTTTACAGGGTAGGCACTCCAGCTTAGTTCTTATTTCGTTGCTCTGGATCGTCTGCAAGGGGGGGGGGTGGGGACTTCCTTTTAGCACACCCCCCGGTCGTCTCAAATTCAAAAGGTAAAAGTTTTAAAGTTCAGTTCCAAATTACTCACGGGTTCTTTTTTCAGTCCGAATTTCAAGGAAGGAAGTCAGCGCTCTCCAGTTATGGCTCGCGGCTTCGCTCAGCGGCGGTAGCGGTCGACTCTCAGTGCCACGCCGTCCCCTGTATCCCCTCCGTAGCCTTTAAAAAGGCTCATTGCGAATCAGGGGGGGCGCTTAAGGCACCCGCCGAGTCTTCAGTCCGCAGGCTTCCGCGCCTGCGGTTTTTAAGGGTCCCCGTGTCGCCGGCACGGCAAAGACCCATCCACCGCTGAGCCGATTCCCTCCGGAGCTCGGAGGGAATCCGCCATTTCCCGATCGCGCCAACCCGGAAGTCCTCCAAACCAAAGGACATTGTAATATATTATTATTCTAATAATATTTGGCAAATATCCTAAGTGTATTGAATGCTTTAGGTACATTATGTCAATAACCCTGAGAAGAGGGGTGGCACTTCTGTGGTGGGTCAGATCAGGTGTGCCTAGTCACTTCAAGCAGGCTGCCAAGACCTCAGCAAAACCAATTATCTTGAAAGGACACTTCTCAAACTTCCAAAAGTGTCTCTTCTTCCTCTTGTACACCACCATTGCTAGCAAGCTGGAGTGCTCTCTTCCTGTTTCTAAGCACCTCCAACCTGCTAGCAATGGCAATGTACAAGAGACTCCTCTCCTCCCAGCCCAGCACTGCAATGAGAAGTAATATCACGGTCTCTGCTCCTCAGAAATCTCAGAAATGCACAGGTAGTGTTTCATTCCCATCATCACATTGCAGTGGGAGGGGTGGTGGTGCTGTCTCTGCTCCTTAGAAAATACATTTTCCTCCCCTCCCTACTTTCCCTTTCTTCATTATTGCAGCATTTGGAGGGTCCCCTAATGATGCTGCCACAGAAGCAGTCCCAATGTCTTGCTTGTTATTTTTATTTTTCACAGTGAAGCTCCTGACAAGTCACACGCACAATCTTTACTTCCCCAGAGTGCCTCACTCTGAGAAATGAAGAGGACAGGCGAAACAATTCAGAGTTTTGCTTCACCAGCAGCACATCCAATGAGAAAAGCAAACAACAAGAAAGATGTTGTGAGAGTGGTGCTACCGCCAGCTTGGTTGGTAAAGAGGAGGCAACAAGGGGAAAGGAGGCAGACGGCAAGTAAGAGACCCTCCCATTTTTCTAAACTTTGTTCAAAATTTATTAGAGGTTATTGGAAGTGCTGGGGCAGCATACCCCAAAAGCTTTTAAAGTTGTTTTTGGAAAAAAGTTAGAAAAATGAAAATCTCTTCTTTGCTGCCTGGCAAGAAGGGTAAGGAGAGAATGAGTTCTTTTCTTTCTTTTTGGAAAGATAAAGAAGCCCACTTCCCCCTTCTTATCAAGTTTAGTTCCCTTCCCTACAGTCTAGTAAGGAGAAGAGTGAGTAAACAGAGCAGTGCATAAATTAGTGGTGGTGTAGAGTGATGGTCAAGAGGGTTGTGAAGTGAAAATGCGTATTAGTACAGTCTGTATGCCAGCGGTATATATGTGACCACTTTGGCCACAACCACTGCTGGCTTGTGGCCTTCAAAGGGTTAGCTAACTTTGAACGTTGCCCTCAGACCAAACCCCTGCAAGCCTGTATTGTTATTGCCATAGCAAATGGTGTGCTGGGGCTAAAAAAGCTTTGCTTGCCTAAAGTCACTCAGTAAATTTTCAGTCGAAATTTTAATACGGATGACTACCGTCTAACTTTTTTCAAGAAGTAGTATCTCAATAAGTTTCCTTTGGGGAAACCATTTTAGTCTGTAGCAGCAAAAACAAAGATGACTCTTGTAACACCTTAAAGCAGAACTTTCCAAATTTCTCATGTTGGTGACACACTTTTTAGACATGCATCATTTTGCGACACGGTACCGGTAATTCAGTTTTACTAGCAAACCGGAGATTAAACTAACCCCTTATAAGATAGGGACACACATCACACAACACATACTGCAGCCAACACACTGTGTCACGGCACAGTTTGGAAAGCTCTGCCTTGAAGACTACTACATTTATTATGTACTGTAGCAAGTTTTCATGGATCAGAGTCCACTTCATATGGAAGAAAGTAAATGTTATCTAGGAGATAACTATAACCACAATTCATCTCAAGTACAAATACTGTATATGATCTTTATTCATAGACTGTACCATAAAAACGACAGATCATATACTACTATGAAAGCCACTATGGCGCAATATGGATCCCTAAGAATTCACTTGTTTATACAGGTTTCTCTACCCGCTCCTACAAACCACACCCACATTCCACAAAAGCGACAGATCTGGTGAGCTGCCTTGGGACAAAAACATAGATCTGGAGCACTGATCCTCATGGGAGTTTCTAGACTTTCACACAGGTCCTGCCACCACCAAAAAAAACCCCACGACGTGCCACGGACATGACACTAAAAACATGGTGATCCACGGGTATCTCTTGCTGGTGGATGGGGGGGGGGGAATAACGAAAACTCAAGAGCCTTTGACTTACTAGATCCCCTTTTACCCAGACCTTACTTCACGCATCTTGTGAACCGCCCTGAGAGTATAAGGCGGTATACAAATTTAATAAATAATAAGGGGCCTCTTCCTTCGCTTTTACTCCACAGCAGTCTCCTCTTAGGACACACAAAGATAACTGTATGACCCGATAACAATGAGAGTAACTTGAGATAATAGGCGTCTTTGCAGCACTCCTGTGAAGCCTCCTGTGCTCGGATTAGTCATGTTGCCCCCTCCCTTTTCCCGCCTCCTGGGCGCTTCTCATAAGTCACGTCCCGCAGCGGGCGCCCGCGCTCCCTCCCCTGTGGCTCCGGAGGCGCCACGCTCCTCCCTTGCCAGAGATTTCCAAGCACCGCAGATCAGACCCACCATCCCCAAAAGGATCGGCAGTCTCCCTCTCCCTTCCCC
Organism: Podarcis bocagei; assembly: GCF_964188305.1. Taxonomy (NCBI): domain Eukaryota; kingdom Metazoa; phylum Chordata; class Lepidosauria; order Squamata; family Lacertidae; genus Podarcis; species Podarcis bocagei. Next base: position 55,524,973 of record NC_138126.1, on the reverse strand, counting down.
CCGCCCTTCCAGCCTCTCCGCTCCCTCATCCCACCCCCCGCCAGCGGCTGACTCAAGAGGCGCCGCCAGACTGACGCAAGGAACAAATAAACTTGCCCCTTCCGCGCTTCTCCCATTGGTAGAAAACCAGGCCCGCCCCCTCCCAAACTTTTCCTGCTGCGCGGAGTTGCGGGGTGGGGGGGGGGAAGAGTGCGAGGAGAGGGGGAAGGAGAGACTCCGTCAACCGCCACCTTCCACCGACTTCCTGGTTGCCCGCCGGCCAATCAGGAGGCTGAAATGTCCACCCGTCGCCCAATCCGGAGGGGCGGCTCGGCGTCGGCGACGCGGAACGCCCGGTTTCTGTGATGTAGCGGCTGGGGGGCGCGGCGTCATTGGCTGCCTGGTGTCCCTGCCCCTCCCGCTGAGTGTGGCGGCGGTGGGTGGGGGGGGAAAGGCCGCCTCTTGTCTGTGCGTCTCGATCTGTTTACTCCTCGCGCAGCTGTGGCAGCGCTGAGTGGGTGGCGGCAGCAGCAAGGGAGAGTCGGCAGCGCGGATCGGCACCTCGCAACAGCCCCCGCTTATCTCCCTCAGCTCCTCCGCAGCCTCCCGCAGCAACGAAGCCAACCCCCCACCCCACCCCACCCTGCGCGCGCACACACAGAGTGTGTGGGAAAGATAAGGACCGAGTGAGGCCGCGAGGGAACTGTGGAGGGCCATGAAGACGGAGATCTCTTCGGCTGCGGGCTTCATCACCCG